>NC_138896.1:87203852-88566352 GCF_965194825.1 Balaenoptera physalus
TGGTTCTTGAAAGCAGTTAGCCTAACATTCAGTAAAAACCCAACTCTAGTGGAACCCATAGAAGATTGTTTCACATGTGTTTTGAGCACTAAAGTAGCCTGCAGTCGCTGTATCAGATAATTATTTCCTGTCTAATGTTAGCATGTTCCTTGTGTTTATTACCAGCGGTTTACATTTCCCTTAAGTAAAATGCAGAAAATAACTACATTTTAACTGGAAATACAGCTCCCCTGCCCCCTCCCCATTATGACCAGTTATTCTATTACGTGATCTTCACAAGTCCTTCTTACAGCCTCATGAAAAACATTGTGAGGTCTGTGAATTAAAGCAGTCTTTGATATTTGAAGACATTTAAATCGACTTATTAATAACTTGCATAAAATAAAGTTTCCATCGTGGTAGTAAAAGTAGGACCTACTTTAGCATATGCGTTTTTGTCTAACTTTTCTTCTTATTACTTTCATGAAACAGAAATCACTGGGAGAATATTGGCAGGCATCTACAGTAAAGGAATGGTGAACTTTGCTAATGGCCCAAATAAGTTCGATTTACAGTATCCAAATTTAGTAGAAAACAAATACTTTTCAACATAGGTGACGTGTGAGAGCCTGAGTGGTCAGACGGGACAGATGATGTCCTTGTCAATTTTTAGGTGGTTCGGGTCAGTTTGTAAAGATTTTCAAGTAGGAAAATCGTGTATGCATTTCTGGATTTTAACAACTGGATACATTTGGATTTGTCTTATTCATATATCAAAGTCATCGTGTAGTGAAACAGCATTACTTTTGGAGCCAAGGTACACATGACTTTTGACTCCCACCTCCTTTATGGCAGAGTAAGTGGTTAAAAAAAAGTGAGAGTAGTATTTCAGGACTGGGTCCACAAAATTTTAACATACTTGCAGTTTAGCAGGTCCCTGAATTTCAGACAACTTTTGAATTGGGAGGAAAGTGTTTCACATATTCATAACTCAAAGGTGGCTAAAATAAAAGGGACTCCAGTATACGTGTTTATGGTTTTTACTCGTTAGCCCTAAGATTGGTGTCATTCTGGGTACATCTCTCAAGAAGTTAGCATCATAATAAATGTTACCAAATGGAGGAGGTTCGGTTTAATGATCTTATTTCAGCAACATATTTTAGAAAGATATTTGGCAAAGATCAAATGACCTCCTTGTCCACACACCACAAAACTTAGAGGGAGAGGTGTGCGATTTCTGAAGCATCCTTCACACACGTGTTCTGTTCAGCTCTTAGAAAACTGCCGATTTCACCCTGTCTCACGGAAGCTGAAACTTCAGAAAGCCCTTTGGGCTCATTATTTCTATCTCCTTTGGGCCTTTTGGGGTTTAAAATATATCTTTGTATCGTATTAAATAAAATAATGGTACCATATACTGTGATTTCTGTTAAAAAAGTAGTCCTCCAGTTCCTCTGTCTGTAGATATGGACCCGTTTAAAATACGTGGATTTAAAAAAAATCAGTTTGGCAGTCATGGCATTTAAATAAAGAGGACAGGAGAGAAAAGTTAGGAAAGAAGCAGTAAGGAAGAATGCAGGCTTGAATCAAAAACTGACTCTAACAAGATATGGAAGCGAGTTTAGAAATCTTGTTACTCTAACTGGCCTGTTGATCAGAAGCCTGCAAATACAGAAACATTTATACTCTTTTAACCATAAGAAGCCAGCCATTTATACGAAAAATCCCCACACTGATACCCGTGTCTGTTTGCCAGTTTTGCCTCAGAGCAGAAACCACAGCAGCATTTTGGAGTCGGATTAGAGAAGATGGGCCCATGGAAGGCATGGACCCCCTGAGACTCATGGGCACAGCATGCCTCTCTGAGTGGGGGGTCTGACCACGACACACCCCCATGTACACACACAGGTTTGTCTGCTGCTTCACAAAAGAGCAAGCTACATTGCGGGGCCTTGTTTTTTTACTTGCAGGTATAAAGCATTATCCCGTCACCTCTTCTATATGCAGTCAGACATCACTACAAAGCAGGGGAGTGTGTGGGTAAAGATTTTGCATGTGTGCTTCCTATTCTTGAATCAATCAGGTGGACGTAACGATAAAGAAGTATTTTTGGCAGAGTTATGAGGAATTGATTACAAAATAAAAATGAGAAAATACTGTGTAATGCAGTAAACAGGACCTCACTTGTGTGTTGGGTATTTTTATATGCACAGGTGGATTTGCAGCTGCAGTCACCACGCCTCTGGACGTGGCAAAAACCAGAATCATGTTGGCAAAGGTAAGTGGTAAAATAATGTAATGTAGACACAACAGATGCTTGTATCTGTTAGCACTTAGGGCTTACATGTATATAAAGTGAACAAAAGTGGCGTAACACCTGTAGTTAGCAGCCTTTTGCTGCCTGTTGAACCACTAATGAAACTGCCTTCGGACAAAGCAATATCCACAGGAATCGCTGTGACTGATGTCTGGGTAGCATTTTACCATTTTGCAGTCATTTTCACCTGTATTATGTGAACAGGGAGGGCTGCTAGGGCCTCTGCCTGGTGATACGATTTTCAAAGAATCTCTATTTTTACTGGTGACAGACCCAAGGCTCAGAGCGTTGGCCTGCTTCATGCCATGCAGCAAGTATGAGGCTCTGAACTTACAAGAGTGAAGGCTTATTAAGCCTTCACCAGATGAATCAGGACATTTTTCAGAATTGTTAAAAAAAAAAAAAGTCGTTAAGTAAAATTGTTTTTGAAAAAGCTGGACTGAGACTTCAGGGAATGGCATACATATGACATACCTGGACCAAAACAATAAAAACTAAAAAGTCATACCCTTGTGGAAACGTGGAACAAATAAGGGCAGAATCGTAGTATGTAGCTTGATAGGGCGAAGCCTGTTTTAAATTGAACACAGTATTCTTGGTTAAGTGTGTTCATTAGCCACTTAGATCTAAGTTTTATAATCATACCATTCATACTGATTATTCCCCATTCTCCTCAGGTGAGTTAATACCGCTTTCAGTATCTTTCCTGTTCAATAGTAATATGTGAATTATCTGGGTTAAGCTCTGCTCATAGGCTGACAGTGAGAGAAGGAACCTAGACAAGCTACTTCTGGTGGGAAATGGGCTAACTCAGTGCTTGCTTGTGGGTTCAAGTGTGAGGGCTTCTCGTCTAGTGAGATCCAGAGGTCCTGATTCCCAGGAGACCCCCCAGTCTATCTGGAACTGTGTCCTACAGGAGGGTGGTGGGAGCCGTGTATCTGAGGGTATCTAGAGCCTGCTGTAAGTTGGTTGGGGAGTTTCGTGAAATGATGGTTTCTCTTTTGTCCTTCCACGCAGGCCGGCTCCAGCCCTGCAAGTGGGAACGTCCTCTCTGCCCTGCACGGGGTCTGGCGGACACGGGGGCTATCGGGGTAAGCCTGGGAAGGGAGGCCCCGCCGCCGCTGCCGCCGCCCACCCTCCTTCTCCTTTAGCCCAGCATCAGGAGAACACCCACCCTTCCTTTTGCTTGCCCTGGTTGGGGTATCATTTACTTTTATCGTACACAACGTTACGTTTGATGTTGCTTACGTGAGATGATATTGCACAATCGGGTTGACGCAGTGTCATAGAGGGTGATTCCCATCTCATTGTTAGATGGCATCCACCTCTGTGGCCTCTGCCAGGTTCTGGATTGCAGCACTGAGAAAGCCGGCGTCCAGTTGTGTAAGGCAGGACGCAAGTGACAAGGAAAGCATTGTTAGAAGAAAGCATTTGTGGTTTGGGGCACTTTTAACTCTTAATAGTTATCACTTTTAACATAGCATAGTGCCTGATACCTCCCTTGCAGCTCACGGCTCTGCATCATCTGCAAAGGTCTCTTCACAGTGCTATTTCAGCATTGCTTTTACAACATGCAAACCTGTCTAAAGGTTGGGATCTGTAACAGGTAGATGAAATCACGATTCTCCCTGGAATCATCTACCAGGGATTTTGCTGAGAGAGCAAAGCGGCAGCCTCCTGTAGGGGAAGGTTGAAGGGAGCCTAGTGACAGGGCAGGTGTGAAACAGCATGGCCACCGCGGTGCCACCTCCTCGTCCCGGTGCTGTGTCGATCATTTATCTGACTCTAGTTTTGTGTCCATTTGGCAGGTTTTATTGCAGCTCGTTGACAGCCTGGGGAACATGGGGCAGGTTGGTCAGGCCGCAGGCAAGGGTATTTTGCAGGAGTTAAAAAGCCCCATCCTCTAGTCAAAACAGGTAACGGATGGTTTCGTTAAATGTGCCAACTCTCAATGGCTGCTGCTTGCCTGAAGGACAAAGGATTTGGAGACAGGGGCTGGGTTTACCAGAAAGGAGTAACTGAGCCTTGGAGGGCAGGGTGGTAGCTTGTATGTCCTGAGTCAGTGATTTATGGCTAATAGATTATAAGTAGGTAGGAATCTGGTTGCTCATAGCTGAGGCACGTTGATTCTGACACAGGATCCTCATTGCACAGTGAAATGGTGTGAGGAAAAAAAAAAAGAAGAGCTCTGAAGTAGCAGGGAAAAGATTCTTAGGGCTTCAAATAGTGACTGGGCCACACAGAGGTATTGCATGCAGTAGCTGTTTTAGGTCATAGAGTCAAACTGCTAAATTTTACTCTCACTTGTTTCGATATAGTTCTTATTAGAGTCTGTGGCAACTATTGGTCACAGCTAGGCCCTTGACTTTAGCCCTGTGGAGTCCGTGTGGAGCCGCAGCCCGTCCGCCTTTCTCGAAAAAGTGGTGATACTTGGGGATGGCATAGTCGGCAGGACCATGGCCCCAAAAACTTGTGGACAAGGAATTTCCTTGAGTAGACGATTGAAACTAAACCTTCCCTGTCCCAGTGGTGGTGTTATCTAACCAGGCAGTGCCAGAATTACAGGCAGAGGAAGGGTGTCATCAACATGCTGAGGGCCTATTCCTGTCCCTGCTTTCAGCCCTGAAAAGGTAATTTGGATTTTTGCCGATCTTCCAGAAGCTTCTAAAGTCTTGGGCTCTCATTAGTATGCCCAGTGTGGTCCTTAGCAGAGTATTTCAGGCAGCTAATGACAGTGTTCATTAGCTTCCTATTAATGTGATAAAAGACAACAAGTAATTGGACCAGAGAACTGTAACGAGAAGCAAACAAAACCTCCTGCGAACGTGGGCCACTCTTCTGAGCAGTGGTCCTAGGCTTCCCCAGCCGCCGCCTCTGTCGGTTTTCCATGCAGAGCCCCGGTGGGCTCCTGGTGGCCCCGGAACACACCTGCCGGGTTTAACAGAGGATTCGAGCCGCCTCCCCACCTGCAACGGGCTGGTGCTGAGCTCTCGGCGTAAATTAAAGTGGTGACACTTGGGTCTCTCCGTGTTGGTTCACACGTGGTGTTCTGGCACCCGATTTGGAAGATGTGCCCTCAGGCAACCTGGTTTCTCTGAAATAAAAATACCGCACGCTCACCGAGCCCAACAGCCCGAAAGCAGATGGGAAACCTGTTTATCCAGCGTTGCTCCTTCCTCCCTTTCTTCGGCTCATCACCTGGCCCTTTGTTTTCCTCTCCTGTGCCCTTTATGTCCTCACCGCTGCTGCCCTGTGCCCCCCCAAGTGGCGCCCGGCCCTGTGCTGAGCGCCTGACGTTTGTCATCTCGTCGTCGTGCGGTCCCTCCAGTGCAGCCCTGCTCTGTTCAGCCTTCACGTCTGCGTTGCGTTGGGGCCCTCACTGTACAAATTACTCTAATGATGTTAACACACAGTTGTCATCTAGTGAAGCCATCAATTGCTTCCATCTGCCCCTCGCGTGGAGCAGCTGAGCTCATTAGCAGCGGGGAGAGGAACGAGACACTGGCTGTAGAAACAAGGCAGGGAGGGAGGGAGGGTTTTGTGGCCAACGTGGTTTCCACAGCTCAGCTCCTGCTGACCCCCCTTTCCAGCACTTCTCTTTGTAGGACGGGGGCAGGGAGATGAATCTCTTTTCCGGGCCACAAGGACACAGTGGCCTCAAAGCAGTAATTTAGGGGCCACCTCATGCAAAAACAGTTTGCATGATGCTGGGCTGAACAACTTTTTTCCTTCCAAGTGTATTTTGGTCTTCTATAGAATTTTCACGTAGACAAGAAAAAGAGGTTCTCATTTCGTGTAGTATTTTACTTGACGATTTAAATCCTCAGTTAGCTAACTAAAGTATGGGCCCCCTAGAGCCACTCTCGAGTCCGTTTTGCTCAGAAGTGCTGAGGGCTACACACAGGGCGGTCAGGCTGGCCTCTCCCGGCCGTCACACAGAAAGGAGGCAGCCGGGCGGCTGTGAACCAGGCCACGGGGGTTTCCTTCCGGTCCCTTTCTTGGCACGCCTCCCTTTAGCTGAGCATGGAGGTTCCCCAGAGTTTCCAGGCTACACAGGCTACTGCTGGCATAACCTCCACGTTTTCAGCTTTCGTCCCTGGATCCGACCCTAAATCTTTTTAGTGGTCAGTCCACTAGTTCTGATTTTGTAATTTTGTTCTCTGCTTACACAAGTAACACTCTTGGTAAAAAAAGGTTCATTGTTGCAGAAACACAGGCAAAGTCTCCTGTACCCCTTGCTCCCCAGAGAAAGTAGAGGATGCATCTCGGCCGTGTTTGTCCAACATGCAGTCACATTATACATACAGCTTTGGGACTTGACTTCTTTCAGAACCTATTTTGTATACGTTCCGTGTCGGTCCCTATGGACGGCCTCATCAGCGGCACAGTCTCCCGTGTGCGTCCGCCGTAGCATCATCTCTGTAACCAGGGAGCAGATTCTTTGCAGTTTTTCTCTTATCAGCACCACCACGATGACCATCTTTGAACAAATACCTGTGCATCGCTCTGGGAGGGTTTTAAAGAATGACTCCCCACTTTACATCCCCAGTAACATTGTTCTTTTACTCTGCATTTCTTTGCTTCTTCCAAAGTTGCAACTTGGATGGTAACTGGCTCTCTGTAGTGCTTGGGGACGGAACCTGCAATGAGGCGCTGCTCCCCTCCCAGCTGGAACCCACTCGCCTTCCTCGTCCTTTCTTAGAGGGGAGAGAAACCAGGGAATCCATGGAGATTCGATTCCCCGCGCGGCATCGCCTTTGTGGGTCTCTAAGGACAAAATGGGACGGAGTGGGTCACTGGGAGGGGCAGCAGAGTCGTCCGGAAATCTTCCCCAACACCCAGGGCCCACCTCAGGTTTCTGGGGAGAGGGTGGGGGGCTGGTGCCCTCCAGCCCTCCCTGGGATTCAGCCCTTTGACTTCTCTATAAAAAAAAGTCAATTTCATCATCTCTTGAAAGCAAAAATGGTGTGACAGTCTTAATAGAACTGTCGTGGGGACAGAGTTTCTGTGTCTTGACTAATTGCTGGGCTGAACTGTAGGTGCTCACAAGTAAGCTGTTTGTATTCAGCCTCCTTAGCCAACAAGCAGCTGGGCTCCAGCTTCAGCAAGCCTACTCGGGAATGTAATTTAGTGCCATTCTGAAAGGAAACACAGACACATTTTAAGTGCTGTGTGGGGTTAAATGAGCGTGGTGTGTTGAGTGGAGCAAGCTGTGGGTGTTGGAATTGAACCTTTTTTACACACAGAAAATTAAAAAAAAAAAATCTTTCCTCCTCCCTTCCCCCCCGCCGCCCCCCCCCCCCAGATTATTTGCAGGTGTCTTCCCTCGAATGGCAGCCATCAGTCTGGGAGGTTTCATCTTTCTTGGTGCTTATGACCAGACTCGCAGCTTTCTGCTGGAACTTGGCAGAGAGAGTCCATGAATCAGAGACGGCCCCCGCTTTCAAGAAAGGGTCCTGCTGTGAGAACTGTTTCCCCTCCGGTGAGCAGCTGTTTGGCCATCTAAACAACAGAACGCGGCGCTCAAGTCCAGTTCTGCTCAGATTACGACATGGAGAACGCATCTTCCGTGCTGCAGGCTGGCCGGGATGACGTCATCGGCCTGGTTCCCAGAGTTCAGAGAGAAAAGGATGTCCACAGCGGTACTTTGAACAATTTTCTCAGAACCCCTTAATAAATAAGTGTGGCAACGCTGAGCCCAGGCCCTTTCAGAGCCTTCGTTTGATCTGTATCTGATCTTTCATTTCCTGCCACCTGACAGTGGGATCAGCCAAAGGCAGAGATGGTTATGATTTTAAAAGAATGGCTAGAGTAAGTAAGTAAAGGAAGGAGACTCGGGAAGAAGGTTGGGGGTGTGGGTGGCTTTTCTCCCCTGGGTTAACTCCGACGGCATCGGCTTACAGCCGGGTGTAAAAAGAACGAACTACATACAGGTGCTCAGCCAGCACCCTTGCTGGGTCACCAGGCTGCTGGTCTTAATTACCCTCACATTTCACCTATAAAAACAATTGTATTCTTTTACAGAGAGGTGTCCGGCGGCCCATGTGGTGTGTGAGAGAGAAACCAGTCGCAGCCCAGTGACTAGGTGGGCCCAGCGGGCTTCGCGGCAGGAGGGCCGTCACTGACCTGGCTCCTCTCCACTTCAGACCCAAAGCAAGGGCCGGGCCGGCTTTGGAAACGGGGTGGGTTCATCATTCCTAATCACTAAGGTTTGTTGCTTGGAGTTTTAAGCTCAACACTAGAAATCAAAGAGATGAAGAAGTGGGAAGGTCACCATCTTGGAGCTCTACTAATAAGCTCCAGGTGTTAGAAAAATTCAGAAAGCAATCTCAGGAATCTAGCGGTGTCATGTTTTCCCTGGAGCTACGGGTATATATACCATTCTGCTTTGACTAAAAATTTTTTTTCCTTTTTGGAGGTGGGGTGGGGGGGAAGGTACATACTTCAGGCAGGATGACTCCCTTACAAAGGCAATCTCTGGAATTAATTAAACAGGATGCAGCAATGCTGGTTAACGGAGGTATAAAAATAACCCCGCCACACACTTAACATTTTATAAATGAACCTTTATTAAAGACACTTCAATGCCATTTGTTAGACACTTCAATATTTTACATGTTGCTTTTCAATGTACATTGTACCAAAATTTCTATAAATAAATAACTTTGTACATAAAAGTAAGTAATACTTCCTCTTTCACATTGCCTCTCAGAAGCAGCAAATTCACATATTTTGTGGAAGTAAGAATCAGTTAACTGTTGAGAACAAAATTCTAAATGTGCTTACCTTTTGGAACAGTGATGACATCTGACAGTGAAATTTAACATAGGTAAGTAACCATTCTGTCAGTACCTCCCTTCAGCTTTTTGGCCAAAGGAACTTTGCTGTCTGAGATTTTTTAAGGACCTTGTTTCAATGTAATTTTTCCTGAAATACACATTGGCACTCACAAGATGGTTAGCAACAGGTCTCAAAAAAGTGCAAATATACCCAGAACCCGGGTCAAGGGCTAATCGCTTAGAGTCCAAGCCCGGGTCCATCTGTGCGAGGGAAGGAAATGGACAGGCCTGCTCTGCACCCTCAGTAAAGACACGCTAGCCCTGAAAAGGAGGGACTCGGTTTTTCCTCCCCCAAGGCCAATGTAATATTAATTATATCGGCAGAACTAAAACAAACATCGCTATTGAAAAATCCACAGGTACCAACACCAGCAGCCTCTATCTATCTTATGAAAAAGCCTCAAATGACCATCGAAGGATACTGACAAGACCACATTCGCCTTTATCACAGAAGGAAGAAGAAAGGCAGTGCTTAATTGTTCGAACCAATTGCTTGTGGTGGATTAACAACCTCCATTCCACTTGTTTGTTAGAGAAGGAACTTAAACCTACGAGAAGTCCATCACTGCAAAGGAACATGACATCTGCCCCTCTGGGCTCTACGGGGAGGTCACTGCGAGGCCATCCACACACGAGCAATACTGACATGAAGTTACTTCCAATGCCAGTGGAGTCTCTGACGGTAAAACACCCGAGGGGGTCCGCCCTCCCAAGTGCAATACCAAGCCAAGGACCTTCGCTTCCCTCCCACCCACCAAAAACTCCTGCAAACAAATGTGGTTTGTAGCTCCTAGGAGCTCCATCCATGCATTAAG
Organism: Balaenoptera physalus; assembly: GCF_965194825.1. NCBI lineage: Eukaryota > Metazoa > Chordata > Mammalia > Artiodactyla > Balaenopteridae > Balaenoptera > Balaenoptera physalus. Next base: position 87,213,803 of record NC_138896.1, read on the forward strand.
GCACCAGAACTATGCCCCCCCCCTCCAAAATTAAACAGCAACCTGGTATGAAAAATAATATTGTCAAAATTGTACAATTTTTTTTCTGTTAACCATGCACTAAAGATTAAAATAGCCTCTGTAAAAGATATATATAATATATATGCCATCTCTGCAAACTCTTATGTACAAGGGTATCAAATACTTTTCTGCCTTTTGTACACAATAGCCTCTTGCATTTCTGTGCTTCAGCTGCAAGTCCTTCAAACTGCTGACGCTCCGCACGGAGGTGGAAACTATGTACAAATCAGTGATGCTTGAAGCCACCAGGCTCCCTCACAGCCTCACCCACCTCTCCTTCCTGTAGACATCGACGCCACAAGAGCCGAGGTAGACAAAGCCTAGCTTTTGGGTGCAAACAGCAGCGGCGCGCTCCGTCTCCCGGGCGGCTGTCCCGTCACGGGTGTGGACTCAGAACCAGAGTCACAGGCTTGGGGGAGGTGTCCGTTGGAAAGAAGCAAGTGCTGGCCTTCGCTGGGCACGTCGGGAAAGCCCGAGGCAGCTTCTGTGAGCTCAGGCTTGCCTGGAGTTAATGCACACGAAGGCTGCAGGTCTAAGGGGTCCAGCTCACACAACCGCGCTATCGTCCAAGAGGAGGCCCCTAGAAGGAGGAGAAGGAAGAGGCCACGTCAGCCCCCTCCGGCCCGGCCGAGTCCGCGCTCCCCGCCACCTGCCGCTGCCTCGGAAGACAGTGCCACGTTACCTTTCCCATCTAGAGGCGCCGCTGGCTTCTTCAAGGCTGCCAGCATTCTGTCGTGGTTACTGGGGTAGAGGGACCCCCTGCAGTGGCCGCGGGACCCGTCAGCAGCCCCGCTGCCCCGAGGCTGTGGAGAGCGTGGGCGGCCGCTCGGGCTGGGCTGCAGGCTGCTCAGGGTTCCTGGCTGTGTGCTGTCTCTGGGCACAGGCTGAGGACAGAAGGTCCGCTCCTCGGAGTGACTGTGCGCCTCGGTGCTGCAGTCGCCGCACACCGCTGGGCCGCCGGGCTCTGCAGACAGAGCCGGAGACGCGTGAGACCCGTCGCCACGCAAGTCTCCATCCCACGCAGAGGACAGGCTGCTCAGCTCTGCGGCCGTAAGGCCCGAGCCCTGCTTTGATCAACTCTGTAGCCAGCCCCCCTGCCAAGTCTGTTCACAGAAAAAGGACTTGGGCAAACACTGAGCCATTAATGAAGAACAGAGCCCTTACACGTTGAAACGTTTCAGCTTAATTTCTTAATCAGAGCACGAAGTCATACACTCTGATCTCAGGGAACAAAAAAAAATCCCACTTGCTCGAGCACGCACCATATACTGTCAGAAGTCTTCTGAACAATTAGAAATTTAGCCTCACAACGGCCCTGGTGAAAAGGTACTCTGGTTTGGGCCTTAACCCTTTATTTCAGTCAGTCACTTACAAATCTAGAATACTCATGCTCAGGCTAGCACACCATAGTTTTATTTAAGAGACATCCTCTTCTGGAATTTAAAAAGAGCCAGGCCAGAGCTTCCTGTTTATGTATTGAATGCCAAATTCTAAGACAGCCTGACATCAATTATGTCTCCCCCCACTTTCACTTAATGAGTAGGTCAACCCAAACTTTGATTTCAAGAGCAAAATACTTTTCCTGACGAAAGCCTCTCATACCCATCATCTTCTGTGGACCAAGTGTGCCATCGGCCTTCTCCACCACTTTCCACTGCTCCTTCGTGTACCCGACGCAGAGCTTGGGCTGCCTGCATGTAATGCCGTGAGCTTCCACCTCGGGAAAGAGGCCTGCATCGCTCGGACAAACACCTGCAACAGACTCCCACACGGTTAGACACTCCGGGCTTAGTCCGCACTTCACGGGAAGCCGTGAGAACGGGCAAGGCCGCCAGAACGGGGACATTTTTCAAAGTGTTCTTTCCAGTGCTGGGTTATCGGGCTAACCAAGAGGTCCAGCAGGGAACCTTTTCGAATACTGCCTTCCCAGCAGGCAGGCCTTTCAGCATTCAGAGCCATGACGGTGAGCAGTTCTTGGCAAGGATAAACGTGCCCCTAACAAACAAGGGCTGCTCAGCCTCCCCTACTCTTGGGGGCACTTTGTACCCTGAGAGACTGGAACAACAGACCTGGGCGCTTCCCCTGCGCAACGAGTGGCTTGGTTTCAGTACCTGTCACGTCCTTTGCTGCTCTTATCTCAGGCAGTCCTACCCTATTCGGACTAGGAGCCCCACCCTCTCCCACCCTATCCCAATACGGTGACTTCCTGGGGGATGGGGATTTTAAAACCTTGCAGAACTTGCACAGGTCAAGTCCAAAAAAACCCAAGGGAAGGCTTGAGTCATCCAGCCTGCCAGGTCACTACATTTGCTTCATGTGATACCAGGCAGCTGCCCAAGGGGTCACAGCTGCACCGAGGGCTGAGGCCTTACCGTTGCTCTCGATGTGCCCATTGGCCTGGTGGCCACCCTCAGTCCTGACCATGGTTTCCTGTCGGTCAGAAAGGGTCCCCTGAGAAGAGAGGTAGCTCGGAACGTCTGGTGGCACGATGGTTTCATCTGCAAGGAGACAGGACAGTCAAACACCAGGGGTCCCAATCCTTCGAGGTGACAACAAAGGCAGACACAGGAGACCCCAGCAGCCGCTGTCAGGCTGTGCAGGGACACCCTGTGGAGTCTGCGCACTGGAGAAGCCCTCCCAGGACCTGCTCAGCCTGACTTTACATCCAGCTGTGAGAGGTGTCCGAGTCCGCACAAGACAAAGCACAGTGATGGGAAAGGAGACAGAACTAAGAGAAGAAGGGACCTATGAGGTCACTGCAGCAACAGTCTACCACATGGCAGCAAAGCAAGTGCCAAGGATGCCTCAGAAAACTGCAGAGTTCATAGTGTATTTGAGAGTGTTCCCATTCTAATGTGCAGTTCCTGAAAGATGATAGAATGGTGTCATCGAGACCAAAGCCTCAGCTGTCCCGAGTGACCCCACATTCCCAAAGGTTCTAGAGGAGTTCTGAATATACTGAGATTCTCAAAGAAGCCTCTGGCCCTGGCCTCCTTCACCAATGTCCCTGCTTTTCCCCTTCCCTGTGAGTCGCCGCCACCGCCGCCAACCTGTGTTAGTGACACTGTACTCCTCACTCTTCTTCCTGGTCTGGTAGATGATGCACACCCAGACCAGGGACGTCAGCACGATGCTGCACACCACGGCGATGGTGAAGATGCCCACAGTGGTGCCGTCCTTCCTGCAGCCCGGAGTGGGCAGGACGCTCAGCTGGCTGTGAGCGCGCTCGGTGCCCAGGGCGTTGGACATCTCGCAGGTGTAGCGGCCCGCATCTTCCGCCACCACGTTCTGAACGACCAGCAGCTGGTTGCCGGGGGTGAAGTGGTGCCGTTCAGTGAGGATCAGGGGCCGGTCCCCCTTGAGCCAGGTGATGCGGGGTGGAGGGCTTCCAGTCGCTTTGCACTGGAGAGCCACCGTTTCTCCCACGGATGCCACGCGGTCCTCCAAGGGCACCGCCAAGGACGGGGTTTCTGCAAGAAGTCAGTGGAGGTCTTACGGTTATTCTGTGGGCCTCGGCTGCTATACCTCTGCCTTGTCTCCTGGACCAAGGAAAATCCAAGACATCAGTGAAATGCCATCTGAGATCTTTTAACAGAGTGGCAAGCTTTTCAGAAGATTTTCTACCAGAATGACTAAATCATTACTATTCTGGGGATGAACTAACCTCCAGCCACAGAAACCCCTATGGTTCCCAGACTGCCCTGCGACAGGCCCAAGTTTATCCCTGACCCAGAGCAAACCCATCCTGCCCGATTAGAGGGCAGTTCTATAGGTAGAGTGTCTTATACCTAAGCCCTGTAAAGACTCTCCTGATTCACTGGCTATCTTATTTTTTTTAAAGAGATGGAACTACTTGTTTAAGAAAATCTTAGAAGCCTAAAATTTTAAACAAAGAAACAGCCTACCACAATCACCTAGGCTTCACAGAACAGTTTGAGAGAACCTTGCCTCTAGGTACCTAGGATAAGTAAGAAAATCTCTCCCTCTCACACATACACAGATGCGCGCGCGCGCACACACACACACACACACACTCTCACACTCTCACACTCTCTTCTCTGTGTATCTATAGTCGAACCTAGGACAGTCAGGGTGGCGTTCGCTGAAATGGAGCCGGCCGAGTTCTGGGCGGTACAGCTATAAACCCCCATGTCATCTATCTTCACATCAGTGATGAAAAACACATCGTCGTCTGGCATGACATGCATGCGTCGCTCACGAGCAGCGGGGAAATCTGTGCCTCCATCCTTCTGCCAGGCAATCTGGGGGTTAGGGTGGCCAGTGGCAGCACATTCAAGGCGGGCCATGGTGCCAGTCCGGATGGCAATGTCGTGGGGCATTTTGGTGAATGATGGCAACACTGCAAAACAGAAGCACACAGGGTCGAGTTTTTAGAAAGCTGGAATGCAAAGGCCAGGAGTATCTTCTGTCAAACTGACCTTCCCCACCACTGCGAGTGAGTTCACCAGCCTTCATGCCAGCATCTGCCCAGAACCACTACTGCCCCCTGTAAATCAGGAGCTGAGGTTTCCAAGGGCCGCCTAGCTTCTCCTACCGGGGAGGGGGTGGGGGGAGGAGCAGTTCCATCAGTCTCTCTCGTCACACGCCCGAGGCTGGCTCTCACCCCCTCAAATGTAAGGCTTTCCTGAAACATCTCCCTGCTGTCCGTCATGTCGTGATCAGTCTGTACAGGGATATCCCCTAAATGCCAGGGCCTGATGCTTGCCTGCCTTAATCACCCGGAGAGAGCCTAGGAAACAAGAATATCTGCTCCTGCAAGATGCTATGACAGAGAGGAGGTGACATGCCTTCGCCCTGGGGAAAGCAATGGGATGGCTCTTCCCTCTTGAAGAAAACTCATTTAGGAGCAGTGGTACCGGAACCGTATTCCTGTATACACACGAGCGGAAAGCATTCCACCAGCTTATTTATCCCAAATATTCCCTGACACAGTGCTAAGCGTCCAGCCAAATGTCGGCGTCACTGCTGTACCCATCAAGATTGCTTTGGGGGGGACTCTTAACGGTTCCCTGAGCTTCTGAGGAACAGTGAGGACTCCTTCAGAATAAACCAAGACAACCGGTCAATGTGTGGTAAAAAAAGTGGGGGATTCTTTTGGGGGTCTGTAAGGGCTGAGAGACCAGGGCAGTTCTGGCACTTCTTAACTGTAATAATCAAGAAAATCTTGTTAGATTACTGGGGCAAGGGGTTAACTGCTCAAACTATTTATCTCTCTCTCCTTCTACCCTAAACTCACTACCACAAACAGCCCTGAAGGAGCCATCGCAACAGGCTCTAAAGCTGGCTGCCGAGTACAAATCCTTGTCAAACACCCACAGACCATTCTGCTGTCAGGCTGGCTGCCCTACCACTGCCGGACTTGGCCCCGCCCAGGCTGGCCCCAAAGCTGTGCCATCTCCTCAAAGGGCATCAGCTTCCCCAGCATCAGGGTATGCTTGGAATCTGGATGCCAGACATCCTGGATTAAGGAGGAGAATAAGTGGAAAAAAAAAATACAAGGTTTGGGGCTACACTGTCACTTGACATAATAACTGGATTTAAAAAAAAAAAAAATCACCCAAAATGAAGAATGCAGTGAGAATAACCCTACAATCTACAACACTTGTTCTGGGCCCAAGCCAGACAACAGTACAATACAATAATGTCCTGGTGAAGCTGGTGTGTCTCCCGTCTCAATCATTTCCACACGGATGACAGAACAATCACGAGTGTGGCTCTGCAGAAATCTTACACCCCAATGGCGAGACGGCACGTGCATACCATTCACAGTGAGCCTAGCCTTGTGCGAGTAGGTGGAGCCGAAGTGGTTGGTGATGACACACTGGTAGCGGCCCTCGTGCCCGAAGGTGACGCGGCGCAGGTGCAGGATGGTGGTGTACTCCATCACCTCCCCGTCCTGAGCGCGGACGTGGGCGAAGTTCTCCATGTCAGCATTGGCCAGCCCCTCGTTGTCCTTCTTCCAGGCGAACGTCATTGGGGAACTGCTGCTGCTGGCGGCCGAGCAAGTGAAGCGGACGTCCTTGCCCACCACGGCTGTGGTCGTCTCCGGCTGGGTGATAATCTGTGGCTTGGGTACGTCATCTGGGGTGAGAAGAGCCAACTGTAAGTCACTCAGACTTCCGGACACAGGGACCAGCTGCTGTTCACGCGAGGGAGAAATTGAGTCAGACCCGAGCAGGGACCCGTCCTTTCGGGGTCCCTGTGCACCCTCAGCACCACCCAACACTGTCAGGGACTTGCACCATGGCTGTCTGACCGTATCCAATTACAGATCCGTGAATGGTGATCCCTCTATGGTCACGCTCCTCGATTCAGACACATCCACCGGTACTCAGTTATCAAAGCAATCCGCAGTTTCCATGAGAAGACTACATACACAGATTTACTCACTGTCACACAAGACTCACAGAGTCAACCATGAATGCAAGGGCCTCACCCACAAACTTTACTCCAAAGGGAGTAGGGGATGAAGTACTTCCAGAACGTCAGAATAAAGACTTCTGAAAATCTGCACCTCCTATTAAAGCAGTGAAAATATAAGCAAAAAATGATCACAATCAACTTCTTCGGAATCTTAGAAACTAGCTAAAGGCTAGAACAACCCATGAAGTGTTAATTCAAGAAAACACCTGAATCTCAGGAAGAAAAGTGAGCTTTATGGCATTATAACCTACCCGAAGTCCCATCCCTCTCTCTCCAGCTCTACAGTAGCGTTAAGACTCAGCAAGCCTAGCAATCAATGAGGGGGGCATGGTGAGCTGGGCACGCCCACAAAAGCTGCATCTTCGGGGCTTGCATTTATTTGAGCTGATACAGTTTGCTCAGCAAGGGAAGCCCTGTCCCGGGGGCATGTGGTAAAAATAATCAGCAGTCAGTGCTGAGGCAGAAGTATCAGTTGGAACCACTGACAGGCTGGCCAGGAAACTGCAAAGGAAATTGGGTGAATGAAATGTCATCAGCAGGCTTTGAAAAGGGCAACATGTTCCCGAGGACCGAGAAGGCCACCTGCATGTGCAGCGCTACGTGTATGCCCAGGAAAGACCTCAGAGGGTCCAGATTTCTTCCCTGTGACCCTCATCGAGGATCAGTGCAAACAGAAAGTGATGGCACACCCCCAACACACAGCAGAGATGCTGGGCAAAGGACAGGAGGCCTGAAATAATTTAAGGACTCTGTCCAATCATTAGCTAACCACTAAGCCAACCACAGAGGGACTAAAGTGGCTGCATAGAACAGATTTTACAACATTTGTCCAGGAAAGTCACTAAACAAGTAAACTGTAACAATAAACAGAACAACAAACCCCAGGGGAAGACACAGGGAAGATCTGATTTCCAGAGTTGCTACACTACTTAAAACACTCATTTATCAACATAGAAAAAATAGAAAAAAAACACACAGTCAATAGAAACTGACCTTGAGGAAGTCCAGATCTTGTACCTACTAAAAAAAGACTTTAAATTGGCTTTATAAATATGCACACAGAACTAAAAGAAACCACGTCTAGAGGGAAGTATGTAAATCCTTTCCCACCAAATAAAGAATATCAAGAAAGAGCTAGAAATTGTAAAAATGAACCCAATATACATTTGAAGTTTAAAAGTACAATAACTGAAATAAAAAATTCACTAAAGGAGCTCAACAGCTGAACTGAGCTGGCAGAAGAGTCAGGGAAATTGGGACAGGTCAACTGAGGTTATCCAGTCTGAGAAACAAAGAAAAAAGAATGAAGAAGGTGAGCAGAGCCACCAAGACCTGTGGGATAGCATCAAGCATAATAACATACAAATAATGGGAGTCCAAGAAGGAGGAGAAAGAAAAAGGAACAGAAAGGCTATCTGAAGAAATCATGGCCCCAAACTTCCCAAGTTGGATGAAAAATTTACATCTACACATCCGAGAAGCTCAGTGAACACCAAATGGAATCAATTCAAAGATCCACACCTAGAAGCTTCATAGTCAAACTGTGCAAAGACAAAGACAAAGAATCTTGAAAGCAGCAAGAGCACAGCAACTCTTCACATACGAGGGATCTTCAATAACATTAACAGCTGATGTCTCATCAGAAACCATGGAGGTGAGAAGGCAGTAGGAAGACATGCTCAAAGTACTGAAACAGAGACTGTTAACTAAATTCTATTCCAGCAAAACGATCCTTCAAAAATGAAGGAGAAATTACAACATTCTCAGATTTAAAAACAAAAAACCGGAGAGAATTTACTGCTATCAGACCTGCCCTACAAGAAATACTAAAGGGAATCCTTCAGGCTGAAATGAAAAGACGTGTCAGTAACTCCACATAAACAAAAAACACCATTAAAGGAACTACATAGGTAAATACGTAAGGACTTTTGTTTGTGACTCTCTTCTATTCCTCTTCTTTGAGGAACTCTCTTCTGCTCCTCCTCTTTGAAAATATCGACAAAATTGAATAATATGTAGTTACAGTAGGGTAGGGAAAAGAGGAGAGAAAGGGGAGAAGACTCAAATACTAAAATCTGGAATCAAAGACAGGACAATACTACCAACCTTACAGCAACAAACAAGAATACAGGGGAATACTATGAGTAACTGTACGCCAACAAATTAGATAACCTGTCTGAAATGCACAAATTCTGAAAAAGACACAAACTGAAAGCTGACTCAAGAAAAAGAAAATCTGCATAGGTAAAACAAGTAAAGACAATTTTAAAACTTCCCACAAAGAGAAGTCCAGAGCCAAATGGTTGGTGAAATTTACCAAACATCTAAAGAATTTATCACTAATCCTTCACAAATTCTTCCAAAAAAGAAAAAAAAAAAAAATAGATGAGGGGTGAACATTTCCTAACTCCATTCTATAAGGTAAGTATTACCTGATAACAAAACCAGAAAAAACAGGAAACTATAGACCTTTATGAGTAAACATGCAAGAATTCTCTACAGTCAGTAAAACCAAGAGCTGGTTCTTTGAAAGGGTAAACATAATTGACAAACCTCTGGCCAGGCTCACCAAGAAAAGAGAGAGGACCCAAATAAAATAAGAAATGATAAAGGAGAAATAACAACCCATACCACAGAAATACAAAAAACCGTAAGGTAATACTACGAACAAATTCATATATGAATTTGGCATTTGTATATGCCAACAAATTCGACAGCCTAGAATAAATGGACAAGTTTCTAGAAACATACAGCCCACCAAAAAGGAATCAAGAAGAAACAGATAATTTGACCAGATGGATCACTAGGAGTAAAGTAGAATCTGTAAAAAACAAAAACAAAAAAACTCTCTACAAACAAAAGTCCAGGACTAGGATGGCTTCACAGGCAAATTCTACCAAACATACAAAGAAGAACTTATACCGATCCTTCTCAAACTCTTCGGAAAGATTGAAGAGGAGGGAACACTCCCAAAGACATTCTATGAAGCCACCATCACCCTGATACCAAAATCAGACAAAGACACTACCAAAAAAAGAAAATTACAGGCCAAATCTTTGATGAACAGCGATGCAAAAATCCTCAACAAAATATTAGCAAACTGAATGCAACAACACATAAAAAAGATCATACACCACGACCAAGTTGGACTCATCCCAGGGTCACAAGGATGCTTCAACATACGCTAATCAATCAATGTGATAGACCACGTCAACAAAGGAAAAGACAGAAACCACATGATCATCTCGATAGATGCAGAAAAAGCATTTGATAAAATTCAACATCCATTCATGATAAGAAATCTTACCAAAGTGGGTACAGAGGGAACATATGTCAACATAATAAAAGCTATTTATGACAAACCCACCACTGAGTATATAATACTCAACAGTAAAAAGCTGAAAGCCTTGCTGCTAAAACCTGGAATAAGACAAGGATGCCCACTCTTACCACTTCTATTCAACACAGTGTTGGAAATCCTAGCCACAGCAATCAGACAATAAAAAGTATCCAAATCCAAAATGACACAACCCACAAGGGCTCAACTTCCAAAATATACAAACAGCTCATACAGCTCAGTATCAAAAAAACAAACAACCCAATAAAAAAACGGGCAGAAGACCTAAACAGACATTTCTCCAAAGAAGACATACAGATGGCCACCAGGCACATGAAAAGATGCTCAACATCGCTAATTATTAAGAGAAATGCAAATCAAAACTACAATGAAGTACCAACTCACACTGACTTGAATAAAAAAAGACCTTCTGTAAGCTAAAAAGTAAATACTTGTTTGTTAATAAATTATAAGAAAAAAATCTTAACAAACATACTAACAAACCAGGGCTTCCCTGGTGGCACAGTGGTTAAGAATCTGCCTGCCAATGCAGGGGACATGGGTTCGAGCCCTGGTCCGGGAAGATCCCACATGCCGCGGAGCAACTAAGCCCGTGCACCGCAACTACCGAGTCTGCGTGCCACAACTACTGAGCCTGAGTGACACAAGTACTGAAGCCCACGCACCCAGAGCCCATGCTCCGCAAGAGAGGAGGCACCACAATAAGGAGTAGCCCCAGCTCGCTGCAACTAGAGAAAGCCCGTGCAACAACGAAACCCAACGTAGCCAAAAATAAATAAGTAAAAAAAAATAAATTAAAAATATAAATTAAAAAAAAAACAACAAGAAACTAACAAACCAAATCCCATAACATATAAAAAGATGTTATACCATGACCAAGTTGCATTCATCCCAGGAATGCAAAGTTGTTTTAACATCCAAAAATGTAATACACCATATCAGTAAAATAAAGGGAAAAAATCACGTGATTCAACAGATGCAGAAAAAGCATTTCACAAAATCCAACACTCAACAGGGCTTCCCTGGTGGCGCAGTGGTTAAGAATCCACCTGCCAATGCTGGGACACAGGTTCAAGCCCGGGTCCGGTAAGATCCCACATGCTGGGGAGCAGCTAGGCCTGTGTGCCACAACTACTGAGCCTGCGCTCTAGAGCCCGTGAACCACAACTGCTAAGCCTGTGTGCCACAACTACTGAAGCCCGTGCGCCTAGAGCCCATGCTCCGCAACAGGAGAAGCCACCGCAATAAGAAGCCCGCGCACCGCAACAAAGAGCAGCCCCTGCTCGCCACAACTAGAGAAAGCCCGCACACAGCAATGAAGACCCAGCGCAGCCAAAAATAAATAAATTTATTAAAAACAAAACAAAACAAAACACTCAACAAATTACAAATAGAAGGGAAATTCATCAACTCAATAAAGGTCATCCATGAAAAACCCACAGCTAACATCATACTTAATGGTGAAAGACTGAATGCTTTTCCCCTAAAATCAGGAAAATGACAAGGATGTCTACCCTCATCCTTTCTATTCAACATTGTACTGGAGAACCTGGCCAGGGCAATTAGATAAGAAAAAGAAATAAAAAGCATTCAGATTGGAAAGGAAAAAAACTACCTTTTTGCAAATGACATGATGATCATATATAAAGAAAATCCTAAGGAATTCACTGAAAAACTATAGAACTAATAAATGATTTCAACTTAGTTACAGGATACAAAATCAACATAAAATTCAATCCCATTTCTATACACTAGCAATGAAAATTTAAAAATGAAATGAAGAACTCCATTTAAGTAGCACCATAAAGAAAAAACACCAACAGGAATAAATTTAGCAAAAGAAATGTGAGACCCGTATAATGGAAGCTATAAAATTTCATTGAAAGAAAGTGAAAAAGAGCTACAAAAAGATGGAAAGACATCACATGTTCACAGATTGGGAAGACTTAATATTATGATGGCAATACTCCCCAAATTAATCAAGAGGTTCAATGCAATCCCTATTTCAAAATCCCAGTTGTCTTTATTGCATAAATGACAAGCTGACCCCAAAATTTATGGTGACATGGGAGGGAACTATAATAGAACAATCTTCAACTAGAAGACCAAAATTGGAGGACTATGTATGAGCTAATAAAATTGTACGACTCTTAGAAGAAAACATAGGTGTAAATATTTGTGACCTTGTCTCTGGCAATAGTTTCTTAGATATGACATCAAAAGTACAAATGACAGAAGAAAAAAAAAAGAAAGAAATTGGACTTAATCAGAATTTAAAACCTTTGTGCTTCAAATGTCAAGAAAATGAGAAAAAAAAAACACCCACAGATTGGTAGAAAATATTGGCAAACCTTATATCTGCTGAGGATCTAGTATCCATAATATATAAAGAACACTTATAACTCAACAATGAAAAGACAAATAACCAACTAAAACATGGGCAGAAGATTTGAGTAGCCATTTTTCCATGGCAGATATACATATAAGTCCACTAAGCATGTGAAAACATACTCAACATCATTAGGCATTAGGGAATTGCAAATCAAAACCACAGTGAGATTGCACTTCACATCCACTAGCATAGGTAAAATTTAAAAGGCAGTACCAAGTGTTGACAAGGATGGGGAGACATCAGACTCCTCATACATTGTTGAGGGGCATACGAAATGGTGCAGCCACTTTGGAAAACAGTTTGGCAGCTCCTTAAAAAGTTTAGCATGGAGTTACCGTATGACCCAGCAATTCCTTTCCTAGTATATAACCCAAGAGATTTCACACAAAAACTTGTACAGAAATGTTCATAGCAGCATTATTTATAATAACCAAGAAGTGGAAACCACCGGATGAATGGCTAAATAAATGTATACCCATACAATGGAATATTTATTCAGCCACTTAAAAAGTAATGAAGTACTAAAAATACATGATAAAAAAAATTATACTAAGTGAAAAAGGCTAGTCACAAAAGACTATGTAGTGTAGGATTCCATCTATATGAAACATCCAGAATAGGTAAATCATAGAGACCTAATGTAGAGGAGTGGCTGCCAGGGGAGGAGGCAGAGTGACTGCTAATGGTTTTGTGGTTTCTTTTTTGGGTGATGAAAATGTTGTAAAATTAGATAGTAGTGAGGGTTACACAACTGTTCCATATTCTAAAAACCATTGACTTGTACACTTTAGAGGGGTGAATTTTATATGTAAATTATACTTCTCTTTTAAAAAACAGCTTTGTTTAAATATAATTTCCTTACATATCATTCACCTATTTAAAGTGGACAATTGCACGGTTCTTCGTATATTCACAAGTATGTGTAACCATCATCACAGTCAACTTTAAGAACATTTTTCGTCACCTCAGAAAGAACCTCTGTACCTTTAGCTATCACCCCTCTCCCTCCACCCCTCCCCAGCCCTAAAGAACCACTTATCTACTTTCTACCTTTACAGGTTTTCCTATTTTGGACATTTTATGTGAATGGAATCATATATAACATACAGTCTTTTGTGACTGACTTCGTTCACTTAGCCTTATATTTCAAGGTTCGTCTACATTGTAAGACTGATTCCTTTCTATGACCTAATAGTAGTCCTAATTGTATGCCTATACCACACTTTATTTACCCATTCATCAACTGATGGGCATTTGGGTCATTTCCACTTTTTGGCCAGTATGAGTAATGCTGCTATGAACATTCATGTACAAGTTTTGACGTGGACATACATTTTGCTTCTCTTGGGTATTTACCTAGGAGTGGAGTTGGCGGGTGATACCGTAACTCTACGTTTAACTGTTTGAGACACTTCCAAACCGTTCTCCAAAGCGGCTACGCCAGGTTGTATTCCCCTCCCCCAAAGGGTAGGAGGCTTCCTCACCAACACTTGTTGGTATCCGACTTTTTGATTCTAGCTAGCCTAGTGAGCGTGAAGGGGTTATACTTCCATTTTATAAAAAAGGAGTGGGAGATTCCCACAGAGCTTGAAACTTTGATCTCCTGCCAAGTGTTTTCATGATTCCCATTAGTACTTGATGATTGTTTGCATTGGAGCCTGAGTGAAAATGTGGAGATGGCTCTGAGAAATGTGTCAAAACTGCCGCATCTCAGAATACGCCAGGGTCACAGGCCGGAGGCTGGGGGCAGCGTGTCCCAAGTCCTGCCGTGCCTCATATCCAAAGGGAGAGGTTATACCCTGTGGTAGGAGACAGGACGGAGGTGCAGAAAGTGCAATTTCAGGGAGCTCTGTGACAACAGAATGGTCAGGGACCAGAAACCCAAGGAACAATGGATGGCACGGCTATTCCATCCTAGGCAATGGGGGGCCATGTGCACAGTGCCCATGAGAATGACAGTAAAGACAGCTGATTTGGCAGGGCTGCTACCACGTTGATAGTGTTCTTAAGGCTTCCTGCTGGACGGGGTCAGGAGAAAGGAAAGCAAGCCTGCTCTCAGAAGTGATGGAGGTGCTGGTGAGTGGGTGTGTGGAAGGAGGACACCTGTATCTTGATGTCAGCAGGCACACTGGCTACTGCTGTGCCCAAAAAGTAGGACAGAGAAGTGGACCACTGGGGTCCCCAGACCCTACGGGAGCCCCTGGTTGGGAATATCACACCCAAGGCTCAAGGCAGACCAGAGGGATGAAAGGCAGCAGGACACACACCTGCCCAGCAGTTCCAGTCAGGCCCGGGAGTGCCACCCTCGCTCCTGCTTAGAGCAGAAACCAGCAACAACTCAAAATTCATCTCGTTCTTTGAACACATCTTACTGAGCACGAGGCTGCGTCATCTCTATTTGAGTGTGGTGTGTGGTGCCTGTGTGCACGTACGTGTGAGTGTATATGTGTGTGTGTCTCTGTGTTCAGATGCTCACCATTTTCTGTGCTCTTTGCAGCCAAACTTGGATCCCGACCACCCCTGGTCCAAAAGATGGCAAGAGCTACATGCCAACAGTCAGGAGGAAAAAAGAATTTAAAGCTGCAAGTGCCGATTCCAGTGCTTTGGAGACACGGCAAGAGTGCAAGTCAACATGAAGGAATTATTTTTACTACAGCAGCTGTTCTCCTGAGACTCATTCTTCCTGTATTTAACCTTTCATTCTTGGGGTTGGAAAGAAACACACAGGAAAACCCCAGCCTCCTATGCTGAGTAAATTCACAGCTAAATCCGGGCACCAGCGCTGTCTTGAAACAACACAGCCATCTTCCTGTAACTGATTATTTGCCGTGTAACTGAAGCAGCTCGTCCTCGCTCCTGATTAAACGCACGCACTCCAAGAACCACATAATGAGGCGACGGCACCGTGAACACGACGTGTGGTTTCAGTGGGAAATAAATTGTATCCAGCAGCTGATGGGTAACCATGGGCTAGGGTTGACTCTGATCACAGGAATCACTCCCATAGTGAAGCCTCCTGGCCTCCTTACCCTTTGTGGGAAAAAAAAAAATCACAAGGACAGTCTTACCACACACGAAACCCTCTGGCGGCACGGCAAAGATGCTCCGGCCCTTCAGTGACTCTGGGTGGGCACAGGTGGCTGTCACGAAGCCCTGCAGCGTCCTGCCCAGCAGCCACGGGGGCAGCCACTTCAGCTGGCAGTCGCACAGGAAGCTGTCGCTGCTGATATGGCTGAAAGCAAGACAAAAGGGTCGTGTGAAGTGTGACCGCAAAGAAGGGATACTCGCCTCTGTGCCCGGAATGACCCATCGCCGCCGATCAGCTTCTGCCGTGAAAGTCAGCAAGCTTGAATGGGAGATGCTCTTTCTTACGGTTCCTCTCCTGCGACCTAGAGCGGTAAGTACAGTCTACCTGGAGACTGTGAGAAAACGCAGCTTCTGGCTCAGTGGGTTAGATTCTGCGTTGCTAACAGGCCACCAGGTGGTGCCGACTCCGCTGGTCTAAGGGCCACACGTCAAGCAGCAGCCACCTGGAGTTCACACGTGTTCCACGACAGCCACTGCGCTCCTGTGACCCCAGGGACGCCATCTCCCGGCCTCTGACCATCCCACAGACAGGAGTAGCACAGCCCCCTCTCTGCTTCTTCCCACCCCCCTGATAAGCCACTTGGAGTGGCCAAGCTCCATCTGAGACTCCGATCTAGAGTCCGAAACAAGCCCCGAGAAGGGCTCCTTTTTCTATATGGCTGCTCTGTTTTTATTTGGCAGAGCTGCATGTTTTCTTGCATCCAAATGTCAGCCTCGTGGGCGTGCTCCCCTCTTGTTTGTGTATTTATCTCCACACCAGCGCTATTCAGGAGGCCGGCAGGATTCGGCTCCGCTCCCTAAATAGTGCCTGTGAGTTAATTGCCACTGCCCAGGGAGCATGAGAACGCACAACTTGGGTTTTGTGAGGCTCCAACCAAAACAGAGAATATTTTCTTTTTCATTTCTCAGCAACTGAGGATCAGCTTTTTCAACAGAAATCGGAATCGCCATCTCAGCGGACATTCCTTCCTGAGGAGTCACTTGAAGATAAGTCAGCTGAGGGGTTGAGCTGCCGTGTTCCTGGAAGACCTCGGGCTGTGAGCTCAAGAGTGGAGGTTAGCCTGGCACGAGGATGGACACAGGACTTATGACATGCGCTTCCCTGGAATAAACTGTCCCCGGTACATGGTGACAAAAAAGGGGTACCGGGATGCTCAGAAATTCCCAAAATGTCACATGGGCCAGTGTTAGAGCAATGGCCTCCCCCCATCCCCCACCATATTCCTCAGGCCCCTTTCTCGTTCTCTATTTCACTCTGACCTTCTAATGAGCAGGGCAACCATCAAACTAGTCAACAGCAAGGCAGAATGAACCTGAAGGCAGAGAACCCAAGGCAGGCGAAATTACACAGAATCTGCTCTTCGCTCCTGTTCCTCACTGTTCCCAAATGAGCTGGGCATTTTAACCAAATAATTTTGGGAAGTGCTCGTTCAAGACTGAAACAATTGAGCTCAAAGCCATTATAACTGGGATGCTTGCCCACATTAGACCTTACAATCAGCCCTAGGTTTTGTATTTGATGGGTGGTAGGGCTGTGCTTAGCGATACGTGCAGAGCGGCTCTGTTGAGGAGTCACTGTAGGTGGCGGACGGGCCCTCACAGCTGAGCGCGAAGAAATGGCTGAATCACACCCGCCTCTGGAGAGCTTCCCAGGGCAGGCTGTGTGTGGTGGTCAGGAAGGCTGCCACCAGGCACAGGAGAACTCACGAGCCCAGGCGAAGAGTGGAAAGGGCCTCTCCCCCCGTCAGAAGCACCTACGGCTTCCCATCAAGGGGCATCTGATGTGCCTGCCCCTTTCCGCAGGAAGGCCTGGGCACTACACACGGAAGTCTAGGGGAGGACACTGGCCACTGGGGAGACTTTAGGCCCTTATGTCGGGGACAGGGACATATTTCATTTGAACCACAGGAACAAACTGGAGAAAACAAATTTGACGTTTATCCTTGATCAGAAATGTGTTTGGGGGCTTCCCTGGTGGCGCAGTGGTTGAGAGTCTGCCTGCCAGTGCAGGGGACGCGGGTTCGAGCCCTGGTCTGGGAAGATCCCACATGCCGCGGAGCAGCTAGGCCCGTGAGCCACAACTACTGAGCCTGCGCGTCTGGAGCCTGTGCTCCGCAACAAGAGAGGCCGCGATAGTGAGAAGCCCGCGCACCGTGACGAAGAGTGGCCCCCGCTTGCTGCAACTAGAGAAAGCCCTCGCACAGAAACGAAGACCCACCACAGCCATTAAAAAATAAATAAATAATTAATTTAAAAAAAAAAAATCTGTGCTAAAAAAAAAAAAAAAAAGAAAGAAATGTGTTTGGAAAGGGTTAAGCCTCACACCGTGCATTCAGGGCATTTGCTGGCCGAGCTCCCTAGAGAATTCCCTGCCTCCTCTGCATGAAACCCTCCTCACACCGAGGGGTCCAGACCTCAGAAGACGGCAGGTACTCGGGGTGGACAGAAGGCTGTCTTAAAGAATGAGTTAGGATGAACGGGACGGAGGGAGAGAAATGGAGGCACCCGGTGGGACACCGCCCTCCCCTCCACATGCACAAATCGCCTCCGAGACCAAGCCTAGGCCGGACGGGGGATCATCGGTGACCCCAGGGCTCTGCAGCTTCCTGCAGCCAACAGGCATGGCCATTCTGGGCCCCCGCCTGCAGCCATCCCGGCACTCCGCTGGCTTATATCGCACATTTTCATGGTTCCAACGCCAAGTGTGTTTCTAATCATCGCTTGTGGAAATTTACCCAGTGGATGACTAAGTGCACAGCACAACCTGCCTTGATCCAATGGGGGAAGAAAATGACCAAGTGGGATTAACCGTTTCTCCCATCAGAGGACTGGGCCCACGGCCAGCCCCAGCTGGGTACATGCAGCGATTGACGGGAAGCCTAGGCAGGGGGCCAAGGCTGAGCCTCCAGAACCACGCAGATGCATTAGCGGGGGAGGGGATCCGAGCACCTGGAAGGGCCCAGTTAGTCCCAACTAGAAAACTGTCTCAGGAAACCTGAGTCTCTAGGAGGCCCAAAGGGAAATCTTCTCTCCCTGTCCTGCTCTCTTTCTCTCTCTTCCCTCTGACTGGATCTTTTTCACTTCCAGCATTTTATTTGGAAAGTTTCAAAGACAAATGCTGGAGGGAAATGCACCGTGAACACCCACAGACTCACCACTTTGTAAAATCTGAATGTTTTGTGATACCTGCTTTATCACATATCTATCCATGTGTCCATCCTTCCACAGACTCCCGTTCTAAGATCAGGACCCTTATGAGAAAGGGCACCAACTCGACAGACTTGAATCTCGCAGGACACTAAACGTCGTGAGGCCAGGGCCCGTCCACCTCGCCTCCCCTCACTCACCCAAGGGAAAGTCACCGGGGCCTCTTCCTGCTTTGGTTTCCAACTATGGGGACCGCACCCCCCTACTGCCCCATTCCTCCCCTCCCCGCCGCCACCGAGGGTCCACCAGGATTGGCCGCAGGAACGAGGATGAGCTCAGGGTGTAAAGACGGCCATTGGCATGTCCGATTTTCTCAGCACTTCTAGGAACCCAAAGCTGCACCTTTAGGGAACTAAACATTATGGCTCAAACTCATTGGCTGCAGAATCGGATTCACGTACAGGAAGAAGAAAGGAAACTTGGGTGTTGCTACCTGAATACTTAGATGAGCTCCTCTGCCAGAGACTAGGACACAGGCAAGCTCTTCTCACCCTGTCGCCCACGGGCCCACAGCATCACGGCCTACAAATGCCACGGGGGCCCTGGGAACACACGTGGGCTGGGCGCCTCCTCACTATCCCATGGTACGTGTCACCATCCCACGGAGAGCTCTGCCCTGCTCACAGCCCACCCAGATCTTTTAAGAAGCCCCTCTCAATACAGGCCCTTCATTGCAGGCACCCCTAAAAGATGAAGCGCTTGTCCTTGACATAATGAAAGGGATGGTTATCCATTTTACAGAAGAGAGTTTGTTCCACATCATCCAGAGCAGCGGTTAGTCAACGACAGCCTGCAGGCCCACTGCCTGTTTTTGTAAATAAGAATTTATTGGCACACGGCCACACCTATTCGTTTACGTATAATTCATGGCTGATTTCTGCTACAAGAGTCAAGTTGTCATGGCAGAGGCCCTGTGGCCCAAAAAGTTGAAAATATTTACTGTGGCCCTATAAGAAAAAGTATACTGACTCCTGATTCAGAATAAGCCCCCAGAGGGCATTTTTTTCAAAAAGACAATTGAACTTACAGACAACTATAAACGATCACAACTATTATATAAAATAAAGCATAATGCAATTAAGGCACTTCTTACTCTGAAATCCTCTACTCATGTTAACTGGGGCCACGGAATCCTGGGTACTTACAGCTCTTTAAGATTCTTCATCTTCACAAAGGCATCAAACTGGACAGATCTGATTGCATTCTCTCCAAGGTTCCTGAAAAAGAACATTCTTTACTTAGGCAAAGAAACTCCAGATGCCCTTCAAGTCAACCACGTGTTTGAGCCACGACGCTCAGGGATTTTTCCTGACAGCCCAGGCTTCGCCAACGAACCACAGGCACTAGCCAGACACCCGTGTCCTGTCCTAAGGCCACTGTAAGTGGCTGTTATTTCACCTACATTGACACAAGCAAGTGCAATAACTCCGGAACGAGCCAGCCTTAAGGGTGGCATCAAAGCTAAGCCAAGGCCCGCTCAGCAAGTCAACAGGCAAAACTTTCCCAACAGAATTGTGGTCGCACTTGATTCAAAGACAAAATACCCTAAGGATCAAGTGCTAGAGGCAGCCGCCTCAGTTGGTGACACACGGACGTCTCAAGGCTGGCTCCGTCCTCTTCCTCCCAGGCTCTCAGAGGCGAACACACCAGGAGGAACTTCCCAGTTAAACCCAACGTGTACTCAGCACTGCTGCGCTGCTTTAGCAGTATAAAGGGTCCTGGTGGAAGTGGAAGGGAGCCCAGGGCCCGAGCAGGCCCAGGCAATGGGGAGGCCAGGCAGGAGGACGGTATTTATCTGAACACCAAGTGGCCATATGTTCTGTAACCGTTTCTGGCATAGGCAAAACGAAGGCCAAAGTTGAAGCTGACTTATAATGAGAAGGAAGCAGCTGGCGTTTCCAAATAGCCTGTTTCTCGGTTTACAAAGATGCTTTTCAATTGCTCGCAGACTTCCCTGGCAGCCGCGTTTGGCAGGCCTGTGCGTCAGGGAAGGTACTCACAGGTGCTCCAGACCTTCCAGCCCCGAGAACGCTCTCTTAGCCACGGACTTGATCTTGTTTCCTGACAGAGTTCTGCAGTTTCCAAACATCCAGAAACAGAGGTGGGGTGGGAGCGGGAGGGAGAGCAACAAGGGAGGGTGGGGAGAAAGAGAACACACAATTAGGGTGGTGCTATCTGATAAGTGTCCAGGGAGAGGCAGGTGGAAATCTGACCTGTGCCGAGATTATGCATCTGAGGTATGCGGGCCCTCCCCCTTCTGAAATGAAATACTTTTATCTTTATTAGAATTTAACAGTGATGACAGGTAGGAATTGCATGCACTGTCTCGCCAAAAAGGCCCCTTGCAGTGTTAAGTGGAAATCACCTTGTCCAGCCCGGGCTCTCTCTCTCTCTAAGGACCACCCTGGGGGGAGTGTAGCCATAGTCCCACAGGGGAGAGAGAACCATCACTGCTCCAGCGAGAGGAAGCAGAGTCAGGAGGAAAATTCTTGGAATTAAAAACTACCACCCACTTCTGAAAACTGCCTTCTGGGGATAAAGGTTCCCAGAGGAGGCAGGAGGAGGACAGGACAGTGGGTACCTATTGAGATGGCCCCCCAGCTCTGGGGCACACGCTGGCAGCCAGGATGCGGCCATAGTGCGCTGCACGCCTGCCTGCGAGAAGGCCCCTCGGCTCTTCAGCAAGAGCCCGGGTTTTAAATGATGCCAACGGCCCGAGGTTATTAAATCCTAGATAGACAGGTCCTCAACGGTCAGCCCCCAAGGCTATCTAATGCCTGTACCTGGACCATGTACCCATGAGAAGGGGGGTCTCGCTGCCAGAGAATTCCAGTCACAATCTCAGCAGTGACTGTCAAGAGTTTTCTCAGAAACCCAAGTCTGGCCCCTGCAGTACACGTGGAAGAAATGGATGCTTCTTCCACGGGCTGTGTCATCCAAAGGGAAGTCTGCGTCTGGACTTAGGGTAGGGGTGGCACCTAGAGTGGCTGGACATTGGGAATGAAAAGCATCAAGGTTCCAGTTTTCCCTCCTCGTTATGAGATGCTCTGATGAGAGCCCACCAAGGCGTTTCCTCTAACTGCTGCTGGCTCAGGAAATTCTGCCAGCGAACACCTGAGGTAATGCTGACAAGTACGGGGCTCTTTGACTGTGGTGTCCACCGGGACTCCCCGAAGGGTAGGTTAAGAAGGACATGAGCTGCTGGGAGCCAGCTCCTGGGAGGTCTCAGAACCGCAGGTGTGGGACAGGGACTCCTAGGCACCAAGGGCAGGTGGTCAGGAGAAAGCCTTAGAGAAAGGCAGGCCGGCTCAGCTCCTCACCAGGAGGGGGAATTCCTTGTCTAGAACCCACCGAGAATCAGGGGAAAGATCTCGACTAAAGACCAGATCTGTCTTCAGACCTTCGTTAAGATGGGACCCACAAGGGAAAACAGCAAGCACACAGCCCTCCCTGAAAAGAGGAAAGAAAAGAAATGCGAGCCTTGAAGAAAACCAAAGATGGCAGAACAGCCTGGCACTGCCTGCCACGCAGGCCCCGGGCTTCCACCCAAGTGCCAAAGGCTCCTGGGGCCCGGCAGACAAGGACCAGGAGGCTGCCTCCGGGAGATGGGGTCACACACACAGAGAACCCAGCCCTCGCCAGGGGACTCGGGAGGCAGCTGGACCACGGGGCTGCCGCACCCCCCGGGTCCTCTGCTGATGCAGCCGCCCTGGCAACTCTGGGCTCGGCCCTCAGACAGAGCAGCTCTGTGCCCTGCCTCCGGAGGGTCAAGGAGCACCACGGCCAGAGACCCCTTTGCCTTCTCCTTCTCTGGGCGGCAGTCTGCATGGGTGTGAGAGCAACCTCATGCTGAAAGCGTTTCCACGACTGCACCGCAGAGCGAGTCCAGCCAGCACCAGCCCGCAGGGCACCGAAGCCCGGTGCTTCTGAGAGCACTGCCAACCTCTCACTCACTCAGATCCCCCAGTCCCAGCCGCTGCGGGCTCCAGGTCCTAGTAAAAGGTATTGAACTGTTTAGTGAAATCTTCCGTAAACGAGATCCAGGAAAAAAAGCTGTGCTTTCTGTCATCCGTTAAATATTAGTCACGTTGGCCTCTCCTACCATGAGGGCAGGCTGTTACTTCTAACAGCGACAATAGCAATAAAACAAACTCTCAAATGCTCGATTATTCAGGGGCTTATCAGCCTGTTGGTGGATTACAGTAGGTCCTCACATTCCCCAGCAGGCGTCTGTGGGTGGGGGCCGAGGCTCGGCTAGCAGACTGTGGTTCCAGTGAAAGGCCGCTGTGTGCGGACGGGAGAGCTGGGGCTGTGGGCCAGGCGTGTCCCTGTGCCTCTGTGCCACGTGCTGGTGGGCAGCGGAGACGTGGCACACCCGATCGACGGCTCCCCGGAAGGCAGAGCCGGCCCCATGTCCCCCGCGCCACCGACCTGGAGCAGGCAGCAACCCTGGGGATCACCTATCAAACCCTCTCCGCCATCCCTGCCAACCCAGCCAAGGGCCTTCCGGCTCTTGCCGCCTTCACCCCAGGAAGGTTGAAGGGCAGAGGCTACTGCTGTGGCACTCGGCCCCCTGCCCCCAGGAATGCCCTGGAGAGAGCTGGAACCACGGGGCGGCACCTGCCTCCTCGTCGTCCGCAAGTGACCGAACCCTCCCCTCTGCAGCTGACCTGTGCTCCAGAGACCCTGCCTCCCCTCCTCACGTGCTATGAGCTCGGCGGGCTCCCAGCAGGTGTTCCATAAACATTCTGGAAGGAGGGGCGTCGGGTGGGTGAGTGTAATAACGCCCTGCCAGGAAGCTCAGGATTGAGGAACCATCCCAAATGGCTGTGTTCAGCAGCTGGAAAAATGAAGGGCAGGGCAGGCTTCACAGACAGAAGCCTTTTATGGCTCTGCTGCTCACTTGTTCCTTTCCTGGAAGACGTTTTAGTTTCGCGCTGGCCTCGGGCATGGCAGGGAGGACCCCGGGTCCTCAGCTAAGGGAGTGCAGGCCAGCCAGCGTGTCCACCTTCCCTTCTGAGGGAGGTCTCTGACCTCCGCCCCTCAGCTGCTTCCACGGCCGGGCCCGCCGGCGGCTCTAGAGGGACAGCCCTCCTTGGCTGGCGTGAGCCCCCCCATTTCTAATGGGTCCAACAGACTCACCACCAGGCCGCTCCAACAGGGCCTCTCGGTGCCACGGCCACGCCACAGAGCGTCAGGCATTGCTCTGGGGAGACCAAAGCAGCACGGGTTCCTCCCGGCTTCATTCAACAAACGCTGACTCAACACCGTTAGCAGTTAGGAAGACGGCTCCAGGCTGCACACAGGCTGGTTTATGCAGAACCAGAAGCCCGGCGTCCCCAAGGGCCCGGCACACCCCACGACGCAGGAAGGGTCTCCGTGGCGCGCTCACAGTGCTTTCTAACCGGAGCTGTGCACTCGGATCACAGGAAAGCGCGGGCCTTCCTTTTCCCCTTTTAATGCGGAAGATTTCACACACCCTCGTAGGCAGACGGGAGGGTGTCGTGAGCCCCATGTGCCCGCCACACAGCTACGACCATCATCTGATGGTGCCAATCCTGGTTCATCTCTGCCCACTCCTCATTCCCAACCCCGGCTGGACCACTGGGAATATCTATCACATAGTTTTCTTTTTTTATCCAAGAAGAGGATTCTTTTTTTTATCTTTTGCAATATAACCACAATACCATGCCACCTAAGTCAATGACCGCATATATTTAATCATATTAAGGAACTATTGTTATGGTCCCGATTTCCCCCAGTTGTGTGCATCTCTCCGTGTTTTTTTTTGGAAAAGGATACAAGAGCCTCCAGGCCCAAGATCCTGATGAGTGGGGCTGGGTGGGAGGAGACTGGACACTGTATTTTACAGGTCACCGTTAACCCACTGCTTCCAAACACCCACGTCAAGCAGCTCAGTGCAAGCGAGGGTTACGGGCACTCGTGCTGCCTTCTTGGGACTTTACACAGGACTGTCACCCTAGTCCAGTGGGTCAAAGTAGGAGAACATGCTGGGGAACAGACAGCAGGCGATTAGGAAGGCGGCTCTAGGCTACGGACAGCGGAGAGCTTTTGCAGAACTGGAAGCCCTAGTGCCCTCAAGGGTCACCGCCCCCAGTTGGCAGGGGAGAGCCTCCTGGAAGCTGTGACACCCAAGAACAGGCTCCAGGTTCCACCGCAGGGACAGGCCCCGCAGAGAAGGCTTGTGTTCAATGGCTGCTCAGGTGCCCAGCACCCCGGCTCCACCATCCCCGCAGCTGCATCCCGAGCTTGGGGCTCCTCTGGTCAGTGACAGGCCTCTGTCCCATCCCGTCGTGCTGTCCTGGCTCTTCCCAAGCCTGCTGGGTAAAGGACCCAGGAGGTGGGGGAGAAAGGAGCATTTTTTTAGGGGAGAAAAAGAAGGCTGACAGGCATTTGTGACCCACTATCAGAACGCAGGAGCCTCAAGAAGAGAACGAATCCTCAGAGAGCCAAAACGGCTGACACTTACAACTCCCAGACTATCAAAAGCGTGAAAAACCCCACTTTTCAAAACAAATTAGAAACGTTAACTCTACAGAAAGACCCTCCCACCACAGGCTTTCCCAGAGCCTCGCCCTCCACTGCTGCTTTCAAAATATTTACTTTACCCTCGTGCTCTGCTCGGCTCATCGTCACCACAACAGGCTGGGGGAGACGGAGCGGGGACCGTCTTCTGTCTTGTCCTCCTCCAAACCCTTCCCCCCAGCAGCTAGTGAACAGTGATAATAGCTCCCAGCCCCATGCCTATATGTTCCTTGGGAGGCATCTGTAGAGAGTGCTGGGGAGATGCAGAAAGAGGGTAGGACGAGGGGAGGCACAAGGCTTCGGGGCCACACAGGCGAGTCCCAGTCCTGCCGCCCACCGGCTGTGTGATCTTGGGCAAAATCCCTTCCCCTCTGTTTTCTCAACTACAGCAGAAAGGATGCGTAACACAGCCCGGCCTCCTGAGACAGTCAGACGTGACACACACACACACACGCCTCACAAATTCTAGGAGCTTAGAAAAACAAACCCCAAACACCGGAAACCTTGAATAAAAAACAGCTACTGTATGGTAATGATTGTTTCCGTTTAAGATTATGATTGACAACAAAAAGACTGCCCGAAGACTCAAACCATCAAGAGTTACTTAGCTTTAGACGTTTAGAATTTCTAGAAATTCAGTAAGAGGGGAAGACTCCTTTGAGCAAAGAACAACAAAAAAGTTGGCTGTTTTCACATCAGTCAAGAATTGAACGGGAGAAAAGACCCAACGGGCCTCCAAACACCAGCTCTCTAGCCCCAAAGAAACCAACACCCAGGGCAGCGATGAGGTGGCGGGTCAGGGAGAAGGTGGGATGTCTTCTGCCCCCCTATTCAGACTTTCCTTCCCAAACAAAAGAGAATAAATGTGCCAACACTCCCAGGGGCGGGCGCAGAACAAAGGGTGTAGGGGCCCGTGGAGCCGTCTCCACGCACCAGCCCCACGGATCTTCCAACGCCCAGATACTCACAGCTTGCTGAGGCTGTCAAGCCCTGTGAAAGCACCACTGGTGTCCTCGATTGTCCCCGAAATCTCATTGTGGTCCAGGTCCCTGGGGAGGAGACAGACAGAAAGCTCACCATTCAGTCTGTGGCAGGAAGAGAGACTCAAACCCATTCTGCCACTTTGAAGCTCGAAACATTTCGGTGAGTTCCAGGTGCCCAAACGGAACATCCAGTTAAGATTACAGGCGTGGGCTTCCCTGGTGGCGCAGTGGTTGAGAGTCCGCCTGCCTATACAGGGGACACGGGTACGAGCCCTGGTCCGGGAAGATCCCACATGCCACGGAGCAACTAAGGCCGTGCGCCGCAGCTACTGAACCTACGCTCTAGAGCCCGTGAGCCACAACTACTGAGACCACGTGCCACAACTACTGAAGCCCGCGCACCTAGAGCCCGTGCTCTGCAACAAGAGAAGCCACTGCAACGAGAAGCCCGCGCACCACAACGAAGAGTAGCCCCTGCTCACTGCAACTAGAGAAAGCCCGCGTGCAGCAACGAAGACCCAACGCAGCCAAAAATAATAAATAAATAAATAAATAAAACAAAAAAAAAGATTAGGGGCGTGACCACTGAGCCACCCTGCCACGAGAACTGCCTTTCTCAGCCTCCCCACAAAGCTGACACAGGCCTTGGAGTGGCAGCTTCGCAGCTGCATGTGCTGCTCCCCAGTGGGCAAACGCCAGGCCCCAGGGGAAGGGGTGTAGACGGCACAGGGGAAAGCTTGCTTTGGATTCTGACCCCAAAGAGCGGACCTCTGGCCACTGCTCTGAGAATGAGTCCGAAAGGTTCCCTAAGGTTCCCATCTGCTTTCACCCCAACCAGGGTCCCTTTCCCGGACTTGACCGAGAAACTGCAGAAGGCACATGGAGGAAAGGACAGGGAAGAAAGAGGCCCCGGCACCGGGCCCTCCCCAGTGGGTTTGGCGCCCAGAGCCCCTGTCTCCCCCCAGGGCCTGCACAGGTGCTGACTCCCAGCCAGGGACGACATCTGGGTGCTGAGTCAGACTTGTGACCCAATTGCCAAGACCAGAGGACGAGGCCAACTTTTCGGCCCAGTCTCCGCCAGCAACGCAAATCACAAGGCCAATGACTCAGCTTCCTCCCCCAGCTTCCAAGGGCAGGTCACCACACCAGGCAACACACCCCACCTGGAGACCAGGCCCCCGTGCTGCCCTGGGTTGGCCCTCCCCAACTTTCCACGAGGTCGGCCACACCTCCCCCTCCCGAGCCCCAGCAGACGCGGGCCAGGACCAGAAAGGGTGCTGCTCGGCTCCCGTGAGCGCCCGCGGGGAGGGGAGCTCGGACCTCGGAGTGAAATGCTCATCCTGACCTTTACTTTACAACCGGAAGCTCAGAGCCGCGATCCTGAGGCTGGAAGGGCCTCCCCCTTTCATCAGGTTCCTCCCATTATCTTGGTCCTGAAACACCCGGGACCCGGGGCTGCTGCTCTGTGTGGCTGCCTCCCTGCTCCGAGCCCCGGCTGCCAAAGTTTTTCTCATTTCTCTGGCCTCCTCAGTCTGAACGTCCCGGCCTTGTCATTCAGCACTGCCATGGCTCCGAGGCTGACCTCGGCTTGAACAGCCTGGCGTCCGGGCTCTTTCTCACTCCTCCACGACGGCCTGGCATGAAAGCCTTCTCTGCCGTCTCTGCCAAGCGCAAGTGCAAAGGCCTTCCTCCCCGTCATGCCGGAATAGGCCGCTCTTTCTGCAGGGGGCACAGCTGGGAGGGAGGCCTCAGACCCCACGGCCACTGCCTGTTGAAATCCAGGCGCCGCTCCCCCCCCGCCCCTTTATGGCTGGTTGTTCTGTTGCCTGGAAGTTCTCGAAAGCCCAGGAAAGCCCAGAAAATTTTAAGTCCCAGAAAAGCACCCTGCAGCAACTTCTGGCAACTCCCTCCACCTCACGGGGAACTTAGAGGGAAATGACATGGTCATCTCCATTGTGTTAAATGACCCTAAAAAGGCCCCGGGAGAGACACAGGATTCCCTCATCACCTCTTCTGGAAACGGGCGTCCTGGATGCAGGCTATATGCTGAAGAAGTTGAGATGCTAGCCCAAGACACGAGCCTCAGGATTGCCCTGGCTCAGATAAAAATCCTCAGGACTGAAACATGGAAGTCAGCGGGAAGGCTCAGGAAGGGAAAGACGGCCCCAGGGCTGCTGATCTGGGGGCGGCAGCGCGCAGCCTGGGGAACCTTTCCCACAGCCGGACGCCACGTCCCGCCAAGCGCACTGCAGGAACCCGTGCGTGGTGATGACAGTTTTTTTTGAGTCGTCATCACTCTAGGCACCACGCCGGGGGGAAGGAGGGACACTTTTCTGCTCAACTAGCTCTTTTTCGATTTATTACATGAAACTTTGAGACTCTGGCACACATCACAGCTCAGCTTTGTATCTAATTCTGACTCGAGACCAATGAGAAGGGAATGCAGCGAAGCAGCTGGTGTGCTCTATTCTGCTCTCCCACCAACCCAAGGGGGAAAGACGTACAAGACACGCAGGCTTCTGAGTCCCCGGAAGGCGCCTTCCGCAATGTGACTGATGGAATTGTGGCTGAGGCGTAGGATGCTCAGGCTACTCAGCTCAGCCAGGCTCTCCTCGTCCAGCCGGGTCAGATTATTGAAGGACAGAATCCTGAGGAAGGGGAGGGGAAAGCAAACATCACAGTCAGGTCGCACGGCATCGCCCTCCCTCTCCTCTCCCGAACATACAGCCATGGTCGGCCAGTTACCTAGGTCCCAGTGGGAAGGGATACGCCCACAAGGATCCCGAGGGCAAAACGGTCTCACAGCTAGAAACCCAGCAGGGCTTGATACCCATACATTGGACTCCTGGAAGGAGGTCTGTAAACTGTGAGCACTACACAGCACAGGGTCGTACGACAAAGAACCACAAGGCTCCAACCCCTGCGTGCACCTGGTGTCCGTGGCTGGTCCTGATTCAGGCCATGACAGATCTCTCACGGCTGTGGCCTGAGACTCTGGACAGGACGCCAGCGGGTTCTCATAGTGAGCAAGGGAGCCGGACAGCCTGCCAACATTGGCCAGCAGAGGGCACCACCAGCCACTGCCTGGAACAAGCCTTCCTCACTGAACTGCAGGCCTCACCTGGGCAGCACCCGGGGGACCAGAGTCTCCCATCCGGGCTACCTTGCCCTCACCCAAGTCAGCCTCTTAGTGTGATCCCCCTACCGTAAGCAGGTAAGGAACACATCCCCAGTCACACACCTTCCCTGAGCATCAGAATCAATCTTTCTTTCCTCCCAGCACAGTCTCTGCATCTCTGACATAGCCCTGGGTTGGGTACTTAAGCATATTAGTCATCTATCCTCAAAAAATGGAATCTCTGGGCTGGGGCAGGAGGAAGGAAAATAAATTCGGAGAAGATTAGCATGTTTTTAAAGGTAGCAGGGAGTGACAGTTTTTATCTCCTGGAAAAATAAGTCATAGTGCCTGTCAGTTGCAGAGACCTGGCAGGAGATCAAAATTACATCCTCACCTGCAATTAAAGAATTTAGTTGAAAGGAGGGGCGGGACACACACGTGGAGAGCATCTCTAAATCTGGCTCCAAGGTTACCTGGATGTCGGGCAAAATGCTAGGCTGGTCAGGGGACACTCCCGTGACCTTCTCTGCCCCTTTGGAAGGGCACAGAAGGCAGCCGGAGGGGGGGCACAGGGAGTGTGCCCCTCACCGCTGCCTCAGCACCAGGGCGCACACACCCTCTGCAAGTACAGGGGCTCCGGGGGCTGAGAAGACCTCTCCTGCTTCCCTGTGGCTCCCAGGCCTGACAGAGGAAAACCATGGGTCCTGGGAGTTCCCTAGCAGGGTCAGGGCCTGAGGGAAGAGTCTTTCAGAAGCCATCCCACTCCACGTGAGAATACCGTGCAGGTGCACTGCCTGCAAGGGTCAGGAGGCTAAACCCAAAGGGTTAGCACGTGCACACACACGCGCACGCACGCACACACACACACACACACACTCTCTCTCTCTCTCTCTCTCTCTCCAAGGAAAGCCAGCCACTGGAAAGAGGTGGGACTATTGATTTTTGCATTAGGTAATGATGGACTCACTGAAATATAAACTCCAGGTCAGAGTGGGGTGGGTGGGGAAGGGAGGGTGGGGGAAGGAGGAAGGGGGCTGGGGGAGGGGGAAAATGTGGGCAAATAGATAAAAACACTAGCTGCAAGACTCAGCACTAGGTTTAAACATCCCCTTCAGTTTGCCTGCTGAGGGCAAGAGACAGACAAGAAAGACAGGCTTGGCACTTGTGATCATTCACTTCAGTGGGTGAGTTTCCTCCTACAGTCAAGCCTAGAAAAAAGAAAACCCACCCAAACTCTCTTAAAAAAAAATAAAGAAACATATTGGACTACACCAGAATTGAACAACCTTGAACATATTAAATTGAGATGAAAACCATGTCGAGGAGGTACTTTTTTTCCTCCAAAAACCCCAATCTTCTAGACATGGGATTAAAACAAAGGGACACGACTGTGTCCACCAAGTCCCAGGAAATGCTGCTTTCATGATCAACGACCCACCAGGACATGGCAGGATAGCCCAGGCCCCAGCCCCTCCCCACCCAGGAGAGAGCCTGTCACTGCGGGTGTCAGGGACCCTGGGTGCCAGCTCAGGGGATCCCAGTCCCAGCCTGGAGCCCCGTGGGGGAAATCTCTTTACGTGAAGTATAAGCACACATTCCCGTCAGCACGGGAGCCTCGCTACTAGGCCAAGGGACCCAAAGCTGGGGAGGGGAAGGAGCCAGGTGCCTGGGCCACTTGTCAGGGGAAGGACGACAGAAACCACATGACAGAAACTACATGCACGTAGAAACTCTCCCACGGTCAGTGTGTCGCCGTCTCTTGGGTTCACTGTCCTTTCTGTGTTTGAGCCCCAATACGGGCACACCTCGTTTTAGTGTGCTTTGCTATATTGTGCTTTGTAGATACTGCATTTTTTTTTTTTTAACAAATTGAAGGTTTTGGCAACCCTGTGTAGTCAGAAGATGGATAGCATTTTCTAGCAGTGAAGTATTTTTTAATTAAGATCTGTACATCATTTTTTAAGACATAATGCTGCTGCACACTTAACAGACTACAGTATAGCATAAAGACACTTTTCTATGCACTGGGAAGCCAAAAAGTGTGTGACTTGCTTTACTGAGGTGGTCTGGAACCGAACATGCAGTATCGCCGAGGTCTGCCCGGAGCCCCTCTCGTGAGAGAAGCACGTGTTACGTGGTGTAGCCGTTCGTAGACAGAGGCTCTCAGAACAGCCACCCTTCGACAGCAGCCCCTGCTAATGTGAAGTGGGGCGAAGAATAGAGATGAGCTGGGCGTCAGGCCCCAGTGACTGCGATCCGCGGGGCCTCGGGGTCCCGTTCCGGGCCTGCCTGCTGGGGGCTCTTTCCTCCCTCCGCAACAGGCCCCCGAACCCCCAAGCCCGCCGTGCCGTGGGATGCGCGGCCCAGAGCTCCCCGGGCTCTGGAGGAGTCACCTCCGGGCCGTGTCCACGAAACACCTGCGGAGCCAGAACGGGACACTCACAGCTCGTGCAGCTTCTGGCAGAAGCTCCAGCCGTCGCGGTGGATCCGGGAGATGGAGTTGTTGCCGAGGTGGAGCTGGTGCAGGGCCGTGAGGCCGTACAGTGAGCCGCTGTTCACCTCCGCCAGGCTGTTGTACTCCAGGTGCCTGCAATGACGGCCACGTGCGCGCGGTGAGCGTGGACCCCCGGGGGCTCACGCACCCACCCAACCCACGGCGAAGGGGTGGCTCCCCGGCATCAGCCAGGATCCGACAGCACAGAGACTGGTAAGGGGGGTGTGTGCACCTACGTGTGTGTGTACGTGTGTGTGCACACCTGTCTGGGGGGCAGGAGAAGACAGGCAAAGCAATGCAGATGGCGGCGAGGACCCAGGCCGACTGAGAGAGCTCAGAGGCCAAGGGGAAGCTCCTAGAAGCAACCTTATCAGCCGAGTACAAGCGAACCAGCACACACACGGGCAGAGGAGCTCCGAGCAGAAGGCAAAGCCCCCTCCAGGAAGAGACAGGAGAGAGATGAGGAGGAAGCGCTCATCATCATCCCCATCTTGCAGATGAGGAGACTGAGGCCGGGAGAAGCTAGGTAACCTGTCTAACGCTCATTCCCAGCTCAGCCAGTAGTGAGGGGCCAGAATTCAAACCCGGGCCTCGCTAACCAAGCCTGGGCTCTGGACCACTGCACCACGAAACACGGTTTGAGCTCTGGGGTCAAACTACTGGGATTTAATTCTCAATTTTGCCACCTGGCTGACTGAAGGAGCCTGAACAACCAAAAAGTGGAGATACCCGAGAAGTATCGACTCCATAGGGCTGTGCTGAGAAGGAAGAGAACGCAGGTCAGCAACTCAGCATCGTGCTGAGAACTGAGCTCCTGCTAAATTAAGCAGGGACGTTTCTACCATCCTGCTTCCCGACGCCGCACAGCCCGGCCACAGACAACTCCGCGCCACAGGACTGGCCTCTTGAACGGCAGCTACTACTTCAAATGCTGCTCCACGCTCAGTAGTACAAGGGCTTCAGGCAACCAGGTTTCACTTTTATCCATCGTCCTTTTTCTGCCTCTGCTCAAAAGGCCAGCCCTTAATTTATAAATAACCTCTAAGGCAACTCTTTCTTCACCCCCCAATTGGTACGAATTTGTTCAACGTAAAACCCAAATGTCACATGCTAAGGACTCCGTGTTGTTCTGAGAATTCTGACTCCCGGCCCTCCCAGCTCACGACCACCTGGGTTCCAAAGTCCAAAATGACAGTTTTAAGAATGTAAAGGAAAAGGGTCCTCGACTATGTAAAAACAGAGGCAGAGCCACGCAAAGGTGAACAACAAAGAGAGGGAGAAGCAAAACAGCAGTGCTAAGGATGTCATTTTACAAAGTGTGTGTGTGTGTGTGTGTGCGCGTGCGTGTGCGTGTGTGCGTGCGTGTGTGTGTGCACACGTGTGTGCGTGTGTGTGATGGTGTGCATATCGAGAGATGCTCCTGATAATGAGGACGGATTCCTGATAACGGAACTGGACCTGGAGTTTTTCTTTTCTGTATCAGTTGCAAAGGTAACTGATAAAAGGCATAAACGGAGTGATGTAACTTGTAGAGACTGGAAGGGCATGGGGGTGTCCTGAGCAAGTTAAATCATTGACCATAAAGCAAGAAATCTCACGGCGACACATCAAGATACTGGTATAAGTGTATTAACTTGGAAGTAACCACCAGCAAAACTACAAATAGAAAACCCCAAAAAGAGAATGATTGGAAGTGACTGCCTCATGGGGGTGGAACTGGGGGAAAGAGAGAATGGCAGCTGGGGTTGGTGGGGGGCAACAACTACTTTTCTTTACAATTTGATTTTGCTCAACTATGAGTATATGTTTCTTTTGATTAAAAATAAATAAATGTAAATGTTGAAAAACTGAAGCTTGGTAACTGCCTCGTCTGCCCTTCTCCAGATGCTTTTCCATCCCTCCACAGGCAGGCAAGCCCCGTGATTGTCCACATCTGGCTGGAGCGAGTGCTCCCTCGATAAAAGTGGAACATCTGCAGCGAGTGGCTTGATTAGTTCACAGAACATAAATAAATCTCTCAGGATGAACTATACATTTTTGGCCCACCTGCACATCAAGAAAGACGGCCAAACCCAAGGTGAGGAGAGAGGGAACTTCCTGTGGCGTGTGGGAGACAGGAGAGGATGTGGGAAGGGAGCCCACTGTCCGCCAAGGCGGCAGGGTGGGGGTCTAATAGGGAAGAACAAATCTGACTCCATGTTAGATGTTTCTTTTACTTTAACCTTCTCCTTCTATTGCTTTTGCTTCCAGTTAAGAATCTTGCCTGTAGCGTGAAATATACAGGGTAGACCATTCTCAAGGCTCTGACCTTCAAAGGTGTTAACACTTTTCTATTCACACAGAGGTAAAAAGTTGCAGAACGGCAACTAACATTTGTCTTGTTGGAGGTTTATAGGAACATTGGAACAAAGGATTCCTACACCAAGAAGTCTGCACCAACCAGCCACGCCCCTGCCTCACCTGGCCTTTAAAAATGCTTTGCTGAAACCCTTTGGGGAGTTCGGGGTTTTGGGGGCACGAGCCATCCGTCTCCTTGCACGGCCCCTCAATAAACCTTTCTCTGCTCCAAACTCCGACGTTTTGGTATTGTTTGGCCTCACTGTGCGTGGGGCACATGAACTTGTGTTGGGTTAACAAGGGGAGGGGAAACGGGGAGGCGAAGCAGCCCCAGCAAAACAGCCCCCTCTTCCATCCTCACGAACCAACTCACTTCACTGAATCCAATGAAACTCCCCCCAAGAGATTTTCTTAACCTGCAAGAAAAACACCCTGAGGTTTGGCGAAGTCCCCAAAGACCCTGAGTGGCGCCCAGCTGAAGTCCCAAAGGGCAGGGGCTGGGTCCGGCCGAGGTCCTAAATGATCCCTCAGCGCCTGCAAGAATCCCGGCGCCTGGCCCGCACTCACAGCGCCTGCATCCTGGCCAGCCCCCAGAAGGCGCCGTCCGTCAGCTTGCTGATGTTGTTTCGCTGGAGCCTCAGCACCTCCAAACTGTCGAGCCCTTGGAACGTCAGGCCCTCGATGAGCCGAATCCGATTCCGATTGAGGTCCCTAAAGAGACGAAGCCAGCGGTTCAGAGCGCCCCCTACCCACGCCCCGCCTACAACCATCACCACGCGGTCCCCAGAGACAATCCTGGGAAGCCGAGACGTACCACAGACGTGCACGCCCACGTGCATGCAGACACTGACGGGCCATTGCTAACTGGTGAAAGTGGGGGCCCAGAGCTCCCAGAAGCCGGTCCCACCACACCCCCGAATGAGCGAGTGCTCCCGTTTCCTCCCCAAGCACCCATGACTCTGCAGTGAGGAGGGGGTATGACTCAGGAGGTGAACGTCTTAGGTGAGCTGTCTCTTAACTCAGCAGCAGAAACCCACACCAGATGCCTCAACCCAGGAAAAATGTAACCACTGGGTATCAAACGGCGACGACATTTCCCACCGAGGCACTCTTCAGGTCTCTACTGATGGAGAGAAGTGACTGCACTCAGGAGCGGGCATCTGGCACGCTGCGAAGCGTACACACGGGCTTCCAACCCCCGTGTGATGAAGCCTCGGTGAACCAAAAGATTTCAGGAATCTGGGTGAACTAGCTCCATCGGTAATACTCAAGGAAGGGAGAACACAGCCCGACCAGAAAGCCCTTGGATTTCCCCAAATACTTCTGCAGTGTCTCATGACCCACATACGGTCCTGAGCATCCAGAGAGCTTCTCCAGCACCGGAGAGGGCGCGGCCGGGCCCCACCGCCCAGGGGTGTCGGAGCGGGGGGAGCATAGCAGTGACCAGGGTGGGGCACACCCCGTCTTGCCGCCACACCTGGCCGTGAACAGCTGTGTTGTTCTGCTTAAACCAAACATCCATTATCAGCTTGTTTTCCTGAGGTAACACTCTTCTGATATAAAAAAAGGACACCGGCAAACAAAAAAAACCAGGGAACAAACAGTCCATCAGGTTCTGGTAAAGAGAGGTTCTCTTGACTCCAAACCCTGGGCCATTCTAGGAGGGCACTCAGCCGTGCTGGTCAAAAAAGTAAACAATTACACCCTTTCATTTAAAAAAAAAATCAATTAACTACCTTATGAGATTAAGGAGATGAAGACGGTGACCCATCTCCTGCTTCCTACCTCTGGCTACACTGACTTCCTCTCAAACTGCCCAAGCAGTGCCGGACTCTGTAATGTCCACAGCACAGATTATCTGGGTGCCTTAAAAAAACACAAAAACCTCGGAGATAAATAAGGAACCCCACGCCCACAGTCTAAGCATTAGCCAGGATCAGCTAGGCAGCAGGATTCCTCACTGCATTTTGGAAAGTGCCGACGAGGACAGACATGTACGTCCTCGGTGGATCTTCTCTCGGCAACCTGGGGCGGCCCGCAGGCACCAGACCCAGCTTCTAATTTGCGTTCATTAGGCTCTGCATCCCCGGTAGTTGATGCAGAGCCTGACCGAGGGGCAGCGGGGAAGGGGGTGCATTTGGACCGAGGTGCTGGGGGACATTTGGCCTCCATGCAGCGTGGCTAAGCTTAATTAAAGTGCAGGGCTCTGCACTCACAGCTGTGTCAGCCGGGGTAACTTGAATGCCTTCACAGGAAGCTGGGTGATCCTGTTCTTGCTCAGCCGAAGCGTTAGCAGCGACCGTGACAGACCATCAAATGCTCCCGACTCCAGGCTGCTGAGCCGGTTGCTCGCCAGGTTGCTGGAATGATTCATGAGAGAAAATGCGGGGGTCAGTAGGAGGCCTTCCTCATTCTGTTACAGACACCAGGCCTGCCTGAGTTAGGAAAACGAGCTAAAACACACCCAGAAGGATGGGTTTCCAACGAGACACCTGTCATCCCGAGGCTGCAAGGCCCACCTCTACCCCCAGCCTCAGGTGTCAGGACCATCCTTGTCAGGCTCGACAGGAGCCTTGTTTGAGCCCAGAGCTCGCTCCGCTTGTGGCCGGAGGGGTTTACCCCAGGAGGGTGGGAGGGAAGTCAGTTACCTCCACCCCAGCCATCCTCGCACCCCAGCCGGGCCGCTGCAGGAGCCCCTCCTCGCACCCACTACCCAAGGGTTAGGGTTCAAGGTCGGTGAGAAGAGCCTCAGGCAGCAGAAAGTCCACTGCGAAGCAAGGTCAGAGTGGATGTCATAATTTGGAGAAACCAGCCCTTAATTTTGAAGTGGGTCTCATTGTATGACGTGTAAATGCGCATAAACCATTTTAATAATTTTAAATGTGTCAAAGAAACATTCTAGTTAGAGAGATCTGCATGAGTGGTTACCAGTGGGGAGAGGGGAGGGGAGAGGGGCAAGACAGAGGT
This sequence comes from Balaenoptera physalus, assembly GCF_965194825.1. Taxonomy (NCBI): domain Eukaryota; kingdom Metazoa; phylum Chordata; class Mammalia; order Artiodactyla; family Balaenopteridae; genus Balaenoptera; species Balaenoptera physalus. The sequence goes on from NC_138896.1 coordinate 87,250,796, forward strand.
AGGGGATTAAGAGGTACAAACTACTAGGAATAAAATAAATAAGCTGCAAGGATATACTGTACATCACAGAATATACCCAATAGTTTATAACAACTATAAATGGACTATAATCTATAAAAATTCTGAATCACTAGGCTGTACACCTGAAACTTATATAATACTATAAAATCAACTGTATCTCAATGAAAAAAAAAATTTTTTTAAGGGGTCTGCATGGAATCCCTTTAAAAAACAAGCAATAGTTGCATGGGACGTCCACCTACAGGATTACATGTATAAGGGGCACCTCCCCTCAAAACGCGATGCACGGGGCAGCTAAGGTCTGTGCGTTCTGTTGTATGTAAATTACATCAAGTAAGGGGAAAAAAGGAGAGAAAAGGGGGAAGCAGTTTGGTCTTTCCTATGAGAAGTTATCCCCAACACTTTTCCTTCTACCTTCCCTAGACCAATGGTGCTTTTTCGTGGCTTAAGCAAAAAAGAAAAAGACCAGCGAGAATTTTCTACATTAGAGAACAGAATGGAAGAAGGCATGCTTCGCCTCCATCAGGCAGCGGCCCAGGACAGGGCACATGAGGATTCTGTGCAAACAGAACTGGACTGTTTGTTCTTAACACTCTAGATTAAAGAAGAAGAGTCTGTGTGAAGATATACCGGTCAGCATCTGCCAAAGTACAACATCCCCTGCTTTTAGGCAGAGAGAGAGAGAAGGTCACTGCAATTCAGTTTAGCAGTGCTGGTTTCTTTGTCCCAAACAAGTCAGGGCCAGGTGGCAGCGGGACACCTTTCAAAAGCCCTCAGTGAGCGCTGAGCTGCCACATGGGCTGAAGGATTGGCCGAGGCCTCCTTTTTCCAACTCTGGCACTTCGATGCAGCCTAAGGAGGAAACCGCTCCTCTCCTCGGGGATCGCAAAAAATCTGCGTGCCTGGCCTTGGTCTCTGAACACATGGGTCGCAACGACCCCTAAAGCCAGCCTCACGAACAATCCTCCAAAGTGCTCACGAATAATGCAGGGGATGGGGACTCACCTGTCACCTGAACATGCCTTTTTAGCCTGAGTTCTCAGTTTCTTCCCCAAAGCAACATTTTCCTACCAATAAGCGGTGGGTTAAATAGGCTTTGACTGTTTTTCTTCTGTCTGCCAATTGGCAGGCTGTGAGATGGGGCAGTAGGATGGGCAGAAGAGAAACAGACCAACGAAGAGATGGAGAAGGTCAAGAGAACTCAGAGGATGCACGGGCACTGGCTGGTTGAATCTCTACAGAGAGGTTTCGCTCCGATGTCACTCATCTAAGTACCCCCGAACCTCTGTTCTAAGCTTTCGTGGGAGGCAGCCCAGTGAAGGAGAAAGGAAACAGGCTTTGTGGTCAACACAGCCACGTATTTCAGGCCTAGAGTCTGCTCTTAAATGGTCAGTCTGTGAGGCTACTGAACATCTCCCCGCCTCAGGCTTCCTCAGCCACCTCTACAGTCAGAATAACGCCGCTGGACTTGGAGACGCTCTATGAATGGGCTAACAGAGGACGACGGACCTGGGTCTCCTGCCCCCTGCCCTGCTGCGGGAAGACAAGGGAGGTGTGTGCCCATCCCACTGACTCAGCCGGGCTGCGTTGGAGGAGAGGAGGGAACGTCCACCTGCGTCCAGACCTGAGGGCTGCCGGCAGACCCAAGGCACTTACAGCTCCTTTATGGGCAGTCCGTGCGGGAAGCAGGTGCTCCGGATCTCTGTGATGTTGTTGGAGCTCAGATCCAGCACCTCCAAGGAAACGTAAGCCTTCAGCTGGCTCCCCTCCACGCTGCGAATCCTATTGTGTTGCCTAAGACACACAAAGGAAGGTGAGTCCAGCATGTCATTTTGCAAAGAAACTATTTTCCTTAACCCTTCTTCCAGACATTTTTTTCCCTAGCTGCTTTGCAATTTCAGAAAATTAAAAACGCTATGACACTCCTTTTTTTTAAAAATTATTTGGCTGCGTCGGGTCTTAGTTGTGGCACACTTAAATGACATCTCCCATCCTTCTTTCCATCAAGTTCTTACCTGCAGGCCGGGAGCTAGACAATATCAAATTCTTTGTCTGTGACAAGTTTGTCTGCCCAAGTTCTAAGCCAGGCTACTCTCCCCAAGGACAGGAACACAGGGGTGATATTTCGGACGTGTGGAGAGCAGCCTGGCATGATCAGCGCTCAGATCTTGCTGGTACACCTTCCCACAAAGGATGTGCCCAGTGCAACCAGCCAGCTTCTGATGCGGCTCGCATCTAGACTCTTCAGAACCTAGTCCAAGCCCATCACTTACAAGAATGCAGGCACCAGAGCCCAGAGTTCAGTTTCATCCAACTGAACGCATCATCACATACCTCACATTTTACCGACACCTGCCATGTACCAGGCGTGGCGACAGGCACAAGGGATGAAAAAAAGATTGCAAAATCCTGACAACCTAATAAGGGACACAGGAACTCAGTGCTGGGTCTAACTGGAATCGAATCCCCTGCACCTCCAACTCCACACTCTTGTAATTTATTTATTTATGGCTGTGTTGGGTCTTCGTTTCTGTGCGAGGGCTTTCTCTAGTTGTGGCAAGCGGGGGCCACTCTTCATCGCGGTGCGCGGGCCTCTCACTGTCGCGGCCTCTTGTTGCAGAGCACAGGCTCCAGACGCGCAGGCTCAGTAGTTGTGGCTCACGGGCCTAGTCGCTCCGCGGCGTGTGGGATCTTCCCAGATCAGGGCTCGAACCCGTGTCCCCTGCATTGGCAGGCAGATTCTCAACCACTGCGCCACCAGGGAAGCCCCAACTCCACACTCTTGATAGCTCTGCTCCTCAGTTTCCTCATCTGGAAGATGGGGCCACACCCTTTACTTCAAGGATGATCCCACCTGAACCACACTGCTGCGTCTGGCAGATGTTCACGTTAAGTGTTCAATGTTTGTCTCCCTCCAAGACTTATTTGTCCTTTAACCCTCTTGCTAAAAAAACCCCGCAGTCTTAACCCGCCAACCAGTATTTATTAATCAGGAGAAATTCGACAGATGCCAAGGCTGGAGGGAGCAGGTGGCCCCCATGTGGGTTTCGCCCTGCCTGGCAGATTCAAACCACCGCGGCCCCGATCCCAATACTCAGATATTTCAGAATCTGTGGAGTGGTAGCGCTGGGCCTCTGGGCTCCAGCCTCTCACTCCGGCCAGTTTCTGAGTAAACAGTATCGGGGTCTCCAGCCAATCAAAGCATTCTTGAACACGATACAAGTGAGCCAGGCGTCGCTAACCAAGTGGCATCTCTCTTAAACAAACACTTGACCAAATCGTTTCCAACAGGCATAAACAAGGCCCTCTTTCCCAGAAGCTCTGGGGCTTCTCGCCGACGCCTTTGTTTTCTTCCCCTCTCTCCCAGGCCCTGAACCCAAAAATCCATTTACAAGGGTACAGCTCCTTTACACACAGCAAAGTCACGCCAGAATGAGAGGCCCCTTTTCCCTCCATGTGGCCCAAACTACTTCCTTTGAGTTCTTTATTAAGTTCTTAATAAAGATAGTCTCTTCAGTTTTCTGACTCCAAAAGAAAAAGAAAAAAAGAATAGCAAAGAAGACCTTTATTATGTAAAGTATGGGGAAAAAGAACAAGAATAAAGGGAATAGAGCTGAGCCTCATCCAGGAACTCTGAATGCAGTACCAGGGAGCCGGGAAAAGAAGGTCTGAGGAAAGAAGGGAAGGGGCGCCGCTGGCCCCAAGTCACACAAAGAGGGACCATACACAGTTCAAGGGACCACGGGACAGCTGCGAGGCCCCGCCCACTTCTCCCACTGCCCCTCCACCCCGTCCTCTCCTCTGGCTCTTTCATCTTACACCTTCCTTCTTCTTTCTCGTCTGTGTATTTATTCACTGAATCAAACACGTTCTGGGCCCCTGCTCTGTGCCAGGCCCAGGCTGGAGGAAGGATGCTGTGACGAAGACGGGTCTCTTTCATACACTGGAAAGAGGTCCCTGTTGAGCAGAAGAGGCAGCCATGGAGATGAGAAACAACGGAGCGTGGGAGCGAGGACGGATGAGACCTGCCGGGAGGGAGAGCGGAGCTGGGAGGATTCTGCCGGAAGAGGCTGCCGGGGCCAGCTCCGGAGGGTGGGATGTGCGTGCTGGCAGGGGACGGGCAGGGCAGAGGCAGGGGGACCGCAGCAGGCAAGCCCTCGCAGATGCCCTGAGGAGTAGGGCATCTATGTCCCAGGGGACCAGGTGAGAGGTGGCGGCAACAGAGAGACAGACACAAGAGAAGAAGAAGAGAGGGGTCCACAGGACCTGGAGACGACAGATGGGGGTGCAGAGGATGGTGATCCTCAATTTTCTAGTTCAGAAATGCTAAGGTAACCAGGCGACTGGCTAGACCTTCCATCCTTGCCCTTATGGCCTGTTCTCAAGCCAGCAGCCATAGAGATCCTGTCAGGACATCTCACAGAATGGGAGAAAACATCTGCAAATCACCTATCTGATGAGGAGTGAACATCTAGAATACACAGGAACTACAACTCAACAACAACAACAACACGAAAAACCCAAACGACTCAATCAAAAAACGTGCAAAGGACTTGAACAGACATTTCTCCAAAGAAGATAAATGGCGAAAGGGCACATGAGAAGACGCTCAACATCACTAAGCATTAGGGAAATGCAATGAGATAGCACCTCACGCCCACAGCATGGCTACTATTAAAAAAACAAACAAACTCTGGAATGGTACGTGGGGGAGAGGATGTGGAGAAACTGGAATCCTGGCGCAGCTGCTGAGGAAAATGGTGTGGTAGTTCTTCGAAAAATTAGGCACAGAATTACCAGCGTGTGACCCAGCAATTCTGCTTCTGGGTGTTCATCCAAAAGAAATGTAAGCAGATCTCAAAGAGTTATTTGTACACCCATGTTCATAGCAGCATTAATCACAGTAGCCAAAAGGTGAAGCAACCCAATGGATGGATGGATGGATGGATGGATGGATGGATGGATGGACGGACGGATGGATGGACAAACATGACAGAGGTACACATACAAAGGACTATCATTCAGCCTTAGAAAGGAAGTTCTGACACACGCTATGACATGGATGAATCTTGAGGACACTGCGTTAAGTGAAAATACCCTATGACTCCACTTCCATGAGTACCTAGTGTAGTCAAATTCATTGAGACAGAACGTAGAGCGACGGTTGCCAGGGGCTGTGGGGAGGGGGAGTGGGGAGTTGTTTAATAAGTTTGGAGTTTTCATTTTCCAAGATGGAGAAAGCTCTGGAAATTGATTACACAACATGAGTGTACTTATCACTACTGAACTGTATACTTAAAAAATGATTAAGATGGTAAATTTCATGTAATGTGTATTTTACTACAATTTAAAAACAAAACAAAGCAAAAATCAGCCAGTTCACAGGACTTGTTTGCCTAAAACTCAAATGATGGCTTTCCTGTCTCACTCAGGACGAAGTCCTTACGATGGCCTCTGAGGCCCATGTGATCTGCCACGCACTTGCCTTGCTGCTTCACTTCCTGCTCTTCCGCCTTGTACTCTGCCCCACACACTGGCCCCTCAGACACGGCAGGCAGACTCCTGACTCATGACCTTTGCACTTGCCTTTCCCATTGCTTGGAATGAACGCTCTTCCCCCAGAGAGCCACAGGTCCCATGCCCTTACTTCCTTCCCATCTGTTTTCACATGTCACCTTCTCAATGAGGGGTCCCTGGCCACAGTCTCTAAGACTACAAGCCTCCCTCCCCCTACCATTTCTCCCTCCTCCCTCCCCCACCCCCACTCTCACACTTTCCACTCTCTTGCCTGCTTTATTTCTCTCAGTATCTCTAATTATCATCTAATACATCCAGTATTTTGCTTATTTCTACCTTAACATCTTCTCTCCCACCAGGATGTGGCTCCATGAAAGCAGAGATGTTTGTTTGTTTTGACCACAACTGTGTCTCCAACCACTGGAATAGGGTGAGGCACATAGGAGGTCCTCAATAAATAACTGTTAAAGGAATCACAAAGAATGAATACAGGTTGAATTCAGAAAGGCTGAGCCTAGACACAGATTTGGGACTCATCAACATTTAAGTAGAAGAAAACCCATGCAAGCAGATGAGTTTAATCAGGAAACATGAAGGAAAGTTTGCCAACTGCCCTGTGGCAGCACTGCTCAGAGACAAATGATCTAGCCCACAGTGGCTTCAGAGCTTCTTGGGGCTCAAAGAATGCACATCATCTTCTCCCTCCAGGTCTGGTCTCTCTGCTCTAGACTCTAGCCCAGCACCCTGATCAAACTCTTCCTGAATTCCTCCCATTCAGGAAAGCTGACCACACAGCTCTATCTCCCTTCTCTCACTAGAGCAAGAATCACACCTTGTTAGATGTCTCTGGGGACCCTGGCAATTCCACCCAAGGCCATGAGTTCTTCATGGGCTGGAACACGGCATAGCATTGAAGAACATGCCAAGAGCATGGCCCTGCCTGAGTTCAAATCCCCATTATACCACTTACAGGTGTGAACCGCTATAAAGGTGGTGTGAAGTTCCCAGGCCCCGTGGGCTGATGTGACCTGACATGAAGCAGGTACTCAATAAAATGAGTCCTTGTTTTTATTAGCTCTGATATCAGATACACATCTGTATCCTGAAAGCGATGCTCAGGATCTAGTCTGCAGCAGGTGCTCTGGAAAAAGAAGGAATGAACGGTTCCTAGTCCTCCCCACACTTCAGCGCAAACAGGCAGGCCTGACTCCTTCTTGGGAACAAAGGGCTGACTCAGAGCGCTCACTCTTAGCTTCATGCATGAAACGAGCCTGCTCCAGCTGGAGGGTGTCAAAACCCCCACCACTGAGAGACTGGGCTATTTGGGGAGCTGTGCTTCAAATTAAATCCCAGATTGAAGCTTCTGCAGGTTTCAGGGGGCCTAGAGATCTGATGGTCCCCAGCCAGCTAGATTACATCCTCCTTCTCACTCCTGTAGCAAGTGGGACTCGGGCCCACGCCCCTGACCCCAGCCCACCAAACCCTACCCCACCAGGGACATCCCCTCCGGACACCTGTCCATCAAGGTTCAAAGACCCAGTATTCAGGGAAGGCTCCCTCCTCCTCCTTGAGAGGTGTCCCACTTTCATAAAACTCTCCATGTTTTAATGCCAGGTGCAACACGAGCGGTTATGTCACTCCTTTAATGTAACTAACTGTCCAGTTTTCAAGGCCCCCGTTCATCTTTTATAACCTCTGAATCCTTGTCCAAGTTCTTTTTAACAATAGCCGACCAACTACTGAACACAACTCTAGGTAGCAGGCCCTGGGTGAAGGCTCTGTGAAAAGACACAGCAATCTCACGAGGAAGGTACTACTATGATCTTTACAGCTGAAGACACTGGGGCTCAGAGCTCTGCTGGACTTCACCTGCGGTCACACAACCGGGACACGAGAGGAGCCAGCGTGCAAACCCAGGGGAGCAGGACTCGCCAGCCCATCCGAGAGGCTCTCCAGGCGGAATTTTAAGTGCACTACCCCAGATTCAATCCGTAAGCCTTCAGCAGAGCTTGGCTACGTGTGAATGCTGGCTGGCTATTCCCGGGTCAGCTCACACTGGTCTGTGTCATTGGCCTCAGCCAAGCCGGCTTTTGTACCAGCCTCCCAGAGTCTTGCGTGAGCGGCAAGTCTGCAGAGAGCTGTGGAGGGCCAAGCTGAGCAAATAAGGCGGATGAAGCTCTGGTTCACAGCGATGGATGCTCTGGACGGAAAGAAGAGAACAGCACAGGACAAGCTGCAAAGGGACGCCCTTAGGGCTACAAAAGAAGAGTGAGGAGAGGGCAGGGGAGAGGACAGTATTAGAGGAGCACTTCTAACTGGTCTCATCCAGGGAGCGGTCCAGCCCTTTCTCTGCCACCGAACAGAATCAGAACAACTCTGTGGCGACAGGGACTGGGGGGTGGTGGTGGTGGCCAAATCATACAGCCTGTGCCTCCACCCCGGGTTGGTGCACCCCTCAGGCTGTCCTCTGGGGTGCAGAAACCGTAATACGGCAGAAGTCTATTAAACCAACACCTGTTAAAGGCTTCACAAATAAAATCCGGCTTCAAAGGCAGAGAGCGGGAAAGATAAGCTCTCTCCACTGGGCTACATTTTCAGAGTCGATGTTAAATTAGACAGTAAAACACACGGAGGCGTTTGAAACCAACAATGAAAGCTTTTCATCATAAGTGATTGTTCCACTACAGTTTACAAGGTAGTGCCGTTAGTGGTGGAAAAGATCTCGTGTCACAGAGAACAGGAAGAAAGGGCGAGGGGATCAACGGAAGCAGCGTCAAGGTGGGTCAAGTGGATTACAGCTGGTTGCTGAAATTATGCACCTACTGTCTACACCAGGGCTCAGCAATGGATTCTATAATGGGCCAGATCTTAAATATTTTAGGCTCTGTGGGTCATTTGGCCTCTGTCATGACAACTCAACCCTGAAGGTGGGGTGTACAAGTAGCCGCAGACAATATGTGAGCCGAGTGTGGCTGTACTCCAATAAAGCTTTCTTTACCAAAGCAACCTGTGAGCCAGATCTGGCCCCCGGTCTACACCATAGAGCAACCAGTTTGGGTTTCTGGGAGGCAGGGACCCAGATTCTAATTCTAGCTCTGATGCAGCTTTCCAACTGTGTGCAAATCACTCTTTTTGAATCTGGTTTAACCACCTGCAAAATGGGGCTAAACACCTCTCTGCAGCAGAGAGAACCCTCCCATGCTCCCTCCAAGGCCCAGGTCAGACATCACGAATCGCCATCCTTCCCAATGATGCCTTTCCTACCCCTTCAGGAAGTGAAACGGAACCTAAGTTTACATCATTCTTATGCTCCTCAGAAGATGATCCAGGTTCCTGACCGGGGCCAGTGGAGGCAGGCTGGCAAACAGGGTGATCTTACAGAGAACAGACATTCACACTGTGCATCCTCACTCTTTTTAGTTCTTCCAACGAGACAGAAAGAAACACGCCGAAGCTGGCCAACACACCAGTCCTAATATCTAAGCAGGCGTGCCCTCAGCTCTCCCAGACAAGTAGGGTGACTCACAGCAGTACACGTGGTCAACTCCTGCAGTGTTGACTCTTACTAGATACAGCAAGTTTTCCATCATGTTACCTCAACATCAAGCTTTTAATAATCAGCAAAACTCAAATTACAGCTCTTGCCTCATCTGAACCTCTGGCTAAGAAATAGTTTCACACGATCTAGCCCAGAAATGGGGGTAAAAATGTAATACACCTGCCACCACTCCCGTCCCTCCCCATACCCCCATTCCCCACAGTGACCCTGGCAGACGTGGTTAATCAAACCCCATACCCTGCAGCCTCTGGGCACCCAGAGCACTTTGCACCTGGCCCATCACTGTGCTGCCCTGGAATTCTTCCTACGGCTCTGCACCACCGCACCTAACCCCACTGCCCCACGCAGCAGGTGCTCCAAGGTCTCATCCAAATGATCAGGATGAAGGTGTGTACACAGTATTAATGATTTAATAATCCGAGTAGCCCTGACATTTACCTAAGGGGGTTCAACTGTATTATTGCAAGCGCTAAAAAACATTAATCATTTCAAGGACACACAAGAAGACGATTTCTCTTTTGTTGCAAAACAGCACTATCCAACAGACCATGTGGTCGGGGCAGGGGGACAGTTGTTCTGTTTGTTTGCAAATGTTTTTACTGAAATATCACAGGCATACTGAGACGGGCACAAATGATAAATGTAGAGCTCAATGCATTTTTACAAAATGTCTGCACCCGTGTAACCACATGACAGATACAGAACATTTTCAACATCCCAGCAGGCTCCCTCCTGCCACTTTCCTTGTCATTTATTCTTCCCCAAGGGAACCTTTATTTCTACCACCTATGATTAATTTTGCCTGTTGCTGTGCTTTATCTACCTGGAATCGTTCCATATAGACTCTTCTGTATCTGGCTACTTTCACTCCACATATGAGACTCTTCCATGTTGTTGCATTAGCAGGACTTAAGTCTTTTTCATCACTGCGTAGTATGTCTCTTGAGGGAACATAGGGCAATTTATTTTTCATTCTACTGCTGATGGACACTGAGTTATTTCCAGTTTGGGTTATTGCAAAAACCACAGCCACGCACAGGGACATGCCTTTTGCACGTATCTTTTGGTGTATATTTGCCTGCATTTTGGGCAGGCATCGATGTCTAGGGTGGCGCTGGTACACAGTCACGGAGCCCACATATGTGCAGCCTCGGCAGACACCGGTACATTCCTTTTAACCAAATCCTTCAGGGTTGAAATGCATCTGAAAAGTCATCTGATCCAAATGCCATATTTCATGCTGCCTCATTCAACCACATTCTCTGATGCCACCGCCCCCGTGCGTCCCTCCTTCCTGTACCATTCCCCCACAAACAGCATTAGGAATACAGCCTGGAACCACAGAGCATGAAAAAGCTCAATCTAATCTTGTCCAGGTGTCAAACAGAGTAATTGAATTATCAGTGGGGGGCCTGAGAAGCACCAAACAAGGGAAAAAAGAGAATTAATAATTCTAAGTCCCAAATTGGCAAGAAAACTGTGAATGTGCCCGTTACTGGGACCAATGCCCATAAGCATCTTGAAAATAAAGATAAGGCGATTTTAAAAACAACACATGAATCCAGAAGAGCTTTCCTAGGCCAACTTGAAGAAAAGGTTCTCTTCTCAGAATGACACTTGAAAGCATCACCCTCTCACTAGGGCTGCTTTGCATTCATCTTAAAAATGAAAACCAAAACCATCTGTTCTATTGCATAAATCGATAATTTGCCCTAAGAAACCAGTGCCTCGTAAGGACGGCCCAGCCTGGGTTATTTGCTGGACAGGAAATGAGACTCCGAATAAGCAGGTCTCCTTCTGTCTCTTGCTCACTCCCTCTCCCCACACCCGCTGCTGGTGAATCACCAGTTCCCTGGGGAATTTTGGCCCGATTCTCAGCCTGGCTGCAGATGACGTTCGGATCTGTTTATTCAGGTGGAGATCGGACAAAAAACAAGAGTGGCCCAGTGGCGGGATAAACAGCCTCCGCCAGGCGGGGTCAGACCCTCCGAAAGCAGGACTGGGCTGTGTCAACCGACCTCCCGACCCGTTCACTTCCTTCGGGGTCACTTTCCCCTTGGGGTCTTCAACGGACCGTTTCGATGAACTCCATATGATGAGGACCCGAGGTCCCCAAGGCGCCTTGATGCACCACATCCCGTTTGGTTCTCCCACCCACTGGCTTATACACATCGAGCTGGAAGCCCGAGATCTGGAATGAAGAAACTCAGGCACAGTCAAGAGTCAGCCACTACGGTTCTGTGAAGTCGAGAGCGACCCGAGCCATGAAGGGCTGCAGATCATCAGGATCCAATCCAAACTACAAGCACAAGACAAAAAAGAGACCTCCTGAGGAAATGCACGTTGCTGAACAAAAGAAGCTCATCAGAAAAGGCGACCTACTGTATGATTCCAAATACGTGACCTTCCGGAAAAGGCAGAACTGTGGGGACAGCAGAAAGATCAGTGGTTAGCAGGGGTCTGGGAGGAGAAAGGAATGAATAGGTGATGCACACGGGAGTTTTTTTAGGGCAATGAAACTATTCAGTGTGATACTGTAATGGTGAATAAGCAACACTAAACATTTGCAGAAGCTCAAAGAATGTACAACACAGTGAACCCTGGAAAACTATAGGTTTGGTTAATAATAATGTCTCAATACTGACCTATCAATTGTAACAAAGCACCAGACTAATGCAAGATGTTAACAGTAGTGGAAACCAGAGGGGCATGTTGCAGGGTATAAGGGAAGTCTCTGTACTTTCCGCTCCATTTTCCTGTAAATCTAAAACTGCTCTAGAAGTCTATTAATTGTAAACAGAACACAACAAAACCTCCTAAGGTATTAAGTAGTCCCAAGATCATTACATCATTAGAATGTAAGTTTAGTTGGTCTTCTTTACTGCTATATCCTTAGCACCATGAGTATAGAACCATGAGTATAACATAAAAGACATTCAATAAGTATCTGTTTAAGACTCACAGATTTAGAGAAGGAACTTAAGGTTTCCGGGGGAAGGGACAGATTGGCAGTCTGGGATTGACATGTACACACCACTATATTTAAAATAGATAACCAACAAGGACCTACTGTATAGCACAAGGAACTCTGCTCAATATTATGTAATAACTTAAATGGGAAAAGAATTTGAAAAAGAATAGATACACGTGTATGCATAACTGAATCACTTTGCTGTGACCTGAAACTAACACAACATTGTGAATCAACTATGCTCCAATATAAAGTCAAAATTTTAAAAAAATCTGTTGAATAAACAAATGAATTACAAGTTCAGTTCAGTCTCCTGTATTTGCCACCACATTCCTCAACAAAGGAATGTTATTCAGAAAAAAAAAAAAAGGCAATATCAACCATTCAATTAAAAAAAGTTTTTAAAGAGAAAAATGAGAGGTGTAATGTAGAATTAACTTTTTTAGGCAGGGAAGCTGACAGATATCCTTAGAAGAAAATGTCAAATACAATGGACTTTCAGGCTGATCGTGCATCTCCCAAGTTCAATCTGACCCCGAACACGGACATTCGTAGATCAGCCAGGGTTGGCGGAGGCGGTGGCCTTACTCGCCACGCAATGGCCACCAGTGCCCCCCGTCACCACACCCCCGGCAGCAGTGAGGGCAGATCGGCCCTAACCCAGGTCTCCATAGCCACACACATGCTTCCCCACTCCTGCCTCAGCCACAGTGGAAAAGGAGGAGGAGAAATTCAACCAGGGGAGTTCCAACCCGACACGCTGACCCGAGGAAGCCCTTTTGAGCCACGTCTGGACTGCACTCCCCAGGGAGAAGGGCTGTGCCATTTCACACTGGCAGGGACTTCTAAGGGCTGGCTGGGCACTCAGCTCCGTGACCATGGGGAGGTAACCTGCCCTGCATGTGGGCAGGGCACAGCGGCACCAAGTTGGGCCAGGAGATGTTAAGTCAGGAACAGCGAGCCACTCCATCTGCACTCCCGTCCACAGAGAGACATCCCGGGCCAGAAAAGCCCGGAGAGTTTCTCTCTCCCGGTCAAAGCTGACATGGCCACTCTCAGCTTTATCTTCCCTTAAATGAGCCAATCCAGCCCTTTTTTTCTTCTTTTCTCCCCTCGCCCTGGCAACCTGCTCCCTGAACACCCTACCACGTAGGTGTGATCCTCTGCACCTCGGGGGGATGGGGGGGGAGCCCAGTTGTCAGGCCGCGTCATGTGAAACCACACACCCTGGTACCAGTAGGGAGCCCATGGCTGAACTTGACTTGCCCGTTTCTCATTACAATTTTCAGGGCGGCTCTGCAGGGAAGGCCATCAGCAAGCCTATCCAAGAGCTAGAGGCACAGACTCTCCCAGATTCGAGGGGATGAGCCACCATTCCCGGCAAAGAAAGGTGGGAAAGATGGAGAGACGGCAGCGATCAGGAACCAGGTGGTCAGAGCACCTGTTAAGGCCAGGCTCAGCCAAGGGGTGTTCACACAGCCCCTCCTGGAGGACGTGAAGAAGTTACGATGGGTACTTCTCCTCTAACTGATGGCTCTCCACCAACGAGGCTTAGGTGGGCAAGCCCCCGGCCGGGTGACATGATCGAGCTGCTGGGCTGCACAGAGCAACACCCCTCCCCAGGGTCCATAAATGCTGGTTGGCAGCTGGCGGGTTGGGGGGAGCAAGGGGGTCACCCAGGGATCTAAGACTGACAGGCTGTGTCATTAGCTCCTCATAGACCTGGCGGTTTTGCTTCTCACAGACCTCACCACCCAGGACTTGAAAAAATGTAACCACCACACAGAAACAACATGGAGGCCCCACTCAACATTTCCAAAGGAAACCTAACCTCATCCCTCTCAGGGCCGGGCTCGCATTGCAGCCTCGGCCACCAAGCTGCCCAAAGGACTACTCAGGCGCTCAGGAGACTGTCCACACCACCTGCCAAAGCAAAAGGTGGGACGCGGAGCCGATGTGCACTCTCTAAACCACACAGGCAGGAAAGGTAGGGAGAACTTAACTCCTATAACTCGTAGCTCTGGGACAGAACAGGAGGACGCTGGAATTTCCTCCCTCTCTTTTGTCTATTCTTTTAATGTGCTTATCAATTACGTAAATAAATTAAATAGATACTTTACAAAGCTGTTAACTCGATCTTAGACACCCGAACTTTGGGACCTGATCCTTAAGTGTACAAACACCTGGCCTGCCTGACAGCCCCGAGGCAGAGGGCCCTGGGGTGGGGCACAGCTGAGAGGCCCACCTAAGGAGCAGCAAGCGGCCTTTCTTCAAAGGGTGCCAGCAGGGAGGAGCCCCAGGGCCACCACTCAGAGTTCCTCCCCTCGTTCATCAGGCACCCTTCATCTAGCTAGGGATGACGCCAGTTCCAGAGTCTCCTCTGGAGCCCCCGGAACCCCAGCATGCTCGAGCACACAGCCTGCTCCAGGCCTGCTATGAGTCCTGGGGGCCTCTGCAGCCTCCAGGGAACATGTCCAATGCTAGAGTCGGCTGCACAGGGCAGCGGACCCTCCCAGGAAGCTGGCCCTTGCCGCTTAGCCACTGAGGGGGCGCACGCTTCTCGGGAGATACAGGAGCCAGACTAGGACTAACAAATTGCGCGTTTCGTAGTTCGTGCTTACTAGGTACCAGGCTCTGGTTCAGCTCGTTTAAGCCCCATGACGACCCGAGGGGTGGATACTGTTACCATCCCCATCTTACAGGCGGGGCTGGTGAGCTGTAGGAAGGTTACCCAGCAGGAAGCAGCGCAGCTGGGACTGCAGCCCAGGCACGAATGCTCATCGCACACTCCTGCGCGGAACAGAAGCGGGCAGAACCACCCCCGGGGCAGAGGGCTTCTCCGGACAGTACCCTGTGTCTCCCACCTCTTCTCAGCACCCACCAGGGCCGCCCCCCGATCCTGTGACCCAAAGGGAGGCAGGACCCGCCTGCAGATGAAGGAAGGGCACATCCTGCCACCCCCCGCCCCTTCCACACGCACACGTGGGCCTTCCGGACCCTCGGCCCACAGCGCGTCAGTGCACAGTTGCTGCAGGGCCCGGCCAGACCTCTCGCTATTTATATTTAAGATGACGGGCGCGGGCCCTAAATAGCAGCGTCAGAGTGGCTCTTCTATCCTCAGGCAGTAAGTATGACAAGATTGAACTGGGCACTTTTCAGGGAGCAGAAAAAACTTGCTCACCCTCTGCTCCACACCACGCCACAGAGGCACCGCTCAGCCAGATTCAGAGAGGGTAAGATGCTGCTCTGGGGTCACCCAGATAAACAGCATGCGAGCCCAGGTGTCCTCTGGCTCCCAGCTGCGCTCCTCTCTGGAGACAGCCTGTGGCTACGAGGACAGAGACAGGACTGGGGGTGCTGGGGCGCTCCCGAAACTGCCCCCCACCCCCGCCAGCCACTGCCAGCATGTTCCCCGGCTCGCCTGCCAGCTTCCCGGCAGCTCTGGAGCTCCAGCGTGGAGGAAGCTGTTTCAGCACTTGGCTGCAGCCTCCAAGTCAAGATCCTCCCCGCCTCTGGGGAGTGATACCACTGACATGCCTTTAAAATAAAACCAGGCCTGCTTCCTGCCCCATCTGGAAGACTTCTGATCTCCCGATCATAGGATTCAGGGTATCTCTTATCACGCAATTTCCCAAGCCTTCAGCATACGACCTGACTGCACTCTGGGAGGGTTAAGGATATGCATGGGCGGAATTAAGGAGTCGGCCCTCTAATGCAGCCCTTCTTATCCACCCTGAAATGATAAGACCCGCTGCAACATCAAAGCGGCACCGACTCCAGCACCGCTCTTTCTCCACCCCGGAACCACGCCATCCTCTTGTCTTGCCTGTTCTGCGTTCCTACAGGAGCCAACTCTTGCTCTGCTCCTTTCATGAAACAACAAGCTTCGATTCTCACCTCTGTTTCAGGTTTTAAAATACGTATCGGCTGTCACGGCCACCGCCTGGAGCTGCCGGGACCCTCCACCGTGCCGCCCGACCCAGCTTGCCACGCCATGCAGTTGGAGAAAACCTTCAAACAGCACCGAACCTTTGTCATTTTGCAGGGCTTCCCTAGTGGTGCAGTGGTTGAGAATCCGCCTGCCGATGCAGGGGACACGGGTTCGAGCCCTGGTCCGGGAAGGTCCCACATGCTGCGGAGCGATTAAGCCCGTGCGCCACAACTACTGAGCCTGCGCTCCGGAGCCTGTGAGCCACAACTACTGAACCCGTGTGCCACAACTACTGAAGCCCACACGCCTAGAGCCCATGCTCCGCAACAAGAGAAGCCCCCACTTGTTGCAACTAGAGAAAGACCGCGTGCAGCAAAGAAGACCCAACGCAGCCAAATAAATAAATAAATAAAAATAATTAAAATACGTATCATCATGAACCTAAATATCAAACGTAAACTAATGACTTTTAGAAAAAAACATAGGAGAAATCTATGTTTCGGGCCAGACAGATCTGACCCTACGGGCACAATCCATAAATGGAAAAATTAACACATTGGACTTGCACCAAAATTAAAAACATTTGCTCCGGGAAAGATCCTATTAAGATGAAAAGGCAAACTACAGACTGGGAGAAAATATTTTCAGACCACATATCCAACAAAGAACTAGTATCTAGAATATATAAAGAACACTCAAAACTCAACAGCAAAAACATCCCAAACAATCCAGTTAGAAAATGGGCCCAAGACATGAACAGATATTATTCCAAAAAGAATTACAGATGGCCAATAAGCACATGAAATGATGTTCAACATCATTAGCCATTAGGGAAGTGCAAATTAAAACCACCAAGAAATATCAATATACACCTACCGAATGGCTAAAATAAAAAATACTTACAACACCAAATGCTGGCCATGACGCGGAGAACCAGACCGCTCACGCACTGCTGGCAGGCGTGTGAGACAGTACAGCCACTCTGGAAAACTACGGCACTTTCTTAAAAAATCTGAACATACAACTACCATACAATGCAGCAGTTACCCCCTAGGGCATTTCTCCCAGAGAAACGAAAATTTATGTTCACACAAAAATGCTCACAGCAGTTTTATTCATATTAGCCCAAATCTGCAAACACCCCAGATGTCCCTCAAGAGGGGCACGGTTAAACAAAGTGTGGTCTCTTCATACCATGGACACTACTCAGCAGTAAAAAGGAATGAACTATTGATACACACAACAACCTAGATGCACCTCCAAGGAATTATACTGAATGAAAAAAAGCCAGTCCGCAAAGGTGAGATGCTGTATGAAGCCACTTATATGACACTCCTTAAATGAAAAATTATACATATGGAGAACATACTGGAGATTGCCAAGGGCGTGAGGGAAGGAAGTAAAAGGGTGTGGATGTAAGGCAACACAAGGGATCCTTGTGGGGATGGAAATATTCTTTACCTTGACTGTACTGATGTGAATATCCTGGTTGTATGAACTTTTGCAAGAGGTTGTCATCAGGGGAAACTGGGTTAAGGGTATACGAGGATCTTTCTACGTTATTTTTTTACAACAGCACGAGAATCCACCGTGAGCTCAAAATAAAAAGATTAATTAAAACGACAAAAAACAAAGCAAGACATTCACAGTGGAATCAGAAGTGCTGGTGGAATGCATGGTGCAATCAGCCAGCCAACCTGCTACCTCACTGGGTCTCCAGCAGAAATCTACCCAGTACGACTCAGTTCCAAGGGCCAAGCACCAAATACTACTGTGCTTTGTGAAAGTTCTGAAATCTAGGGATAGGCAGGAACCGTTTAATTACTTTCTACTGATGAGGAAGGAATTGGGGGGGGGGGGTGGTTGGACTCGGTGAGAAAGGTGTAGCTGATAAAGCTGATTGGAAGACCAGTGGCCACCAGTGGTGATGCATCAGGAGTTACTGCTGGGTTCTGTGTCCTGTAACTCAGCTGAACCCCAGCACCATGTGGCCAAGCAGGAGGGCCTCCTGGGCGTCTAGACTTAGATGGTGGTGGACAAAGGTCAGGCCTGCACTGCCAGACATGGGGTTCTCAAAACACCATCCCTGGAACACCAGCCTTGGGAGGAGTTCCACGAAAAGGCTCTGGAACAGCCACATATATTTCTCCCTTGTCAGCCCTGGCAGACTCCCAAAGCAGGTCCAAGAAAAGTACCTTTTCATACTGCTCGATTCTGCGTTTGCTAAACTTACATGACCACAAGACCCCCTTCTTCATGAAGCAATTGTTAGGGTCGCATAAAAGAGGGGTCCAGGTAGGCTCATTTTATGTGGGAGACACCACACTGCACCCCCCTCATTACTAACGGCGCTACATATCCTGTAGCAAAGAAGGCTGCTTACCTTTAGCTCTGGGTTTTCTGAACTTCCTGACTACAGAGAAGTAGTCAGGATGGGCTGGATGCATAGAGGGATCTGCAGTGATTCTCCACGTTCACTTTGGAAAAAGCCTGTTCCCCAATCTACCTGTTGGCCTCTCACAGGTGAGCAGAGACCAGGAGAGCCCTTCTCCTGACACACCCACGCCAGGTTAAGGACGGTTTCACATCTAAGCAAACCAAGGCTTGCAAAGCTGCTACTAGAAAGCAACAGGATAAGGATTCGAACCTGGACAATGGGACCCCGGGGCCCGCACACCTCCCCTAAGCCACGCTGCCTTCCACGGGGTAGTTTCTACAACTACTTTCCCTCCTATAACATCTGCCCAGATTTTCAATAAATCAAGGAAAGCGAGTCCTCTCTCTTGGCTGAAAAGAGCCAGGCCCTCTAGGAAGCCACAACAGACCATTTCTGTTATTACTTGTCCCAAATGAGTCCCTTCACCTTGACGATAAATGTCTAAAACTATCCAGTATCTGCCCTATGCTTCACAGTGCCTCATTCTTCGACTAACCCATTCATTTAGTCCTTCGTTTATTTCTTCAGCCAAGCGTGTATGGGGTGCCTGTTAGGTGCAGCTGCCGTAAGAAAAAGGTAAACTTGACTGTAGTATGGTCGACCCCCCTTCCCCATCCCCCAATTCCCAACAAACACACCCTGGAGACACAGAAAGACACAGATGTGACGGGCACACTAACAGATGGGGCCACAGTGTTGTGGAGGAGGAGGCTGGCGGAGGGACAGCCATTCCAGACAGAGGTGACAGCATGAACAAGGCCTGGAATCAGAGCCCCGGTTTGTGTGGGCTCCCATCACGAGCAGCTTGATGTAAAGCTTGAGGCAGGAAGTGGGGAGATGCCGGGAAGAAAGGGAACCAGGGGCCAACTCTGAGAGAGCCCAAGACTTTATTCCTTAGGTGACACGGAAGCCACAGGGCTCCTTCCTGCATTTCTTCACCAAATACTGACTGCGGGGCCACCACAAGGCAGGCACCCCACTGGGTGGTAGGTGTGGAGTGGCAGGCGACGAGGGTAGAGATCTACGGGGGGTTGCATGGGAGGGAGGATGGAGAGGAAGAGGAGGACCAAGCCTGCACACTGCTGGAGCCAAGGCCACGAGGACCCCTTCAGAAACAAGGTGTGGGTCTCAGGTTTGGCAGTGGCCAGGGCGAGCTAGGATGCTAATTAAGCAGCTTCTCAACACGCGTGCTCAGTGGGCCCACTAGACAGAACTCACAAGCATCTGAGCCTCTGCCAGGAACCCATGAGAGACGTTCTCAACTAGAGATGGACGTTTGTTCCAGAGAACACACAGCCCAGGTGCCACCCCAGGCCTGCAGGAGAGGAAGTAGCCGTGTGTATCCTTGACCCTGGTTAAGTGTGGCTGATATGGAACCAGGACCTTTCCTTACAGCTGAGGCAACAGAAACCCAAAGTGGAGAGGTGACTTGTGAAATACCCTGTAGGGGTATGTCTGGCAGAGGCAGGGCTAGAAGCCGAGGGGGAGGCCAAGTTCACGGGAGGGATGGTTCCTCCCCGTTCCTCGGGCACCAGCACCCACTTCGCTGAGAATGGCTTGCATTCTGAGTTCAAGAGGTAGGAAGCACCTTGTTGGGTGATGTCCTGACAAGAGAATGCTGTAGGGGGGGTTTCCTGCCAGCACAGAAGTCACCCTAACACCCCGTGTCCAGCTGGAGGTGAACAGAGACTGGACCAATATTTTCTGCTCAAATGCCCATAAAGGAGCAGCTGTATGAGAAGCAGGCAGGGTCCTCACCAATGTGCTTTCTCTTCCCCAAGGTGACCCATGGGACCACCCAGGCAGGGACAAGATGAACCTTGGCCTCAAGGTCTGATGGTACCCACAATGCACAGCAGCACTTTGCTTTCTTTTTTATTTTATTTTATTCATTTATTTTTGGCTGTGTTGGGTCTTCGTTGCTGCACACAGGCTTTCTCTAGTTGCGGCGAGTGGGGGTTACTCTTCATTGCGGTGCGCGGGCTTCTCATTGCGGTGGCTTCTCTTGTTGCGGAGCACGGGCTCTAGGTGCACGGACTTCAGTAGTTGCGGCTCGCGGGCTCTAGAGCGCAGGCTCAGTAGTTGTGGTGCACGGGCTTAGTTGCTCCGTGGCATGTGGGATCTTCCTGGACCAGGGCTTGAACCCGTGTCCCCTACGTTGGCAGGCGGATTCTTAACCACTGTGCCACAAGGGAAGCCCAGCACTTTGCTTTCTGAATCCCTCTCCCTGGACAATTTACTGAGCCTCCCAGGAGCTACAACTGTTTTTCAGGGAACGGGGGAAAGTGAAGACAGGCGTGAGAACCACAGGCGTGTGGCTATTTGGAACCACATAATTGCTGGAGCATCCCCAAATCACGGCTCTTGTTAACACACACTAGAGAATGAGGGAGGCAGGCAGGGGCCGGCCTGGCCTATAAGGAGCCTCGGGTGGTGAAAGGGTTTATCACTGCTGTCGGCAAGGCCAGGAGGAGAGGGAGCCCCTGGAACGGCCAGTCCTCACACGGATTCCCAAAATCAAACAACAATTACGAGGCAGAAAAACTTCACTCTGCGTGCTGATAAACACTGTTTTTCCACATACAAAAAAGAATCACACTTGATTTGGAGAAAACGGCACATTCCCAAAAAGTCCAAGGGAATTTTTCCCCTTATTTCCAAAATTCTAGTTACTCTTTGTGACTTGTCGAAGGGGCCTTGTCAAAGGGGCCAATTCCAA
The DNA here is from genome assembly GCF_965194825.1 of Balaenoptera physalus. Lineage (NCBI taxonomy): Eukaryota > Metazoa > Chordata > Mammalia > Artiodactyla > Balaenopteridae > Balaenoptera > Balaenoptera physalus. Next base: position 87,271,951 of record NC_138896.1, read on the forward strand.
AACAACCCTCACAAAATAACAACAGATAATTATCCAGACTGAATGTCAGCACTAGAATTTTGCTGTATTACAACACAGCTTTTGGGTGGGATTAGAGGGAAAGCTTCACTTTCTATAGCTTATATTTACGTATTCTTTTTGTTTTTAAGAAGAGCAAAGCCTTCCTTTCGGAATTATAAAGAAAAAGGTTTTTAAAGAGTCTGATGTAAGTTTTGCCTACTGTTTTACTATAAAGAGGGTTTTCTTCCCCCACCATCATAATGCTTCTTCTCTGATTTACAGGCAGAATGCAAGTGAGAGATGGGTGGTCTGCCTTTCAGGGGAAAAAGATACCCCAGTTTAGGCGGCAAATCCACAATCAAGTTCTGTGATCACCAAATGAGGTGGTCATGCCTCACCAGGCCAAACACGCTGCCCCACACACGACAAAGCCAAAAGTATCTCTTAGTCATTTTGAATGGCTAACTTCTCAGTGTCTTCCCATTAAATGAGTGGTAAAGGAGGTAACTAAAACCTTTCATAGGGACCCTCCCGAGAATCATAAGCGCTAAATTAAAGGTCAGCCTTAGTATTTATTTTTCCTCTACTTGGAGATAAAAAGAAAGAAAGAAAAAAGAAGGTGTGAAAGTCAAGAAGGCAGGGGAGCCTGAGTATTTTAAGTGACAGGTATCAGAGGGAAGGAGAGAAGGGGACAAAACCTTTCACTTGCATGTGCCCACCTGTGGCTCATTAAAATTTCTGCCTGCATGTTGAAAGGAACTGGTGAGCTTAAAAAAAAACAAAAAAACAAAAAACACCAATGTCCCTCCGGCAACAGCCCCCCAGCCCCAAGGTTTTCCTTTAACCCGCCTTGGGATGCGGCCTGGGCTTCCAGGTTTGTTCAAGTTCCCCAGGTCCTTCTACTGTGCAGCCAAGGATGGGAGCCACTGCTAAGATATTTGCAGAGTGCTTTGCTGCTTGCTGCACCTATCCCAGGTAGAGGAACAGGCGATGAGAAAAGAGGAGGGAAATCAACTCTCCCGATGCACGCAACAGTTCCCATAGCGGGAATTAACACACGAGAAAGCTAAGCTAAATCACACACACACACACAAGGATGGAGAGTATCTGTCTATCACAAGAGAGCGAGCCACACCACAACAGGTATCTGCAAGCAGAGTCCATTTTCAGGAGACGTGAAGAGCCTCTACCCCCGCCTCCGACACCAGGCCTCCTGGTTCAGTGTGGAGAATACCCACCAACGCCCCTTGGAACACAGCAGCCAAAAGCAGGGCCAGCTCCATCCACGCCCAGAAAGCCTTTGATGGGTCAGGGATAAAACAGTGTCTCCAACCTGGTGATCCTCACAGCCGACACCATCGCACGAGTGGCGCCAACTGAGGCCCAAGAGAACCAGCACAGGCGATGGAGGCAGGACTCACATCCAGATGCAGCGGATCCAGGGCCTTAACCACTGTGCAGAACTGCCCCCTCTCTACAAGGCCCTTATGATGTCGGACACACTGTAAGGTGAAGACATCCACTGGCACCTGCCTTCTCCCTGTATTACTTGGGGAAGGAGCCCCGGTCTTTACAAACTGATTCACAGCAGCCCGCCTCTCCCAGCCCTCCCCACTGATGAAGAGCTTCTCTGCCCCCAAAGACCCTACAGCCATACAGCTGAGCAGAGACAAGCAGTCCCCCGAGAGGACACCCCGGGAGTGCCACCTGGCTGCATCCCACAGCCCTGCCATCCTTGGCAGCACACATTTCCCTCTCCTGGTTGAAGGGGTTGGGAAGAAAGAACTACAAATTGGCACCTTTATTTCAGCCGTTTGGGTTTGAAAGGCGTCCAGGAAGTGAGGAAACTGCAGAGGAATTCGCCTCAAAGTGATGTGTTGGAGGGCAGAGGGCCACTGTCTGAAGAGCTGCTGGCACAACTGAACAGGCCTGGGCGCTGCAGAGACCTGACAGCAAGGCGAGTCTTCCTCTCTGCACCCTTACAAGACGGGCGACCAGAACCAGTCAGAATAGCCCACCTGGGGGTGTGTTTGGGGGGTGAGGGGAGGGTCAGGCTAATCTTCAGGGCAGGAGGACTTCCCGTCACTCTGCATCAGTTAATGAAAATCATACTGAGCGCTGCCCAACGTTCTGAGGCAGGCACACGACTTGAAGAGACGCCCATGCGTGGGGCGCAGCCTCTCATCCACACCAGAGCCTACTGGCCGCAGTCCTGAGGCGCACCCCTCTTAACACAATTTGATATGTCAGCATGTGAAATGACAAGACCCTCCCAGGCCCCCAGACCACACATTTCCCTGTGTACAGTGAGCACACAAACCCCAGAGGTGCAGAGAAATGAGACCAAGACTCACCTCTACCACTTCCTGTGTGACCTCAGAGAAGTGTCTTGCCCTCTCTGTGCCTCAGGCACGTCATCAGTAAAAAGTGCGTAACAACAGACCCTGTGCCTCCTAGGGCTGCAGAGGCAATATAATGAGGTGAGGCCTGGGGAGGCACACAGAGCGATGCCTGACAACGACTGTGTACCACATACAGTGACCGTTGCAATTTTCCATCTCAAGAGGCTGAACCATGATGAGACTGCTGATGTTTTGACCATGTCTGAACTAGAAAATCTGGCCACTTCGCACGACTCGACTTAATTCACTGGGTAAACTAACCTGTCTCTAAAAACCTTTGCCTTTGAACAGGCAGGGGGAATCTAATATTCCCTCCCTATTTCCCAACAACGACAGGCCTTATGAAAGGAAGGGCTGGCATAAATACAAACACATTTCTTCCACTTGGGCTGTAAAAGCTGAAAATGGCTCCCAGGTGTGAGCAGACACAATTGGCCTGGCCTTCTCTGCAAGGTCACCACGGGGGTCAAAGTCGAGCTGGCCATTTTCGGATTAGGTGCACACGCTGGCGAAGCTTCCCCCGGGGTAAGTGGATTACAGAAGCCACCTGCAGGAAGTGGGAGTGCAGGAGGAGGGGGAGGAAACGGCCTGGCTGGAAGGAGGCTGTGGATGTGGGCGGGGGCCAGCTCCTTTCACACGGGAGATTGTGCAACGGACGAAGCAGCTCCGCTTCCCTTCCCCGCGCTGCCGGGTCACACGGCCCTGCCGTGCTTTCAGCACCCACTGCTGGAAGGAGGTACTTCCCTCCAAGACCATCCATGCTGCACCAGCATCCCCATTCCCACTGGGTCTTGGACTCTATTTAAAACTTACACAGTCATCAGAAAAAATGAGACAGAGAAGGGGAAGAAAAAAACCAAACACACAACAAAGGCCAACTCTCAACGACAGACCCTAAGCTACCGAGCTCCCAAAAAAGGCAGTGACCTCCGTGACCAAGTTCCTATTCCACGGGCGCGCCCCTCCCTCGGCTCCCCGGACTCCACAGCTGGCGTTCCCTTCACTTTCGCAGCAAATGGTTTGCAGATGGACCGCTCATCTGGCTGCCTTACCACCCCCAGTCTCAAAGAAAGAAAAAAAAAAAATAAGGAAAGAAAAGAGAGAAGGAAAATGACAAGTCAGGACTGTGTGTAATTTGGCAGGCTCGCCGTGGAGGCCTCAGCGGCTCCTTTCCCAGCGAAGGGCTCCCTGAGACTCGGGGCAAGAGGCAGTCCGCGCTACAGAAGTCCTGGGAAGCTTCCGGGACGCAGAGCTGCTTTCTTTGTGTCCTGGGTGTTTAACTTTCTATTTTGAGGCTCACTGATGGTGCCCAGAGTCCGATGAGCCTGCGGGCCTGAGAACCAGGGGTCCCGCTCTGCCTTGCAACAGAAGCTTCCTGGCCCCCTTCAGAGCAGCCTGCCTGTTGACAAAGGGGAAAATGGGGAGTGGGCCATTAAAAGGGAACCAGCCGCGTCCTACGAGCCCTTCTCCCAGTGCTCCTCCAAGTGGCCAGCGCGTTGGCTGAGCGCCCCACTGCCCCATCTTGCAGGGGGGACAGAAAGGAGGCGTACGTAAGGTCACTTCGTCTGGGAACCTTCCCCGTCTTGCACCCCATCAGCGACGGCGGTGAGGAGCCCCTGAGACCTTCCCAGGCCTGGCTTGTATGACAACTGCCTGTTTGCTCATCCTTCTCTGCAGCTAGACTGCGAGTCCCCTGAGGGCAGGGACCCTGGCCCGTGGGGCGCGTTTGTCTGTCCTGGGCTTCACGTGGAACACGCGCTGGCACACCTCCCTGTGGCCCTGCACGCGAGCCCTGGGCCCCCATCTCAGCTTCCTCCGCTTTCCTGTCATTTCTGGTGCTCCCTGACAACCAGAACGACAGCCTCCCGGTGGCAGAAGGCCAGAAAATAGGAGGTGAGGATCGGGGTCACAGACGACTCGACGCAGGGTGGAGGACAGGTGTGGGCCCCGAGTTCTGATTCCCCCATCAGGGCAGCCGAGCATGGCTGTGCTCACCTTCCAGATGCTTCGCCGGGAACAAAGCAGCACCTTTCAAGTCTCAGTCGAGGGTGAAGTTTTATCTGATAACGGTGACTGATAATCAGCAGAAAGGTAAGTGGTGCTAAAAGCGGCTCCCGGCAGGGAGGCACAGCTGTGAGCAGAGCCGCTGATACCCGCACGTCGAGATGGGTACAGATCTCCCGCCAGAAGAGGCTCCCTGCCTCCCAGGGACTCGTGAAGGTCTGATGGGGAGACCTGCGTGACCGCCAGTCAACAGTCAATTAAGCAGAGACAAACTGATAACGGCCGTGGGCCTCAAACCGGCGGCCAGAGACAGAGCTGTGCCGCCCACACTCGCTCCGTGTCCAGTGCCCCCAGCACTTTGCTCCGAAATAAATACCTTAACCAGGGCTTGGAGCCCCACTGTCCCAAAGAAATGCCTGTGCCCATACCGGTGACGAGGGGAATTTGTCTGAATAATTTACTGCCCTCCAAAAGCTCAGCAGCGTGGTTGCTAAGGACTCCACCCTGCCCCCCATCACATTACTACAGAGGCTCACGTAGCGGTTCTCCAAGGGAGGGAGGTTCCCAGACCAGTAGTATCGGCGTCTCCTAGGAACTTGTGAGCAAAGCAGATTCTTTAGTCACACCTCACCCGGACCTGCCGGCTCAGAAACTGGGGCTGGGGCCCAGCCATCCTGTGGCCCGGCGAACCTTCCAGGTGATTCTGGTAAATGGTCCAGTTTGAGAACCACACAGGTGATGGAGAGAAGCCATGATCTCCCAAGGGAACGGGTGTGACGTTTTACCCAGAGGAAAGAATCCGTTCACACCCACAGAAATCTGGGCAAACGAGGCAGAAAGTGAGCACGTCTCTGAAGACACAGAAGAGAGGAACCGAAGCCCCCGGTTTGCATATATTTTCCTGTTGTGCTGTTTTCTGACTAGGGCCCTGGCTTCCCTTTAGCATCTGGGATCTGAACCGGCTACAGTCTGCTCCGGGAACACGGAGATTCACACTTGACTTGGGGCCTTTGAAACACAGCTTTGTTGACAGTTTCTCCCTAAAGCGTTTCAGTCACTACTGACTCCATGATCCTGATGAGCGCGTGTCCAAAGGCCTGCAGCGAATAAGATGTCAACGGCCCAGATGGGGTTTACTTTTACACCAACGCCCAAGCCGACTGGCCTTCCTTCACCAGCAAGACTAACCTGGGTTCTTACTGGAGGACGCCGCTCAGAAGCGGAATGCGGAAAGAACTGCCCATTTCCACATTTTCCATTAAACTTGATTCAGTCCACTCTTAACCTGATGATTCGTGGATGGTCCAGCAAATTCCCCCACAGGAAGGACGGACAATCATTTACCTTGGGGAGAATTTCGACGTCCACCTCCCCTTGTACACACACTTGCAGTCCCCACAGGTCCACCTTTGTATCAGGACGTAAAAAGCTCCACCGTCCAAGGTAAGATGACAACACACACACACACACACACACACACACACACACACACACAAGGTAAGACGACAACACACACACACACACACACACACACTTTTAGCAATGCTAGGCGACTATTTATTACTCAGTGTAATTTCACCTGATAATTAACAGTCTCAGTGCAGGTCCCGAAGCCCAGCCTAATTTTCCGAAGAAGTTGAGTTCGGGGCCCCTTTCTCCCTGGCTGGGCCCTCGGGGAAATGAATTCCTCTCCCCAGTCCCGAGCGGCTGCCCAGATCCTCACTGCCTCCTGCTAAGGCTCACTCTTTAATTACGCTGTAACGTGAATTGATCTTCCCATTAATGAGCCTGTAAAGAAGACTGATCTGGCCCCGTTTTTCTAGAGGGTGTGCTAGGCACACGGAGAGTTAAATACTGCTATTGATTTTACTTCCCCAGCAGACCCAGCCCAGAAGAGCTCCCTGCATCCCTCCCGGCCTCACCTCGTGCTCCCTCAGTGGCACCAATCGCTTCTGCCACTTAACTGGCTCCCAGTGGGGTCACAGACGGGACAGCAGGTTTCATTCCTACCAGGTTTTATTCTCCGGAAGTGACCATAAAGCGATGTTAAATACGCCATCCCTTTGATTTCATCAGTTTTTCTTCAGCTAAGAGGTCACAGCAAAATACAGAACTATGTCGTTCAACCTGCCTCTGATGTTTTCATTTAAATTTTTCATATTCTAAGTCTTCCAGGTACTTTGCTAACAGAAGAGAAAGATACTTTCCTCAAAAGAAAAAAAAAAAAGATGAGTTTTCAAATTACTGGTTGCCAGGAAGCTGGGGGGACAGGGATAGGAGAGGTGATGGCTTCAGGGGTAGGGGGTTTGTATTGGGGGTGATGACACGTTCTGAAATTAGACAGCATTGAGAGGTGCACAACATTGAGGAGGTACTAAAAGCTTCTGACCATACACTTTAAATCCGTTAAAACAGTGTTTTATGTTATATTAGTTTTCTCTCAATAAAAAAAATATAGTTTTCAGAAAAGTTTTTTTTTCCCCCCGAAGAGTCGAAGTAAAAGGTATTTCGATGTGTTTTCAAATGCAACATAGAACCTAAGGATTTTAACAGCACAATGACAAAGTCACAGGTAATTGTGTGCAAGGAATCTTAGCCTAGATCTCCTACCTGATCAAGGCCACAGGTTGGGGGAAAGGGAGCGGCAAGGCATGGGTAGGGGACAGGGTCCAAAACACACCACCAAATGGAAAAGAAGTTACGTGGACAAAGCCAAGGGCCATATGGGAAACATGCTACAGCTAATACACCTGAGACAAAGCTGCTGTGCTTTAAAACTAAAGTCGATTTTACAGCAAGCTTTTTACTCCTAGGAGTGAAAAAAAACGCAACCATTTCCACTGGAACCAATCTCCTCAATGATACGAGTGCAGTAACACCATAGGAAAAGTGGAAATTTTTCTTCCCCAGAAATGTCACTTATGCATCTTATGCATCACACGAAATTACTGTTGCTGTGGGAATTGTAACTTGAGTTTCCTGGACTTCGAATTAAAAAAAAAAAAAAATCTCAAATGTGAAAATCTACCAGCAGATTCTGTCCCTGTTGAACAAAAGTCTGTTTCTTTTTCTGAGAACTATTTTATCAAATTTAGCTCCCTCGCTCCAACCCAATCCTATTAAAAGCTTTCCTCGAGTTTAATGCTTTTTGGTTATTAAGGACAAATGGCTTTGGCATTATCTGCAGAACGCGATGCAAATAAAAATCTGCTCTTTGACAAATACTTTAATTGAATTTGATTCCTTTAATCAGAAAGTATTAACCAATTGAAATTTTCCTGAAGGACTCCAGTTCCCAAAACTCTAGAAAACTCTGTTTTGAGGCCCCGATCGTAAAGCCGGACTTGAAACAAACCCTTTTCCCACACAGCCCTCCCAAGTGTGACCTCGGCACAGCAGGACACTGGTGTCGGGGGGATGAGAGCACTGTCGGGTGAGTGAAGAACCAGGGTTACTGACGAGGACACGGGAGACAGGAAACCAAACACAGAGATGAAGAGCCGACTTCTACACGCAAACAAAATCCAGAGGCAAAAGTCCCTAATTACAGGTGCCTGAGCTGAAAACCACAAAGCTGCTACTTCTAAAAGACATAAGGCAGCCAACAGTGGTTACAGGACAGGAGTATTTCTTTTGTGACATTACTGCCCCAACTCTCAGTTTCTGAGTCACAGAAGGAATATACCAGCTGCAAGTGTACTTTTACCACGTATTTCAACCCCTTCATTCACCAGACGAGGAAAAAGCACCCTGTCCCAGGTCACAACATCATCAGAGACAGACCTGGATATATGCCTCGTCCCCCCCTGTTCCCTGACCCGCCTGCCCGCAATCTTGTCCCCAGAAAGCTGTCCCAGCTCCTCTCACTCAAGACAGCCTCAGCCACCTGGTCCCTTTGCACATTCTGATTATTTTTCTCATCCTCCTCCTGCCCACAAAGGGGAGAATCAGGAGACTAAGGGCTACCAAGTGTGAACGCTGATTAAGCTAACTGACCAACCACATTTGCAGACATCGTGTCAGGAACTTCCCACACATGATGGCATTGAATCTTTCCGCGGTCACTCTGGGCCCCAACTGCACGGGCCCAGAAGGTACCTACTAAATGTCTGTTGAACATGTGACGCCTTTTACCGCTATGGTTCTGAAAAGCCACAAACACACCAGCAAAACATGCTCTTCAAAGCCTGGACTGTTGGAATCATCATGTGGATGGAGATGTGAGAAAATCACGTTCATTTGTTGCCCGCCCTGCTATTTTCTCCCCTGTCCTTTGCACGAGCCACTTGGGAAATACAGGAAGGCATGAAGGATGAGAGCAAAATTATCTATAATCCTGCTACCCCAATGTCACGCTGCTAGCCTAACTCCGCAGGCACTAGACCCAGGGGTCTGAGATTGGAGAGCTCAGGCCCCCTCAGAGAGAAGGAAGATAAAGACCCTTCAGTGTCTGTAGTTTCAGAGAAATCACTGACCAAGTCAGATGGTGACCAGCTTCAGGCCAAAGGTAGTATCTGCCAATACGAACCTGCATTTTCCAAACTGAATCAAAACCAGGAGGGAGTCTTTTTTTTTTTTTTTTCTTTCCTACTTTACATATTTTAATGCTGTCTAATGGAATAGCAGGAACAAGGCCAACCAGCCCCACTGCTCCTGACACTTCGGCCAAGGAACAGAAATGTATTTTTAGTCAGCAGAGCAAGGCCTGATTCAGAGCACCACAGGCCCTCGGGGCAAGGACGGGTCACCTGCCACACTCCTGCACGCTGTGCAGGGGGGAAGAGAAAGGAGCAGTGAACGAACGTTTGTGTCCAGTTTTGGTTCACCTCTCGATTTTGCACCTTACAGGAACTCAAGGCAGCCTTGGTTTCCTGTCTGGTGACACAAAGATGTTCTCTCTGGCCCTGGCTTCCCAACCAAGCGAAGAAGAAGGGGAGGGAAAGCAGTGCTTCTCAAACTTGAACAAGAGGGCAAATGGCCAGGGGACCTTGTGAAGCCAGCTTCTGATTCAGCAGGACTGGGATGAGACTTGAGATTCTGCATTTCTAACGAGCTCAGTGCTGATAGGACACTGCTGGTCCAAGAACTGTCCTTTAAATAGCAAGGAGTTAAAAGTGTCTTCCGGTGCATTGCTCTATAAACATACCAGGGATTGACATGTCCCTAACTGGCCTCAGGTAAGGGTGACTCATTTAATTTAACTCGCAATGAGACACCTTCCAGATGCTAGACCCCGCAGGCCAAATGGGTACAAAAAGAAAGTCAGATCCTTGACTGTCCATCTTGGGACAAAGAGCTACATCCTTCGCGTCAGCATTTCACAGGTACAAGAAGTGACTCACAGACCCTGTGGCCTTAAAGGTGAGATCATGCCAAGGCCCAAGGGGCCAGGTGGCAACTAGCTACCAGCCAGCAGCCGGCCGCCATCTGTCAAACACCTACTCTGGTCGTGCAGGACGGTAGGAGCTTCATATACATCTCACTCCCCTTGAACCTGGGGCTCACTGCCCCTGTGTGTACAACGGGCCAAGAACACATTCTGCAGATGCGGAAAAATGAGGTTCAGAGAGATGAATCTGTCTGTCCGGGGCACAAGGCTGGGCCACGATTCTAACCCCCTGCCCCCCAACCCCACAGTGCCTTGAAAAGGGTTGAGCCCGAGACCATGTTTCACAAGGACAGGGCACCTCCAGAACGCAGGGCCTGTGGCCAGCAAAACCCGGAGATCTGAAAGCTGCACCAGCCATCAGACGGATGACTCTTTCCCACCAGGTCCCTCTGCTTGGCTCAGGGTCGAGAAAAGATACCCACAGGTGAGCAGACCAGTTGTAACACCAGCAAAATCAAAATCAAATAAAAACCAGTGGGGCTGGAGTGGGAACAGGAATTCAGGTGTGAAGAGGGAGGCGCTCTGCTGGGGGAGCTGTCACTAAAATCTGGTCTAGAAAATTGTTGGACTCATGACTGGTTTATCTGGAAAGACCTCTGGGCGAGTTTTAAACAAGCAAGCACCTCCACCTGACTGCTGAAGAAGTGGGGTAACTCTCAGTTACCTCCCTTTCTTTCTCATTTAAGTCTCTTTAATTTATACCCTTTTTCATTTCCAGTGTGTTGTCTATAATAATCGACAGGCTGTATGTTGTCTAACACTTGACCATGACAGCGAATTCCTTACTTTTATACTGATTTCAGAAGGCCGGTGGTTTTTTTTTTTTAAGCCATGAAAGTGAGTGGAGTCACATTCCCAAATTCATTGCCACAAAGATGAACCTACTGTCTTATCAGGCACACAGCTTCTTTTAAGTCGGGTTTATTCACTCAAATTGCAGCTTAACCACTAGGACAAAGAAATTTAATTCTATGTACCCCTGGGCATTAAAAAGATAATTTCCCCCCAAATTCGAGATGAGGCAAAACTTCTGGGTTTTAATTCTACACACCCCAAAACAGCAAGCAAGGCATTTGTTATCATCATTAGAGCTACATGGAGAAAGGCCCCTTTTTTTACCAGTGAGCCCAGGAACACGAGTTTCCCTGCCACCAAATGTCAGCAAGATGATACCACGGCCTCCCCACACAGCCCAGGGTCCCCCAAATGGTACCACTTACAGAAAGAGAGAGAGGATACGAGACGAGGCAGCACCCAGCGACGGTATGGCTGTCAACTCATTGTTATTGAGGTACCTGTAATGACAACAAGAAGAAATGAATCATTTAAATCATTTAAATTACCAGTAAGAAATCACAGACATAAAAGGGAAATAAAAAAAAAAAAACCAACAGTGCTGAGTTGGCCATGGGAAGACTGCTATGTTGTAATGCTGAATACAAGATAAAGAATTTAAAAGCAAGTTGTTAACGGGAGAGAATTTATGCCAGGTCACAAAAGCCAATTATTTACCACACCCAGAGTTTGTGAAGAGACACTCAGGGGATGTCTCCCGTCCTCTAGGAGCCTCCAATCTAGCTCAGAAATCAAGACTAACAGACAAGGAACTGCGAACACAGGCCAAGGTGCATGACGCAGAACAACAGTGCCCTCAAGACCACCAGTGAGAGAGCTCCTTGTGGGCTGAAACACTCAGAAAAGGATCTGGGGAGGAAAGACCACCCCCTCCTGGTTGTTTTGTACACGTCCCTGACACGGCTCTGCCCTCACCAAAGGGCAACGCGCTCGGACCCAGCGCCAAAGACTCGCGCACTCCCGTGGGGTTCCTGGAGCTGGGACATGTGGGCCAATTACTCCAATGCCTCATCTGTACAACAGCAAAGGAGCTGGACTTGGAGATTCTCATCTATTTGAGATTCCAGCTTCTCTGAACTCTGCTCAAGTCTCCAGACACATTTCCCAGGAATATATCCATACACACACACACTTTTGCACGCAGACAACTGGAAAATCCTCCTCAGACCGCAGATGCTTCCCAAGCTCCCTTCCCGCTCGAATATTCTAAATCTGTACTTCCATAGTTCGTGACTCTTAATGGAAGGGAAAGCCCGAGAACCAGAACACAGCTCGCCTGGTCCGCCCCCAGAGGCTCCGGAATCTGGCCTCCTTACATGGACATGTGTTTCCAAATCTGAGAAGAGAATCCAAAATCAGACTTGCAAAGTGAGCGCAAAAATCCTTAAGAAAGCCAAAGCACAGTGCTCAGGCTTTTTGCCGGGTGACGGGCTGGAAAGAAACTGTATCTGAGATGCAGAATCAAGGATAAAGCTGGGTTATCTTATTCTCATTTTTGAAGAGAGTATGTCTTACATAGAGCATCTTGTTGTGGTTTGAAGACAAGGCCACTGAAATGACAGCTGTATTCATACAAGTTTACAGCTAGCGTTTGCTTGAATAGAATAATCTGGTTGTCTGCCATCTTTTATAGAAATGAATAGGGTTAAAAAAAAAGGGAAAAGGCCTTGAATTATCCCATTTGCCTTCTTCAGTGCCAAAGCTAGTTAGAGATGAAGCTTGGCAATTACTGGGCCGAGGGACACAGAATGTCTGTTTCAATAGCTTCATGACTGAAGCATCTGGCAGAGAGAAAGCAGATCCGTATCATGCGGCAAATCCTTTCTCCACTTAAAGGGCCCTTGTTTGTGTGTTGAAGGAGACAATTAATTACTTTAACAGTCTCTTATCTGACTGCCCCCTAAATCAGATTGCTTCTCCTTCACCTTTTATCTCTCCACCCCTGCTGTGATCCGTTTCCTATCTCGGTACAGGGACGCTGAAAACTCTCCATCAGTATGAATCTCTACCAATAAATCTTCACGGTACCGTAAATGCACATATTACTAGAAGAGAGCCTCAGATCTTATCAGAGCAAGGAAAACTAAGGTCAGGGGCCTGTTGCCAAGAAGGCAGCTTGCTTAAGAACTCTTCATTTCTTACAGATTTACTCTCCAACACAGATGTTGGGGGGGGGGTCATAATAATAATAGCAGCAGCTAACTTACTGAGGGCTTATTATGTGCCAGGCACGACTCTAAGAGCCTTTCAGTATACTGACCCGTCTTTAGAGCCCTACAAGGCAGGCCCCATGAACAATGCCATTGTACCAATGGGGAAACTGAATCACTAAGATGTTAAGTAATTTGACCAAGGTCACCAGCAGTAAAAGGCAGTGGCCCTGTGTGTCTAGCCCCAAAGTTTAGGTTCTTAACCATTACCTCTACTTATTTATAGCAACAGCAGCAACTCTACAGTATTATGTCACTGCATCGCTACAACTCTGAGTACCTCGCTACCAGGTACTAGTACTGTTCCCTACCTTACAGGTAAGTTCTCTAAATTTCAGTTTAAGTCACCACCCCAGGGTGACACTGAGAGAGAGAGGCCTGGACAAGAGCCGAACAAAGTACAACTGCAAATCAAAGGAGAGCCACAAGCGAAAAGGCCAGCAGGCAGAAAGCTCATAATCCCTTGGGGTGACATGGTAACTGCACTGCAGTTGCTTAGGATTGGACTTGATTTTAAACCCAAAATGAACAGTATGGACTTCGCTGCAGGGGAACTCTGGCTGAATGAGCCACCCCTGCTGCAAATATGAAAAACTGCTCCACCCAATTTCACAGAATAATAAATGAACAAGGAAAAGGGGCATCATCATTATATCTCATATCTTGACCAAAGTGCCGGAGGCAGAGTGTGCAGGTGCCATGGACCAGTGCTGAAGGTAGACAGGACATTTTAGGTCTGGATCAGGCTCCCGGAGTCAACAGGATAAGGCAGAAATCGCAGGCTCTGATCTCAGCAGGGCTGCTGGATTTATGAAAAGGTCAGATGGAGCTCAAAGGAGAAGATCTACAAGGCTAGCTTACTTCTGGATCACTTCTACTTAAAAAGAACCGCTAGTAAATCTAAGTCAGCTCCACCACTGCTGGCTCTCTCTTGGTTCACTCTGTCCCTTGTTGAAACCAGAACACTACCCTCAGAAGGCAACGGAGGACCAACTCGCGCTGAGACACGACCAACTTGCCAGACCGAAATAGAGACCGGTCAAAAATAGCACAGCCAGAGCTGGGCAGGGAAGGGCCCTCGGGAAGTTCAGCACACTCTCCACACGTAAAGACACTGTCGGAATTTAGGACTGTGTTTGATGAAATCTTCTGAATATCTCGGGCTGTGCAATCTTCCCCCCCCTTCGGACTCTCCCCCAAATTTGCTTCCATCCAAGGCCCTAAAAATCCTTCTAAAATATCTGGCTTCTATAACTGAACCTCTTCCTGATGATTCAGGACCGAGAAGTGCTCCAGGAGCGTCAGACCGTGAATTGTGGCCCAACCCTGCAGCTGGAAAAGGTGTGAAAAAGATATGGGGGGGAGGGCGGGGGGGCCCTCCCTGGACAGATGTGGAGGTGGGCCTTTCCCAGCCTTCTGGGCCTCCTCAGCTCTCTCTGAAACTCCCACTTACGTCCTCGACTTGGTTTATAGGAAGTTTTTACATTTTGCAAGATGCAAAATGTTAAAAAAGGATGTTTCTGAGGACTTTCATTACTATGACTGCCCCAGTCGAATTAGGCATCAAGAAACAACGAAAAACAAACCCACAGGTCATTCTGAGTTATAGCGCTTTCTGGTTTTTAAAACATTTTTGGCCATATTTATTTATATACTGAAGAGCTGAGATAAGCACACAGTAAAATTTCAAACTGTTTCAAAAAAGAACACCAGGAATACATATTGAAATAGACAGCTTCCTCGCCCTCCAGGCCTCTGGGCTGCCTCCTCTGGCTGCCGGCTACTAGGGATGGACGCGTGTTTTTCTTTCACACAGATGCTTGTGTGTTATACAGACGGTTCGGTACCAGTTTTTCCCTCAGTAATAGATCTTGGAAATCTCCCTAATTCTTTTAACCAGCGGTGGACCGCTCCTCGGCTGGGATGAAGGGTATGAATGAACCATAATTTATTTAGCCGATCCGCCAATTCGTAGGCAGTTTGGTTGTTTCCAAACACAAAGGGAGCTGCCATTAATAACAGTCAAAGTTGGGCCGGGGGTTGGAAAGTCAGTTTGTTTTGTTTCTCAAGCAGGAGAAAGTCGTCAGTAGCAGGTAGGAGCGCGCTATTTTGGAGTCAGGGCCACTTAAACAATAACTGTTATTAGTGTTTTCAGCTACTTGAGAATAAGGCAGACTACATAATGACTTTGGCAAGACTTATGATATAGTGTGTATACCAGCTGGCCGGATACAGTTATTTTAATATCATGATATAGGATATAGTTACTTGAAGTCAGCACTTATAAACAATAAGGGCAAACGCTTTTCTATGTGCCAGGCTCTGTGCTGAGGGCTTTATGTGCCGTGTCTCACTGAATGACATGTCAACCCTTTAAGGAAGGCACTAAATCATCATCACCTCACCTTAAAAGAAGAAACTGAGGCCCAGTTACGGCACAGCAGAGCAGGGGTTATTAGGAGGGGATTATACAGTTCAGATTTTTACATCAGACAGACCCGGGTCCATTCAACCCCGAGCCTACCCCTACCAATCGAATGGCCTTCGGCATGTCACTTAACCTCACTGTGTGCCTTGGCTTCCTTCTCCCCAGTATGTGCAAAGTACGAGCACCAACTTCATAGGGTTTTGGCAGGATATGGCTGAAATAATTAAATCTAACAGCCTAGGAGAGAGCCAGATATATAGTAAATGCTTAACAGGTGGTGGTAATTCACAGCCAAAAAGCAGTGCCTCACACGACACCCCCTCGGGATTTCACCCCGCCCTTAAACACACCGCACACCCGCACACACGGGGGCGGTGGGGGGGGGGGGCAGAAGCCTGGGACACCAGAGGGTGAGCCATAAATACCCGGAGGCAGGGCACACTCAGCCTTCCTCGCCGCCTTCAGGAACATTTTAGGTCAACGGCCCTGGAAAGCACACGACAGCACCCACGTGAAGCATTCCCGGGCCAGGCAGCAGTAACGTGATCCGAGTGCAATTTTGAAAGAGGCCGGTATAAATAGCCCCTCTTATTAATAGCGGAGCCTCGCCGTCCAGGCCCGCTGGCTGGAGGCCCTCCCTGGTGGGCTTTCCTAGGAGCTGCGGGCAGTGAGGGCCAGGTGGCTTGGCAGCAGGTGCACGAGGTCCTCACGTCCTCTGGGGGCCTCCGACGGCTCACTTTCTCTCTCCCACTGGCCTGCGATGCTCTGTGGTTCCGGCCTCCAAAATAAAACCACTGCTAAACCGCCGCCCGCTGCTTTGCCAGCCTGTGGTTCCCCTTGCGCTGAGCTTTCCAGACTCGAGTGGCTGTGCAGGGTTTAGGGGGAACTGACAGCTCCCGGGAGACCCAGTTAATTTAGAAGCAATTGTGTGTCAGCTGTGATTTTTTTCTTTTCTTCAATATCCTTCTCCACCTCCCCACCCTGCACTCCTGACGGCCTCTTTCTGCCTCCGTCATGTATTAAAATTCCCTTCGGGAAAGGCTCCGATCCTTATCAGTGAGAAGTTCCACTGCTCTGGGCCCCCGGGGAATTTGTCTCGTCCATCCCGCAGTGTGACACCAGGGACCAGAGGGGGTCACGGTGGTAAAGGGTTCAACCTGTCGGCCCTCAAGGATTTGTTTCTTAACAAGGCACCGAGCTTGGGGCGAGGGGCGTGCGCTGTGTGCTTCTGAAAGTAGCAGAAGAGAAGAGAAATAACACACAGGGAGCCCTCCCCATGGGCAAGGCTCTGGACATCAGCTCCAACGAATAATTATTATAATTTGATAACGCGTCATTATGCCCATGTTCCAGAAGAGGGAAAAGAGGCACAGAGGTAAGTAACTTGTCCAGGGACACAGTCCCCCTAAGGGGCAGAACCAGAACTCAAACCCAGGTCTGCTTGCTACCAAATGTGCATTTTCCCCAGTACACCCTACTGCATCCATAAAGGGCAATCCCTGTCTTTACGGCTGCCACACCCAGGAAGGCAGTGCTGCCATGGAGAGCTTGGGACAGGAGTTAGACGGAGGACTGCAGGCCCAGCTCTCCCATGTACTAGCTGTGCGACTGCAGCCAGGTTCCCAGGCCTCGGCTCCTCCAACCGTCTCAAAAAGGTAGAATGACCATAAGGAGTGGATGGCTTAGCATGGTGGCCAGCTACGTGTGTCAACATTCCCGAGTGCATTAGCAGGAGAAAGGAGAGAAGGTACACCCAGCAGAGAGAGAGCGCAGAGGAGTGGCTGAGGAGCCTCATCCTGTCCCTAAATTCAACAGGAGCTCAGGGGAGGGAGAAAAGCCAGGTTGGGAGGGGAGAAGGGAGGCTGGGCTTGGAGGGGGTGTGGGTTTGGACAAGGGGTCTGGAGGAGTAAGAGGAAATACCCGGTACCTAGAGAGAGAAGACTGGTGCAGGACGAGTGATACAGGAGATAAACACTGGACTTCCTGTCCTTCTAAAATCTTCGGTGGAAGGCTGTGGGTTAAGATGAGGGGTATGGGGATTTAGGGCAGTGCAGCTTCAGGGTTAAATGCACAGCTCTGGGAATCGAACAGATTTGAGTTCAGCTCTCAGCTTTACCAACTAGGCAACACTGCACAGGTTTATTTAACCTCTCCGAGCTTCCATTTCCTCCTTTGTAAAGTGGAGAAAATAATTGTAAAGGAAAGAATTTAAATCAGATAGAATTGGTGTCGGGATGAAATGCGGCAGTCTTCCCCGAAGTTTGAGTGCGGTGCTGCTGTGATTACTGTGGCCGTTGGGATTCGGGAAATTTATTTTTAAGACTAACCAGCATCTCCAGTGAAGGACAGGTGCAAGTCAGATGCTCTCAGTTCTAGATCTGGGTGGGGTTTAACGGTCCAAAAAAGCACCAAGTAGAAGGGGGGATTAAAAGCCGGAGGTCAAGGGAACCAAACCAAATGAAAATTGAAAGGCTGTCTGGGGAAGGAACAAATGGAAAAAGAAAACTAGACAGAATAATGCAGAAAAGGCTCATGGGAGCATCTACTGTGCCCCAAATTTATGGCAGGGCCAATGATTTTGGAACCATAACCTAACATGACCCCCAGGGCCCTGCAGGACCCAGGCGCTGGCCACACACTGCACCCCTCACGCACGCCAGGCACAATGGCCCTCCGTCCTCTTCCTTCCTTGGGGGCCTGTATTTGCAGCCTGTCCTGTCCACGTCATTCACACGTGCTTGATCTGATCACCACCATCCTAAGCACGCTGGCTCCGTTACCACCCCTCCAAAATCACAAAAGAAGAAAATCCTCCCGTGACCCTGTCCTATGCCCCCCTTAACACTTACCACCAGTGAGTCCTACTGGTTTCCTTGTTACCCCTATGTCGTGCCCCATCTTAACGTGAGTTCTGTGAGAGGCGAGGTTTGTCTGCAGCGCCAGGATTGGGGGAGAAGGGGAGCAGCATTTAAGGGGCTGCCGAAAAACTCTGGAGCCAGGATAAAAAATATCTGAATGCAGTATTTTTTAAAGATCAAAGTGAACACAAAACAAAATTCATTAAGAACAGAGTATCTAAGTTTTCACACCAAGATAGGATTGGCAACAGTGCCGTGTCAAGCCAGACTGGAGCCTGGGGCAAAGGAAAGGTCAGTAAAGCTGATCCTGACTTTACCGAAACTTCTTGTATCTTGTTGACCATGGGGTTTTTTGGGCATTCATTTTGATGTTTTAAATACTGCATTAAGGTGTCATTTATCTCAAATGCTGAGTTTTTAGAGGCCCCTTAAATTCTGCACCTGAGGCGAATGCCTCATTTGCCAACCCTAATCCTAGCCCTGTATGTCTGTCTTATTCACTCCTGTGCTCCCAGCAGCAGAGCAGTGCCTGGCACATAGTAGGTACTCAAGGAAATGTTAAATGAAAGCTTGAATAATGCCAGAAGAAACACCTCAATTTTTGTTTTGTCCAATTCTAAAAGAAACCACTAAGCTCTGAGACTCAACATGCAGAAGTTGAATATCATAACAACAAGCGTTAAAGGCAGCCTGGATCAGGGGAAAGCACTGGGTTATGAAGCAAACCGGTTCCTTGATGGACTGCGTTTATCACCTTGGGTGGCTGTGATGGGCTGAACTGTATTCCCTCAAGATTCATACGTTGAAGTCCTAGCCCTCAGTACCTCAGAATGTGACTGCATTTGGAGAAAGGGTCTTGAAAGAGGTCATATGGATAGGTCCTAATCCAATATAGCTGGTGCCCTTTTAAGAAGAGGACATTTGGACACACACAAGAGGCACCAGAGAAGTGTGCATATAAAGAAAAGGCCACATGAAGAGGCGGCAAGAAGGTGGCTGCAGAGGAAACCAACCCTGCCAGGACCTTGCTCTTGAACTTCCAGCCTCCAAAACTGTGAGAAAATAAGTTTCCGTTCTTGAAGTCACCCAGTCTGTGGTCTTTTTGGCAAACTAACATAATAACCCACTCCAAACTTCCCTGCCCTGACCACTGGTCTGTTGACCCTATGGGAAAATAATGATCCTGAACAAAGTATTTCCAAGGGCCCCTTCCAACTCTGATCTTCCTTTAACTTTGGAAGTTGAAACCTTTTTTAAACAGACATGGAAATCATAAACGCCATCTTGGAGAATTTGGAGACGGCAGTAGGGAATGCAAGTATTTTACAAATTGCACCATCTGATTAAATTTCCTTTAGATAAATCATCAACAATGGAATCAAAGAATAATAAACAAGGACTTTTATCAGTTACATATAATAAGTAAAATATGTAAAACAGTTAATAATGTCTAAAAAATATCTAACAATAGAAGCACTGGGTGAATGATTTATGGAATATTCATGTGTAGTAGTTTTACACAAAAATTGAAATGGGATAGTAAAAACCTTTTAATTTATGTGACAAAATAGTCAAAAATGTAAGGATAAGTAAAAAAACAGACATAATACCACAATATAAACACAGCTTGATTCCAGAATTATAAGTGTAGAGGTGTATATTTTTCACTAAGTGTTCACAATGGTTAGGTCTGGGTGATAATTATAGTGATTTTCATTTGTTTTTACATATTTCTACAGTTTCCAAATTTTCTGCAGTGGGTATGCATGGCTTTTCTCTAAAGTCCCTGTGGAATTAAAATCCTGATAACCCTAATATCCATGTTAAAAGCAGAATTCTTTACATTAAAAAGAAGAAGAGGAAGAGGAGGAAGAGGAAGAAGAGGAAGAGGAGGAAGAGGTGGAAGAGGAAGAGGAGGAAGAGGTGGAAGAGGAGGAAGAGGTGGAAGAGGAAGAAGAAGAGGAGGAAGAGGAAGAGGAGGAGGAGGAAGAGGAGGTGGAAGAAGAGGAAGAGGAGGAAGAGGAAGGGAAGAGGAGGAGGAAGAAGAGGAAGAGGAGGAGGAGGAAGAAGAGGAAGAGGAAGAGGAGGAGGAAGAGGAGGAGAAGGAGGAAGAGGAGGAGGAAGTGGAGGAGGAGGAGGAAGAGGAAGTGGAGGAGGAGGAAGAGGAGGAGGAGGAAGAGGAGGAAGAGGAAGAAGAGGAAGGAGGAGGAAGAAGAGGAAGAGAAGGAGAAGGAGAAAAGATTGAGGCCTGATTTAAAGGACACTGCAAGAGGCAGCAAGCCTAGAGTTCCAAAGGCAGTAATGTCTAGTTCTCTTTGGAGATGGGAAGAGAAAAGTCTACCTCTTACTATCTATTCCTCTATACCTTGGTTTCCTGGGAAACAGAAGGGGTGCGCTGGCGCATATGTCCCTGTAAAGCAGGCTGCTCTAGCTCCCTGGGAACTGGGGGAAGTACCAGCCAGGGGTGTTAACCCAGCTGGTCCACCAGGCTTCCCACAAGCCTATACACCCACCATGGACTTGTGATTTCCAGTAACTCCACACCTGCTGGACTGCCCAGGAAAGAGAGGGGCTTCAGTGAAGGAGCACTAACTAAGCAGGACAGCTTGTCCCCGACAGTCCCTAGCAGATGCTCCTTCTAACAAGTTCAGACTGCTCATCCAGGGAAGAGAGCGACGCTGCCGTAAGAGAGAGTCTTTCCAAGGAGCTCTCCGTCCCCCCAACCCCCAGAAGTTTGGGGAAAAGCACTCACACTTCTTGTAGATTCGGCAAGTCCTCAAAACCAGCAGGATCAATCTCAGAAAGTTTGCTGTAACTCAGGTTTCTGGTAAAAGGAGAGCAAAAAACAAACAAAAAATTCAATCAATACCCCCAAATTCAGGAATCGTCTACCCATCCCTCCCCCCAAAAAATCATCCCTCTCCCTCATAACTGCCCGTATCTCACACCCTATTTTAAGTAATCTTATTGATAATGAGATTTACAGCTATACCTCGTCCCCACTTGGATCCATAAACAAGCCACTGTGAAAATCTCAATTCACTTGAGGCTGGCTAAATCCAAATGGATTTCAATCAATACCATTTTGCCACTTCACAACTTTATAAAGAAATTCTGAGGGAAGCTAGTCCTCCTACTTTACACTAGAGCATGCTGGTCCAAATGCTTTGTACCATATCAAGTCCAAGGCTATTATTCTAAATGGCATTTTTTAAAATCAATGTTTTACTAAGGCATCAAACACTATCAAGAAGTAGTAAAGGGAAAGAAGGGCTGGAGACTGATCTTTCTTTGGCTAAAAATCCGTGGTCCTCAACCAGGGATGACACTTGGCAAAGTCTGGAGACATTTCTGGTTGTCACGACTGCAGGGAAGGTGGAGGGGGTGTGCTACTGGCATCTGGTGGGTAGAGGACACGGGTGCTGCTTAACATCCTACAACGCACAGCACAGCCCTTAACAACAGATGATTATCCAGCCCTGAGTGTCAACGCTAACATACAGAGGTCGAGAGATCTTGGTCTAAACAAGAACTTAAGATGAAAAATCGCTCAGATGCATACTCCAAGTTGAAAGGACTGTTTAAGAAATGAGCAATGTACAACCCTAATCATAAGGTTTATAGGAACACAGCATTCCTACCATCAATGAATAAATATTTCGAGTGATAAGCGCACAGGAGAGAGGAGCAGTGTCACGGGGAAACATCGGTGTGAACCAAAGCCTCACGTGCCAGCAGCCTCCTCAAGATGATAGCACCCATCACAATTATTCAGAACTACATCTCTCTCCCCTTCATCCCCAACCCCTTCCTCAGAGGAAGACAAGGACCAAGTGGGGCAATGTTTGATCGGCTGAGCTTCCCAGATCACACCCTTAACCCCAGACCAGCTTAATCTTCCAGGAACAGAGTCCACAGAGATGTGGACCACATGGGCCCTGACTTCTTAACTGTGCACTGTGCCCTGCGCCCTGCCACTAAAATACACCTAGTCCTGTGTAGGCCGAAGGGGCTGGCTAACATTTTTCATCTCAGCTATTAATTCCACTGCCATTACTGACAATTAACAAGTACCGCGAATCATGAGTTTAGAGTCTGTCTCTTAAGGGGCCCAGCATCACATTAAGTGCCAACTTTCTTTGAAGCTTCCTCCAGAGACATTCCAATCAATACTAGGCCAGAGCTGACAGCCATTTCACTGTCAACTCAAGACATTCATCTAAATAAAAGTCAAACTACCCTTGAAATTAATGGCACATCTGTGTTCAGGGCACAGCCTGAATTAAAAGCAATTTGTCCAAGGATTATGATACCATAAAAATTGAAGGTGGTAATTTTTAAACCACCTATTGAAGTCAAGTGTGAGCTTGTCTGCTCTTAGGAGTATTTACAATGGGATACTTAGAAATCAGCAGGTTAGACTTGGAACAGAAAATCCACAAATGGAGAGAATTCTCTCACGTCACAAAAAGGACTGAAAAGACTGAAATTTTCTTCTATGGTGAGCATATTATCATGACAAAGGCGGGTGGAAATCTTGTTTCTGGGTCTACAGATACTGTGAGTTTATAATGACTGTGACATTTATATCATCATAGGTAATGGGAGTTGTTGAGCTAAAGGAAGCATGAGAGAAAAATTCAGAAACCACAAAGGCAAGAGTAGGAAGGGCAAGCAAGTAATGCGGGTGGTCACCTGCCAGGTGTGGAATGAGGTCGACACAGCAGTGCCCACTCACCCGCCCTCCACCTAAAGGGGGCATTTGCTCCTATTTCCAGAAACAAGGGTGGTATAGACCAGTCTCCTCCATTTCCAAGAGAGGCTCAATCTCTGAATTTTTATGTGAAATCTTTTCAATTCTTTAAGTATATATATAAATCTGCAGACCATATTTAGCCCAAGAACCACTGTTTTTCAAGCTCTGATCTAGGTTCAAAATGAATAACTTATTTCTGGCTTGTTATACGTGGCCAGGGCTGGAGCTGGGGCTCACAGGATCCAGGACCCAAGCAATTCCTGGTGGCTCCGTTTTGAACGATCTGGAATGAAATCACTTCCCTCAATTCCCACCCCAGGAGGGTCCACATGCTTCAGCAACTCAGTATTAGAATAAAACCACTTTCGGACTTCCCTGGTGGCACAGAGGTTAAGAATCTTCCTGCCAACGCAGGGGCAGGGGTTCGAGCCCTGGTCCGGGAAGATCCCACATGCCACGGAGCAACTAAGCCCATGTGCCACAACTACTGAGCCTGCACTCTAGAGCCCGAGAGCCACAACTACTGAGCCTGCATGCCAGAACTACTGAAGCCCGTGCGCCTAGAGCCCGTGCGCTGCAACAAAGAGAAGCCACTGTAATGAGAAGCCCGCGCACCGCAACAAAGAGTAGCCCTCGCTAGCCACAACTAGAGAAAGCCCGCGCTCAACAACAAAGACCCAATGCAGCCATAAATAAATAAATAAAATAAAATAAAATAAAAAGATAAAGAAGAAAAAAGAATAAAACCACTTTAAATCACAACACCCCTTGGTCCATCTTTCCCTTAAAGAGCACACACAATTTATTTAAATTTCAAAAATGCTACACAAATTCTGCTTTTTAGATAAGGCAGCTTGAGAAAGGGGGCTTCCGTAAGCTAGTTTTATCAAGAAACCAGCCAGTATCAGGACTTAACATGGAGATTGTAGTAAGTAGCAACAAAGCTTTAGATACTTGTAAGTGGAAATTTAAGCACTCACTGGGTCTGCCTGGATGCGGTGACTTTTTGACTTTCGATGAACTAGAAAAGCCATATATCAACAACTGAGTGTCTGCAGACTGGCTCTAAGAGTAATTATCCTCTCGAGTGCCTATCAGCAACACACAGAGAAGACAGTGGCTGAGGCTCAGGTCCCTTGGAACAGCTCTGCTTCTGGACACAGAGCTGCCGAGCTTTTTAGTCTTGAGAAATAAATCCTGGTGCAAGCTGCTGATCATCAACTGCTTTATCAGGAAATGGGGAAAATATTTATTCTCCCTGACAAATGAATACAATCTGAAGTAAAATCCTCAGACATTTTCTTGTTTGCTCATTTCCGGGAGGCACGCCTCCCAGCATAATTATTTTTTAATTGTGGTAAAATATATATAACATAAAACGTACCATCTTGACCATCTTTAAATGTACGGTTCGGGGGCATTAAGTATATTCTCATTGTTGTGCAACCATCACCACCATCCATTCCTCACTAGAACTTTTTTTGCATCTTTTCCAATTGAAATGCAACACCCATGAAGCACTAACTTCCCATTCTCCCCTCCCCCCCGGGCTGGCCACCTCCACTCTACATGGTGTCTGTATGAATTTGACTTGGCTAGGTACTTCGTATAAGTGGAGCCATACAATATACGACCTTTTGTGTCTGGCTTATTTCACTCAGCACAGTGTCCTCAAGGTGTGTCCACGTTGTAGCATGTGTCAGAATTTCGTGTTCCTTTTTGTGGCTGAATAGCATTCCATTATTCCATTGCATGCAGATACGTATATATCTCACTCACGTTTTGTTTATCCCCTTAACAGCTGATGGACAGTTGGCTTGTTTCCATCTTTTGGCTATCGTGAATCATGCTGCTATGAACATTGGTGGGCTTTTTTTTTTTCCAGTATAATAAAGTTTAAAAAAAAAACCACAAAAAACCTTTGACTGCCATGCTTCCTGACAACATTCATTTCTCAACGATTAAGGACATCCATCTACTCGGCCCAAGAACTGTGGAGAGAGGGGTATGAATTCTCATCTCAGGTCTGAAGAACAATCCAAGAGTTAAATCAGCGAAAAACCTTTAACGAGGCCTTTCAGGTGGCGGCTGACATGCACACCAGTCAAAAGCATCTCACTTATTTCTACAGACACGATCGCCCCTTACCAGGCCCAACATCTGAGTGTGTCTTCAGTTGAAGGTTTCAGATTCTCCTGTCAAAACAATTCATCTGTCAGCAGGACAGATGCTGTCAAAAGCATTTCTGCACCTTTCAGGAGCAAAGCAGAGGGGAAAGAAACCTCAGGGAATTTAGTTACTGCCAATTGCAGCTTTCATTAAACAGTTTGTCAGCCATTGTCATAACATGCATTTCCCTTGTTCTTGGCACAAAGGGTGCACACATCTTCGAACAATGGAGCCCGGCTGTAGATATCCTTTCTGCTAATGTGCTGAGAGATGACTGTCCGGCCCACCATTTGCCCAACACACAAGAGGCCTCTCGGCAGAGACCAGCTCAAGTTTTAGCCAGGTTTTATCTGCGGCTGAAAAGCAAAGGGTTCAACAGTGCACGACAGTAATCTGCTTGCTGAGCCTTTTTCCTGGCCAGACCCCCTACCCTGATCCCACAGAATGAGAAGAGCTAAGGGTTCAAATAGCTGAGAAATCCCCACTGTTCTGTAAACCTGTGCTCTCCACTTCAGCAGCCACTAGCCGTGTGACTACTGACATTTATACTTTAATTAAGATTACAGAAAATTAAGAATTCAGTGTCTTAGTGGCACTAGCCATTGTCCAAATGTCCAACCACCTGCGGCTAGCGGCTACTGTCTTGACTTCACAATGCAGGGAGAGGACATGTCCATCATCCCTGAAATTTCTATTAATCTAAAGAATGGAGTAATCAACAAATACGTCTAAATCATAAAGTAATCAACAAATATTTAAAGTGAAACAGCACGTAGGGAAGAAACTTGGACTTTAAAAATAAATTGGATGACTGTAGCTTTATAGTACAGTCTCAAGTCCGGGAGCCTGATTCCTCCAGCTCCGTTTTTCTTTCTCAAGATTGCTCTGGCTATTCGGGATCTTTTGTGTTTCCATACAAATTGTAAAATTTTTTTGTTCTAATTCTGTGAAAAATTACAAAACAGGTATAGAGTTACAGATGTAGAAAACAAACTTATGGTTACCGGGGTAAGGGGGGGGGAGGGATAATTTGGGAGATTGGGATTGACATATACACATTACTATATATAAAATAGATAACTAATAAGGACCTACTGTATAGCATAGGAAACTCTCAATACTCTGTAATGGCCTATATGGGAAAAGAATCTAAAAAAGAGTGACTATATGTATATGTATAACTGATTCACTTTGCTGTACACCTGAAACTAACGCACAACACTGTACATCAATTATACTACAACAAAAAATTTTTTTAAAATAAAATAAAAAATAAATTTGAATCTCTCAATAATTCAAGAGCTTTGTTAAAAACGTGGTGGCGGAGTGGCACGGATCTCAGCCTACATCCTCTAGGCACACACAGTTCTTAACCAATTCCAACAGAGGAGAGGGCTTTGAAAACTCGATCCACAAGGAAGACGCTCTTATGAAAAAGAAATGCCCTCTGAACGTAATTGTATAGGCTTAATCAGTATTTACATAATCTGACCAGCATCTTCCTGGATTACAACCAGAACCACAAATTACAAACTTGGCAAACACCATTCAAAGCTGGCAAACAGTAATTCATTGATTCCTTGGAAGTTGAGGGAGAAAAAGTTCCATTTATTTCTGAGTAAGCTGTGGTGAGCAAATAACCCCACCGTCATTAGACAATGTCGTTAGCGTTTCATCCTCAAAAACAGGCACTGCTCACAGACCACTGACCGTACAGGCCAAACCTCTCAAGGGGAAGGAAGGTGCAACGCACGGCTGTATTTTTCAACTTTAATAAGAATAATAATTCAAAGTGGAAGGAACTGGTCCCAAATCTGTGACAGGCATTCCCTGGGGAAGGAAGTTTTCCCATTCAGTTTGGTTTCCAGGCCCGTCGATTTCCCAGTACTCAGCCCCGTCTGGGCTCCTGAACGGCACGGGACTTTGCATGTTTTACCTCTCAGATGTCGGCTGAAGTGAAGAATACAGCCGGAAAGAAAAGTGTGAAGCAATCCAATGACCCAACTGCTGAGCACATGGGGCACACAGGACCAGCCTGGGAACCTCTTCCTTCTCGGGAAACTGTGGGCTTCATCTGTACGTCTCTACTTGACCTCATTAAAAAAGGAGTCACCAGCTTAGGTCTAGCTGGGAAAAAGTGATTGGTCCTTTCAAATTTCAAGGGGTGGTGAATGAGGAAGAGCATGCGACTTGTTAAAGTTATTTAATCCCTTAAGCTTTTAAGGCTGTTTCTGCTGCATTTTTACCTTCTGAGGAATTACACATCAAGTTCCAATGAAATCACCACACTGTGTTCCCTAGGCCCACATTATAAGGTTTTACGAGAAGAGATTTCTTTTTAAATCTAGGATATCAGATGTCCTTATCTTTTTTTTTTTCTGTTGCAATGCTTTTTCCCCTCATTAACCAAAAGCCACAACTGAATGGCCTATTCATACACATTAAAGGCTTATACTGAGAATGATAAAACTGTATCTTAAACTGGAATCACTCCTCTGACATCGTCACCCAAGAATTCCCACTCAGAAGGTAGTTCTGTACTTGTCTTTCTTCAGTAAGCTGATCAACCATATATTGCCTAAACTGAGGCTTGGAAAAAGAAACACATTCAGCAAATAATCAAATGTAAAATCACTTGATAGCAACTCAATATGTACAGCTCACCTTCAGAGCTTTTGGTCACTAACATTGAACAAAGTCATTAATGAGTCACAGTTATTCCAATTTTTGAAAATGTTACACAGATAATTCTCTCTGCAAATGAGGCTTACAAGCAACTCAAATGAAGAAATAATACACACTAGCCATTATACAAACCCCAGAGTCAGTCACTCCTTAAAATCGGCTTTAGAAATTGGTGTGGGTCTCTGAATTCTGATGCTTAAGACATTATTTGAGAGAAGTCAGCCACGTGTGCCTCTGTAATCTCGCCAGTCTTAAATGTGCTTCTCTGCCTTAATATCTCACACATCTCACCTGGGCCTGTGGTTGATTTGAATGCAGGTTTAAGTCTTTGTCCTACAGCACCCAGCAGATGTCAAATTAGACAAATATTTACTGAGTGTTTGTCTACAATCTGTAATGCACTTAGGTTAAATTCTAATACAGATCAGGATAAGATCTAGTCCTTGACCTTAAGGAGTTTACAACCTACTGGTCAGATAAGTCTCTGGACCAAATAATTGCAGCCAAAGGCTCTGACAGGGCAAGCATCTTGGGAATGATGGACCAGGAGATGCAAACTGGCAGCTCTTGGGCCAAAAGGTGGGTTGCAGGGAAATTTCTTTCTGAGTGAATAGTGTTTGGAGAAACCTAAAATTTTTAGCAAAAAATAAAAAGTTTCAGCTTCTCTTGAAATCACAGGCATACCTCAGAGATACCGTGGCTTCGGTTCCCAGACCACCGCAATAAAGCGAATATCGCAATACAGCAAATCGGATGAATTTTCTGGTCTTCCAGGGCATACAAAATTATGTCTTTACACTATACTGTAATCCATAAGTGTGCAACAGCATTACGTCCAAAAGAAGAATGTACATACCTTAATTATAAAATAATGCTGTTAGAAAAATGGCGCCAACAGACTTCGATGCAGGGTTGCCACAAACCTTCGATTTGTAAAAAAATGCAATAAAGCGAAATGCAATAGAATGTGGTATGCCTGTCATCACGGGGCCAGCACGCTGACAGCACAATCAGCTACATTTATTTAGCAAGGACCCCGGCTGACCACAGACCTCACACCACTCCTACTGTCTCCCCCAGGACCTCTTCACTCATTTGCAGTATCTCCCTGGCCCTGCAAGCATCTGAGTTTGTCCTCCTGGTGTGGATACCACTGAGTCCAGGTGATGTGCAGAGCAGGGAAGATCAACTGCGATGAGGAAGGATTATCAGAAAACACAAGACCTTAGCTAAGCCTGGAAGAACAGTAGAAGAACAGCATGGCTTTTAAGGAAGTGTTTCAGGAAACAAGGCCAGAACGGTACAATAAGGCATGGAAGGCATGAATCTTAAAAAAAAAAAAAAAAAAAAAAAAAAAAACAAAACAAAGCCAAGTCAGGACCTCCTAGAAAGGAGAGGGGCAAGACAGGAATTGTTTTAGGGTAAAGTCGCGAAGAGTAGCCCCACGTTGTCAGATATACAACCTAGCAGGCAGTTAAGTCAAGGGTTATACAAACCTTA
Organism: Balaenoptera physalus; assembly: GCF_965194825.1. Lineage (NCBI taxonomy): Eukaryota > Metazoa > Chordata > Mammalia > Artiodactyla > Balaenopteridae > Balaenoptera > Balaenoptera physalus. The sequence continues at coordinate 87,301,207 of NC_138896.1, forward strand.
GCAAACCCCAGTGCCAGGTCCACCATGAACGTTAATCTACAGGGTCATTAAAGCTGATCCCCACAGGAACAGAATATCTCCTTGTTCATCGACTTCAAGTTTTGAGCCAAACACTCAAGAGGCCCACCACCACTGAAAGTAATCCGCCTTTGCTTTCCACAACAGCCCTTAAAACAGGAGACCTTCGGATCTGTTTTTCCTGCCCAAATCTTAGTTTGGCTAAAGAGAGACAAAGTAACTGGATATGATAAGGCTTTCTTACTTAAGCAGTCTCATGTTTGATTGTGGAAGATGTACGAGGGAGAAGCCCACAAATTTCCCACCACAGTCATTCATTAAATATGGTCTGTGCATCACGGACCCTTAACGATTAATTAACTTCATTAAGAAGAGGTACTCCAGCCGCTGCGGCGGCCGCAGCTCTGCAGTTTGGGGGCGGGGGGAACCTTACAAACAAAGAGAATTTAGGCAGAGAATAGCTGCTGGCCACAGGCTGAGCCTCCCACACACCTGTCACAAAGAGACCACCCCCCCAGGACCACCCCAGCAGGGAAGAGGCGCCTACAGCCATCATTTGGCTTTGCTATTAGAGAAGTGGCTTTGCAGAGACTTGGAAATGGGGAGGGGGAGGCGAGGGGACAGGAGTCTGGTCACCTACTCTCTACTTTATCACCTCTGAAGAGGGATCACCAATTCGCCCTTTCAGACGGTCCATAAGCTCTCTAGGACTTTCCACAGTCATCAGCCCCTTGCCCGGCACCATCCCGCACACAGCTGAATCCTTCCCTCCTCAAGCCCAGCCACTCCGCACAGCAGAGGGTGGTGATGCCTCAGATGCAGGCGCTCCCACCCTTACCAACCTCTCCTTGTCCTAAGGCACTAGGGGATCCAGTGAGAGAAGAGGGCTCATCAATCAGGACCCAAAGGGGACAGACGTGCGCCAAGAACGCGTGCTCACCTCCAGCGACACACTTAGAGGCTGGAGTGTCTTCGGTTAAAAAAAAATGGAGGAGGATTTTCCTAAATGAAAACCATGCTCTACTGAGGAAGGAAACGGAGGCTCTTGCTTCTGCAAGTCGGGCAAACGGGACAGGACGTGAGGGACACATTAATCCAGTGGATAAATTTGGAATCCTTGGTTTGTCAAGTGCCCCTCTGGTCACAGATTAGTCTTCCTGTCCTAACACCTCCACCTGTACCCCTCTGTCCCTACAAATATCCACTTTCAGGACATTATTTTCCAATGGAACCAACCACCACTGCAAAATACAGGGTGTTTAGTAAAACCGTGATGGGGATCTGAAATTCATTAACTTTGGGTTGACCTACGCAAGATGCAAACTACTAACACCTTAGGAACCGTTCTCTGACTGAATGCGTCACGCAACAGAATTTAACTGTGTCAATGTTGGCATAACCACCAACCGTAAGTGATACTGTGATCAATTTCCTTTTCCAACACACTGAAATGCTTCTCCAGTGAACACTGAGTGACTGCCCACACTTCATGCCCCCACCTAAGGGCCCTGAGAGCAATGTGACCGTCAGAGAGGGAAATAACTATTTTAACACGGCCCCATAAAAAGTACTCCTGGTCGCAAGAACAGGGTGGCCAGATTCCGAGCCTGTCTTGCTGGCAGAAGTTACAACTGAGGATTTCATTGGGATAAAGGGATAAAGAAATTCTATATCAGTGACTCAAGATTCTTCAGAAATGAAACCTCCAATAATGGATTACTTCCCCTGAGTACAAGAGACACACACTGAAATATTAAGAACAAACAAACAAACAAAGAAACTCCTTCCCACCATCTGAGTCATTACACGCCATTCTAAGCACTCTTGTCTAGATGTTTCCTAGAACCAGGAAAGGATTAAGGCATTCATTCTATGCTTTTTTAACCCTCATTTCTTAAAATTCACTCTCTAACGTAATCCAATCAACAAAAAATAGTAGTACACAAACCTCACGTAACAGAAATGTACACCAAAACATGAAAATTAAACTTTGCACATGTGATGATCAGACTTTGTTGATGTTGTTTAAAAAAAGTATTTAGAAGAGTGATTTTAGGCAAATATACTTCTGGGTTACAAAAGGGCAATATATGATAATTTGCCTAATTGTCCCCCTTAAAGGGGAGGAAGAAGGAAATGAAAGACTTTTTTTAAAAGCAAATACATCTCTACAGGTAACAGTTTACCTTAGTTTTATCAGCATCTCTTTCCCACTCCCACACAAAAAATTTTAAGGGACAAATGACCTAAGTGGGCATAACTACCTTCCCAGAATAGAGCTGCTCATAAGGAAAACCGTTTTTGAAAAGCCAGAAGTTCCTAGGGCTGTGCTCTGGAATGCCCTATCAGCTTCCATTGGAATTTACACGCACCTTTTATTTTTCCAACTGAAATCACACCCAGCATTCACTAACGTCTCAGGCATCTCTCTGTGCCTGTGCAAAGCCCAAGCACCCACCATCTACAAAGCTAACATAAAAATCTAGGTTTACTTGCATTTACCGCGATACTCTGCATTACAAGCAGATTAAGCGCAAGGTTCCCACAAGTATCACCGAACAGTCTCTTCTTGGTTTTCTATACCTTCTTCTAGGTTTCAAACAGTCAAATATTATCTTCTCGGTTTATCCTCCCATCTTTTCCCAGCTACCTCCCAACCTAAAAAGGAAGATGACTCAAATACAGAGAACAGATCCCTGATATGAAGTCCGCCAAATTCAAAAACTGAATTTACCCACAATTTTTCGAGAACACATCAGCTGTATTACAGGGAGGCATGCAAGGGACTTGAGCTAAGTATTTTAAAGAAAACGCAGTTTGGAAAGGTCAGCCTCCTGACTAACAGTGAAGGTGCTGACTTTATTAGCTAGCTTATCGACTTGGGATCTTGTTCTGTCAATTTTTCCACTGGGCTTTTTAAAGTTTATGTGTGTCATCAAATGCTCAGCTGAAACCAAAATTTTTCTTTCTATGATGCTCACACGTCACGAAAACACCATGAAATTAAAAGCCCATCCACATCGTTGTCCTGAGGCCATGGTGACTTCTCTGGTTTTGGTTGTTGAAACGGCCGAGTAGATGCTAAGTAAGTCAAGGTGGGACAGCCAGGTGGTATTTCAGCACAGCTTTGGCACAGAGTGCTTTCTGCTGTTGCAATACAGGGCCTTCCTCTTCACTGAAATTACAGACACAAAGCATCAGATGACGCCTGTGACCTGCACCCGGGACATACTAAACTTTTACTACGTCGAATGGAAAACTGGTGGTGAAAATGACGGAGCTGCAATACACTTTTGTTGCTTCTTCTTTTTTTTAATCATTCATCAAGACTTCCCTCCTCCGTGTGGTCCATCAACATTCGCAGGGGCCCAGGGCATCCTAACACCTAGCTCCTCATAGCCACACCCTCCCCGCCACCACCCTGCCTCTTGAGAGTTTGTGGTTCCAGGTCATTTACTCCCAAAGATGTGTCTTAAAGGTTGGATCCTAACAGTACATTCCGCTAAATTATACCTCAACCAAATAATGACCACTGGTATCTACAAGATGTGAGTCCGTTTTTAAAGTAAATCACCAGTAAAAATCAATTACAAGCTCTACCGAAAGTCATTCACAAGTAACTCCCTTTGGAGTCCCAGTTACAGGCTGGAGAGACCTCAGAAACACCATGTGGACCTCTGTGAGTGCTAGGGAGACAAAAGCCATTCAATTCCCATCTCAGCAGGAAATCAAAGGCCCGTGGTCCTACCAAACCCAGACCTCCCTGACATCAGCTGCAGAGAGGCAGCTGCCTTAGGAACAGCCAGCACTTCTTTGTCTAACACTTGTTACCTGTTGAACACACACATACACATACATACATACATACACACACACACACACACACACACACACCCAGCTTCCATCATCACTCCTTTTTAAAGGTGATGTAATCCAATTCGAACTGGTCACGGTCTCTGCTCAACTTGCCCTGGTCAACCGACTCCATCACTCTGGTGGGGAGAGGCTGACTTGCTCCTGCAGACTTCACACTAACAAAACTGGCATCCGAAACCCTCTTCAGTTACAAGCCAGTTGGGTTCTACGCACTGAGATACAGGGAATCAAACAAAGTACGGTTTGGAGTGTGGCAGAGTTTGTGCAATTAAGGCATTCAGTGATGAGACCCAATCTGTCCTCCAGGTCAGACTCTGCAGACTGGCTTTCCTGTCTCCTCACTCCTCCCACTGGAAGACTGTCACAGCAAATAAAAGGTGCTCCCATCCCAGGTCGGGTCTGCACAGCCACACAAGCATGACTCTGCAAAACTGTGCTGGCAACTCCGTTCACCTGTGGCAAACTCCAGGCCTGAGCCATGAGCCGAGGCGGGTTTGGCTTCGGTGAGGCTTACTCTTGCCCGAGCACGGGGAGAAAACCACCCACGCTCTCAGACCCAGAGAGCTCCTGCAGAAAAGCACCTGCACAAACTCGCCGGGGTGGGTTAGAAGGTCACAAGTGCCTCAGAAAAGATCCTTTCTTCCCAGGGGCATGGGACAAATGGTAGGCCTGCCACACTGCTGGTGTCAATATTTATCTAAGGCCTAGGTATTCACCATGGTAGAAACCGGGCACTTTTTCAGTTCACTCATTCAGGTAATTTGCCACTACAAAACCCCCAAACAGAGATTCATTTACAGCTTGAATTTCTTTTCTTCCACTGCCATAGAGGAGGCTGGCGGCGGGGCCCACGGTCTATGTCAGCCATAATCCCAGCAGCTCGAGAATAAAGCGCTCAATGTGTTTCAGAGCTGCCAATATCAAATGGCCTTGCCCCGGAGACAATAAAGAGACAGGGAAGTGAAACAAAGCGCCTGCTTTCTCCCTCCCCGTGGCATGCATGTTTTCTGCCCTGGAAATGAACAAAGCTTAGGCCTTGCAGTAAAGGAACTGAACCCCCGAACCACACCCGGGCATTTCTAGGTGTGACTTACACTGCAGGATTAATCCAGCAACCGATACCCAAAGGTACGTGCAGCTGAAAGGGAAGCCATGTGCTATTTCAAGAGCCCTCTTTGCTCAGCTCCGATTCTCCCAGACTCCCTCCTTCTCACCCTTTAAGGAGTCTTTCTCCCTTAGCCTCCCCTTCCCCCCAGATAAAGGCCTATACACAGTCCTCCTTCCCAGGTAGAAGTCAGAAGAGAGAACTAGCCCATTATATCAAGGTTAGGAGGCCCTTAGGACCCCTGAAAAGAGCTGTGCATCGTGGAAACCAGGTTCACAAATGGATTCCTCCAAGTCTCTCCCCACCACTCAAAGTCCTGAAATCGCCTTCCTGCAAAGGACGCTGAGCTGTAGCTCCCTCTGTTGGCTGTGTTGGCTTCTTCCAAGGAGACTTGCTGCCGTGGCCTTGTGGGGCAGGCCGACTTCAGGCTTTCACGCCAACGAAACTGAGGCACTGGAGAAAGATGGCTCTCTCTCCGGTGACAAATTAAAGAACCTGCCTCAAAGCCCTCTTGCAAAGCTGCTGGGGAGTGAAAAGACTTCTCAAGCCAGCTTCCCATGATTCACTAAGTCTACTTTTCTGATCCCATCCACACGATGCTTCCCAGCTAGATGGGTAGCCCTACCAACCCCCTCACTAGGATCTGCACACTCCACGCAGCTCAGTAAGGATCATCAGACTTATATCTGCCAACAGGCTGCAAATCACTTCCGTTCCTTCCTGAGCAAAAGTGTGATGGCAAGTGATGAGCTACGACGCACGTGTGGTCTATGATGGGCCAACATTCCTACCTCTGCTTTAAATATGCCTGCTGAGTGAAAGCAGGCCGGCGCTGAGCACCAAATGGCAGCAGCTGAGGGTGTGGTCAGTTTCATTTTTTTCTTACATAAAAATATACAGGACACTTAAGCGCCCAGTATTTCCTCACGCACACTGAGGTTAATAATTCACAACCAACTGACATTCATCAAGGATCAGAAAATTTAAAGGTGGTTTGTGCAAACACTCCTGTTCTTCCTCTTAACAGCTGGTTTATTTAACTGATGGCTTCTGTTGCCATTAGGGGTAGGTAGCACTTCAAAAGCTTACGTGTGAAGGCAGATACACCACTACCTGTGTCGCTTAGCCACTGGCTCACACGTTACCCAAACCCCAGCAATTATTTTCCTCTTACACGGAGAAGTTAGACAATTCCAGTAAGGTGAAAATCCAGGACAGCAAAAGTCCTGGTTTCCTGATAAGACTTTACTGTAAGCATGCTCTCTCTCGTTTCTAATCTGGGCCCTCCAGACGGACAATTCCCCCAAAATGTCAGTGCACGAAACAGCAGGAGGTCGGTGGCATAACACTCATGCAAGAGGCAAGCTGCCTGGATCTCAGATCAGACTGTCGCCCACCCAAAAAGGAGGCCCCGATTCCCTCTCCCCTCAGACCTTACTCTTTCCACCTCTCTTGATCTCACTTAACTTCACTCTCTCTAAAATCATGTGCGTGTGTGTTGAGAATGGGCAGGGGGGAAGCCTTCTCCAGACCCTTATCTGGGTGTCTCCAACCTGCTGTGGGACAGCACAGTTACCAGTGGTTGGCGGTGGTTGCTTTTCAACCCAGCGAAATAAACCTTGGGGGTCTGTGTTATCTGCAAAGCCATGAACTTCCTACAAACATGGGATCCACCGCCTGGGTTTATGAACCCATGATGGCTCTAAGGCCACATGGACGTCCACATAATCCTTGTTAAAGAGGTTACACATTAACCGCCACACATCTCAAGAGCCTATCGCCTCCACAATCTCTACACCTTTCATACCCCGCTTTTGAAAGGGCTTTCTGGAAGTTGCTACCACAGTGTTTGAAATAAATAAAACTGGATCTATATTTTGCTTTAGTTTTTAATAAGCAGCAATTTCAGTGGGAGCAGCTGGCCCTTAAAAGGCATCTAGTTAACCCCCCAGGGACAGAAGTACAGAACGGCCAATCTGTGGTCATTTCAACACGTGTTTCAGGGGCATGGGGAAACAGTGCCTGGGATGATACCGCATGGCAGAAAGGCCAGTGGTCATTCACATGTGGTTTGGAAATGAATGAACACACACAAGTTGATTAAGCACCAGGAATGGGGCTGGACTCCAGGACCACACGGCAATAAAGTGGTCTCCACTCTCAAGGTGTGTACAACCAGGAGGGGAAGACGGATGCTGAGCGAGTAACCAGAGGTGCGTACCAAAGGCCATCGTGGAACAAGACCTCGGCCACCGTCACCCGGGTGTCTGGGGAGATCTCTCTGAGGAACAGTTCAACCTGAGACCAGAACGATACTACAAGTCACGCAGAAAAGGCACAGGGATGAGAGCACAGGCAAAGGCCCTGAAGGGAGGAAAAGGCTCAGCTGGTGAAGGGAACACCCAGTCCCGTGTCACCTGAGCTCAGAAGGCACCTGGTATCAAGGGACGGCAGAGGAGGGAGGGCGGGAGACAGGGGAACAGGCACCTGGTACCACAGGGATGTGAAGCTGAGCCTAAGGGAGCCCACCGTCCAGGGCAACGAGCCTCACACTTCACACTTGAAAGCCAAGTCCCCCGGAGAACTGCTTAAAATGCAGATTCCCAGGCCCTGACACCACAGATTCAGACTCCAAGGTCAATGGAAGAGTCAGAAAATGCCTACTGGCTCCCTGGAGGACTAACAGAAGGCCACCATGTCATTACCATGTCAATAATAATCAGCCCACTGGCCAGTCCACCTAAATCGGTGGATCGCCAAAGGTGGGCTGTCAACGCTTTTCCCAAAGCGTACCTGTCGGCCTTCTCTCAAGTGCCACACCACCACCTAGGACCCCCACCTCTCTCCATTCTGCTCACCTAGAAGGGAACTAGGGAGTAAGAAATGAAAAACAAACAACAGGCCATCGGGCCCTCTAACCCAGGCCCAGGGTTCCCAGTGCCTGCAGAGGTGCGGTACTGACCCCCTGAGTAACCCCACCAGCCGCTCTCCCTCTGGCTTCTCGCCGTAAAGGAAACCGCTTGCAAAGCCTCGGCTTCCTTTCTCATTAAAAGCCACCAGGGCCACAGTTTTCAATTAGCTGTGTCAGCCTACCACCCTGAAGCCGCCCAAGTTCAACATGTGGGCCCTGCCCTCCCCCCAGCTTCCGGTCTCCACCAAGCACTTCACACCTCCCTATTGTAAACCTGTCCAGAGCAATTATCCTGCCTGCATTTGGACAGCCTCAGGACCACATTTCTGTCTAATTTATAGCTGCAAAGCTCTGTCGGCAGAGGCAGCCTTGCCCTGGAGCAGCGGAACTGCAGAGAAAATGGTCAGACCTGGCTGTAAATGCATGTGCACAGCAAATTTCCTTAGGTTACAGGAGGGCAAATTCTCCCATTCTCCCAGGGGCCAACATGGCGTGATAAGTAAGCTCCCCCAGAGAGTCTGAAATCTGGATTTGCTGCAGGAATAACTATTGTTCTGTTCTGCCACATTTCCTCCTTCGCCTGGGATTACAAACAGGGAGACAAGTCAAGCAAATAAACCAGGCAAGTGCTGCACGTTATATTTCTACCTCAAGATTTTAAAAGTCTTTAAAATCTTAAAAATAAAATTCTGCTCACCTAAGGAACATAAGATAGAGAAATTTCTCTATCTGGGGAATTCAATTCATCCAAAATTTTATGACCTGTCTCTTTTTAAAACATGTCCTGCTTACAACTCAACAAAAAGGACAGACACCGCTGAAAAAAAAACGGCAAAGAAAATGAATAAATATTTCTCCGAAGAAGATATACAAGTGGCCAAGACGCACATGAAAAGATGCTCAGCATCACTAGTCATTAGGGAAATGCAAATCAAAACCACAAGGAGATACCACTTCATACCCACCAGAATGGCTGTAATTAAACAGACAGACAATAACAAGTACTGGTGAGTCTGAGGAGAAATGGGAACCTTTATTTGCTGCTGACGAAATTGCAAAAGGGGGTGTGCAGCTTCTGTGCAAAACAGCCTAGCAGCTTCTCAAACACAGAGTTACCATATGACCCAGCAATTCCAGCCCTAGGTATCTCCCCAAGACAAATGAAAACACACATTCATACAAGAAGCTGCACACCGATGTTCATAGCAGCATTATTCACATTAGCCAAAAAGTCCATCAACTTATGAGTGGATAAACCCAGTGTGGTCTATCCATACAAGGGAATATAATTCAGCCATAAAAAGAAAAGAACTGCTGATACATGCTACAACATGGAAGAACCCTGAAAACACTACGCTAAGTGAAAGAAGCCAGACACAAAAGGCCACTTATCATATGATTCCATTTATATGAAATGTCCAGAATAGGCAAATCCAGAGGGACAGAAAGCAGATGTTGCCAGGGGTTGAGAAGAAGGAAGAGTGGGGAGGGGCTGCTAAGGGAATAGGGTTTTGTCCCTCGGTGATGAAGATGTGCTAGAATTAGTAGTGACGGTTGTACAACTCTGTGAATATACTAAAAACCCTGAATCACACAGTTTAAAAGGATGGCTTCTATGATATTTAAATTGTATTTCAATGAATCTGTTATAAAAAACAAAACACAAAACCTTCTGCCTTAACAGGCTTTCAAAATTCCAGACTGAAAATGCCACCTAGCTACTTCTCTACCACACAAATGCAGAAACAACCTTTTCCTTTAAGTGCTACGGGATAAATGAAGTGGGGAACAGGCAAAATATCCACATTTCAGATGCTAAAGGCATGATACCACCTCTAAAATCCCTTCCACCCAATCAACTCCTTCTTGCTTCCTAAACTATACTACACTCAAGACCATAGCTCTGCCCACGAATCTGTCAGAAGTGGAAAACCTCAGCTGGAGTTTATCCTCCCGCAGAAAACAAATTCTCAAGATTTCAAAAGAGCATTTTTTTCTTCTTTTTTGAGTAATTATTTAATAAGGTTGTGGAAAGCAGGGTTTTCCCGACGGCCAGCCATTCAAAAATGAAGAACAAACCAGAGGCAGGAGGAAATGTCACCACAATGGGGAGAAAATAAATTAGCTAGATTAAGATCTAACTGATTAAGATCTGACCCCTTTCTGTGGTCTAGGCAGGCAGATTTTAGAAAAAAAGCATGCTATTTTGGGAAAAGTCCTTCCAGAGGAAAAGTGGGGGGGGGGGGCGGGTGAGACTATACGTTTCAGTTTTATATTAAAAATTTGTTGACACTGATTGAAAGCAGATGCAAATGGCCAACACCTCCACATCCCCTGCCCTCCCCACCTTCCCCCACAGGTGTATTGGGTCCCTTCTGGTCAAGAACGTGTCCCCCTAGACTGCAGGTACCACACCACAGCCCAGCTCTCGCCAGCAAACATGCAGTTAACTGGGAAGTCCAAAAGTCTAATGGGGCCAGGATGCCAACCAACATCAAAGAGATTCCAGTTGCTCCCCTTATGCAATAAACTTCTTTCACCCGACATCATTCACACTTTCAGAGTGCAAAGTTCACTCTGATATTGGTGGCTTTCTCACTTTGTAGCTTTTTTGGCAAGGGTCCCTTGGCCTGGTTGTTCATTAATATATAATCAGAACATTAAAAGCATTGTTTCGCCTTCTAGGGAGGCTGTGGCCAATTGAATAAAGCCGACATTGTCCCTGGGATGGAGGAACTACCTTGTAAGGCACAGACAATTCAAAGACGCCCAGGTCAAAGGGTACGTGTGTCCACACGCTCACACTCATACAGAGGTACGTATTTCACAAGATGTTTTTGATATTCCTGGCAAAGGGGTAAGATTAAAATGTTGATCTTAACCACAGAGGTGAACCTGGCATCTCTTTCCCTTGCAACACCAAATTACTCCTTACCTTTTAAACCTTTCCAGGAAGTCATGATATTTGTGGCAGGAAGACAGATGAGCGAGAAGGGACGTCCCAAGGGCCATCAGGCGGTCTACAAGGATGCTGGGGAGGGCATTACTTTTACTTTTCAAATCAGACACACACCAGGACAACTCACTTTCGAGACCATGTTTACTTTGCCGAAAGCCACATTCTAAACACGGGCTCGTTTGTGGAAGGGAAGCCGCTTACAGTCCAACCTTGTTTATGCTCCAAGTAGGTTTGACAGAAAAACCACATCAATTTGTTTTAAAATAATTTCCATTTGCTGGAAGCTGTTCCTGAAGGGTTCTCCGCCACGCTAATCTGCTCTGATTCCTACCAGCTGGAGGTGCCAGGCATGCCGGCCACAGATGGGGTGGGTTGGGCTGGGCATAGGCGGGCTGGCTCTGCAGGCACGGTGGCAGGCCGGGGCGACTTCTGGGGACCCACAAAGCCACTGTGACATCCCCCTCTGGGACGCACAATCAACTCTGATCTAAGAAGAACACACAGACATTTCCTAGTTCAGAGGCAAAACTGAACTAGGAAATTGACACACCCACACAGAAGCACCGTTTTCTAGGCAATTACGCCTGGGGCCGGGGGAGGCTTTTCATGCTCTCAGAAACACATCATCTCGAAGTATTAGGGATATGGATGTGTGTCCGAGCCCAAAGTTCACAGTTGAGGGCACTAAGAGAATTTATTTGGCTAACAGAGCCTGAGAAAAAGAAGGAAACTTAAAAAAAGGAAGTGTCCATGGGTAACACCGGCAAAGATCTGCAGCCTCGCCAACCGAAGAAACACAGATTAAAGTAATCCAATGCCATTTCCATGTATTAAACTGGTGTATGGTTAGAGAAAGATAGCAATCTCAGGTTTGTGAAGGGAAAACAGGCAAAATTTCACATGTAAACCTTAAATCTGTGGTCTCTTAAGAACAGCAGTGCCAAGTCTTAAGAACTTGCATATCCAGAGCGACTTAGATTTAACTCATCCTAAGGAAATAAGAGATGTATAAACATATATGTATAAGGATGTTTACCACAGTTTAAGAAAAAACCTAAATACACAATATCAGGGAAGGCTTAATTATGACTTAAACCATATTTATTTAAATGTTTAAAGTTGGAGAAAATATTCATGATACTGAGTCTTAAAAAAAAAGCACACGTTCTGTTGTACGTACACCTGAAACTAATATAATGTTACGTCAATTATTCCTCGATTAAAAATTTTTTTAAAAAGCAGAATTACAAGTGAATAGTAACCCTAATTTTGTTTAAAAAAATATAACTTGAAATACTACTCAACCACAGACATTATTGGAAATGTATACACCAAAGTGATATTTATCAATGGAGAATAAGATCAATTATTCTTTTTTCTTGTGTAGTTTCCTCTTTATGCAATATATGTGTCTACCATATGTCACCAGAAAATTAAAAGTAAATAAAGTAAATTCACAGGGAATTCCCTGGTGGTCCGGTGGTTAGGATTCGGCGCTTTCACTGCTGAGGGCGCAGGTTAAATCCCTGGTCAGGGAACTAAGATCCCGCAAGCTGCGCGGCACAGCCAATCCATCAATCAGTCAATTAAATTAAATAAATGCATGGTAACTAGGCTAGCAGTTTAATGGCACAAAACCCCTTTAACATCAAGTCACCCTCCTCAGCTTACCAGGTACAAAAGGGCCTTCCTACAGAATCACAGCCCAAGACCTTGACACCATTAAAATAAACATCTGAAGCAGAGCGCAACAGGCAGAACACAGCTTTCCCACTGCCTCCTGTTACCATCTCTGGGGGACTGCCCACACCTGAGGTCCAGGCTAAAAGGGGCCAGGTTTAGAAATCCATCTGCCCAAACTGCCTCCAGCCACTGGAAGCTTCTCTCTAAGTTTCTATTTTTTTTAATAAATTTATTTATTTATTTTTGGCTGCGTTGGGTCTTCGTTGCTGCGCTGGGTCTTTCTCTAGTTGCGGCGGACGGGGGCTTCTCTTGCTGCAGAGCACGGGCTCTAGGCGCGCAGGCTTCAGTAGTTTTGGCACACGGGCTCAGTAGTTGTGGCTCGTGGGCTCCAGAGCGCAGGCTCAGTAGTTGTGGCACACAGGCTTAGTTGCTCCACGGCATGTGAGATCTTTCCGGACCAGGGATCGAACCCATGTACCCTGCAATGGCAGGCGGATTCTTAACCACTGTGCCACCAGGGAAATCCCTAAGTCTCTAATTTGGATTGAACCACTGAGGGCACAGTAACCTGCCCTTAGTGTATGTATGTATGTATGTATGTATGTATTTATTTATTTTTGGCTGCATTGGGTCTTCACTGCTGCCCATGGGCTTTCTCTAGTTGCAGCCAGCGGGGGCTACTCTTCGTTGCGGTACGCAGGCTTCTCACTGCAGTGGCTTCTCCTGTAACGGAGCACAGGCTCTAGGCACGTGGGCTTCAGTAGTTGCGGCACGCGAGCTCAGTAGTTGTGGCTCGCGGGCTTAGTTGCTCCACGGCATGTGGGATCTTCCCGGACCAGGGCTTGAACCCATGTCCCCTGCATTGACAGGCGGATTCTTAACCACTACGCCACCAGGAAAGCCCCCTGTTATAACTCATCTGGTCGAGGAGAACAGCCTTTCTCTCTGCCAGCAAAGAGGGAGAAAAAAAATGACCCTGGCCTGGTCATCCTTTCTGTCAAAGCAGAGGTCTTAGCAAAGTAAAGGAGAGCCAGGCAACCCAAACCAGCTGCCTGGCCAGGGCTCAGCATAAACTGAGCACAGTAACCACAGGGGAAGGGTGCCGAGACAGCCTCGGTCTAGGTAAGATGCAACCCTCCCCTGCAGTGTCGACTCAGCAAAAATGGACTCCAAACATTGGCGCCAGCAAGAGAGCAGAGAAGAAACCATGAGGGCAGGTGGAAAATGCACTGTGGGCTCCTTTGCCAAACACAACACGGAGGAAGGTGCCAGGCCTGGTCCACCTGACACCAGAGACCAAGAAGGAAGGCAAGTCCCTTAAACTGAAAACGGGTTTCAGGAACAGTACTTGGATATGGGCTTTTAACAGCCACCTTCCCACAACAGAGGGACTAAAATGACAGTCAGTTCCTCGTATGGCATGGAAGCTGCCTGTACTTGTCATCTCTCCATTTGGGTGCCATTTCTTTCTTCTTCCTTTCCATTCTTTTAAGTTCCTCAACACGAATATTTGGTGGAAGATGGAGGAAACTATCAAACAGACAAGGTATAGAAATGACAGATAGCTGAGCCCCTTGGAGAGTTAAATTATTATCCCAGTTGTCTGGGAAGGGTATTTCTGTAGGACTTTCAGGACTACATATTGGGTTGGCTAAAAAGTTCGTCTGGTTTTAAGTAAAAACAAAAGACACATTTTTCACTTTCACCAAGAACTTGACTCAACACGTTCATCAACCGAACAAACTTTTTGGCCACACCCAAGAGACCAAATACCAACAGCTCCATCTATATCAGTATCTGCCCTGAGCATTTAATGTGTCCCAGGCTTTATGCTAGATTATGGGAGCACCACAGTGGGTCAGAACCAAAGCCAGTCCCTGCTTCCAGGGCGTTGACACAGTCTAATGGGGGAGTGAGATATTAATCAAATCAGGACATGGAACCTCTTGTATGAAGTACCGCAGGGTCCCTGAGGTAGGAATCTAACCCAGAGGGAAGGTCAGCAATGGTCTCCAGGAGAAGAGACATTTAAGGGGGATGAGCGGGAGTTTGCAAGGCAGAGAGGGAAGAACGATCCTCCAGGCGGAGGGAACAGGATGTAAGGGACACGTGACACGTGCAGTATTCCAAGAGCCTGGAAAAAGTCCCAAGTGGTGGCCGGTGCACACGGAACCAGGTAGGAAGGATCGATGAAGCTGGAGAGGCAGGTGGATGGCCAGGGCAGTTAGGCAATGGGAGTCGTTATGTTCCAATGTGTGACTCCTGCCAAGATCCCCATGGCTGGAGGGGGTGGAGCAGGAGAGATGTGAGTAAAAAGTTCTCTACTTCCCGTAAAGTCTGCACGACACAATGATTACAGAAGAAAACTGAACATAAAATTTATCCACCAAATCACCTTCTTTCCATCTTTGCTGTAGTCCTTTCTTAAAATGAAGGGGGGGGGGGCCGCAGGCAGTGGGTCACTGATGGCCACGGCAGTCTCCCAGGACCACATTCAGCTCACAGGGCCGCAGAGCCCAAGGCACACCAAGGATCTCAGGCAGAGTACACACTCCATTGGCTGGCCTAACTGTTTATATGTTCTTGAGTTAAAAATACACCACTCAGGTCAGTGTTAACACCAGGGCCTTATTACCAAGGCTGTTTGTAAGCCGGTTACACAAGGCCAGCCTAGGACTCGCCCATCTTTTAAATGTGCCTCGATCTGCAAATTGTCTGCCGATACATCAGTGGGATTATAATAAAGCCACCAAATACACACGCATTTGAGAAAAACACTTTCCAAACCCAAGGATACTTTACTGTTTATAAATAGTTTACTTTTTTTTGATCCCCGGGCATATAATATTCGCAGTTGCTCCAGAAACCAAAGAAACATGGAACAGGAACACAAACCACAACCTCGCAGAAACAATAAACAACAGATGGCGAGACATACGCGCAGGCTGCCACCCCCTGCACCAAAGGGGCACACCAGAAATGGACGCTGACACGCCAGCCTGCCAACGAAGACACGTGCTCTGCCAGATCACGCTCCAGACACCATTTATGAAGCACCGTCCACAGGACTAAGTGTCAGGTGCTTCAGGCCACCAAGGAGGTGAAGGGCCAATCACAGGCCTCAAGGAATTCAGAAACTTGAAAGGGAGGCAAGAGAAGCACAAGAAAGCAGACAACGCCAGTCTTACTGTATTCTTTCTAAATACCGTTATGTAGAGTCGGGTGTGGGTTCTAACTCTGGCAAGGTGCTAGACTCTGGGCAGGTTATTCAACCAGTCTGGGCCTCGTGCATAACAAAGACATAAGATATTTCACAGAGTTAGGATGACAATTAAATGAGTGCATGTCCATGTGTCCTGATGCAAAAATGCAAACTTACTGCTATGCGTTGGGCCCCCTTCCAACAGTTATAAATTATTTCAATTTTGTCCTCATAACAAGTTTAGTGAGGTGGGCACTAAGATTATGCTCATTTAACATAAGAGGGAACTGAGTCAGAGGGAAGCTAAGTAAACTGCCCAACGTCACCCAGGATGGTAGACACAAGCACCACCACTGCTACCACTGTGCCACCTAAAAGCATGGCTGCCTCATCTCCACCACCAACACCCCCCTCATCACACATGTGACATGAAGGGGGCTTTGTAGAGGACAGGAACACAGTGTTATCTTCCCCACTAGATCCTGAAATGCTGCACTGTTCTGGCCTTTTCATGGGTTAACACGGCTTAAACTTAAAAAGTTCAAGACAAATGCTAAAATAAATTCAGAGTCTCATGTCACATTTGCCTTAACTAATGATTCTGATAAGTTGATGTTTATAAAACTTTTTTTAAATGTCATCTGTCTCAAAACAAAGGGAGGGGTCCCAGTAAATAAGTGTGGCCGTCATATTGCTTTCCAAATATGGACATGTCTATTTCAGGGATCACAAGCTCATGTCCAATCATTCTGCCAATTTCACCTCAATGCTCATTTTTTAAAACTCTGACTACAATTTTCCAACTACAATGTAACTTTAAGCTTTTGTGTTTCTTCTACATTTAAAAAGAATGCCATTTCATTTCCCAATATATAACTCCCAGATGTAGAATTCACAGATGATTCATCTCGCAGAACAAGTGTTCAGAGACATCAGCTCCAAATAGAGCAAAAACTTGGAATTCCCTTCTCCCTCAAAGTAAGAACTCGCCTAGATCTGCTCTGCTCAACAAAGTTTGTTTTCAATTATATTTCCAAATTCTTTTAACAATAACTGCATGGCGTCTGGCACCAACACATCTGATTCTTTGAAGTGGTTCTCAAGCAGAGAGTAGAAAATAAGGATAAAGGGTAAAAGAAGGGAGGCCCATCCATAATTTTTGTTTTAGGTCAAATATTCTCTCCAAAAGTGCTCTTCAACATATAAATTCAGACAAAACACAAGCTATGCGTTCTCTCTGAAGGTCTCCGCTACAGGAAGTACCACGGTTGAAGAAAGCTCCTGAATTTATCCCTTTACCCATCAGCTGGCTCTTCATGGGAAAACAGATCTTCAGCACAAAGAAAATGGCCTTTTACCCCTTATATCTAAACTCCAAAAACACTTTTGTTAAGTCCTCAGCACAGGTCAATTAGGAGTAATCACACTTGGAGGGTAAATTACAGAACCTTTTTCAGACACAATGAAAACATGGGATCCTTTCTGCCCAGAAAAAAGGTGCACCAAGCCCCAAGAAGGAGAGCTATCGGGCAACAAACAAATAATTATCAAGGATTCCTGGGTTCATGAAAGTGAACAATCCTGCTGCTTTCAAGTCTAAGTGGAGAAAAAGAGACAGGGATGTGTGAAAACTTACCTAACCAGAGAGACTCTTTCCTCTGGGAGAGGACAAGATATAAATAATAAATCCACCGGAACAAGGTCAAGCGAATAACAGAGAGAGTGTCTAATGTTGACAAAAGAAGCTTGTGGAAGAGTGGGAGGACTATTTGGCCTATTTTGATCTCAGAAAGCACATGGGCAAAGGCCACCTTTAGGTCTTAAAAGGGAGAATATTAAAAAAATGAAAGTCTAGTTCTTTGGACCATTTCCTTTAGTCCTAAAGTAGTCCCTAACTCTTGTTAAACTTCCTGTCAAGAAGTTCTAAACCACTAATTGCGCCTTCAACTTCATTGCATTTTAGCTGTAGCCCCAAACAAGGTTCCAGATTCCAAGAACTAGTTCTAAAGAAAAAAAGAGAGAAAAAACCAAAGGTTCCACCTTACGAAAGTGTACATGACAAAGAATGAGCGGAAGGGAAAGAAAAGCCCAAGAGTTTCCACTGAAGGCACAAACAAACTCCACGTGGAAGAAAGGTGGATATTCAAGACACAGAAAATAAAAGCTCCCAGGCTCGGCATGACAAAGTCTTCTAAGGAGTCCAATTATGACAGGGATCACGATTATCAAGACCAGTGTTTGACCAAGAGGGAACCAATGAAGACCCAGGCAGATGGGTAACTTGGTATGAACTTGACCAAAAAAAGAGTACGAGAAAGACTTCAAAATTGGAGAACTCAAGCCCCTGATTGTACATATTAAGCTCTTGAGTTTCCACCTTGAAAGGCAACCTCAAAAGAGCTCCCTGGTAAAAGGGTTAAAAGCTACGCTGATACGCACCACGTTCCCTGCATGTTGCCAATGGCGAGCCAGCTCAGAGAGGACTGACGAGGTGGTGTGTAGCTGCCCTTCCTCAGGCGATTACTAGTGAATCGGCTATAGGTGGCTCATCTACTCATTTCAGGCAGCTTATCAACACCACCTACAACTTCACTCGTCAGAACTACGCAATGAAGGCCCACTTGAGAGAGAGATGCTGCCTGCAGTGGCCCTAAGAAAGGCAGAGATAAGTGACTCTTGAAAAAACAGGCCCTTAATTGATTTGCCTTTTGTGACCTAAGATCTTAAAAAGCTAAATTGAAGATCTAAAGTAGGTCTGCACCAGCTTCCATAGTTTTCTTCAGGCCAGAGGGAAAAAGAGGCAATGATCAAAGAAAGAAATACGATGGAGTATTTGCCCCCTTCATTAACTCCCTCACTGAGAGTCCCCCAGGCACACCATGTTTCCCCCTTTGCTGCCCAGGGCATCCATCTGAGGATTCCATTCAGAAGCACCAAATACGCAAAGGTGATTTTTAAGTAAGTATCCTAGACACACAGCTCAACTGACTGATTCTTACCATCCAATGAGTAGTCAGTTTATTCCTTCTCTGTTTCAATTCGGATAGACTCATATACCTGTACGTATGTAGAAGTCATACATCCCCTTTACAGAAAGGAAATTAACTGATCAGCTCAAGGTCACACCGCCAATCAGGGGCAGAGCTGGGACAAAACCCCAAAGTCTCCTGACACCCAGCCATGGGCTCTTTTCCATCCATCCACATTCCTGCCTTCACAGCTTTAAGACAACCATTTTTTTTCCTTTTAGGTCAATAATTTTTATCCCTCTTTGGTCAAGAACCCCTTTAAGAAGCTTAATGAAAATGTGGGCTCATTTCTGCCCAGAAAGATACACTGGGCTCCAAGATTTCACATATAATAAAGTTCCCTAGACAGCCCCCCACAAAAAAAATAATATTTGAGTTCAGCCAGTCTTTATTTTAGGACAGTCTGGAATGTAATATAATTTAATCAATTCACAGTACTGTTTCAAATGAACTTGTGAAAGAATCCAAAAAGCTCCATAGAAGATTTTTCTCTTGGACAAAACACAACCATCGATGAGGCCAAACCACTGTGGCCAAGAGTCCCACACAGACACCAAATCTGAGAAAACATTCAAAGGAATTTGGGATGAGGCAGACCTCAAGAGCTATAAAACATTTCAGATCGCTTTCTGGATCTCCTCTCCTCCCAAGACGAAAGGAAACCCCATCCCATTTGAGCTGTAGCTTCTGCATCCATCACGTTGCTGGATCAACAACCAACTTCCTGGAAGCAACAAGCTCTTCTGGCTGTTTATAAGTTTTGCAAGCACTGGGAGCTTGTGTGCCAGAAACTCACACCAGCCCAGGTGGAGGGAGGAAATCACAGGAAAAAAAATGTTTTTAATTAAAAAAGAAAAAAAAAATTAAAATATAAGCAAGATGCATGTTGCTGGACCAAGGTACCACACTGCTGAAATCAGATGAAAGAATGAATTTCTCCTAATTTACAAAACAGAAATTAAACTCAGTCAGAATTCCTCAGTTCTAAGTACCCCCCTACCCTGCACCTCCTCCCCTGTTAAATCTTTCTTAAACCCTTTGGACTGTGTTTCCACTTCCCTAAACACAGTATCCACTGTAAGATGGTATCTAATCAAATATGATATCAATTTAATTAAGCTTAATACAACCATGAGTTTAACCTGACCGTGTTGGACAGGGTTTAAAACCAACGAACACTACATAATCTACACAGAATTAGATTTTCAGAAACAGAATATGGAAATCATTCCACAGACTTTGATAAAGTGAGTGACTATGTAACTCCCATTCGGATTCCTAATTAAGCTGCAACCAGCATGAAATCTGTCCTAAAAGGCTCTCCTAACCAACAAAGTAACAGGCTGTGGAGAAATTAAACTATGGACTTTGACAAAACAAAACCAAAGCATTCTGCAGCTACTTGAAGAAAAAGCATTTTCAAATCTGTGTGAAGTTTAAATCAAGCACAGAGGGTTCCAGGACTGTAGTTCTTTGCTTTTGGGGGATTTTCTTCCAGGGTGCCTCTAACTCTATTTAAAGCAGCCTCAAGTAGCCACAGCTGGAGGGTCAGGCCTTACAAAGTAAACAATAGTTAACTCAATTCAGACTCATGACTTAACTACAACCAATGGCTAATTACCCCTCTATTAACCAACAATATCTGAAATATCACTTTTTAAATGACCCATTCTGAATTATGTTTGTTCACTAAAGGATTCTAATCAACAATTAATAGCATAGTAGAAACCGCCCGATTAAGAGCTACATGGGGAGAGATGAGAGTTCCTCAGAATTACACATTTCTGGCAAAGGACTCTAGGACAAAAGAACTTTCTAAGCACCTCCCACAAGACAGAGAAAAACTGTATTCTGAGAACATATAAATTAAGAGTGTACACAGTATGCACTCAATAAACATTCTTTAAATGTATAGCTTACCACAATTCCCTTTGGAAAAAAAAGACTCAAAATAAATGCTGATTTTTTTTCCCCAAGGCTGTTCAAGTTCACATTTCTTTAAACCACCCCACAGTGAATGAAATGAAATTTAAATTTTCTCAAAAAATACTTATATCTTAATTTTTAAAAACCTATACATTTACAGATGAAGTGATATGCTTGGATGTGTTTCCAAATGGAACGGGACAAGTGTATTAAGGCATAGCTCAAACAAGAGGAGCCATTATCATCAAAAAGAACACAAATAAAAAAAGCTGGAGAGGATGTGGAGAAAAGGGAACCCTGGTACACTGTTGGTGGGAATGTAAATTGGTGCAGCCACTGTGGAAAACAGTATGTAGGCTCCTCAAAAAACTAAGACTAGAATTACCATACGACCCAGCAACCCCACTCCTGGGTATATATCCGAAAAAAAAAGACTAATTCAAAAAGATACATGTACCCCAATGTTCATAGCAGTTATTACTTACAACTGCCAACATATGGAAACAACCTAAGTGCCCATCAATAGATGGATAAAGATGTGATATATATACATATGCACACACACACACATATATAGACACACACACACACAATGGAATACTATTCAGCAACAAAAAAGAACGAAATTTGCCATCTGCAGCAACGTGATTGGACTTGGAGGGCATTATGCTCAGTGAAGTAAGTCAGACAGAGAAAAACAAATACTGTATGATATCACTTACATGTGGAATCCAAAAAATACAACAAACTAATGAATATAACAAAAAAGAAGCAGACTCAGAGAACAAACTAGTGGTTACCAGTTGTGGGGGGCAATATAGGGGTGGGGAATGAGAGGTACAAACTACTGGGTACAAGATAGGCTCAAGGATGTATTGTACAACTCAGGGATTATAGCCAATATTTCACAATAACTGTAAATGGAAAGTAACTTTTAAAAATTTTATAAAAAATTAAAAAAAAAAAACAGGAGCCATAAGCTGCTATTTGTTGAGGCTGGGGGATGGTACATAAAGTTCATTACATTATTCTGTCGACTTGTGTAGATGCCTGTAATCTCCCTAATAAAAAGGTAAGAAAAAACACCCTATACCAACAGAAGTGACTTAGTTTTTTAAGTTCTTGGCTGCATATCCAATGTTCCCTTAATTCAGAATTTTTTTTTTTTTTAATCAGACTTTTCAGATCTTCCCCTCACTAGAAAGAGAAGCTGTGGGACTTTCCTGGTGGCGCAGTGGTTAATAACCCGCCTGCCAATGCAAGGGACACGGGTTCGAGCCCTGGTCTGGGAAGATCCCACATGTCAGGAGCAACAACTACTGAGCCCGTGCACCTACAGCCCGTGCTCTGCAACAAAGAGAAGCCACTGAAATGAGAAGCCCGCGCACCACAAAGAAGAGCAGCCCTGGCTTGCCACTAGAGAAAACCCAGGTGCAGCAAGAGAAGACCCAACGCAGCCAAAAATAAATAATGAGGGGGGAGATGAGGGGGGAGGGGAGATGAGGGGGAGGGGTTGGGGAGGGGGAGATGGGGGGATGGGGATGGGGAGGGGGAGGTGGGGGAGGGGAGATGGGGGAGGGGTTGGGGAGGGGGAGATGGGGGAGGGGGTGGGGGAGGGGGAGATGGGGGAGGGGGTGGGGGAGGGGGAGATGGGGGAGGGGGAGATGGGGGAGGGGTGGGGGAGGGGGTGGGGGAGGGGGAGATGGGGGGTGGGGGAGGGGATGGGGAGGGGATGGGGAGGGGATGGGGACTGCCAGTCAGTGAGTAGCTGTCACTCCCCAGGCAGAGCCCCGTGTGTCAATGTCTTTTCATCCAGCCCAAAGTGCCACTGCTGGGGGTACAAATGCTTTCAAACGAAGAGCAAGGCCACTACAAAATTTGGAACTAAAGTGAGATTATCCATTCTCCAGTTCTAAAGTGCTCAATTCTTCTCATTGTATCTAACAGGCTATCATCAAGTAGGTAATCCAGCGAGAAAGAATTTATCAGTGCAATGTATGCCCTGACCAAGATAAGCGCCACATTACTTGAATGGCAAATTATAAACTGGTGGAAGGAGCAAAGGACAGGAAGTGGAGGTGGGGGAGGGGGACACTTGCTAAATGCTGTATAAAGGAGTCTTAGAAGATGAAGTTGTGTGATTTGTTTTTAATCAGCAAAAAAAAAATCCCTCCATTATCTTGTTTCTTAGCATTTAAGCAACTCTACTGCAGGGCAGACCCTCACCCATTCCATTCATTTTCTTCCTAATAATAAGACAACTTGAGAAAAAAAAATATTTGCAGATCATAAAAGATTAGAGACCTGGGCACCATAAAAGTTTAAAGAATAATCAATGCAAAGTGCTTAAAAAGAGACAGGCCATGCTTTCTTTAAACTCTCTGAATGCCACCTTTTGCCAAAATAAACTGAACAAGCAGTGATTGGAACCTGCATCCTGGTTCATAAGGAAACCAAGATGTATTAGGACTTGCAGAGATGAACGGATTGGTTGTTCACACAATGGGCTTTACCGGTTATGCTAGATTAAATAGTAATAAAGACACAAACAATCGTAGCCGTTCATGTGGGCAAGGCTGTGAATCATGGCCATTCACGGGGGAAGGGATGCAGGTACAGGTGCATGAGCAACAGCAAACGGCTTTTCAGGTGGCATCCTTGCCAGATTCCTCAGATGACCCGGTGCTCACTGCCCGTGTCCCCTACAAAGTTACTGTACAATGGCAAACAAACCAAAACAAACGAAAAATGTCAGAGCTCTCCAGCTTTCCACACACAACCCCACAATCATCTCCCCTCACACCTCCTCCCTCAAAACATTTCCAAAGAGAAGTAGGTACAGCGCAGGATTCAGCCGGACCCAGCCTGCAACCTAACCCTTGATTGGAAGAGCACATCTGCATGTTTCCAAGCAATTGACCGAGCATCTCATAGGGCTCAGTTTCAATGAAACCCTGGGAAATAATGGGATAAAATTATTAGTTTAAGGGCCTCTCACTTCTCGGCCTCCTTCCCATACCCCACCTCCCAGAAGGGTAATGTTCAGTAGACAGAAGTATTTGCACAACTGGAATACACTTATAAACCACCTCAATCATTTTTGCTAATTGCATAATTCATATAATTTTTTGCAACTGTTCATAGCTTCCCCCCCCTGAATTTGTCTGAGCTTCCCAAGGGCACATAAAGTTTCACTCTATACATACCACCAAAAACTTCACGGCAGAAGGCTGCTTGGGTTGTGAGCCCTGCCACCTGCTTACGCCAAGAGAGATCTTCATAATCAGAAAAGTAAACTTTTCCCAGGAAGCCTCTGTCACCAGGAACTCTGACTTGGAGAGACTTGCCATGAGAGGATGCAAAACGTGAGTTACTGCGGCCTTAGCCTGAGGTGACTGATTCACACTGGACTGGGCTGAATACATGTGTCATCTAACTTAGTCTTCACAGCAGCTTAAGATAGAATATTATGATCCCCTTTTTAGAAACAAAGGGAAGAGGTTCGCCACAAATCACACACACAGCTGTAGGGTGGTGGAGCCAGGAATGGACCCTAGAAATAATTTCCGATCTCTTCATCACTATTCCCTAGTGAATGGTGAGGGTGTGATCAGCAGGGATGAGGCATCCAAATAATTAACAGAGTAAGACTGAAGGGAAAGCTCTGCCCTCACCGGCTCTTTTCCCCATCAATAACCCAACCCAAGACCCAGGGTACAATCGGGCATCAAATGCCCACCCAGCGGACAAAGAGAACACCTGAAGGCAGGACGTGAAAAGCACGAAACCCAGGGAAATAGGGAAGCAGCTTTTTAAAAAAGCAGAGCGACTTCTATAAGCAGACTGGGTGTATAGCTTGTGTTTCAGAAGATTATGCGTAAAGTACTTATATTGAAACCGCACGTAAAGTATTAAATTATATAAACATACTAGTATAGAAATGTATAAAGCATAAAGCCTTTGGATAAGAAAAATTCATAAGCATGCCCCCACCAAAAAAAAAAAACCCCATAAAAAACCAAAACCAGGGTACAAATTGGCAACTTTCAATTAGATCACAGACAAATCACAAGATTCATTTTTTCTGTAATCCTGATTTAACTATTAATTTTGCTTCATGGCAACAATGGTCTATCAAGTTCTTCAGTAGAAAATTTCTCAGCCTTAGTCCTATAATTGGCCAATTATTAGGTAAGTCTGGACTACTATTCTAAACCCTGCAGTTACACAGAAAAAATAACTCCAAGAGGGTTAACTATTGTGAAAATTTTAACCTCTGGTCTTCAAAGTCCTACTTCTTCCCGTGGGGACATAAAAACAGATCTGAGTTTCTGACGGATTCCCACACTTTAATGTGAAACAAAAGCAGAAGACAACCACATTACTGACAGACACCATGAACTGAAGCCAGGAGGTAGATGGAATGGACCCACAGGTTCAATGCCATGCTTAAGTCATTAAAAAACACCGCTAACGGTTCCTAAATTCACCACCGGCCAGGGAACACTGGGGATTTTTAGATACTTCCCCTCCTCTGCCTGGGAATTTTCCTCCCACCTCTCCTCCCTCCTGTCTCAAGACAATGCCTTCAGCCTTTGAAACTGCATCCATTGTAAACAGCTCTGAATATTAACACAACCCAGAGCCCAGCTCTAAAAGACCCCCAGGGTTTCAAGTTGCAGTTGCTGAGGAGCGGGGAAGGTCCCCAAAATGAGTTAATATCACCAAACTCATTCACAAGTCCTTGAAAATCACGCTTGCTCATGAAACTTGAAGTCTTTCAACTTATGGGGTAAGTCAGAGGAATCCCTTTGAGTTTTAAGCCAACGACCTTGGTACCACGAACATCCTTGACTGCTTATAGCGACTTTTAATTCTACGAATCCCTTTCCCAGATTTCCCTCTCTGGTGTCACTTTTAAAATAACCAATGGCTATTTTAAACAACCTCCTTCCCCGGATAACAGACCTTCGGGGCTACAGCAGGTGCACAGAACTGGGCCGGGGGCATTGTTAAGTCACACAAAACCCTAGTAGCTCTCTCGCATTCCTGTCCACTCTGAAAGAGAAGATGCTGAAAAGCCTTTGCACCAGGGAGACACCTCTGCAGAATGGGGGAGAGGCCCTTTCATTGTGAGCGTGGTGTTTGAGGGAGAGAAAGGTCAGCCAGAGGCCATCCCAACGTGCTCAGGGAAGGCTGCGTGGGGAACTCAGGCCAAGGCATTAACACGGCAGGGAGAGAGACTTGCGGCCCCTGGAGCAGGGCTGGCGGGCCCGCGCATCCGGACATCCACTGGGAACCAGCTCTCGTTACTCTGTACAGAATCGTCATCTTTCTGGAGATGAATTACTGCCGACAATACATTCAAAAGTCCAAAGGTTGGGAAATCTGGTGACCCAGTGTAATTATGGAAAAGAAAAGCACGCTTCTTTTTAACACAGTCCCTTGGAAAGCGGGGGCAAGAACAGCCCTGACGTACCCAAAAGGCAAGAGGCTCCGTGGGCCAACACAGTTCATCTGTATTGGGCCCTGGGGGTCTCCGGGCACTTCCTAATTTCACAGTCCTCAAAAATTAGATTTTATGGCCATAATTTCATATCAGAGGGACTTAAATCCTGTCCCTTAAAAAGGCAACCAATTTCATTTCCCAGACTTCCCCTTAACTCAAAAAAAGTGTCAGAAAACTCTTAACAGATAAGTGCTCCATCATGCAGGGGAATTGAGGCCAGGCTTGTGACACGTGTTGCAAAGAAAAGGACTCTGAGCTCAGACTAAAGCTGCCCAAAACTTTAAAAGCACTTGCACTTTTCAGATTTTCTCTCTCCCCATTACCCTGTGTTCAAAAGGGTCCCTATTCAGAAAAACCCTTTGCCCATCCCCACCAATCGGAAGATGTTCATGGTCTGCTGAGTTCTTCTTAAGTGATATAGAGACTCAAAGAGGAAAATGGGCAGAAGGGAAGACCTCAGGGTAATCCAGACAAGAATCTACTTCTTAAAAAACAAAACAAAACACACACACACAAGAATCTCAGCTTAGGTTCTGGAACAATTTGGTCATCTGCACTTTAAATCTAATTTGCATAAACAGGATGGAAAGTATTTTCCAAACCCTTAATTCACAACACCCAGAACACCTGGGCCTTCCAGCACAGCTGTAAAATTTGAAAGACAAAGGCCCTCTTTGCTTCCCAACTACAATGGCAACCACCACAGGGCCTGTGTTTATTTTCTAATGTAATCATAAGCACCACTTTGGTGCCCAAACCAACAGAGGTTCGATTAAGTCACCCAGGTTCAGTACTGCAAACACGAAGGGAGACAAAATACAAAGAGACCCAAATCAATACATCTGTCTTAATGTGACTCAGAATAACCACACTTGGTGACCTTTAAGGGATGTCCTTGCTTCCGAATGCCATGTCATCTTCCCTCCACACTGAGGACGAGAATCATTTGTTCCTCCTTCAGGGCCTGCCTGCCTTCCTATCACAATCCCATTAGGTCATCATTGAGCTGCCAGACCCTGTAAGCAAGCAATACTGTGCTCAACTTCATGCCACAGACAAGAGTCTAAGGTAAATTGTGTTTAACGCATCTTAAACAGCTTCTGAAGCCATGCTCTCCAAAACAATTTCAAAGAAAGCAAACATCTGAGTTCTAAGAAGTTCAACTTCTTCTAAGGCTCTGGGAAGTTGGAATAGGGAGTGGCAGTGCTGGGAGCTATTTATGAATGTGCTGGTTGGACAAGGCCAATCGCACCTACGCAATGGGAGGCAAACTCAAGTAATGGCTCAGCTACTACAACTATAAGTTATTGTGCTGAATAAGTTATCCTCAGGCCCTGGGAATGAACATATTTTCCTTTCTCCCAGCGCCATTCCAGTTCTGCTATTCAAACTGCATTTACATCCACTATTAAAGAGTTTAACTTTCCTTATGCGGGGCTTAGGAGCAACTCCAAAATTAGATGCACTGTTTACAAAAGCAAAAAAAATAAAAAAATAAAAAAAATTCCATAAAGCCACAGGTCCCCTTCTATCTCAAACGCACAGCCTGAAATTGTTTGAACTAGCTGCAGTAAATCTAGTTCATGGGGTTATAAACTAGCTCAGAGCATTTTCTAGACACAGTGGACTCAGAGGGTGTAAACTTGGTGAAACTACAAGATTTTATTATATTATAGACAGAGACTTTCTCCCCTAAAGTCTTACTGAATCATAGCCAAGAATATAAAAGATATAAATATCTTGATGCAAAATTTAGAATAAGACTAATGACTTAAATGGAGAAATCTGAAGTCTAGGGAAAAATAAAAACACATTTGCTTGCTTTTTCTTTAATCAGAAAAAAACCCTTCACAAACATTTTTCAAAGGTTATACATTCTGTACTGAATACCACACTGCCATATACTAACCAGAAGCCATACTACTCACATCTTAAAATCGAATCAGTTAACACCATCATTCAGTATAATCAAGTCTAACTGAAGCTCAAAACAGCCAGTTTGGTATTTACTAATCATCAACTGTGTGAGGAAAAGAGAAAAGACTGCAATTTTAAAGGTATTTATGACTTGTGAAATGTCACTCCTTAGGCAGACAGAAAGGCCCCCAAACAACCAGTAGTTTTGCTCCAGAAATTAAAGGGCAAGGCAAAGTAGATCTTGTGGCCATAGGAAAGTGAAAACAGAGGACACCCTGTCCTCTCCAGGAAGCCACCACTTCTGAACTAAGTGCCTTCCCCACGATGCCACTGACACCTTGCATTGGGAGTCAGTCTTCCAACAGGTGAACACCTAAGATGTTAGTCTGATTCCACCCACATGATTTAACTTTTTAAAAAACTAAGAGTATGTAAAGGAAAACCCACAATACCCAGGACTACCACAACTAAATACAATACTACCTAATGACAACGCTGGGCTCTATCTCCCACTACCTTACACAGCCACCACCTGTGTTAAAACCCTCACCTTGATCACTGGTTTTCCCTAAGGGGATTCCAAAGACACAGCAGAATACTGAAGAGAAATCCTACACATAAGTCAAGGGTCCAGTTTCAGAACTCTGTAGGACTGATCACTCGTGATCCACGTGCAGCGTGGTCCAAGTTAAAGATCTGTGCCCCGCTCTCAAAGGTACAGGACCTTCACGTCAGAAAGGAATTAACTTCCCTTCTTTCCCTTCACGGCAACCAGATTCCCAGACCACATGTTCTTAGATCAAGCCACAGGTGTTGGTTAAAACCGGTGTCACCAGTTTTCTTTCTCTTTTTTGAACAGTGAATGTCCCGCCTGAGGTTACTACTGTGCCTCTTCTATGTTCTAGGAAAGATGTCCAATTATTTAACTGAAAAGCAGAACTATTCAAGCTAGGCCTCTTCTGGAAGGTACTAACAGTTCTGCAGAGATGTTAATTACTGATAACTGGACAGCATTTTGACTCATGAACTAGATTGGTCAGAAATTTTTAAAGCCTATGACATTCTACCATGTTTACAGAAGTCTAATGTGGTGTTGTTGTTGTTTTCCTGCCAAACCTCCTGTAAGAAGTGTCCCACCAAGTCCAGATAGGCCAAAATCCGGACAGCACAGAAAAGAGCCTCTTGCGGGTAAAACACACTCTGCTTAAATCAACTCACAGTCTGGCACCCTCTTCCAAAGTAGCACTACTCCAAAACTAATTTGCACCATTTATAGAGGAGAAACGCTAGAGGATGGGCCCCACTCCACTGGATCGTCAAGCCCAATGGGTCCCCTAGGGAACAGACAGGAAAGGTCTGGAACACAGTTCCCTAAAATGCCAACCAGGTGGAAAAGGACCAACTTCCAGCAGTCACAGATCTCCAGGAACTCTCAAAGCCCGGTAACTCAGGGGGTCCTCCAGGGAAGACTGCCTTCTGCCCCGGGCCTGAGCCAAGTCAGGCCACCAAGGTCCCAGGGAGATGAAGTGGTGACTACACACACTCTCACTAATAAATAATGTAAATGGAAGACTGGAGGCAAAAGTCACCTTCATTCATTACCCACTGGACGGCCACGCAACTCAGACAACAGAGAGTTGGGTTACAGAAGAGAAAAAAAGAAACACCCGGGGACCTCCAGACTGACTTCCTCACTCTCTCCCCTCCAGATGTTTCCCACTTTCCACCCACAGACATACACCCTCACCTCCTGACTCTTTACTCACATTCTCTTACCTCCAGAATCCCACCCACTCACCAACTCCCAGATGGCCTTCAGGAGCCACGCTCACTCACCTCCAGACCCCCACGACACTTTTTCCTCCTCCAGATCCCCAAGACCCACGCTCGCGCACATCCAGACCCTCACGAGACGCACGCTTTTCCCATCCCGACTTCTTCGCACGCACGCCCTCTCTCCTCCGGACCCCCAAGGACCACCACTACGATCCCACGCGAACAGTTTTCCAGCTCATTCAACTTCACATACAAGCAACTCAATCCGCACCCCTTTCCCGGGGAAACATCCCTGCCGCCCCGTCCCCAAGTGACAGCGTCCCGGGGCGCGGGGAGGACGGAAAGGGCGGCACTCACAGGCTCCGCGTCCAGGCGGGCAGGTCCCTGGGCAGCGCCGCCAGCCCGCGCCCGCCGCAGTCCAGCGAGTCCCCAGTGCAAGTGCAGGCGGCAGCGCAGGGCGCCCGCGGGCCGGCCGCGGCCGATGCGGGCTCCAGCCGAAGCAGCACCAGCAGCAGCAGCAGCCAGTGGAGGAGAAGACAAGGCGAGCGGCGCGGGGCCCCGAGCGCTCCCCGGACCGGCCGCGCCATCTTGTCTGGAGCGCGCTGCGAACTCCCGGCGCTGGGGCTGCGAGGTCCGGGGCGACCGCAGGCGCGGGCGGGCCAGCGGGGGCTCCACTCGGCACTAGGCTCCGCGCCGGGACATGGCTGCCGGCACAAGTTCTCTCCGCGGCGGCGACTCCGGCGTTCAACGGGCCCCCGGTGCCCGAGCCGCTCCGCAGCGCCCGCAGGGGGCCGCGAACCCCGCGCCCATCCGGGCCGACCCGCCCGTGCCCGCTGCGAACCCCACGGATCCGGGCAAAGGGTGCTTGGCCGGCGCTCCTCGTTCTCCCACCGCGTTCCTGGCCGGGCTTCTGAGTCCCCGTGCACGCCAAGTGCCGCCGCCGCTGCGAGGAAGGCGCTTAGGCTCGCAGCCGGAGCTCTGCGCCCGTGGGCATCTTCCTCGCCGCTACGAGCGTCCAGCTGCAGACTCCGGGCTGGACGGCGCGGCCAACCCCGCACTGCTCCAAGGGCCCGGTGCGCCTCGCTGTCCCAGCGCCGAAAGCAGAGCGCGCGCACGCAGTTCCGGGCTCCGCACGGCTCCTCCGCTCTACGAGAACCCCGCACACTTTGCAGCCGAACAATCAGCCGCTAGCCGCTCGCCTCCCCGGGGCCCAGCCCCGGCCAATCCCCGAGGCCCCGCCCCCCGCCGCTAGCCCTCGCACACCCCCTGGGCTTCTTGCCCCGCGGCCTCCAGCCGGCCCACGTTGGAGGCTTTGCAGCAGCGCCCCGCCCCGCCCCCGCCTGCTGCTCATTGGCTGCCGGGGTCCACGGCGGCCAGCTTGGACGCCCATTGGAGCTCTCGCCATGATCCCGCCCCTCCCGCCTCTCGGGCCACCCCGCCCCACTCTCTTTTCCCACCCAAGGTGTGAAGGGCGGGGGACTGGGAGGAGAAAGGGAGAGACGGCCTCCGGCTCTTAAAGGGGACGTGCTGAGTGAGGATGGAGAAGGGGGATGCGCACGGGGGAGAGGAGGAATAAAGGTACGCCCTCTGCGTTTAGGGGAGGAGAGAACGTTGGTAAAGAGGGTAACGCCCCCGCTTTGGAGCGGTCTGGCCTCAAAGTTTCTTCCCTCCTTCCCAGACTGCAAACAGGGCCAGCGACTGACAGCAAGTTTACACCCATTTTCCAGATGCCCACTAGGAGCAAAGATGCAGATTTAAAACTTCACTAATTTCCTACTGATGGGGGCATCTTTAGTTATTTTATTAGGGGTGTCCGCCTTCCTCTCTCACAACCTGGAGCTCTTCTCGTCTCCTGACTTGTTCTTGACCTCTTAAATCCAGCAATATGTCCTTGATTACCAAAATGAATGTGTACTGCATGCAGAAACCGAATCTCAAAGGTGTACACAGTCCTACCCCCATCTCCGCCCTGGTGAATCGAAGGGTACTCCTGGAAACACTCCAGCCTTCGACAAAGGGGTTGCTTTGTTTGTTTA
The DNA here is from genome assembly GCF_965194825.1 of Balaenoptera physalus. Lineage (NCBI taxonomy): Eukaryota > Metazoa > Chordata > Mammalia > Artiodactyla > Balaenopteridae > Balaenoptera > Balaenoptera physalus. The sequence goes on from NC_138896.1 coordinate 87,333,154, forward strand.
AATCAGAGCGTTTTAAAGCCAGTTTTCAAGAAGCAGTACATCGAGTACTCCTCAGAGACAGAGTAAAAAGGGAACTAATAATTGTTACAAAGCTACTAACTTTGGCTCCCACTGATCCGAACATAGTAACCAAGTGTTACGACAGTGTACTGAAACAGTAAAGCAGGCGCTGCGCGGGGACGGACACACACACACACACACACACACACACACACACACACACACACACACACTGAAAAAGTTAGTAAGATATAGCTGCTCCTATTGGCGTTTGGGTTTGCTGGTGTCTCATGCCCCTTCCCAAGAGTATACAAGTCTCTAACATAACTGAACACATTGTCAGGAAAATTAAGCAAGTCATGTCTGTTGAAAAACATTTGTGCCAGCAAATGAAATCTGACTTCTGTGTTACAGAAACCAAAGGGAAATGTTCCTCTGAAAGAAAAAAAAAATTTTTTTAAGGGTTTTGTCCCATTTTTGACACATTCTAAGGGGTTGCTTTAACTGAGATGTTAAAATTTTCCTCAGTCATAAGAGCACCTCTTTTCTTTAACCAAAATTGGGTTTGGGCTTGGTAGTCAAGGGGTTGCTGGTTTCCTTTCTTTTTCTTCCCTCCTTCCCCTCTTTATCCCCCTCCCACTTCTTCTGATTTATTATGCTGTCAACTACTGGTCCCTCATTTTTTCCTTCCTTCCTCCCTCCCTCCCTTCCTCCCTTCCTTCCTTCCTTCCTCCCTTCCCCCGCCCTCCACATGATCTCGGTAGTAATGCCCAATGCAATGCTCAAATATGTGTGTAAATCAATCCAAATGTGATTCCCAAGAAACATTATCAGAAAAAGGCTGCGCCTGACCCATTCTACGTGGGGCTTTAACCAGCTTTTATGTTTCATTTGTGATCCACATTAAACATATACCTTCCACCTGGATAAGAAGCAGTATATCTCTGTTATAATGCCTTTCAGTAAAATAATAGTAATAAGAGGAGGGATGGGATTTAAATGACCCCAAATTGGTGTAGTCCTCTATGTCAAGGTTTCTTAAATTTTTCAAGACCGAAGAACACAAAACAGTAATTTAATGCAGAATACCCACGAACATTTCCTTAAACGGAACTGTCAGACCTGCCTTGCCCCACCTCAGATGAAACAGCATTTGCAGCAGAAATCAATTGAACTCATTGAACCCCTTGAGAGGTCGACCTAAAATTATCTTTCAGCTTTGTTCCATCACTGATATTGTAAAATGGATATTTATTGTCAAATGTTTTTCCAAATGCTTGTGGGTGCACCTGTGAGATGCTTCCTCGGAGGATAGGAGGATAGGAGTTGAGAATCAGCAAGGTAAGGATGTGCTCACAAATCTAAATCAGCCCCTGTGGTCTGGTTACCACGCAGCCAGAGAGAAGGATACCAAAACCCAGGAACACTTGCAGGGACGGGGCGCCTGAGCCTTGGCAGTTCCCCTTGTCTACAGCAGAGCATGAAGTCATGTCTGCTCCCCATACCGTGTATGGAAGTTTGCCCATATACTAGCAACCTGCTTGTGATTGAAAGGAGAGTGTGGGCTTGGAGAGCTCAGGGGAGAATTCACCTGTGGCCACAACCTAAAATCACAAAGACCTGAATGACAACAAGGGCAAGTTTCTAAGGGAGACTCTGTCCCTGCTTATAAAAGAGCAAGTACCGGTCCATTCAGCACCAAGTGACAGTTGATTTGGGCATTCTGGGTCCTCATTTTCCTCCACTGCCATTTCCCCAATTTTAAAGAGTTACTTATTCCTTAAAGCGGTCATCCAGGGATTTTTCGGTTTTCCCATTCATTTTAATCTACCAGACACCAAACTCCAGGGGCCAGCATGGACTCAAATCCCCCTCAAAAATCACTGTGGGGCTCCCTCTTAAACTCTAGCAGTTAATCATCCTAAACCCACTGAAAGAGACAACCCCAAATCTAAATAGCCTGAAATGACCAAGCAGGAGACAAGCAAATGACAAAATAACAAGAAGGCAGATTGATCACATGGACTTTTTTTTTAACACAAATTCCAGGGGACCGAATCATGGTGGTTTATGACAGTTTTAGGTGGTGATATTTGGTGGTTTTAAAGAACACTGAGATTCAGACATGCTTTCTTACTGTGAGAAGAGAGTTTACACCATGTTCAGTACATTAAAAGAGCACCAGGGCCGTATTCAGAAGACCTGGACTCTAGCCAAGCCTTGCTACCCATGAAACCTTTGCCCAGTTATTTCCTTTCTTTAAGCCTCAGTTTTCTCAAATGGAAAACAAGGAGAATGGTACTTCTGACCTGAGTGTCAAGACAGTTAAGGAAGGATTCATTTTGATATAGGACCTGGGGGGCTTTATCAACTGTTTGGGGCTACATATATCAAAGGCTTATTTTTAAGGTATTATTGAATTCTAACTCTGAAAAAAATTGAGGGTCCAGGTACATACCATAGATGGGAAATCTTAGTAGGTGTTTTCAGCATAAGAGGGTTTTCTCCCCCAGGCATGCCACAAAGGGTTAATAATTACCTATAAAACCCCTGAAGACTTGCAGGGTGATGACAGCCCTGCTTTGAGCCTGTTTTGTATCTCTCTTCCAAGGAAAATAAAGCTGTGTACTCATTAACTCCTTCCTCCTAATACTCCTGTCAATGACACGGATGGGTAGACAAGGTAACAGACGAAGCTTATGAGTCCAGGGATGGAATATACGAAGAGACAATTTGGAGATTTCTGTGTTCCCCATCCCAACGTTTTCCCTTTGGTGGAGGTGGGGAGACGTATGCTTTATTGTGCAATCCCTGGCTACTGGAATATTGGTTACTGCCCAAACGGTGCCAGGCTGCAGTCACTGCATTTCCACAGCAAGAATGGCCGATGCCTGAAGCTCATCTGGGCCCCTGCCCGTGTCCCCTTCCATTCCTACAGAGCAGCATCAACCAGGGGCCCCAAACCACTAGAGTCTACCTTCTAACACAAACTAGACCCTGCATGCTTGTCCTTGCAATTTTAACTGGTTCACTGAAAGAATAAAGAAAAACTTTACGGAAGCTCGGAGCATTTCAAAATTCTGAGATTCTGGAGTGATGATCAGTGTAAGAGGCAGCCTCTTTGCTCCAACGATGAAGAGACGGGTACTTACATCATCACCACAGGCCATACCTCTCACTAGCAATCTGCTGCCTTTCCAATTATCACTTGGAGCCACACGTGAAAGAGGAGGGGGGCGGGAAATCAAAGTTTATGCTTTACTACCAGCAACTCAGAAGCAACACCTCAATGTATATAAAGAACAGCACATTTCTCATAACTTATAATAATAGTTTTCATGAAGTCGTATACCTTATATTTTTCAAAGCAAGGTCACATCATAACAACAGCTGTCATCTACAGAGCACTTATTCTGTATCTGTCATTTGGCAGAGTGCTTTAGGTACTTTTTTCATTGAGGTAGAAGCTGAGAAAAATGCTCGAGGCCACACAAGCTAATAAGTAACGAGGCCAAGATTTCAAGCTGGCTCTGAGGACACCAAATATCCGTTATGACATTTGAGCCTCATCAACTTTGAAGATGACAGTTATTTTTTTTTTAATAAATTTATTTATTTATTTATTTATTTATTTTTATTTTTGGCTGCGTTGGGCCTTTGTTGCTGCGGGCGGGCTTTTCTCTAGTTGCGGCGAGCGGGGTCTACTCTTCGTTGCGGTGCGCGGGCTTCTCACTGCGGTGGCTTCTCTTGTTGCAGAGCACAGGCTCTAGACGGGTGGGCTTCAGTAGTTGCAGCAGGCAGGCTCAGTAGTTGTGGCTCACGGGCTCTACAGCGCAGGCTCAGTAATTGTGGCTCATGGGCTTAGTTGCTCCGTGGCATGTGGGATCTTCCCGGACCAGGGCTCGAACCCGTGTCCCCTGCATTGGCAGGCGGATTCTTAACCACTGCGCCACCAGGGAAGCCCTGACTATGACAGTTATTATTGTTCCCACTTTACAGATGAGAAAGCCGAGGTTAAATGATGTGTCAAGGTCTCACAGGGTCAAGAATAAATGGAACCTTAAAGTTCCGTTTCAACCGTCATCACACACGCTTTACATTCAGTAAATGTCTTAGGAGATGGGTCATGATGCTTGTTTCTCAAGGATCTTGTGAGAATGGACATAACTTCTTTCCTTTTCCATACTGGTGAATTGCTTTTCTGAACTTCCTCTCTGATTAATAAGCAAAAAATTTTAAAGATAAATATACTGGCCTTTTCCTCCACCATACATGGCAGGACTTGTATAATAATAAAAGTTAATCATTACTGAGCACTTACTATGCGTGAGGCATTATTTCACTTTATGGCTTAATTTCACTCAAGTCACATATGAATTCTAGGAGGCAGGCATCGGAAACATCATTTTATAGATGACGATCCCAAGACTCTCGTCAATCAACTAACCCAAGCCACATCCTCGTTAGTGGTTCAGGAGCTCAAAGCCGCTGCTAATTAACAGTTAACTCAGCAGAATCACAGTTAACCCACCACTCTCTCAGCACTCTCTACTGGAATTATTTTTTGTGTTTATCATTCCTTCTAGACTGGCAGCTCATTAAGTTCAGAGCCTGAGTCTTAGCCCAGTTTCAGGCACATGGTAGGCATAGAGGCAACATTTTCTGCCTGACCTTTACCTGCTCTGTAAAGAAGGAAACGTATCATGCATCCCCTTATCCCCCATCGTGTATAATCTTTCTCTTCAAATCCGTGCATCTACGCACCTAAAGCTTGTCAGAAACTCCAATCTCAGCTCCCATCCCAGACCCACTGGATCAGGATCTGCTTTTAAACAAGGTCCCCAGGTGATTCGTTCGCACATTTAAGGATTAAGAAGCACCAGGTCACCTTATACATCCCATATACACACCTCCTGTGACTGTCTTTCCCATTGCTGCCACAAGGATAGACCATACTCTTCACATTTTATTCATTTTTATGTGCTTGTGTGTACATTTTCCATATTTTCACAAGCCCTTAGTAAAATAATTTCCAAAATATAGGCAGGCATGTGGTTGGCATTATTGCCCCTCAACTGAAGACCATTCAAAACATCTGCTGCCCATGAGATTTTTGGTCAAATCCTCTTGTGCCGTTCAATTCTCTTTTTCTTTGAGATGCATTCAGGCTAATAAGAAGCATTCGGAGAATTTTATGGCCCGTTATATTTGTTTCCAAAAGGACAGTTGGGTTTTTGACACATTTCAAATTTATCATAAATGTACAGCCAGACATATTATACCCTTTTCACTGTCATTCTTATCCATGAGCTACATTCTTTAGGTAATCATTTAAATATCCTTATTTCCCTGAGGGAGTTCTGACACTCTTCTTGGATTTAGATGCTATAAATCAAAGACAAGACCCCCTCACCAAAAAAACCACGATTTTGTCTTATTTGAAGTGCATTAACTAAGATTCAGAGAAGGCAAGGATATTGCAAAAATGGCCACCAATAATTTCTCCCATCAAGACGTGGAGTAAATGTCCCCTCCCTCCTTGAACCTGGGATGGTCTTGTGACTTGCTCTGACCAACAGAATGTGGTGGAAGTGACACCATGCCAGTTCTGACATGTGTGAGCACGACACAAGCAGAGATAGGCCATCCCCACTGAACCTAGCCCAAGTTCCTGACCCACAAAATGGGAACCAATAAAAACAGACCTTGTTTTAAGCCACTGACTTTTGGGGTGCTGGGTTCTGCAGTCGTAGGTACCTGAAACAACAAATGTGGCTAAGTGGACATGCAATAAAACGTGAGTAGATGGGAGGGAGGGGGGAATAAAGTCTAATCAAATAAACCTGTCATTAGGAGTGTCCAGAAAATTAGTGTTATTAGTTGACCTTCCCTGCATGTTTGTCAGGACCTTTGATTGAGTGCAACACACCAACTGGCTGACGCGGTTGAACAAAACTTCTTGGGTAATAAATATTCTGGCTCTTCAGCAGGCCACAAAACGAGCTCTCTTCCTCCCCGCTTGGAAATTCGTACGAGAGAAATGCAGAGTATCTGCTTATTTATAAAAGATAGCTTCTCCCATGTGGCTGGCAGCAAAATAAAATAACTGAAAGGATGAAATCATGGAAGTCCTATTCTATTCTTCCTGAAAAAAATCAAATACGGCTTAAAGGGTTTACCTTATTTTTCATAAGAGACAAATGGATGAATCTCAAAAAATGGAGTCCCGGCCATAAAACTGACACTGAGGTAGGGAGTTAGGGGGTGGGTGTTCAGTAGGGGGTGAGGATGGTAGGGGGGTTGTAGCTCTTGGGCACAGACTGGCTTACCCCTCCCCCCCAGGTGGCTGAATGCTTACCTTTAAGGTCTGTAAGGCAGAGCTTACTGCTTCTTTGTGTTATCTTACACTGTTCTCCAGCTCTCATTACTTAAGAGTCTTTACCGTGCATGACATCTGGGAGGGGCAGGGCTGTGCAGGGTACAAAGCCCAGCTAGCCAACTCCCTGCCATAACAAGCTGTGGTGCTGTGGACTACTAGATCCCCAGCAGCTAGAACAGTACTTACTGGATAAACAGCAGGTGTTCAAGAAACAGTGCTGAATGAATAAATGACTGACTGACGGAATGCACGGTTTTCTGTCCATGAACCTCCTTTTCCCATAAAGACCATGAGCAGCTGACAGGAAGCAAACACAGAATCACAGACTGTTGGAAGACAAACGGACCTTCGTGACCATCTAGTGCCGTGGGTAGGATCCACCCCAGACCTGCTGGATCAGAAACTCTGGGGCGGGGCTCAGCATCCCATGTTTTAACAACAAGAGATTTTCATACGTGATGAAGTTTGAGAACCACCCATCTAGTCTGAACTCCTCATTTTACAGACCCAGAGAAGGCATAAGATGGCCTCAAAGTCACACAGCTAGTTAGAGGCTGGAAGTAGACCTAGTGTGACCAACCATCTCGATTTGCCCAGAATTGAGGGGTTTCCCAGGGAATATGACTTCCAGCACAAATACAGGGAAAGTTCTAGGTGAATCAGGACAAGTTGGTCACCTTACTAGAACCTTAGTTTTCAAATTCACATCTAGAGCATTTTGCCTGCCATATAGCTAATTTACCTGAGTACCGACTATGTGCTAGCGAATGACTTGAGTGCTCTAAATGCACTAACTCACTTAATCCTCTCAATAGTCCTATCAGGTAGGAACTGTTATTATCTTCATTTTATAAAATATGGGCATACCTTGGAGATAATGTGGGTTCAGGTCCCAACCACCTCAATAAAGCAAGTCACGTGAATTTTTGGCTTTCCAGTGCATATAAAACTGATGTTTTAGAGAACAGACTTGTGGTTGCCAGAGGGAGCGGGGGATGGATTGGGAGTTTAGGGTTAGCAGATGCAAACCATTGTATATAGAATGGATAAACAACAAGGTACTACTATGTAGCACAGGGAACTATACTCAATATCCTGTAATAAACCATAGTGGAAAAGAAAAAGAAAAGGGATGTTTATCTATACTGTAGTCTGTTAAGTGTGTAATAGGCTTATGTCTAAAAAAACAATGGACATACCTTCAGTAAAAAATACTTTATTACTAAAAAACACTAACCATCATCTGGGCCTTCAGTGAGTCATATAGTACTAACATCAAAGATCACTGATCACAGAGCACTATGACAAATATAATAGTCATGAAAAAGTCTGAAATATGGAGAGAATTACCAAAACGTGGCGCAGAGACACGAAGCGAACAAATGCTGTTGGAAAAATGGCACCAACAGACTTGCTTGACACAGGGTTGCCACAAACCTTCAATTTGTAAAAAACACAGTATCTGTGAAGTGCAATAAAGTGAAGTTCAATAAAACGAGGTCTGCCTGTAGCATACTAAGGCACAGAAAGGATAAGGAAGTTGCCTAAGGTCCCAGAGCCAGGAAATCAGACTCCAGAACTCAAGCTCTTAGCCATCACTCTCATATACTTCCTTTTTATTACAGTGGATTCCCAGCTCCTCTTCCACTTTTTTCTTTTTAATCACATCCCTCTGTTTGTCTTCATAACACTTTTCACAGTTCGTAATTATTTTCACAATTTGTCAGTCAGCCTCTCTAATAGTAGAAATGGAGCCTGAGAGAAGGGACCACCACTTGACCTTGCACAGTGCCTGGCATGGAGCGGGCTGAGGACAGATGTGCTGAATGAATGTCATGGGCATGAAACACAGTAGGTTGATTGAATGACTGACTGATCAAGGTGAGTTTCCGAAAGAAAGGGGGTCTAATGTTAACTGAATACCCCCCGTGTCTCAGCCACCAGCCCAGTAAAAAGGTGGGCCGAACTTGATTTATTTGACCTGGTGTGTTTATTTTCAAGTTTTAAATATGACCTGCCTTCAGGGGTTAGGCATCTGCTGACTGTCTTAATTTATATTTCCTTCCTGCCCACCCTGACAGGCATTTTAGTTTGTAATTAGGATCCCAGGCTTTCTCTAACACAAATTCATTTATTCTTTACAACAAGCCTATGTAGTAGGTATTCCCATCTACACTTTACCAATTTGAAACCTGAGGCCTGGACGTTATAGGTAACCTGGCCAAGGTCACAAGCCCCTAAGGACTCAACTCAGGGCTCACCCTTCTCCCCACCTCCATCCCTCCACCCCACGTCCCTCTTAGCCACGAGGGGGGCATCACAGGAACAAGAGGGCTATTGCGTTTCAGATAAAGCGTCCATTTTACAAGGATGAGGCTTCTATAAAAGGAGTCTCGGCTTCCCTGGTGGCGCAGTGGTTGAGAATCTGCCTGCCAATGCAGGGGACACGGGTTCGAGCCCTGATCTGGGAAGATCCCACATGCCGCGGAGCAACTAGGCCCGTGAGCCACAACTACTGAGCCTGCGCGTCTGGAGCCTGTGCTCCGCAACAAGAGAGGCCGCGACAGTGAGAGGCCCGCGCACCGCGATGAAGAGTGGCCCCCGCTTGCCACAACTAGAGAAAGCCCTTGCACAGAAACGAAGACCCAGCACAGCCATAAATAAATAAAATAAAATTAAAAAAAATTAAAAGGAGTCTCCTCTTGCATTCCATACAGTCATTCCAGATGCACCTCAGGCTCTTTTAGATTGTTCTTTCCCATGACTGAGACACCCCCTCCCCGAGGAGAACATGATGTCTGGAAGCTAAGTGGAAGAAACAGTCAGCCACGTCAAATACTTTCAGAAGGTCATAGTGAGAACTACAAACCGACTGCTGGATTTAGCAAAACAGATTTCATCTGTCACCTTGGCAAGAGCACTTCGGGTGGAGTAAAGGTAACAAAAGCATGAAGAGAATGTTAAAGAGAGAACTGAAGGTAAAAATTGGGCACCATGAGGATAGATAACAGTTTTGAGAATTTGTGCTCTAAAGGGGAACAGAATAATGGATGGTCGCTGAAGAGGGAAAGAGAGTCAAAAGATGAGAGGAATAACATGATATTTACAGTGATGGAAATATTGTTGTATAAAATGGGAAGAACAAATAATGTACTAAGGAAGGGGAGAAATGTGGAGATTTGAATTCAAGAATTCAGATATTTTTGAATAGGCAAGAGGGGATGGACTGCAGTGGAAAAATGGAGAGGTTGATCTTAGCTAGGACCGCGGAGCCTTAAATAAGCTGGAAGGCAGATTATACGGCAAAGAAGCAAGTAGCTTTGTTGCTGGAAGTCTGCGGAGGCTTCTTTTCCTTCATGAAACAGGAGGCAAGATCACTGAGAAAGAGAATACAGGTGGAGGTGTTTGAAGTTCAGTGAGCCATGACAAGGCATGAAAAAAATCATCTACGAGAGTGGGAGTGAGGGATGACCAGGGAACATAAATGTCCACTCGAGGTTAGAGGGCATGAATGAAAGTGGCCGCAGCTATATGTGTCTCTTCAGTCCAATTCCTGTGCTCAGCTGTAGTCTGGTCCAGTACTGGACATCACCAGGACTCAGGCTTTGCCGGAAGCTCGTTATGAAGCAGTGAAGGGGCAGGGGGACTTGAGACTCTATGCTAAAGAGTAATTATAACAAAAGGCCATGATGTGTAAGCCAGGCAGTAAGGGATGTGAAGACAGAAAGGGGTGAGGGACCGTGTAAAGGGTGGTGTAGCATCAGTGGAATACGTCCCAGGGTTTGGAAGTCACTGAAGTCAGAGGGCTACAGGAAGTGAGCTGAGAAGCCTGATTGGGCAGGGGTTGCTCTGGTTGGCAAAGACTAGGCTGGAAATGACCACGGGAGTCAGCAGCTGAGAGCATGTGGAAGACGGAGGTCTAGCCCTCCGGACACGGTTGAACGTTGAATAAAAGCAAAATCACTGGAGGTGATCTGATTTAGGACCTGAGAGGCCAAGATAATGGAAAGATCATTTATGATCTTTTATGGAAATGACTGTGACAATTACCAAGAATGACAATGGGAAGATTATTGAGAGAGTGACAGTGAGCCGGGAGATAACATTTTCAGGGATGGGTAGATGGCTGGCACAACGGGGTGGGGGGCGGGGCGGTGGATGGGAGAATCTAAAATCATGAGTTTCAGAGCTGTAGGGATTTGGGAGAGGAAGGAAGGAGAATGGTCTGGAAGTGGCAACTAGGATCAAGAAAAACATCTACCCCACCTCCTGGCCCAGCAACGTAAGAAGTGTGAGAGAAAAACAAACAAACAAACAGGCATCAGCCATTAACTTTCCCTGGAATTAAGATAAACAGATATTTGGCTAGTCGGTCATCAACACCAGAGGTCAACAGACTTTCCCAGTAAAGTGCCAGAGAGTAAATATTTTCAGCTTTGTGGGCCATAGAGTCTTTCTTGCAACTACTCTACTGGGCCACTGTAGCTCAAAAGTAGCTATAGATGATACATAAACGAACAGGTATAACTACAGTCCAATAAAACTTTACTTAGAAAAACAGGCTGCAGGCCAGATTAGGCCTGCAGGTGGAAATCTGCTAACCTCTGACAAATACTGCTGAAAAAAAGCCCAACTGGGGGAAGGTCTCATGAACAAAAACAGGACATGTTTATCTAAAGACCAAAGATTAAAAAGGATTTAAGTTTAGGATCCTAGGTGTAAGCAGAGCGTCCATGTAGAGTTGTGAAGGTTGTACACTGCACAACCCCAGGGGACACTATTCACATAGACTTCCAGGTCAATGACTACCCTAGAAGCTGTGCAGGGCATAATCTGAACAGTCACATATGACAGTCCTAGTTGCAACAATAGTAACTGCAAGGATTTTACTCTAATGAAATGGTTGAAAGGATATCCCAGCTTGAGATGCTTTTGCCACTATTTCTAGAAAAATAATAACTAATTTTATTGAGCATCTGCTTTGCCTCAGGCACAATACGTGGGGATACATAAATATTAACCTCCAGCATCCCTGTAAGGTATATATTTTCCTCTTTTAACTTTGAGATTCAGAAAGGCTAAGCAATTTGCCCATAGAACCCAGCTAGTAAATATCTAAACCAAGGTTTGCCTGACATGCAATTCCTTCTATACCTCTCTCCTTTCATATTGGTTACAAGGTTCGTTAAGGATGACCTAGTAAAGCATACATTAAAATTTTTTCTTCTGGAGACCTAATTAAAAATAATTACATACCTAAAAAGACACTGAAAATATGGCAGGCATGCCGACAAGGAAGACGGTTCTTATTATATCAATGTCTTTATGAATTTGGATTCTGTTCAGAAAAGCTCAGTCTCAAAAGGTAATTGCTGGCAGTGTGCAAAACCCATCAACCCATAATTAACATATGACAATTATTCTAATTGCCTCAAACATTTCTATGTTTTTAATTGTAGAGCAATTTGCCAATCTCATCATTAAGTGTCAATTCATATTTTAAACACGTAAAAGACAATGGGTCTTTATTTCCTTTGAGGCAACTGAACACATTAACTGAATTTTTAAAATACGTTTTCTTCTTTTCTCAGACCCCCTTCAGATGGTTCTGATTGCAGTTTCTTCTGGCCAGAGTGTATTTTCTCTGGGTAACTTAATCTTACTTTAGCATTTTAATGCATTTTCTTAACAATTCACTTAAGATCAGATCCTTGTTTCTCTCTAGACACCCTGAGCAGGGGTCCTGTTGACTTCAAAGGGAAAAGAGTGGGTGCAGGGGAAACTAGGAATCTGGTTCCTGGTTCAAAAACCCTCCACACACTATAAAAACTCACTGGTGTCTTCCTGTGTGTTAAGGGCCAATTAATACATGTGAGTGAAGCCTTTGTATGAAACCACCCTGGCAAGTCGTGAACTTGCTGGAAAGCCCAGCAGCTAATGGAAAACAAAGTTTAGTGGACCCAGTTCCCATACAGACTCCCTATTTGCTCATGGGGAGGGAGGGAGAAGAAAAAGAATTGCCTCAAAAGGCAGAAAGGCAGTTATTGGCTCCTCCATATTCTCTCTCTGTCTCTGTCTCTTTCCCTATCTCTATCTCTGTCTCTATCATCTCCATTCCTTCAACAAGCATTCATAGGCTACCTTGGGCCAAACAATAGGTAGCAAAGATATTCATCGCTCAAGCATCAACCCCCTTCATCCGAACTTCAGCAGTCACTTTCCTCTGGAATATTGGGGAAAGGGGTGGTATGCCTTAACTCCGCAGCTCGGGCAGCCTGACACAGCTTCCGTGTTGCAGAATCTTCCCTCCCTCCGGGTGGCTTACTGTCCCTGGGAGCTCCTGGGCTTTAGGCCCATCAGGGGGATGCCGCTTCTCTGAGTGGGTGTTAGTGGGGGAGAGTGGAAGGAGTAAGATGCCTTTACCTTGTCCCTTACTGCCCTCCCCGCCTACACACACAAACGCACCATCACCACCACCGCCTGTACGAGGCTGTGAGAATTTAGTGATGGCTTGGAGGTATCTGATGGAAATAGGAAGACAAAACTTTTAATAATGTCAAACTCTTCATAGCTGTTTACCTGACTGTTACATAGAGCAGGGGGAGGCACAGAAAGTTCACACCTTGACAGGGGTTTCTAGCCTGGCCTTGTTTTTCAGACTCCTGGTCACTCTCTTCCCAAGACCATCTCCTTCTCCAGATACACCCCTTTGCTCTTGCCCTTGTGTGGGGATGCTCAAATCTGACTGCATATTCCCTGGGGAGCTCTACCTGGACCAGTTAAATCAGAAGCTCTGGATGTGGAGCTGGGCATCAGTACATAGTTTTTCTCTTCCCTGGTGACTTTAATGTGTAGCTAGGGTTGAGAGCCGCTACCCTAGGAGAGATCCTTTGCCTCCACCAGGCCAAGGGGCAGGATGGGAGTCGGGGTACAGGTCCCAAAGCTTGAATTATTCAGTCTAGACCAGAGTTTGCAAATTGGAGGCCCACCCACAGGCTGGATCCGGCCAGCAGATGTGTTTTGTTTGGCCCACACGGGAGTTTAAAAAAAATGAAAATACTTGCCAACATTTATTACTGGGAATATATTGCAGAAAAATCTGGATATCTGGCTTCGTTTGGAAAATAGGATTCTCTGCCCATTCTCGGTCTGCATTCCTGTGTGACCACAATTGGCTGGCGAGGAGGAGCCACCAGGCCCTGAGGTGCAGCTTGTGCTCTCTGGTTCACCACAATCCTCACTACTCCCTAACGCCTCACTCGTTTTCCTTCCTGGCCCCTGTGGCTCTGACTAATGGGGGAGGGGGGGAAGAAGCCCTGTCTCCCTTTGTAATATCTCCCCTGTGAAGTACAATACAAGAACCGTCATCCACAAGATAAGGGTGGCAATAAACCCCCAGAGATTCCTGGATTCACAAAGAATTAAGGAAGAGAACTCTTTTTCTATACCCAACTTAATCTGCACAGGCCCCCTGCCTACCATGGGGGAGTACTTAATATTATTTTCAGAGCGGGGTTGGTTTGAGGCCCACCCCATCTCTTCCCTTTACCTTCAACTCCATTTCTTTGTTTAATCTCAGATTTGCACTCCCATAGGGGGAAAAAAAAAAAATCCCACCCCCGGACTCCCAATCCATTCAGTGATTATCAATGCTCTAGGCCAGGCCAGGTGGTCCCACACCTGTCTCCCTGGGGTGGAATTTTTTAATATGTGGCTCACACAGCTCGTGGCAGATTCCTGGGCCTTACCCTAGACCCACTGAATTGAATCTCTGGGGGGCGGGGCCAGGTATCCACATTTGCCAAGTGACATTTTTACCCGAGAAGAATTTTAGCAGCAGCTCATGGCAGCACTTATTAAGCGCTTTCTTTGTACTATCTCATTTAATCTTCACAGACATCCTTAAGCTGGGTAGTAATAACCCTACTTTACCAATGAGGAGACTGCAGCACAGAGAAGTTAAGTAACCTGCTCAAGGTCACACAATCAGTAAGTAGCGGATCAGGGATTCTAATCTAGTTTCTAGTTGAAAAACCACTGCTTTGAGTTTTGAAAAGGAGGCAGGAAGAAGATTTATGAGCTCTCAAACTAAGCAGGTCAAGGAGGATGGGGTAGAATTTTGTCCATTTATGATTAGAAAGCATTGCCTTGCTTTCAGAAACTTGAAAGTGTTTGGGGTAGAGACTAGACAAAAGCATATTACTCATAACATATGGTAGCATATGGTTAGATGTCAAAAATACCCTGGGTCCATAGGATCTGGTCTCTGCCTCTCTGACATCATCTTTCCACCTTATCCAGCTTCCCTGCCGTCCCCCGAATCTGCACTGCAACTTAGCATGTGTGGGTCCCTCTGTCTGAATGTTCTTCTTTTAGATCCAGGGTCAGCACGCTTTCTCCCTAACAGGCTAGACAGTAAATATTTTAGGCTTTGGGCACCATCCGTTCTCCGTTGTAACTATTCAAGTCTGTCACTGTAGCATGAAAGTGGCCACAGACGGTGTATGAGCAAGTGGACACGGCTTTGTTCTGATAGACCTTTATGGACTCTGAAATTTGAATTTCCTATGATTTTTATGTGTCACAAAATATTTTAAAAATTTCTTTAAAAAGGTTAAATTTGTTTTCAAACCATTTAAAAACGTAAAACGTATTCTTAGCTGGCAGGCTGCACAAAAGCTGCTAGCAGGTAGGGTTTTTGTGACGGGCCATCTGCCTTCTGCCTTAGATCTTCTCATGGGAAGTGCTTTCTTGCACCTCAAGCTCAGCTCAGCTTCTCAGAGGCCTTTCCTGACGCCTCCAGCTCAAGTTGCCCCCTCCCTTCTCTGTTCATATCTCTCCCATCACCTTTTAAAACGACTCAATATTGCTTAGTACCATTTTAGGGTGTTCTTGTTCATACAGTAGTATATATGCTCACTGTGGGTCTCCCTCTGCTAGAATACACGTTCCGTGAGAGCAGGGAGCTGGTCTGTTTTCTTTGCTGTCTCTTCACTGTCTAAACAGCTCCTACTGGCACTCAGACACTCAGACAGTGGGAACCTGGATAAACCACTAGACAAAACTCTCCAGTCGTACAACTCACAGCTCCTTCGACTGGTCTCTTGCAAACCTTTCGCTATGCTGAGCTCAGGGGCTACAGAGATAAAATACCACCCAGCCACTGCGCGCAGGAGTGGTTAAGTCATAGAAAACAACAAAAACAAAAACAAAAAGCCAACAACTACTTGATTTCTCTTATCTAGAATAGAATAGAGTTTCCTAAATACCAGGGATGGCTACAATTGAATAATGCCCATTATTCTTGGAGCTAGGCACACTTCTTTTTCGGAGAGCAAAAATTTCATCTCTGGCTAAACTAAGGATCTCCACATTTCCTTATGAAAAGCTTAAACAACCAGGGCTCATGATTTTCTCTCATGTAAATAAATAAGACAGTAAGCAGCTCTTAAATGCTGTGTCTCATCAGGGCGTGAAGGAAAGGGACTCCTTACAAACTGGCCCCGGCACATACACAAGAGAACAAACTTGCGCTGTTAAGACTTTTATGACCAGGGCCACTGGGTCCCACGATCACAGGAGAAGGTTCCCCTGACGCCCTCAGGGTCAGCCAAGCAGCACAGATGGGCGAACACTGTGACGTTCACCTATTCAAGGGAAGTTTTCCTTAAGCCACAATCTTTCAATCTTAAGCAGCAATTCTTCCGTTCCACTGAGAGCCCATGGGAGGGGCCTCTATCCTCCCAATTGCCCACTGAGAGTGGGTTTCAGCCACTCCGGGTGAGCAGCCCGGTGAATGCTAAACACGTGATGGTCACATTTCCCAGGTACCGTTAGTCCCCTTTGGACTTCACCACACTGGATTCTCAGGCTGACGGGGAATTTGTTAAAGAAAAATCACTGCCATGGTTCTACCCTAGAGGCCTGAAGTTGAGGCTGAGCGCTGGACGCTGTGTCCTCTGAGCGTCTATTTCAAACAACGAAGCCCCAAAGGGCCCTGTGGGCATTAGGGCAAAGGCAGCAATGCCTAAATGCAGGATTCCAAAGTTAAGATCTGCTGTCTCCTATCAAACTCTTAGAGGAAAACATAGGCAGAACACTCTATGACATAAATCACAGCAAGATCCTTTTTGACCCACCTCCTAGAGAAATGGAAATAAAAACAAAAATAAACAAATGGGGCTTCCCTGGTGGCGCAGTGGTTGAGAGTCTGCCTGCCGATGCGGGGGACGCGGGTTCGAGCCCTGGTCTGGGAGGATCCCACATGCCGCGGAGCAACTGAGCCCGTGAGCCACAACTACTGAGCCTGCGCGTCTGGAGCCTGTGCTCCGCAACAAGAGGCCGCGACAGTGAGAGGCCCGCACACCGCGATAAAGAGTGGCCCCCGCTTGCCACAACTAGAGAAAGCCCTCGCACAGAAACGAAGACCCAACACAGCCATAAATAAATAAATAAATAAATTTAAAATAAAAAAATAAAAAATAAAAAAAATAAACAAATGGGACCTAATGAAACTTAAAAGCTTTTGCACAGCAAAGGAAACCATAAACAAGATGAAAAGACAACCCTCAGAATGGGAGAAAATATTTGCAAATGAAGCAACTGACAAAGGATTAATCTCCGAAATTTACAAGCAGCTCATGCAGCTCAATATCAAAAAAACAAACAACCCAATCCAAAAATGGGCAGAAGACCTAAATAGACATTTCTCCAAAGAAGATGTACAGATTGCCAACAAACACATGAAAGGATGCTCAACATCATTAATCATTAGAGAAATGCAAATCAAAACTACAATGAGATATCATCTCACGCCGGTCAGAATGGCCATCATCAAAAAATCTACAAACAATAAATGCTGGAGAGGGTGTGGAGAAAAGGGAACCCTCTTGCACTGTTGGTGGGAATGTAAATTGATACAGCCACTATGGAGAACAGTATGGAGGTTCCTTAAAAAACTAAAAATAGAACTACCATACGACCCAGCAATCCCACTACTGGGCATATACCCAGAGAAAACCGTAATTCAAAAAGAGTCATGTACCAAAATGTTCATTGCAGCTTTATTTACAATAGCCAGGACATGAAAGCAACCTAAGTGTCCATTGACAGATGAATGGATAAAGAAGATGTGGCACATATATACAATGGAATATTACTCAGCCAGAAAAAGAAACAAAATTGAGTTATTTGTAGTGAGGTGGATGGACTTAGAGTCTGTCATACAGAGTGAAGTCAGAAAGAGAAAAAAAAATACCGTATGCTAACACATATATATGGAATCTAAGGAAAAAAAAAAAGGTCATGAAGAACCTAGGGGCAAGACGGGAATAAAGACACAGACCTACTAGAGAATGGACTTGAGGACATGGGGAGGGGGAAGGGTAAGCTGTGACAAAGTGAGAGAGTGGCATGGACATATATACACTACCAAACATAAAACAGATAGCTAGTGGGAAGCAGCCACATAGCACAGGGAGATCAGCTCGGTGCTTTGTGACCACCTAGAGGGTGGGATAGGGAGGGTGGGAGGGAGGGAGATGCAAGAGGGAAGAGATATGGGAACATATGTATATGTATAACTGACTCACTTTGTTATAAAGCAGAAACTAACACACCATTGTAAAGCAATTATACTCCAATAAAGATGTTATTAAAAAAGATCTGCTGTCTCTTTGACAGAGAGTCCTGTAGCAGTAACTCAAAGCACTGACTATGTCTCATTCATCACATTAATTATAAGTCATTAAAATGATTCAAGGATCACTTTCTTGTTCCTTAGGGTCTGGAGCTTTAATGGAGCTTCTATTGAGCATTTACTACATACAAGGCACTAGGCTGATGGATGAGGGAAGTGAGTGGGAGTGTAATACAAGGATGAAGACAGGAGGGTCCCCCAGGTTGGAGTTCCCACCTGAGCAAAAGGATGCATGTGTTGGATAATATAATTAGGTATTTAGATAATTAGAACTGGGAATTGAATGTAAGTTTCATCATCATTGGAAAAAAATCAAGCTACTCTTGCTGGCTACCAATGGCTATTGTTAATTGAATACATAATTTGTCTTACCTTATTTAATTCTCACAGGCAATCAATGAAGTAGGTTGTCTTTTTTGCCCCATTTAATAGATGAGGCCACCAAGGATCAGAGATGTTAAAGAAACAGGTGCTAGTTCACACAGCTAGTAAATGCCTAAGCTGGGGATCAAACTGGGGTCTGTCTAAAGGCCATCTACCTGATCACTAAGCCCCTTCTGATAGTGCCCTCCTGGGTTGGTCTAACCCTTAGTTAAGGACAAAGGTCTTTACTCACTGTGATCTTCTTCCCTAACTCTACCCCGCGGTCTTACTTCCAAGAGCTGTGATTTTACCATTAGAGATTCATCCCTTTGGGGGAAATCTAGGTCTCTCGGTAAATTGTAAATGCCCCCTCAGAGGAATTATCTTTATGAACTGCTCAGTGTCATACTGATAAGGGAAGCATGGAAAGAATGGGTAGGGAGGTAGGCACAGTTTAGACAGCACCCTTCAGAGGAGTCCCTCATGAAGCTTGCAGTTTAGGGTTCCTGGTGCCTCTGGCCATAGGACAGGGGAGGGGAGTGTGAACAGAGATGAGCCTTCCCCTTCCCTGCACCGGGCTGCAGGCCACCACCAATACGTTCTCTTCTTCCTGGCACCCAGCTATGCTACATCTTCTTGCCTCCCTTAGAACAGGTGTGGTCTCACTAAGTTCAGACCAATGAATTATGAGTAGAAATGAGTCTAAGATGGAAAAGCCTGGCTCCCTAAGCAAGTCAGTGCCTGGACCCTTGCCCCCCTCCCCCTCCAATGAAGTACGATATGAGTGAGGAATAAACCTGGTGTATTAAGCCACTAAACTTTGGGGACTGTTTGTCACAGCAGATAGTTTACCATACTACATGCCCTACGTGTTCCCTACCATCTTCCCCCTTTAACCTGTCAACCCTTAGCTTTCGTCCTCACGTGTCACGTGGAAATAAATGCCTATTTATTTAGAGTTGGCTGTAACACGGTCGACTGGGGTGGTAGTGTCCCCCTTTCCTCCCCACCCCCCCAAATTCACGTCTATCCCAGAACCTCAGAGTGTGATCTTATTTGGAAACAGAGTCATTGCAGATGTAACTTGTTAAGATGAAGTCAGACTGAAGTAGGGTGGGCCCTTAATCCAATATGACTGGTGTCCTTACAAGAAGATGAGAAAAGACACAGCGAGAGACACACAGGAAGAATGCCACCTAACGATGCGGACAGAGATTGGAGTGATGTATGTACAGACCAAGCAGCGGCAAGGATTTCCGGCAACACCGGAAGCTAAGAGAAGGCACGAAACAGATTCTCCCCTAGACCCTCTGGCGACAGCGTGGCCCTGCTGATACCTTGATTTAGGCCTTTTAGCCTCCAGAAATGTGAGAGGATAAATTTCTGTGGTTGTAAGCCGCCAAGTTTGTGGTAATTGCTTATGGCAGCCCTAGGAAACTAACACACGAGGGAGGCGGCCACCATCACTTGCATTCGTCAGAGACTCAAAGGCTCTCAGGAGAGGGGCAAATTTTTAGAGCGAGGGAAAGGGAAGGCTTTAGGTGTACCCCGATGGGAGGCTGTTGGCACAGGAAAGGTAGGGGGCAATTAAGTAGACGTTGTAGGCCAGGATTCTACTGACACATCTGGTCCTGCCACTGTCCATTTACATGTTCAGTCTCTAAGGTGAAACCCTTTAAGGCCAGCATCCTCTGAGAAGCCATCTCTGACCCACACCAGAGCCCCTGGAGCATCTCCACTGATGTCCCTTATCGTCTTGTCTCTTCTGAATCTTTCCTGATTTTCTACCTTCTTCCTCCTCCTCCTTCTTTCTCTCTCTCCCTCCTCTTCCTCTTTTTCTTCATGCCTTTGTTTTTTCTTTATTCCCAGAAAGTAAGTTCTTTAGGGGAAGCATCCTAAGAAACCATAACAAAATAATAAAAATGATAATAATTGCTAACATTTACTGAATGCTCTACTCACTAGGTGCCAGAAATGTACACTTTCCATTGAATCCTTTCAACAAGGCTGTGAGTTAGATATTATTAGCTCTGGTTTGCAGATGAGGGAAAAAGCTCAAAGCAATTAGGCAACTGAAGTGCTCTTTCTCAAGCCTATGAAAAAGATCTTTCTCCTTTTTATTCCTCACATTGCCTTCTAATAATTTTCTCTTTATAAAACTATAATTGCCATCTTATTATGATGAGTATCTTATTACTGTTATTAAATGTATTTTCAAAATTTCTGCAAAACCTTTTCAATGCTCTTCTTACAAAAGAGAAAGGTCATATTTTGTCATGACATAATAACGGTTAAAATGGGAAGGGTTGCTGCTAAATGCATTTTGAAAGGAAAATTGTATATTTAAACAAGGAATTTTAATTTCTAAAAGCTGATACAATGTAACCTCGGAGCAGAGAGCCGATAAAAAACAATTTTATGGCAAGCACTTGAGTTGGTCATTACAGATTTACATTTTGATTGAATCAGCAAAACAAACTATTAGGCAGCATTGAAAATCGATGTGAAATGGGTTTCTGTGTGACTTGCCCACTCACAAGTTGTAGTTTGACAGAAAGCAGGTGCTTCATAGGAATCCAATTAGATAGATTGGTTCAATACAACCTAAAATTGATTACCCATAATTCACGGCACAAATCTATAGTCATGTCCACAGTCTGCCCTCTAAAGAACATGGTGATCTATTTGGCATATGGACATTTTCAAAATCTTTTGCATGGCTTTAAAAAAGGAATTCTAGCCACCACCCCCCCATCCCCCTCCAATCTTTTCTCACTCTATAGAATGTAAAATTAGGTGTGGTTACCTTTGGCAAGAAGAACTTGCTAAACCTATTTATTCATTAACAACAAAAATTGCTGAATACATGTTAGGGGCCAAGATAGGTGCTAGACACCATGGCAGCCACTAAATGTATCACACTCCAAACTCACAGTCTTAGAGAAAAGATCAGGCAAGGACCAAAGTACCTAGACAATGATTTGGGTCACTTCAAAGGTGCTCTCAAATTTTTTGACATTCCGGTCCAGCCAGTGTGTGACTGCTTTGGGTGATAAAGTAAGGCAGAAGTGATGCTCTGCCAGGTCCACGCTGGCCTTTGTAGGGAGTAGGAGCTTCCCTTTTGGTCTGTTGGATCCCTGGGCTTCCATGTAAACATTTCAACTACCCTGCGGCCTGTGAGGAAGCACAAGCTGGGCATGTGGAGAAGCTCTGTGGAGGGAGAGAGCGAGCAAGAGAAATACCTGAGTCAACTCAGCTGAGGTTCCAGAAATCATCGAACAGAGATATGCCATCCCTGCTAGGCCCTGAACAAATTTTTGACCTAGAGGCTCATGAAATAGAATAACAAATTATAGTTTTAAGCCACTAAGTTTTGGCATAGTTTGTCATGTAGCAATAGATAAGCAGAAATGCTTAGCGTCAAGACAAAGGGATAAATGAGAACCATGAGAAATCAGAAGAAAGTTCTGTTTCTTGCCTTAATTGATGGTGGGAGGAAAGGCTTCCAGAAAGTAGTGACATTTGAGTTGAGTTTGGAAAACTTGAGGATTAGGAAATTCAGAGATGAGAGGATAAGGACAGTCCAGGATTAGGAAATTCAGAGATGAGAGGATAAGGACAGTCCAGGCAGAGAAAATAATGTGGGTAAAATAATGTGGGTATAGAGGTGAGAAAGTGATGCATGTGCAGAAGCTGGAGTGGTTCATTTTGACAGAAGAAAATGGGCTGCAAGAGAGATTTGTTGGGATATGAATAAAAGAAAGTCTGGAATCAAATAGGACATCACCAAAGGGCTTAATGCCAGGGTGAGGAGGTAGATTCAATTAAGTCGACGAGGAGGAGCCATCCACTATGGTGAATAGAGAACTGATGTTGTTAACCCTGGGCCTTGGAGAAAGTTAATCCAGTGGGATTGGAGGTGGGAGTTAATGAAAGGTAGGAGGCCAGTTATGAAGGTCCAGCAGATGGAGAACTGAGGGTGCATCCCGACATCTCTTTGGGGTAGAGGTGGGGTACTAGAAGGTATGAACTAGCAGGAAAAGTAATGGCCCCCAGAAACATTCATGTACTAATAATACCCAGAATCTATGAATATGCTACCTTATGTGGTAAAAGGGACTTTGCAGATGTGATTAATGGCAAGGACGTTGAGATGGGAAGATTATCCTGGATTAACCAGATGGGCCCAGTTTAATCACATGCATCTTTAAAATGGAGAGCCTTTCCCAGTTGTGGTCACACGGAGATGCGACCATGGAAGAAGGGTCAGAGAGATGGGACATGACAAGAACTTGACCGGCCACTGCTTTGCAGATTGAAGAAGAGGGTTATGAGCCGGGGTACGCAGCACCTTTAGAAGCTGGGAGGAGTCATCAGCTTGCAGTCAGCAAAATAATCTGGAACCTTGGTCCTAAAACTGCGAAGAACTGAATTTTGTCTACAAGCCAGAAGAGCAAGGAAGCAAATCCTCCCCTACAACCTCCAGAAAGGAATGCAGCCCTGCTGACACTTTAAGTTTAGCCTCATGAGACTCAAGTCAGACTTCTAAATTCCAGAACTGTAAAAGAATATATTTGTGTTGTTTAAGCTGCTAAGTTTGTGGCAAGAGTAGAAAATGAGTACAGATCTCAATGAATGAGTGATATTTATGGAAGACCAGGAGTTGACAGACCTCTCATAAGCTTCATCTTCACCCACCTAGGTGATCTTGAACAAGTTATCTAACCTCTCTGAGCTCTGGTTTCCTCTTCTGTTAAATGAGGGAACTGAGCAAGAACAGTTGCTCCAAACTCCATGACATGCTTGATAGAGAATGTTCTCATCTGCCAGGCATGGATGGGCATAATCTCAATTGGAGGACATTTCCAAGGTTCTAGAGATAACACCCTTTCCTCTCCCTGTCAAGAAATCATCTCAGAATATAAGTGATGTTTTGACAGGCATAACCTTATATTTACTCCAATTTACTGAGCTTAAAGGCAGGGCATGACATTTTATGTACATATGTTCTCATATTTTACAATAGGGCACAGAATTTCATTAATATAACACAAGACAAGAAATATATCATATTATAAATATCAGCAGTGAATTATTACTATAAGTGTCACAGTACTAATAGTAGTAGGAACGCTGGATTAGATGTGGCCCACCCTCTTCCTAGCACTGACATTAAACAGTTTTAGAAAATGAAGAGTGGCCTCAATTAGTTGAGGCTGAACCACTTGCAGCTGACAAGGTGGGAGGATGAAGGGGGATAAGGTGTTTTCTAAACTTGAAAACAAAAATCAACCTCTCCGCTGCCCCCTGCTCCCCACCATCAGACCAAAGAACCTTAACACGTCCTTAATATGGTAATACATTATTAGACTTGTAATTATTTCATTAGAAAATGACACCTCAAATGCGATCCTAACTTTGTGGAGAGAGCAAGGGTCAAGGATGTCCTAGTAATTCTTAATGAATTTCCTACTGAATAAGAAAGAGCCATAAAGGGTAGCAAGAAACCCAGCAATATCGACAATAGGGCGGCCTGAGTTGCGGTCTACTATTGAATGACCCA
This sequence comes from Balaenoptera physalus, assembly GCF_965194825.1. Taxonomy (NCBI): domain Eukaryota; kingdom Metazoa; phylum Chordata; class Mammalia; order Artiodactyla; family Balaenopteridae; genus Balaenoptera; species Balaenoptera physalus. The sequence goes on from NC_138896.1 coordinate 87,357,157, forward strand.
GGACCTGTTTCACGTTGAACAGCTGTGCCAGGAAAGGCTCTACATCTGAACATTTCAGTATTTTCAAGGCAGTTCAATTTGAGTCGGGCATCCTGACACAAAGCACGTGAATTTCTAGAAAAAGAGATGGTAAGTTGTTGGAGGAGGGAAGCCCTTGTGTGGGAGTGGGGTAATAGGGCGGCCAAGGTCGTGGGTCCCGGGGTCAGACACCGCCGTGAATACACCCCATTTCTGCCACTTACTACGGGTCTGACGTTGGGTGAGTTATTTACCTCTCCCAACTTCAGTAGCCTCATCTGCAAAATGAGAATCACAGTGCTTTCTTCACGTTCTAAGTGTTTACACTGAGGCCTGGTGGGCAGTAAGGACTCAACGTCAGCTCTCACTATTGTTAATAAGACCACAGACACCTCGAGGAAAAGCTGCCAAGTGGACTAGATCATTTCTTGCTATGCATTATATTAATGAAATCCCCTGTCTGCTTTGTAAAATATTAGGGTACTTCTACATGAAATTCCAAACCCTGCATCTACGCTCTTAATTACCTTTTGGGAATTCTCTATAGTTTGGCTTTTGTGTCATTTCCATCTTCAAATCTTAATCTTTGGAATATTTGAATTGAGCAGACTTTTTGAGGACAGGATTACACTGGGCACTCCCGGCCCAGTTCTCAGAGCAAGGGATGTGTTAGTCGTCAGAACTCTGAGGTGTCCAGGTTAGAAGACCTCTCCCACCCATGACCCCGATTCCATAGTGACCTGAGGTAGAGAATGAAGAATACAGATAAATACACCAGAGAGAGTGTTTTTGTTTTCAGGCACATGACATTGGTAGTTCTAAATTGATGACTGGGACACGAAATAATCAGAATAACACAAGGAATCTCTGGTAGAAGTGACTCAAAGTGATTGCCTTGTTTTCTGTTCGCATCAGTGAAACTTGAATGGTGCAGACAAAAAAATGCAATTGGATGGGGAGTCAAGGGCAATGGGCTCTAATCGTTGCTTTGCCACAAATAGTTATGTGACCTTGGGCAAGTCACTTGCTCTTTCCGGGCTGCATATTTCTCCTCTGTAAAATGAAGAAGTTGAACTAGATCAGTGCTTCCCATTCTGGGACACACAAAACACCAGTGGTATGCAACAAGGTTTAGGTAATTTTGTTATGTATTTACTCTAATATTAACCTGGGAAATATGCTACGTATACCAGCCCCATGATTTCATGGATATTACTGCCTTAAAAAAGGCTAAAAATACTGAAGTTTAGAAAGAAGATGCAAAAATAGATGATAACATGTTATATTAGACACTGGTCTGATTTCCTATGGTGTGTATCCCAGCTGATGACCTTGACTGTGTGCATTAATCATGTTTTTTTCTACATTTTATGATGCTTTGACATCTTGGGGCCTCACAGAGCCAGGAAGGGAGGGACTGCCCCCACAGGGCTAGCAAATTCCTAGAGAGAGCAAACAACTTGCCTGAGGGCACACCTTTGATAAGCAAACAACAAATACTGAGTCCAAATTCCCCATTTGTTTCCTTTTGTTAGCCTCCTGTAGGCTGGGACACTATCCCCCGGCCCTAAATCACCCCAGGGCCAGGTACTGGACCAGTAGGGACCACCCCTATAGCCCAGAGTCCCCTGAAATTATTCAAACTATCCAATCTTAAACCTGCTTGGCTTGCCTACCCTGACTTGCCCATTCCTTCTTGAGAAAACCACAAGCAAGGCTCTGGACCATCTTTCCCCTCATTCTGCCTCCTGACCCACCCTGGTGCTTCCCTGTATAGCCCTGCATGGTGTGGTGTGTCCCTTCTTTGGGAATTGTGAGCAATAAACTATCTTTTTAATGGCATCTTTCTCCTGATCTGTTGGCCTCACCATGCCTGAATAAAAACAACATCCCAGTATGTTTGAAAACAAGATAAAAGGACACCTTTGGTTTACTCTAGTTTAGAAAAACTTTCACTACATCACCCTGCATGCTGGCTCTTTCTCTGTCTTAAAAATTGTCCTGTTACAGAAAGTAGGTTGGTTGCCAGGGGTGGAGGGGAGGAGGGAATGGGGAATGACTGCTAAAGGGTACTGGGATTCTTTTGGGTTGATGAATGTTGTGGAATTAGATAGCACTGATGGTTGCACAACTTTGAAAACGTACTAAAAAACACTGAACTGTACACTTTAGCAGGGGTGATTTTATGGTACGTGAATTATAGCTCAATTAAAAAAAATTTTCCTCTTGACATTTCCTCTCCTCCTGTCAAACTCCTACTTCTCCTGCAAGATTCACTTTAGATGCCTTCTCCTCCCCCAAAGCTTTTATTGATACATGAATTCTCTAGAGTCACTGTAGTTTTTCCTGATGTGATTTAAATACTGGTTTAAATAGGGGTACGGGGTTAAGAAAAAGAAACCCTTTGGGAGACCCGGCTCTACTGTCCGTGAAACTTGCCATTTAACACTTTCTTCCCTTCTCCTCCTTCTCCCCTTGATCTGAGCATTGGTAGGCAAATCCTAGTTTGACTTCAGTAAAACAGAATCCCAAATGTGTGATTTTTTGCTGTGACTTTTCCCACAGTTTGCCCTGGAGCTTTTAAATTTAAAAAAAAAAAAAAGAGAGAGAGAAGGGACACTTTGTTTTACACTTGGAGGCACTGCATTTCAGAGACTGGGGACAGATGAGTTTGGCAGTTAAGTGTGGTCCAAGTCTTATCTTTTCTATTAACTTACGCTGGAAAATATGACTTTTTCTCATCAAAGCCTGTAACTTTGAGAAAAGCCTGAATCCACAAATGCCCACTCTGAAGGGCCATGATTTAATAAAATTTCAACAGATGTTGACTCTTTAAAAGATTAACTGAGAGCTTTGATAGCTGGTTTTGGCAGCCTGTTCCTTGGTTCCTGGGGAAGGGAAAACCAACCCTACTACTTCTACTTATCTGTCCATATCTTGTCTAGGCTAACTGTCAGTTATCTTTTTCTTTGAAAGGGTACAGTAATCCCATTCATGAAAGAGGTTCCTAGAAACAGTGATTAACTGTAATGGTGCATCTAAGATAAGACTCTCCCTAACCTCCTTTACTCCGTAAAGAAAGCCCCAGCCAAACCTTGATCACCTTGAAGAACACCTGGTTAAGCGAAGGGATGACTGTTTAGTAGTCAGGTGGCAGGTGGAATTGAAGGAGTTAAGGAGTAGGCCAGCGTATTCACTCTTCCTTTCAGGCTAGGAAGATGCTAGTGCTTCTCAAACTGTAAAGGATACACAAATCACCTGGACACCTTGTTAAAATGCAGATTCCAGTTCAGCAGAACTGAGGGAGCCTGAGATCCTGCATTTCTAGCGAGCTTCCACTTGATGCTGACGCTGCTGATTTCCTAAGCATCTTGAAAACTGAGATTCAAAAGAAGTTTCTGAAAGTTGAAACTCTGGGATTCTTTTTTGCTGGTCCTAGTTAAACTAACAGTGGCAATAATGATTACAGTGACAATGATGACTGACACTGATGGAGAGCTTAGTATACACAGGGCAAGCCTAGCCTACCTATAACTGTTACCATCTTAGAAAAGGACCAGCTGGGGTTTGGAGACACCAAAGAAGTTGCCAGAGGTCACTTTGCTAGTAAGTTGCAGAGCAGTAGCTCACACACTATCTGGCTTTACAGGTGGGCTCTTCAACTGACTGTCTCTCACCTTCCATTGTCTTATTTTAGGTTCAGTGAAGCCGAGCATGCAAAGCTTGACCTTTGTTTTCAAAAAGGAGCATTTTCCTTGTGCTACAGGACTAAGTCACTGGTGCAAAGTTTTCCATGAAATCAGATGGAAAGTACAGGCAGACATAGGCAAAAACTCAACCAATAATAGCCTGCAGGCTTAGGCTGCACTGATAGCAAAAAGTTTCACCCAGTGACTTATTTTTACCCTGCAAAGCAGATACTAGATTAGGAGACTGTTGCCACCAAATATGGGGCTTATTCAAAATTGGTGAAGAGGTAAGAAAAATGTATCATATATTTTTACATCAAAATTATGTTATGCTCCTTGAACAAAAAAGAAAATGCTTGGAAAGGATACCAAAAGTATAATGGATAAAAGAAAACATTTCATAAATTGGACTTCATCAAAATTAAAAATGTATATACTTCAAAGTATTTGCAAATGATGCGACCAACAAGGGCTTAATTTCCAAAATGTACAAACAATAACAAAAAAAACCAAACAATCCAATCGAAAAACGGGCAGAAGACGTAAATAAACATCTCTCCAAAGAAGAAATACAAATGGCCAACAGGCACATGAAAAGATGCTCAACGTCGTTAATTATTAGAGAAATGCAAATCAAAACTACAATGAGGTACCACCTCACAGTGGTCAGAATGGCCATGATTAAAAAGTCTGCAAATAATAAGTGTTGGAGAGGGTATGGAGAAAAGGGAACTCATTTACACTTGGTGGGAATGTAAATTAGTGCAGCCACTATGGAAAACAGTATAGAGGTTCCTCAAAAAACTAAAAATAGAGTTGCCATATGATCCAGCAATCCCACTCCTGGGCATATACCCAGACAAAACTGTAATTTGAAAAGATACATGCACCCCAATGTTCACAGCACAACTATTTACAATAGCCAAGACATGGAAACAACCTAAATGTCCATTGACAGATGAATGGATAAAGAAGACGTGGTACATATATACAATGGAATATTACTCAGCCATAAAAAGAATGAAATAATGACATTTGCAGCAACATGGATGGGCCTAGAGGTTATCATACTAAGCGAAGTAAGTCAGAAAGAGAAAGACAAATACCATATGATATCACTTATATGTGGAATATAAAATACGACACAAATGAACATATCTAAGAAACAGAAACATACACATGCATAGAGAACAGACTTGTGGTTGCCAAGGGGGAGGGGAGCAGGTGAGGGAGTTTGGGATTAGCAGATGCAAACTATTATGTATAGGATGGCTAAACAATAAGGTCCTACTGTATAGCACAGGGAACTATATTCAATATTCTGGGATAAACCAGAATGGAAAAAAATATGAAAAAATATGTATAACTGAATCACTTTGCTATAGAGCAGAAATTAACACAACATTGTAAATCAACTATACTTCAGTGAAATATTTTTTAAAAGGTATATACTTCAAACAGCACCATTAAGAAAGTGAATAGACAGAGACAATATTTGCAAATCATCTGTCTGATAAAGAACTTGAATTCTTACAACTCACTAATAACCCAATTAAATAATGACCAAATGATTTGAATACACATTTCACCAAAGAAGATATATGGATGACAAGCGCATGAAAAAAAAATTTAATATCATTAGGCATTAGAGAAATGCAAATTAAGACCACAATGAAATACCACTTCACACTCACTAGAGTGGCTGTAATAAAAAAGACACAATAACCAGCGTTGACAAGGACATGGAGAAATTCCCATGTATCGCAGGTGGGGATGTAAAATGGCTCAATTACTTTGGAAAACAGTATCCTTTAATATCTTTTTAAAATAAAATGCATGTGTATTTCTATATGCTTGCAGTTGTTAATTTCCCTTCTCTTCCTTCTTTCTTTCCCATACTATTTTTATATAGAATGTGTTATGGTGGTTAACTTTGCAATCTGATCCAAAGGCTTCACGCTACTGAGATGGAGTCCCAAAGAACCGGAGGAATGGTCATGATGCAGCAGTCCTGGATTTTGAGCTGGGCATGCAGGAGCTGAAGAGACTGTATGTTGTCTTCCTCTGGGAAGTGGATGAACATGTGTGTGGCTCTATGGGGTCTGGTTGCACAATGTTAGCTGGAAATTATAAACAAAAAAGTGTGGCAAGGCATATTGGACAGCTAAAGGAGTAAGCCGAAGTAGACACTGTTATTTGTCCAGCAGCTGACTACTCTCTTTCTGTTTGGGGAAATCGCCAATTGTGCGTGCTCCCTCTCCTACAATGGAAGCCAGAGAGAGATGACAGATCATCCCTCTGGATGCCAGGGTGGGAACGCATGAGCCAGGAGCAGCCATTCAGCTACATCTGCCCAGGGCTTTGGATTTGGACTAAGCATCACAACAGGGATATTAACGTTTCTTCATGGCGGCAGCACGTTCATGTCTCGAGGCCCTGGTACTGAGGCTGTGCGCTCCCGTTTTGCTCCCAGCATTCCCCTTGCTCCTCCTTTACTTCTTCCAGGTCTCCCCTCGGTGTCATTTAGGGAAGAGACCACCTCACCTGAAACAGCTCCCTCATCTGCCTGTCATCCTCTGTTCTCTAACTCTATTCTTCTGCATGGCACACATCGCTACCTAAAATTATGTATTTAGTTTTAATTGTTTATTTTTTCTATTAAAAATGTATTCTTGGCTTCCCTGGTGGCGCAGTGGTTGAGAATCTGCCTGCCAGTGCAGGGGACACGGGTTCGAGCCCTGGTCTTGGAAGATCCCACATGCCGTGGAGCAACTAGGCCCATGAGCCACAACTACTGAGCCTGCGCGTCTGGAGCCTGTGCTCCGCAACAAGAGAGGCCACGATGGTGAGAGGCCCGCACACCGCGATAAAGAGTGGCCCCTGCTTGCCGCAACTGGAGAAAGCCCTTGCACAGGAACTAAGACCCAACACAGCCAAAAATAAATAAATAAATAAATACTAATTAGAAATGAATATCTGCAAAAAAAAAAAAAAAAGACTAGATGGCTTCATTTAAAAAAAAAAAAAAATGTATTCTTCACAAGGATACAAACATTCTGCCTTGTTCCCTCACTTTATCTCCAGAGCTCAGAATAGTGCCCAGTACATGGAACTGCTCAATGCACTTTTGTTAAGTGAATAAATAAATGAAAATTAGTCCAGGTCCTGGCAGGCCAATAAAAACCTGTTAAGGTGCACTGAATTAGTATTAGTTCTATATCAGGCTTACTTAGGGGGAAAATTGAGTCTTGAGTGAGTGACAGAAAGGTGAGGGCATGATTTTAGAGTTCACTCCCAGCTGTGACTTGATGTCTATGTCAAGTTATGAAGTTATTTATTTGTGAAGTTATTATGTTATTATCTTATGAAGCATGAACATCTGGCCACGCAGACTCTAATTTAAAACGGCATCTGCCTGCAGGCCCCGACACAGTATCTGCCAATTTCCGCTCAAATACTTATGAAAACTAAGAAAAAGATAGAAACCAGGCCTGATAGAGGGTCAAATGCCGAATATCAGAGGAATTTTCACCAATCCTAAGTCAAATGGTACCGTATTAAGAAAATAACCCATGGTTCTATGAAAGCATGGAGCCTCCTTCCTCAAAAGAAAGTAAAAAGCACTTCCTTCACAATTAACTGACAAAGGTTAAAAGAGCAAAAGCAAAATACACACGTAAAAGGAATTAAAGAGAAAAGCTTAGAAATAAAAGGATGAGTAACATTTTCCATGAAAATGCAAACAAAAAGATCACAGAGGTGGCACAATTATGTTTTGGTAATTTAGAATCTGAGACAAAAATCATTAATGAAACAAAAGAGGCAGTTTTGTACAGATAAAGTTACAATCCACAGCAAAGACAGAACAGTCAAAAACCTAAATGTATTATTTATCACAGATCCTGAAAAAAAGGTGAAATAGGTAGGAGGCAAGTGTGATTTTAAAACATTCTTCATATACTTTTACAAATCTGGTAGTTAAAAACTATAAATAGGTCGAGGAAGAGAATTTGAACAATAAAGTTAGTAAGAATCAATATGTAGGGCTTCCCTGGTGGCGCAGTGGTTGAGAATCCGCCTGTCAATGCAGGTGACACGGGTTCGAGCCCTGGTCTGGGAAGATCCCACATGCCACGGAGCAACTGGGCCCGTGAGCCACAACTACTGAGCCTGCGCGTCTGGAGCCTGTGCTCCGCAACAAGAGAGGCCGCGATAGTGAGAGGCCCGCGCACCGCGATGAAGAGTGGCCCCCACTTGCTGCACCTAGAGAAAGCCCTCGTACAGAAACGAAGACCCAACACAGCCAAAAATAAATAAATAATAATTAAAAAAAAAAAAAAAAAGAATCAATATGTATATGTGTATACAGAAACGATATCCTTCTCTTGGGCATCCATTAATGTTTATAAAAATTGACTATGTATTGGCACATTGAGAAAACAACTTCCCCAACTGAAAATACAGTGGTCAAATATCCTCCACATAGTGCAATAAGATTAGAAATGAATAACAAGGCTTCTCAGGTGGTGCAGTGGTTAAGAATCCACTGCAGGGGACATGGGTTTGAGCCCTGGTCTGGGAAGATCCCACATGCAGCGAGGCAACTAAGTCCGTGCGCCACAACTACTGAGCCTGCGCTCTAGAGCCCACGAGCCACAACTACTGAGCCTGTGCGCTGCAACTACTGAAGCCTGTGCGCCTAGAGCCCGTGCTCCGCAACAAGAGAAGCCACCGCAATGAGAAGCCTGCGCATGCAACTAATAGTAGCCCCCGCTCGCCGCAACTAGAGAAAGCCCACGTAGCAACAAAGACCCAACACAGCCAAAAATAAATAAATAAAATAAATAAACTTATAAAAAGAAAAAAGAAATGAATAACAAAGGTGTAAGATAGAAGCCTTAGAAATAATAAAACTACTTTCTCTAAAAAATGTTGAGGTAAAGGAGAAATAAAGTGTATACTTAATGACAACTTGGAAATTAATGAAAAGAGAATATTTTCAGAAAACCACCAAATCCAAACTCTGACCAAAATCACTGGCTTAAATGTTTTCATTATTAAATAAGAAAGAATAAAAATAAATGAGGTGAGCATTCAACACAAACCTTTATCAAAATGATTAAACATACACATTGAAAATAAAAGGAAAAAGAAAAAATATCAGGGCAAAAATTAGTGGATCTGAAAAAGAATAACCATACAATTGATAAATAATTCTATGAGCTTAAAAAAAAAACAGGTGAAACAGAGAAATCTCAGGAAATTTTCACCCAGAAAAAAAGAGAAATTTTAAATGGAGGAGAGTGAGGGAAAATCAGATACCCTTTTCTCTATTAGTATGTTTGATGATTTCAAGGAAGAGAATGATTGGGACTTCCCTGGTGGTCCAGTGGGTAAGACTCTGCGCTCCCAATGCAGGGGGCCGAGGTTTGATCCCTGGTCGGGGAACTAGATCCCGCATGCATGCTGCAACTAAGAGTCTGCATGCTGCAACTAAAAGATCCCATATGCTGCAACTAAGACCTGGTGCAGCCAAAATAAATAAATAAAAATAAATAACTAAATAAACTTAAAAAAGAAATGAATGATTATCCGAGATAATATAAAACTAACAAATAATTGTGGAAGAAAATGGAACTATGTATCAAAAAATCATCTCTAGAGTAGCTTCTGAGGCCAAACAAGTGAGGTTTTCAAACCTTCAAAAATTAGATAATTCCTGTGTTTAATACATAAACTTTTTCAGAGTAAGATATGCTAGGGCTGCCATAATAAAATACTATAGACGGGGTGGCTTCAACAACAGAAATTAATTTTCTCAAAGCTCTGGAGGCTAGAAGTCCAAGATCAAGGTGCTGGCAGGTTGGTTTTTGGTGAGGCCTTTCTCCTTAGCTTGCAGATGGCCCCCTTCTTGCTATGTCCTCACGTGGTCTTTTCTGTGTGTGCCACACTCCTGCTGTCTCTTCCTCTTATAAGGACACCAGTCCTTTCAGATGAGAGCCATGCTCTTATGACTTCCTTTAGCGTTAATTATCTCCTTAAAGGCCCCATCTCCAAACAGTCACATTGTGGGTTAGCGATTCAACCTATGAATTTTTTTTGGGGGGGAAGGGGGGACAATTCAATCCGTAACAGATATAACTGTGAAAGAAGAAATCTGAAGTTTAAAGGTATGTCTTGCAGAGTACCTACAGGTATGGTTATGTCATCAGTAGTTACAATAATAAATATTCTTTAGTACTTTGCAGTTTATAAAACTTGCTCATTTATACTATTTCTCAAGTCACTCAAATATCACGTCATCACTGAGGCTTCTCTGAATAGCACCTCCACGTAACACGTGCTATCATGTATGTGTAATAGTTCCTCCAGCCATTGCTCTCTAACTCATTACCTGGCTTTATTTTTCTTTTTAACACTTATTATCATCCGCTACATTTACTTAGTTAGCTAGCTATTGCTTACCTCCTCCACTAGAAAAGGCTTCCTGAGAGCCTTTGTCTATTTTGTGCACTATTGTATCCCAGCACCTAAAACAATGCCTGGCACATAGTAGGTGACCAATAAGTTCTTACATGAAAGAGGAAGTTATCATGTGATCACCTCAATTAACGTTGTGTAGGTGTGTTAACAGATGAGGATTCAGAAGCTCCTACAGTCACAGGAGAGGGCTTCTGATTTCCCATCCCATACTCTTTCTGGTATCAAAAATCACACTCTTCATGACTCACGTTCTTATCTTAGATGATTAGATAAATACGTTTTTTGAGGGGGGGAAGCTTCACTGTGATATAATTCATATACCATATACTTCATCCATTTAAAGTGTACAATTCAATCATTTTTAGTATATTCACAGAGTTGAGCAATCTTTATTTTACCACAATCAATTTTAGAACATTTTATCACCCTGAAAAGAAACCCCAATATAGCCAATATGTTGATTAAACAGCAGTAACAGTGGAATAATACACAGCCATTAAAAATTACCTAGATCAGGAATCCTTAACTTTTTCTTGTGCCATGGACCCCTTTGGCAGTCTAGAGAAACCTAACGGATGGTCCCGTCTCAGAATAATGTTTTGAACTGTACAAAACAGAACCCACAGCACTGCAAAGGGAACATTACATGGAAATAAAGTTATCAGAATATAGCTTTTCTGGTAATAAGTCAGTAAATATGATTCTTCTTTTTAAAGGCATAAAGTAAAAAGATCTAGTAGCAGATCTAATAGTTATAATTTTGAGGTAGCGGTAAACAAGATGTCTGTGACAAGCTCTAGACAAATTCACAGGTACTGCTAACATGACTGTGATTTGTTGCCTATATCAATCATTGAAAGAAAGGTTAAGTTTCCATTAGAACTGGTGAAAATAAAGATGTAATCTTTTTCCCCACCCAAATTCATAAACTGTCAGGTTTAAAACCCATGAGCTAGCTCATGAGTTCCCAAACTTTTTCTGTAAAGGGCTAAATAGTATTTTAAGCTCAGGGGCCCCACTTTCTCAGCCAGTGCAGCAGGAAAGCAGTCATAGACAAGGTGTAAACAAGTGGGTTGGTTGTGTTCCAATAACAATTTATTTACCCAGACAGGCAGAGGACCTGATTTGGCTTCTGGGCCAGAGTTTGCTGTCCCCAACCTAGAGTACTATTTTCTAACACAGAGAAATGTTCCTGAACTGCTAAATGAAAAAAAACCAGTTATAAATAATTATGCAATGTCCCATTATGATAACAAAAGTATATCTTTTGTGCATAGGTATATAAATGCACGAGTCTGCAAGGACCAACTAAAATCAGCAATGACTATTTCCAGGTGATAGGAACATGAACAATCTTTAGATTTTTCTATATTCTCTCTTTTTTTTTTCCAATCAGTGCAATAGTTTTTTGTTTTTGTTTGTTGTTTTGTTTTTTTGTTTTGGCCCCATCCTAAACCTCCTTTCAGGCAGTGCATCTTGGATCACCTTTCCTGCCCTGGGCCATCGTCTCTCCCTGAGCCTGACCCACTGCTCCTCCCTCAGGATGGCTTCCTCTGAGGTTCTGGGTCACTCTGAAGCAGCGGCCGCCATGGGGAGATTATAAGAAAGGAGAGGTTGCCTTTTCCCTTTAGTCCCATTTTGCCCTTGATGCTTCCTCTCCCTCCTCTTGCATAGTTCCCCTGACTGGGAGCTGTTGGTGTGCAGTAGTTTTATAATCATAAAAATAAGAATTAAAATGTATCAACTGGAGGGGTTTCTTTAAAGGTCCAAACTCAGATGGAGCAGAAATCCCTACAACCGCTCCTTGTGTCTACTTCCTTCGTGAGAAGAAACTCATCGGCATTTTAAAAATCTTTTGAAACAAGTGTAAGTACTGAATTCTATTTTATGCAGTTCAAGACATTGCCCTGAGAAGAGATCCATTAGGTTTCTCCAGACTGCCAAAGGGTCCATGGAACAAGAAAAAGTGAGTCCGTCTCCTATAGGGTTCACCCCACAGATCCTGCTTATAACCCTCTTAGAGTTAAACCCATCCAAACTTAGCCTCTCGCTGCAGCACTCTAAGGGTTAAAAGCAAAATCCATATAAAGAGTCCAGCACAGGACTGGCAACTGGAGATCCTCTGTAAATGTTCACTCCATCCTCCCTTCCATCTACAGGTCAATGTTAGCAATATTGGTATTAGAGTCCAGTCTCTTCTCTGAAATCTGCTCACTTCCGGAATGGGTACCTTTGGTTCTTTTACCAGTTCCTCATCTGCATCAGACCCAAGGCTCACCTCCGCTGCTCCTCTTAAGCCCTCTGCTTTATTCCTTGCTGGCAGGACCCTGATGGTGTCAGGTATCGACTTTGCTATGTGTTTCAGGAAGGTGATCCTTCTCCATCCCCAGGGAGGATAGAGTGCTGATTAGTATAAATCAGTGGTTTTCCAACTGGGACCATTTTGCTGTGTAAGGGACATTTGCCAATTACTGAAAACATTTTTGATTATCAAGACAAAGAGGGTACTACTGGCATCTAGTGGGTAGAGGCCAGGGATGTGTCTAAACTTCGTATAATATGTAAGACAGCCCCCCAACAATGAATTCTCTTGTCCAAAGTGTCATTAGTACCATGATTGAGAAATCTTGGTCTAAGCAAATCACAGCAATTCTATTTCCTTTATCAGGTGGTAAAACTGGCCTGTGAGTTCAAGAGGAGGCCTAGGAGAGAAGAACTTTTATCTCTGATATAAATATAATGCATGAGAAAGTACTGCCCTTCCTTCTGGTCTCTGGACATTCTCAGGGAAAGATGTGATGATTGGAGTTGCAGTAGCTTTGTATCATTAATACAAAGAGGATGGTAGAAATAAGATGTGAGAAACACCTACGTGCTCAGTGATCGCGGCGTCTTAGAAACAACCCTGAAACCTCAGTAATGGTCCTGACTTCTTACTGGTGAGATAATTTTATTTTAAAATTGACCCTTAGTTCTTTTTCTGTTACCTGTAGCCTAACACACCCTAATGGATACATCACCCTACATGGCCTTAAACCCCATCACCAGGCTTCCTGGTAGATAATTCTTTGCTCTGAAGAGAAGTCTGAAGATAAGATCATACCACATTTGCTGGGCAGCCTCTCTCCCTGTCTGCCCCTGACACCAGGACCCGGTGGGAAGAACACTTTAGCACTGCAGCCTTGGCCACCCTTCCTGCCAGCCTCCACACCGTATTCTGCAGGCTTTCTTTACTAGGCTGGATCCTGACGGATGTCAGGCTTTCTTTACTAGGCTGGATCCTGACTGAGGTGTTATCATTGGCAAGGGAGATGATATGTGTCACCACCAGAGAGAGTGTGAGAAATGGACAGAGGGCAGACACAAGAAACAGAAGGATGTGAAACTGTCGGCTGTCAATCACAGACATATAGAATTTGAAATGTTAGCTGCAGAGTGAATATTCAGGGTCACCTCTTCCAGTCCCCTATTTTATGGCTATAGGAGTGTAGACCTAAAAGAGTTTAGGGACCTACTCAAGGTCACAGAGCTTTGATAGCAACAGAGCTGAGACTAGGAAGTCAACTGAGAGGACTGAGCCCCTAATGTGTCCACAATGCTGTGCTCTGTGTCCTGGTCAACCCCTCCCCCCATCCCCCATGAAGCACAAGTTAATTCCCAGGCTCTTCTGATAAAGATCTTGCACTGGAACAACAATAAAGGCAATGAGCTGAGCACCTACTACGTGCCAGCCGCTTTGTATATTTATCTTGAACCTTCACCATCACCCTGAGCGGTGATGGTTTTTCCCATTTTGCAGATAACGCAGATTGAAACCTGGAGAGGTTGACCAGCTCGCCCGAGGCCACATAGTCAGGTGTCCATGTAACAAAACCCATGTCAGAGGCTAGAGCTCATGCTGATTCCACCACACCTCCTGCCTCACCTCCTAAGCATCAAAGCCACCCACCTCACTAATGACGGGAACAGACCTAAAGTGGGGGCATCTAAGGTCAGATTTTCTCTTCATAGTCTTTGCCAAATGGATGCTGCTTCCTGGCAGTGACTTTAAGAACAACTTAAAGAGATAGGTTGGGGAAGATAGTTCAGATGGAATAAAAAACTGCTCCCTGCAGTTGAGGAGAAGGGGGGTTTGGGCAGGGTTGAGGGGGCGTGGTGGCGAGATGGAGATCTTGCTGGCTCCCAGGTCAGATCCCCTGAGGAGTCACCCCATTCTCCCCTCTAAGCTCCCCTCCAGCATGCTAACCATCAACTGCATGACGGTAAGAGCACAATAGCTATTGTTTCTTGTGTGGTTGCCAGTGTCAGGACTGTGCTATTCATCCGAACAAGGATGAATAAACTACAACCAACTGAGCTTACAGAATTTCCTTTACTCCTCTCAAAACCTAGTGAGGTCGAGAACTTTCACGTGACCCAGAGACTCAGAAAGGTGAAGACCTTTGCTCAAGGACTTCCCTGGTGGCGCAGTGGTTAAGAATCCGCCTGCCAATGCAGGGGACACGCGTTCGAGCCCTGGTCTGGGAGGATCCCACCTGCCATGGAGCAACTAAGCCCATGCGCCACGACTACTGAGTCTGCGCTCTAGAGCACGCAAGCCACAACTACTGAGCCCATGTGCCACAACTACTGAAGCCCGCATGCCTAGAACCCATGCTCTGCAACAAGAGAAGCCACTGCAATGAGAAGCCCGCGCACCGCAACGAAGAGTAGCTCCCGCTGGCCACAACTAGAGAGAGCCCATGCACAGCGACGAAGACTCAATGTCGCCTAAATAAATAAACAAACAAACAAACATGTTAAAAAAAAAAAAAAAGACTTTTGCTCAAGGCAACACAGCTGAGCAGTCATTTCCGTCATGCCTCTGGGTCTCTCTCATGTCTACCATCCCCACCTCATCCCCATCTGCCTGCTTCTGACTGTGCCTGTGCTCCAGCTGAGCCGCTGCCCAGAATGCCATCATCACGCCTCCTCTTCACAGTCATCCATCAAGACTCAGATGAGATCCCCCATCCTGGGGGGAAACACATCTGTGACCACTTTATTCTACAGAACTTTTTCCCTCCTCTGATGCCTTAAAAAAAATTCTCTGAACTTTATTATGAACGTCTTATTACACATATCTTGATTTATTTAAGTCACTGCTTCACATAAAAAAAAAATACACATGATTTTTAAATACTTCTCAAAATAGCCCCCAGAAGGCCACCACTTGCTAGTTATGCAACTTTGTTCAATCACTCTCGGAGCCTCAATTTCCTCAGCCGTCCAAATGGGGACAATCTTATCAAGCACTCGATGGCTTGCAGGGTTCTTGTGAGCCCTCCAATACTGTATAGGAAAATGTTTACTGTAATCCTCTAGACCAGGGACTGGGAAGCCAAATGCCTGCAGGAGTTAGGCAGCTAATGTAAATGAGAGAAGAAGGCCAGAGTGAGGCAATAGGGATTGGTGGGGACTGTGGTACCTGGAAACCACATGTTTCATCTAAAGGGGACAGTCGTTGTCCAGCTCCAGACAAGTGTTGCCATGTAGGAACAAGGAACTCGTGTTGCTGGAGCTTAATTTTTGAAGAGAAGTCAGAAATATAAACATTTTATAACATTTCTTCATTTTTGAAACATTGTTTATGCCAAACAAAACCCAGAGTCTTCATTAAACAAGCCTCTCTAGTTAAGGTGGGCTCTTTGTATTTACAGTCCCTATAATTCTTGCTTAATGCAGACCATTGGAGATTTGACATAATCAGAATACCTAGGGTAGTGGAAATATGACTGGTGGCATGTAAAATTCCTTGCATCCTGGAAGAAAGACAAGGGGGATTTAGAGTTGTGTCTAATAAGCTACATATTACACTGCAGCTCAAATTCACGATGGCAGTGATGTGTAATATCATGGCCTAGATCCTTGAGAGGGGCCTGACTTTATTTTTTGAAAGATATTTTATTAGTGAGCAAAAAAATTGGTTAGTGTGGGGTTAGCAGATGGAATAACTTGAAGTAAGCCATCCAGTATTCCTATCACTACAGTCTAACCACCTTATTTTGTGTCAGAGAAAGGGGTAAAATGTAATAATAGGATCATATACCCATCATTTGAATAATTTTGAACTACAAAATGTCCTTGTAGTTTTCACAACTGTTCTCCACTGTTTGAGGATGTTACCTACTAAACTGAAAACACAAATTTCATATCTACCACATTTACACCAGCAACAGTATAAAATACAAGCCTAAATTTGCAAAATCCATAATAATTTAGTGATGGAATTTTTTAATAACATGTAGTATATAAATGCAGATTTTATGTAAGTGTTGACAAAATCATTTTTCAGCTTGCAAAATGGGACTGCAATATTACATTTTTCACTTCAGCAATTTTTTACATCGTTTTTGCTTTCTATAATGAATGTGAATGCCATCTTTTATGAATGCAACTTGCCTTTTTCATTACAGAAATTTTGTTTGACGTAATCAATAAACTTTGGTATGATATGAAAAAAAAAAACAAAAAAAACCCCAGAGTCTTTCCTATAGGAAGCCAATATACAACTCTGCTTTATGTATGTGTGCATTGTTCCAAACTAGAACAGGCATCTGGATTGGATGCCTGAGTTATTTTCTCTCCAATGTTTTTCTTCAATATGTGCTCTGTGAATCTATGTTTTTTTTGTTTGTTTTGTCTGTTTGTTTCTCAATAAGACTATAAAGTTTTTGTGGGCAGTTCAAATCTTCTGTATTGAAGTACAATTCAAACCTGATTAATCTTGGTAAATGGTACTTGCTGGTTCGTCTAGCTGTATGGTTCTTAAATTTCAGCATGAGTCGGTGTTACTGGAGTTGCTTGTTTAAAATGCTGATTTGTCCCAGCAATTCCACTCCAAGTTATATACCCAACAGAAATGTGTACATATATTCATCAGACATCTACTAGAATATTCATAACAGCATTATTCATAATAGCTACAAATTGAAATCAATCCAATAGTCCATCATCAGTCTCAGAATAAATCTAAAAATTATGATAATATTCACAATAAAAAAAATACAGCAATGAGAATGATTAAACTGCAGCTACATGCAGCAATGTGGATGACTCTCACAAATCATAATGTTGCGCATAAGAAGCCAGAAACCAAAAAGTATGTGTTTCCACTTATATGTATAGAAATTGGCAAAACCTAATCTATGGGCTATAAGTCAAGATAATAGGAACTGCTGTAGAGAGGCAGTGACAAAGGGAACGAGGTGGAGGTGGAAGGAGCAATAAATTAAGAGTTTGGGATTAACAGATACACACTACTATATATAAAATAGATGAACAACAAGGACCTACTGTGTAGCACAGGGTTAGCTTATCTTGTAATAACCTACAATGGAAAACAATCTGAAAAAGAATATACATATACACACACACACACACACACACACACACACACATATATATGTATGTATAACTGAGTCACTTTGCTGAACACCTGAAACTAATACAACATTTAAAATCAACTATACTTCAACAACAACATCAAAAAAGTTAAAAGAAAAAGGGAACAAGGCACTTTGGGGGTGCTGGCAATATTACTGATTACAGGGGTGTGTGCAAATTCATTGAGCTGGACACTTATTTGTATTTTTCTGTACATTAACACTGCAATGAAAAGCTAAAATGCTAATTCCAGGGCCCCGCCCAGACCGACACAATCACTCCCCGGGCAGTACCAATGCGGGTCAGCAGAGGACTCCCCCTTCGAGAAAGCCACGGTACTTGAAGGAGCACAGATTTCTTCCTAGAGAGGGTTTCTATAAGCACTCTAGGCTAAGCCACCCAGCGCCTGCCTTTTCTGCTTTCCCTTGTATATTCCCACATTTTACTAGAAGCAAAGAGTGACAAAATTAAGAGGCATTACGGGTACATTCAAACAGTGGCACTTGAGGCAACAGAGAAGGAGACTCCTCTGATAATGTGCCAGCTTATAAAATATGGCTAAATAAAATTAAATGTTTATGGGGTGACTAATATGCCATATCCCCAGGGGAACAAGTCAAGTGTTCACCGTTGCTGAATGTCAGCTGAATCCTGGTTTCCCTGGGGGAGGAGGGCTGGGTGGAGGCCAAAAGGATCTGGGGCTTTTTCCTGGAAGGAAAAAGGGGAGATTCTGAGACTGAGTAGGAATAGGGAATGACCAGCATCATGGATGTTTTGGGAACTGTGCTTCCAGGCTTTGTTTTTGTCAGTGTGAGAAAGCTGAGGCTGAGAGATGTATTCAGGTGACAGATATTTACATTCTGTGCTCTAGCATTTAAGAATCCAGAAGTCAATTGAATGTCAAAGGGAAACCAGGAATGAATCCTTTAATAAGCTACAGGAAGGCGAAGATGGTATCTATCAGCTTCATCTTTGAATCCCCAGCTCCTGGCACCATGCCGCGCACATGAGAACACTAAATAAATTCAGTCATTCAACACCTATTTACTGAATACCTAGTCTAGGTTAGGTCCCATTCTAAATAGTTGAGACAGAACAGACAGAAGTCCCTTCCAATGGCTCCTGCCTCACTCAGAGTCTAAGCTAGAGTGAGTGAGTGACCACAAGCCTGACCTGGTGGCCAGTGCCAGCTTATAATCTTAGATTTAACCTAAGTACGTCTAGGCCTGCAATTCTGTTTTATGCACTATCCTCAAACTTGAAATAAACTTGTTTTAAAAAGAGAAAGTTTCTTAAAATTACATGATTTTTAAATGAACTCGCCATAAAAGACAATTCATTTGCATAACTTTGATCAGTTTTTCATTTAAAAAAAAATCTAAAATTTAGTTTAAAAGGAACTTCAAAAGAAAAGATTATCTAGGTACCATCCAAAGTCATCCTGTAGGCTCCCCACAGGGCCACAGGTACTATTTACTTGGAGACACATTAGAAGGAGGACACCAGGGATGGAGAGGAATACTTTTAGGATCGTGTCTCTTGCTGACACTTTTGTCTCAAGGCTGGGTGAAGTATGTAGCCTGTTGCCTGGGGCAGAGAGGGGGCAGATAGAGAAAGGGGCTGGTTCCTTCCAGAAAGCCTGAAAATAGACACATTGGTGCCCAGCTCTGGAACGTTTACATAAGACAGGAAACCTCATCGTGCACAGGATGACTTTTGCCTACAGAGACCTGGCAACCAATTAAAGTGGCTGTCAAGCTGTGGGGCTTGGCGTCTTCAAAAAAGAGCAGATCTGCACAGTTTAAGATTTATGCCCCAGGACTGTCGGAGCGCCACTCTGAATACACAATTCACATAGGTTCTGGCTGACTTCTCCTGGGTCCTACTGCTTTTTCTCTGCCTTCTTGAGTTTAAGTATTACTCAGGTATTTATAAAGAGGGAGCATAATACTTGGCTGAGATCCATCATAGTTCAGTGCAATCAACTTGCACCAAGCCCTGAAATATTCTAGAACACTGCTTTTGTTAAGTAAGTGAACAGGGGTGAGAGTGAACCACACAGAATTACAACCAGCAGCAACATTTTATCAAGCACCTACCTTACGCCAAGAGCCTTGTTAAAGACTTTTTACTGTTAGTTTATGCCCAGTGGCTCTATAAAAGGGGGTCTCCTGAGCCCCACTTTAAGGATGAGGGAACGTAGTAAGGTTAAGGAACTTGCCTGAGGTCCTGACATGCCTCAGTTCAAAGCCTCATTATGCTTCACAGAGCCTCATTATAGAAGTTCAGACAACAGACAGGGTTTTAAAGACAAAGAAGAAGACAGCAAGGCTCTGAGAAACGCTGCCCTACCAGGGGAGTATGTGGAAAGAGAATTTAATGGCATCTGTCTGGTATTGGTTGGATGAAGTTAAGAACATACATGAAACAGAGCTGTACTCAATGCTAGACCAACCTTTGGGATCCACACCTCAGTGTGGAGGAATCATTAACACTGGGAGGCATGTTTTTGTAATTAGCTTCTCTGGAACCAGTGACATACCTGCCACGGGTCTGCTAGCATCATGCCACTGATGTCCTGGGAAGAGCGTGTGCCAGTCACCTGGCTGTGCCTCTACACAAGGGTGGAATTTGGTAAGACTGGGTAGAGTATTGCTAATCCGTTCCCCTAACAGTTGTTCACACAAAATGCCCATTTGGCTGTCAATTTCAACTTTGAAAGATGGTCATGTGTTCAGGTAAGATTTCGATATGAACATTGTTCACCAGAGCCTTGGCCTTCGCAGATGTAACATTTAGTGATGATGATGATTATGATGTTAATGCTTAATATGTCCCAGACACTATTTTAGGCATTTTTTCAGGTGACAACTCATTTAACCTTTGAGGTCACCACTATTAACCCCATTTTACAGATGAAGAAGGTGAAGTTAGTAGGTGTGTGATACTGGGTGAGTTTACTTCTTACTTACCGAAGCAGAGAAGTAAACTCACCCAGTATCACACACCTACTAGCTGGCAGAGCTTGAATTTAAACTAGGACAGGATGTCTTCACAATTTCAGTCTTCCTGAGTCATTGAAGACCCAAGATGTAGAGTCATTTGTCATGCTTCAGAGGCATGAATTGAAATTCACTTGCTATAAGGGACTTGGTACCAGAAACAAAACACTTAGGTAGTGACTAAGTCCAGCTCATTGACCGATATCTGAATCTCAGAAAAGTTCTGCTGTTGTCTAGTTTACTGAATGTGAACATTTTGTGGGAAAATTATATGACACAGTGGATTTAATAATTATGCTTTTAACTACAAGTGACAAAAATACCAAGTAATAGCAGTTTTTAAAGTAAAGACAATTTTCTCATATAACAAGAAGCCTGGAAACAGGTGCATGTTGGTGATGTCTCCCCTCACGGTACCAAGATGGTTGCAGCAGTTCCAAGCATCACATCTTTACACACCAGCATTCCAAAAACAATAAAAAAAAAAAAAAGAAGAAGAAGGAAGTGGGGCAAAAAATACCCTCTTTTTAAGGAGGAAAATTACTTTCTAGAAGTTCCCCTACCTCCTTCCTGTCACATTTCATTGTCCAGAACCGTGTCACATTTCAACTCCTAGACTAGCATGTCTCAACCTCAGCCTTGTTGATATTTTGGCACAGATAGTTCTCTGTGGTGGGGGGTTGTCCTGGGCATTGCAGGAGGTTCAGCAATATCCCTGACCTCTACCCACTAG
This sequence comes from Balaenoptera physalus, assembly GCF_965194825.1. NCBI lineage: Eukaryota > Metazoa > Chordata > Mammalia > Artiodactyla > Balaenopteridae > Balaenoptera > Balaenoptera physalus. The sequence goes on from NC_138896.1 coordinate 87,378,507, forward strand.
ATGCTAGTCGCATCCTCCCAGTTACAATAACCCGAAATGTCCCCTGACATTGCCAATGTCCTATGGGTGTGTGTGTGTCTTTAAAATTGCCTGGGTTGAGAACCACTGCCCTAGACCAATGACTGGCAGACAGAAATGGATAGTCATAACTGGCTCAGACCAATCATGGCGCATCCCTTGAGGCTGGGCACACTGCTGCCTGAAAAGAGTTCTGTCTAAAGGAGGAAGGGTAATGGCTTTGGGTTTGGCAATCATTCCCCTTGTTGCTTTCCTGTCATTCAAAAAAACATGCTTTTCTCTCTTCCCACATCCAAGAAAGCACTTCATAGGGCATATCAGGAAGAATCAGGTCACAGAAATGGGAGCCTCAGTGATATCTAATCTGCAGCTTTGGTGGCCACAGGAAAACAATCGGGAGTCAGGGTGGCCAGTCCTCTTTTTATTTAGAAAATCTACACCAAGCTGCCTCTCTTTGAAGGTATTCCTTTCTTTTCTTCTGGCCTCATCTCCCTTAAAAGAAAAAAGAAAAAAAAAGACAAACCTGTATTTGTCCAGGGATATTTGGTAAACAAGGACTTCTAGTGGAAAATTCCTATATTCGTTCCTCAATTACATGCTCCGAACATTTAAAAATACGTGTTGGTTAAAGTATAATTGGCCATTTTATTCCTAATGTGAGGACAGTCATCCCATTGTAAATATGATTATTGGAGGGTGCAAGTTTTAAGAACAACAGCCAACATGTTTTGAGCATTTGCTATGTTCTGGGCACTCTGAGAAATTGCAGGACGTGGATGAACGTGAAGTAGGTGTCAGGACTCCGTTTTACAGAGGAAGAGCCACAGAAGACCCATGACTTGCCTGATTTACACAGCCAGAAGATGAGGTGCTAATCTCTGAACTCAGAGAACTTGAATCATCACCCTTTATTGCTTTAAAGCCACGTTCAGAAATTAAGATTATGTATCAAATCATTGCCAAAAAAACTAGTCAATTTTATGCCTAAAGACACACACACACACCAAACAAAAACCACATCAAACTTTTAAATTGGATGTTTGAAAACCATTGGTAAATTCTGTCAATAGGCTGCCCAAGGTCATTTCAATCTCACGGTACCTATTTTTAAAGTTTCAATCAGTCTTACCTGGAAGATGGATTCAGAACTTTCGGCTAGAAAACACTGCTTGCATTTAAAGGGTTACAAATGTGACTTCTCTGGGTTTTAAGAACTGTTCTTCAGATCATGGTTTTCATCAAAGTCATATTCTACATTTTTGTAAACATGTTTAATACGAAAAAGTTAAATAGCAAAAACAATATGAAAGATTGCTCTAAATATGGAAACAGTGGAATGAATGTTATGTTTTAAAGGCGCTCACTTATGAAAACACTAATTAAAAAGCCCACACTGGGGAGACTCAAGAGGGAGGAGATACGGGATATAGGTATATGTATAGCTGATTCACATTGTTATAAAGCAGAAACTAACACACCATTGTAAAGCAATTATACTCCAATAAAGATGTTAAAATAAAAAAAAAAGCCCACACCGCGTATCTTAGGGAAGGGAGATACTTCTTCAATGTTTTCTAATAAAACTTATTTTTCACACTATCCTTTAGCAGTTCAAATGAAAGAGAATATTGAGAATTCTCAAATGGGAACCCAACTTTTATTATTAAAGAGAAAACCCAAGTCAATATGAAATTAGTTACATTAAGAGCTACAGACTCCAGGGAAGGCTGAAAACTAAATAAAAGAAAATTCTGTTAATCTCCTTAAAGCCCTGGAGGCATAGAAACTTCAGGAATTGATTAATTTTCTTTTGCTCAGATACTTTATAATGATTCAGCAAAACAAAGTTATAAATACTTCAGCACTGAGTAACATTAAATTGGGAGCAGATTTGAACCTATCCCCCCAAGCCAGTTTGCCTCAGAAGAGTCAGCGATATCAGGATATGCTTCAGTGCAAAAGTTTATCCTGAATTGATTGGAGCAGAGAAAACAAAATCATATATATATGAGTTTACATATATAAACTCCTACTCCTCATCATGTGTTCAGTGCATTTTTCCCCTCTTTGCAATTAAAACAAATCTGATTCAAATATTTAATTTGAAAACAAAGTTAATCAGATTTTGTAAAACTGAAATAAAAAAAAATAACCTTAGGGCGAGAGTATATGTATAGACAGTCGATTCTCATTATTTGTGGTAGTTTTGTTCTAGAAAGTCATAGCAAACACCGAATTAGTGAACAGCAAATCATCGTTCCTAGGGGAAATCCTCCCTGTGACTCTTTGGCCATAATATTTTTGTTAACCGGTCAACGCATAACCTTGTTTTATGTATTTCTGTTTAAAGACATCTTATTTAATATATATTGTTGATTCATAAAATTGAACTTGCAGCCAACAGCACTATAACTCATGTCTGAATGAAGCTTATCTAACACACATATTTTCTCTGTAAGGCACATCAGATAACACTTTAGCACTCTGCTTGGGGGCCATTGTAAATAGCAAAACCACCAACGAAAAGCACAAAAATGTGAAAAGCGTGGTGCTAAATAGACTGTGAAAAGGACACTTGTTCCGAGGCTGAGAGCTGAAACAGGAAGTTTAGAGAGTCTCCTTCCTTGATCTCAGCTGGGATTGTGCCTGATGGCGACTCAGAGTTTTCACTGCTCTGCATGTGTCTGGGAATGATGGCAAGAGTGCTACAAGTATTGGTTTTGGGTTTACAAACAAAGTTTAGTGAGCAGGTGAATTTACAAATGCAGATTGCGTGAATAATGAAGATTGAGTTTCTGTACAGATGCATACAAAAAATCTGTTCTCTGCTTACTGCAGATAAATGAAGGGAAACATTCTCTCTACCAGGCTTTTGTATAAAACCCTTGGGTTGGGAGCAGGTGAATTCTTAAGCATGGCAATGGTTATAAGCAAGGTTGTGGAAGATGAAGAAAAGGAGAGGCCAGGATGGATCACTGCCTAGGATATAGGGTCCTTAGGGAGGAGCAACTTAAAACTACCATCCTGCCCATTTTTCAGGCACATCTAAGGCTTCCAAGTCAGAGAGCTACTTACTGGATGTGTGAACTTGGGCAAAGCATGTAGCTGCTCTGGGCCTTAGTTTTCTCACTTGAAAAATGGGACTAATTCTGGAACACACCTCTCTGAGTTGCTGTGAGGATTAAATGAGATAATTCATTTAATGACTTAAAGCACAAATCCTTGGGAAAACCAGACATGTACCAACTCCTGATGAGATGTGATAAGTGAAACACACAAGCCAGTTATGACATATTGTGGCCAAAAAAGGAAAATGCTGACCAAGCCTCAGAGCCAAACCAAGGGAGAGAGAGGAACAAAGTCAACAGCTCCACACTTTGGATGCAATCAGATAAATTCAGAAAATAGGACAGCTGAGTTTTTTGTTTGTTTGTTTGTTTTTCAGTAAGGGCATGAAAAAAAGAGGAGGAAGGGGAGGCTATTCTAGATTGCGAATTGGAAGGGGCGTAACAATCAAGGGCAGTATGTGGAGAAACCAATTGTAAAAGACACTTTTGAGACAATTGGGGGACATTCGAATACCAACTGGCTACTTTAACAATATTAAATAATTATAGCTAATTTATTAAGTGTGATGATGGTATTGCAGTTTTGTGGGAAAATGTCCTTATATTTCAGAGATGCATGCAGAAGTGCTAAAGGGTGAATGACATGTTCTGAATGACAGGGATTCGCTCTAAAATACTATGGAAAGAAAAAGAAAAAAGGAAAGGACTGGGAAAAACTGCTGCTAAATTAGTTATTTGACTAAAGTTAATCAATTCCTCCTGAGTGATTGCTGCCTAAAGTACTTTTGGAGCTCAGGAGGGAGTTTAGCTCAATTACTCTACGTAGTTGTTATTAGTTAGAATGAACATTTTTGTTTGAAAGAGAGAGAGGTAGAAATGCATAAGACACAGTTGGTAAGTAACAGCTCCCTCTGAAACCTCTTGAGATCTTTGATTTGTGAGTTCAAGACTCTTCACAACAACATTCAGGAGCTGACATAAACTGAGACGTAAAAGCTAAGGAAAGAGTGGTCCAGGCAGAGGGAACAGCATGTGCGAAGGCTCTACAGGGCTCTTTGGCACGGGGTTGAAGCCTGGAGACTGGGCTCCAAATTTCTTGCAAAGTAGGTGGCAAACTGTCAAGGTTCGGAAGGCCCACCTCAAAGGTATCAGATGCTGTTCATTTTCTCTCTCTGCCATACACCTAAAAATATTGTTCTTAAAGAGACTCAGGTTTGGCAAAGTAACAGTAACCAACCCAGTCCAACCTATAGGGCACTTATGAGTTTATATATAAAGCTCTTCCTCCCAAGCATTTCTGCATTTTGATTTTGAGCCTACGAGGTAGACAAAGTGGGTATTACTATCCCCAATTTACAGAGCGGGAAACTAAGGTTCTGAAATACCAGGTGTCTTGACCTGAGTCACCAAGTTAATGAGTGGCTAAGCCAGGATGTGAAGTTGGGTCTCTGGCCACTAGATCATTCATAAAGGAATCAGTTCATGACAATACTCACTGACCTTGTATGATTTTGTTGTAGGTGAAAGCTGAGGTTGTAAGATGATAAGACCCAGTCCTTCCCCTCACAACCTTAGCCCTGATAGTTCTCCGCATGTTTAAGCACAGTGTCTAGCATGCAGCAGGAGATCACAGACCAGCAGAGTCCTGTGTCCTTCCACTGACCCTTTGCCTTTGCAAATGTCTGCTAGGTTCTGCCAGATGGGTCTGATATTACATTTTAATAGTGAAAACCACTGAGGTGATTTTCACTGACCTACTGGCATTTCATGCTAACCCATTCTTAGAATTACATGCTTTAGGTAACATGTTTCAGGCCTCCTGTCTTGCCCTTTTCTAACCAAAATTGCACACAAACGCACATAGGGTTTAAAAAAAGGGCAAGTCTACATTTGCCCACTACCTCAGAGCTGTCCATGGCTCCCCACTTTCTAAGGCAGAAGTGGCAATACGGTGGATTTACAGGCCAAATCCAGCCCTCAGGTTAAATCAGCCTCACTGACAGAGGAGTGGGGCCCTTCCCCGTACTGGATCTTCACTCTGTTTTAAATTTGAATTAGCCACCAACATTTACAAATAGGGAGAGTGGTATAGGGGTCTGGATCTTGCCCTCTCTTGAACAATGGGAAGATCCAGCAAGGCTAGTCTTGTATTCTCTCACGGTAACAACTGGCTAGAGCATTGCGTGGCCTCTTTAGGTGACTCAAGTGCACTCCTATTTGCCACAGTCCCCACCATTCCCTATTGCCCCTGGGCCACTGACTGATTCACATCACCTGCCTGGTCTTGGCATTCATGTACAAAACCTCAGGGCTAATGGAACAAAGACTCTTTCTTTAGCCCAACATCCATGGCCCATGGCCCTCCACCACCGGCCCCAACTCACTTCTCCTGCCTCATCTCCATCCCACTCTGAGGTTTACGCTTTGACAATAAGGAGATGATTTGAGTTTCCAGAAAACAGCAAGCCTTTGCTTCCTTGAACGCCCTTCACCCTTTGCTCAGTTCTGCAAAGCCATATTGAGCCTTCAAGTCCCAATTCAGATATCGTCTCATCCAAGAGGTCTTTCCTGATGCTTATGGTTGGATAAGGATCTCTTTATGTTCCCCTAGTTGCTTGTGCCTCTTTAACTTATGATTTGAGATGATCTGCTTGTCCAACTGTCTCCCCAGTTGGGAAGCTCCATCACCTGCCCACACTCACTTTTGTATCCCAGCCCCTAGTGCAGGGCCAAGCACATTTACTGGTGGATGTCATAAGAAGTCAATCAATGGCTCTGAGCCTAAGTGTCTCCAGGGAGGAGGCCTTGGGGGTCCCAGACTGAGAAACTTTCTTTGAGTCCAAATCCCCTTCTGTAGCCTTTCCTTCCATTTCTCTCTGTGTCCATTCCAAGAGCCCCTGGCTGTGGAAAAAAAGAATCACACGTTTGGCTGTATTGAGTACTTTGGGCTTTAGATAGGAGATAACTTTTTAACAATCAAGTCCTTCTGGCTTTTTGTCTTTGCACACCTGGCTGAGGTAAGGTGGGAGTGTAGGTCAGTCACTGGGTTGCCTTTTGGCCCTGCTGGGGGCGAGGCTGAGGAGACCACTCCCCAAGAAAGGTGCTCCTGGCGATTTGGGGGAGGGAATCACTTCAGAGATGCCAGCCAGAGGCCAGGATGGGTTAGTAACTCTAATTGCTCACTGCAGCTATTAATAATCGTCAGTCATTTAGATATGAAGTAATTAATTCACCACTAGTTAGTGGAGGTATTTAGTGAGGAATTAAATACCTGCTTAAGGCCATCCTTAGAATAAAGGCAGGGGGCGTGGTAGTCTAATTTAGAGACTGCTCTAGGAAACTCACCTGGATGATAGAACCTGCTGAGGATGTTATTTATTACTGAGCAGAACATCCTCAGGGGGCTCCAAGGGAGACACTGATAGATTTCTACTTATCAGGAAGATTCGAGTTTTTCCTAGACAATGTGAATTATGTAGCTGATCTTGTTTCCCTTTTTGTTTGAATTGCTGGAAAGCTCAGAGGCAAATTTGTGTCTTGCCTTTTTAAATCTTCATGGTATTCATTTTTGGAATAAACCTCATTCTTAGCTCCCTACTTTTATTTTTCTTTCTTTTGGTTTACCTATTTAAAAAAAAAATGTATATATATAAATAACTTTCCCACCCTGTTCTTCTACGAAACACAAGCATGAAATTAGTAAAAATCATTCATAGTCATACCTGGAGAGAAACACCCTTATGTTCTAGCATATTCCCTCTCTCTTGTCCCCACAGTACACATATTTTACAAAATGAAATCATGCCATAAATAGTGTTTTATAACTGTCACTCCCACTCATTACCTTATGCACATCTTGGATCTAGTCGATGTCCCATAATTTAGTTAACCAATATAGGATTGGTGAAGTTTAGGCTAGTTCTAAATTTCTCCATTCACAGAAAGAAATATTTTGATAATCACTCTTCTGGCCGAATCTTTATGCACGTATTAACACTTCTTGCAATTAAAATTCTTAGAAATTCTCATTGGCTTCTATTTTAGGTCATCTTGCTTTACTTAATGTATGCTGTTGATCACCCTTACTTTCTGGAACAAGCAGAGACATAATTAAAGAGAGAAAGTCAGACACGCCTAACCTCTAGTTCTCAGATTAGCAGAAGCTCAGCGCAGCTATCCATCAGTCAACTGGAATTAGCGCATGGCTTTCACATTCAGTTTTTCTCTGAGGACTCAACATAAAAAAAACCAGAGATGTTCTCTGTCCTCAAGGGGTTTAAATTCTACTAAGGGAACAGATGAGCAATAAGATGTGCACCAAGTCACCAAATACAAGGTTGGAGAAAGTTTCTATCAACAACAACGTAAGGTGGTATGTGAAAAGTGCCAAAAGCAACAACTCAAGAAGGCTGGTGGGGGCATTCAGCAGGTATTTACTGTACCAAGTACTGTGTGCGAATACAACGCAGCTAATGACACCAAGGAGCTCAAGATCTATGGGGGGGGGAGGGTGAACGGGTAAAAGGGAAGGGGGTCCCAGTGCAGAACAACGAGGCAAGTGTACTCAGAGACACGCACAGGATCTTCTAGAAGCTTACAGGCCAGATTCTTAAAGGGGAAGAGGAGACCAAAACAGCCTTCCAAGAGTGTAGCCTAAAGAACACAGAGAACGCCAGAAAAGAGGCAAGAGTGTCTTAGTAACAAACAGACCTTTAGCAGAGAGCAGATGACTCAAACCTTTGACTGTGACCCACACTTAAGAAATTCACTTAAAGTCTTAATCCAGTGTAGACTTGTTTTTGTATCTAAGTGACATACAAGTCCGTGTATAAATTCTTTCTTTAAAACATGCAAACTACTCTTTTACTTTTTATTTTAATTCAGTAAAAGAGAGGAGGGTTGCCAGCCACTAAGTTGTTGTTACGACCCATTGGAGTGCGCTGACCGTTATCGGCCTAAACTGCAAGCGGCCTTAATGCTTGATAAAGAAAAATTAAACCGGGTAGTGGCTTAGACTCCAAGTCTCCAAAACAGATCAACCCGGTCAGGAAAAGGCTCTGTTAGTGTGAAAATGAAAGTGCAAATAGGTTTCCATTGTCTTGGAAAAGAGAGAAAAGAACGCGTTTTTTGTTCTTTTGAGCGGTTTACCAAAAGCTGCCTCACCCCTTGCTATGCAGAGCTAGTGCCTGGGGAGAATTGACCAGTTCTGTGCAGATTGCTCCCAATCTCTTTTAGAGAGATCTGGGCCTAAAACAGTTAACCTTCAGGAGACTTACACGAATGATTAGGTCTGACCCGAAGGGCTCAGAATCCACAGAGGTGGGCTGCTTTTGGCACAGGGTGTGGTTGATGAACTGAACTCCCCTGGGCTCAGTCATCTTGGCACAGTGGGTGTGCGTTGGTGAAAAATGGTCATATGTGGGAATGTAAACGGAAGAAAGCTGTAATAAAGCCCCAGATGAGACGTCAATTCGCTTCAGCAGGTGCTTGGACCAGTCAGGACAACTCGGTAATTAACACGCACCGGCAGGTGCGGGACCAGTCTTCAACAGCGCCCCCATGTGTTCGGGAGAAGCAATGGCAGAAAGTGAACAATGTAGAATTTATTCGCTTGTGGAAGAGGAGTAACTCCTTCCAGACTCAGTAAGATTCTGGGGTTCTTGGTCAGTTGTGCATGAGGGGAGATGTCTCAAAAGAATGCTATAGAACATCCTGCTATTATGGCAAGATTAATTATTAAAAAAAAGATGTGACCAGATTTCAACTCTGAGTTTGGAGTCGCCACAGTAGCCTGGGTTCATCTTACTGAGCCCATATTCTTAAGCACGCCACCAGTGTTCTCCAAGTCCGGTCCCACGACCAGGGGCATCAGCATCACTGGGGAACTTGTTAAAAATGCAAATTCTCACCCCCTACCATACCCCACCCCCCCCAAGAACTATGAATCAGAAGCTCTGGGGGTGGGGCTGGGCAATCCTTATTTTACAAGCCCTCCAGGGGATTCTGATTCCACTAAAGCCTGACAACTATTGCTTATTGGTTCCCCCCCTTCCCCACCTTTCTCTTCTTTAATCCTTCTAATCCTGTGCCTGGGCTGGCTGCTGAAATTAAAACAGTAGTTGAGACAAGTTCATTAAGAGGTTGGAAGAGAGCGCTAAGACTCTGCGGAAGAGCTGGGGCTTAGTTTGCTCCTGAGAGCTGGTAGAATTTGACCAGGCAGAGAACAGACAGGAGGATAATTTAGGCGGAGGAAGAGAGGGGCCTTAGTAGAGGGAGGAAGAGACAAGGCATGCTACAGGTCAGGCAGGCAGCCAGTGTGGCTGCAGGGATAGGTGAATCTTTCCCTGTAGATGGGCACCAAGGCTGCAGAGGTAGTTTAGGGTCAGACTGAGGAGGGCCTGAAATCTAGGTTTAGATGCTAATGCCTTATCTGGTAGATAATAAGGAGGTGTGGGAGATTTCGAGCAAGGGAGTCCTAACATGGACATTATTTTGGGGAAAAAGAAAAGCAGTAACATAAATTTACTGTGTCAGTCACTGTGCTACAGTCTTCCATATATGCTCTCATTTTGTCCTCCCAACAATCCCAGGAAGCACTAGTGTAATCCTCACTTAACACAAGACACTGAAGCTTGGAGAAGGTCACATAGCTAGCTAGTGATGGACCTGGGCTCAAACTCAGGCAGCCCAGCTCCAGAACCCATGCTTTGAACCACCTTTCTCAAACGTTTCTGGACTGAGCCTCAGAGTCAGAAATGTCAGTTACATCACGATCCAGGACACACATACCGAAGTGCTAGGAAACAATACTCAACTGTCGCATACTTTGATGTGTTTTTTCTATTCTATTTTCTTCTGTACTCGTCTGTTTTATTCTTTGAAGGTTTTTATTTATGGCTCACTAGTTACGGTTAAGTTATGATTTAGTAATGATTTCACATCCCACTAATGATTGGGTTCCAACCCAAGGTTTGAAAAACACTGCATGAGAATACACTACTTTACAAAGAAAAAGCCAACAGATGGGAAATAGCAAGACTATAAAACAGAATAGATGGCATTTAAGCACGTAATTGTTGGGAGCAGGTGAAAAGTGTTATGGTCAGGCATTTGGGAGACAGAGAGAGGGAGAGGGAGAAATCTGAGGTACCCATTTTACAGAGGGGAAAACTGGGACTCAGAGAAGTTACGCATCTTGCCCAGCTCCATAATGGTTGAACCCGTCTCTCCCCAAGAGTGTCTGACTCCAGAGTCTGTGCTCTTGACCCCTAGCTGTGCTGGAACTTCTTCTCGTGACCTTCCTGATCAAAACCGTATTCTCCTTAGCGTGGCCTTCTCCTGATTTGGAAGCTGACCGTAAGTCTGGCTACTATGTCTGGTCAAATTCTTTTCTTCTCCGTGAACAAAAACTTTCCCAAGTGATGGGAACAGGCGTGTGTGTGGTAGTGGATCCAGGGTCCCCCGCTCTCAGTGGGGAGTAGGTTGGAGGCTAGGTTCCAGCCCCTCCTTATTCTGCCAAAGGCCGGGGGCATCCCAGTTGGGAGGAGCACGAGGGTGAGTGCTGTTCTGTTCCATTTTCAGGATGTGGATGTCCTGTCATCCTTTGTGCTCCAGCCACACTCTTGTCCCTTTGTTGTCTTTAAAAATTTGTTATTTATTTATTTTATTTTATTTTTTGGCTGCGCTGCCTGGCTTGCGGGATCTTAATTCCCGGACCAGGGATTGAACCCGTGCCCTCGGCAGTGAAAGCGCGAGTCCTAATCACTGGACCGCCAGGGAATTCCCCTAAAATAAAAATTTTTTTTTTAAATTAATTAATTAATTTATTTTTGGCTGTGTTGGGTCTTCGTTTCTGGGTGAGGTCTTTCTCTAGTTGCGGCGAGCGGGGGCCACTCTTCATCGTGGTGCGCGGGCCTCTCACTGTCACGGCCTCTCCCGTTGCGGAGCACAGGCTCCAGACGCGCAGGCTCAGTAGTTGTGGCGCACGGGCTTAGTTGCTCCGCGGCATGTGGGATCCTCCCAGACCAGGGCTCGAACCCGTGTTCTCTGCATTGGCAGGCGGATTCTCAACCACTGCGCCACCAGGGAAGCCCCCAATTTTTTTTTTTTAAATTGAGGTATAGTTGATGCACGGTATTATATAAGTTTCAGGTGTACAACATAGTGATTCACAATTTTTAAGCGTTATAATCTGTTTATAGTTATTATAAAATATTGGCTATCTTCCCTGTGCTTTACAATACATCTTTGTAGCTTATTTATTTTATACATGGTAGTTTGTACTTCTTAATCCTCTACCCCAATCTTGCCTCTCCCTCCTCCCCTCTCCCCCACTGGTAACCACTAGTTTGTTGTCTCTGTGAGTCCGTTTCTTTTTTGTTCTATTCACCAGTTTCTTTTATTTTTTAGATCCCACATCTAGGTGATAATAGTACAGTATTTGTCTTTTTTAAAAAAATTTATTTATTTATGGCTGTGTTGGGTCTTCGTTTCTGTACGAGGGCTTTCTCTAGTTGCGGCAAGTGGGGGCCACTCTTCATCGCGGTGCGCGGGCCTCTCAGTATCGCGGCTTCTCTTGTTGCGGAGCACAGGCTCCAGACGCGCAGGCTCAGTAATTGTGGCTCACGGGCCTAGTTGCTCCGCGGCATGTGGGATCTTCCCAGACCCGGGCTCGAACCCGTGTCCCCCGCATTGGCAGGCAGATTCTCAACCACTGCGCCGCCAGGGAAGCCCCCAGTATTTGTCTTTATCTAATTTATTTCACATAGCTAGTACTATCCAAGTCCATCCATGTTGTTGCAAATGGCAAAACTGCATATTCTCTTTTACGGCTGAGTGTCCCTTTGTCTTCTTGAATTTGCCAAGCTCCTCCCTGTCCCAGGAAAGATCCCAGGTCTCAGCTGAGAATGTCCCTTCCTCAGAGTCACCTTTCCTGACCACCCCAGATAACTAGCTCTCTATCACTGCCCTCTGATTAGTTCTGGCCATTTGTCACATACCCATTTGTTGGTTTACTTGACTGTCAGCCTCTCCAGTAGAATGTAAGCTCTATAAGGGCAGAGAACAACCAGTTTGCCTAATTCATGAACTCCCTGTGCTTAGCACCATGCCTGGCCCCAAACAGACGCTCAGTAAATATTCCTTGCACAATTGAACACATCGAGCTGGAGATCCTTCAAGATTCATGCCCATGGTGTGAACCTGGGTGAACTCTTCCCTCTCTGCTTCTCAGTTATCTCATCTGCGAAATGGCCTCGAGGTGACCTCTAAGCTTCCTTCCAGCTCTGAAATTCCCCAGCTCTCTGATCTGACATTGGAAACGACCGCGCCCCTCCCTGTGCAGTTATTTTGCCTTTATCGCCTAATTATTTCCTTAGAAAAGGGGGTGGGGCAGTGCTAGTAGAACCTTCATTCATTTTTGAGCATTGGGCAGTTTTCCAATTCTTGTAATTGGGTTAGAAACCCAGCAAACTTAACCAAGTTATTGATTCTGGAGTTTCGGGTCTCCGTTGGTGAGACCAAACCCACAGGCTGGCAGCTCGGTGTTATTTTTTCTCCCTCTCTCTCTCTCTCTCTTTTTGTAATGTTGTGAGATTACAGGCCAGTCCCTGAATCAACAATTCTTTCAGGCTATAATAAAGTCGTATTTTTGAATTTTGCTTTTGACTTTAATTGCACCCAGGCATGAAACGAGAGAATGAGGGTGCCGTTCCAGATGAGTGCACATTCAAAATCATTCAGACTCTACTTGGACGAGGAGAGGCAAATTAATAATGAGAACAAACAGCCTTTGGAAACAGGCTGCCCCCCTCCTCCCTTCTTTGTAAAATGGAATCATTCTCCTGACAGTGTCAATGGAAAAAACACCAGAGCAAACACATTGCGGAAGGCGCTGGCACAACTGGTTCTTTTGGTCTATGCAGACCTCAAGAAAGTGAACACAGAACTATGTACATAATAAAACCAGATAACTCAACATTCATTCATTTATTCATCCTTTTTTTTTTCAGCTGAGCCACATGGCTTGTGGGATCTTAGTTCCCCGACCAGGGACTGAACCCGGGCCACGGCCGTGAAAGCGCCAAGTCCTAACCACTGGATCACTAGGGAAGTCCCACTTTTTTTCCTTTCTTTCTTTCTTTTTTCTTTCTCTCTCTCTCTCCTTCTTTCTTTCTCTCTCTCTTTCTTCCTCCCTTCCCTCCTTCCCTCCCTCCCTTTCTTCCTTCCTTCCCTCCTTCCCTTCCTTCCCCCCTCCCTCCCTCCATTCCTTCCCCCCTCCCTCCCTCCCTCCCTTCCCCCCTCCCTCCCTTTCTTCCTTCCTTCCCCCCTCCCTCCCTCCCTCCCTTCCCCCCTCCCTCCCTTTCTTCCTTCCTTCCCTCCTCCCTCCCTCCCTTTCTTCCTTCCTTCCCTCCTCCCTCCCTCCCTCCCTCCCTTCCTTCCATCCAACAAATGTTTGCTGAACTCATATCCTGTGCCAGATTTTGGACTGGGTATGCGGATAAAACAGTGAATAAGACAGATACAATTTCCATCCTAATACAACAAACAGTACTCATGATAATAACTGTTATTCATACTTACTAGGTGCTTGACATAGTTTAAGTGTTTTTAATAAATTTTCTCATTTAGTCCTCACAATATCTTTAGGAAGCAGGCACCCTTGTGAGTCCTATCTTAGAGATGGGGAAACTGAAGCCCAGGGGGAATGAAGTGAGTTGTTGAAGATCATGTGGCTGGAAAGGGAAGCAAAAGGATGGCTGTGCTCTTACGCAATGGAGTTTAGAGTCTAGCGGAGCAAGGAGGTGAGCAAACGGGCGGTTCTAACGTGGTTTGGGAAGTGATGAGCTAGGAGACAGAGAAAGGGCTGGCTGGAGAGGCTGGGAAGGATTTGTGCGAGACGTGATGTCTAAGCTGAGATCTGAAGAAGGAGAAAGAAGAGGCAGGCACAGATTGCGGGGCATTTGGAAGAGGTGAAGATATTTCAGATGGGAGAGGGGTGGAGGGGTCGGACGGGAGAGGAATGGGAGATGGGTCTGGCAGGGTAGACAGGGGGCCGACCATGAAGGGCCTGGGAGCCCAGGCTAAGACCTCTGCGTCCCTGAGGCAGTGAGAAAGCCCTCAGGTAGCCCTGTCAGGTTCACCTCTTACAAAGTTCATGTCTAACTGCTCTGTGCCAAGAAAGGACCAGAGGGTTGGTGGTAGAGAGACAAATTAGGCCCCGGGAGAGGTGATGGGGATCTGTCACGAGGCTGGGGGCAATGATGAAAAAGAGGAGTGTATTGGTTTGAGAGCATTTCTGATGTAGAAACTGTAGGACTGGGTGATAATTCGGATCTCCATTCTTCAAATCAGGCAGGAGACTAAATTGAACAACTCTGGTTGCCTGTGATAACTGATAACTCTCAACTTCACTTTGTGCTGTGCAGACAGGGTTACACATGAGAAAACGAGGGAACCCTCTACCCTGTGAGGTCATCTTTTCTCAAAGACTCAAAGTTGATATGAAGAACAAATCTACACCCATGTTTCAGTCTTTGCCATTGTTCATTACACCATTTCCAAACTCCTTCATAAGAATTCCTCAGCTAATTTATAATGAGGATCTAGTCTTTTTCTTTTAACTGGTGGTTGAAAGTGATTTAGTTCACCATGTTTTGCTTTTGCTTGGCTATCGAGAAGTTCGGGATGAAATTTTTTTTTTTTTTTAATTTTATTTTTGGCTGCACTGAGTCTTTGTTGCTGCGCGTGGGCTTTCTCTGGTTGCGGCGAGCGGGGGCGACTCTTCGTTGCAGTGTGCGGGCTTCTCACTGCGGTGGCTTCTCTTGTTGCGGAGCACCGGCTCTAGGCATGTGGGCTTCAGTAGTTGTGGCTCGTGGGCTCTAGAACGCAGGATCAGTAGTTGTGGCGCACGGGCTTAGTTGCTCTGTGGCATGTGAGATCTTCCCAGACCAGGGCTCGAACCCATGTCCCCTGCATTGGCAGGCGGATTCTTAACCACTGCACCACCAGGGAAGTCCCCAGGGTGAATTTTTACACTCATAATAAGTGTAGTAGCCTAGGGGCTTGAGCTATACATTTTGCCTTCTTTTTTTTTTTTTAATTAATTAATTAATTTATTTAATGTTGGCCGTGTTGGGTCTTCGTTTCTGTGCGAGGGCTTTCTCCAGTTGCGGCAAGTGGGGGCCGCTCTTCATCGCGGTGCGCGGGCCTCTCACTATCGCGGCCTCTCTTGTTGCGGAGCACAGGCTCCAGACGCGCAGGCTCAGCAACTGTGGCTCACGGGCCCAGTTGCTCCGTGGCATGTGGGATCTTCCCAGACCAGGGCTCAAACCCGTGTCCCCTGCATTGGCAGGCAGATTCTCAACCACGGCGCCACCAGGGAAGCCCTATTTCGCCTTCTTTAAATTTTACTTCTATCATTTTCTACATGTGCTTTTTTTTAATCAGCAAAATACTTTTATAGGCCTCCAATACTGTTTGGAAGAAGTGGTGTATAAAATGATAAATACAAATTGCCCATCTGAGAGTGAGGTCACATGGTCTAGCTTCTAAACCAGCTTCATCCTCTCCTGTCACAGGTCCTGAGATTCCCCCATTAGACTTACTCCCTTGTGTTCGGGTATCTTCTTCACAAGACCCACAAGAAGTACGCATGTATTGTTTTGGATGGTAACTTGTTTGCACTCGATAGTAAGACAGATTAGTTTGTTGAATGTAACGTCACACTCAGCAGGGTGTAGGACTTGGAAGTGATAGGAAAGAGGACAAGGGAAATTTTGGTGGACACCTGGAGGTTAGGGATATTTTGGAGGTTGGAGCTTTGTGAAGGCCAAGTAGTACCAGGATGGACCTGAGAGGGAGGCCGTGGAAGGAGTGTCCAGATCACCCCAAAGTGGGACAAGAGTCACTGGCAGGAGAAATGGAGAGCCAGAAATCTGGTCCCCCAGCCTTGTTTTCTGCCACTGTGTTGACACAGGCTGACCAAGCCACGCTTTTGACCGACGTGAACGGCAAATCCAAAATACCGTGATTAGGTGACTGCCCACGAGGAATGATGTTTAGGAGGCTTGGAAAGAGATTCCACTTTCTCTGGTCTGAATATCTTTTATTACGTTTCCACTGTTGGTGGTTTATTCATTGCATCAAGTCACTGCCATCTCAGGAAGTCTCTGCTAACGTGAATACCCCCAGTGGTGTCATGAAAGAAGGATAAAATCATAGAAACATAGACCTTTGGGTTGGAAGGGACCTTGGAGAGAACTGATGGCAACCCTCGTGGATGTGATACACGAGGAAACTTAACCACAGGGAGGTTAAACCAATCAGACCAAAATCACCAAGCCAGTTAGTGACAAAACTTGGACTAGAACACAGGTCTCTGGCCACTAGTAGAAGCTCTTTCTATATTAGAGGCTAGTTTACGTCTGATTCCTTTCTAAAGTAACAGCTAAATAAAACGAAACTGGAGCTCCAGAGTGAGCAGGTTTTGATAGGAGGAGAGAGAAGAGAGACCAGTAGTAATTATGTGGACTTACTTATGGAGACCCGAACCATTTTTGTGAACCTGTATTATGTTTGTGGAGAATTGTCCTTTGTCTATATCACATGATTCTGGTGGGACCGTCAGTCAAAGACCCTAAAGCTGGCCAACCCCCTACGCCTGAGGGCCCATCTGACTAAGTCTGGTCAATCATTGGTCACCATGCCTGTTTTGTTGTTATTGGTCCAAGCAAGGGGTGGGTTCCAGGTCCAATCAGAGTCCCTCCATGAAATGGGATGGAGGGAAGTCTTACTTCCTCTGTAAAGACTATTTGGCCTGGAGCTGCAAGAGGCCCTCTTTCTCATGTTATTTGAGAGAGCCTGCCTGGGTATGAAGCTCACTCACAAAAAAGCAGAGCCCAACACAAGAAAGAAAGAGCAAGAAAGAGAGGAAGTTAGGGAGAAGAGGAGAGAAGGAGGGAGAAACAGAGAGAGAAAGAAGAAGAGATTGAGACAGAGAGTATGAGAGTACAAGAGCAAGCAAGCATCTGGAATAAATAATTTGAGTAACTGGATCCAGCTATGCCTGAAGCCAGATGCACTTTAGGACTTTTCAGTTGATGGGAGCCAATAAGTACCTTATATTTTTTCTGTTTAAACTCGTTCAAGTTGAGGTTCTCCTCCTTTTAACTGTAAAGATCCTGTTTATAATAAACTTTTTTTTTTTTAATTATTTATTTATTTATGGCTGTGTTGGGTCTTCGTTTCTGTGCGAGGGCTTTCTCTAGTTGCGGCAAGCGGGGGCCACTCTTCATCGCGGTGCACGGGCCTCTCACTGTCGCGGCCTCTCTTGTTGCGGAGCACAGGCTCCAGACGCGCAGGCTCAGTAATTGTGGCTCACAGGCCCAGTTGCTACGCGGCATGTGGGATCTTCCCAGACCAGGGCTTGAACCCGTGTCCCCCGCATTAGCAGGCAGATTCTCAACCACTGCGCCACCAGGGAAGCCCCTATAATAAACTTTTTATATAAATTATCCCACTTGATTCTCTCGACTGCTCTGTGAGACAGGTATCATCATGGTCACCATTTTATGAATGTGAAAATTGAGGCTCAGTGATTGGCCTGAGGTTATAGAGCTTTACGAAAGCAGCCTGTGTTACTCTTTATAAGATCCTTTCTTTTTATCTGCTAAACCCTGGCTGTGCAAGGGTTTAGGCTGAGAGGCCTGGATGCCAGCTCTGTCCTTTTGTGGCCTGGTGAGGGGCTAGCCGTCCTCTTTGCTGGCTGTTCTTCCAAAGCTGGTATGTTCACGCACCATTAGCAGCTAAGATAACGCTAAGCAGATAGGATAACTACCCTTGGCCATGAGAAGTGGGTTATTTGAATGGCTGAGTCGGGCATGGCACGCTCACCAGCAGTCAGGGGCAGGCATGTCTCCAGCCTTGTGTGGGTGGACACTGTGCCAGCCGCCCAGGCCGCCGTCACCTCCTTCAGGACCACAGCAGGCCTCAGTGGGAAGCTCCACCGCGAGCCATTCTCCTTTGAGGTCAGCACGTGGTGCTGCTGGGAGCCTGTGGTCAGCATGTGGTAACTCAAATAATACGCTCCACCGGGGTGAGAAAGCCACAACACAGCATGGAGGAAACAGTTCACCGGAACTTTCTACCTCATGTCTGCTGGGCAAGAGGGCCTTTGCGGCTGGGCTTTGAGCAATGCCTCTGGGTTCACCCATCCGTTCTCCCCAGAGAATCCTGTTAAAAGACAGGTGGGGGACCTCCCTGGCGGGCCAGTGGTTTGGACTCGGCACTTCCACTGCAGGGGGCCCGGGTTCGATCCCTGGTTGGGGAACTAAGATCCCGCATGCCGCTCAGCAGGGCCAAAAGAAAAAAAAAAAAAAAAAAAAAGACAGGTGGGCTGTAACACAGGAGAGCACCTCTAAACATCAGCTTAAAGGCCTGACTCTCCCTGTCTGGATCATTTCCCCCAGCACTGGGGCTGGACGAGGACACACAGACGCATCTTTCTACTTCTGGGGCGTCTCTCCCGTCCCTCAGAGAACACGCCAAGTTCTGCACCTCCCTAATGAAGACACCCAGCCGTGTGGGGCGTGACCGGATTGTTTTCTGGACCAGCTCCTTGGCTAATTCGGTGCGTCTGCCTCAGTTTTTCTCGCATGTTCCTGGGAGCCACGTGGTCCAGCACCACAGGAAGAAAAGTCTGCGAGTTACGGCTCCTCTGACTTGGGAGCACATTTCGCCTCTGATGTCTTTTTCCTGAATGTGTTTCAGCTTTACTCTTCTGATTCCTTCTCTCCCATCTGGTTTCTATCCGACCCAAGCAGATGTTTTTTCCATTTAAAACAGCACACGCACCTCTTTTCTTCTTTACATGCCGTGTTTTCAGTTTTGAAACAGTTTTTCATCTGGACTGAAACACATGTTTTGTTTTGTTTTTTTCTTCTTTTCCTCCTTCTTCTTCAAGAAAAGAAATGTACCTGTATTTTGATTTGGGTATGTGTCAATTCTTTCAGCAGACCCACAGAACAATTGCAACGAATGTCTCTCTCCCCTGGCTAGGATGCCACCCCACACATCCCATGATCGGCGTGCTCTGTGCACGGACAAGCTTTAAGCCACGACTAATATCAGCAAAGCACAGTATATATAACATGGTCAGTCGTGTATCATAAATATTTATAAAGACCATAGGAGACTTGCTCATAATGCAGAGGGTTGTGCCCAACAGGAGTTGAGCAGTATGTATTGGAGATTTTTGGAAAATGAAGAATAGATGACCTTTTCCTCAAATGA
Organism: Balaenoptera physalus; assembly: GCF_965194825.1. Classification (NCBI taxonomy): domain Eukaryota; kingdom Metazoa; phylum Chordata; class Mammalia; order Artiodactyla; family Balaenopteridae; genus Balaenoptera; species Balaenoptera physalus. The sequence continues at coordinate 87,397,883 of NC_138896.1, forward strand.
CAAAATGCCTCTCCCCTCGCTCCCTGCAACCCCGCCACCTCCTGGATTTTAAAGATAGATGGGAAAGTGAAGCCCTGGAATTTTTCTTTGCTGATTGAAGAGTGAGGCGGAACACTTTGCCATCAGCCATAGAAGAATTTATTCCCATTTTAAGTAATGTTTACACTATCCACCACACCATAGGGAAAAGAAGACAGAATTTGAAAAAGAGTGAGGCTCAAAATTCAAGACAGTGGCCGATTAAACAAGAGGCAGGGGTAAAGCACTGGGATTAGGAGGAGAATTGAATTCTGAGTCCACAGTTTGTCAGCTGTGTGAGCTCTTTGTGTCCCTAAATTTCCCTTCCTTCTCAGGGTCTTTGCACATGGACTTCTCTGCATGTGTAACACTCTTCCTGCCTTTAGCATGGGGGCACCTTCAGGTCTCTGCTTCGATGTCACCTGCTCAAGAGGGTCCTTCCCTGTCCACCCCACCAATGCAGGCCTGCCATTTGCCTAGTTTGTCTTCATCATTACACGGAGCACCAGCTCTTGTTATGTCTTTGTTTCCTTGTTTTCTAATCTGTTTGCAGGTCTTCATAATGCTAGGGGCTAGGGTCTCCTCCCTTCTCATAAAAAAAAAAAAAAAGACTTTAGTTTTTTTGAGCAGCTTTAGGTTTACAGAAAAATTGAGTGTAAAGTACAGAGGGTTCTAACCTACCCCAACACACCCCCATCTCCCCCAATCCCCCTATTATTAATATCTTGCCTTAGGTGGTGCATTTGTTACAATTGATGAGCCAATGTTGATACATTATGATTAACTAAAATTCATAGTTTACATGAGAGTTCGCTCTTGGTGTTGTACATTCTATGGGTCCCCCATTATAGCATCATACAGAACAGATTCACTGCCCTAACAATCCCCTGAGTTTCACCTACTCCCCCCTCCCTCCCTTGAACACCTGGCAACCAGTGATCTTTTTTCTGTCTCCATAGGTTTCCAGAATGTCATATACAGTTGACCCTTGAACAACGTGGGTTTGAACTGCACAGGTCCACTTACCTGTGGATTTTTTTCCATAGTAAATACTAGAATACTACGTGATCCACGATGAGTTGACTGGTAGTGTGGATACGGAGGAACCCCGGATACAGAGGGCTAGAAGGCTGACTTTAGGTTATCCGTGGATTTTCCACTGCGTGGAGGGTCAGCACCCCTAACCCTTGCATTGCTCGAGTCAACTGTAGCTGAAATCATACAGTATGTAGCCTTTGCAGATTGGCTTCCTTCACTTAGCAATTTTTCCTCCCTGCCTCATTTTTAACCACTGTGTTCCAGAGTCCTCGACTTAGGAAGTGCCCAGTGAATATTTCTGGAATGAATAAATGAATGAGCGTTAGGTTGCCCTGATTTGTAAAATGAGTCTACCTTATAAGGTTGTGAGGATTCACGAAGGTAACACATGGGAAGGACTTGCCGAGCTTATGACCCCTGGTGAGCCCTTGAGAGTGGTGGTTGCTATTTTTCATATTCTGGGGGCATAATCTGGGTCTTGGTGATGCTGGTGTGTGGATGGGGAGTGTTTAGGGGCTGACGGTGTGTTTATGAAACTTGGGCTTTTTCCAGAGCTCTGGCAGGTAAAACCACAATTTCTACATCAGCCTTTCTATCTCAGGATAGCCACTCCTAAAGTCCTGGGGCCACTGGGAAATCTTGGGAAGCTGCTGATAGGATGTCTCTGGTCATGGTTTTCAGAGCAAAATATTTCCACTATTTGCAATTATTCTGAGAGATGCTTCTTGCAGAATTATTCTGGGGCTCAGTATTTGAAATGTTCTTATTTCTTTTCTCTGACATGATCTTGAGTAACCCCAGCTTTTCTTGAAGAAAATCTTCACGTGGTGATCCCAGTTCTACTTCGTGTGGCGATGGAGTGGAAATTCTGATGGCTGTCCCAGTGGGAACCTGATGAGACTGGCCTGGTTGTAAAAGTGTGGCCTGCACGTGTAAAGTCTCTATATTCTGCAACTCTTCAATTGTCTGAAAATTCCAGATTGCTGAAACAACTTCTGAAATGTAAAATGTGAAAAGCATCTCATAAGAGCTCCTATCCTTATTTAAAATGCTTTTGGGAACTGGAGCATTTCTCTGGCTTTTTTAGGCCAAGATAGAAGTTGGCCTAAAACTTCGATTTCGATGTTTTATCTATCTAATGCCATCCATCTGGATGCTTGGGGACGGCCATGTGACTGTCACATGAGTGCTCTGGCATTTTCTGGAGTGCTTGAATCGTTGTTTTATAAAAATAAAATACAACTTTTGAGATATTTTAAATGTGTTGTGCTAAACAGAATTGGTTACACAATGTAAGCCTTTGTCATTTTAATTGGAGGAAAAAAAATCCTTCTTCTTACTCTGGCAAGAAGAAAGTGATATATCCAAATTAATAGGGTGAAAAATTTTAAAACAAATTTCCTTTAGGAAATCTTAAAATCTTTATAGGCTATTAGTTCTAATAATTAAAAATCCCAGTTGTAGTTTTTCAACTTTACACATAAATGGGATCTCTTCTTGAGACCCGACCTGCCTGAAGGTCAGATGAAACCCAAAGGTGAGAGAAGTTGGCTGTGGGTAAGAGCAGGGGTTGTCAAACACTATTGCTTGCAGGGATTATTTGGGTACTGGATGCTCATTAAAAATGCAGATGCCATCCCCCACCAAGATTCTGACTTAACTGCCTGGGGTGTGAGATGAGGTCCAAAAGTCTTCATACATATGGATTCCAGAAATTTCCCAGATTAGTGTTGTTTGAACTAATATTTATGGAGCACTGTTTTAAGAGCGTTGTACACATTCACTTATTTAATCCTCACAGTAACCCTCAGAGGTGGGTACCTTTATTATCTTCATTTCACATGGGAGAAAACTGAGACAAAGGAGTTACATACCTCACCCAAGGTCACCCAGACTCAGTTGGCTAGAGCAGACCTGGGGTTCAAAGTCTGGCAGTCTGGTGCCAGAGTCCAAGCGTTCAGCCACGTTGCTACACTGCCTCTAGTGGGTTATCATTACTTCCTTACTTTGAATCTGCATGAAAGATTTTTTTTTTTTCACTTCTTGCCTAAATGAAAATTTGCGTCTTTCTGTGACCTAGTTCAGCTATGTTGTACAGAGCGATCAGTTGATTCTATCAAGATGACCAGGCATATAGACATAAGACCACTTGGAAAGAAGTGGATATATCTGTTAGGATGGCTAATAATAAGTGTTGGTAAGGATGTGGAGAAACTGGAACCCTGGTACACTGCTGGTGGGAATGTAAAATGGTACAGCCACCATGGAAAACAGTTTGGCAATTCCTCAAAAAGTTAAATGTAGAATTGCCATGTGATCCAGCAATTCCACTTCTAGGTGTATACCCAAAAGAACTGAAAGCAGGGACTCGAGCACATTCTTGTACACCAACACTCACAGCAGCATTAGTCACAAGAGCTAAAAGGTAGGAATAACCCAAATGTCCATCAATGGATGAAGAGGTAAATGAAATGTGGTATATCCATACAATGGAATACCGTTCAGCCACAGAAAGGAACAGGAAATTCTGACACATGCTACAACACGGACGAACCTTGAAAACACATGCTAATAAGTGAAATAAGCCAGACACAAAGGGATAGATATTGTATAATTCCACTTATATGAAGTACCTAGAATAGTCAAATTCATAGGGACAAAAAGTGCAACAGAGGTTACCAGGAGCTTGGAGGGTGCAGGGAGAGGAGAACGAGGAGTTACTGTGTAATGCGGCGGTCCCCAACCTTTTTGGCAACAGGAACCGGTTTCATGGAAGACAATTTTTCCACGGACGGGGGGGTGGTGCTGAGGGGGTGGCGTGGGATGGATCAGGCGGTAATGCGAGCGGCGGGGAGCCGCAGATGAAGCTTCGCTCGCTCGCCCGCCGCTCACCTCCTGCTGCGCGGCCCGGTTCCTAACAGGCCACGGACCGCTACTGGTCCTCGGCCCGGGGGCTGGGGACCCCTGGTGTAATGGGTACAGAGTTTCTGTGTGGGATGATAAAAAAATTCTGGAAACATAGATATTGGTGATGGTTGCACACATTGTTAATAAACTTAATGCTACTGAATGTACTTATTGTTAACGTACTTAATGCTATTCATGTACTTAATGCTATACTGAAAAATCGTTAAAATGACAAATTTTATGTCATTTATATTTTACTGCAGTAAAAAAAGAAAAGAAGGAAAGAAACGGAAAAGGGAGACCATCAGCCAAAGGAGAAGAGACACTGAGGCAATGGGACTTTGGATTTGATTCAGATTCTTATCTCAGCTCTTGGCATTTTATCCAGATAATCATCCCCACTGTTATCCATTTCAATGTGTGCACAGGCACAGATGGGATAACTTTATAGAGACATCACTGAAATCCATCAAATGTTTATCTTCCTGTATAGAATAAAAGTCATTAATGTTAAAAAACATTAAAACTATTTTAAAACACTAAACTTCTAACAAATCCTAAGCAATACAATCCATTAAGATGAAGAAAGTCCCTCTGATTCTTGGGGAGGGGTTTACCACAGTGTTGCTATGACTACTGTGGGTGTTGTAATGACCCATTCATAAATACAGGCACCCCAGTTATTGGCTCATCCCAGGCACATGTTATGGGAAACAGAAACGTGCAACCTTGACCTCCGAAAGGATGAACCCTTGCCAACTCAACTGAAAGAGCAACTTGTAGATTGTATCCAGTGAAGGGCTGTGGTTTGAGCAAAGACAAATGTTACATAAAGCAGAGTTTGTTGTTCAATCCTGCTGAGGATGAGTAAAGTTCACAAGAGCTCAGTTCAACATGTGTAACCAGATAGGACACCAAAGAATTAACTAACATGGACCAGGCAACAGAACGTGACCGTTGCAGAGGGTCCACGTTCATCAGGAGCCAGGGCATTCGGGAGACGGACTTCATGACTCAGGAACGAAGGCGTGGGCTCTGCTTGACGAAGGGAATGATCGCACTTGAGAAAGAGCAGAATCATATCCTGGTAGGGTTACGGCGAGGCGTGATAAAGCTTATGGTGAATTCTAGTAAGTACTTTCTAGCACACGGCAAATAAACTCACAATATCTCTATCCTCTTCTAGGGGCACTTGTAGTCTTCTTCAGAAATTCAACTGAAGGAGCAACGTGCTGATCTGTGAGTCAGTGTAGGACTTCTAAATGCTCGTGTCCACATCTGGACAGCTAGTGTCTGCCCATCAACAGCGTTGATAAGAACAGCTGATCTGAATAATTTAGGAAATCCTTCCCCTTTAAAAAAAAAAACTATATAGGTGTGAATTACTTTATTTGGTTAACTAAATGGACAAAAGCTGTTGTTTACTTTTGCTCTGCAGTTGTGCGTACCTTTTTTCTGTTCAGGAAACAGGGAGAGTGGACCAGTATTTCTCCAATCTCTCAAACTAGTCATACCTCTCTAACTACCACCGTAATCCAAGCCACCCTCAACCTGTACCTGGGCTGCTGCCGTAGCCTCCTAGTGGGTCTCCCTAAGGCCAAGTTTGCTTTCCTCAACCCAGTCTGTAGTCCCCGAACTGAGTGATCTTTTAAAAATGGAGATCTCCTCATTCCACTTCCCTGCTTAAAACCATCGAATAGCACCTCATTCCTTGTTATAAAGCTTTAAACATTTTCTAGGTCCTGCTGGGTTTAGCCCCTCCCTGGCATTCTGGTGCCTGGTCTTGCCCTTGACCCTGTACCGCAGGGTCACCCTCCAGCGCCCAGCCTGCTAGCAAAAGCTCCACCAGCCTCCTTTCCATTGTCTGAACTCACCTAACACTTACCAGCCCCAGGGCCTTTGCCAATGCCAGTTGCTCTTCCTGGAAGACCCTTGCAATCAGTTTTGAGTTGGCCACCTTTTATTTTACACCCCTATTGTTAAGTTACTTTCTCAGAGAGACCTTTCTGGGGCACCCATCTAAATGAGATACTCTGTGTACTCTCTTTCTCTCAGGTCCCTTTCTTCCCTAGCACTTATTATGGTTGGTAACTGTATTTTTTCAATCTGAGTGATTTTATACGTAATGTCAGCAGTCCGCTGCACTATTACCATAAAAGGGGCAATGTGTATCTTCTTTATTAATACATCTTCAGAATCTGGCAGGTAGGTAGCCTGGCACATAGGCGTTCCTCAATACATACTTGTTGAATGAGAAATACTTAATCATAACAAGCTCACTGTGGTCAGAAAGAAGATGTAGGTGGAGACAGCTCATAAACAAACCACATGCATTTTTTAGGACTCTGAGTTAGTTTTATTAGTGTCCAGATACCTTGTTAAATTCAAAAATCATGACACAGGGTGGGGGGAAGGAGAAATCTGATTAATTATTTAACCTTCATTCATATTTAATACGACTTTTCTAAACAGATAGGGAGCTCTGCCAGCCTTGTAAATAGGTTTACAAAATTTGCATGGTCGAAATGCATACAAACAAAGCAATCCCATCATTTCCCTCCTTTTCTGCTTTTATTATTCGTCAACTCATAATGACCAAGAATCAGGTCAGTACTTGGCAACAGGAGGTGCGGAAAGGAACTGAGGATGGGGGTAACAATTGACATGGAATCCTTCGGAGCTCCCATTAGACCCACATTCTTAGGAAAGTCAGTGAGAGAAGTGTAGCGAGGAAAGACAGAAGATAAAAAATATCTTTTCTAACCATTGCTTAATGTTTTTAGATCCACCTTCAGCAGGGCAGCCAGAATTATTTTTAAAAATGACCCACTTGATTCTTAAAGCTCTCCAAGAGACAGAAATGCCATGATCTCCACAGGGATGAGGTAAAGATTAAATCAGATAATACACGGAAAGGATTTAGCCAAGTGGTCTCCATCTAGTGCTCAATCACGCTGTTGGCAAGGATTATTACCATTCGGCAATGCTGGGAGAGCCTCTTTCAAATCTTTAGTCTTAGAACCTATACTGATTATCTTAGCTCTCTTGAGGCCAAAAGTTTTTGTTAAATCAAACCTAGCCTCCCTGTCATTCAACTGTCTTTGATAACCTTTAATATTTTCTGTACTTTCCTTAAAATATGAAATTATAAAGTAAGAAGTAACGACTTCATGTTGGCTATATCTAAAAGAGTTGGAGGGAATTGCAGGATCTGAGCAATTAGCCAAACAGCTAAGCCTAGATTTTCTCCTCTTTTCTATCCTAATAGAATAGGTCTGGGTAATTGCATCAATTCTACACTTCATTTTGCATCTATCCCCAGAGTCTTAGCTGTGCAAAAAGGGATGTCCTTTAATGATTTCCTTTGAATGGCTTTCCATGTGGGGAGGAAGAGGGCCCCTCTTGTTCAAATACAAAGGAACCATCCATCCACCAAGACCTTTCTTCTCTGTTAAGTATCTCTTGAATTTCAAAGGAGGACTTGGAATTTCTCAGTCCCAATGTTAACCCGTAGCTCCAGAACTGCAATTTACTGTCTTTGTCCCTTTAAAACCAGAAAACACTACAGGCAATGAAATAGCAGTTCTTATTTTTCTTGGGTTCAAAACAAGACCAGATTCCAACCTGCTCATGCTTACCATTTCACAGTAACCAAGCGGTTTATGATAATCAGCTCAAGAACACACTTTCCTTCCAAACAAGGAGATGGCTACTAGCAGCAACAGCTGTATTTTGCTAGTCAGTCCTCATGGTAAAGATTTACAGTTTTCAATTCTGTCACTTGGTTTGCCAACTGTTCCTCTTCCTGGAGCTGCCCGGTTGTTTTTTTTGAGGGGCCTTGAAGTGGTTTCCTAGCTATTTAAACTCCCCCTGAATGACAATGCGGCTTTAGAGCCGGACTGAAGAATGGAATTCCCTGTTTATATCCACAAGACTTCTCCACTCTCCCTCTTTTAAACATATGCAGAGTCACCGCAGAAACTGGAACCAGATTAAAAGAAATGCTGGCTTTTAAGGCCAGTTTGAAAAACGGTAAAGCTGGGAGCCGGCTCCGCGCTCCCGGCCTCTTCCCTTTCCGCGTTATGTGATTCATTTGCTCTAATCCATCACCGATTCATCATGCTCGTCCATCAGAACCTTCAAAGCCAAGCCCACAGCTGCTTTTGCCATTTATCAGTGGGAAATAAAAGAGAAAGGGGGGAAAGTAAGGAAAACACATCACCCCGTTCCAGGGCCTGGGATAATGGGTGTGAAAAAAGGGTGGAGGGTAAGCTTATCTAATGAAACCCAGAGGCTTGCAAGGATGTGAATTCCTGAACAAAGGATTATAACTGAAAGCAAGCCCAGCAGCCAGTCTGCCACCAAGTTTCGGGGAGAAAGCCGGACAGAAACAAAAGGTTTAGGGGGAAACTAGAGGAATGTGTACCAAATGATACCCACACTCTAGAGGAGTTTAAGACTCAAATATTTGTAGGAATTTGTTCTCTATGACTAGCCTCTCAGCTGGCTTTCAGCTGTGCAATAGAACCGAGGCATTCGGCCTGGGAAGCGAACATTCGACCTTGAAGCCCTTCCTTGCAGACTGGAAAATGAAGGGTCGAGTAATTCACAGTTATCATTTTCATAAGATGTCTTGCAAATCACCTGCCACTGAAACACCGCTGATGAGTGTCTCAGTCTTGAATTGGTGATGCATCAAGATTTGCTCTCAGGTTTGAGGATCAAAAAGCAAGGGCCATCTGACTCAGTGATTCCACTTCTAGAAGTATAGGCTATATATTTATAACCCATGGGAGGAGAGGTCCATCTCTTTGTGATAGCGTAAGATAGAAACAGCCTCAATGTTCACCAATAATGGCATAAGATGTAGTTACGAAGAAGAATGAGGAGGGTAAGGAAACTATGGGTATTCAAATCTACTCCTTATTGTGGGAATTCTCAGCAATAAAAAGGAACAAAGTTCTCAGATGTGCAACATGGATGAATCTCAAAAACAAAGAGGGCTTCCTTGGTGGCGCAGTGGTTGAGAATGCAGGGGACACGGGTTCGAGCCCTGGTCTGGGAAGATCCCACATGCCGCGGAGCAACTAGGCCCGTGAGCCACAACTACTGAGCCTGCGCGTCTGGAGCCTGTGCTCCGCAACAAGAGAGGCCGCGATAGTGAGAGGCCCGCGCACCGCGATGAAGAGTGGTCCCCGCTTGCCACAACTAGAGAAAGCCCTCGCACAGAAACGAAGACCCAACACAGCCATAAATAAATAAATAAATAAATAAAATTTTTAAAAAAACAAAAAAACCCCCCAAAGGACTATATACTGTATGGTTCCATTTATAGGAAATCCTAGAACAGGCAAAGGTATTTTATGGTAGAAAAACCAATAGTTTCTGAGGATATAAGAGTGGGAATTGACTGGGTGAAGGACATGAGAGAAGGGATGATATTAATATTCTATATCCTGATAAGAGTTTGGGTTTCACAAATGTATTCATTTGTCAAAACTCAGAATATTTACTTAAGATTCTTGCATTTTATTATATGTATATTTTACATAAAAACTGTAAACAGATATTGAACTCTAGGTAATAATACACTTGCTGAAGTATTTAGGTGAAAGTGTACTGAAGTCTTGTGACCTCCCTGGTGGCGCAGTGGTTAAGAATCCACCTGCCAATGCAGGGCACATGGGTTCGATCCCTGGTCTGGGAAGATCCCACATGCCGCAGAGCAACTAAGCCCACAAGCCACAGCTACTGAAACCCATGCACCCAGAGCCCGCGAGCCACAACTACTGGAGCCCACGCACCTAGAGCCCGTGCTCCTCAACAAGAGAAGCCACCGCAGTGAGACGCCCGAGCACCGCAACAAAGAGTAGCCCCCGCTCGCCACAACTAGTGAAAGCCCGCGCAGCAATGAAGACCCAACGCAGCCAAAAACAAATTAAAAAAAAAAGGGTATTGAAGCCTCCAATTTATCTTGAAATGCATCATAAAGTAATGTGGTTTGAAGGATGGATAGAAGGATGGCAGATGGGTGGATATTTGATAAAGCGAGCACAGTAAAATGGTAATGGGAAACCTGAGCTGGTGAGTATTCACAGGTATTCACAGTAAACTTACTTAAACTTTGATCTATTTTGAAAATGTTTATAAGGTGTTGGGGGAAAAAAGAATGAGGAAGCTTTTTATGTCCTGATAAGGGCTTATCTCCAGCTTTTCTTTTTTAATTTTTTAAATTGGGGTATAGTTGTTTTACAGTGTTGTGTAGTTTCTACATTACAGTGAAGTGAATCAGCTGTATGTATACGTATAGCCCCTCTTTTCTGGATTTCCTTCCCATTTAGGTCACCACAGAGCACTGAGTAGCGTTCCCAGTGCTATACAGTAGGTTCTCATTAACTATCTATTTTATACTTATTGCTGTATATATGTCAATCCCAATCTCCCAATTCATCCCAGGTTTATTCTTAAGTAAAAAAGTAACAGTATTCATAGTGTGCTATCAATTGTAGGAAAAAAAAAACAAATGCATATGAATATTTGTTACTATGTGCAAATAGAGGAAGACGTAGAAATGGAATACTAGAGAGGTAATAATCCTAGAAACACTTACCTTAGATAGAGGAGGGGAGGTAGGGATGACAGGGCATATTTTAAAACATAAGGTAAATCATTTTGTACCTTTGGATCTTGTGTATGTGGATGGATTACCTACTCAAAGAAAAAAAAAACACGAAAAAGGACATACGTCTGAGCTGTCTCAAATATCAAGGCTGACACTTGGAATTTATTTATTTTTTTTAACATCCATTCATTCACTCGATATTCACCAATCTCTTGTGTGCCAGGTATTGTCCCAGACCCTGGGGAGGGTAAGGAACCAAAGCCAGAGGTTGTCCCTGCTCTCACGGAGCTTACTGACTCGTGGACCTAGTTAAAGGTCAGGTGCATGTCCTAGGGTGACCTAACCTAGTCTGGGGTGGGGTGGGATGGACTGAGGATGGCAGTCTGGGCAGGGAGAACAGTTTGTGTGAAGGCTCTGTGATGGGAGGGAGCAAGGTGGTTCAAGTCCCCTAAAGAAGATCAGGATGGAGGATCCCAGAGAACACAGAGGGCTGAGGTAGAAGGCAAGGAGATACCAGTGGGGACCAAACATTCAGGATACTGATCTTTATCCTGTTATTTAACATCATAACTTACTTTCTGAACATGTTTTGCATGTCAAGATACATGTTTTTTTCTATCTGTAATTTTCTCCCCCCCACCCCCCCACAAATTCTAAGAGGACGTCAGGGCAGAACTTGTTCTAGCTCTTCCCAGGAGAGATGGAGCATCTCACTAAATCTCCCGGCATCTCAGACGCTCACGTCACCTTGTTCTCTCCACCTCAGGACACACTGGCCTGACTTCCAAGGGCCAGAGCCTGCATTTCTTTGCCTGAGGGCTTTCTCTGGCTGCTGGCGTCCTCCGCGCCCCTGAGGCAGGCAGATGGCTCCCCTAGAGAGATAATGCCCCGGAGAGCAGCCCTCAACCAGCAATTTGGTGAGAATTGGGATATTTGTAGCCCAGCTTCTCCACTTTGGCTTTCACCATCCTTTCTCCCTTTCCTCAGTGGGAACTGGGGAGGGCTGGTTTTGATGAGTTCAGTTGCAGAATTTGGACTTAGTTAAAATCCTAGGTCTTTTGACGTCATCTTTAGTCTCATCAGAGGAGCACACGTTACTTGTCACGTTTTCTTCTCAAGAACACAGCTGCTGTTTCTCTGATCTTTAATCTCACTAAATACAATCACAGAAGAGACAGTCCTTTAAAAATTGTCTTGGCTTCCATTTTCTATCAAGATGGTCAACTCACACTTCTAGCGTACGGTCCCTTTATATTCTTCTAGGCACCAGCACCAATATTGAAATTATCAAGAACCAGATAAAAAGATGCCAAGGAGTCTGAGTGGATCAAAAATATTGCTTTATGTGACTAATTATTTCTGAAGGATTTCTACCTTTAAGCCTTTAAACTAAAATACAGGCTTGGTATAGCTAATTCTCCACATCCCGTCTTTCACACTCTTCATTTGTTACTTTTGAAAAAAGTCAGTGAAATTTTCTGCAGAGATCAGATGTGAAGCAATCTATGGCAGGGTGAAATTTTATAGTCTGGATGCTGCCTTTTTATTAAGGTGTCATTTCCTTTCCTTAAGAAGAATGAGGCTGTTTTAGGGTGGGTCTCTGTGAATGACTCAAACCCAAACCCTTTTAGTTTGGGAAGTCCAAGTACCAAGATAATTTTCACGCTGGGATTACTTGTCCAGATGGTTTGAGCACAGTTTTCTTGGCATGCTTGTAAGAACACAGGAATTTTCAGGGGAAACCAGAGAACATAGTAGGGAGGAGAAGAGGTGGGGAGGATAAGCGTGGCTAAGAAGTCAGAAAAAAATTTGGATTCCACAAAATGGCACTGGCCAGCTGAACTGGAATCAGTCCTAGTTACATTTGGCAATGTTAGCCCTCTCCCTTCTCCAAGAGCACAGACTTCCCTTTGTCACAGTGGGAATTACCTGGCTCTCCTAACAGAGGAGGAAAGAACCAGAGGGAAATTCACAGTGCTGATGGAGGTGAGAATGGAGGTGCCGCACAGAACACTGCCACCAGGAAACCTGGGGTGAACTCCTGTATGCCTGCATAGGGCACTGAGCCAGGTAGAGAAGGAAGGCTGTGAAGGGAGATGTCATTTCAAAGAGCTGTGTTAGACCTGGAAACAGCGTGGGCGAACAACTTTCTCTGATAGCCGGAGCAGCCACTGTTTAAAAGCAGAACAAAGGTGTGGTGGTAGGAAGAACTCTGAGATGGCCCACGAGATTCCCCTGGTGGACGCACACTATCTCCTGGTCATTCAATCAGCCACTATTCTAAGCACTGCTGTGAAAGAATTTCACAGATGTAATTAAGGTCCCAAATCAGCTGACTTTAAGATCGGGTGTTGGTCCAGCGGGATCTGACCTCGTCACATGAGTCCTTTAAAGACAGAGAGTGGCAGAGATGAGAGTCAGAGAGACCTGGAGAAAAGCAAACATCCACGTTTGTGAAATGCCCATGGTGGCCACAAGGCAAGGAGGGTGGGTGACCTGTAGGAGCTCAGGGTGGCTCCCAACTGACAGCTAGAACATCAGTCCTACAACCACAAGGAAATGAATTCTGCCAACAACCGATGTGCTTTGAAGAGGAGCCAAAGCCCCCAGATAAGACGTTAGCAAGCCTTGGCTAACGTCTTGATTTCAACCTGGTGAGATCCTGAACAGAGAATCTAGCCACGCTGTGCCCAGACATCTCACCTACAGAAACTGGGAGATAATAAACTTGCGGCAATTTGTGACTCAGCAACAGAACAGTAAGTCAGAAGACAACAGAGTCACAGTTGGACAGTCATTGTGGCTTGGTGATCAAGAGGATGTGCTCTTTCTTCAAACGCCTCTGATCAAAAGCCTGGCTCCACCACTTACCAGCTGTGTAATTTGGAACAAATTACCTAACCTCCCCAAATCTCACTGTCCTCATGTGTAAATCAAGATTAAAATAATGGTTAAGATCAAAAGAATGTTACGAAGATTAAATGAAATAATGTGTCAAGTTCTAGATACGATGCATGGCACTTAATGAATGCTCAAAAAGCAAAAAGTTAGCAGCAGCAGCAGCCGTGATTTGTGCAACACAAAGCGCATGTTGGGCCCTTTGCAAGGGGCTTTACAGGATTCATCTTGACAGAAACCCTGTGATGATGAAATTATTATACCCATTTTACAGATGGGGAAACTGAGACTCAGAGAAGTTCAATAGCTTGTCTAAGGTTATGTAACTAGTAACTGGAGGAGTCAGGATTAAAATAAGGGGCTCTTTGATTCATTGGTGGAAACTAGGTTCCAATCATGGCAAAGAGGTCGTAACTCTTGAGATTCTTCTTTGGAGGAGAACCAGGGTGACAGGTTGGGATTCTGGCCCGCTGAGTATCTCAAAATGGAGCCAAAATGATCCTCAGTGCTCCAGCCATGGTCTCTGGTCTATAGGATGCTCTCCCCTTTGTCTCCCTGCCCCCTTGTTTGGGTACCTCCTGCTCAACTTCAGACCTCAGCTCAAATATCACTTCCCCAAGGCGGCCTTCTCTGACCCCACAGGCCAAACCAGATCCACTTCAACACATTCTCATAAAGTTCCTCTCTTCTGTAATAGTTCTCACATTTTATCGTTATGTGCCAGACGAGCGGTTCTCAGCCAGGGGTAATTCTGCCTGCCAGGGGACATTTGTCTATGTCTGGAGACGCTTTTTGTTGTCACAACTGGAGGGGGGTGTGTGTGCAAATTCCACGAATAGGTCAGAGATGCTGCTAATATCCTACAGTGCACAGCTTAAGAGTCCCCACAACAAAAATGATCTGGCCCCAAATGTCAACTGTGACAATGTTAAGAAACCCTGTCCTGTATTTATTTATATTTTTAAAATAAAAATGAGATCACAATTACATATCACTTGCTTTTATAAGTTAAAAGAGATTCCTGAACATTTATTTATTCATTTATCTAATGTTACTAGTTTTCCAGAAGCAGACTTACAGATATTGAAAACAAACTTACAGTTACCAAAGGAGGAGGAACGTGGTGGGGGAGGATAAATCAGGAGCTTGGGATGAACACACACTACTGTATATAAGATAGACAACCAACAAGGACCTACTGTACAGCACAGGGAACTCTACTCAATATTCTGTGATAACCTATATGAGAAAAGAATCTAAAAAAGAATGAATATATGTATATGTATAACTAAATCACTTTGCTGTACGCCTGAAATTCACACAACATTGTCAACTATACCCCACCAAAACTCACACAACAGTGTAAACTATACCCTCACACAACACTGTCAACCATACCTCAACAAAATTAAAATATTTTAAAAAAATATTACTAGTTTTCTTTTAGTGTGCCAGTACACACAGGAGAGGAAATATTGTTTCATGCCATCATGTAGCTTTCCACAGCATCATTATTTTCAGGACTGCATCCCATTAACACCAAGCAGTTCTCTATTATTGGACATTTAGATTGCTCCTTCTCCCCCTTTTTCTTTTTCCTTTTTTCTTTTCCTTTCCTTTCCTTTCTGTTCTCCTTCTCCTTCTTCTTTTTTTGCTGTTATAAACACCACCATCATGAACATCTTTGTGGCTTAACCTTTACACACATCCCTGATGATTTCTTCAGAATCAATTTGACCCTAACTGCTTTGGAAATCACTTTGTATTGCTGAATTTAACCAAGAGCCCATGGCCAACAGCAAACCCACAAACATTGCAACTGAAAAGGCAAGTGTTCGCCCCCTCCTGATAACACCAATGGGAGAGCCAAGGCTGTAAGAGAAGCGAGGCAGGATGGCCAATTCTCATCCAAGATGTGGTTTTCACATCGTCTAAACCTGCTGGGGCAGGCCGGCCTTTGGCAGGGACTAACTTTGTAATCTTTTCTACCAGAGACTCCCCAAAATTCTCAACTACTTTCTGAGTTCCCAGGAAAGATTCTTGACGTTCACAGAGAGTTAAAGAAGAAAAAGATGTGTTCACAGACAAATTAAAACAGCAAATGACAACTGGCTGGAAGTCATTCTTTCTGTGTAAGGAAGGTGGGGAGCCCAGTCAAAGCCCTAAGTAAACAACTTACAGAGACAAAAGACAAGGTGTTTCTTTTCTGAGCACTGGGAATTCAGTAACAACTTGCGTCAGATTTTGCAACCCTCACAAGAGTTTGGCTATTACAACACAGTGATTGTATTCCTGGAACGGTCTCAGAACCACTTGCCAGGTTCTTTGGCCTGAAAGTCAAAGATGGCCATGAAACCAGTCCAAACCACGTTAGATTTGGGGACTGGTGGGGAGAGAAACAGGGTTGGAATGAAGGTGATGGGGACAACATGGTATATTTGTAAAGATACCCAAATCCTTCCCACTCTCAACTCTGACAATTGCTTGACTCTGTGTTGACACTTTGAACTTGAAGCGTTCTTCAGGTGAGCACAGGACAAAAGGCAAAAGGATGTGTTCTGGTCAAACAAAGAACATACCTTGTAAATGTGGGAGGTGACTTCTGGCATCATGTTCTCAGGACATAAGGGGTTGAGATGTAGGAGGAAGCCACCTAACGCCAAAGCATTTAAGTTGTGTGGTTTTCTTGGGCATAAAGCACAGGAAGGATTCCAGGGGAAGGGAAGAATGTTTTGTTCACAAAATCTACAGCTAAGCAAACAGTGCAGGTTGGAAAGGAATTGTAGTGTTTTAATATTATACAAAAGAATAGATGATAAATCCATTTAGAATTGACAAGAGCAGCCACATGAATAATCCAAAAAGCATTGCTTCGAGTCCTGAGAATGAATAATGCGGTGTCTTGCCCCAGCATATTTCTCTTTCTAAATATGTTTCCTGTAATTTATTGTTAAAATGAATGAGCATTCCCTGAGTGGCTGGAGAAAGGGGACCCATATTTTGGGCAGCACAAAGCGACGTCCCTGAGGTCAAAACATTCCTGCAGATAACTTATACAGGCATCAGTGAGAGTTGACTGGGTGTGCTACTGTCTAGGACTTTTATGAGTCAAAAAACTCTTGAATCCACTATTGTCCCCTCCTAGTTTTGGTGTGGTTTTTCCAGTACCCAGCACCCTGTTAACGACTCAGTTTGCATTCCCTGACCTAGATGACATTCACTGCATCCTGTCACCCAGTTTTATTTTCTTATTTTATTACCACTAGCTGAAATTTTCTTATTTAATCTTAATTTTTATTTTACTTTTTACTTAAACTAGAACATAAGCTGTGAGGTTCAGAGGAACAGAAACTCCTCTGTTCTGTTTGCTGTCATATTCTCTATGCCTAATATACTACTTGGCACATAGTAGGTGTGCAGTAAATATTTGCTGAGCATATCAACACGTTTCCATCCGACGTACTTTCTAGTGAGGAAGTCAGGGCTCCCTGAAGACTCAACGCCAGCTGAGCTCCTCCAAATTATCTCCCACCCTCAGGCCTTTTTTTTTTTTTTTGCTTCTTTTCAAAAAGTAAGCTATAAATTACAAACAGTAAACATCATCTTTCTTAGTGTATGGTTCTGCAGGTTTTGACACATGCATTCAGTCATGTAACCACCACAATCAAGATGTGGAATAGTTCCATCACCTCCCAACCACCCCCCACCCCGGGCTATTTAGCAGTTAATCATTCCCTGCACCCCTGCCCCTGGCAACCATTGATTTCATTTCTGTCCCTACAGGAGAAAGCCTTTAGAATCTGGCTTCTTTCACTTAGCATAACGCATTTGAGGTTCATCGTGTTGTATCATTAATTCATTCCTTTCAATGGTTGAGTTGTCTTCCCTTGTATGGATGTACCGGAGTTTGTTTATCCATTCCACACTTGAGGCATCTCACCTCATCTCTTCTTATATGGAAAAGTTATGCTCACACAGTGGCTAAGAGCAGAGCTTTGGGGTCTGCTAAACATGGGACTGAATTCTAGGCTTGATACTTCCTAGCTGTGTGAACTTCGGGCAAGTCAGCAAAATACCACGACTCAGTTTCCTCAGAAGAGTATTGGAGATAATTTATACAAAGCATTGAGCAAAAGGGCTGGCAAATAATAAGTGTACAATAAATGGTAGCTCCAATCATTTTTGGTGGGAGTGGGGAGAGGTCCTGCTCAAACTTCCTTTCCTCTGATCACCTCACCAATTTTTAGTCATTTAGTTGTTACTTAACCGGTCTCAACCTCGGTTTCTCTAACTGAAATATGGGGGTAATAATACCAAGTTCATAGAGTTGCTTTTCAGACTAAGTGGGCTAATACATGTAACTATCCTAACGTGGTGGTGCCTGGCTCAGAGGAGGTCTTCAAGAAATGGCAGCTTCCTAGCTGAGTGACCCTGGGCAAGTTACTTAACCTCTCTGTGTCTCAGTTTCCTAATCTGAAGCGTGAGGATAATAATGCCTACCTACAGGGTTGTTTTGGGGATTATATGAGATAATGTATGTCAAGTGCTTAGAAAAATGTCGAATACATAGAGTTCAATAAACGTCAGCTGTGACTACGCTTCTGAGGGTTAGACACCGCACGTGTCTGATTCTCATAGATCACTTGAGCTTTATGTATCTCTGTACTATCACAGAAGAGCACAGCTCCGGGCACAATGTAGGAGTTCGATGCATGCTTGTTGAACTGAATTAATCCAAATAACATATGTCCCTTTGGGTCACATCATGATCTGAAATTTTATTATATATATTTAAATGCAACACAAAGCAAATTTTCAAAGGATACATTCTGCGAAACCATCAGTGCTGAGATTCAGAAAAGCAGTTGAGGACTTATATCACCCATATAAGAGGCCTTTCGTTAGGATGATCGTGAAAAATTTTTCATACTGGCACTTCTTTTAGAGAATCTCACCCTTGGTTTTTCTGAAAGCTCTTCTACAGTTCACTTGTTTTATCCTTCAGAGAAGAACACACTGAGTTTTTGCCATGGCTTGGTTGCCTTTGGAAATCAGACTTGTCTGTTTTCTGGCTCCAGGACTGGCCTGCTGTGTGACTCCAGATAAAGTGAGTGCCTTCTCTGTGCCATAGGTGCTCCATCAGCCACTTTTGTGCACTGCAGAGTTAAATCAACAATTCTTGTTCGGTTGTTTGATATCCATAAAGGTGGGAGGTGTGTACTGGGGTAGAGCAAGGCACTATAAAAGTTACTATCATTTATTGTAAAGAAGTGAGGGGTTTTAGACATTATTTGGTAAGAAGATAGGTTTGTGTAGACTATACACGCATGCATGTCAAGTTACTAAGCTCGCATTGAGGTCTGTTTACTTATTCATTCATCCATTTTACACTTGTCAAGCACCTATCATGTTGCCTAGCTATCAATATGACAGTCTGCCCCCTGGGTGGGGTACATACCCCTGGGTGGGGCGTAAGGCAGTTTCACATCAGTTTCTGCTGGCCACTGCGAATGGTCAGTGATGCTGGGGATAAAAACTGGTCCAACTGGAGTGAATCTCTAAACTTTGGTGGGAACTGCCAGAAAAGAGACTCATTGTTTCCTCCTGGACTTGACATTGGAAGAAACTGCTGGTGGCCATCCTGCCACCCAGAGGAGACTGTCCAAGAATGGAAACAAACAGAGGAAGCTGGCTCAGGAAGAGAGAGAGAGAGAGAGAGAAATGAGGTCCTAGTGACAGAATCCGAGGCCTGACTCCAAGTGTAACTGAAGGACACACTTTCTATCCATGTATTTTTCTATTGATGTATCTATTGACAACTTTTTCAATTTTGTAAGCCAATCAGTCCCTGAGCCACCTTTTTTTTGGGCATATGCCGGTTTGGGTCCTATTTAATGTTGTAACCACTTACTAGTTATGAAATCTTGGGGTTACTTAACCACACTGAGCTTCAATTTCCACATTTGTAAAGAGGGGGTAAAAATTTATAATGTGTGTTTTTATTGAGATAATTAGAAATGATGCTAGTATATAGCAATTCCCAAAGAAACAAATCTTTCCCGAATGTCACCTTCCCAAGGGGGACTACGTTGATCTTCCTATTTAAAATTTCAAGGCCTCAGCACTCTCTATCTCATTAAGCCTGCTTTGTTTCTGTAGCACTTAATACCTTTATTTCTGAAGCACTTATGGCGAAGTGATTTATGTAATCGTCCCAACTAATGGCTTCCCTGAATCTGCATCTTTGGCCCTGTCACTTTGCGGTCCTCTTCACTGAGTCCGGGCTCTGTCATGTGACTTTCTTTGGTCAATGGTATATTAGCAACTAGGATGCAAGCAGAGACTTGAGAAGTGTGCGTGCCTTTTCATTTTTCCTTTTGCAGAATTGGAATGTTCCCCTTTGCATGTCTGCCTAGCCATGAGAACTTGCTGGGGCTAGTCTGCAGGCAGGATGGAAGAGACACATGTGCCAGAATGAGCTAGTTTGCTTCAGTTGACCCCAGATGACTGAACCCTTAGCTGCAAGCCAGCCAGACCCGTGAGCAAGCCCAGCTGAGAGAAGCCACCAACCTAAATCACTGATCCACAGAATCAGGAAATACAGAAATGGTTACAGATTTAAGCAGTTGAGATTTGGGGTGGTTTGTTATGCAGCAAAAGCTACCTGATACACTAACATACCATTAATTTACTTACTTGCTATGTGTACTGTCTTCCTCCCCCAACTACATTGTGAGCCCCAAGAGGGTAGGGATTTTTGTCTGTTTTGTTTAGAGCCTGGCAGATAGTAGGTACTTAAACAATACTGTTGAATGTTAAACGAATAATATAGAAAGTACCCTAAGAAGTGGCATGTGAGTCGATGTTTAACAAATGGTAGCTATTGTAATGATACTGTTAAATATTTTTATGAAAGAGCCAACATTTTTTTCTCAGGCTCTTCTGTTATTTTTCCTGCTGATATTGTCCCAGAAAGGGGAAACAGACAAGCCACTCTCCTTTGGGTATAGGATGGAAGATGAGGGATGGCAATAATGTCAGATACAAGCTTAATTCTTTTTCTTACCAAACTGACTTGGGATTGTGGGTGTTACAGAGACACAGTTCTTCATTTTTTAACTTGGTTGGTGTCACCCTAGCAACCCCTGGGGATGCAGCTGGGTTGACATTTATGTGTGTAGGTGGAGCCAAAGGTTGTGCAAAAGGTAAACTTACAGCATAGATAATATTCTTTTAAAACCACCATCATATCTGAAGTATTGGGTTGGCCAAAAAGTTTGTCTGAGTTTTTTTTCCGGAAGGTCTAAGAAAAACCCAAACGCACTTTTTGGCCAACCCAATAATTCATTAGTTACTGGATTATCTGTTTAATTCCTCTCTTCTCTACCAGGCTGTCAGCTCCATGGAGGAGGGGACCACTTCTACTTTATTTACCATTATACCCGCACCATCCACCACAGTGCCGGTATTTAAATCTATTTGTTGGGGGAATGATTCATGACCTTGTTCATTTTAAGAATGTAAGCGTCCTGAGCTGAGGGACCACATCTTTTCACAAACATGGTGTGAGCATGGCAAGATGGTAGTACATCATCTATGTACGATCATTCTCAATTTGGGGCAAATTTTATTGAGCCATTACTATGTGCCAGGCATTGTACTAAGCACATGATACATGCATTCACTGTGGAGGAAGGTGCTGTAAAAAGTCCAGTTTTATAGATGAGTCAGAAACACAGTAAGCCTCTCTTGGAATATTGTGACATACATTGAACAAGTCACACTCCTTCTGAATCTCTATCCCTCACTTGTCATTTAAAGGGGTCAGGTTAGAGCAAGCTTTCCTCCTATGTGTATCAATCTGAGTTGTTCTAGAAGGAAAATAAAGACTTTTGTGGTGAGCAGACTTGTGTGCCACACCACATCCCTTTGGCCCACCTTAGCTCAGGGCAGCTGTGTGGAAAGTTCCATGCACGTTGCAAGAGTTCCACGTCAAGTGTTTCCCTCGGTGTCTCTTTGCTTTGTTGCCTTAGAACCTTCCCTAAAACTGTGGTGGGCTGCTCTGCCAGTACGCAGGTGCAACCCAGGAAGTGCAGGGCATTTAACCCCCCTTGGACAACCTTCAGCCAATAGGGAACGGGAGCCCTAGTAGCCTTGATCTTTAGTGGGACGATCTTGAGGCACATTTTATATGGTTCCTCAGATGTTCTCCAGCAACACTGAGTTCCAACTGCTCATAATTGCAATCAGCTCCTTAACGCATCTTGTTCTTTCCCTGTTTCATGCTCCCCACTCCTTCACTTTTCATCACTGGAATCAACTCAGAAATAAACTGTACCTGAACTCAAGTGTTTGTCATTGCTTTTGGGAGAATTCAAACAAAGACATATGGTCAAATAATATGAGAAAACACTGCATGCTATGTTCCTCTGTCAGACATGCAAAATGCACATTAACATATTCAAAACTCTGAAGAGTCCTGCTGCAAAGTTACTCATCTAGCGCTCTTTAACTCAGGGATTCCCAAACTCACCTGCCCACAGAAAGTTTTACTTTTAAGATCTTTAAAATTTCCCCGAATGAGTGCTCCATGGAATATACTTAAAGAAATGTTTGTCAGTATCATCTCTAGGACCATCTTCCTCACTTGCATTCTTCAAGCTGATGGGTGGATCCAGCCTTGACTGTCATTCCCTGTCCTGGAGCCAGCAGCCAAATAGAACTCTCCAGACAAGAGATTTCTCAGTGCCAGGGAGGATAACCTTCAGACAAGCCGTTTCCGGAAACTGTCTCTTTCCCTTTTCCTTATAAATGGGATGGTCAGCCTGCTGGTGAGGCCAGGAATGTTTGGCTGACTGGGCTGGGAATGCAGCTGTGGGCATCCTGAGAAAAAGCTCCATTTGCTGATGACGCAGAAGCCCAGATGAGATGAACAGGAGACGGGTGCCAACCAGCCCGCCTCCCCATGCTCTTCCGCTAACAAGCAGCCATGGGAGAATGTCATTGGCATGGGTCCAGGGTGGATAATTGTTTCCGAAGGTGATGCACAGAAGGGCGCTCAGGAGACCGAGCCAGGGCTGGCTCAGGAGGATGTGTGTGGAAACCTGGGGCCTGGGGTTTGCAGCCTCCCAGCGGGGGCTGGTCGTTGGGAGTGGAGAGGGCTGCCCAGCAGTTAATCCATCTTCTTTCACTGCTCAACATCTTATATTTAAGTAACAGCATTTGGGTTCTTGGATTTGGGGGATCAGGTTACACGTATTTGAGAGACATGCTTGAAAATCTTTTCATTCTTTTAATAAAAATGAAACCAATGGAAATAATAACAACAATGGGGGGCTTCCCTGGTGGCGCAGTGGTTAAGAATCCGCCTGCCAATGCAGGAGACACGGGTTCGAGCCCTGATCCGGGAAGATCCCACATGCCGCGGAGCAACTAAGCCCGTGCGCCACAACTGCTGAGCCTGCGCTCTAGAGCCCACGAGCCACAACTGCTGAGCCCACGCGCCGCATCTACTGAAGCCCGTGCGCTCTAGAGCCCGTGCTCTGCAACAAGAGAGGCCACCGCAGTGAGAAGCCCGCACACCGCAACGAAGAGTGGCCTCCGCTCGCTGCAACTAGAGAGAGCCCGCACACAGCAACGAAGACCCAACACAGCCAAAAAACTAATAACATAAATAAATATAAAATTAAAAAAATAA
The DNA here is from genome assembly GCF_965194825.1 of Balaenoptera physalus. NCBI lineage: Eukaryota > Metazoa > Chordata > Mammalia > Artiodactyla > Balaenopteridae > Balaenoptera > Balaenoptera physalus. The sequence continues at coordinate 87,421,063 of NC_138896.1, forward strand.
ATTAAAAAAAATAATAACAATGGGAAAATCAATTTCTGAATTCTTTGTTGAAGGATGCACACATACAGCCCTTTATCAAATCCTTTATATTCAATGATTAGTCTATGTTAGGGTTTCTCAACCTCAGCACTACTGACACTTCAGGCTGGACCATTCTCTGTTGTGTGGCCGTCCTGCGCACTGCGGGATGTTTAGCAGCGTCCCTGGCCTCTACTCACTTAATGCCAGTAGTACCTTTCTCTCCCCAAATTGTTACATCCAAAAATATTTCTTGGGGTTGTAAAGTCAGTCACAGATAGGAGCTACTGGTCTGCGTTAAAGGGGTAGTAGGTGTTGTAGTTAAAGCACAGGCTTCCAGCTAGGCTGCCTTTGTCCAAATTCTGGTTGTACCATTTATTAGCTTTGTGACTTAAGGTACATTATTTAACTTCTCTGTGCCTCAGTTTCCTCTTCTATACAATGGGGATAATAAAAATACCTATCTGAGGGGGTTACTGTGAAGATTAAAGAGGTTAGTATATGTATATAACTATTTATAACATATTTAGCACAGTCTGATACACAGAAATCTTCCAATAAATGTAAACTGTTATCATCGTCTTTTTTTTTTTTTTTTGCTTTTTGCTCCTAGTCTGTAAACTATTTGAATGCAGAGACCAAGCCTTTTTCTTTTTTAATTCTTGAAGTCCAGCACCGGAACATAATAAAGACTGAATTCGGTAAGAAAGGAGGGAAGGGAGGCAGGAAGGAGAGGTAGAGATGAGCAATGGAACTTCCTGAGCGAAGGCGCAAGAGAGGATGATCGAGAGTCTTCCCCAGACAGCCGGCCTGTGCACCAGCGCCTGGGACTGGGGGTCCCACGGTTTTAGACCAGACCAGGGGCGAGTCTGTACCAAACGCCAGGGGACGTGTAAAGGCAGCTACATGTGGATAAACACACGTACGGCAACATGCGTGAAACTTCTGGGGGCTGGAGGTTGCAGGTGGGCTCTGAGCTAACAGAAGTGATTGCTATAGCCTGGAAGAAGCAAGACGCAAAGTAGGAATGTATTTTGTCTACTCGTGCTTCAAGAAGGACGGAAATATGTCTAACAGTGTATTATATACTCCTCTATTCATAAATCTCGTGAAGTCCATTCACGGACTTGGGGTAGAACCCTCTCTACAGAGGTTGAAACAATACAACAGAAGGGACGAGGCTTCTGTGTGTCTCCCCACCCCACCCTAGAGCGGTGTCTACTTCTAAGTCCTAGGACAAGGGAGGGCCCTAGAACAGCACCATCCAGCTGAACGTTCTGCAGCGGTGGACGTGTTTGGAACCTGCGTTGTCCAACATGGTAGACACTGGCCACATACAGCGATGGAGCACTTGGGTTGTGGCTGGTGCGAGTGAGGCACTGAAATTTAAATTAACTTAAATTTAAATAGCCACATGTGGCTAGTGCCTCCCATACTGGACAGCATGGGTCTAGAAGAAACCATGTGCCTCTTGATACACAGGCTCTCCGAGGACACCCTGAGAGATGGTGGGTTCACTGCTTTCAAGGACGAAGCGTAAATCCCTATGACTCCCCACTCCCATCCACCTGCCAGAAAGGCTACACACTGTCCTGTTCCGGACCATTCCACTTTCCTGGGCCACAGGCTACCCGACGTAAGGGGAGAGAAAGGCCGAGAGACACACAACAGCAACGATGAGTGTATTACCATTACCGCTGAGATCATTAACAACCTTGATGGACCACTCAGTACTTTCCTAAGCATTTCACATGGACCATCCCTCTGGGTAGGTTTCCTCGTTATCCCTGTTCTATACAGAGGCAGAAACTAAAGTACCGAGAAGTGACCCACTGCCAACCAACCAGCACATGGTGGAGCTGGGCTGTTAAGTGGTTAGAAATACAGACTATGGAATTAGGCAAACTTGATGTGAGACTGACTCCGCATCTTTCTGGGAAGGGATCTATAAGAAAGTGTTCATGTTGGCTACTTTTGCAAAGAAGCCCTGGGGTTGAGGCTGGGGATGGAGGAAATTTTTTTCCTTTTTCTGTACTGATGTCATCCTGTATCATATGAAAACACAATTCACCAGTACCTGCCTAGCTTTCAGCTAAGGGAAAATATGTCAGGAGGGCTTATCTTCTTGTTGAGGTTGCGGGCCTTTTCGTTTTTATTGTTTTTTGTATTAAAGCAATCAGATTATGTGGGGATGGGGAGATAGGTTACTTGGGGCACGAGTATGACAGCGGGTAAAGCTCAGTGCTGCTGATTGTCTTTTGGGTTTGCATTTTCCTCTCGCTGAAGCTGGGACTGGAAGGGGAACCCACGGCACATAATCCCATTTATGCCACAGAAGTTTCCTGGACTGTTGACCTTGGAAGTAGGGTGACAAGCTATCCTGGTTTGCGCAGGACTGGCGTGTTTCGTGGGACACAGGACTTTCAATGCTAACTGGGAAAGTCCCAGGCAAACGAGGACAACTGGGTGACCCTACTAGGAAGTGGGAAAAAGATGAACCTTTCTGGAGACTTTGACCCACACAGCACCTGCAGGGGGAAAACAGCTTCCCAGCAGGCACTATTAGGTGGGTGAGGGGTTGCCAAACCAACGATATGACTTATCTCCCTGGCAGGGCTTGTTTTCCACTTCGAGGTTCAAAGACAGGGCGTCCTGAGGAAACACCACCAGTTCCCAGGAAGGGCTGCATTATGACTCCCATGCGCCCTAGGCACTTTGGCCTCTGCAGGCCCCCTCCTCCCTAAAAAATACAGTAAAAATCATCCTTAAGACTGCAGTTGTGTAAAGATGGATGGATTCATTATCATATATCCATTCTTATTACCTTCTTTTTTCTATTGATCTCTAAAGAGATGAAAATTATAACATTTTTACTAGCCCTTAAAGAAGTCCTGGGCTTTAGGCGTTGGGTCTACTATGCCTGGTGGGAAGGTTGGCCCTGGTTCCAGGGCTTGAAAGAGAGGGAAGTTTGGAAGCATCTCAGTCAGGGGTTCCTAACCTGGATGGGAAAAAATGGGTGTTAATTTCTGACCACTTCTGACTGAAATTGAACATTTCCTCTACTATGACTTAGGCAACAAACCACACCCACGTGGTACTTCTTGCGACTCTGCCACCAGTAGAAATGACAGGAATTTTCAGATCATATCACAGTTGTGGTCGGGGTATTGAAATAGCATTTCCCCTCATTGCTCCTTCAAAATTATAATGGATTTCAGACTGGCTGCTAGAGCATGTTATTCAGTGTGTTACTAAAGAAGCTCACGCATTATTTTATCACAACTTTTTAAAAACAAAGAGTGTCTTAATATATTTTTCTCTTTCATAATCCAACGTATCTTGTTTTATGTATTTCAAAACCTTATTCTGAGAAGGGGTCTTCAACCAGATTGCCAAAAGGCCCATGTCAAAGGAAGTGTGAAGGATTCTAGACTCAGTGTTCTAAAATTCTTGAATCCGGCCCTTTCCCCAGTTTCATCCGTCCAGTGAGGAAACTCTTACTCAGCTTTGCACACCTGACAGGAGAAGTCCAGGACAGGGTTAAAGGCTGGCTGGTAGAGGATGAAGTCACACCCCAGGTGTGCAAGCTAATAATAAGGTGTTAATTGGGAGCCAGCTGAGCCGGGAGAGGAAGCCTTGGGCAGGTTGCATTAGGCACTTTCTTCTCGGGGTTTGACTGTTGACAGAATATCATCAACTCCCGCTCCTGGATGGAAGCAGGCTGGGCGCCTCCCTCTGCAATGCTGCTTTTGCAGAAAATTCCACTGCTGCCGTCCTGGGGTAGACCCTGAATTTTAGTTGAATACGTCTCATTGATGGATTTGTTGTAAACCTTCATTGAGCCCTTCCTGTGTGCCTTGCAATTTGCCAAGGGCTTTACCTGATGATCTCATCTCATAACTCCATGGGGAAGGTCCTCTTATTTCTATTTTCACTTATGAGGCAATAGAGGGAGGCTCAAAAGAGCAAGTGACTTGCCTAAATCCAGAGAGGCCGCAAGTGGTGGGCTGGAATCTGAACTTGCTCTGACTCTTCCGAAAGTCTCTCCCTTTGAACTTTTGGGTTATTTGGTTTTCTGTTTTGACTCCATAGAACTTTCTCAGTGTTAAGGAAATAGCACATCTCAGCCATGTCGCTTGATAGGCAGTGAGCACAGCGGCAGCTTGTGAACCAGAGGCCCATGATAACGTAGCATGTGACTCCACAAACACAGTGGGGGCTTTCTGAGAATTCCAGGCCCCCCAAACCTTATTACTCTATGATAATCACAGGGGTGACACTAGAGAGGCCGTGTGTGTGTGTGTGTGTGTGTGTGTGTGTGTGTGTGTTTTGGTGCGGGTGCTGAGGCTCAGAGAGAAAGCTATCCTCTTATATTGAGATAAAGGTCATACAACTCCTGCACACATATCCTTGAGTTTTTAATTAAAAAGTCAAGGGGAGTCAAAAGGTACAAACTCCCAGCCAGAAAGTAAGAAGTCAGGGATGTGATGTACTGCGTGGTAACTATATAGGTAACGATACCGTATTGAATGTTTGCAAGTTGCTAAGAGAGAAGATCTTAAAAGTCTTCATTGGAAGAAAAAACAATTCTGTAACTATGTATGGTGACAGATGTTAATTAGGCTTATTGTGGTCATCATTTTGCAATATCTAAAAATACTGAATCATTGTATTGGACACCCGAAACTAACATAATCTTGTATGTCAATTATACCTCAATTTTTAAAAAGCCAAGGGGAAAAATGTCACCTCTCTGTTCTCTATGATAACTGCCTAGTCACGTTCAAATCTTGCACTGCTGGAACTTGGGGAGAAGTGGCTGGTTTTTCTCTGGGACATCGTAGGTTGGATGGGTTTGCCATCAGAGTTGCTCTATCCTGGGTCTGGGGTCAGCTTTTCTCTGCCCTGCCTTCAATCACCCAGAAACAGCAGTGCTCAGATGCAATTTCTCCACAAGGCACCTACCCTTCGTCACCATCTGTTTATATCCCGAAGAAAGACTTGATGCTGCAAAACACTGAAATTTAGAGTACGTAGAGTAAGGAACAATCCATTCCTTGTTTTAAATCAAGTTGTCATAATCCAAAGGCAAGCTCCAACTTTAATAACAAACACCCAGTGTTATGACATTTTACCTTTTCCAACTATTTATGTAGGCACAAATATTGTGTTTAAATTTTAAACTATGCAGTTAACATGAAACAGTCCACTCACTTACACAGAGTAAAAATAAAGCGAGTTATGCCAGTTCTGTTTCCCTTTTAGGCCTCATTCTTTAAATAGATCATTCATTCAACAAAGGTCTGCTAGGCGCTCGGTGTCAGACACTGAGTTTGGCACGGCTCACCCTAAAATGAACCAGAAACTGTCCTTGTGTTCTGAGCACCAGAGGGAAACAGCCGGAAAACCCTGGGAGCCACTTTTACGCTGACCTGTGCTCTGCCATCTCTGATGTCTCAAAGGAGAGCTCTCAGAACTGATTTGCATTCCCTCTGCATTCTCCACCAAGCCCTGTTCCTTCAGATCAAGCTGTAGTGGGGTCTAGAAGCTGTACCTTTGGAGTATGGTTTTTCAGCAGTTTTAGGAACTTCGGCTGTGAAACGCAGAAACGAAAGTCGTGGACACAACCGTATTTCACAGGATTTCCCCCAAAGAAAGATCACATGTGTGATACTCAGGGCTTGGCATCCTGACTCTTCATCCCACACTCAGATGGCAATTGGATTTTAACAAGGAGTGGGGTTTGTGGTTTGGGAAATATGGCATTTTTACTGCCTTGGGTCATATTTGAAATAGTTGCAGGCATTTAAAATAGCGTAATGTTATTTTTTCCCTTGTCTTCAAAACAAACCCAGTAAGCTTTTATAAGTCATAACAACAAGTATAAAATTGGGACATTGGAAAACCCACGGGCAGGGATGGGGACGATCCATTCTCCCCCAAGAGGGGTGTTTGCATTTGGGTGCGGAGGATCATAAGCCTCTTGGGGGTCCACCTGACCTTGAATGACTTTGGGATCCTGAAGGAAGGGACAAGGGCTCCAGTGACAGTAGAACCGGACACTGCCCCCCCCACCCCGACCCCTATGGCTCTCCAGTCATTCTTCAGGGCAATGACAGAAGTATGTACAGGGGCTTTGGGATTTTTCTTCTAGCCAATTTTACTCTGGAAATTCCTTTGAAAGAAAAAACAAAAAGAATCCAGAGACTCATATTTATTTAAGCGACCAATTCCCAAAACCCACTGCCCTGGAATTCTGTCCCACGAGCATTGCTGTCTGGGGCCTTTTCCTGCCAAAGGGCCTCAGGTAGGGGCAAACACTAAAATGAAGATGTGAACCGGCCTTGGATGCAAGGGTACCCAGCTTTCTGTTTATTAGAAAAATCATTAGAAAAATGAAAGGTAATCAGTCTTTGCCCAGAAGGAAATATGTAAGCTGTATATGTATATATATACACATACACACATATAGGTATACATATATATGAAAAATAAAGGTATAGTTATATAATGAACATAAAAGTTAATATTTCTTGAGCATCTAGTAGACCATAACCCAATTAATCCACATAACAATGCTATGAGATGTGTGCTATTATTATCCCAATTTTACTGAAGGAGTAAACAGGGAGGTTAAGTAACTTGCGCAAGGTTACACAGCTCGGAGGCAGTGGAGCTGGGACTTGCATTTAAGCAGCTGGATGTAGGGAAGGAGTTTCTGTTGTCATTACTCATCCTGGACCTGTTTGTCAAGCCCACGTCCATATTAGAAATCTTAAAAACTTGATGGCGGGGCTTCCCTGGTGGCGCAGTGGGTGAGAATCTGCCTGCCAATGCAGGGGACACGGGTTCGAGCCCTGGTCTGGGAAGATCCCACATGCCGCGGAGCAACTGGGCCCGTGAGCCACAATTACTGAGCCTGCGCGTCTGGAGCCTGTGCTCCGCAACAAGAGAGGCCGCGATAGTGAGAGGCCCGCGCACCGCGAAGAAGAGTGGCCCCCGCTTGCCGCAACTAGAGAAAGCCCTCGCACAGAAACGAAGACCCACCACAGCCAAAAAAAAAAAAAAAAAAAACCCGATGGCGAAGGAGAGTGTTCGATGGCTTTCCTTTTGATGTTCGGTATTAAAGGAAAAAAAAGGATAACTCCAATTCTCAGATGTGAAAGATACAAGAAAATAAGATAGATCAAGAATGAATGAAACCAAGTTTTCCCTATCTCAACCCTCCTGCATCCTCCCCCAAAGAGCAAAAGAAGCAAGAAAAAGAAGGGGGAAAAGCCCTTGATTTGTCCCTACTTTTTGAGATCATCTCTGCAAACTTTTAAATGTCTGGTCTTAAGAGTGTAAGAAGAAGCAACGCAAAAGAGTTTTCGAAGCCAACTAGAAAGCAGCAGAACCCAGCAAGCTGTGAGCTGTGCAGGGCGGCTGCTGGCGGCTGTGCTGGAGTGTGGGAGAATCCTCTCTGGGAGAAGGACACGGGAAACCTCTCAGCATCCCCGGGATAAAAGACTTGAGAAGAAAGGAGCCTCTCAATGAATGGTGCTCAAAATGGGCTGGAAAACAGGGGAAATGGGCCCTCTCAATGAAAAGCCAAGAAAGTGTCTTTTTTGTTGATTCTCTCACTGCAAAGCGCTGCTGCCCCCCACTCCCCCTCCCTGACCCCTTCCCCAGCTCATCTCCCTGGGCTCAGAGAAAAGGCTTCTTGTTGCAATCCCATCTGCCTGCTGCTCATCCACATTCTTTTATCTCTGCCCAGGGCTGGCAGTTGGGAAGAGGTTTCAGTTGCCAGAAATTTGGGGTTTCACATCGAATCTTTCCAAGATGGGCATCTGAGAAATGTCAGTTTACATCAAAATTACCTTCTCTAGCAAATAGCCAGAAAGCTTTCTTTCCCTGGCAAGGTCGGGAAATAATTCTCTTTTCAGGATGGTGCCAATACAAACTGCAGTCCACATTTGGGACAATGGATCTGACTTAAAGAGACAGGGACCACTTCAGTTTTACACTTGAAAAAGAAATGATTTAATTTTAAATTAAAGATGGAAAGTTAGTCATCTTTCATTTTTAATAGTGCTTGGTGTAATAAGGAATATTATACTGTACTGTCAGAACAGGGTTTGTGGATATGGTTATAGAGAGCAATTTGGAGCTAAGTTAAAAAATCACCAATAGATAACACCTCTCGTGGTTGGCAAGTAAAAAAAGGTAATGGGAGTGGGGAGGGAGGTAAGAGGAAAAGGAGTGAAAGAAGAATCTCTTCGAGAAATGTCACTGATCTTTAGAAAGTTCTGAAACAAAGGAAGCAAAGCATTGTTTGAGATAGAGGATGGGGCCCTTTACTTAATGTTAGAAAGCACAGGAGAAATTGGGAGAAAGTCTGGTTTTTTAACCCTGCAGGAAATCTCTGCTCAAAATAATAATTTCAAGCATTGATACATCTATCCTAAAGATTGGATTCTGGCCATGTTGCAGAGGGAAATTCAGGCGCAGAGATGGACAGAGCTGTTTTGACTCTACAGTGTGGGTGTCCGTGTGGAATGCTGCCAGCTCCTTAGTTCCGGGTCTGAAGACAGAGCAAGGCATCCGAAGGCAATAAAGGACCTGGTCCCACATGGTGAATCCTGTTTGCTGCCTGCCCCCTCTTCCATGGTTGTCCTCTGTCAGGTGGATTTTTATCTAGGGGTGAGTATGGGAAGTGAGAGGGTTGGAAGAGGAAGGGGGTTAGGAGATGGGGGTTGGGAGGGTTGGGGAGGAGGTGGAGGTGGGTGGGAAGTAAACAATAAAACCCCTGCGGTGGCTGGGTGCGGCCATCCTAACTGCCACCTTAAGGTGATGGGCTTGAAGTTTAGCACAAAGATTCTATTAGGTTGTGAAGCCCCTGGCAGTCTTCTTCCCACCCCCATTTTTTTTTTTTCTTCCTTTGTAGAGAACTAAGCACGTACCTTCAGGTCATCTTGTTTTTCCTTTCAGCAATATCTCTAGTCTCTGAAGCTAGGAAGTTTGTTCTAAAATAAAAATGAGACCTTAACACTCTGGCTAAAAACCCTGCAAAGGATTGCCCATCATCCTCAGGACATGGTACAATCCAAACCGTGACTCAAGTGCAAGGGGACTGCTATCATCCAAAGAAAGACATTTCTAAAAGTAAAAGTGAGTGCAGTGGAAATTATGCCAGGGCAACGGATATATACAGAGGCTGTCCCAAGCAAATCAAGATGTGGAGTCATAACCCCAAACGCCCTGTGCTACCTGACCCCTGTCCGCCTCCTCGGCCTCTTTTCATCTCCCTCAACTCTCTGCTCTCTGCTCCATCCAGGGTGGATTCCTTTTGTTCCATGTGCCTTGTCCCACTTCAGGGCCTTGATCCATCCTTCCTGATGCACTTTCCCTCAGAGTCGTGCTCTGCCCAGGGAAGCTCTCTGTGGGTACCATGACCATAGTGGACCCCTTGTTTTATGTCCCAAGGACCAGAGGAGACAATCAAAATATGTAATCACTGCTGGGTAATGAATCAATGAACAAATGGATGCAAGAAATGAATAATCATCTCCCTTTGTCTTAGTTAGCTAGGGATGCTATACAAAAATAGCATATTGGGTAGCATAAGCAACAGAAATTAATTTTCTCACAGTTCTGGAGGCTACTAGAAGTCCCAGATCAGGGTGCCAGCATGGTTGGGTTCGGGTGAGAACCCTTTTCCTGGCTTGCAGACAGGCACTTTCTCACTGTGTCCTCACGTGATGGAGAAAGCAAGAGCGAGCTCTCTGGTTTCTTCTAATAAGGGCACTAATCTCATCATGGGGGATCCAGCCTCATGACCTCATACAAAACTAATTCCCTCCCAAAGGCCACATCTCCAAATACCCTTAGGGCTTCAACATGTGAATTTTGAGGGGGACACAATTCACTCGATAGGACCCTGTATTTCTCTACATAAATTAAACTATACATTGAACAAATGTACTTACTGATATGTTGCAGTATAAATTTCTCCAGTAATTTCAAAGTTACTTCTTAAAAACTATTTTGAAATAATTATAGATTCACAGGAAGTTGCAAAAATAATACAGAGAGGCCCTGTGTCCCCTTCTTAGAGTTCCCTCCCGTGGTAACATGTTACCAAACTCCAGTACAAAATCAAAGCTGGGGCACTGGTATCGGTGCAATTCACAGAACTTTTTCAGATTTCACCAGTCTATGCACTTCAGAAATTTCTTTGAAAGAAAAAATAAAAATAATCCAGAGACTCATATTCATTTAAGCGACCAATTCCCAAAACCCACTGCCCTGGAATTCTGTCCCGCGAGCAGACAGTTTGTGGGTGGAAAGTATGTGTGTATGTGTGTGTAGCTTTATGCAATTATATCACATGTGTAGATTCACTTAACTACCACCACAATCAAGGCACAGGACTGTTCCAGCACCACAAAGATCTCTTGTGTTCTCCCTTTTATAGTAAGAGTCAGGGGCTTCCCTGGTGGCGCAGTGGTTGAGAATCTGCCTGCCAATGCAGGGGACATGGGTTCGAGCCCTGGTCTTGGAAGATCCCACATGCCGCAGAGCAACTAGGCCCGTGAGCCACAACTACTGAGCCTGAACGTCTGGAGCTTGTGTTCCGCAACAAGAGAGGCCACGACAGTGAGAGGCCCGCGCACTGCGATGAAGAGTGGCCCCCGCTTGCCGCAACTAGAGAAAGCCCTCGCACAGAAACGAAGACCCAACACAGCCAAAAATAAATATAAATAAATAAAAATTTAAAAAATATATATATAGTAAGAGTCAGTTGATCTCTTCACCACTCCCACCCTGTCCCCAATTCTTGCAAGCACGAATTTGTTTTCCATCTCTGTAATTTTGTCATTTCGAGAATGTAGTGTCAGTGGAATCAAATAGTATGTAATTTATTTTAAAATCACACAATTGGTATTGACATACACACAGTACTACATATCAAATGGATAACTAGTAAGAACCTACTGTATAGTACAGGGAACTCTCTTCAATTCTCTGTAATGACCTATATGGGAAAAGAAAGAGTGGATATATGTATATGCATAACTGACTCTGCTGTACAGCAGAAACTAACACAACACTGTAAATCAGCTGTACTCCAATAAAAAAGAATGCTATCAAAGGAAAAAAAATCAAATAAACTCACACAGTATGTCACCTGAATTTTAAAAATAGTTGGTGTGGTGTGATCTTTGATGTGGACGCCACTAGCTACATGTGTCCCTTCTGGGCTATGATTTGACAGAGGAATCCGCATTGATGTTTTCCAACAACTTCCCCGTTACATCAATAGTGGTGAGGTACCTGGCCTGTTTTGTTTTGGTGAGGAACGCTACCTGCACATTCAGGTGGAGCATGTTTGTGGATGCCAGAGCTTCCCATGTGGTCAGGAGAACCTCTGACAACAGTGGCACCTCCCAAGTCCCTTGTCTTGCTACCTGCTCCCCATCCCCAGAGACACAGGCCATCCCAGAGTAGCAGGTGGACACTGCAACACCACTCCAGGTCCTATTCAGGCCCCGGACATCTCTGGATTACAGAAAGAAACTTATACCATTCACCAATCGGCATAGAAATTATTTCACCATTTTAACAATCTTCAGTTGTACTGGTACATTCTTATTAAATATGACCTTTTTAATGTCCTGTTCCACGTCTGTCCTCTAAGCTCCTTGAAGTCGGGTGCCTCCTTGTACTTGTTATGTCACCAGCACCTACCTCCACTGTCAGTGCCTAGAAGTCACACAAAGCACTTTTGCTGAATGAATAAGTGGGAATCTGTTTTGTGAATGGTGTGTTGAATCTAAACTGATTTCTCTTGAGAAGAGACTATTCATTCCTTTCCCCAAAGATGCTTTCCCCTCAAATTCCACCGGAATTTTTTTTTTAAATCAAGAAAGAGGGGAATGTGCCAGCAGCTGCTAGTCTAAATGACCTAGTTATGGTGTTCACAATGCCTCCTGCCCTCCTGACTATTTTGAAATAAGCACAGGAAATTACGTAAATTGGCAATAAGAGTCCAACAGTTGGGATCGGGGAGGTATGCATATTTGCTTCTCCAATTTTCTGCTCCCCTACCAAGCGAACACATGGAGCTTTGACCTTCCATATGTTTTTAATGCGTGTCGGAGATAAATGTTGCAACAAGTTAGAAGCAACAGGTTGAGCGCTCCCCCGGCCCTCCCTTACTCCATCTGAGGCTGCTTCAAGCAGGCTGTGGACCTGAGGCAGAGAGAGAACAACCTCCCACTGCACTAGGCCTCAGAAAGTTCTGGACTCCTATCCTCTTGAGTCGTTTGTTCCGGAAATTCTCCTTGACTTGCGGGATTGGATTAGTGAACCCTTGCCCCCAGCACCCCGTGTTGACCTCTCCCTGCACCGTTACGCTGTAGGGAATTCAGTCTGTCTCCCACATCTGCTTATAAACCCAAGGGAGACTAGGGCCATGTGCGTTTTCTTCTCCACCTTGTTCCCAGCTTATTATCTCATGCAGGGTAGGGGCGCAGTAAGTATTTGTCAGATGAATGAATGGATGATGAAAAGGGAAATGGGAGCGTTAATCAGAGCTTTATGGACAGTCTAAAAGTCACCGGGACTTCTGGCACTCATATGATCTGGTTCTTACTGCAAGAATCGGCAGAGACCATGGTCACGCATCCTATAATTCAGTGGTTCTCAACTCTGTGCGTTAGAATCACCTGGAGGATTTGTGCAAGGACAGATTGATGGGCCCAGAGTTTCTGATTCTGTTTGCCAGGGGTGGGCCTCGCGATCTGCATGTCTAACACGTTTCCCGGGGACGCTGACGTTGCTGCTCTGGGACCACAATGTGAGAACCACTTCGATAATAAACAGGGGAACTGTGCTGTAACTGCATTATTTTTAACAATTAGATTTGCATTGCAGGATTTAAAAAAATGGCAGCATTGCTACTTATGATGGAAAATCAGCCTTATTAGTTAAAGTGTGATTCAAAGGACTTAGGAATCTGTATCTTTGACCATGTGGTAGACAGAGAGATGGGCCTTTCAGCAACATGGATTCCATATTTAAAAGGCATGTGGAGAAAAGAGCATGGGCTTCAGAGCCAGTGGGACCCGACTTTGAATTTCACTTCACTGATGATTGGCTAGGAGACCTTGGGCAAGTTAACGTGCTGTCTTAGGGTCTCAGAACATCCATCTGAAAGGTGGGGATAGTAAAAGACATTTCAAAGTTGCTAGAAGAAAGAGTAAAGAACAGAAAATACTCCTTCCTAGTCAAAGATTAACTGGATTACGAAACTAAAAATATTCAATTTGTATAGCAGGGGATATAATGCTTTTTTTTGTTGTTAAAAATCTATTTTATTTTACTTTTATATCTTTATTGGAGTATAATTGCTTTACAATGGTGTGTTAGTTTCTGCTGTACAACAAAGTGAATCAGCTATGCATATACATATATCCCCATATTCCATCCCTCGCACCCTCCCTATCCCACCCCTCTAGGTCCTCACAAAGCATCAAGCTGATCTCCCTGTGCTATGCAGCAGCTTCCCACTAGCCATCCATTTCACATCTGGTAGTGTATATATGTTAATGCTACTCTCTCACTTCGTCCCAGCTTCCCCTTCCCCTCATGTGTCCTCACGTCTGTTCTCTACGTCTGCATCTTCATTCCTGCCCTGCCACTAGAAGCTATTTGGCTCCTGAGTTTTAGGTAGCAAGGATTTTATTGGAAAATTTATCTCAACTTATTTGGTTATTGAGCTTAGATAGTGAGAGTTTAGATAGAGAAGGATATTTGTACAAGTAAAGAGACTTTTTATAGAGTAGATGCCCCAAAAATGATAGGTACGTAGGTATACCTCAGAGATATTGTGGATTTGGTGCCAGACCACCACATTAAAACGAGTATCGCGATAAAGCAAGTCACACATATTTTTTGGTTTTCCAGTGTATATAAAAGTTGTATTTACACTATACCATAGTCTACTAAGTATGCATTATGTCTAAAACAACAAATTACATACCTTAATTTAAAAATACTTTGTTGCTAAAAAATGCTAACCATCCTCTGAGCCTTCAGTAAGTCCTAGTGATAACATCAAAGATCACTGATCGCAGATCACCAAAACAAATACAGTAATAATAAAAAAGTTTGAAATACTGCAAGAGTCACCAAAATGTGAAACCAAGACCCAAAGTGAGCAAATGCTGTTGGAAAAATGGAGCCAATGAACTTGCTTGTTGCGGGGTTGACACAAACCTTCAGTTTGTAAGAAATGCAATCACTGTGAAATGAAATAAAGCAAAGTGCAATAAAACGATATATGCCTGTAATAGAAAACTGAATGCAAGAGAATAAAGTATGCATAAGAAAGTGGATAAATCATATGGGGAAGATCTTCATTACCTGAGTATTCATTATTTGAGAACCTGCAGGTAGCAAGTTGTGAAGGGAAGCTGAGATCATGGTAACGTGGAAAATATCCACCAATGACACAACTGTTTCAAAATTAGTTTCTACTCAAATCCTTCCTTGCTTAGCATCTATTTTGCTCACTAGGTCATAGTCTTAGTTGGTTCCCCTAACTGTCCATCGGATGCCCACCTAACAAACAACCAAATACAATGAAAATCTACTGGAAAGTGAACAGCAAATCTTACAAATAGCGCAAGATTTCACAAAGTTGATGAAAAAATGTTAGAAAACTATTTGAGTCATGTAGAAAGAAGGATCTAGCAGAGTTAGACAAATGTACACCTGAAGAAGAAAAAATCCAAAAGGATGATGTTTTAATGTTTTCAAAAGATAATTATTTGGCTACCAAAGGATTGTGAGAGGCCCTGAGGAAATGAAGAAGCTCCCAAATATTTTTGCACAGTGAACTCTCTTTTTGATAAAACTGCTAAAGTCAAACAGGAAGGGATGCTACTGTATTATGTTAGCATATATTTTGTCAGAAATATGATGTCAAAAAAACCCTCACATGATTCGTGCTTTTTGTAAGAATCAGTATACATTACAATTATGACCCCAGTCAAGGATCCGCAAACTATAGCTTGAGGACCAAATCTGGCTCACCACCTGATTTTGTAAATAAATATTGGAGCACAGCAATGCCATTGGTTTACTTATCGTCCATGGCTGCTTATATACTACAGCTGAAGCCTTGAGTAGCTATAGAAGAGATCTCATTGCCCACAAAGCCAAAAATACTATCTGGCCCTTTACAGAAAAAATTTGCTGACTCCTGACCTAACTTTTCTTTCCCAAACAAACTTTTCCTCTTTATTTTTACTTTTATTTTTTAAAGACTCTTCTAATAAAAATCACCCCCCACTCTTTACAATGGCATTTTGATTTCCAAGTTGATTTATTCTAGATGATGCCTGCCTCCCCCTTCTCCTCCCCAAAGTATCCTTAGCTGATGAGGCCTCTCTGTAATTCAGGACAAAACATGACTGTTCATAAAGATAAATCATTGCTGGTTCCTAATTTAAGAGCGCTCGAAACCAGACTAACAGTGTTTGAATCGCAGTACTATACTTCCTAGCTGTGAGTGTGAGCAAGCTTTTTGACGTCTGGGTCTCAGTTTCCTCCTCTGTCAAATGGAGATAACAGCATTAACCTTGCTCAGTTAGTGAACTAAAACAAGATAGTGAAGGTCAGGTTCTTACCCCATCCCTGGCACACCGTATACACATACAATGGTAGCTGTTGTGATTTCTATGTGCCTAATTTCTCTTTGGTTTGGAATGGCAATTTACGCAGCCTAGATTCTGAGCTCTGAGTTCCCTCAGGCATTCTCTGAGTTGCTTGCTGTAGGCCCCCCTCTAGCACACCGGTTTTATAAAGCCCTGCGAGGAGTGGAAGCAAGTTTTTACCAAGCCAACCAGTCTGTTCTGTTGGAAAGAGTAAGGGATGAGTGAAGAATTTGTCTTCACTTTTAAAGGTGTTTCCTTTAGTCAATAGATGTCATAAATATCTGCAGCAGCAGCTGGGAAGAAACTTTTCACAACAAGCCGACTCCAGCAGGGAGAGTCAGCCCAACACAGCTTGCATATAAATACTCCCAGATGCTCTGACTTCAAGAGGGGCGGCATTTTGTCATCAGAAGAAGTGGACAAACATGACAGCGGTACGGCAGTGATGGTAATGAGGGTGGTAATCAGCAGGCCAGGGGAGAGCAAGATGATTTCCTGACTAGATCATGGATGAGGAACAATACTGGCTTTATTCCCCCAGACCTCGTCCTAGTTTGCAATACTTGGAGGAACAATCCTCGTTACCCTCCCCTGGTAAGCAGCTTCAAAATCAGCGTCCCACGATCCCACCTCTTTGTGTTCATGCCTTTGTGTAGCCCCCTGCCCCTGAGTGTGGAAGTGGAGCTAGTGACTTGCTTCTAACCAATGGCGAAGATGATGGGACATGTCTTCTGCAATTAGGTTACAAATGTGTCAAGTGTCCGTCTTGCCAGCAGACTCTCTCTACTGCCCTCTCACCTTGTTCACTTTCATGAAACAAGCTGCCACAGGGAGAGACCCGCATGTCAAGGAACTAAGGCCCAACAACCCTCTAGGAACTGAATCCTGCCGACAACCATGGACGTGAGTGTGGAAGTAAATGCTTCACCAGTTGAGCCTTCAGATGAGACCCCAGTCCTGCCTGACATTTTGATTCTAGCTGTGAGCCACCATGAAGCAGAAGACTCAATTAAGGCATGCCCAGATTCCTGACCCACGCTAACTGTGGGATAATAAACATGGCTTGTCTGAAGCCACTGTGTTTTAGGGTAGTTTGTTATGAAGCAGTAGATTACTAATACAGATTGCTTTCTTAAAGTTAAAAAGTAAATGAATGTACATTTCTGCTGAGGGTTGGTGATGAGTTAGATTTTCACTTAGTTGGTTTCCTCTTAGTTTGAATTCATCTAACACTGTGTCAATAGATTAATCTGCCTGAAGCATACCTCTGATATTGCTCTTCCCCTATTTAAAAACCTTCATTGGGCTTCCCTGGTGGCACAGTGGTTAAGAATCCGCCTGTCAATGCAGGGGACACGGGTTCGATACCTGGCCCGGGAAGATCCCACATTGCGTGGCGCAACTGAGCCCGTGTGCCACAGCTACTGAGCCTGTGCTCTAGAGCCCATGCTCTGCAACAAGAGAAGCCATGACAATGAGAAGCCTGCGCACTGCAAGGAAGAGTAACCCCCATTCGATGCAACTAGGGAAAGCCCGTGAGCAGCAACGAAGACCCAACACAGCCAAAAATAAAAACAAATAAATAAATTAACAAAACAAAACAAAAAAAACCTTCATTCACTTTCACTGATTGAAGGAAAGAAGGTTTACTTTTCCAGGTGGTGTTCTAGGCTCCCCTGTGTATCTGTTTTCTACCAGCTGCTAGAATGATCTTCCTAAAACACCAATTAGCACATGTCACTCTTGCACTTAAAACTCTTTGTTGGAGTCCTGCTACCGACCAGATTAAATCTGTGTCCCACAACACGGCAATCGAGGCTTGCCATGACCTGACTCCCCTACCTTTCTGCCTCACACTTAATGCTCAGCAACACAGAATGGATTGTCCTATGCAGCCAAGCCGTGCATTGTGTCATCTCCTCTCCCCTTCTCTCCTCCCCCCGTCTTTAAGCACATGCTTTCTCTTAACCTCCACTGCCTTTCTCCTCTCTGGAAAATCTATACTTAAAGATTCAGCTCTGATGATCTGTGTAATCAAGAGGAAAAACAAAGAACCCCAAACACACTCATTTGTTTGGATCTGCATAGATGGTCTTTGGAAGGATCCAGAAGAAACCAGTGACATTGGTTGTCCTGGGGGTGAGGTGGGGTGGGTATTCAGTAGGCTTGAGGGATAGAGGTTCAGAGAGAGAATTTTCACGGTATATCCTTTGGTGCCTCTGTAATTTTCTAGCATATGAATATATTGACTTATTCAAGCACCAAATAAAACAATTACAAGGAAGGAAAAAACGTTAATTTCTTGACTCATCCTTGTTGAGAAGCCTTCCCTGACTTTCTCAAACTGAGTTAACTGTGGGATGACTTGCTTACGTAGCTGTCAACCCCTCTAAGTATCTGAGTTCCTAGGATCATCCCTTATTCATTCTTTATCCCCGTCCCCCACTGTCTGGTGCAGTGCCTGCTACTTCATGGTTCCTCAGACTATCTGAGGAATAAAAGAGCTATCCTTCCTCACCACTCCCCAGGCAGACTGAACTAGTAACTCCCTCCCTGTGGGCTCTGGACTTTCCTGCCTCTGGGCTGTGGCCCCTACCGTTCCCTCTGCCTACATTTTCTTTTTCCCCACTATCTCATTTTTGAATTCTCCTTATCTTTCGAGGCCCAGCTCAGATCTCACCACAGGAAGTCATCTTCTCTTTCTCTGACATCCTATAGCATGACTGAAGATTTTTATAACTTTTCCTTTTATATCCAGGGTTGGCAAACTACAGCTTGTGGGCCAAATGTGGCCCATGCCTGTTTCTGTAAATAAGGATGCCCATTCTTTTACGTATTACCTCTGGCTGCTTTCCTTTACAATGGCAGAGCTGAGTAGTCCCAACAGAGACGCCAAAGGCCCGCAGAGCCAAAGATATTTACTATCTAGCCCTTTACAGGAAAAGCTTGTTGACCTCTGATTTATAACTTATTTATGTCTATAGGCTCTTCTGCTCATTAAGACCCAAACTTGTACACAGAACTCTGTGTTGGATCCAGCCAAACTCATTACCCTGGCAAAAGGCTGCCCACTCCTCCTCAGAGCCTGCTAAGGACAATCCCATGGAGACCTTCCCTACCCCCAGAGCTCCTGGCATCCTTTCCTGTCTCAGGCTGGAATGTGCTCTCCCACCCTGCCTGGAACTCAGCTCACCCCTGAGTGGTTTCTTATTGTTCTCCTAGTCACACCCAAGTTCTCTGCTCAGAGAGGTTTTCCTGGACTACCTGATCTAGGTAGTACCACTGCTGGTCTCTGTTGCAACGCTGGGCATTCTTACGTGGCAGTACTGCAAACTGTAATTATTTTTAGTTATTAAATTTTCTCTCTCTCCCAGTGGACCATGAGCTCCTTAGGGTAGGCTCCGTATCTATCTAGTTTCCCACTGTATTTGCAGTGTCTCGAACAGTGGCTGTCACACACTGGGTAAGGACTGTACAAAATACTACCTACTGACTGACTAAACAGATGGATAAATGAATACATCTTCGTCTCCATCAAAGTGACTACCTGAGTGTTTAATAGGCACTCACAACTATTTGTTGAATGAATGAATAATGTAAGAGAGGACATTTAATCACGATAACACTAACAGATGAAAGTAACTCATTGCATGGGTCTCTTGACCTTTTAATATCAGCTCGTGGAAAAGAACAGCTTCCTTCAGCTTCATTTAAATTATTCAGGATAAAGGAAAGGAAGTAGGCTCTCGAGGGACACACTAGAGTATCCTCTGATCATGTGTGTGTGTGAGAGAGAGAAAAAGAGAGAGGGAGAGAGAGAGAGAGAGAGATACATCAGCCTGTAGGTCTAGCTCTCAGTCAAGCTGCTGTCCACAGGCTGGGGGAACAGGGGATTGGACACCACAAATACGCTGCCAGTGGACTGCAAAATCTGTTTTTCCTCAAAACCAGCAGTTCAGAAGTTGGAATACTCATTCAGTATGGTTTTTAAAGCAATACTGTTTGGGATCATTAAACTGATGCATGCATTGCAAAGAATTTAAAAGCTAAAGAAACTGTAAACAAGAAAACAAAAATTACCCTTAATCTCACCATCATGGTTGTCTATTTTTTTCTTACTTACTGTATTCGTGTTTTAGATTCCTTCCCCACCCCCCCCCTCCTTTCTCTCTCTCTCTCTCTCGCTGTCTCTGTCTGTCTATCTGTCTGTGTCTCTCTCACTCTCTCTCTCTCTCACACACACACACACACACACACACACACACACACACACACACACGGGATCCATTTAGCATTCTATCCTGAACATTATCTCTTTAACATTAAATGTGCTTTGTACCTCAATTATGCCTCTATAAAAAACAAAACAAATTAAATGTGTTTTGACAACATTTAAAAAAACTGTATACTATTCCAGTTAATTTACCCCAATCACTTGTATCACTTGTATTTGTTTACTGCTACTATCAGTCTACAACTAATATATAATTCTACAATGAACAAGTTTAGTAACTTTGCATTTCCTTTAAGTAGGTTTATAGGTGTGGCATTATTGGCTAAAAGAGTATAGAATTTTAAAATATTGTGGACAGGTACAGCCATATTAGTTGTGTGGGAATGATACAGATCCACAGTCTTAACCCCATTCATATCTATTTTACCACACCCTTGTCATGGATTTTCACCATAATACTTTTATATTTCATTAGAGAATATCAATTAAAATATGTTTACCATTTATATCTCTTTTTCTATAAATGTATTTTCCCTATTCACGTATGTCTTCTGGAGCTCAAAAATTCAATCAAATTTAAAACAATTATTGATATCATCTACGTGCTTGATTATACTTCCAATTAGAGGTAATATTTTAAGTATAATACACAAGAGTCATTGGATGTAAATAATCAGGCTGGAATACACTACCAAAATAAAAATTTGTACATTAACAGGTCACTTACCCTTGGCTGATTTACTGATCCATTTGAACTCTTTGGCGTATGGAGCACCTGGATAGAAACAAAAGAATGGATCTGAGAAGCCCAGATGAGGATCAAGGAACAGGCTCTAAGGCAACGATCCTCAAGGTTTGATGCAAAGCCAAAACACAACAAAGTTACCTGGTGGAGGTTGCGCCTTACCCCACGCTCGCCAAATCAGATGATCTTGTTGTCAAAGCCCAAGAATCTGCATTTTAACAAGGATCCTGCCATTTAGGAATGGCTTTCTTCTTTTCCCTGACTCTGTTGTGCTTTACTCCCAGTCTAGGGGGGCTGATATGGTACATGTATTCTGAGCAAGATGGCCCTTATTCACACAGAATCCTGACAAGGGGGACTTGCCACAAGGACACGTTTTTCCTCTTTGGACACGAGATCCTGACTATACTCAGAGAAGGACCATGTGTCCTAGAAATACAGGTAAATACAATACCCGAAGGATACTCTTTGGTTTGAGAACCTATGAAGATGATATGGGCTCCTCTCCTGTACATGAGCAAGGCTGGTCGTTGACTTAGGGGTGGAGCCCCACTGGAGTGGGGGTAGGAGTCGGGTGTGATGGGTAAGCAGAGCTCATAAAGTAAGCTGGAGACAAACCCTGGATAAGAAGCAAAAGGCTGGCTGGAGAAAAGAGGAGACAAAGCCCCAGAGGAATTCTGTGAGTAATCCAGGCAGAGGGAAAGCGTCTTTCTGAGCAATATTCTTCAAATGTTGTTTGCTCACGTGACCCCTAAAATGTTTCTGAAACATTATTTATCCCTCACCTGTGTTATTATTACAATTATTTTTATTTGTACTTAATTGGTCAAAACAACAAATATAGTATAAATATTATAAATTTTGGTAAGTAATTACAAAACACAAGAATTAGAATTTTAATGGAAGTGTGTATCTTAAATGAGATTGAGCTTTTCTCTCCTATTAACTCTGGAATATTTCTTATTGTCCAAATGAGACAGAATTCAGCATCAATTTCATTCCTTTTTTCCCCCCTTTTAATCACAATTGTAAGTACTGACAAACTGTTCACATAACTAGATGGAAATGGAAAGAGTTTTGTTACAGCAACATCACTCAATTCTTTTTATTTATTTACTTATTAATTTTTGGCTGCTTTGGGTCTTCGTTGCTGCGGGCTTTCTCTAGTTGCGGCGAGCAGGGGCTACTCTTCGTTGCGGTGTGCGGGCTTCTCAATGCGGTGGCTTCTCTTTGTTGCAGAGCACAGGCTCTAGGTGTGCGGGCTTCAGTAGTTGTGGCTCACGGGCTCTAGAGCGCAGGCTCAGTAGTTGTGGCGCACGGGCTCAGATGCTCCGCGGCATGTGGGATCTTCCTGGGCCAGGGCTCGAACCCGTGTCCCCTGCATTGGCAGGCAGATTCTCAACCACTGTGCCACCAGGGAAGTCCCCACTCAATTCTTTAAACTCTTCCAAGTTATTTGTCAGAAATTATATGGTGATCTATCATCAAAAATTATTTTTAATGCTCTATCAACTGACAACTCCATCAGATCCTTCTTTAAGTTTGTTGAAAGCAAAGAATTGAGAAGGATTTGTAACCCAATCACTAGAATCATTCATTTTCTCAACACCAACAGCTAGATTTTGAGTCACTCCTTTGTTTGGAGTCCTGGATTTTTCACCCTGGGGGAATGCATCACAGTAAGATTCAGATGGGCGAGAGGTGGGCCTTTCTTTGATAAAAGGGGAAAAAGGCAGCCGTGAAAGGGGAAATGGGAGAGGGGACCAGCTGGGGCCCATGGCACAAGCCCAGGTACACCCTTCTCTTTGTGTTTGTGGTGTACTGGAGTAGGTGTCCCCAGGAGTTTGCAGTTTGAGGCTCTGGCAGGAGAACCAGCATGCCACACACATGTTCTCAGACAGAGCAGTTTTAGATGCATCTAGAAAGGACCTGACAATCTGGAAATTATTCCTTTAAAACTATTCATGCAAAGTTGCCTTAAAAATCTTTGTGGCAAGTATCCGAGAAATAACAGATTCCAGCAAGAATCATCAATGGAGGCTAGAACTGGTGCGGAACAGGACAAAGTATCTCCCCACAAAACATAAATTATCACTAAAAACAAAATACTTATAAATTAGAGAAAGTGGCAAATACTATATATGGACAAATAGTGGGTCCCTACGGATAGAATGCCCTGAGAAAAGCACAGCACCATTTCTCTGATATTTCCACCTGAAAAGCATACCCTGAACCTCATCTTGGGAAAACATTTAGACAAACCCAAATGGAGGGATATTCTACAGAGTAATTGGCCTGTACTCTTCAAAAATGTCCAGACACAAAAGGTGAGGGAGTACTGAGGAAATGTCCCAAATGGGAGGACACTAAAAAGATTTGAAAGCTAAATGCACCACATGACCACGATTGGATCTGGACCTGTAAAGGACATTATTGGGTTAATGGGTGAAATGCAAAAGAGGTCTGTGGATTAGAAGGCATTATTGTTTCATGGCTGTACTATGACTATGTAGGAGAGGGCCCTTAGTTTTAGGGAAGAGACATTGGCGTATTAAGGGATAACAGGTGTCATCTCTGCAGGGTACTTTTTTATGGCTCTGGGAAAATATAAGTACACATATTCAGGGAGGGATAAGTAAAACGTGAGGAACCTGAGTGAAGAGTATGCAGGAACTCATTGTACTACTGTGGAAGTTTTTCTGAAAGTTTGAATTCCTGTTTTATTTTATTTTATGGCCGCACTGCGCGGCCTGTGGGATCTTAGTTCCCTGACCAGGGATTGAACCCTCGCCCGCAGCAATGAAAGCATGGAGTCTTAATTGCTAGACTGCCAGGGAATTCCCTGAAATTATTTTAAAATAAATCATTAAAAAGTCTTACTTTCTTGGGGGACTGCAAGCCCCCAGTTTGGAGATCATCATTTTTTTTTAGAAGCCCCATAGACAAAGATAAAGCCTTTAGGGGTCCAAAGCCGGTGTGGACACACACAAAAGGATTCATTAAAAATAAGGAGGTCCTCACTGTGTAGTAGGAATAAAATATGCAGAGATATGTGATGAGTCTCAAAGAAGGGGGAGTAGAAGTTCCTTTGCACATAGGTAATGAGATTTTATGCAAAGGGGGTAGGTGTGAAGAAGGGTTGAAAAACGCTGCTATAGGCATTACCAGGGCACCCCCAAATCTTACAGGCCTAAGACAGAGACAAAGGATAGGTCACAGCATCTGATGTCCATCTCTGGTATTTTTCATTGATTAAAATGATGATAACTCTTGTTCAGTGTAGCCAAGGGAATAACCTCCGTCCTGATCAGGAGTGGATTCTTCTAGTGTGTGCCCAACCATAATATGACCTGATCTCATAGGGGCTCTTGCATGAGGTGATGTGCAGTTCTTGATTCTTGGTCCTTACCATGAAGTATTTGCCTCTAAGACTTTATCAGTTGATTTCTGTTAACAGCTTTGCTTCCTTTTCATTGACTTGGCAAACGATGGTTATTGTTGTGTCATGCCGTAGTTCTCTAACTACAGTCTCTGTTTCTGTCTAGATTCTTGACCTCAATATTTTCTCTGCTGCAATGACTTGGAATGTTACTGTTTAAATAAGGGAAGGCAAGTTGGCTTTATCTCACCAACTGATTGGTAATAGGCCTCTTGGAGTCATCCACTAGGTAGGATTTTGAAACTTTTTCTGGGCTCAGTGGGAGAGCGCACCATGATTGATTAATGATGTTTGCTATGGCCTCTGAAGGCAATACAATGTTACATTTGATATGTGGGGTAAGCAGCCTCTGTGGGAGTCCCTGTTGATCCCCCTCCTGGTATTCTTCTCCTTGAGGGTGGGTGGGACCTAGTGACTTGCTTGGAGCCAATAGAATACAGCAAAAGTGATGGAATGTCACCTCTGTGATTAGGTTACAGAAAACTGTGACCTCTATTTTGCTGGAAGATGCTCTCTTGCTGGCTTTGATGAAGCAAGCCAGCTGCCTTCTTGGAAAGGCTCATGTAATGAGGAACTGGGGGAGGCCTCCAGACGACAGCCAGCAGAGAACTGAAGGTCTCAGTCCAACAGTCCTTGAGGAAAAGAATCCTGCCTTCAGATGAGACCTCAGCTTTGGCTGACACTTTGATTGGCAGCCAAGTCAGCCAATCAATCAGCCTCTTCCTGAAGAAGAGGCTCCAGCTAAGTGGGCTGGATTCCTAACCCACAGAAACTGTACGATAATAAATGTGTTCTTCCAAGCTGGTAAGTTCCAGGGTAATTTATTATGCGGCAATAGATAACCAATGTACCCTGTATGTGCCGTGCTTCCTTTAATCACTTTATGCACATTACTGAGGAACAGAAAGATGGTAGGGGCGGTAGCAAGCAGCAAGAAACTAGCTGAATTTAAGGGAGGAAGTACAAACCTTACCAAGATCAATCACAAGAACTCAAGACACAGCAATCAGAGCGGCAAGGTACACTGTTCTGGAGAACCCAGCCAACTTGGAATTCAACTATTTTGCCACCTAATTCAACGAAGTTCACAACAGTCTTTATTTCTCTTATCCTGGCACTTCAGTGTGATTCCCTGTTTTTCTCTCTTCTTCACCAGAACAGAGGCTTTATAAGGACAGACACTCTGTCCTTCCTGTTTATTGTGCACCTGGCACAGTACCTGGTACATATAAGGCTTCAATAACTATGTATTGAATAAATAAATGTTTATGTTTCCTTGAATGTCAATAAGTCCCAAAATATTGCCACACGTTTGAGAAAAATATGCACCAAAATCGTTATAATAAAGATTTTTTTAGCCCGTAAAGGGAGCAAGTCTTAGTATCTGGACAATTCACTCATTTAAGGCATCTAATTCCCTGATAATGTCAGTTAAATGGAACCTTACTGTAATAAGTACCATTAATTATTCATGGCTAACACAGTGCTCAAGGTCAAGTGAAATCTGATGGAAAAATCTCTTCACTGAGGAAAAATCACTTGCTGGTTGCTATCGCAACTTTCATAGTCACTGTATACAGCTTCTCACCTTCCAGCATGTTCAACAGGGACCAGAGCCACTAAGTTCATTTTATGGAAGATAAGGCAATTTCGTTTATCTGACTGCATGTTTCTCTGCTGTTAGGCATTTCCTTATTCTTGTAAAGGATATTATTTTTGTCTTTGAACTATTATAAAGAGAGAGCAGGAAATCAGTTATGGTAGGACAGAGGCAGAATAAATGAAAAATAGATTATCTGTGAAAAAGAAACATAGAAAGCAAGTATTACCAAACTTCCTGAGATGAAGCCCTGAACCGCCAAGTATAAGGCAACCAATATAAAATCCAGAACCTACACTACAGGGATGAGGTTAGCATTAGCTTGCCCAGCAAAATGGCATATGGTGGCGACGTCTTTATTCACTGAGAACCAGAAATGGCATTTAGGTTTCTCCTGTTGATCTGTGTTGAGAAGGATTCTGAGGCCCAGTGGAGGAGCTCTATGATGGATTAATGACAGTACAGAGCCTAGGGCAGACGTGTTAATAAGTGCATTTACAAGTCTTAGATTTCTCTAACGTAAGGCAATTTCAGGGTAAATTGTGATTCAGTGAAATCCAATTATGATTTCTTTTTTAAAAAATTGCAATACTATGACCAGACATCTTTCCAAATTCAAGGAACATTTAAAAAAAAAAAAAACTTTGCTTTTCTACCTTAGATTTGGTTTAAACTTACTTTCAACAGGTTATTTTCGCTTAGGGAAGGATTTAATGATCTGAAATATTATCAGGTTTCCCATGAAGGAAAAACAAAGCCCACAAAAAAATGAATCATTTTTCAAAGGTGACAGAATCCCCTGATGCCTCTGGCTTACGTGTTTGCATTTCATCATGAAGCAATAACTACATGTCCACTGGTGATCTGCCTTAATCTTAAGATAAATAAAACCTGTTGGAGCAGAAATTGGGAACAGGGTGGTCAGAAGGTAAACAGTATTGAGAGTACTTTGTTCTCACACCGCACACGATTTCCTTGGGGCATCCAGCCCTTCACTAACCTACATCAGTGCACCAAGCCTTTAGAAAATGTCTATGAGACAAAATAAACTGAAAAAGCTTCACAACATGATCATCAAACTCATAATATGTAGACTGCATAAAGGCAGTGCATATTTTTAGATAACCTTTGCCAGTAAAACCCTTTTCCCTCACTCCATTGTGAAATCTGAGGTAGTCTGACACCTTGAGAGCAGGACCACAGGTTCCTACCATTTGGCAGTTCTACGCATTACCTGGACTCTGTTTCCTCCAGTTGCCATTAAATGCATTAGCTGCGTGGAGGCTTCTACTCCTTCCCTTCAAATATAAGGTGAGGAGTAAATACCTTCTCCATGGACCTGCTTTCTCTTTATCACTATGTACTAGTCACTGAGCTTGCTGAACTTTCATTCGTTCGTTCCTTCATTCATACATAAATTTAATAGAAATGTAGTGAGAGCCTAGTGATACCAGCGAGGTGCTGAAGGTAAAAGGGTAGAGAAAAGAATAGGGTTGCTACCTTCATGGATGGTATACTCTAGTAAGGAAGACAGAAAATAAACAAGTAAATGAATAATGATACACTATGTGTTACCAAGGAAATAAATAAGGGACTGAGAAAGAGGAGAGTAGAAAGGGATTTCTCTTTCTAGCCTCTTGGTAGACTAGATGTTCGCAGAAACCCCTCTCAGTAAAGTACAATGATTTTAATGCTCAGTAAAATACTCAAGACATTTTAAGAAATGCATGGCTTTCTGTGCAGGAGAGTAAGGAACTGCGTGGAGGCCAGAAGTGACCAGAAAACAAGAATCATCAGGGGAGAGGTAGCTCTGGAGTTGCCATTTGCCTTACGAGTTAACTGTTATTGCTGGTCGCTGAAATCCTAGGTTTGAATGAGTCACATGTAGGGGATAAGAGGAGGAGCAAAGGACTGAGCAGAGGTTGGAATCCTGGGGCTCTACATTAAGGCCAGGAGACAAAAGGGCAACAGTCTTAGTGAGTGAAATGAAAAATCAAACCAAACCCTGGCCATGAGAGAAACACTGGGGGTACAGCACCTGCCTCTACCTTGACTTTGGGTGAAGAAAAAAGATCACAGAATCCTTTTAGAATTCTTTACCATAAGCCTATGGTAAGGGCGTTTGCAGGTTTGGGGTTGGAATCCATGATATCAACGAACAACCTCAAACCAGAAATGTAATTTTAGGTAGTTCTAAGGTGGCTGGGAGAAGAAAAAAATCTCAAATCCTCGGTGCGGAAACGCAATCAGATGTCAAACCCAGGTCTCAAAGAAAATCAAGAAACGACATTCACAATCAAAACCAATACAAACATTAGGAAACAAAGTCATCATGTATATAAAGAGAAACAAGACTACATATATAATTCCTCAACTAGTCAGGAGGAAGAAACAGAATTAGGAAAGTCTTATCCAGTCTGAAATGGAATGCAGTCAACAGAGAGCTTAAAATAAGATTATACAAGTAAATTCAGTGTTATAGCATTAATCACAATCAAATAAGTGAAAATAAACTAAACATTTCAATAGAAATTGAAGGTTATTAGATATCATTTCAAAAAATCTAGCAATACAGAATGATTGAAAATAAAAGGATGAACAGAATATAACAGGTGTGTACTAATCTAAAGAAATATGGGTACCTGTATTTCTAGAAACAATGCTTCTCGAGATAAAGAGGGTCACTACATTTTGATAAAAGTTGCAATCCATTAGGAAGATAGAACAATTCTAAACTTATATTTCCAATAATATAACTTCAAAATACCTAAAGCAAGAGTTTCAGGACCACAAAAAAAAATGAACAAGTCCTTTATGAGAGTTAGTAAAAGTTTCTTTATCAATAATTGATAAAGATAGATAGGAAATAAAAAATAATAGAGGAAATAAAAATAAGAATATAGAAGATTTAAGCAAAATAATTAGCAAGAATAACCTAGTGGACACATACAGAATACTATTCTTAACAAGTGAACAAACTTTTTGTTTTTTGCATACATGCAACATATATAAAATTTGGCCATGTACTGGGGCATAAAGAAAGTACTGACATTGTCTGTAGGATACCAATTGCTTGAAATTTGCTGATACTTGCTTTATGCCCCAGTACATGGCCAAATTTTACATATGTTGCCTTTTTTTTTTTTTGGTGGAACTTTACAGGCTACTTACAAATTCACATAGAAAAGGAAGAATTGGCAAGACACTCCATAAAAAAAAGTTAATAAATGAGACTTGCTATAACATATATTAAGACTATGTTAAATAAGACAATGTGGTATGGGTCCAGGGATTGGCTCACAGAACTCAGAAACAAAAGGTCCACGTGGAACCAGGAGGGGAAAATCAGACAATTCAATGATTGATGTTAGGACACCTAGTTATCCATATGGAAGAAAAAAAGAAACTGAATCCCTACTTCACAACTTTCACCAAAGTCCATTTCAGATGCATCAAGGGCTTAAATGTGAAATGTAAAACTTCAAAATGTTTAGGAAGAAATACAAAAGTATATCTCCATGACTCTGGAGGTGGGGAATGATTTCTTAAGCAAGAAACAGAAAGCACCAACTATCAAGGAAAAGATTGATTAATTTGACTCATTAAAATTAAGAATTTTGCTCACTGAATGATTCTCTGAAGAAGGCGAAAAGATAAGCCCCAAATTGGGAGATGAAATTTGCAACACCCAGAACCAAGAAAAGGATTAATATACAAAATACATTAAAAAATACAGAGAGAACCTACCTCGATGAGTTAATCATGGAAGCCCTCTGAGAGGCGGTGATGGGAAAACTGAGATCATAGAATGAAAAGGAAGTGAAGGGAGGACGAGCACTCCCGAGAGGAAAGAGGAAGTTCAAAGGCTGTGAGGTGGAGAAAGGAGATCAGGGTGGCTGGAAAACAGAGGAGGAGAGGGGGAGGGGGAGGGGGAGGGGAGGGGAGGGGGAGGGGAGGGAGGGGGAGAGGGAGAGGGAGGGGAGAAGGGGAGGGGGAGGGGGAGGAGATGAACCCTGAGAGGAAGCAAAGGCCAGAACAAACAGGATGGTACAGGGGAAGCCAATAAGGGATTTAACTGAGGACACCTGGCTGCTTGTGACGTGTGGGTGAGCAGCTGCAATTACTTATGGGAAGACCATGGCACCGCTGGAATCTGGCAGAGAGGAGCTCTCATAGAACCTCAGAAAGGCAGCCACAAGGTGTAGGTGAAGGGCACACACTCTGGAGGCAGATTACCTGGTTTCCTATCCTTGCTGTGCTCCTCACAAGTCCCTTGACCTTGGGTAAATTACTTAGGCTTTCTAAACCTCAAACTCCCAGGCCCTGAAAATGGGTTATAATAGTGCCTATGAGGTGTTTGTTCTTAAACCTTTTCTATGCCTTGAACTCCTGGGCAGTCTGGTAGAGGCCATGGATTTCTTCTTAGAAAAAATATTTTTAAATGTATAAAATGAAATACATAGGAGTCCAAAGGAAACCAAATATATCCAAATACAGTTATCAAAATATTACATTTAAATACATATACATACGTATATATGTATATATATACTGCTTTACTTAACAATAGGAAGAGCTATTAAGGGGAATAATAACTACCATAACTTTGAAGTTGTGATAAGTGAATATAATATTTTAAGACATCTATAACTGTAATGTGATTAAAAAAATCAACCATTTCTATAGGTTATAAAGTCACAGGTACTAACCAATTCTACTGTATGGTTTGTCACCTATATTCATTATTGAAGGAAATGTTAAATTTCAGTTAGAGGTCACTGAAAATTAAAAAAAAATGTTTATTTTCCTCATCCAAGTTGATATACAAAATATCAATATATAAAGGCTGCTCTAACAGATTACCATAGATTGGGTGGCTTATAAACAACAGAAATTTATTTCTCACAGTTCTGGAGACTGCAAAGTCTAAGACCAAGGCAGCAGAGGATTTGGTGTCTGGTGAGGACCTGCTTTCTGGTTCACAGATGGCCTCCTTCTCAATGTTCTCACAAGGAGGAAGGGGTGAGGGATCTCTCTGGGGTATCTTTTAAGAGGACACTAACTCCATTCATGAAGGCTTCACCCTCATGACCTAATCGTCTCCTAAAGGCCTTACCTCCTAACACTATCACATTAGGGATTAGGTTTCAACATATGAATTTTAAGGGGGACATGAACATTCGGTCTATAGCATCAATGTTCTTGAAAAAGCACTTCTTTTTAAAAATAATCTTACCTATTAAAAATTTAAAAGAGATTTTAAAAAACCCCAAATATATCCTATGGTAGAAAAACATTTACTTGACATGAAGCAATTCCTTTAGTTTAGTTTCTTTTTCTTCTGTTAAGTTCAAGTAACATTTAATATAGTGCTTTCATTTTAAAATAGAATTGAATAGTTATATTTTTGTATCATTCTACCAGATGATCAGACTGTCTCTCCATCCATCCATATGTGACAGATTGAATTACTGGTCCTGATTATTCACTCCCCTATAAAGAGAGTTATATATCCATACCTTTGCCTTGGCCTCAGGGAAAGTAAAGTGTGCTTGCCTGATCCTTGATTTTGGATTTGGCCATAGGACTTGCTTTGCCCAATGGGAGATTAGTAGACAAATACAGGCAAAGGCTTGAAACGTGTCTGCACGGTTTGGCATGACTCTTTTGTACTTCTGCCATTACCATGAGACAAACATACCCTGTAGACACAGTCCCTCCAGTCCGGGCACCAAAATGAAACATAAGAAGCAATGTCAACAGAAAGACCTGCAGGCTGTTGAAGAACTTCCCCAGCCAACCCACAGAAGCCTGAATGAGAAATAAATGCTTATTTTTGAATACCACTGCTATTGTGTGGTTATTTGTTACGCAGCCATAGGTAACTGATACAGTGTCCATCTATCCATCCATTCTTTTTTTTTTTTTAAAGATTATTTATTTATTTATTTATGTTTGGCTGCGTTGGGTCTTCGTTGAGGCATGCGGGATCTTCCATTGCGGGGAGCGGGCTTCTCTCTAGTTGTGGTGTGTGGGTTTTCTCTCTCTAGTTGTGGCACGCAGGCTCCAGGGCACTTGGGCTCTGTAGTTGTGGCACGCGGGTTCCAGAGCACGTGGGCTCTGTAGTTTGTGCCACGCAGGCTCTCTGGTTGAGGTGCGCGAACTCAGTAGTTGTGGTGTGCGGGCTTAGTTGCCCTGCAGCATGTGGGATCTTAGTTCCCTGATCAAGGATCGAACCCGCGTCCCCTGCATTGTAAGGCGGATTCTTTCTTTTTTTTAAAAAACTCCGTTATTCTTTAATATCATCAGACATCCAGTCAATGTTTACATTTCCGCAAATGTTTGTTAATTGGTTTGTTTTACAAAAATTATTTATTTTATACTTTCTAAAAATTCAGATCTAAGTAAGGTCAATGAAGTCCAATGGTTATATCACTTATTTCTTTTAATCTATAGGTTTCCCTTTCCAACTGTTTTTTTAATTTCCTTGGAATTTATTTGAAAAAACTGGGTCATTTATTTTGTAGGGCTTTTCACAATCTGGATTTTGCTGGTTATAGCCCCATGGTGTCTTTAACATATTCTTCTGCCCTCTATACTTCTTGCAGATTGATAGTTGGAGCCAGAGACTTGAACAGATTCCTATTTGATTTTGTGGCAAGAATACTTTCTAGGTTGTGTGTTGTTATTCTGTCAGGGGATACATCATGTCTGGTTGTTTCTTTGTTTGTGTAAGGCGGATTCTTTACCACTGGACCACAGGGAGGTCCCCATCCATTCTTTTATCAGTATAAGCACCTAGGAAGATGTCTGGAGTGATGTCTATCAAATGTTAATAATGGTTGTCGAAAAAGCACTTCTAATGAGGCTTGGCACTAAGCTACTTTAGTTCCTGTTGTTGCTGTGACTACTGCCATTACATTGAGAGGTGGCATGGGTAACAGTGAAGAGTTTCTGGTACACTAGGGCAGATGGCTTTGCCACCTACCAGCCCTGTGACCTGGGTGAGGCAGGTAGCCTCCCTGATACCACCCCCTGCCCCTCCCCACGATGTCTCTCCTGGAAATCTTGATAGAGAGCTAGGAAGCGGGGAGGGAAGAGGAGGAAACAGCTCCAGGACAGGTTCTGCCTTTTACTGCTCTAGCCTAACGATGATCATTATTCATAAACTACAACTGCTCGTGCTCTGGATTTTACTGCTCATTAAGACCTGAGTATAATATCCTTAATTAGAGACAGGAGTTGAACGCCTAAGAAAGAGATGCGGAGAACATTCGAAATTCTGAACCTAAAATAAAACTCTTCAAACAGATTATTTTTGAAAGAATAAAGCTTTACATGCTCCTGGAGAAAAATCTTTTCTTTAAAATTTTGAGCCTGGGAAGTTTGTTGTGAACTAAATGGTTCCAGAATTCAGTTTTCCTGCTTCCTTGTAGAAAGCAGCCTTATTGAGTTCTACCAGATATTTGTACTTCTACCCTCAACGTTTAAAAATGCTTTCATACCTGCTGTCTCTCCTATCTCGCTTCTTCCTAAGGGCTTGTAGGGTAGGTAGGATCCTCTTTTGCTCGAGTTAGCCAGAGAAGGTTTCTTTGCTTGCGATCTACATTTCTTTGCTGCAGACCTTCTCAGAGCCTCTATATGCTAGTGTATGTTGGGACCCCCAGAAAGGCAAAAAGAGAAGTCAGCATTTCTCCAGCTTGTAGGACCCACTTCTTATCTGTGGCATTTCTCACAGGACTAGTAGGGACCTGCTGCCTTAGATATAACCTCCGAAAAACAAATGCCTTTCTTAGTGGGTGTTTGCAGTCACCATACGTAGGACACAACCAAACAAAGGAGAAGCCGGGAAAGTCGGGTGTGTGACAGGGCTGAATCTGCGGCAGGGACAGAGCGGTCTTAGGAAGAAGATCTTGTGGCTTTTTAAAACATCTTATTTGCCTTATTCATCTTGTGATTTCTTATAAAGACTGAAATCTCATTCCCAGGCAGCTTGTGTTCTCTTCTTCTGGTTTTAGAGCCATCGGCTAGGTCCTGCATCCTCTCAAAAACCCAGAACAGTTTCCTCTCATGTGAGGTCTGCCAGATATTAGATCTCTCTTCTCTCTTCCCACGTCTCTTCAACCCCACTCCGCCCCCCTCCCACAGAGGTGCTGTTTGCCGAGAGACTGTTTGCCTAAACCAGGTGGTCTCAAGGAAAAGCTGGCCAGCCAGCCTTGTGGAACAGGGTCTGTGGGTGTTATCGGGAGTCATGGGGCGCTGCAGACCATCTGGGCTGTCAGTGACCCAAGGCTCTATCTCTCCTGAACATGAAAGGAAGCAGCGCAGAACATTTCCCAGATGGGGAGTTGGCCTGGTGGATTACACAGGAGACTAAAATAATGATTTTTTTGGTTTCCCTAGAGAACAGGTGTCAACTTGCTTCTCACTTCCTGAAAGCAAGAAGTCAGTATTTAGAGAGGCATCTCTTCACCCATATGACCAACATTAACTGGGTCTGAATGGGGGATGAAGTTCCCCCAGGGGGACGTCTGGCAGTGTCTGGAGATATTTACGGTTGTCACAATGGGGGTGGGTGGTAGGTGGGTAATACTACTGGCATCTAATGGGTAGAGGCCAGGGATACTGCTAAACATCCTACAATGCTCAGGACAGCACCACAACAAAGAATTATCTGACCCCAAATAGTCAGTATTGTCAATACTGCTGAGGGTGAGAAATCCTGTTCCAGAGCATGGTGGTTAATCACAAAGGCACTAGAGTCAGAAAGGCCAGGGTTCAAATCCTGGCTTCATCACCTACTGCCCCCATGACCTAAGCAGATCACTTCACTTAATTCTTTCAGTTGTAAAATGAAACTACTAACACCTACCTTGTCAAGTGCCCAGTATAGTACGGGAAACTTAAAATGATAAGATTTTACTGTCATTGCTCTGTAAAACGTCCGGAATTGGCCCCATGGAAGACAGGAAGTTGACAGCTGTGGATAGAACCTCAAGTGCCAGGCACTGTGGCATGTATAGTAGATCATGGGGGAGCATTTGCAGAAGACAGCAGGAAGATGCTGCCCTACTTCTTATAGAGTCTAGAATGGTGTGGTTCAATAGAACTTTCTGGAGTGATGGAAATGTTCCCTAACTGCACTGTCAGATGGGATAGTTCCTAGTCACATGTGGGTCTTGAGCACTTGAAATGTGGCCACTATAACCAAGGAACTGAATTTTAAATTGTATTAAGTTTAATTACTTAAAACGAAGATGCTGCACATGGCTGGTGGCTCTTCTACTGGACAGAGCAGGATGAGAAGAGGAGATCAGACGGATGCAGACCAAGTCTTGACAATCTGTGACACCACGTGGGGAGGGGACAGCTGGGGCACAGGAATTGAAGGGAGGAAGACATCACTTCTGAGCAGGCACTTCATGGAAGAGATTCTGGGGAAGGTGGGCCTGAAGGATGGGTAGGCTTTTTGATAGCAGGGATTGAGACCAGTGAGGGGGAGCTAATTCCAGGCAGACGAAGCATGAGGGCAAAGATGTAGGCGTGGGGAGAAAGGCTCGGCATGTCTGTACACATGAAGGTCAAGTCCTAAGACAAGAACACAGCACCTTCCGAACGCAACGAAGGTGACATTCAAACGTATAGCACCCAAAATAGGGAACATCCAAGCGAATCCAAGATGACAGAGCATCTTAAATCCAGTACGCTCAAAATAAAGAGGAATGACTTGGAAAATTTTTAAATGCCATGTTTTATGGAGCAAAATTTTACTGAATCCACCACAGATTCGTAAATGTGGGTCTTGAACCCATGTCTGTCTGACTTCAAGTACAATGTTTTCCAGTCTAACCCATGAGAGCCCCAAGTCTGTGTGTGGGCAATAATAATATATGAGAAGCTGAAAGAATGCCGAAGACAAATTTTGACAATTTGCCTCAGGCTGCTCTGGTTTCTGGAACCCAGTTAAGGATGGATGACACGGATGGGCAGAGGATAATTGGTACTATGAAACTCCCTGTCTCAACCCAATTTTACTGAAGACACCCAGACATTGCCTAAAACTTTTCCTAGAAATCTGTTAAGTACTGTGACTCTGCCAAGCAGTACTTATTTAGCGGCAGCTAGGGCCTGACCAAAAGGAGCAACTGCTTTGAGGATCTCACCACCAGAGGAGGGGAAAAGAATCTTTGCAGCTGAAACCTGAGGTATGCTGCTGGAGAGAGGAAAATTGATCTCTTAAGATAAGGAATATTTGCAAAACATGCCAGGCTACAATGTCCACTAAAGGCAAATAAAGGACTGTTAGTAAGGCAAAAATTTCTCTGGACAAGAGGAAATTGTCTGTGCAAACCAAAACGTTGTCAGTTTTGGTTACTGGCTTGAACCCAGGATTCTTACATAATAGGAAAACAACTATGGCTCCCCAAACCAGGTAGATTTTTAAAGTTGCATATCTTAAAATATCTGACTCAGTCAACAACCAAAAATTTTGATGAATAAATTGGAAAGAAAAATTTCATACTCTGTGGACTGCCTATTAATCTTGGAAGGAAAAAAATAACGAGATGTCTCAAAATAAATATTTGCACGTTGAGAGAGAGAGAGACAGAGAGAAATAAACCTGGAAAACATCTTTGAAAACTGAACATACTGTTCCTAAAAGCAATCCCATAGAAGAGTTAAAATCACGTAAGAAAAACAGCAGCTCTATGGCATTATCAATCTGTGGATAGCTTAATTCATGATTGTAGTCATCTGGTATTAATACAATAATTTCATAATTTAAAGGGAAATTTCAAAATAAGGTATAGGTCTCCACTCATTTAGGAGTTAAGATTTATAGAGTTTTTCTCTGGCTAGAATCTAGGACAAGGACTCTGGTAACAAGATTACCATTTTTCACTCCCTTGGTTTACAAAGCCCTAGTCCCTTTCTGTGGTCAGACACTTCGGATTAAGTCAGATGTGTTTTCAAACTACTTTGCCTCTTAATTTTTAAACCCTTGTTTATTTTAAAGAAAATTTAATCCATATGTTTC
Organism: Balaenoptera physalus; assembly: GCF_965194825.1. NCBI lineage: Eukaryota > Metazoa > Chordata > Mammalia > Artiodactyla > Balaenopteridae > Balaenoptera > Balaenoptera physalus. Next base: position 87,457,841 of record NC_138896.1, read on the forward strand.
TGATTCATTTACACTTAACTCATCAAAATGCTGTTTCATAAAAAGCTCTTTGATGTTCAAATTGCTTTTGGAGCTATTTTTAATAAGATTTTTTTAAAGCTTCCCTACTTAGAAACAGAAAGTTTCATTTCACTGCTATTTAACAACTTGGGGTCCAGAGGATTGGGTTCAGTTTATTACTTAAATGGAATAATGTATGTAAAATGCTTCATAAATTCTAAAACAATCGATGCCTGTTAATGATTAGACTTGCTATTGTTAGTGATTAGAGTTGCTACGACCACGCAGAAGACATAAGGCTTGAGGTTTCTCCTTCCCGCAGTTGGCTGGACCAGATCATCTCGTGGCTCCCTCCTATTTATAACATTTTCTTATTCTATGACTTTCTCATTCTTAGTAACACCTACAATAAACACGTCAAATGACTGGTTCAGTAATAATGGAGAAAGTCAGGGAGAGGACCACCCACACAAACTGGACCCCTTTTAGTTGAGCTCTTGGCTTGGATCTACCGTGTGTAATGCATTGATCTTCATTGAGGTTCAAGGTCTGGTTGGGTTTTATTGACTTAGAGGTCAGGGTCTTCCTGGTGTATCATTTGATGAATGGACAGACTCTGTCAGAAAAAGAATTCACTAAGAAGGAAGTTTTGTGAGCAGGAGGGGGACAATCAAAGCAAGGCAGGGTCTGTTCCCGAGTCCCATGAGGATTCTAAGCCTCGAGGAGTACTACATGGAAAAGTTGCAGTTGTTTTCAAGCAGGGTCTGGGAACGTGGTCGCATATGGTACTGCTCAGGGTGACATGGCAAAACGTGAGACAGAACATTCTCCCACTTCCGCGTGGAGCCCATCTCTGCCTTGGCCTCATATACATCGATGATAGCGTCTGGAACCGTGAGACAGTGGGGGCTCAGATTCTATTGTCTGTTTGGAGATGGCGGAAACGTTCTGGCAATGCACAGCAGTTGCCTGCAGCAGCAGCGTCCAGTTAAAGTTGGCTTAAGCACATGGGACCCCCCCCTGGGCTCCCTAGAAACACTTTGGGGCATGTGTGTGGGTGGCCCAGGGGTCTCTGTGACCTCATTCCTAAAGTCTAATGAGGCCTGGGGTCATTCAGATTTCATGTGAAAATGGCAAAACAGCCATTTGGCTTGTCCTGTCTTGACAATTGCGCAAAAGGTCTCGACCACGCTAACAAAAGTGAACAGGAAACCTTTGTCTCCTGGAAGCTGACCCTGATCTTGCGTGTGAAGCGTATACCCTGCTCCCTCATGCTCTCCCCACGCCTCAGCCTGTTGCACACCAGGCTGCCTTTAGGAATTTGGAACCAAACATGAAACTCTCCATCACACAATGGAGGGACCATTGCTCTGCCCCTTGGCACATCAGTCTTTCCTGGTGAATGGCTCCCGAGCCCTGTGATTCTTGCCGTCTGGAACAATTGGCCCCTTCAGTTAACTTGCCAGCAGTAATCAGTTATTTCTCCTAGCCATAAATTTCCACCATTCTTTTTGGAGGGGGAAGAAATTAAAGTAACAAAGGGAGGTGGCTATAATGAACCGAACTGTCAGAATAGCAAATGTTTTGAGTAATTTGTTGGGTCCTTGGTTTAGGGTTGACTGATTTCAGCACTAATTTTGCTTTGGACTATTTCTTGGGACCAAGAAGCCTTATTTTTACCTGCATCTCCAATGAAGATTGTGACTACAAGTGTGGAAAAGCTGGTGAGAGAGGTTTTATTAGAATTCAACAACCTCACTGATTTTTTTTTTTTGGCGGAGGGGTTGGGGAGAACTCTGGCATCTGCTTGGCTATCTCCTTTTTCATGAAACAAACCAGATTTTTGACAACAGCCACTGAACTTGGTCCATTACAGATACTGACCAAGAAACCACCTGGTCCAGCTAAATAGTAATAACTGCTCTGAGCATCTAATTCCACCATGCCTCGTTTGAAAAAGAGGAAGAAATTCCCCAAATGACTAATGTTTTTTAGGTCCGGCAGCCGTTTTTCATTGTCCTCAAAGCACCTGGTGTAACCTGCTTGCTTTCAATCCTTCTGAGAGCCTGTGGATTGGAAATGATAAAAGCAAATAGGATCCCCTAAGTCCACAGGCCAAGGCAATCTACTTTTATAAAGAAAACACTGAACATTTTCGAACATGTGGCCCACTAAGCTCCCCCCGTCAGGGTCAGATTTATGTATTTGCTCTGGAACCAAGATTTTTGTACACCAGGCACAATACCTTGGAGTATTTACAGTGTAAGCTATTTTCCCAAAGCAAACAGCTGCATCGGTAAACCCCCTGTCCCCAGACACAGGACTCAGAGCCTTCTTGGGGAGCAGGTGTGCCGAAACTAGGAGGAAACCTTCCTTGGGCCTGACTCCCTGAATGTCTGAACATTTCCCCCCTTCCAGAGATGCAGTCTGATGACTTCTGAAGGCTTTGAAAAGGCAATTCTTTTCTTATTTCCCCCTTGATAAGAAAAACTAAAAAAGGGTCCAGTTATTACAATCTAAAGGGAAGGGATGGGTGGCTTCCAGAGGAAGCCGTAGATAAAGCAGAGCTATTACAAAGGCACTTTATCTTCTTATTCTTTTTCTTCTTCTTATAAAAAAAAGAAAGTTCCCCTCCCTCTTTGCTGGCAGGGAGGGTAGAGGCCTTGGTCTTGAGCAGGAATTTTAAAGGGAAACAAAAGGCAAATCAGGAAGCTGCTTTCCCGCCTGGCATCCCAATGGTCCTCTTCGCCTGTGAGAAACTCCTAGCTGGCCTTGATCAGTGGAGGTGAAAATCATCCATGTTTCTGCAGAAGGGACTTTACAAAAACAGGCAGAGGTGGCATGAGGAGATGGCGTGACTCATTTACTTATTCATTCCATAAATATTTGTTAAGTGGGTTTCGGGGGTGAGGTCACTTTCGTAATGGAGTTGGACATCACCCCTGCAAGAGATCAAAGGTGTCTCCTTCATTTCTTGACCTCAAGACCTTCACAATTTCAACCATTCCTTAAGAGACATTCACAGGAAACTGTCGAAGTAGAAATGCTATGTGAGGACAGTTGTTATTTTTCTATTATATTTAAAAATCCTTGTTTGAATTATGGGATCCAGTGTAACACAGTATCATGGAAGAATCACTATTCAAAAGTCAGGACAGTTGAGTTCTGAATCTGGTTCTGCCAATCACTACCTGTGTTATGCGATCACGTGCAAGTGACATTTATCCTCTGGGCCACAGTCTCTCCATAGGTACAATGAGGGGGGAGGATTTTGAATTGCCTTCCAGCTTTATGATCCTACAATTTGTTAATAGTTTAAAAGTGGATATCCAGATTAAAATGTGATGGGAGGGCCGAAGTGCTTGGCATGTGGTCTAATCTGGAAGAGGAAAAGGCAGAAAGGAGGGAACCCTATGCATGGGGGTTAATGATACCCATTGACAACAGGTCAGGATAGTTGGGGACAGGGGAGAGGTGTGGGGGGGACATCACAGGCTGTGGAGTCAGGCTACCTGGGTTTGAATTCTGGCTCTACCACTATGGAGCTTGAGATAAGTTATTGACCTTTTCCAAATCTCAGCATCCTCACCTGTAAAATGGGTTAATATTAGTATCTACCATATAGAGCTGTTGTGAGGATTAAGTCAGACTGCCCACCTAGCACAGGGAGCCTGAAACACAGAACTCCTCTGTATCAGGGATCCTCACAGCATGGTCTGGAGACCCCTGAAGAATCTTGCTGGGGGTCTGTGAGGTCAAAAGTGTTTTCCTGATGACACTAAGATATATTTGCCCTTTCATTCTTATTATCTCATGAGTATACAGTGGAGTTTTCCAGAGGCTATATGACACATGATGCTATCATAGACTGAATGCAGAAGCAGTTAGGAGAATCCACCTGTCTTCCTTTAAGCTGGTCATTTTAAAAAATTGCAAAAATATAAAATAATTCCACTGTTCTAATTTTTCTTGGAAAATATAGTTATTTTTCATAAAAGTATGCATTTTTGGTTAACATGTCCTAAGCTTATTATTGCTATTTTAAGTACAGGAATCATTATTTCACACAATCTTAGTTTGAATTTCTAATATGGCAAATATCAGTAGCTCTAACTCACACAAACAAAAGCTATGTTTGGAGGTGCCAATTATTTTTAAGAGTGTGGTTCTAAAAACAAAGAAAAAATATATTCCTGCCTTAGTTTGCTATTGCTACGCAACTGCTGTAGCAAAACACCACGAACGTGGTGGCGAAAAAACAACATAAATTTATTGTCTTCCTGTGCTGGAGGTCAGAAGTCTAAAAGAGGTCCCCAGGACTGTGTTCCTTCTGGAGGCTCCAGAGGAGAATTTACTTCCTTGTCCTCTGCAGCTTGAGACTGCCTGCACCCTCGGTGTCCGTCCCCCTTCCTCCATCTTCAAAGCCAGTGGTACAGCCTCATTAAAATCTTTCCCTGCTTTTATGGTCACATTGTCTTTTGTCTCTCTGATCTCCTGCCTCCCTGTTACACTGGTTACACTGGGCTGACCTTGATAATTCAGGCCAATCTCCCCATCCCAAGATCCTTAACTTAACCACACCTGCAAAGTCCCTTTTGCCATATAAGATAACATAGGTTCTGGGGATTAGGACATGGACATCTTGGGGGCCATTATTCAGCCTACCACAATTCCATTGAGTTATTTACAAATTGGATCCTTAACATATAAACAACAACAACAAAAAACTCACTAAAATTTATAATTATAGTATATATGAAGTTGAAGGTAGATATATCTTTTTTACTCATTTCTCTCAACAAATATCCTTAAAGATCTCTATATAACTCTTTGTCCCATCTTTCAATCGGCAGCTGAAGAGCCCCCTCCTCAGGATATCTTCTTCGCCTCCCTCAGGAGGGATCCCTCTTCTCAGCATCTGCACTGAGCTTGGTCCAGAGTAAGAACTCCACAATTGTTAGCTGACATTTTTTCAACTACTTTTCCATGTCTCTCCCCTCTCCTAGCCTCTAAGCCACCATCCCCTAAAGCATGTTTCACAAAATACTTGTCCCATGAGATTACACCACATAAAATAGCTCTATGGTCACAACATTTCAGGAAACACTACATATGAATCAATCTCCTCCCTTGTGGGGATTCATGGTACACTTTGGCATATTAAAGGCTCTGAGAAGTTCTGCAGTGTCCAGGGGTGGAGGTGGGGTTAGTGTAACACAGTGTTTTTCAAATTTCTTTGCCCAAGGAATCTCTTTTTTCCTATAAAATTGATTACCATTCTATTTTTAGAAACACTACTCTAAGCTCCTTGGAGTAAGGACCAAATTGTGTCCTTCTTTGTATCTTCTGTGGGTTGTCCCTGGGAGGTACTTGACAAGTATATGTTATATGAATGTATTGAAAAGAGGAAAACAAAGTTGATAAGACAAGATCTCTTCCCTTACATTGTTAAAAATGAGTAAGACAGATGTATAAATAATCATTTATATAGTTGTAGGTAAGTGAAAAAGTGATCTAACCCAGGATTGTTGATAAGAAGGAGAAAATCAAATCCAAATGCTGGAAACCAACCTAAGAGTCAAACAAAACTGAGGTAGGTAATTCAAGCAGCCCTTCGAACTTGGTGGACTGCCCTCTCTACAAAAGGAAATAAGAAAATTAGATCTGTGTAGCACAGAGCAGAATAGGAAGGAAGAGCTGTCTTCAGATACAGAATGAAAATTATTATAGAAAAGATTAAGCCAGGATTAAAACCCCAAGTCAGGTCTCTATTGTGCCCCAAGTGATGGCTGAGAACCCAGTACTCACATCCAATTGTCCCTGTGAACTGCAGGCAGGCAGTTTGAGGGAGTGAACCTGTAGCTCACTGCCAAAGGCTGGGCACGAATTTTTCAATACCAACCACCGTCATTTATCAGAAATAAAGGTTCTCTTGACATGAGAAGTGGCACTGGCCCCACTCTGAGATGGCGGCAAAGGCCAGGTCAATCACTGGTTGGACCAGCCCCTCTAAGAGCTGCTCCGTGGCCTCGCTGGCCTCCTCTGTCGGTTGACTCTGAGAGCTAATTCAACCCAAGTTATGTAGGGGCAAAAGGCAGTCTTTCCTACATGCTCTGATAAAGTCATGATGTACGAGGAGAAACAAAGAATACTAGTTCAAGCAAGAAGAGAAAGAAGTTGGTATGGCTCAGTGGAAGGGGCAAAGGATTTGGGGGCCCCCAGAATGATTTGGGTTTGAAATCCTGGCTCTGTCAACCCTGACCATGAGCAAGTTACTTAACATCTATAAGCCTGTGTCTTCAGTTGATAAATTTGAATATACCTTCTGTGTAGGGTTGTTGAAAGTACTAGAAATAAGGTTTATGAAGTGCACACAGTAGGCACTCAATATACAATAGTAGGGGGCTTCCCTGGTGGCGCAGTGGTTGAGAGTCTGCCTGCCAATGCAGGGGACTCGGGTTCGAGCCCTGGTCTGGGAAGATCCCACATGCCGCGGAGCAACTGGGCCCGTGAGCCACAGCTACTGAGCCTGCGCGTCTGGAGCCTGTGCGCCGCAACAAGAGAGGCGGCGATAGTGAGAGGCCCGCGCACTGAGATGAAGAGTGGCCCCCGCTGGCCGCAACTAGAGAAAGCCCTTACACAGGAACGAAGACCCAACACAGCCAAAACTAACTAACTAAATAAATAAATTAAAAAAAAAATACAATAGTAGGACAGCATTTATAATAAACAATGTTTATTAGTTAATATATAGTGATATGTATTATATTAATGTAATAATAAAATAAAGTAAAATATAATAAATAATAAATGCTATGTTTATTATAAATAAATCATGCATAATTTATCAATAAACAATGGCAGGGTAACATCTATGAATTACTAATCTTTGTTCCCACATCCCTCTCCAAGTGTTTCCTTTTATCCCATAACCATGTTTCCCATTTGGGAAGTTGTCTATTCTGGGTTCACTGCCTCAGGGAATAAACGGACTAGCAGAAAAGCAGATAAAAAGGTGGTTCTTCTGGAATTTGCATTCCAAAAGTCAGACAATGAAGGAATAGCAAGGAAGACTCATGGCATAAACTTGTGTTGACCAATATGGCAGCCATTGGCCTTAAGTGGCTACTGAGTGCCTGAAATGTGGCCAGGCTGTGTGCTGTAAGTACACACTACGCACTGGATTTCAAAGACTTAGTACAAAAATAGGGATGTAAAATACTTCATCACTAATTTTTAAAACTGATAACATGTTGAAATGATAATATTTTATTGGGTTAAGTAAAATATACTCTTAATATTAATTCTACCCATTTCCTTTAAAAAATATAGCTACTAGAAAATTACATTTGTAACTCAAATTATATTTCTATTGAACAGCACTGGCCAAGACAATGAAGGAATAGAAAAGCCTCATGGTACAGAGAATAAATTCAGGAGAAAATGTATTCAGGTAGAGCAAGTTTTTTTGCCCCTGAAATTAGAAAGAATTCCAGGCCTGCGTGAGAAAGGTCAAAGGCATGCCATGAAAGCTAAGATACAGGTTCATTTCTTTGACCTTGATGACCTCTAACACTCTAGCCTGCCCACTGGAGAGGGGAGGACACTTTCCCCAGATGGGGTTTCAGGACCAAGAGGCAAGGGTCCCCAGCTTTTCCAGACAGAGTTCTGTTATGGCAGCAAGGTTCTAGAAAAGAGATGACCATATGGTCGTCCCAGCAAACTGGGTCTTGGCAACCCCATTAGGTTCACCACTGTCTAGAAGAATTCCCCCGCACCTCGAAGTGGTACAGACACAGGAGAGCTACACATCAGAAGAAGCTTTACAGGTAGGAACAGGGGCCAACACAGCAGTGACCTGAACAGACTGTTAGCCTGCGGGGCCCCTAGGTGCTTTGCACAAGTTCTCTTCTCTGGCTACTGCTCTCATCAAGCTGTTGAAAGTTCACACTTGCATCCTTCTCAGGAGGATTGCCCTTCACTAACTGGAACCGCTCTTCCTAGAGAAGCCTGGAAGTTATGGAGGAGGCACCCAGAGCATCTGCTACATGGACGGGAGGAAAGTGGGGAGAAGATGAACTTCCTCTCATGGCCTTGGCTCTGTATCATTCTCATCCTTAGAATTTAGCAACAACCCTGGGGAAAGAGGGAAGACCCTAAACTGGTGGAGAGTAAGTTTCTTCCATCCTTGTGGAAAGGAGATTTGAAATAGTAATTAAGGCAATATCTAAAAAAATAAAATTCTATTCCTTGCATACCTGAATCGTTAATTGAGATTCTCTCTTTGTTATAATGATTACTAAGGCACAGTAGGCTAATATAAAGTTGGGATGAGGTGTACATGAGAGAGAAAAAAAAGTACATCTGATGACAAATATATATGACTTTCTTATAAAATGAAGAAAAAGAAAAGAAAATTACATGGTATCGGTCCAGTATGAGCTATTGGTAATGCTGGTGAGAAATATTTACACGTTCCAATGGTTACATAACGCAATGTCCAGGTGGATATTAAATGTTCTGTGACGAATCTGGAATGATGGTACTGATACTATAAATACCTCATTAACAGAGTGCCACAACCTATAAAAAGAAAGCTGTTACTGACTTTATTCATGTGGTCACCATATTTTCTCGAGAATTTTACAAACATTTAGATCTGTTTAATTCAAGGGAAAAACAATCTGTCTTGGAGGAAGTTGCCAAGAGCTCATGGGTCTTTCAATTCTTCACGTGTGTCATAAGAGCCCATGTAATTCAATCAATTCCAGTTTACATTTTTATCCCATCATAATTTATAAAGCACCAAATAAGAACTTAAAAACCCCCAATTCAAAAACAACAAAAAATGTCCAACTCCCAAGGTTGTTTAAAAAATAATCACCATTTTGCCAAATATTTGCCAGCATCAAATATGCTAACCAGCTCTTCCTCCCACTGCCGTGCCCCACCCCCCAAACTCTCCTGCTCATTTCACTATTTTCCCCCAAACTTGACTGAGGACTTTCACACACTCTCTACAATGATGTCCTTAATTGTTTTCTGCAAAATTTATCGAATCCCTTTGGGTCATTCACTCATTTAGTTCAAGAAAGTTTTCCTGAGAATTAATATTGTTAAAATGGTCATACTACCCAAAGCAATCTACAGATTTAATGTGATCCCTATCAAATTATCCATGATATTTTTCACAGAACTAGAACAAATAATCCTAAAATTTATGTAGAACCATAAAAGACCTGGAATTACCAAAGCAATCCTGAAGAAAAAGAGCAAAGCAGGAGGCATAACCCTCCCAGACTTCAGACAATACTACAAAGCTACAGTAGTCTAAACGGCGTGGTACTGGCACAAAAACAGACATATGGATCAATGGAACAGAACAGAGAACCCAGAAATAAACCCATGTACCTATGGTCAATTAATCTTTAACAAAGGGGGCAAGAATATACAATGTGGAAAAGACAGTCTCTTCAGCGAGTGGTGTTGGGAAAGCTGGACAGCCACACGTAAATCAATGAAGTTAGAACACACCCTCTCACCATACACAAGAATAAACTCAAAATGGCTAAAAGACTTAAACATAAGACATGACACCTAGAGGAGATCATAGGCAAAACATTCTCTGACATAAATTGTACCAATGTTTTCTTAGGTCAGTCTCCCAAGGTAATAGAAATAAAAATAAACAAATGGGGCCTAATCAAACTTACAAGCTTTTGCATAGCAAAGGAAACCATCAAAAAAACCAGAAAGAAAATCTACAGAATGGGAGAAAATATTTGCAAACGATGCAACAGACATGGGCTTAATTTCCAAAATATATAAATAGCTCATACAACTCAACAACAACAAAACAAACATTCCAATCGAAAAATGGGCAGGAGACCCAAATAAACATTCTCCAAAGAAGAAATACAAATGGCCAATAAGCACATGAAAAGATGCGCAACATCACTAATTATCAGAGAAATGCAAATCAAAACTACGATGAGGTACCACCTCACACTGGTGAGAATGGCCATCATTAAAAACGCTACAAATAACAAATGCTGGAGAGGATGCGGAGAAAAGGGAACTCTCCTACACTGTTGGTGGGAATGTAAGTTGGTACAGCCACTATGGAAAACAGAATGGAGGTTCCTCAGAAAACTAAAAATAGAGCCACCGTATGATCTAGCAATCCCACTTCTGGGCATATATCCAGACAAAACTATAATTCAAAAAGATAAATACTCCCCTATGTTCATAGCACCACTATTCACAATAGCCAAGACATGGAAACAACCTAAATGTCTATCTACAGATGAATGGATAAAGAAGATGTGGTCTATATACACAATGGAATACTACTCAGCCATAAAAAAGAACGAAATAATGCCATTTGTAGCAACATGGATGCAACTAGAGATTATCACACTAAGTGAAGTAAGTCACAAAGAGAAAGACAAATACCATATGATATCACTTATATGTGGCATCTAAAATATGACACAAATGAACCTATCTACAAAACAGGAATAGACCCATGGATATAGAGAACAGACTTGTGGTTGACAAGGGGGAGGGGTTGGGGGAGGGATGGAGTGGGAGGTTGAGATTAGCAGATGTAAGCTATTATGTATGGAATGGATAAACAACAAGGTCCTACTGTATAGCACAGAGAACTATATTCAGTACCCTATGATAAACCATAATGGAAAAGAATATATAAAAAAGAAGCATGTGTATATATGTATAACTGAATCACTTTGCTGTACAGCAGAAATTAATACATTATAAATCAACTATACTTTAATAAAATTAAAAAAAAGAAAGGTTTTCTGAATACCTATCATGTGCCAGCAGCTGTGTCAGGCACCAAGGATCCAATAGGGAACAAAAGTGGTCCTGCTTCTGCCTTCGTGAAGCAAACAATAGGCAAATTGTCATCAACTGGGCTAACAGGGAACATTGGATCTACATTTTGAATCTGGTGGCTTTTGTTCAACCTAATATTTGTAGCTAGTCATAGAAACATTGAGTAATGTCTACTACCCATCAAGGCAGGGGACCTGGGGCTTTAAAACATGCTCATTATTTTATGACCCAATTATTCCTCCTTTACATATGAGGAAAACTGATTCCAAGTCCACGTAGCTGACCAAGATTGGTCCTAACTTCTCTGTTTTTCTGCTTTCCTCCCTGAAATTACTGGGTGGGCCAAAAGGTTCATTCAGTTTTTTCCGTAAGATGGGTCTAGTAACTTAGTTGTCCTTAACTTCATTTGAAACAATTTTGTTAGATTGTATGTGACAGCTGTCATATCAGCATGCATTTAAAAAAAGACTTATCAAAATTGGTGAATTTTTGTGTAGCCATTTTAATATTGAAGATGGAAGAAAAAAAGCAACATTTTTGGCCTATTATGCTTTATTTCAAAAAAGGTAAAAATGCAACTGAAATGCAAAAAAAGATTTGTGCAATGTATGGAGAAGGTGCTGTGACTGATCGAACATGTCAAAGTGGTTTGCAAAGTTTCCTGCTGGAGATTTCTCGCTGGATGGTGCTCCACGGTCGGGTAGACCAGTTGAAGGTGACAGTGATCAAATCGAGACATTCATTGAGAACAATCAACGTTATACCACGTGGGAGATAGCCGACATACTCAAAATATCCAAATCAAGAGCTGAAAATCATTTGCACCAGCTTGGTTATGTGAATCGCTTTGATGTTTGGGTTCCCACATAAGTTAAGTGAAAAAAACCTTCTTGACCGTATTTCTCCATGTGATTCTCTACTTAAACGTTAACGAAAACGTTCCGTTTTTAAAACAAATTGTGACGGGTGATGAAAAGTGGATACTGTACAATAATGTAGAACGGAAGAGATCGTGGGGCAAGTGAAATGAACCACCACCAACCACACCAAAAGCCGGTCTTCATGCGAAGAAGGTGATGTTGTGTATATGGTGGGATTGGAAGGGAGTCCTCTATTATGAGCTCCTTCTGGAAAACCAAACAATTATTTCCAACAAGTACTGCTCCCACTTAGACCAACTGAAAGCAGCACTTGACAAAAAGCATCAAGAATTAGCCAACAGAAAACGCATAATCTTCCATCAGGATAATATAAGATTGCATGTTTGTTTGATGACCAGGCAAAAACTGTTACAGCTTGGCTGGGAAGTTCTGATTCATCCACCATATTCATCAGACATTGCACCTTCGGATTTCCGTTTATTTCAGTCTTTAGAAAATTCTCTTCATGGAAAAATTTTCAATTCCCTGGAAGACTGTAAAAGGCACCTGGAACATTCTTTGCTCAAAGGTTTTGGGAAGATGGAGTTATGAAGTTGCCTTAAAAACGGCAGAAGGTAGTGGAACAAAATGGTGAATACGTTGTTCAATAAAGTTCTTGGTGAAAATGAAAACTGTGTCTCTTATTTTTATTTAAAAACCGAAGGCACTCTTTGGACAAGCCAGTGTTAAGTGGATGGTATCTATTTGATGTCTTATTCCTTCTGGTTTTTGAACCCCTCTGTCTCCTAGTGGTAACCTTCGCTCTGGCCTTAACATCCCCTTGACCTTGATGTCATATTGGAAGGAAAAAGATAAACCAATGCCTGCTGAGGAATCAAGATGGTACCTAATAGACAGAGTTGGGTCTGTTGCTTAAAATCTTTCAGAACTAAAGGTCTGCATCTCCAACAAAGGGCTTTCAGATGCTGCAGCAAAAGTTGATAGTTTTCCCATAAGTGAATTTGTCCTTTCCTTAATAATGGAATACCTATTCATTAGCTGAGACCATGACTGCCCTAAAGAAAGATTACATCTGCCAGTCTCTCTTGCAGCTATGGTGGCCATGACACTGAGCTTTGACCAATGGTATCCAAAGAGAGTGGTCTGTGCAACTTCTTGAAAGTGTCCTTAATGGAAGGTAGTCTGAACTTTTATGTCCTTTCCTATTGGCTGGAACACAGACACGAAGGCTGGGGCTCAAGCAGTCAGGTTGCATCATGAGGTCAGGAGGTGGAAGTAGTGTGTTGATGGTGATGGAGCAGGAAGCTGGAAGAAGCCTGTGTCTGAGGACCAGGGAGCATCCCAGCGGTCCTGGGCAGCTTACCTTTGGATGTTGTTGTTTATGTAAGAGAGAATTAAACTCCTATCTAGATTTCTGCTACCTTGGGTTTTATGTCATATTAATCAAATTTTAATGAAGCAGGCACTAGGACAGGCTGGTGGGGAAATGAAAATATAGACCAAAGACTTCCTGAGTATCCCTGAGTCAGGGGGTTACTGATTCTCTCTACTTGTAATGCTTGTCCTTATACTGTCCTTAAGCCAGAATGAAACTTGAAAAGGAAACAGTTTATTAATGATCAGAATGCATTCTGGCAACCATAGTTCAGGGCAAAACTCCTACTCCTGGGAGATCCTGGGAGAGTCATCCTTCCTTCATGGCTTTTCCCCAAGAAGCAAGCCTATGTTTGTGACAGCAGTCTCTGCTCACCTCTATTGCCCCAGCCTCTGAAGTCACTTAGCCCCAAGGAGTTGTAACTACCCTAATCGCCTATAGTCAAGATACCTTTGTAAAGAGAAGCCTAGAGGACAGAGAACAAAGAACAAATGGAATCAAATTTGCAATTTAGAAATACTGGTACAAAAAAAAAAAAGAAATACTGGTACAGAACAAATTGAAGGGGTGATGTCAAATTGGGAGGAGGGAGAAAAATTAGGAAGGCATTGAAATAATGCAGGAGGCAAGTGACAAGAGCTGGGGCAAAGGCACTGCCAGTAAGAATGTAAAGGAAGCTACAGCTTCATTATAATTGTTACTGGTATGAGATTTCGTAGTGATTATTCATGGGGGGGGGGAAGTGTGGCTGATCACTAATGAAGTCCGGTTTCAAGTGGGCAGAAGAAGGAAAGTGGGCAAAGGAAATGGTGAAGGTGTAACCACAAGGACAGAAGGAAAACCAGGAGAGAGGGGCATCACAGAATAGAGGGGGTGGTAAACAGAGTAACAGTTACTAAAGAAGTCAAGAAGGATAAGGAGGAAAATGTATCTACTGGCTTTGGCAACATGGTGGTCATTGGAAACACTCTTCCGAGGGACTGATCTGGTGGACGGATGGGTGTGGAAGCCAGACTGCAGCTGAGGAACTCAGCCTCTTTTCCATCCTGTAGCAATGGAAAGTGTGGGGTGAAGGGTTGTTTCTATGGAATTATGGAAACTGCTGGAACACAGAAATCAGATGAAGGCAATTCTTATAAGAAGCTTGGTTTGATAACATAGAACACTTCCAATTCATACTCATGTTGTCTTTGGCTCAGTGGAAATGGTAACGAATACAAAAACTTCAGCATTGTGACTGCCCTCGACTGTTTGGACATCTTGACTACTACCCGGTCAGTCAGGCCAAAATCAACTAAGCAAGTATGCACAGGGGCATGATAGCAATATGCCACATGTTTACTGTCGGCAACCAAGAGCTAGTAATGACAAGTTCTGCTAATTAGGTTCTGTTTATATTTCCATAATCATGGCTAATTACCTGTTTTATTCAATGATATGCTTTATTAATTACCATGTGTGCACTTGTTTCTCAGCATATTTTAAGCATCTTACAATGCATGTTCTATCTTCTGAGTGTCCTTACCAGCCAAGATTTTGTTTGTATTGAACAGCAATAGATACATGGAACATGATGTGTAAATTACAGAAGCTATTCCCCCCAATCCCCTTTGATCTTTCATTGAGAAACACAGTCATAGGCTGGTCAAATTTTAGTGTCAGGAGGGATAAAATTAAAAATATTATTAAGTGGAGCAGTTCTCACCCCAGGGGTGGGGAGAAGGTTTCTTGGTAGAACATGGGAATTTTATTCTAGTTATAAGACAAAGTTGGATATCACCATCTAATGCATTTCTATAGGACTACTACAATTGAGGTCCTTAAAACTTTGCATATGTGGCTGCTATGACAAGAGAATGCCTATAAAATTGTGTTTCTCAGGAAAAAAAAAAGACTTGTTTTTTATCATGTTAAGTTCCAGGTCTTTGAAAGAGTGATTGGTGGTTTGTAAGAAAATTAGGGCAATATCTCTAGCTTGGAACGGGAGAGACTGAAGTCCAGATGGGGACAAAAAACTATCATAGAATTGCCAAGTGTGGAAACAGCAAAGTAAGAGCTGGAATTCCAGTCTCCTGCTTCTTCCCACTGATCTCTACCTCAACTACTCCATGCTGGAAAGGCAGGTGTGATGGTTACTTTTTTTTTTTAATAGATCTTTATTGGAGTATAATTGCTTCACAATGCTGTGTTAGTTTCTGTTGTACACCAAAGTGAATCAGCCGTATGCATACACATGTCCCCATATCCCCTCCCTCTTGAGCCTCCCTCCCACCCTCCCTATCCCACCCCTCTAGGTCATCGCAAAGCACCAAGCTGATCTCCCTGTGCTATGCGGCTGCTTCCCACCAGCTATCTATTTTACATTCGGTAGTGTATATATGTCGATGCTACTCTCACTTCGCCCCAGCTTCCCCCTCCCACCCCGTGTCCTCAACTCCATTCTCGATGTCTACATCTTTATTCTTTCTTGCCCTGCAACTAGGTTCATGGTTACTTTTTTTTAAATTTTTTTTTACACTTTATTTATTTATTTTTGGCTGTGTTGGGTCTTCGTTTCTGTGCGTGGGCTTTCTCTAGTTGCGGCGAGTGGGGGCCACTCTTCATCGCGGCATGGTTACTTTTAATTGTCAACTTGACTGGGCTAAAGGATGCCTGGATAGCTGGTAAAACATTATTTCTGGGTGTGTCTGTGAGGGTGTCTCAGGAAGAGATCAGCATTTGAATCTATAAATGGAGTAAAAATGGCCCTCACCACTTCAGGTGAGGCATCATCCAATCTGCTGAAGGCCTGAATAGAACAAAAAAGCAGAGGAAGGGCAAACTGGCTCTCTTCTTGCTTGAACTGGGACATCCATCTTCTGCCCTTGGACATTGGTGCTCCTAGTTCTTGGGCATTCAGACTAAGACAGGAACTTATACTACTGGCTTCCCTGGTTCGTGGGCCTTTGAACTCGGGCTGAATTACACCACCAGCTTCCCTGATTCTCTGTTGTAGACGCAGATGGTGGGACTTCTCAGCCTCCACAACTGCATGAGCCAATTCCTATCATAAATCTCCTCATATGTATTTATATACATCCTAGTGGTTCTGTTTCTCTGGAAAACCCTGACTAATATAGCTTGGTATTTCAGGCTCTGGGGTCACTCAGATCTCACTTTGAAGCCTGAATCCACTGTATACCTCACTTGTCTCATCTGGAAAATGGGGTCACAGAAGTTACCACTGTACTGGGATTGTTCTGATGGGTAAATGAGGAAATGTACGGGAAGTTCCCACTCAGTGCTTGGCGCATGGTGACTACGCAACAAACGTCAGCTGCTTTTAACAGCACAGACCCTGAGCAAGCTGGCTGTGGCTCTGCTGGGTTTGACCCACTCCCAGAAAAAAAAGCCTAGAATCCCTATCAACTGAAACATAATCAGTCTCCACCAGATTGTGATCTGTTTGCTCTTCAGACACTTGCTGCTGATCTGTTTCAACTGAGACCCAGTCATAGCCGTATTCCAACGTCAAAGGCATGTGGGCCGTAACATACTCCCTTTTCTGTTGTTTTCCATATACGTGTACCTGACTGAATTAATTGATTGGCTACTACCATGTGGAATCCTGTGACTACATGGGGCCACAGCTCTGGGGCTGCCGAGCAGAACAATTAGGATACAGTGTCGTGCTTTCATCCCACTGTCTGAATTCTCTGGTTAAATCACTCAACCTCTCTGTGCCTCTGTTTCCTCATCTACAAAATGGGAATAAAAGAGGACATACCTCTTAGGTTCTGAAGATAAAATGAGATGCTGCACATAAAGTGCTTAGCCAAAGAGAGCCCCTCCTAAGTCCTCAATTTTTAGGCCATTAGTATGATTTGTGTTTCCCCTGCCATCCCTACCGTCTCACTGTGCAGCTTAGTTCTAATGAGGAACAGGATATACAAATGTCACCTGCAGTTTATGGTGTCCTAAAGTTGTATTAACAGCGACAGGCAGGCTGAAAGGAGGTCCAGGCTTTCTCCTCTACTGTAACCTGTCCATCTTGTGACTAAGTAGGTGGGATGGGAAGGGGGAAAAGACCTGCATCTTGGGGTCTCTGGGCCATTGAGCTTATAGGCTTGGATTTCTTACATAAACCGAGCTTCAGAGGATTAGAGCATGACGGAGACCTGGTCTCTCCTGACTATAATTTCCCATCCTCTGCTCTCAACCCTTCCTTGACTGGTGGTAAGAGATTTCCTGTTGTCTGATTGCTTATGTGTAAAGATCTCCATTCTGATTCTGGGTGCTGGTTCTAAAGATGATGAGGATCAGAAAAAGTCATACAGGTAAAGCAGAAGTTCCAACCTGTACTGTGCCTGTGGGTCCCAGGGTGAACTTCTCACAATGTGGATGGCTGGCTCTGACCTCCAAATCTCTGGCTTCAGTCAGTCCCGCCCAGCGATCTGCGCCTTTTCTAATTACCAGCCAAGAGGATTTGATGCAGAATCATGCCTGAACCTCACTGTAAGAAACACGGTTCTAACCCATGCCTGCATTAATATTCCTTTGCTTTGAAACTTGTTGCTTAAGTAAGAAAACATTGGCACTGGTGTTGCAGGGCCTGCCTGTGTTCAACCCACGTGAGTACACACCCATCTTCCGCCGGCCAAGTCATTGCCTGAGATAGGCTTTAATATCAAGAAACACTTTTAAAGACCACTATGAAAATCACTTTAACTTTTTAACCAAGAGAAGAAATAGAAAAAAGCATAGCATTTGAGAAAAAAGATACTGTTTAAGTAAAGAAATTAAAAAATCATGATCTTAAGACGTCAAGCTTACTGATTTGGTCAACTCAAGAACACAAGCTGTTCAAAACCCACTGGCCAATTTCATGAAAATTTAATTGAGAAGTGATTTCTACCATGTAGACCAAACTCCTGAAGGAAGGAGGTAGCCTAGTGTAACAGAAAGAGCACAGATATTTCTATTAGACGACTTTGCTTTGAATTCTGGCTCCATCAATCCAGCCATGTGATCTTAACCTCCTTGAGGCTGGTTTTCCAGTGGGAATAAGGGTGTGGTAAACATTAGTGATAATGTATATAACCTGCATAGCCCGGTTATTTGTATTATTCATGACCATTGCTATTGTCATTTATCTCTTCTTACCTTCAATCAATAAGATGGGAAACATGATGGTATTAGCTTATAATTTTGTTGTGAGAATTATTAAATTAGATAATTCAAAGGCTACACGTTTAGTGCATATGTTGTGTCAGGTACTGTTCTAAGTACTTTATATGCGTTAACTTATTTAATCCTTACAACAACCCTGTGAAGTTCTCCCCATTTTTACTGAGGATGAGGAAACTGAGGCTCAGGAAGATTAAGTACATTACCCAAGGTCACACAGCTATAAGGGGTGAAGCTGGACTATTATATGTGAAGAGCTCAGCTCAGTACTTGGCACAGAGTAGAGTCTCAATAATGGGCAGTATTTATGGTGTCATGCATAGACAGAACCTTTCCTAAGGGGTTGCCTTGGGGAGTATGAGAATCGTGGCTGGCTGGAAATTCCACATTGGTCAGTGCGTTAGTACTGATGGAAGTTCATTCTTTCATGGAGCATGGGTTCAGGGTTGCCATGGTGGACAAAAAGAATTAGCCCTGAGCTATGAGCTACAAAGAAGAGTGGACATATATTTAAATAAGGGGTCAAATTTATCCCATGTGGTCCCCATATTAATGATACCTATCTACAAAGGAACTGAAAAACTGTCTTACTTAGAAGATTCCTTTTTAGTCCTGCGAGAACAGTTAGGCTGCAAAGAAGCAGTTGTTAAGACTGGCTGGGAAAAAAAAAAAATCTTCTCTTGTAAGTTATATTTTGATGGGCCAGCATTAGACACAATAAAGGCACTGATATTTAAATTGATCAGGGACAGATGTTTAACATATTTTATGTAAGAATTATAGACAAAGTTAACTGCCAAAACAGACTGTTTCCTGAAACATTGGACAGATGGAACTAAGAAGATGTACTCTTGAGGAGTCTGAACTCCTCAAAGTGAGCCTAATCTTAAAAAAATCATTTTGATCAAAGCACTTCAGTGACTTTTAATTCTTTTGTTTCTGTACTTTTTTCACTTTGTCATGGCTACAAAGGTATTTGGGACGCAAAATTTTTCTCTCTTTCTCTCTCTCCCTCTCTGTGTATGTGTATGTTACACATGTGTGAGTATTCCTGGTTTCAAGAGCATGATTTGTTTTATTTTCTTTCTATCACTCACTGTGGGAAAACTGAGTGTGCTCTACACATTGTTGGCTGTCTCCTCAGCATCTGCTCCCCTCCCTTCTCCTCAACAGTCCCTGATTTCCATTTGGGGATCTGGGGTTCCAGGGATGTTGATTCTACTTCCACCTCCAGATCTAGTCACTATTCTGCCGGAAAGCCTTTGATTGTTCCTTTTCTTATTCAGAGCAAAAAAAACCCAAAGTGTTTCCACTGGGCTGCAAAGCTTGATGCAGTCCAGCCCTGTTATGCCAACCTCATCCCCTACAGCCTCCCCACCCACTCTGTACTCCTTTACACTGACCCCCTTGCTTTTCCTTAAATATGCCAGGCACTTTTATGTCTCCCAATATGCTCCCACCTTTCGGACTTCTTTAACTCTCTGCTCTGTTAGAAAAAAGCAAATGAAGACCGATTGAGTTGAACGGTTTTCCCCAAATCCCTCATTTTGGCTCATAGAAAAAAGAATCCCAATACAATCAGATTAATTTTAAGCATTCACCATGAAATGCTTCAAGAAGAGTGTTCACCAGCATCCTGCCCTGCTAAGCACTGAAGAGGATGTGTATGAAGTCTTTCTTCTTGTGTTCCTAAAGAACAATATGCAGTTCAGCTGTGCAGAGAAGGCTTGGTTGAAAGCAATTGCAAATTATTTACTGGGTGGGGTTTCAGTCTTGCATTGGCTATTCTGCTGATATTCACTTAATGAAACTTAAAAATAAAAACATCTGGAAAGTATGCCAACCAATGCCTGCTTCACCATTTTAGCTTTCTGGCTTGCCTCAAGTAATTTTAATAAAATATGTTAACTCTACCAGTGTCTTGAAAGAATTCATGTTCTATAATCTGACCCTCTCAACTGCTCCTAGTTTTGGAAATAGGCCCATGAATTTAATGAACTACTTAAAATAATACTCCAGGAGACTTAAATCTTGATAATTACGCAAGGAGTTATATTTCAGGTATATTACATGTTTTGAAAACGACGCACTTTGCCTAGAATTCTGATTGTTGTACTTGAAATGAGCTATGGTTACCAGGATCAAATTTAAATCAAGTTTTCAATTCATAGATGACCTAAATGAAGTTCATGCAACTAACAGTAGGGAGGGATGGTGCTACCGCTCTCTTGAGTTTGCCTTATAATGACTCTGTTTAATTTCCTGTTGTAAAGAAAGAACTTGAATGGAATTTCTTCTTCAGGGATTGTTTGGTTTAAACCTGATCCTCTCAAATGCTTTCCTAAATCCCTCCTTTGAGGATTTGGACTCCGGACTCACCTGAAGGTATCATTTCAGTTCTTGGATGAGAGACACGCTCTTTATCATTCCGAAGCAATCCAAGAAAGTCCTTCTCTGCCACAAATGGCACCAGCAAGTGTACAAAGCCCACTTTGTTCTGTGGGAAATGAAAACATATTTTTAATAGTGCATCCTTGGACTGAAATAGGAAGAACCTCCACCGGGACACTGACACAAGTCAGAATCATTAACGTTCATAACAACAATCACCATCACTATTTATGCAGTTGGTGTTCAGTGTATCTGGGTCTTGTTTCATTCAATAACATATTATCTGCATTTACCAGCATCCCTGATCTGGACGTTTTGCTGTTAAACTCAGCTAGGAAAATTAGTAGTCAAGCCAGAGAATGTAAGGTCAAGGTCTTCATTACTTCTTTTGCCATGGGTGGTTAGCAGAGCAAAAGATCTCCCAGCCCATCCACCCAAGCTCTTCCCACTTTCCGGTGGAAAGATAGCTCACTGATAGCAGTGAAGGGTCAGTGTCTAAGCAAATTCTTTGGGATTGGGTATATGTTGGTTTTAGCAGTTCAGGAGAGGATGACTCATTTTGAATCACAACACAAAAGATATGTGCAAGTCAAGTTATTGCAAAGTTTATAGGCTAGATATACTGCTTAGAGAAATAGGAATTTCTATACAATGTCAAGTTAAGCAAGCAACCCCAACAAACTCAGTCATTGTGAGGCTAAACTAAGAGTAATTTAAGAAAAACAAAAACAAAAATACCACTAGGAGAAAGTGAAAATTACAGTCAGGTAAGATAACAGTGTAATGTATTCTCCTCCATAGCTCAGGGATTCCAATGATTAGGTGGTGCTTACATGTACAGCAAAAGCTTCACAGCTCTGTGAAACCCTGCCCAGCAGACAGCGTTCTAAAAAGAATTCAGAATTAAAAGCCAGAGTAATCCATTTCTAATTAATTAATATCAAGTTTTAAGAAACCTGAATAACTCACTTATTAGGTTATTATGAAGTAACCCTTAATCATATATAGAAGTGACAGTCCATGGAATTTCAAATCATTCACCCAGAAGCCCCGAAAGAAAAAAATACACATTAAAAAATTTAACTTTTTACTTGAGACAATCACAGATTCATATGCAGTTGTGAGAAATAGGATGGAGAGGTCCAGTGTATCCTTTACCAAGTCTCCCCCAATGGTAATATCTTGTAAAACAATAGTACGATGTCACAACCACAACACTGACACTGATACAATCAAGATACAGAGTATTTCCATCAACACAAGCATTTCTCATGTTGTCCTTTTGTAGCCATACCCACTTCTCTCCCACCTCCATCCTCTTCCTCACCCCAGGCAACCAGTAATCTGGTCTCGATTTCTATAATTTTCTCATCTCAAGAATGTTAGTCAATGGAATAATATAGTAAGTAACCTATAGTAAGCAATATAGTAAGTAACTGCCTAATTGTTTTTCAGAATGACTGTACCATTTTACATTCGCACTGAAATGTATGAGTGATCCATTTTCTTTACATCCTCTCCAGCATTTGCTGTTGTCTCTATTTTTAATTTTAGCCATTCTGATAGGTGTGTAGTGACACCTTATTGAGGTTTTAATTTGCATTTCTCTAATGGCTGATGATGTTGAACATCTTTTCATGCATTTACTTGCCATCAGTATATCCTCTTTAGGGAAATGTCTTTTTATGTCTTTTGCCCATTTTCTAATTGGATGTTTTGTTTGTTTCTTTTTTACTGTTGAGTTTGAGAATTCTTTTATAGTCTAGAAATTGGTACTTTGTTGGATATGTGTTTTGCAAATATTTTTTCTCAGTTTGTTGCTTGTTTTCTCATCTTCTCACAGTGTATTTTGCAGAGGAAAGTTTTTAATTTTGTTGAAGTCCGATTTATCTTTTTTTTTTCCTTTTATGGACCATACTTTTGATCTCAAGTCTAAGAACTCTTTGTCTAGCCCTAGATACCAACTATTTTCTCCTATTTTTTTCATATTGATTTATAGTTTTACATTTAATTCTGCAGTCTATTTTGAGTTTGTTTTTGTATAAGATGTGAGGTTTAGGTTCAGTTTTTTGCCTGTGTTTTGCCTATGGTTGTCCACTTCTTCCAGCACCATTTGTTGGAAAGTCTAGGTTTTCTCCATTGAATTGTTTTTACTCCTCTGTTAAAATCAGTTGGGCATATTTGGTTGGATTTATTTCTGGGTTCTTTTTTTGGTTCCATCGACCAATGGTGTGTCTATTTCTCTGCCAGTATCACACAGTCTGGATTACTGGAGCTATATAATAAATTTTGCAATCAGGTAGACGGATTCTTCCCACCAATTCTTCTCAAAATTATTTTAGCTATTCTAGTTCCCTTGCTTTTAATATAAATTTTAGAATAATCTTGTCTATATCTACAAAAAGTATGCTGGGATTTTGATAGGAACTGCACTAAACTTCTGTAAAATTTGGGGGAGGACTGACATCTTTTCTATGATGAATCTTTCAATCCATGAACATAGTATGACTCTCCATTTATTCATATATTCTTTGATTTCTTTCATCAGCATTTTGAACTTGTCAGCATATAAGTACTGTACATATTTTATACAATATTTTAAGTTTTTGAGTGATTTTGAATGGTATCATATTTTTAATTTCAGTGTCTACATGTTCATTGCTAGTGTATAAAAATAAAATTAATTTTTGTACATTTATTTTGTACCTTGTGACCTTCCTAAATTCCCTTATTAGTTCTAGAAGTTTTTTGGTAGATACCTTGAGATTTTCTAAGTAGACAATTGTGTCATCTGCAAAAAGGAGATGGTTCTATTTCTTCTTTTCTGATCTGTATTCCTTTTCTTTCCTTATTGCACTGGATAGAAACTTCCAGCACCATGCTGAGTAAGAGTGGTGAGAGTGAGTATCCTTGTCTTGTTCCTGATCTCAGGGAAAAAGTATTCAGTCTTTTCGGTCATTTAAATGTAATGTACTTATTGATGTGTTTGTATTTAGGACCACCATATAATTATTTATTTTCTGTCTTTCTGTTTTTGTTCCCCTATTCCCCTTTTCCTACCTTTTTTGTGGTTATCTAAATATTTTCAGCATTTCATTTAAATTTATCTATTGGTGATTTTGGCTACAACTCTTTAAATAGACTTTAAGTGATTGCCCTAATGATTAAAGTATATACATACTTGATGTCCCACGATTTATTTAGTAGTATTTTATCTCTTGAATTGGAATGTAGAAACCTTACAACTATGTAGGTCTTATTACATTCCCCCTTTATGCTATAGTTGTGTTATGTATCATATCCACATACATTAAAAAGCCCATATACAATGTCATAACTTTTGCTTTCAGTCATCAAATATATTTTAAAGAACTCAATTGAGAGTTCATTATATTTACCCAAATATTTACCATTTCTATTGCTTTTCCTTCATTCCTGATATTCCAATTTTTCCTTCTGGTGTCATTTCCCTTCTGGTGAAGAGCCTCCTTTGGCAATTCTTTTAGAGTAGGTAGGATGGAAATGGATTCTTTTACTTTTCCTTCACTGAGAATATCTTTATGTTACCCTTATTCCTGAAGGATTTTTTTTACTGGATATAGAATTCTGGGTTAACAGTTGTTTACTTGCAGCACTTTAAAAATGTTGTGCTACTTTCTTCTGGCCTCCATGGTATTCTGATGAGAAATCTGGAGTCACATGACTTATTGTTGCCCTCTGGGTAATGTATTGTTTTTCTCTGGCTGCCTTTGATAAATTTTCATTGTCTTTAATGCCGTAATTTGGCTACGTTTAGCCTTGAATTTCTCTGTGTTTATCTAGTTTGAGTCTTGAGGAGCCTCTTGGACCTGTAGATAAATGTCTTTTGTCAAACTTTGGAAGTTTTCAGCCACTGTTTCTTCAAATAATTATTCATTACTGTACTCCTTCTCCTTCTCTTCAACTGATGACATAAATGACATAAATGTTAGACCTTTGTTAGTGGCCCATAGGTCCCTGAGGCTTTGTTCGTTTTTTAAAAAAAATTTTTTTTCTACTGTTCTTCATAATTTCTACTGACTTAACTTCAAGTTCACTGACTCTTTCCTCTGCCATCTCTAGTCTGCTATTGATCTACACAATGAGTTTTTTATTTTGGTTATTGCATGTTTTGGTTCTAAAGTTTCTACTTGGCTCCTCTTTACATTTTCTATTTCTTTGCTGAGACATTCTGTTTTTTCATTTATTTCAAGTGTGTTTGTGATTGCTTGTTGGAGCATTTACATAATAGCTGCTATAAAGTCTTAGCCAAATAGTTCCAATATGTGTGTCATTATGGTGTTGAGGTCTCTTGATTGTCTTTTCCATGCAGTTTGAGGTTTTTCTCATCCTCTGTATGTCCAGTAATTTGGATGTATTTTGAACACTATATTATTAAACTCTGTGTCTTGTTTAAATCTGATGAAAATTATTGATATTTTTGTTTTAGTAGGCAATCAAACTGGTTAGGTTCAGATCACAAATTCCAACCTATGAGCACTGTTTCCAAAATCATTTCAATTTTCAAAGCCTTTGCAGTTCTATTAGGATCTGTCCCACATCTCTGTCAGTGGTTAGTTTGGGACCTTGGTCATGGTCTATCAGTTCAGTTCTGACAGTCTTCATTTGCTGATTAGAATCAGACTCCTGTATGCATAACTCAGGGGGAGCCCATTTGTTCATAAATCACTTTATGGGGTTTCTTTCTTGAGTTCTCCTCTCCAATCTCCCTGCGTACTTTCATTTCCCTTGCGTTCCTCTTTTTGGTCCTCTGGTCTGAGAGTTGGGCTTTAGTTACCCTTTCTGTCATGCATATCTGTGACTGCACCCATGTCTGGGCCCAAGTGGCAGAGGACAGAGAAGGAACCAAATGCAATGGAGGGGTTGCCCCACTCTCTAGGGATCACATCTCCACCTGTTGAAAAGAAAGGTGCCCTTCCCTCAGAGTTTTGGCTCCTGCTAGCTCCAGGTCAAGTTTTTGTCATTGCCACCATGGGACTGCCTCAGGGACACGGTGGGAGAGAACCAAGAGAAGGAAAAAGAGAAGGCAAAACAGATTTTCACACTGTCTCCAAGCATTAGGAGTCCAAGCATTAGGAGTCCCCTTTTTCTTCTTCTCAAGCTGGGACTAGAAGGCTTCTTCTGGAGCACTGTCTGCACGGCAGGGCTCTCTTTGGGGTTTTAGGCTGCACTGTGTTCAGGCCAGGGGATGTTGAAAGGGAAAAAAAATAATAAACTCACAACCATTTTGGTGGCATTTCAAATTCTAGTCTTCTTCCCCAATCCACCTGCTACTAATTACTCTTCAGAGTTCTCAAAATGCTCTATGCATTGTGTCCATATTTCACAGTTGTGTTCAATGGGAGATACAGGGTACAGAGTGCTTATTCCATCTTTACTGGAACAAGAACCTTAAAACATGCATTTTTTGATAGATTGAACAGCTATCATAAAAAGCCCTACACCATACTTGAGAATCACCAGTCAAAAGCAAGGTGGCTCAGTCTCCCATGTTTTTCTAAGAAAAGAACAATGATATGTTTATCAGTATTTTAGTCATGACACAGGTACAATTAATTAAAAACTTATGGCTGAAGATCTTAGATTTGCTAAGTATATTTTAAAAACTATATACCTGGATGATATTACTTTAGTTCATATTTGAAATATACTCAAGACAGTGATTAAAAACAGACTTTGGTTTTTATCCAAAGTTGAGACGAGAAAAAGTAATCTAAAGTTTGCTTTGTTATCTTTTGCAACTCTACTTTGGAGGACATTGCCCATTTTGCTCCATGTTGTTTAAATAAAACATTCCTCTTTGAACTTCATGTAAAGAAAAGGTCCATCACTTCTCATGGACTCACATGCTTCTTATACAACTTAGGTTCTCTTTTTGTCCTGCCTTTCAGGAATATCAGAACCTCATATATTCTCTGTTCTGGTTCTTCTGTTACTGGCTCTCCTTAGCTAGTATTCTTGGAACAGCTATTTTTCCTCCACCATGTTACATGGGTCTTACTATTTTATACTTATTTTATTGATAGAAACTAAGTCATAAATGAATAAGATGCAACGGTAAGATTATTAGTCTCCTCTCTCCTTTTTCTTTGCCATTTCTTTTTTGCTTTTTTATCATGCTTTAAAAAAAATATAGTGTTGAATCTGGGTGATGAATACATAGGATTTTATAATATAATCATACCTACTTTGTATATTCTTGAAATTTCCCACAATAAAAAATTAAAAGTTAAAACTTAATGAAATTATAACAGTGTGGAACTGGTACAAGAATAAAAAGATAATTACCGAAATAGAATAGGTAGTCTTGAAGCTGACCTAGCTAGCACATTGCATTCTGACTTGTACACTGAAGATGCAATCATAAATCAGTGGGAAAGTTACAGCCGCTATGGAAAACAGTATGGAGGTTCCTCAGAAAACTAAAAATAGAATTACCATATGATCCAGCAATCCCCCTCCTGGGTACATATCCAGATAAAACTCTAATCCAAAAAGATACATGCACCCTTATGTTCATAGCAGCACTATTCACAATAGCCAAAACATGGAAACAACCTAAATGTCCATCAACAGATGAATGGATAAAGAAGACGTGGTCTATATATACAATGGAATACTACTCAGCTATAAAAAAGAATGAAATTCTGCCATTTGCAGCAACATGGATGCAACTAAAGATTCTCATACTGAGTGAAGTAAATCAGAAAGAGAAAGACAAATACCACATCATATCACATATGTGGAATCTAAAATATGACACTAATGAATCTATCTATGAAACAGAAACAGACTCATGGACATAGAGAGCAGACTTGAGGTTGCCAAGGGGGAGGGGGTTGGGGGAGGGATGGATTGGTAGTTTGGGGTTAGCAGATGTAAGCCATTATTCATGGAATGGATAAAAAACAAGGTCCTATTGTATAGCACAGAGAACTATATTCACTATCTTATGATAAACCATAATAGAAAAAAATATTTTTAAAAAAGCATGTATATATATCTATAACTGAATCACTTTGTTGTACAGCAAAAATTAACACAACATTGTAAATCAACTATACTTCAATTTAAAAACAAACAAAAAACAAAACAACAAAAAAATAAATCAGTGGGAAAGGTTTTTTATTTTTTTTAACAAATAGGTACCTGGTAATGCATTAGTTATTTGTGGGAAAAAGTTTACTTTTCACTGAACACAAAACCTCAAAATCAATTCTAGGTACAGGTAGAGTTAAATGGAAAAAAGCCAGACCATAAAAATATATAAAAATAAGTGATTACTGACTCTTTATTTGGGGAAAAACTTTTTAAGGTAAGAACAAAAGACAACAATCCCGGGCTTCCCTGGTGGCGCAGTGGTTGAGAATCTGCCTGCCAATGCAGGGGACACGGGTTCGAGCCCTGGTCTGGGAAGATCCCACATGCCGCAGAGCAACTGGGCCCGTGAGCCACAATTACTGAGCCTGCGCGTCTGGAGCCTGTGCTCCGCAACAAGAGAGGCCGCGATGGTGAGAGGCCCGTGCACCGCGATGAAGAGTGGCCCCTGCTTGCCATGACTAGAGAAAGCCCTCGCACAGAAACGAAGACCCAACACAGCCATAAATAAATAAATAAATAAATAAAATTAAAAAAAATATATGGCATTTGTATATTGCTCTATAATTCAAAAAAAAAAAAAAAGACAACAATCCCAAAGGTTAAAGATTTTATCACTGAAACATATCACACTTTACATTTTGAAAATAACAATAAAACAGGAATAGGGGAGGAGCTTCAACATGGCAGAAGAGTAAGACGTGGAGATCACCTTCCTCCCCACAAATATATCAAAAATACATCTACATGTGGAACAACTCCTTCAGAACACCTACTGAACACTGTTAGAAGACCTCAGACCTCCCAAAAGGCAAGAAACTCCCCATGTACCTGGGTAGGGCAAAAGAAAAAAGAAAAAACAAAGACAAAAGAATAGGGACGGGACCTGCACCAGTGGGAGGGAGCTGTGAAGGAGGAAAGGTTTCCACACACTAGGAAGCCCCTTCACGGGCGGAGACTGCGGGGGGCGGACGAGGGAGCTTCGGAGCCACGGAGGAGAGTGCAGCCACAGGGGTGCGGAGGGCAAAGCAGAGAGATTCCCGCACGGAGGCTCAGCACCGAGCAGCACTCACCAGCCCGAGAGGCTTGTCTGCTCAGCCGCCGGGCGGGCGGGGCTGGGAGCTGAGGCTCGGGCTTCGGTCGGATCGCAGGGAGAGGACTGGGGTTGGCGGCGTGAACACAGCCTGAAAGGGTTAGTGCACCACAGCCAGCCAGGAGGGAGTCTGGGAAAAGTCTGGAACTGCGGAAGAGGCAAGAAACTTTTTCTTGCCTCTTTGTTTCCTGGTGCGCGAGGAGAGGGGATTCAGAGCACCACTTAAAGGAGCTCCAGAGACGGGCGCGAGCCGCGGCTATCAGCGCGGACCCCAGAGACGGGCATGAGACGCTAAGGCTGCTGCTGCAGCCACCAAGAAGCCTGTGTGCAAGCACAGGTCATTACCCACACTGCCCCTCCTGGGAGCCTGTGCAGCCCGCCACTGCCAGGGTCCCCTGATCCAGGGACAACTTCCCCGGAAGAACACATGTCGTGCCTCAGGCTGGTGCAACGTCACACCGGCCTCTGCCTCCACAGGCTCGCCCCGCACTCCGTACCCCTCCCTCTCCCCAGCCTGAGTGAGCCAGAGCCCCCAAATCAGCTGCTCCTTTAACCCCATCCTGTCTGAGCGAAGAAGAGACACCCTCAGGTGACCTACACGCAGAGGCGGGGACAAATCCAAAGCTGAATCCCAGGAGCTGTGCGAACAAAGAAGAGAAAGGGAAATCTCTCCCAGCAGCCTCAGGAGCAGCGGGTTAAATCTCCATGATCAACTGGATGTACCTGCATCTGTGGAATACCTGAATAGACAACGAATCATCCCGAATTGAGGAGATGGATTTTGGGAGCAACGATATATATATATTTGTCCCTTTTTCTCTTTTTGTGAGTGTGTATGTGTATGCTTCTGTGTGTGATTTTATCTGTATAGCTTTGCTTTTACCATTTGTCCTAGGGTTCTGTCTGTTTTTTTTTATTACTTAAAAAAATTTTTTTTAATAATTATTTTAAAAAATTTTTTATTTTAATAACTTTATTTTACCTTCTTCTTTCTTTCTTTTTTTCCCTCCCTTTTATTCTGAGCAATGGGGATGACAGGCTCTTGGTGCTCCAGCCAGGCGTCAGGGCTGTGCCTCTGAGGTGGGAGAGCCAAGTTCAGTGACACTGGTCCACAAGAGACCTCCCAGCTCCACGTAATATCAAACGGCGAAAATCTCCCAGAGATCTCCATCTCAACGCCAAGACCCAGCTCCACTCAACGACCAGCAAGCTACAGTGTTGGACACCCTATGACAAACAACTAGCAAGATAGGAACACAGCCCCACCCATTAGCAGAGAGGCTGCCTAAAATCCTAATAAGGCCACAGACACCCCAAAACACACCACCAGATGTGGACCTGCCCACCAGAAAGACAAGATCCAGCCTCATCCACCAGAACACAGATACTAGTCCCCTCCACCAGGAAGCCTACACAACCCACTGAACCAACCTTAGCCACTGGGGACAGACACC
Organism: Balaenoptera physalus; assembly: GCF_965194825.1. Taxonomy (NCBI): domain Eukaryota; kingdom Metazoa; phylum Chordata; class Mammalia; order Artiodactyla; family Balaenopteridae; genus Balaenoptera; species Balaenoptera physalus. Next base: position 87,488,198 of record NC_138896.1, read on the forward strand.
AAAAACAACGGGAACTACAAACCTACAGCCTGCAAAAAGGAGACCCCAAACACAGTAAGTGAAGCAAAATGAGAAGACCGAGAAACACACAGCTGATGAAGGAGCAAGGCAAAAACCCACCAGACGTAACAAATGAAGAGGAAATAGACAGTCTACCTGAAAAAGAATTCAGAATAATGATAGTAAAGATGATCCAAAATCTTGGAAACAGAACGGAGAAAATACAAGAAATGTTTAACAAGGACCTAGAAGAACTAAAGAGCAAACAAACAGTGATGAACAACACAATAAATGAAATTTAAAATTCTCTAGAAGGGACCAATAGCAGAATAACTGAGGCAGAAGAACGGATAAGTGACCTGGAAGATAAAATAGTGGAAGTAACTACTGCAGAGCAGAATAAAGAAAAAAGAATGAAAAGAATTGAGGACAGTCTCAGAGAGCTCTGGGACAACATTAAATGCACCAATATTCAAATTATAGGGGTCCCAGAAGAAGAAGAGAAAAAGAAAGGGACTGAGAAAATATTTGAAGAGATTATAGTTGAAAACTTCCCTAATATGGGAAAGGAAATAGTTAATCAAGTCCAGGAAGCACAGAGAGTCCCATACAGGATAAATCCAAGGAGAAACATGCCAAGACACATATTAATCAAACTATCAAAAATTAAATACAAAGAAAAAATATTAAAAGCAGCAAGGGAAAAACAGCAAATAAGACACAAGGGAATCCCCATAAGGTTAACAGCTGATCTTTCAGCAGAAACTCTGCAAGCCAGAAGGGAGTGGCAGGACATATTTAAAGTGATGAAGGAGAAAAACCTACAACCAAGATTACCCAGCAAGGATCTCATTCAGATTTGATGGAGAAATTAAAAGCTTTACAGACAAGCAAAAGCTAAGAGAATTCAGCACCACCAAACCAGCTTTACAACAAATGCTAAAGGAACTTCTCCAGGCAGGAAACACAAGAGAAGGAAAAGACCTAAAATAACAAACCCAAAACAATTAAGAAAATGGCAATAGGAACATACATATCGATAATTACCTTAAATGTAAATGGAGGGCTTCCCTGGTGGCGCTGTGGTTAAGAATCCGCCTGCCAATGCAGGGGACACAGGTTTGAGCCCTGGTCCAGGAAGATCCCACATGCCATGGAACAACTAAGTCTGTGCACCACAACTACTGAGCCTGCACTCTAGAGCCGGCGCTCCGCAACAAGGGAGGCCACCGCAATGAGAAGCCAGTGCACCGCAACGAAGAGTAGCCCCCGCTCGCCTCAACTAGAGAAAAGCCCGGGTGCAGCAACAGAGACCCAGTGCAGCCAAAAAAAAAAAAAATGTAAATGGATTAAATGCTCCAACCAAAAGACATAGAGTGGCTGAATGGATACAAAAACAAGACCTGTATATATGTTGTCTATAAGAGACCCACTTCAGACCTAGGGATACATACAGACTGAAAGTGAGGGGATGGAAAAAGATATTCCGTGCAAATGGAAATCAAAGGAAAGCTGGAGTAGCAATTCTCGTATCAGACAAAATAGACTTTAAAACAAAGACTATTACAAGAGAGAAAGAAGGACACTACATAATGATCAAGGGATCAATCCAAGAAGAAGATATAACAATTGTAAATATTTATGCACCCAACATAGGAGCACCTCAATACATAAGGCAAATACTAACAGCCATAAAAGGGGAAATCAACAGTAACACAATCATAGTAGGGGACTTTAACACCCCACTTTCACCAATGGACAGAGCATCCAAAATGAAAATAAATAAGGAAACACAGGCTTTAAATGATACATTAAAAAGATGGACTTAATTGATATTTATAGGACATTCCATCCAAAAACAACAGAATACACATTCTTCTCAAGTGCTCATGGAACATTCTCCAGGATAGATCATATCTTGGGTCACAAATCAAGCCTTGGTAAATTTTAGATATCAATTACAGGAAAAAAATCTGTAAAAAATACAAACACATGGAGGTTAAACAATACACTACTTAATAACAAGAGATCACTGAAGAAATCAAAGAGGAAATCAAAAAATACCTAGAAACAAATGACAATGAAAACACAATGACCCAAAACCTATGGGATGCAGCAAAAGCAGTTCTAAGCGGGAAATTTATAGCAATACAATCCTACCTCAAGAAACAAGAAACATCTCAAATAAACAACCTCCGAACCTTACACCTAAAGCAATCAGAGAAAGAAGAACAAAAAAACCCAAAGTTAGCAGAAGGAAAGAAATCATAAAGATCAGATGAGAAATAAATGAAAAAGAAATGAAGGAAACTATAGCAAAGATCAATAAAACTAAAAGCTGGTTCTTTGAGAAGATAAACAAAACTGATAAACCATTAGCCAGACTCATCAAGAAAAAAAGGGAGAAGACTCACATCAACAGAATTAGAAATGAAAAAGGAAAAGTAACAACTGACACTGCAGAAATACAAAGGATCATGAGAGATTATTACAAGCAACTATATGCCAATAAAATGGACAACCTGGAAGAAATGGACACATTCTTAGAAATGCACAACCTTCCAAGACTGAACCAGGAAGAAATAGAAAATATGAACAGACCAATCACAAGCACTGAAATTGAAACTGTGATTAAAAATCTTCCAACAAACAAAAGCCCAGGACCAGATGGCTTCACAGGTGAATTCCATCAAACATTTAGAGAAGAGCTAACACCTAGCCTTCTCAGACTCTTCCAAAATATAGCAGAGGGAGGAACACTCCCAAACTCATTCTACAAGGCCACCATCACCCTGATACCAAAACCAGACAAAGATGTCACAAAGAAAGAAAACTACAGGCCAATATCACTGATGAACATAGATGCAAAAATCCTCAACAAAATACTAGCAAACAGAATCCAACAGCACATTAAAAGGATCATACACCATGATCAAGTGGGGTTTATCCCAGGAATGCGAGGATTCTTCAATATACGCAAATCAGTCGATGTGATATACCATATTAACAAATTGAAGGAGAAAAACCATATGATCATCTCAATAGATGCAGAAAAAGCTTTTGACAAAATTCAACACCCATTTATGATAAAAACCCTCCAGAAAGTAGGCATAGAGGGAACTTACCTCAACATAATAAAGGCCATATATGACAAACCCACAGCCAAAATCGTCCTCAAAGGTGAAAAACTGATACCACTTCTACTAAGATCAGGAACAAGACAAGGATGCCCACTCTCACCACTATTATTCAACACAGTTTTGGAAGTTTTAGCCATAGCAGTCAGAGAAAAAAAAGAAATAAAAGGAATCCAAAACGGAAAAGAAGAAGTAAAGCTGTCACTGTTTGCAGATGACATGGTACTATACATAGAGAATCCTAAAGATGCTACCAGAAAACTACTAGAGCTAACCAATGAATTTGGTAAAGTAGCAGGATACAAAATTAATGCACAGAAATCTCTTGCATTCCTATACACTAATGATGAAAAATCTGAAAGTGAAATTAAGAAAACACTCCCATTTACCACTGCAACAAAAAGAATAAAATTTCTAGGAATAAACCTACCTAAGGAGACAAAAGACCTGTATGCAGAAAATTATAAGACACTGATGAAAGAAATTAAAGATGATACAAATAGATGGAGAGATATATCATGTTCTTGGATTGGAAGAATCAACATTGTGAAAATGGCTATACTACCCAAAGCAATCTACAGATTCAATGCAATACCTATGAAAGCACCACTGGCCTTTTCACAGAACTAGAACAAAAAATTTCACAATTTGTATGGAGACACAAAAGACCCCGAATAGCCAAAGCAGTCTTGAGGGGAAAAAACGGAGCTGGAGGAATCAGACTCCCTGACTTCAGACTATACTACAAAGCTACAGTAATCAAGACAATATGGTACTGAAACAAAAACAGAAACATAGATCAATGGAACAAGATAGAAAGCCCAGAGATAAACCCACGCACCTATGGTCAACTAATCTATGACAAAGGAGGCAAAGATATACAATGGAGAAAAGACAGTCTCTTCAATAAGTGGTGCTGGGAAAACTGGACAGCTACATGTAAAAGAATGAAATTAGAACATTCCCTAACACCATACACAAAAATAAACTCAAAATGGATTAAAGACCTAAATATAAGGCCAGACACTATCAAACAGTAAGTAAATTAGTCAACGAATTTCTTTTGAAGAAGAGAGGTTTCCCATGTTAAAACCAGAGATTACCCCAAATCCCAACTTCTACTACAATAAGTGTCCTCCTTGTCACTACAGCCAAATGTGTTCTGTCTGTACCCAGAGTCAGCTGAAAAGTGAAAAAGAGTATTTACCTTTGCTGGGGTTATAAGATGACAAGCGACCAATCCCCCCCACCCCCAATCCCCTTTCTTCCTTTCCTTCTCTGCCCTTGCCCATTACAACCACTCAATTTATGGACTATTTGGGTTTCAGTCTTATGTCTAGTGTCACAGATGCATCTACACAAGTCCTTGGGGCTGCTCTGTGAGGGTGGCTTCTTCATTTTGATTTAACCTCTTTCTTACATTAAGGGCTTAAAATTAGTCAGGCAGAGCCTCAAAAAAAAAAAAAAAAAGAAAAAGAAAAACTCAGGTCCAGAGACTAAGACATTTTGGCCAACACTTTGGTTTGTGTGAAATATATTCCTCTTGTTCACTGTAAAATCCCAAGCCCACCTCCAACAGATTTCCATCATATCAAACCCTTTTTCTTGGTGTAAATCACTTCTTTCGGATGACTGTGAACCATTTCCCAACCTTATTTATGCAAAGCCTAACCTGGTTTTCCATTATAATATATCATGGTAACATTTATGTTTACATTGAAAATGATGAACCTCAAGCTCAATTTGTTCCTTTCCTTAAAAGATAGAGCCTCTGGGGGCACAGACGGAGGGTTAAGCTGTATTAACTGCCTAGCACCATGCCTGGTTTACTGTAGGGTGTTTGTTAGTTCTCTTGTACTGGTTTCTTAAGTCATACACATTTTTGCAGAGCTGCTATAACATGCAGGCTGGAAAAAGTCATTCAGGAAGAAAGACAGCTGGAAAGGAAGAGGCCTTTGTGAGTTAGTGAGTACATTAGAGATTATGAGTGTGGAACTTGAAGGGCAATGGGTTGGTCACACTCTCTTCCAAAACACCTTCCAAGAGATTTATACTCCCTGACAGGCAGGGTGGATGTTCCTACACAGCCCTGAAGCAGCTACAGAAGACAGACCGTCGCCCCTCTGCTTCCCATAAGATTATGGGAGTAAAGTCTCTGACGGGGGAATGAGACAGGAAGGGAGCAAGCCATAACCTTTAAAAGAATGACAGCCATTGAGGACATGACATAAACCGGTTAGGACCAACTAGGCCCAAGATGGCAGATGGCTGACTTCCACTAGACCTTGAGCCTCAGTCTATGCTCATTGTAATACATTAGTTATGTGACACACCCACGGGCGTCATGACAGTTCTGAGGCCGAACATAAAAGGCCAAAAAGTGGGCGGTGGCCCAATTCCTGGAAATCCCTGCCCCTTCCCCCGATATAGTTGGAATAATCCTCCCACTCATTAGCTTATGAAATTACCTACTCCTATAAAAACTGACAACACCCTGCCCTGGTGCCTCTAGCCTTCTGAGATGGCCCATGCTTTGTCTATGGAGTGTGTATCTCCCTGAATAAAATTTCTTTCACTTTAAACAAAACAAAAAACAAACAAGCAATAAAACTCACAAAACACCTTCCAAATTTAGGAGCTAGAGAGTCAGTCACTGAGGAAAGGTTCTGAGATCCAAACCAAATGATATTTTTGTGGTGGATATTTTCCATTTGCTCCTCCACTGTGAAATCCATTTGATCCACTCTCTATACTTCTTGACCAAGCTCTGTGCTCCCGGAAGGCTGATCATGGCCTCCACCAATGGGATCCTTTGCCCTCTGACTTTGTGTTTTGTTTTTTTAAATTAATTAATTACTTTATTTATTTATTTTTATTTATTTTTGGCTGCGTTGGGTCTTTGTTGCTGTGTGCGGGCTTTCTCTAGTTGCGGTGAGCGGGGGCTACTCTGCGTTGTGGTGCGTGGGCTCCTCACTGCGGTGGCTTCTCTCGTTGTGGAGCATGGGCTCTAGGCATGTGGGTTTCAGCAGTTGTGGCTCGTGGGCTCAGTAGTTGTGGCGCATGGGCCTAGTTGCTCCGCGGCATGTGGGATCTTCCCAGACCAGGGCTCGAACCCATATCCCCTGCATTGGCAGGCGGATTCTTAACCACTGCGCCACCAGGGAAGTCCCCTTTCTGTTGAATGCAGCCAATCAAGGACATCATCAAGAGGTCTGAGAATGAGGTCATCATGCTTATTTCCCTTCTTCTGTCCTTGTTCCTCCCTCTACAGTTGGGTTGTCTTCCCACTGAAGGCCTCACCTCCCATAAGGCAGCTCTCTAGTGTAGCTCGAACACCCCTCTCCAGCTCCAGTGATGCTCATGTTCTGCGTCCTCGCTCCTTCAAGTTTGGGCTGATAAAGTCCCTCTGTAGCTAAGCACAACGTTCTACACCACCCCTTGTTGGTTCCCCTTAACCTTACCTACACTTTTATAAACAACGCTGCGCTTTTATTAAATTCTCCTCAACTCTCCCATGGGAGGGAGCCAGGTGTGCCCTGCCAAGACTTCGAACCACACTCCTCTTGAAGTGAAGCAAGGTTTTTCCCATTAAGTCTTCACTGAAGAGCGAAGCATGCTGTCTGCCAGCCGAATGGAGGCAATGGCTGCAAGAGGAGGCCTCTTTCTGGGATTCTGTGGGATGAGGCATGCTTCAGAGCAAACAAGAAGCGTGTGAAGCCAGATGGGCACACTGAAGTCAATCAACATGCACAAAAGGCACGATGCCAGTAATCACCCGAAACCTGGATGATTTTTCTGATCTAAGTAAGCACAGCTTTAAGACTACTGGCCCCTGAGAGTTTCCATCCAAAGCTCACACCAACATCCAAACAACTCAACATCCCCCTTGGGAGCACAGTAGGCATTGTGGCTTAGGTAACCAACACAGAGTGTGTGCTACTTGTGGGACACTCTGTTATTCAGTCTACAAACCCACCACATTTAACCTCCCCGACTCCCCATGAGGCTGATATTATTACCGCTTTACAGATGAGGAAAGCGAACTCAGAAAGGTCAGACCCAGGATACAGAATGAGCAGCAGAAGTGGCACATTCACATGCAGGCCTGAGGCTCTGAAGGCTTAGAGAATGTTATTAGAGACACAGCTTTGGAGATGAAAGCCTTAGAGTTAAGCTCTGGCTCTACTGCTCCGGTTGGGTGACCTTACCCAACTTTCACGAGCCTAAACTTTCCTCATCCACAAAGAAGAGAAAACATTTTCTACATTACAGGTGAATTTTGACTCTTATAAAGAAATAACATGGAGGAAAGAATTCTTTAAAAGCTTAAGAGCTGTAAAAATATGATTGATTCCTTCGGTTGCCTTCTTGTTAATTCTCCTCCACCTTGGAGGTAATGAATCTGACTCCAGTTTCCATCTGCATGAGAAATCAAAGACAGACCAGTGAGGTCTGACTTTCTCAATAGAAATGGCAACAGTAATGATGACACCAGTAAAAACAGTAATAATTTCGCTTCTAATAACAGCTCAAATTCATTGACCACTTGCCACATACCAGGCACTTTACTTGGATTATCTCATTTAATCCTCACACCTACACTGTGAGTAGACATCACTGTCACTTGCTTGGATGAGAAAACCAAGGTGCGGAGAGTTGAAATAACTTGCCCAAGGTCACACTGCTATTAAGAGGCCCCGTTGGGATTTGAATTTACCTCTACCTGTAAAGCTGCACCCACTAATACTGTAATCACAAATCACATGTTGGCTTTCCCTGGTGGTGCAGTGGTTGAGAATCTGCCTGCCAATGCAGGGGACACGGGTTCGAGCCCTGGTCTGGGAAGATCCCACATGCCGCGGAGCAGCTGGGCCCGTGAGCCACAACTACTGAGCCTGCGCGTCTGGAGCCTGTGCTCCGCAACAAGAGAGGCCGCGACAGTGAGAGGCCCGCGCACCGTGATGAAGAGTGGCCCCCGCTTGCCGCAACTAGAGAAAGCCCTCGCACAGAAACGAAGACCCAACACAGCCAAAGATAAATTAATAAAAAGCCAAAAACCCTTCTAAAAAAAAAAATCACATGTCACAGAGCACTTGAAATGTGGCTGGTCTGAGCTGAGATGGGCTGTGAGTATAAAACATACCCTGGATTTTGAAGGCTTAACATGGAAAAGGGAATGAAAATATCTCATTAATAGCAGTATACTGATTACATATTTTGGAAACCTTGGTTTAAAAATATATTATTAAAATGAACTGCAACCCTTTTTACTTTTCAAAATGTCTACTAAAAAATTTAAAATTGCATATATGGTTCGCATTATCCTTCCACTGGACGGCTCTGGAATAGAGCAAAAGGTCCAAGGTGCTTCATGAGTCTTTGTTTGGCCTGCTTCAGTAACTCTACCCCCTACAGCAGTAATGAAGAAAAGAAGACTTTTGCTTTCAATAACATTTACCGGGAGTAGCGGTAAAGGAATGAACCAAACCCATACTTGTGTGGCTTGGAGAAAGCTACAGCTTTGCAGGTTTATCTTCACCAAGAGAGAGATCTGTTTTGTGGGGCTATGGCATGTGCTTCTCTAAATATTCTGATGGTTGAATCCAGCCTGAAAGCAAACATTTCAAAGCCTCTGGCAGAAGTAGTTTAGAGAGAGGCTTCCAAGCCATCAGGCCAGCAGATGATGTTTACTTCTTGTGACATAATAGTCAAGTCAAATTTTATTTCACAGCAGTTACTTTCATGTCCTGAGAATAGAAAAATCCCTTCAGATGACCAAAACACCCCTGCACAGCCCAAATCCCATTAAATAAATCTGTGAGAGGCTTTGCCTCTTTGGTGGAGAACAGTCAAGACAAGTCCTTTAACCTCCTAAGATGCTTCCTGCATTAGCAGGCGTTTGTGTGCCTGTGTGTGCACGTGTGTGTGTGTGTGTGTGTGTGCATGTTTCTTTACACAGATTGATTACGGCCGGGTACCAAGGTGTGCCACCAAGTTCAGTAGGATGATTTGGAGAGCCCAAATGCCCTCCCGTAAAACGCTTGGCAGAGGACAAAGATGGGTAGAAACATGAAGCAATATGTGCTTTCACAAAGGGTTTTACATTTTCCAGAGTCCTTATGCAACCATGGTTTCATTGTGTGCCCCCAGTCCCAACTTCTCAATGAGGGAGATAAGGAAACTAAGGCCAGGCAGTGTTCTAGCTCAGTACTGGGGAGAAAGGATAAGATTTGGAATCAGTTGACTTGCACTTAAACTTTTGCTCTGCTTTTCTAGCTGGGTGACCCTGGACAAGTTACTGAACTTCTCTGAGCTTGCCCTGACTTTTTCACACAATGTGGCTAATACACACGCAAAAGCCTATGTGCTGTATGATATCATTTATATGACATTTCAGAGGAGACAAAGCTGCAGGGACAGAGAAACAGTGGTTTCCAGGGGATAGGGCTGGGTGAGGGGAGAGTTGGACTACCAAGTTTTCGCCCAAAGGAAAGTTTTGAGGTGACAGAACTGTTCACTGTGGTGGTTACACGACTCTGTGCACTTATGAAAACTCATAGAACTAACTGTACAGAAGAAAAGTGAATTTTACTGAATGCAAATTTGAAAAGATGACAAAAAGATAACTGAACTAATAAAGATGCTTCTCCAACGGGGTTGCTGGGCGTTTGCATAGTCAACACTAGAGTAACAACCAAAACTACTTCTTTATATTTCTAACTCGCTGCTTCTAGATTTACAGCTGCTGAATAGACATACAAGAAATGGAACCAACCAAATTTAATGCCAACTCTTAAAAATGGTGAAACAGAAGTTGGACAAAATCCCGGGCTCTAATTGGAATGCTGATGTGGTGAGAGTTGAAAACAGGCAGGAGATGGGAATCAGGGGACGAATCCATATAGACTTCTACACAGTGACTTCACCAATAAGAGAACTCGAAAACCTCTTTGTCTTCCCTGCTCACCCGTTTTCTCTTCTACCGGAGCCCCCCTTCCCTGCCCTACCAACTCTAAACTTTCTCACACCGAGTTTCACACAGATCTAGTTGTTTCTTGGTTATTTGTTTCGGGCACATTGCCAGCTGGCTTGATCTGCTTACTGCTACAGAAAACAAACCTCTCCTCCATTTCTCATGTGTTACCAGCCTAACAAATAAACTACTGTCTAAGTTTTACACTGATTCCTGCAAACAACCCAGCCCTTTCCACTCGGAATGCTTTCTGCAGGCTGGGATTTTTAAAAAGATGAAATATAACTGACAGGCAGCAGTGGGGTCCTCAGAGCTGGCAAAGGGTATTTTTAGCTGCTAGGTTTTCATTAATTACACTGGCTGCTTTTGGCTGTGGCTCTTGGTTTCTGCTGTCTTGCCGAGGAGAGCGTGTGGCTTGGAAATATAATTAAATCTGTCTGAAGGGTCCCAGCTCCGGTGCTCATGGATTTCATCATCACGTCTTTGTCTTTAGGATGTTCTGAATTTTAGATGTGTTTGTGGCGGGATACAGGGAGAGAACGGTTTTCCTCCCCTCTGCACAGCTTGAGTTCTCTTCTGCCTTTGCCTGGGAGATTGGCTTAAGCTTTGTAGCTTCTCTCCCACCTTGTTTTAAGGGCATGATTATCCATGCACAAAACGCAGAGGGTTTTTTTTTTTCATATTCTTTTCCATTATGGTTTATTATAGGATAATGAATATAGTTCCCTGTGCTCTACAGTAGGACCTTGTTGTTTATCCATCCTATGCATACTAGTTTCCATCTGCTAATCCCAAACTCCCAGTCCTTCCCTCCCCCACCCTCCCTCCCCCTTGGCAACCACAAGTCTGTTCTCTACGTCTGTGAGTCTGTTTCTGTTTTGTAGATAGGTTCATTTGTGGCATATTTTAGATTCCACATATAAGTGATATCATATGGTATTTGTCTTTCTCTTTCTGACTTACTTCACCCAGTATGAAAATCTCTGGGTCCATCCATGTTGCTGCAAATGGCATTATTTCATTCTTATTTATGGCTGAGTAATATTCCATTGTGTATATGTACCACATCTTCTTTATCCATTCATCTTTCAATGGATGTTTTGGTTGCTTCCATGTCTTGGCTACTGTAAATAGTGCTGCTATGCACATTGGGGTGCATGCATATTTTCGAATTAGAGTTTTCTCCAGATATATGCCTAGGAGTGAAATTGCTGGAACATATGGCAACTCTATTTTTAGTATAAAACGTAGAGCTTTTAAGGCTCCAGTATCCCTCTTTCTGAATGGGAGTTGGGCGTATAGATTTGTTCTGGTGATGTCAGGGGATGAAACTAGGAACTTGTTGTGGATGCTTCTAATCGGGAAGTGCCCTGAAAGGCTGTGACATGCACTGATCTCCCTGTCACAAGGGGCATTCAAGTGGATGGCCACTTGCTGAGGATCCCTGAAAGAAGTTTTATGCATTCCAAAGGGGTCGGTGCTTTCGAAGTTTCCCCAAGCCCAAAAGTCTGCGAGTCCACATGACTGCTTCCCTTGAAAAGTAAGGCGCTGATTCAGGGAGGGGGTAGAATTAACCCTTTCTGGAAATTAGTTAACACAGTACTGGGCTGGATAACTTCTGTCTGTCCCTTCAGCTCTACTTTCCACTCTTCTAGGTTCTTCTGTGTTCCCGGAGGCTGACAAATGTGAGTTACATCCACAGGTTTCTGAGCTCTCTGGTTTCCAGGTGAGTCTAGCAGCTAGGGAACCCAGGAAGGGGATCAAAGGAGAGTGAGGTTGGGGTTTTATTTCCCCCACTCTCCCACTATGGATGTGATACACAATGGATGTGTTCCTAGGACAAAGGTAGCTCACCTCTCTCTCTCTCTCTGTTCTTTCCACTTCCTCATCATGTCCTTTCAGGCTTAAGGATAGTTCTCCTGTCACTTCCCTGAGGTCCTGCCCTACCTCCTACAGTTTTTCTACACCTGCCTACACCTTTGCAGACCGTCCCTCTGCTGGCTCTCCTCCAGGGACACAATTTGAATAGGTCACTTCTTTGCTGGCAAGACCCCAAATGACACAAATATTAAACACGTACTGTGTGCAATGGAGATGATCACACAGTCTTGCCCTCAAGTGCTTTCCAGGGTAGTTATGGAGATAAAGTGAAGATATTGGGGGAAAAACAGACCCATTTTTATTGTGGTGCTCATTCCTCCGTGACCTCTTGTAACCCTGGGAGACGAGAACTGTGCTGAGATACGTGAGCTAACAAGACCAAACTCCACTCAGAACAAAACCAACCGATTCTTACACGAATCCAATCAAACAAATGTCTTAGTTTTTGACTTACTGACAAACCAGACTGACCGAATGTTCCTTCTGGACTAGTTGTTTTGACACGGTGTTCAGACATGGCCTCTGACAGCATCTGTGTAATGACAAGGTTAACTGTGGCAGAGCAACACACAAGGGGGACTGGTGGTTTCTGGCAGCCACAGGGTGACCTGGGAGGGTGGGGGTCAGAACACACATGGTGGGGCTGGATCCTGGCATAAGGTAAGGATACTGCCCTGTAGGACCCCGCAGCTGCCTGATCACAAAGCGGAACGAGGCTGAATTCCCTGAGGAGGGAAGCACCTGCAGAAGCGTTAACAGGAACAGGAAGTCAGGGCTCCTTCTGGGAAGAGTGCATCGGGGAAGAAAGATGTCCTCGTGTCTTCATGAGACAAGCGATGCAGCAGAGGTGTCCCACTAACGCCCCGCTTCGCAGAATTGGGCAAAGTGCTTTGTACGTAGTCTGTGCACAAAAACTCCTGCGTGGATGGCTTTGATTTTTCTGTCCAGCCCTTTCACTTTTCCTCTAGACTAAAATCTATATCAAGTCAGGGGTTATGTCACATGTGTTTACTTTTCTTTTTTTAAGTCTCCAGGTCTTAACACAGTTTCTGATACAGAGAAGGTGTTTAATAAATAATTGTGGAATGAAGGAAAAATTGATATGCCTTCCTTCACCTGTGAGGTCACATTCCTCTTCCTAGTCAAACTGCACAATTCTGACACCCTTTCCCTCATCTGAATATTTCTAAGGAGTTTCTGGGATGAGTCTGAGAATCCTAGAGGTGTTCACTGGCAAGAGGGGTCCTTCTTTGTTTGTTTAAAATGTTTTTTATTATTAAAATAATACGTGTTCATTAGAGAAAACTAAAATGTGGAAAATACAGAAAGGCACATATAAGAAATTGCAAATCACTTGTGATATTACCACGAGAAATAACCAGAATAAAATATTGATGTCTATTTTTTTCATATATATGTTTTAGATAGACTCAGAAGACCTACCAGGAGTTATAGGAGAAGGTGGACCCACGAGAGAAAAAGAGCCTGGGTCTCTGATGAAGCCCCCCGAAAGTTAATCTTTATGCGAATGAGAAAATTATTGAGTTGAGCCACTGAGATGTTCAAGTTTACCTGCTAGGGCAGGTAGTTAGTTACCCTAACTAATACAGTTCCTACACAAATGTCTCCTCCAGCCCTTAAGTATTCTATGAGCTTTGCAGACCAGGAGACAGGGGGAGTGTTAACCTTTTTCAAACCACACTTGCCTTACATCTGCTAACTCCAAAAGGCCACCCTGAGTTCTCCCCAGGAAAAGACAGTGTGACTGGATGGTTCCGCTACTACAAAGCTTCTGGAAAAGACTACATGGAAATGTTTTTTTTTTTTTAAGTTTCATCAAACTGGAACCTCACAGCAAATGAATCAATGTACAAAGGTTCAGTGCTGGAAACACTTGCTGTTGGGCAAAACTGTATGATATAGTGAAAAGCATTTTTGGACCAAGAGAGATACTACCTGTTTCTAGCCCTTATGGTTCTGCCCTAACAAGCTGTGGAAGCTTGGACCCCTCTCTTGCTCTCTCCAGGCTTCATGGGGGTATTAAAAGGATCAAGCAAGACAAAATACTTCAAAATAGGTTCAGGTTTTATCAACTGTAATGGGAGAGGTAATGTGATTTAACAAACCTTTAGCAGGATTCGTTAGAGAGGGTTGGTTTAAATGAGAGAAAACGTAGCCTCTGCCCTCGTGTCTTCTGGTCTACTGGAGGGAACAGATCACTGAATAACAAACAAGCCCTAATAGGACCAAATGACAGCAAACTATCAGCAATGTGATCTGGGTGTGTAAAAGAAGTGATTAACTTTGACCCTGAGAGTGAGAAAGCCTCCAATAGTGTTCTGAATGTTCCTAAGAAAAAGGGCAAAATTTCTTAACACAACTTACAAGGTCACGTATGATTTGTGCTCTTACCCACCACTTCTTTGGCTTCATCTCTTGCCACTCCATAAACAATATTCTACGCTCCAGCCATAGCCTCCAATTTTGAATTCTTAAACTTGCCATATTTTCTCCTTCAAGTCTTTGGATCCTCCTTTATCACCTCTCCGTCTATTACAAAATATGTACATATCTTTCATGCTTTAGCGCATAAGTCATCTCCTCCAGGAAGCCTTCTTTGCTTGCCTCAGTCCAGGTTAGATACGCATTGTACCAATTTGCATACTACTGGCTATAAGTAACAGATAATGAAATATGACGGTATTATCACATAACTGGATGTCACATATCTGGAGATATACAGATCCAAGATTAGTTCTGTGCGATGATAATGTCAAGAACAGGATTCAACTTTTCCATGATTCTCTTAGCTTTTGCCTCATGGTTATAAGATAGCTGCTGCAGCTCCAAACCATGCCCTCTCACAAAACAACCGAGAGCAGGAAGGGAAGAAGACACCCTTCTGTGATGATCTTACTCTTCAAGGAAAATCCTTCCCAGAAGTCCTTTGAAGGCTTTGCCTTAAAACTCCCTGGTCAGAAGGGGCCCATATATACATGTCCTAGCTGCAAGAGAGGCTGGAAAGTGAACGTCTGGCATTTTTAGGGAAAGAGTCTCTTCAAGCGTGGAAGAAATGCAAAGGGCATGACTATTGGGTAAGCCAACAATAGCACCTCTCTTTGGACTTCCACAGCTCCCAGTTTCCCCACGGGCCATCATTATATTGTATGTAATTGCTTACTTGACTACTAGCCTATAATCTTTGTTAGGGAAGGGCAATTTTATCAAATGAATGAGAAAGAAACATAGCATTATTATTACCAATACTTCTAATAACAAAACAACACATTGAAATCACTTCAGCCTGTGAATAGCTGTTTTAGTAACTCTTTACTGACCAGTGGCTCCATGGTGAAATCCTAACAGGTTAAGACCTCAACCTTAAGGGCTATAAGTTATGAAAAAAACAAAAACAAAACAAAACACAATTCCCAAGTCTCTACCAGGTGGTTAGATGGGGTGGGGACAGTGAAAGCATAGAACTTGAGAGCTGGTGGGAGTGGAGAGACCTGAACTGACCGAGGGGAGACAAAACAGGAGTGTGTATCATTTGGGGTTCTACTGGATGTAAGAAACAGAAAATCCAAGTTAGTTTACATAAAAGGAACATTTATTCTCTCAACAGCAAGATGTCTCAAGGCAAGGCAGCTCCAGGGTTAATTCTGCTTTGTTATCCATAGCTTGGCTTTCCCTAGGGTTGCAAGACGGCCATCATAGTTCCAAGCTCTATATCCGGAATGTCCACAGAAGGACATATTTCCCCCTATGCCTCTTCTTCAGGGAAAAGATACCTTTACCAGCAGCTTCCCAGCAGACTTAATTTTTCATTAGGCAGCGCTGGGTTACATGCTCTTCCATAAACCAATCACTGGTATGGCCAATGAGATGATCACAATTGAATGAAACCAAGTAAGATTTATCTTTTTTACATGTGGACACCCCAACATAAGTACGGGCTCTTCTTCAAGGTAAAAAGGAGGAATTGGAATGGCTGCTGGACATGCAACTAATGACATCTGTTATAAATGGCTACCTTGCAAATTCCAACTTTGGAATGAATAAGTCTTACAAGGCTGAGTCTCAACTCACACCTGGCACTGTAAAACCCTTCACATAAAAGAACAGCTTGGGTCACAACGTGTGTCAGCTGGTTTCTTCTGCTGCAGTCTCATACAGAGATTCATATCATTACTTTAGAATTCCTAGGACATAAATACAGGGTAATTTATTACATTCACACCCTCTAGGTTACTTCTTTGCAGAAGGGATTGTTTAGTCATTTCTAAACACTGGGAGTTACGTGCCGTGAATTATTCCAGAAAAGTAAGACACTGGTACTCACTTTCTACTCTTACAGTTTAAGTTTGGGCCCTGGCCTCCTGCTTCATTGGGATCTAAACAGCAACTCCATTTCTATCTCATTTTTCAGAGGAAGACTTCCTTGTTCCAGATTTGGAACTTGCTTTGCTTTGTCCCAAATTGTGAGGCAACACCTTCATTAAAAGTTTTTAAATTGAGGGACTTCCCTGGTGGCGCAGTGGTTAAGAATCCTGCCAATGCAGGGGACATGGGTTCTAGCCCTGGCCCGGGAAGATCCCACATGCCGTGGAGCAACTAAGCCCGTGCACAACTACTGAGCCTGTGCTCTAGAGACCGCAAGCCACAGCTACCGAGCCCGCACGCCTAGAGCCCGTGCTCCACAAGAGAAGCCCGCGCACCGCAACAAAGAGTAGCCCCCACTCGCCACAACTCGAGAAAGCCTGCACGCAGCAACGAAGACCCAATGCAGCCAAACATAAATAAATAAATTAATTAATTTTAAAAAAAGTTCTAAAACTGAGAGGTGTTTTCCCATCAGGTGGGAGCAAACCGGTTTCAGGGTCTTGGTCCAGTTGGTCTGGAGGGACAGGTGGTGTTGTTTATCTTCCATTCCCAAGGCATGGCTCAGGTCAGGCCAGGAGCTACTTCTAAGCCAGAACTTTACACATGAATGGACACCGAGTTATTCTTCTGCCTGGTTGACTGGGTCCTTTTCACTAGATGTTTTGAGATTCTAAGTCAGAGGTCAGCAAACCACAGCCAAAATCTGGGGCCAAATCTGGCCCACCACTTGTTTCTGTAAATAAAGTTTTATTGGGACACAGCCACACTCATTCAGTTACACATTGTCTATGGCTGCTTTTGAGTTACAATGGCAGAACTGAGTAGTTGTGATAGAGACCCTATGGCCGCAAAATATTTACTATTAGGCCCTTTCTGTAAAGGGCCTTTCTGTAAAGGGCCTGATAGTAAATATTTTGCTGCCCTTTGTCTTAGGGGAAAAGAGCAAGTGAGAAGCAAAATGTCTATCAGGAAGATAAATGCCCAAATACACATAAATAACTCCTGAACAAAAGGTGCAGAGAAATTAGAATGCATTCAGATGGTTTGGAACTGGCCACAGTGGGTCACGCCAGGCCTTACTGGGACTCTATCCAGCCCCTGATATATATGGGCACTTCCCAGGGAGCTGAAGCAGTGCCACATCTCCCTGGGAAGAAACATTTCACTTCACAAGTGTTTGTGTTCCCAAATGAGAAACCTGGAGGTGGTTTTCTAAACCGTCCAGTTTAACTGCTCCAGGCAGGGGTGTTTTGCAATCTGACACACACATTCATCAGAGCTGTTCCTATGGAGCCCCTGCACTGGCTGTAAAACACACACAGACAGACCTCCTTGGTTTTCAAACAGGAGCCCAAGAAAGACCACAGCAGAAACCTGTTTATACAGTTCAGATTTTCTTAGTAACATAAGGCGGCCGTTGGACAAGACTTCGTCGCTAACTGTAAGAATTGATTTCTGCTATAATTTAAGGCAGAGTCAGCTGCTTAGGGTTCTGGCTTCTTACCTTTTCTTAGCCCCAAATCAAGAATAAAGTCATGGAAGATAATAAGTATGAAGCACACTTATTTTAGACTTCACATTAGGTACTTTATGTATACTGTCAATATCTCACTTAATCTTTAAAATGATACTGTGGAAAGGGTATGATTACTACATTATCTCCTTGTTATAGATGTGGAAGGTGTGGTCCAGCATAACGTTTTCCAAACCTGGAAAGGTTGTTGAAACACAGATTGCTGGTCCCCGTCCCTAGAGCTTCCTATTCAGTCAGCCTGGGGTGGGGCCTGAGATGTGCATTTCTAACGAGTCCCCAGATGGTGCTGAGGCTGCTGGCCAGGACCACACTGCGATGACACTGGCCAAGCGTTGAAGTGAACAGCCAAGTGTCGTGATCATCGTGGCAGGGCCAGCTCTCAAACCCAGATTTGAATGCGTGATTCTTTATCCATGCTTTTAATCATTTCTGATAAACTACCTCCCATGAGCTCCAAAAAGAAGTGAGCGAAAAACATTCAAACACACACTCAGAAAATCCTATCAAAAATTCAATGGATGCTATTTCCCAAATGACTCAAGTCTTTCTCATTCGGGGTCTTGCATTTTGGGCCATTTGGGGAACGGATGTTTGCATACTACACAGCCACACAGCCATATAAATGATCTAATTGGCACAATCCTTTGGCCTAGAATAGTGGATCCCTCAAAATGATCAGTTCTAAGAAGTCTTACCCAAATAACCTCACCTCCATGCCTTTTTAATACACTTTCAGGGCTTGAGAAAGAGGTTTTCGCCACACGTTCTTGCTGCAATAGTCTCAGCTCTATACATCTTACCTTGGCTTTCCATACAGAATAGAAATTGCTTAAAGGGATTAGTTTTTCCTGTCCTGATATCCTAATGTTGTATTGCACCTCAGTATACAATATTCAAGGTTCAATACCATGTAGTACAGCATAGTGTTTGAGATATATGGCATAGTATGGCATAGTGTTTGAGAATGTGGGTTTTCCCTTCAAATTTTGTGTTTGTCTACTATCATTGTTCCTCACTCTGTGACCTTGCTTAAGTTCCTAAATTGTCTCTCTATTAATGAAATGGAGATGAAAATACTCCCAGAAAGTTGCTCTGAGTATTAAATGTCTAGCACTCAGCCGTGGCATATGGAGAGACCTCAAAAATGCTAGTTATAAATTATTATATACATAACTATATCTCATAATTTTGTATTAATATTAACAAATACATGATTAATATTATTAATCACATTACTAATATATTAATTATGTAGTATAATCATTAATTATAAATTGTAATATCAATAAAGTTATAATAATTATATAATTATTATAAGGCATACTATGTAATATACAATGATATATATTTATATAATTATAAATTATTATGTAAAGCTCTAGAGAATGGGTTAACTAAATGCATCTTTTAATTTAGTGTTTTAGCAGAAGAAACACATAGCAGCCCTGGATGTATTAGTCAACATACGTTAGCTACTGGCAAGGATGTCATGAACAAGGTTCCAGGCTCATTAGTCCTTACTCCTTTGCTCAGATCATTTTCCTTCTGGAACAACCTCTTTTTCACTCTTTGCCTCTCCTGCCTTCAAGTCTCTGCTTTGCTTGCTATGAGACCTTCTCTGACCACGGCCATACCCACATCTCCCTGAACCCACTACCTTTTGGATAAATCATACAAATGAATTTATCCTCTTCCCTAGTTTTTGCTGTGTACCGTCTTGTCCTCTTGTCAGAATATAATCTCATTGAGAGCAATTTTTCATGTCTGACTTGTTCTGTACCTGCCACACTGCTTGATAAATACTTGAATATAAGCAGGGAGAAATACAATCAGTTTAAATGTATTCTTTGAAAAGCAGCAGAGTCTACACGGTGACGCAAAACATGTTAAGTCCGTGCAGAATAATCACTAGTCCTATTTTACAAAATAACATTGCATTCAAGCAGTGCGAGTACAAAGCGTGTTTAGGCTGTACAGCTCCAAACAGGTTAGAGAGAGAAATAATGAGGTCATTCTCCTGCCCACAGCAACTACACAATTTGGCACACGCTGGAGACGGGTGGGATAAACATTTCTTAACGCAGATCTTAAAAGGGTCTGTAATCCTCAACTCACCTCCCCTTTAACAGAGTTATTCTGTTTTGACATTAGGCTAGATTAAAACGTCACATCAATTTAGCAGCTGAACTTTGGCTATGGTAGCGATGGTCGTTAGGGACAGGCTCTAGAAACCACACTGAATTTGAAAACTCTCCTTAGACAAGGTTTTATATTTTCATTCTAACGCATGACTCTCCAGCTACAGAATTTTCAGCTAACTTGGAAGAGTGATGTTGAGAAAGGAGGCTGAACACCTGGTGGGTGGTAGGATGATGGGCCACATGGTGACTTCACTCTGATTCACTTGAATCCGGGTCTGATCCATTTTGACTTCTTTACTAATAGCTGCAGGAGAGAGAAGTTCCACTTTATGTGACAGTGACAAGCAGGGCGGTGCTTCTCAAACTTTAATGTGTACATGAATCACACAGGGATACAGTTAAAATGTAGATTCTGATTCAGCAAGTCTCAGGGAACCTGTGACCCTGCATTTCTAACATCTGAGCTCATGCCGATTCTCCTGGTCCAAGTACCACATTTTGAGCAGCAAGTAGGTAGAGGATGGTGGGCTAGTTAACGAATGGCTGCAGAGACCAACCAGCCTGGGTGTGACAGTGATGCATGTGCACTGTTCCAAAGGCGACGGAAACCAGGGCCTTCTAGAAATGAAGACCAGAGAAGGAATTCAGTCAACTTTATAACAAGAATACTGCTCAGTGTCTCTTGTCAGACACATCAGAGTCACCATGGAATTCACCACTGAATTCACCATTCACCAAGGAAAGAATACACTTTCCTTTCTAAATCTGCAAAGCAGTAACTCCTGAAAAGTTGCTAGTTAAAAGGATGGAAAATGAGTGTGATTGGAGGCAGTCATACGTTCTAGAGACAGCCTGGGTCTGACTCGCAGCTCTGGCACTCACTCATTAGCTGTGACTTTTGGGAAAGTCACCTTCTCTTGCTAAGCCTCAGTTTCCACAATTGGAAAGTAGGAACAATACTCACAGGGCTGTTGTAAGGATCAAAGAGAGAACACATGTGGAGCACTTCATTCTATGCATGGCCCATAATAGTCGATACACTGTAGCTTTTATTTTTTTTAATTAGGAAATTAATCAGCCAAGAATGATGAAGAACTTGCTCAGTGAACACCTTTGAGGTGTTCCTAGGGAAAAGAAAAAGGAAAAGAAGAGGAGGAAAAGGACAAGGAGACGCAATCACAGTTCTTAAGAAAATTCCAAAATATACCTGGAGAGGCAAATGCATACACACGTGGAATGACTCAATATTTCCACAGTTACACGCCAAGAAGCACTGCAAGTAGAATTACATAGAACACACAAACCATTGGGAGCAAGCACATGTTTAAAATGATATCACTGGAGACAGGAAAACTGGAGGAGTCCCTAGACAAAGTCAGGGCTGTATAAACTTTTGAAAAATGTTTCACATCTTTAGCAGGATATTGACATGAGCTGCTATCATATGGAAACTATTTTGTTTAGAAACACCTGGCAAGACTAATTTGGAGGACTGATTTTTTTTTTTTTTTCACACAGATTGAACACACAACAAAATACAAGGTGTGTCTGAGATGCAAGCCCAATCAGAGATTAGATCACTAAAGACAAATGATGGTAACTGCCATATTATTTCTGATTATGGTCTGAATGGGCCTGTTGGGTCATGAGCCACTATTTGCAAAGAACCCAAACAAATTCTTGTAAAGCTCACAATAGTCTGAAGACTCTCTGTTTTGATATTTTTCTCTTAAAGGCAACTCTACAAAAGAAAAATAAGAGAAGCTCATTATTTTCATAGAATTCCTCCATTATTTATTTTGTGATTAAATGTGACCATTTTCCTGGTCACACAGGCCAGCCTGCTTCCTGTAACAATGAGACAGACTCAGGCTCTTGAGGAAGATAGAAATAGGAGTCTTCAGGGAAGGAGTGCTGTAGACTGATTACTCTAATGGCTGTGCCTGAGTCTGTAGATATACATGATCATTCTTCCCCGGAGAAAATAGCATGAGAAGAATCACACTTCTAGATGACTCTCAATTTGATTCCATCTACTAGATGGGACCATTCGATGCTACTTCAGTTAAGTTTTTCAGGATTAGTGGTTTAGAGCCATTGTTTTAGTTTTATTAAGGAAAATGTTAAATTTCATCTTAACAATACTTTCACTACCTCTTCTTTCTCTTTCTGTTTAAGGTCCTATCCTTAGCTTCTCTCTTTTCCCTCTTCATTTGGCAACTGCCTAGAGCTTCACCTGGATATTCAACAGGCACCGCCAACTTAGCGAAGCTCAACCAGCACGTATTGACTGAGAGTCTACTGGGTGGTGAACTGGCTCAGATGACTTTGGGGTCCCTGCCCTCAAAGAGCTGATTTTTAAAAAAGCAGATAAAAAATAGGTCATTTCAAAACAATATGGTAGCTACTAGGTTAGAGTTACACCCAGGAAGCCATGGGCAGCATGGAGGAGGGCATCTGTCTTGAAAAGGATGAAATTTAGTGGAGGAGATGGTATCTGAACTTAGTCCTGAACAAGGAAGGGTTATAATTGCAACAACTTTTATAGCTCCTATGCACCTTAGCTTCCTCATGTGTACAAAGATGATGATAATAATCATCTACCTTTAGGTCGTGGTAGGGATATATAAGTTAATATATGCATATAAATAATTTGACCAATACCCAGCATATAGTTTAAATAATTGACTGAGTCATACAGTGAGCGAGTGGTGGAGCTGGGGGTTGAATCAGGTGGTGGGCTCCTGAACCCATGCTCTGAATCACAATGCTATCCTGTAACGTTGGGGAGAGATAAGGAATCATATGGCAGGCAGAGGGAAGAGTATGGCTAAGGCATGGTTGGGTGAAATAGCACAGATAGAGCTGGAGACACAGAGTCCCAACTTACTAGAGTGTGAAGTTCAAGGCGGAGGGTGTCAGGGGAGGAGGCTGGAGCATTAGGAGGGACTGAGACACAGAGGGACTCATACTGACGCTAAGGAGGTTGACCTACATCATGTGGGCAATGGGTTCCAAGCAGAGGGTGCAGGAGGGGTGTGTGTTGGTGCAGGGATAGGCAGATGTCCAGTTTTGAGGGATCACTCTTGCAGGGGTAAGAAGGACGAGGCTGTGGGCAGAAAAGCCCAAAATAGCATGACCTGTTAGATTGCAATTGCATCCGACTAAACAGGAGATAAAGACACTGCACTGGAGCAGCGGAAGTGAGATGGAGAACAGGGGCCGGCTTTAACAAATATGAAGGCTGACTGGCAGGGCTTCCTGGCTGTGGAAACAGCTTTGGAGATGGCCCCTGATGATGCCTGCCTCCTGATATTCATGCTCTTGCGTAGTTTTCCTCTCACATCGTGCAAGGGGTGGTCAGGATGACCAACAGCACACGGTAGAAGTGATGATAGATCACTCCCAAGATTAGGTTACAAGAGACTGTGCTTTCCGTCTCGAGCTCTATCTCTTGGATCACTCGCTGCGGGGAAAACCAGCTGCCATGTTGGGAGCTGCCCTAAGGAGACACCCACGTGGCAGGAGACTAAAGCCTCCAGCCAACAGCCAGCAAGAAACTGAGGTCTGCCAACAACATGAGGGAGCTGGGAAGTGGGTTCTCCAGTTCTAGTTGAGCCTTGAGACGCCTGCACCCCTGGCAACAGCTTGACTGCTGCCTCATGAAAGACCCTGAGTCAGAACTACTGTGCTAAGTCTTGACTGGATGCCTGACCATCAGAAATTGTGTGATATGATAAATGGTGGTTATTTTAAGCTGCTTAAACTTGGGGGTAATTTGTTAGGCAGCTGTAGCTAACTGGTACAATAACTTAAGGAATGGTAGAAAGTGGGAGATGTCTGTGATGGCATCAGGCTTGGGTAGGTGAGTGGATAGTAATATCAATAACTGAACCAGGCTCAGAGCTCACAGTCTCCCTCCTCTGATGGGCCTGACTTCCCCATCCTATTAAAGGTACCACTATTCTCCCACTGACCCAGGCTCATAACCGCAGAGCCACCAGTGTCTGTTACATAAGTGATATCCAGGTCTGAAGATACCACTGTCCAACGATTTCGACTTCTGTCTCTCCCATTGTCCACCACTCCAACTGGACTTCACTTCTTCATTCCTTTTCACCACATCTTAGTTGTAAAATTGCAAAAGCTTCTTAACTGAATCTCCTTGCCCTGGGTTTCTCCTTGCTTTGTACTGATAAGAGTTGATCTTCCTAAAGTACCATCTATCACTGCCTTATCAAATAAAGTCTAAGTTCTGTAAGCCTGTGTTCAAATCTCTTTTGTCCATTTTTTCCCTAATCTCTCAGCTCAGCCTTCTCCCTTCATCTTCCCACCATTTGCCCTGCATCTTACTCAAACTGAAAAAATGGACAAAAGCTTTGCTCCTATTGTTTCTGGCTCTTGCAATGCTCTTTCCTCCTTCTGTTTAATCTTTTAGTTCTGTCATAGCCCACTTTGAAATTCACCTCTTTCATGAAAACTTTTGTGTCTCAATACCTAAACATGACTTAACTTTCCTTTGAGGTCCTCATGCGACTTTTGTATCTCTTTGGGGCACTTGTATCACCTGTATATATGTGTTATTCCCTTTTCTCTCTTACTAGATTTCAAAATCTTCAACGCTGGGGTTACTTCTTATTCATCTTTGCCTGGCATGTGGAAGACTGCTTAATAAATGTTTGATGAGAGAATGAATTTATTTTCATGGCTGAGCCTCCCTAAGTTTACCCCAAAACTGAGGCAACTTACCACGATTTGCTATGCTGTTTCTTACCCTCTCTTTGGTCAAAAACTTATCATCCAACTACATAAATAAACTACATGAATAATCAAACGAATGCAATTCACTGTATTTCCCTAAACTCAGTGTCACAGCGTTTTACATCAAATAGAAAAAAATAAAACCAATTTAATAGGTTTTTTATAGGTCTAAAAAAATCAGATCTGTTGATACACATGGGTAATGTAGTTTTTCGTGACTCACAGCTGCCAGTTATAGACTGTTTCCCATGTTCCTGGCCTCTGTGGCTACTGCACAATTCTCATAAATCCTACATTTAATTCCCATATGAATCCTAAGGTACAGGGACTACCATCATTTCCATTTCATGGATGGAGAACTTGAAGCTGAGAGGAATTGAGTAACTCACCTAAAGTTGCACAGCTGGGAAGAGGTGGACCTGGGATTGGAACTAAGGATCTATGCTCTTAAAGGCTACCCTCTGTACTTTGATTTCTGTAGAGCAGCGACTTGCTTTGTACATGTTTTGGGGGCAGGGTTGCATGCTTTTACTTTTCACGAGCATTTGCTCTAGTCAGAGACAGGACCCACAAAAGAAGAGGTGGGTTTCTATCTTCCTGGGTTTGTGCGGTATGTAAGAATGCTCTTCCCGACATCTCTGGTATGTCTCTACGTGTCCACCTTGGTGTGCTTTCCCCAACACAAACTCTCTCCTTCATTTTACTTCTCTCTCCCAACCTTTCCCAGAGAACAACGTAGTATATCACAAGTCTGGAGCAAGAGTGCGTCTAGAAAGACCCAATGCGGGGACACTTGGAGTCATCTTGCTTTCCTCTCTCTCCAGTAAGAGGTCTGAGGGTCAGTGCGGTGGAGGAGAGAGAGTGAGCAGGGTTCTGGCCCCTGTCTGGCTTTGTCTGGGCAAGCAGCGGCTGGTCTGGCTAGCGCAGCAGCAAACAGCCTTGATCGTTCCTCTCCGTGTTGGCTACTAAGCCCCTTTTCTGTTTATCCCCGCAGGAGCCCAAGCTCTAGGCATGGGCTCTAGGCCGTGGGGCTCGGGGAGAGGAAAAGCAGATGTTCCCGGAACTGTCACTGCCACGGGTACCGGCCATGTTTGTGTTGGTGTTACTGATATGGCCCCGAGATGGCACGAGCTTCAGGCTGCCAAGGACAGCCCCCTGGCTCTAGTTACTGAAGCTGTCACCAACACTTTACACTTCCCCGCAGGCTGCCAGCTCGGGAGAGTTCAAATCGCTGGAAAGAAGCACCTCCTTCCTCCCAGCGGTGCTGAAGCAAGACAGCTATTTGCAGTGTCTGGGAATCTAGCCCAATTCTCACTGTTTTATGGTCCCAACTTTACCCGGTGATGACTGTGCAGGTCTCTTCTGCAGGAGGGAAGTGGAAGAGAAGAGGGCTGGGGTTGCTTCTTTGGCAAATAATTGATGAGGGAGAAGCAATGGCAAGTGTTGATAGTTCTGGAGTGAGCCTGGAAGCCAATCACTTGGCACCTTATTATATACTGACTTGTTTGTTTATTGGCCACCTATGCCAATAGAATGTTAAGCTCCACGAGGGCAGGGATTCTGTCTAGTTTGTTCATCACTGTGTCCCCAAATCATAGCACAGTGACACTCCTGAATGAATATGTGCTGAGTAAATGAATGATTCTCTCCTTATTGAAGAATTTTTAATTTAATTTAATTTAATTTTTTATGTAAAAAGGGTTTTTTATTTGCAGGGGAGTGGGACTCCTGTATCAGTTTCTGCTGTACAGCAAAGTGAATCAGCCAAACGTATATATATATATCCCCTCTTTTTTGGATTTCCTTCCCATTTAGATCACCACAGAGCACAGAGTAGAGTTCCCTGTGCTACACAGTAGGTTCTCATTTAAAGTAGGTTCTCAATCCCAATCTCCCAATTCATCACACGCCCCCCCGCCCCGCCTTGGTATCCATACGTTTGTTCTCTACGTCTGTGACTCTATTTCTGCTTTGCAAATAAGATC
Organism: Balaenoptera physalus; assembly: GCF_965194825.1. Taxonomy (NCBI): domain Eukaryota; kingdom Metazoa; phylum Chordata; class Mammalia; order Artiodactyla; family Balaenopteridae; genus Balaenoptera; species Balaenoptera physalus. The sequence goes on from NC_138896.1 coordinate 87,514,993, forward strand.
ATAAAAATTAGGAATGCTTCATGAATTTGCGTGTCATCCTTGCACAGGGGCCAGGCTAATCTTCTCTGTATTGTTCCAATTTTAGTATATGTGCTGCTGAAGCGAGCACACTTATTAATGAATCTTTTTTTTAATTGAAGTATATAAGTCAGACAAATATCATATGATATCACTTATATGTGGAATCTTAAAAAATGATACAAATGAACTTATTTACAAAGGAGAAATAGACTCACAGACATAGAAAACAAACTTATGGTTACCAAAGGGGAAAGGTGGAGGGGAGGGATAAATTCGGAGGTTGGGATTAACATATACACACTACTGTATATAAAACAGATAATCAACAAGGATTATAGCTCAGGGAACTCTACCTAATACTCTGTAATAATCTATATGGGTAAAGAATCTGAAAAAGAGTGGACATACGTATATGTATAACAATTACTCTGCTGTACCCCTGAAACTAATACGTCTATACTCCAATATAAAATAAAAATTAAAAAAATTGAAGTACAGTTGATTTACAATGTTTCAGGTATACAGCAAAGTGATTCAGTTATGTGTGTGTGTATATATTTCAGATTCTTTTCCATTACAGGTTATTACAAGGTATTGAATATAGTTCACTGTGCTATACAGTAGGTTCTTGTTGTTTATTTTATATATACTAGTGTGTATATGTAAATCCCAAGTTCCTAATTTATCCCTCTCCCTCTTTTCCCTTTGGTAACTGTAACTTTGTTTTCTATGTCTGTGAGTCTATTTCTGATGAGTCTTATAAACTAAACATGTAACCAGAAAGCCCTTGACTCCAAATCTACCTGTAAAAGAACCAGAAGTATCGATCTGGCAAACATATTAAATCACTGACTCAATGATGCACCATAACTTTCCTCTTTCCTCCTTTCCTCCCTCCTTCCTTGCTCCTTCCTCCCTTTCTTCCTTCACTTGCTCACTTTTTCATTCATCTAATATTCACTGAACACATGAGTAGCAAGTTACTCTGTAGTGTACATTGATAAACTCGCTTGTCTTTGTTCAACCAGTGCATCTGAAAAAAAACCTCTCTACTGTGTGAAAGATGGAGGTTTATTGGTGCTTGGAGAATTTGTTGAAAAATGGGATTAAAACTAGAGATACAAGTTGAACTAGGCGGTTTATAGCCATGTCCTGAAGATCTCCCAAGGGGAAAAAATGTCAGAAGGAAAGAGATAATCTTACTGTGATATTTTTATGGTAGGAATATTTCCTGGACTAAGTCACAGATTCGAAACACCCAACACAAATCCACTGTACTCAAAAGACAAACTAAATTCTTCTTGAACAATAAGAATATGAGGTCAGCCGGTAAAATAAGTAGTTTAGGGTCTGGGGTGACCAAAATAGAGACTATTGGTCCAAAGCAGGAGTCAGCAAACTATGGCCCATTGACTAAGTCTGGCTCATAACCTGTTTTTACAAATACATTTCATTGGAAGGCAGTCATGCTTGTTTGTTTACGAATGATCTCTGGTTGCATTCATGCAGAAGAGTTGAATAGTTTTGATACTGACCGTACGGCCTGCAAAGCTGAGAACGTTTACTCTCTGCCTCTTTACAGAAAAAGTTTGCTGATCTCTGGTCTAAGGGAAAGATGTTCTGATGCCAAATGAGAGCCTTTAAAAGAAAACACTCCTCACACTGAGCTGGGTTCATGGATGTTTATACACCTGCTTTCCCTATCAATGAAAAGTAGCCAACAGTTCATACCATGACGTCATCAACCCCCAAGATGTTACTGCTCACTGTAACTCTTTCTGCTGTATGGCCACTAAGTTAATGATCTGAGATAATTTTCCATAAACTAAATTGTTGACCAATCAAAGTATTCTCCCTCCAGGCGTCCTACTGCACTGCCCTTCCACTCTCTCAGGCCAGAGCTGTATAACACAATCTCACTGCCTCAAGTTTATCCGGAGGTTTTGACTTGGCATCCAGCAGCCTTATAACTGAAGATTTCTTCACCTGTGCTTGTTCTGCGGTTACAGGTCTCAGAATGCCCATAAACTTGACAAAACTTGTCCCTTCTATGCCTTTGCATTTCGCATGCGGATTGTTTATGATTTGGAGTTACATAATTCTTGGTTTCCCAATAAAGAAATCAGCAGGTGGTGTGCCTGTTTTGTTTTTAAAGTTACCTCCCTGTGTAAAAATTTGGAGCCAGGTGTCTCTCACTGAGTTCATCAGACCCAAGCGTCCAGACCTCCTAGGCCTTCCTTAAAACCCAGCCCTGACTTTTAAAAATTTTAAATAAATATTTTCAAAGAAGGGCTGAAGCTTTTGGCCATCCTCTCTCCTCTTACTGAAATGCAGAAACTGAAAAATGGGATCCTCCTTCACTATTTTGGCAACACGGCCTTGCTGGAAAGATAATAATTTAAATAGCAGTTTCCAGATGCTCATTTAATATAATCCTCACAATCTAATAGAGTTCTTTTCACCCTTCTACAAATGAGAAAATGGACACTCAGAGAGTTCCAATAACTTACCCAAGGACACACAGCTATTGAGATGCACAGGCAGGATTCAAACCCATGCTCTTTCCACTCTGCTGTTCTTCCCAACAAAAGCATGGGAACGAGGACCACAGAGTTCTCAGGGATCAAGAGCTAGAGAAATAGTTGATATCCTGTAGTCAGAAGTTTAGAGAATCCTATTGTAAGTCAAAGTTGGTTTACATAATCCTAACCAGTGTGCAATGAACTATTATTTTGTTTGTCATTTCCAATGGAAAGGGAGTTGGTGGGCATTTGGAAGGTGGTGGGAGAAAAGGGAGGAAAGAGTGAATTAAATTTCATTTTCATTGGAGAACCACGTACAGGAAGAAGCCAAATGTGGATGACAAGGTGAGGTGTGGTCAAAGTTAGCTTTAAGAACACAAACATTCTTTAAGTCACGGAGAGTTTGTTACAAAGTAATGGATCTCACCCAAAAGTGAGTACTAACTGCTCTATAATATAAAGCCTCCTGCCCTTTGACCCCCTTGCCTTTCCCCTTTTCATCTCCTTGCTTCTCCCATCCATTCACACATTTACTGAGCGCCGACTAAAGGCCAGGCTTTAAGTGAGATCTTGAGGATATAAGGACAACATGACATTTATCTTGCTCTCCAGAATCTTAAGTTTAGGGCTTTCATGTTGAAACTATTTCTCCCCATTTTTCCACCTGTGGGTATGGAGAATGCAGAGGATACCACTGAAATACAACCCAAGGTATTTCTAGGGTCTAAAACATCAAGGCGTATGCCCCAAGGTTTGCCCCTACAATTTGAAGTTTTGTCCTAGGAATTGCCAACTAGACCTCTCTTTCTGCCTTATCATTGCTCTTTCTTATCTCCCCAGCCCCTAAAACCACAGCTCCAAGTTCAGCTTCTTTTGATCCACGGGGACACAGGCTAAGGGAAAGGCAGGAAGTAGCTGGCTTATTTAAGCTTCTCAAACAACCCAAAGGCAGGGAGAACATGTATAAATAAAATATTGCTGTAGTTAAACCCACCCTCTCCCTGTGAATGACTCATCCGCATTTAGGAATCCCAAAGAGATGGGGGTAGGTGGAGACAGGATGACAGCATAAACATCCGGTTTCTAGTGATAACTCAGAATACTTCATTAATCCATAAAACCTTTAAAATACTTTCAGTGGTTTTTTTGTTTATTTATTTTTTTAAATCACACCCATAGAATGCAAAACACCATGAGTGAACCCTAATGTAAACTATGAATTTTGGGCGATGAGGATGTGTCAATGTAGGTTCATCGATTGTAAATGTGTCCCCTCTGGTGAGGGATGTTGGTAGTGGGGGAATCTGCATGTGTGTGGGCAGGAGAAATGTGGGAACTCTTAGCTCAATTTTGCTGTGAACCTAAAACTATACAAAATAAAGTCTGTTTTTAAAAATCATACACATTCATAAGCTCATTAAAAGCTTGTCAAACTGTAGAAAGGTACAAAGAAGCAGGTGAAAATCACCCAGTATCCTTCTGTCCCTAATGTGAGATGAGTAGGGTCAATGATTTAGTGACCATCCCTGAAGGCACTTCTCTGGCCATACCTGTATGTGTACAAATTTCCATAAACAGGGATGGATGTATATGTGTGTGCAAGTATGTGTGCATGTGTGAATGTGCAAATATTTGTGTCTCACCAGACATGCTTTTGTCTCAATTAATATTGATTTACATAATTTTTAATAGCTGCATGGTATTGTTGAAATGAAATGTGTCATAATTTACCCAACCAGTCTCTCTCTCTTTTTTTTTTAAAGTCTTTATTGAATTTGTTACAATATTGCTTCTGTTTTATGTTTTGGTTTTTTGGTCACCAGGCATGTGGGATCTTAGCTCCCTGACCAGGTATCGAACATGCACCCCCTGCGTTGGAAGGCGAAGTCTTAACCACTGGACGGCCAGGGAAGTCCCTATCCAACCAACCTCTTATTTGACAATCATTTCAGATTCTTTTTTTTTTTTTTGCTCACATAAATAATGATGCAGTGAACATTCCTGAATGTACATCCTTTCCCTATTTTGATTTTTTTGAATCTGTGTATCTTTCCAGTCCATACCATATCTTGGGAGAGATTATGAGTTACACAGACATCATACACACTGCGTGGGTAGTTCGTTATACAAAGTAAACTTTGCAGCAGAGACCCTTGAATAATTCTAACATTTCTATGAGAAAAAAAGGGGAAGAAGGTTTGACTATGACATCACATACACAACGCCTGTAGCTCAGATCATCGCACATAGTATATGCTCAGTAAGTAATAGCTGCTAATAGGATCACTGTTGCTGTTTCTTTTGTTTTGGTTCATGTCTCTTTGCTGAAAAAGATCTGAGCGTGGCACACGGCGGCCTGAACCACAGAAAATGAAAAGTGGACCACATTTCTATTCCTTAAAAGTTTCAGGCTCTGGCTGTAATCAAGTGTGAGTTTTCAAAACAAATGGTCAAGCCAAGGATGCAGTTCATACAACCATCCTCTCCAGACTCTCAGTGAGACGGCTGTAAAACAGTCACAATGTAGACCCCATACTCTGTGGTGGCCATAATAACAGTCAGACATATTCTCTCATTTGTAATAAAAGAAGGGAGTACAATTTTTCTGGTTTTTATACATCATTATCTCTGTTCTGACTTTCTTATTCAAAGGCATGTTGGACTTTTATAAATATTATTTCCTGTCAGATTCTGAGGGCTATCACTCTGTCTTAGAGCTCAAGGTCAGCCCCAGATTAGTTCCAGAGCCTTCAACAAAAGCCTAGTACTGTCTGCTTAATCCTCTTCAATTATAACACAGAGGTAAAAAATACACACAAAAAAACAAAAAATCCCCCGAACAAAAAAACAACTAACACCAAACTGCTTCTGCCCAAATCTACCATGCTTTTCATGAGACTGTGTGTGGCCCTGGCTGGGCTATGATTGTGAACATCAACTTCAGGAAAAAATTCTTGCAATAGCTTGAGGCTCAGATTTATGGCTCTGTTCTTTGCCCTGAGGTGAGATGGAAGCAAAATCAATGAGGTTATTAGTTTTGGGGTGCTAGAAGCAAGCAACATGAGCCAATTATCAGTGACCTGAGATCAGGGAAGCAGGAAAAAAATGTCAGATGAAAAGAGAGAAATCAAGAAGGCACTCACTCCATCTCTTATTATTGTCTATGATAGAATTCATTTTAAAATTATAATCATGTTTTATTAGCACTATAGAAAACAGAATAGACAGCATTAAATGTTGTACTAGAAATATTTGAAATAATATCAACAAAGTTTTGTTCCTTGACCCCTAATTAATAACCAGTCTCACAGCCATGGCACCTCTATCACCTCCTTTGTGAACATAGGGAGATTTTCTGGATCAGAATCTTCTGTCATCTCGAAGAAACTTAATTAGATATAATAATCATGACTATCATTTCACGAGCACCTACTGAGTGCCTGGCACTGTATGAGGTCCTTGGTACATATGAGTCAATCAATAGTTCTTGACAGCCTCCTGTGTACCAGGCATCATTCTAGTGCTAAAGATACAGCAGTGAACAAGACACGCCTGCTTTTCTTAAAGCTTCTATTCTAGCAAGAGGAGACAACCAACAAGCTCATAAACAAACAAACACACACAACAGAGTCAGTGCTATGCAGGGAATTAAAACACAGTAATGTGACAGAGAACCACTGGGTAGTTAAGAAAGACCCCACTGATGGGGGCGTAGATTTAAGCTGAAACTTTAATAAAAGGAAGATCCACCTCAGTGAAGGTGAGGGGTGGAATTGAATCCTCAGGATGGCCCTAGCAACCCAACTGCAAAGAGGAGGAAAATGAAGCTCAGAAAGGCTAGGCAACTTCCCTACGGCAGGGCTGGGATTCAAATATTGTTCCTGTGTCTGCGAAGCCCCAGTATGTTGGGAGTAATGATGGTGTGATCTGTTCATAAATGTCTCTCTCAAGAGATCACAGTGAGTGTGGCTGCCACAAAGTAGGAGGGAAATAGGAAAGACAGGTGCTTGGGACATGGAATCTCAGAGTTTACTGTTGTAGGTGTGACCAGCTTGAGTGAAATACTCTTGAAAAGGAAGAGTGAACTGACTTTCTGGTGGGCCTCCTAAGAGCTTGTCCAGTCAGAGAACAGGGGAAGGCCTGAGTCCACGCAGGCAGGGCCAGGCCAACACCCAGTGGCCAGGGTCTGAACTGGGCTCTCTGTGGGTTTGGTACTGTCCATGTGTGTCACTGGAGGTCACGCCTTTGAGCTTCTGACCCTCACATTTAATATCAGTCTCTTTAAGAGGAACAGTCCCTAAGAAGACTGGCTGCCTGTTGGGAGTTTCATGACCTGCCTTCTTTAACTCATTAGCTTATTGCCCCAAAGAGTAAAACATGAAAAAAAAAAATCTCATTAGGTTCAAATTCTCACATATTCTGGACTCATTGGCCATTTCTATCTTCTTTTGGGGATGCCTTTCTATTTTCTGCAAGCTTGTGACCAGGGATTTGTGATCAACTTAGACAACTTTTTAGAGCAGGGACCTGTTCTGTTACTCTTTGCATCATCTGTGGGTTTGTATCAACACATTCAAGTTTGAGAATCTCTGGTTCAGGACAGCGGTTCTCAACTTTGTAAACATATTAGAGCCACCCAATGAGATGTAAAAAAATCTTAATGCCCAGGCCATATCCCAGTCCAACCAAATTAGACTCTCCAGGTGGTGAAGCTCATGCAGCTGTGATTTTTAAAGCTCCTCAGGTGATTGATTCTAATGTACAGTCAAGATGGAGATGCACTGGTCTGGAGCCTGTCTGCAATATAATATGACACACAGCAAGATTCAGTACAGGAAAATCAGCCGTGAATTGTGTCTATAGAAATATATAATTCCAAGTTCCCAAGAGCTGCCCTTAAACGTTAGTCATACTCTGTCCTTTGATCAGAAAGGTAACTTTACCAAATAGGTAGGATTTATGCCTGCAGTTTTTTTTTCTAACAGCTATGTGAGTGTAAGAATTACTTGGGGGACTTGCTAAAAGACAGACTTCTGGGCCCTACTTCTAGGTAGTCATGGATTCAGCAGGGTCACGGTGAGGCCTGGGAAACTGTATTTTTAACGTGCACCTAGGTGATTCTGGGGCAATTTGCCCTTGGTTCAACTTTGAGAAACAATGCCTCAGAAGAGTGCTTTGCAACTAAGGGTGATTTTTTTTTTGCCTTCACGGGACATTTGGCAATGGCATGAGAAAATTTTGGTTGTCACAACTGGTGTGTGTGTGTGTGTGTGTGTGTGTGTGTGTGTGTTACAGGGATCTAGTGAGTAGAGGCCAGGTATGCTGCTCAACATCTCATAACGCAGAGGACAGCCTCCACAATGAAGAACTTTCTGGCCCAAAATGTCAACAGCACTGAGGTTGAGAAACACTGCCTTAGATTAACATCTCTTCTGAATCAGTCTCCTTCTCTGCTAGCCTCAAAGAAAACTCTTTAGACCCCTCTTTAGAACTTCCATAGCTCTTGCTCGTGTTAAAAATCACCTTTGTGTGTGTGGTTCCTCTCCCTGATAGAAGAAAACTTTCCCTGGGCCAGGATCCTTGCTTCATTCATTTTTGAGCCTGGCCTCATCCTCACTCCATGAATGTTTATGCTGTTTCAAATAAAATTCATTTAAAATACCCTTGGGACTGACCACAAAATAGCTTTGCGAGTGGCAATCATAACCAGTGTTTACAGGGAGAAGGAAGACCCAGGGGCCTAATTTTTAGTCTAAAAGTCTAATACAAATCCTCTAGATCTCATCTAAGGAAATCGCTCTCCATGTATTTTTTTTTTTTAACATTCACCAAATATTACAGTTGCTTCTGGACCTGCCTGTGGTGTCTGCAGGTGAGTCAGCCCTGTGAATATGAGGGCCACCCAAGGCGCTCCACCATCACATGAGGAACCTCGTTGGCTGTGTCTGCTGTGCTGTCTGGCTACCAGTTGGCACCGTTGAGCAAACTAACTCAATCCCTAAGCCAACCCTGAATTCCAGGAAATCAAAATCCAGCAAATAACTCTACACAGATCTGTGAGGAAATTGAGCAAGGAAACAGTGCCCTTCATGGCTCTAAAAATAGCCAGGTAATTACCTTTAAAGATCTTTCAAGAAGATGCACTTAACTTCACTCTGCTTCACAGAGTGAAGCAGCAAAGGGCTCATTTGTTTGTTGACGGGAGCTATCTCTATGTCGTCAGCAGACTTCGGAATGCTGGATACCCAATCAATATTTGGGTGCCACGGAGTTACTGTGCTACTGGGCTGACCACAGTTAAAAACAAGAAACTACCCTTGGTGAGGCTGACCTGACCACATTTTGTACTAAATTGATCATGTTCGTTTTCCTGACTTTGCTTTTTATTCCAACTTTAACACTTGGCACGAATACTGTGGTGAAATGCATTCATTGCTCTTTCATTTTATGTGTTGCACCAATCTATCAGCGCCAGCAATTCTTTAAAGGCTCCTTTAAAAGTATTTCACCTCCAGCAAGGTTGGTGAATAGAGAAATGAATACATCACGGATCGGTTATGAATTTCAGCCAAGTTAGCAGTTTTCCTCCTGTGGTTAATCACCCACGGAATACTTTGTTTGCTCTTTTTCTTCTTCGTCTTTTAATTTTCAGTCTTGGCAATCTGCGCCAAAGTGACTGGGAGTTATGAAAAGTATGAAGATGTGTTTGTTTCAAATAGTTGGCTGAGTTCTTCATCAGCCGGAGGCCCAGCACAGGTGTGAATATTTGTTTATAATCCAAACACAGCAAAGTAAACGGTTCCATTTTGCACCCTTTTTTTCCCCATACAATGCTATGAATATTTTCTTTGTGATGGTCAGTGACTTTGTTTAACTTGAAAAAAGCCTGAATGGAAAGGAAGGGCCCAGAGACTCAAAAGTATTTGTATAAGGGCCTGAAGTGACTGACGGCTCAACTAATCTGGGCGTAGAGCCCTGACATTTTGTCAGCTCCCCTGGGGAGCCAGACGTGCCGTCCACGACACACCTGTCAAGTGCTGATAGAAAAACAGCTCTGTCATACGTAGCCTTTAAGGTTACATATGTGACCCATAACCCTGGAACCCCTTCTGGAGTTTTCCACGGGGTATCAAAATCCTTTCAAATATTTCCAGCTGGACATCTCCCTGAGCTGTCATGGCAGCTCAGCATTTTAGCACTGTGGTCATTGTTGAGGGAATTTCCCCCCCTCCATGTCCCCACCTGCCCTTGCCAAGGCCCAGTTCTGAAATCTCCTTGGTAGCAAGAGAGGGGCTGCCCTCACTGTCTAACACTCAGCCTTTGCCTCCTAGTTGAATCCAAGTGTCTTCCTGAAAGTAGAATATTTTTGAGGCCACTCAGATTCCTGTCCTCATCTCCAAGGTCTGAAACCCCTGAAGGATCCTGCAAGACGATAAACTTTTCCAAGCTATGACGTTCAGTGTCTTCCAAGGGCTTGTTCTGGTTTCCCTTCTTGCACAAGAGACAGCAACAAAGAGGAAGAAACGCAGATGCCCCTGACGCCAGGGGTTGGTGTTAAAAAAAACTCAGTACTGAATTTAAGAAAATTTGCAAGTCTTTGCTACTATCCTGATAACCACCACTAAAGATTAAGGAAAAAGAAAAAGAAAAGAAAATGGGAGAAAAAAACCAATACAGGAGACATATCCAGGAGAAGAGAATTCATACCTAAAGCAATAAAATCCTACAAATGGAAAGATGCCTCTTCAGTCAGCAAAGCAAGAAAATAAGATAGTTGATTGAGTCCATTCAGAGTAGTAATCAATGAATTTCATGGAGGAAAACAAAATCACCATAAAACTACATCAGTTGAACTCCAACAGGGTTCTAAGAGTCCTTGGGTTGGTTACAGCTTTTCTCAAGATAAACTAACATGGCCTTGGACAGAGTGTCCACAAACCAACACATTAGCAACAGGCTAGTTTAAGCCAGAATATTTCCACTGCATCTTCCAGAGATGGTTCCTTTTTTCTCTGGTTTCCCAGATTGTCAGACTAAAAGACCCAAGCATTTGCTGAGCACATGAAAACTCATAGTCATAGTTCCTCTATAGAAATTTCCACTGAAACGAGCTAAAAAATAACCAAACGAAAGGAAAACCGTGGACTGGATCTTTAGACAGTATTAACGTCATTTCCCTTGTTTTACCAATGAAGAAATTGAGATCCAAGGAAGTGAAGCAGCTTTGCCCCCAGGTTGTAGAACTAGTAAATGACAAACTCTCAATGAAAACATCAATTTCCTTCATTTCTTAAAAGCCTTGGGCACTGCTTCTTTCTAAAGCTGAATGTACACATTATTATAGCCTAAGGATACAAACTATTTTTATAATGTGTGATTGTTTTGAAACAAACTAGTGGCTCATAATAATTACAGTTCTGGGAAAAGTAAACTCTGAAAGATTATTATTTGTTCTCAGGTTTTTGTGTTTTTTTTTTTGATGCCATTCATGATAACGTCTCCTTAGGATAGGAATATTAATTCAGCTAGTCCCAGTGCTTGCAATAACTGAAGTCAATGTTCACCCAAACACCTGGAATGTCATATTTTTCCGACTGTCTGTTCTAGGACGACTCTGCCTATAATAAGCTTTGTGACCCGTCCAGCTTCCTTGGAAAGTCAGGTTAGCTCCTCTACCCTCCCTGTGGGAGCCTAGTCTTACTTTTCAGGCATCTTCATCATATTTCCTTTTTTAAAAAATGTTTATTTTATATTGGAGTAGAGTTGATTAACAATGTTGTGTTAGTTTCAGGTGTACAGCAATACATATACATGTATCTATTCTTTTTCAGATTCTTTTCCCATTTAGGTCATTACAGAATAGTGAGCAGAGCTCCCTGTGCTATACAGTAGGTCTTTGTTGGCTATCTATTTTAAATACAGTAGTGTGTACATGTCAATCCCAGACTCCCAATCGATCACGTTTCCTTGTAAGAGACTTGTGTACCATTAGCCTGAAGTGGCTCAGCTTCCTCAGTCCCCAAAGCCCTAGACAGATCAGCCTAGCTCTCATCACCTCGCCCAGGCACCTGCTTGGGCTGGAAAGTCAACCCAACTCTCTCGTATCAGAGCAGCGGCCCTCTACCTTGTTATTCAAAAGCTTGAGTCTCAAGATCTCGGAAGTTGCAAAGGAGGGGAGAGGATCGATCTCTGGAAGGAACAATAGAAATGTTCGGGGTCAAATAACATTTTTGCAGATCTGTCGGTTTCTGAATACGTTTTCTGAGACCATTTAGTTCATCTTGAGAAATGCTATTAAAAGGCTGACCGCAAAGGATGGTGCGCCACCCTGCTGCTCCCTACACCGGCAGCAGCAGCAGCAGCAGCATCCCTTGGGAGTCCGCTAGGAATGCAGGACCTTGGGCTGCAGACCCACTGAATTAGAGTGTGAATTTCAATAAGGTCCCCAGGTGATTCAGGTGCACAGTAAAGAGTGAGAAGAGCCCTGGGGTGAAGAGATCCATACGGGTCCCTCCTCAATTTTGCCTCCCTTTTCCCTGGGATTCATAGTCACTGGTTAAGAGGTGAGTCCCTTCCATACATTTCTTTTTTTTTTTTTTTTTCTCCACCTGTACCTGGTTCATTCTTTTCCTTCTCTTTAAGTTTCCTTGTCCTGCATGTCCCCCGCCAAACCCCGTCAACTTGACTCCTTAGAATACCATTGGTTTGACATAAACTATCACTTTATATTGTAGTCTTTTTCTAGAAACCTCTCATCCCTTAATAGAAGTCTGCTGTGCAAGTACAGGCCACTCCCTCATGCTTACTTTCTATAACCCAGGACAAAAAGTAAGACTCAGATTTCCCTTGACTTATCATGGATGCTTCCAGATCACCTTCATTCTGGAACTTTTCTTTTGAGAGTTTCTTAAATACAGCACAGAGAAGCTTGATAAATTTGTCTAAGTTAAAATTAAGAACATAGGTTCAACCAAAGACAGCAAGAGCAAATGAAAAAACAGAGGATTTAACTGCATATATCACTCAGGATTAGTGTCTAGAATATATAATGAAATCCTATATATTAATTAAAAAAACAAATCATACAATATAAAGCAAATGGGAACAAGATACATTGAGGCAATCCACAGACCAGGAAACCTGAACATCACACAAAACATGAGAAGATGTTCAACTCCACTTCAAATTAGGGAAATATCAATACATGCCAAAACCTTAGTAAGTACAATTTCACACTCAATTAAGAAGTTGGACAATATCAAGTGGGGATGATAACATGAAGTAATGGAAACTTAGACTCCTGGATGGAGTATAAATGTTGATGACCACATCCAAGAGCAATCTGGCCGTATCTAGTTAGCTCAAAAAAAAAGCCCTTAGCTTAGGACCCGACAGTTTCACTGCGAGGTGAGTCCAGAGCAACTCTCACAGAGATGCACACAGATATGTACAAAAATGTTCACTGGAGCAACAGTGTGAAATGACAAAAATTGGAAACAACTTAATGTTCACTAAAGAGAAGGATAAATACACTGTATATTCATATAGTGAAAAACAATACAGTAGTTATATGTGAATGAACCTGAAGTAGGTATATGTGTATGTGGATATAAATATATATATATATTTATATATCTCAACTTGAATGAATCTCACAATTTAATGGTGAATGAATAAAAGGAAATTGTAGAAAAATGGACAGTATCATTTCTGTGAAATTTTAAAACACGGACAACAAAGCTTTAAGGATACATGTATATGGAGGAAAAACTCAAAGAGAGATTGGCAATGATAAGCATTGTATTTAACAGTAGTTACTTTCTTGGCGGCAGCAGTGGGGATGAATCTATGAGGATTTAACCAGGGGGCTACAACGGTGTTGATATAGAGCTTTATTTCTTAAGCTGAGTGATAGATACAAAGGTATTTATTTTATTTTCTTTGTATCCTTTTGGGGGTCTAAAATACTGATCAAAGTAAATGAAAACAAAATAACTTTTCTCTTAGACCACATAACTCAGTCATGTCACCCTCTTCCCACTCTCGTAGCCATCCTATATTGATGAACTCTCACCCATACTCAGCTTACAATTTTCCTCTCCATCTTCCCTACCATTACCTGCATGACTGCAGCAGCCCTGTTGCCCCTGGTCCTCCTCTGCCCCAGCAACCTTGACCATCACTTGCCCTAGGAACTCACAAGATGCATTTTGGATCTTGTCACCCAGCACATCTCCATCCAATATCCCCTGATTATCTCTTCTTCTATTTCTTCCATGTTCTTGCCCAGCTAATCTTCACTCGGACCTCCTGGTGGGCTCAACTTCCTTGACCTACTTTCTTCCTCCAATCCTCTCCTGAGTTCTTTTCTTCTTTTTCAACCACCCTGGACCCATACATAGCCAGCACCTTAGAGCTTTGGTCATACCCGTCTTGCCTAACTCCAACCATCCACTTTTTCTAATCCTAGCCTAGGATGCTGAATAATGCTAACAGAAATCATGTAACAGTCCTGACCTGAATCATTTCAAATCCATCTCCTCCAGAGAAGCTGGCCTCCAGGCTCTGACACCAGTCTTTTCACTCACTCCTAGTTGAAATCATTCTCAAACTTCAGTACCAGCACTGGCTACCATTGCCTGGAATGGTGAGTTAAGTGTGTCCTGCAGAGCTAAGGTTCCAGGAGGGTGCCTGGGGAATAGCTTAGGAGGAGAAGTCTTCTCAGGCTGGCTCGGGGTGGCCTTCCTCATTTTAATCAGGAAAGGTCTGCTTTATCATTTAAAATATCTCTCTTCCGAGTAAGATTTTATTTAATTAAAAAAGCGGGGTGGGGGGGTAACTTCCTTAGTGGTCCAGTGGGTAAGACTGCATGCTCCCAATGCAGGGAGCCCGGGTTTGATCCCTGGTCGGGGAGCTAGATCCTGCATGCAGGCCACAACTAAAGATCCTGCATGCTGCAACGAAGATCCTGCATGCCGCAATTAAGACCCGGCACAGTCTGGATGCATGCATGCATGAATTTAAATAATTTTTTTTAAAAAGGGGGGTTTCCTGCTCTTTAAACCTTTGGCTTTCCATTGCACTGGGTATAAAAGCACAAACCCCTTGGCAACGAGTTTGTGGGACGTGGCTCCATCTCAGCTCTGACCTCAGGCAGCGCTCCTCAACCCGGGTTTCCCACGCTGCGGTCCCAGGGCCCTCTGCTCCCATCTCTAGCCCTATGTGTGGTTCCATCTGCTGACACACTTGTCCCTTTGTCCTGTGTGTGTCTGACTCTTCGTTTTCAAAGTCCATCTTAAATGTCACCTCCCCTGGTCTTCCTCGTTCTTCTTTATCTCGCTTACCGTCTTCATCTCCTTCATAGCACTTCTTGCCATCTTTAACCAGTCTGGGGTTTACTTCCTCATTTAGTGTCTGTTTCTTGCGCCATTAGACTATAACTCCCTTGGAGGGAGGCAACCTGTTTGTCATGTTTAACGTTTAGGGTCAGGGCCAAAGGGGGGCTTCAGCCCCTCTTCAAGTCCTCAGAGTAGAACCTTCACCTGAGACCACCCCACATAAGTAAGTAATTAAAGGAGAAACCCTGGCTGTGCGCCTGTGGACTCATGGAAAGGGTCCCAGCCCTCCCCCTTCCAGCCAGATGCCACCCCAGGACCTTTGCCACAGAGAAATCTGGGAGCTGCACCGGGACCAGCATCTCCCCAGTGGATCCTATTCCCACGCATAGGAAGCACGCAGGAAATATTTTTTGATGAATCAATAAATTTGTGATAGTTTGAAAAGCACCAGGCTAGGAAATAAATTTCAGGTCCCCTAGATCGACAAGAGCAAGAAAAGTAGTTGGAGGTCAGCCTTCCCCACCTTGTTCATCACCCACTACCTACCCATGTGCTGAAGTAAGTGCTGAAGGAGTTTAACTGATTTTGAAATAAAATGGTTAATTACTAAAGGGTTTCTGGATACAACTTAAGCATCCTTGGTCCATCTTCAAATAAGTGGCAAGCCTTTCAAAAGGTTGCAATGGCTGTCATTAGAGCAGGAAGCAACGGCACTACAGGACACAACAGTATTTAGTTACCTCAAATACCTGAGACAGGTAGATGCGATTAGGAGTTTACAAAGTCAAACCCCTAACTGAAAAATCTCAGTTATCCCCCTGCATGTACATGGGGTGCCATGGCTGCACCTTCGCCTGGCAAGTGCGTCCAAGTACATTTTCTCCCTAAGGTGCCTTTCTCCTGGCCTGTTGTGATTGTCTGCAAGGCTTATAATGGAACACGGAGACAGAGCAAACATGTGGTCTGTGTGGGTGTATTTGTTTTCCTGTGCAAACAAGATTGAGTCCTTTAGAAGAAATACACAGCAGGAGTTGGCTTCAGGTGAAACACAGGGTAGTACAGCATGGGGGAGAGGAGCCGTGTGAAGGTGGAGGTGGGCGCTGGACGCCCAGGCATGTGAGTCAGCCATCTGGGTCAGTACAGGGAGGTGAGGTGGAGGTTACTGTAGGAAGGCAGGTGAGTAGGATGATTATGTAGCTACTCTTTTTGAATAACCATCATAAACTAGGTGCAGTACCCTTTACTTAGAATTGCTTGTTACTTTCAGAAATAGTATGCGATAGGTACCTTTTTTTCTAACCATTTTTTAAATTGAAGTATAGTTGATTTACAGTGTCGTGTTAGTTTCAGGTGTACAGCAAAGTGATTCAGTTATACATATATATGTATATATATTTGTATATATATGAGTGTGCGTGTGTGTATATATATAAATTATTTTTCAGATTCTTTTCCATTATAGGTTATAGCTATGATATTCCTGGGCAGAAAGAAGGAGGTCAGCTGTTCCTCATGAAAGAGGAGTCAATAAATATCAACATAATGTGTAATACACGCCTCACTATGGGTAGAACAGAAACCTCGTCTGATGCATTATAACCAATGCCATTTCTACCTCCAGAGCTTTGCTACTCACAGTGTGAGTAGGCCATCCATAGGTCATCCCACAAGAGCGTCACCCCAGATTCACTGAAACAGAACTTGTATTTTATTAATAGGATCCTCAAGTGATTCATACCTGCAGTAAAGCCTGAGAAGTGCTTCCCTAGAATTGAACTATGCTATCTTGGCAACTTGGTGAACTCCTATTCATCCCTGAAAGCCCAGCTCAGATATCACCTCTTTTTTAAAGCCTCCTCTAGCAATGCCTGCCGGAGTTAATCACCCCTTCCTCTCTGCTATTTCTCTGGACCTCCTACTTATCTCTATCCCATGCTCATCACACTGTGTTGTTGGTATGTCCTTGAGGAAATGGGTAACTCTGTGTTCTCACTTTTGTAGTCTAGTGTCAGTCAGTTACGTTACGTTAGGTTATGTTACTTCTGTGAGGTAGATTCTAAAAAATATTCAATTACTCACTTTAGTTACTATTATTCAATTTAAGTCACTCTGGGACAAAAGTTTTAAAATTTTCCTATGCTCAAAAATCACCTGGTAAGGGCTTCCCTGGTGGCACAGTGGTTGAGAATCTGCCTGCCAATGCAGGGGACACGGGTTCGAGCCCTGGTCTGGGAAGATCCCACGTGCCGCGGAGCAACTAGGCCCGTGAGCCACAATTACTGAGCCTGCGCGTCTGGAGCCTGTGCTCCGCAACAAGAGAGGCCGCGATAATGAGAGGCCCCGCGCACCGCGATGAAGAGCGGCCCCCACTTGCCACAGCTAGAGAAAGCCCTTGCACAGAAACGAAGACCCAACACAGCCATAAATAAATAAAATAAATAAAATAGTGTTTAAAAAAAAAGACCTTCATTTAAAAAAAAAAAAAAAAATCACCTGGTAAGCTTGTTAACCTGGGGGACTGTGGACCCCACTCCCATAAATTCTGATTCTGCATTTTTAATTGGGCCCCAGGAATCTGCATATTTAACCAGCAGCCCTAAGGCTTTCTGATGCAGATGGTCAATGTAAAACTCCAGTTTAGAAATATTTCTAAATCGGAGTCTGGGATGCTGAGATCCTGGTCTGCTGGGCTGCTACTGCCCTGCTCATTGCACTGGTCTCTACATCCTCCGCATACCAAAATGATGGACCAAATCCATCAGTGAGGACGTACGTTTGGATGTACATCAGTCCAAGTACATTTGGACTATGTTTCTGTAAGGATGCCTGTATAGAGGAATGAACATGTGCTCAATTTCAGGCCAGATCAGTCTGAATTGTTCAACACTGACGAGCAGCTCCACCGTCATGAAGATCTCCCTCTTGACACCGACCCACTGGCTCTTAGGACCCACTCCAATATTCTGGAAACGCATGAATATTTTCCACATGCACAGCTGAACGTGTGAGTGCTGCTATGGGCCAGGCAACAGATAATATTTCATTTAATTCACACAATGCTAGGAGGCAAGGGACACGATCACCTTTTAATGATAAGGTCACCGAGCCTCAGGGACATTTTGGGACTTTCTTGGAGTCACAGAATTAGGAAGGGGCTGAGCCTGGAGTCAAAGCCTGTTTTGTCTGTTTCCAAAGCTGTTGTTGCCTTCCTGTTTGCCAGACTGTCTCTCTGTTTCTTCAGCTACACTTTCCACACAATAATCCCCCAGGGACTGGCATAGCTGCTGGGGATGGTGAGAGCCCCTTCACAGAGTCCGTTCACTGCATTCCTACCCTAAGCTGTGTATGTAACCAGCTGTAGAGTACACCTGTACCAACGGAATGTCTTGACCTCCTACTTATCTCTATCCTGTGCTCATCACACTGTGTTGTTATGTCCTTGAGGAAATGAGTAACTCTGTGTCCTCACTTTTGTAGTCTAGTGTCAGCCAGCCACGTTACTTCTATAAGGTAAGTATCTCCAGCTGTTGAGTACATCTGTACCAACAGAATGTCTGGAAACACAAAGAAGTCATCTCTCTCCCTCCCTAAGAGAATTTTTAACTAGTTCGACTTTTCCCTTAACTGGCACTCTTGAGTCCATGCATACCTCCATGGAGTAACAGAAACACGGACACATAGTTTTGAGTTGTCATAACAACTGAATCAAATCACAACAGAGCAGAGACAATCAATTTTTGCAGTTGGTTGGGAAGACAACTAAGAAATTGGATGGGTGGCACTTATTTGGTTAACTGTCTGAAGTTCTCAGAGCTTCAAAGCAAAGTTGTTTTTTGGGGGGCAGGGTTGTTATTTTGGGGGTAGGAGGAAAGAATGAGTTAAGCAAATTATGGTATACCCGTAAAAGGAGACACCGTGCTGCTGGATTTTTTCATTGTCTAGTACAGGGAGGGCACAAAGTTGAGCACCATACACACAGTGCCTTCCCTCACTTGACTGTATATTGGATGAAGCAGAACGATCTAGATCTATACATTCTGTCTGTGATCCAAAATATGTTATAAAAATGCAATATGTGATTTGCAGAGTATATAAAAAGATTAAAATGTAAAAAAAACCCATATGTGTGTGTACAAATGAATTTGCCAGAGGGTTATACACAGCATTATTCACGGCAGTTATCTTTGCAGACTAGGAATGAGTTTGGGTTGGGGATGGGGGAATGCATGGGAATGGTGGACTTAATACATTTTTGTGGCAGGGACTGCCAACTGCCTGCCCTCAGATCCCTTCTTCGGTCCAAAAAGCAAAACAGAATCTTTCCCAGGCTCCTCGTGGCTCGGTGTAGCCATGTGACTAAGTTCTGGGCAAGCTGTAGGTTAGAAGTGTTGTGTAGATCAGCTAGGAAGGCTCGTTAAAAGGGAAGGGACTAGCCCTTTTGCCCATGTTCCTTCCTGCTGCCTGGACTGTGGATTCAAGGTGGAGCTCCAGCAGCCATCTTGGACCATGAGGACATCTTGAGTGTAGAAGCCACAAACTGGGATATTAGGATGAAACAGCATGCATCTCCTCCATGCCAACCGCCACTGCTCTGCTATCTACTATGGGAACCACGAGCCACGTGTGACGTCTTAGCTTTAGATTAATTAAAATTACATAAAATTTAAAAATTCAGTCCCTCAGCCCAACAGCTACATTTCAAGTACTCGATAACAACCCAGTGGTGGCTAGTGGCTATCAAATTGGACAACACAGATAATAGAACACTTCCATCATAGCAGCAAGTTCTGTTGGCTACTGCTGTTCTACTGCTTGTTTCCAGACTCTACAAGAGAGAATAAAGCCCCAAACATTTATGTCTTTGTTACCTGTACCTGAATTGAACATACCCTGTACAAATTCTTTTTTTTACAAGAATATATATCAGTTTTATGATATAAAATGAACAGAGTTTTAAACACACAATCGAACATCAAACATGGATTAAAACAGATAAAGATATACTATAAATAATCTGGTCTGATTACTTAAAAATAGAAGAATATTGTATCAAAAATAGATTTTTTAAAACACTAGGTATATGAGAGATCTGGAAAACTGTAAACTTTACATTTGTTTCCTTGTTCTAAAGCAAAAGGCTGGACACCCAAAGTTTATACAACCTTCACTTTGAGTTGACAAAGACCACACACCAGGTAGGCATATACATTTCTACAGAGTTGTTGTCTACACACTCAGCCATGGAGCATATTAAGAATTTTCTGAGAGATACAGTTAACATTCATCGGAGACATTTTTATAAGGATAAGATATGGTCTGGTGCTCTTTAGCTATTCCTCAAACTCTCTGCTGTTTGCGTTTTGAAAATATACACTGCCATTACATTTTAAATACACTGCGTCATACAGTGTGCTGTCTTTGAACCTGCAGCAAAATTATGATTCCATTGTGTATTTTTAAAGATTAAATATTTCTCATATTTTTGCACTACAGCAAGCAAACCAAAGGCTTTTAGCATTCCAGGTCATGTAGATGATTTCAACAAGGTTGTTTATTCTCCGTACAACGTGTGCGGGATTCAGGAGAATCATTTCCATTCTTACATGAAGGTGCCACCCAGGTAATCTTTGGCAAATGATTGTCAATGCATAGTCTGATCTGCCTGGAAAATGCAGCATACAAAATCCATTCACCAGGCTTAGGCAACCAAGGGCAGATAAAGCAAGATTCTATGGGGGATACTTATAACAAAGCAGAAAAATCTTAAACTTTCTTTCAACAGGGTACCAAATATACTAATTCCCAAAGCCCCCCTTATCTGGTACTCTGCCAGCACAAACCAAGGACATGTGTCTTTTTTCTCCTCCCCTTGGGGTATGTGTGTGTGTGTGTTTGCGCGTGTGCGCGCGTGTATTTTATCCTTCAGGTCATGATGATTTGACATATTTGCTGTTTCTGCACATTTTAACTTTCTAATTCCACTGAAAGTCTTAGAGGCTCCTTCAGATGAGAATTGAAAGCCGGGCAAGTGTGTTCTTGGTCGGCAGTTGGCGCTCTTACAAAATCCCTTTTTCACCCCGCTGGGAAAGGAAGTGGTTTCAAAGGTGGGCTTTCTCTGACCACCATCTCCTTTTGACCTTTGTCTGAGAAACAAAGGGATGAGAGCAAAGAGTGAAGATGGTTGAGGGGCAGAATCTGGAGAGAGGGCTCCAGATCCCACTCCTGATATTGATTTAAAATCTCCGAGTGTTGTGTATTTCCTGCTAGCTCCATCAGCAGTGGTAATATTTTAGTGTAAACTTTAGGATCTTGGGCTACTGTTCATTCAACACAAAACCAAGTCTGACATCCAGAAAAATATTAGTGAGCAACTTAAACTTTTACTGAAGTCTCTGGAAATATCACGCAAAGGGGATTACAATCCCACCCATGGAAACTTCAGACAGTCCTCTTTCCCCTCTTTGTCCCACTGTCTCTGGAGTGCAGCCAACTCTTGCTGCATCTCCCAGACCCCATGCTTTCCAAAATCCCTTGAGCCTGGCTCCTCTCTGAGATCTGCCCCTCAGCTTTTCACCAAGAGGGTCTTAGTCTTTTCTCATGTAAAGATTTCTAGATTTTCTGGCTATCTTTCAATTCTCCTTTTGCTATTATCAGCATTAACACAACCGAAGGCCCTAGAGGCAAACCCAGGCACCCCCTGGGAAGCAGTGGGAAGGGGAGAGCCTGAGGAACTTGCCTGCTGATGTTGATTTCTGTGGATCTCGACTACAAAACCTCTGAAGAACCTTCTAACTCATCTCCTCTTCTTCCAACCTCCTTGCCCCCTTAACCTTAGCTGATCTTCAGCTTCGCTAGTTGCTTTCCAAGCCCAACACTGGCCACTCTCCCGCCTCCCTCTGTTATGTGGCCTTGAGCTACTCACTCCCATGCTAAACCCTTGGTTCCCCCTCCTACACTGTTGGTGGGAATGTAAGTTGGTGCTATGGAAAACAGTGTGGAGGCTCCTCAGAAAACTAAAAATAGAATTACCCTATGATCCAGCAATCCCACTCCTGGGCGTATATGCAGACAAAACTATAATTCAAAAAGATACATGTACCCCTATGTTCATAGCAGCACTATTCACAGTAGCCAAAACATGGAAACAACCTAAATGTCCATGGACAGAGGAACGGATAAAGAAGATGTGGTACATATATACAATGGAATATTACTCAGCCATAAAAAAGAAAGTATGCCACTTGCAGCAACATGGATGCAACTAGAGATTATCATACTAAGCGAAGTAAGTCAGAAAGAGAAAGACAAATACCATATGATATCACTTATATGTGGAATCTAAAATATGGCATAAATAAATCTATCTACAAAACAGAAACAGACTCACAGACATAGAGATCAGACTTGTGGTTGTCAAGGGGGAGCGGGGTGGGGGAGGGAAGGACTGGGAGTTTGGGATCACCAGATGCAAACTAGTATATATAGGATGGATAAACAAGGTCCTACTGTAGAGCACAGGGAACTATATTCAGTATCCTGTGATAAACCATAATGGAAAAGAATGTAAAAAAAAGAATGCCTATATGCGTATAACTGAGTCACTTTGCTGCACAGCGGAGATGGGCACAACATTGCAAATCAGCTATACTTCGATAAAAAAAATAAATAAAATTAAAAGTAAACTCTTGGTTCCCTCAGCTGGAGACAAGGCACCTGTTCTGGAAGTTCTCTGAGGTTGAAGATTCAGGTCATGCTGCTTAAGAAAAACACACCTGACTTAATTAAAAGTGAGCACCTGAGCACAGGTTACTCTTCCGCTTTTAAACTATTTTTTAATGGCACATGTCACACATGAGTATTTATTCCTGTACCAAATGAAAACATTAGAGATAAGACTCAAATGGTTCCTTCCTCCAACCCTAACCCATATCACCTCCATGTTTTGAGAGCAAAGAAACACAGAAACCCCCAAACTTTATTCACTGCACTTCTTTAGGAGTTTGATCTGCCCTTTTTCTGACGGTTTTCTGTTTTTATACACATAGGAATACCCAAAGAAACTCTATAATATTGTTTCGTGAGGTTTTAAAAAATGGATACATGCTGTTTCTGCACATTTTTATTTCCCAGTTCCATTGAATGTCTGAGATGCTCATCAAAATGGGAGTTGAAGGCTGGGCAAGTATATTCCTGGTAGGCAATCTGATGCTGTTAGGAATATACAAATAAAAATATAAGTGGAATACTGTGCTTAGAGTTTTTCACATTCTTTTTGTCCTTAATATCAGTTGTTACAGAAGAACATGAATCATCTTTTATAACAGCTGCATAGTATTCCATGTACTGCTGCTACTACTACTAACAATTTATTTACTGTTGACAATTTGCCAAGAACTGCTCTTACTTCATCCTCATGAAACGGCATGAAATAAGCAGCCGACACTGGTCCCATTTCACAAATGAGAAATCTTAGAACCCGTAGAAGAAGACCATGCTTTATTTCATCTACTGCTGGACATTTACGATGTTTCCAATTGTCTGCTCTGACAAACATGCTACCAAATCTCCTTGCCCAGGTGTAGGTAGGATGAATATGAGCAGGGGAAGAGCTGAGGGGGAAGATAAGTGCATTTTTTTGGTTTAAGACATTCTTCCAAACCACCCTGGATGATCATATCAAGTGAGACTGTGAACCCTGAGAAGGAAGAGGATGGGGTATGGAATGGGGGGTGGGCTGGCAGGAGGGCCAGCTCTAAAGGAGGTGGCTGAAGGGACATCCCAGACTCCAACTTCAGCCACTTTTCAATTGCGCATAAGAACAATCCTGGGTAAAAGCAGGAGTTTTCCACTATTTCTCCTAAGTCCCCTAAACCCCAAGGCATCTTCTCACTTCTGTTCTTTCTCCCCAGCCCCTAGGACCTTCCACCCACCCAACGGCGCATCTGGGCGCCAGCTGTGCCAGCTTTGTGAGGCTTGGGAGAGACGTCAAGCCCTTCAGTATTTACTTTATCCTGAGAACATTCAGGAAGGTAGACAGACCTCCGTCCCTATGCACCATTTACCCAGATGTCAGGCTGGGGGTGTGGGTTCATTTTTCATTCTTTAATCCTCAGGTATGAATTAAACCATAACCTGCCTTGCCGACACCACGGCATCAATATTTTCTCAGACTGGAACATGGTCTCCCTGTTCTTACCCACCCTTTAAAAATAAACTTAACGTATGGCGTTTGTCTTATGGCAAAGGAATGTGATATGTTTTTTTCTTGACATACGACTCAATTCAAACACTAGGCAAAACTTTGATATTTCAGAGGAGTCTGCAGTTGGAGGGAATATGCTTGCTACCTTCCCCATTAAACAGACTAATTCCTTGAGGGCAAACTATCCAAGTTTCTCAGATAGCTGAGCTCCTTAAATCACAATACGGCTCATGCAGACCCTAAAGTAGTGCTGGAGACTCCATAAGACATCTTAAAATAGTCAGAACTAATAGGTAAAATGCACACAGTTTGAGAACAACTGTGATGATGTTTATACAGTTTTCTCAGTGACCATACAATGCTTGACCAATCATCAAACACACTCCAATGTCACAACAAAAACGGATGCCAAGGAAAGAGGAACTTGGGTGCATAGTAAAAGCCTGCAAGCAAATACAAGCAGAACAATGATTTTAAAAAGTAACTACCACTTACTGAGATTTCATAATATTCCTGTTGCTTTGCCTACAGGCCCATATTCAGTATTCACAACGGTCCTCTGAAGTGGGAAATGTTATTACATTCTTTTCACAGAAGAGGACATGGAGATTTAGAAGGCACAGTATTTTGCCCAATTTATACAGCTATTAAAGGATAGAGGTGGGATCCAAATCCACTTCTGTATGATTCCAGAACCTGGCTCCACTCTGCTAATACACAATGAAGGCTTATTATGATATGTCATCAGAGAAAAAGGAGCTTTTAAATCCCATCTCTCAGAGTCTAACTATAATTCTGTGAATTTTACCTCTAAGTAACTTCACAACTTTCTAACCACCTGCCTTATTTCAGGTCTTCCTGAAATGCACCTTGTGCATTGAAGGAGCCTCCTAGATGCTCACTCTACATCCTAATTTATTCTCCAAGGCTCCTGGAGAGAATTTATTTCGGGGAAAAAAATATCATCTTGGGCTCACTTGCTCAAAAATCTTCAGTGGTTCTTATACATCTTCAGTGGTTCCTATGATGGCTTAGACAGTGTTCCACGGACAAAGAGCATTCAATGGACACCTACTTATGATGAGACATTTTCCAACTCTCCTTTTCCTGACACAGCTTCTGAAATTAAGTATGTGAGGTCACACCTACAGAGCAGGTGATGTTAAATATTGGAAAAGTACTATCTTTAGAGTCTGAAAGACTTAAGCTCCATCTTTTCAAGCTCTATGACTTTGCAAGAGTCACCTTACCCATCTGATTCTTTTTCCTCGTGTGTCCCCCTTAACTGGTCAGCATGAGGCTAGAGGGAGTGTCTGCCTGAGGCGCACGAGATTCTTTTTTTTTTAATCTAATTTTTATTTTATATTGGAATATAGTTGATTCACAATGCTGTGATAGTTTCAGGTGTACAGCAAAGTGATACAGTTATACATATATCAATACATGTGTCTATTCGTTTTCACATTCTTTTCCCCTATAGGTTATGACAGACTATTGAGTAAACTTCCCTGTGCTCTACCGTAGGTCGTTGTTGATGATCTATTTTATATCTAGTACGATATCATTATTAATATATATTGTGAAAACATCTCATCAGTCATTCACATCTCAGTAAATCAACAGGTCTGGACCATTTTCCGTGTGACAGTGAGGTGGGAACAGGGTTTTTAGGGAAGAAAGGTTTTTGCGGTTGAGAAGGAGGAGAATGCCCTCTTGGAGCATGAAGAAAGGTGGTAGTGAAAAGATGTCCCTGTGGTGGCCCTGGCATCTTGGGACTGTCTGTGGGAGGACAGAAGCTCCTAGAAGAGGAAAGAAGAATGCTTCACAAACAAGTGGGAAGGCCCCACAGCCACACCTAGTTGACCTACTCATTTTGCTTAGGGATCCAGATGGCACTGTTGTTGGCCTGGGAGAAGAAGGAACATAATGAGGGGGATTCAGCTACCTTGGCCACCCTTGCCTAAAGCAATTTGATCCTGGGGACTTCGGGGGAATTTTCAGGTTCCTCTTCTTGAGAAACAAACCACCCCCAAACAGCAATGATTTATTATTTCTCCCAATACAGTGGGTTGGCAATCTAGGTGGTTCTTCTGCTGGTCTTACCTGGGACTGCTCTTGTAGCTGCAGTTATCTGACTATTCGACTGGGGCTGGAAGGTTCAAATGACTTCATTTACATGCCCGGCAGTTGGTGCTGGCTGCGGATGGGCAACGCCTCAGCTCTCCTCTACCTGCCTCCCATCCTCCAATGGACCACACGAGGCTTCTTCACAGCATGGAGGTCTCAGGGTTCCAAGAGGCTGAGAGCTCCAGCTGCAAGGCCTCTTGTAGCTCAGGTTTCAGAACTTGTACAACATCACTTCTACCACATTCTCTTGGTCAAAGCAAGTCACCAGGCCAGCACAGATCACAGGGGATGGAGCAACAGGTCCTGCCTTTTGTGGGGAGGAGTGGCAATATCATACTGCAGAGGTGCACGGACATGGGGGCATGATTCACTTGGGGCCATTCTGGTAACAGTCTACAACAGGCTATTCAGGTAATCTACAACAGGATATTCTTTCCTACAGTCACTATTTCCAGAAAGTTCTGTCCCCATCAGCCTAAAATTTGTTTTACCTACAAACTACATGGTTATTTGGTATTCTGGGGTCAACAGGATAGTCAATGGCCTTTCGTCAGTGTGGTCAGTTACTGACGAAACAAGGGGCAAGGCCAAGCCAGACACTTGCTACTAGAGCCTTTCTGGGTCTTTGAATCAGCTTCTCTGAGCTCCCTGCTCCTTCTCCTCGCTGACAAGCATATGTGCTGTATATGGTGTAGGTATATGATGTTGACCTAAGGCTTACATAAGGAAAAAGAAAAATTATTTTGATACTTTAAGAGGATTTTTATCATCTTTAGGGAGGGGATGTAATTCTAAGGACTATTCTGTAACCGTAATACAAGCCAGCACTCCATGGGCCCAGTCTTGGAGCGGTATCACATTGAAAGATAGCAAAAGTATAAATCATTCTAATCTTAACTTGCCTCTGTTGAGGAACCTTAAAGAAGATTCACTTCCTAAGTCAAAGCACCATCTCCTCTCAGCTGCTTGGTCTCACGATCTCCTTCTCCCTAACCCTCACTCTCCACTTTCTCCCCAGACTCTTTTATATTCCTAAATGGTAGCTCACTCTTCTCTGTCCTCACTCTTGCCTCATCCACGTGAGTTTTTTCTTCTAGAAGTGGCTCTCAGAGCTCTCTGAGACAAATCCTCACTCTGAGTCCTTCTTCCTGTTGATTAGCTTATGGTTTCTTCACTTTGGTACTCATGACACTTCGGGCCCTATAATTCCTTGTTTTGAGGCTGTCCTGTGCGTTGAAGGATGTTTATCAGCATCCCTGGCCTCTACCCACTACATGCCAGTAGCACTGCCCCTTAGTTATGGCAACTGAAAATGTCTTTGGACATTGCTCAATGTCTCCTGGGTGGCAAAAGCAACCCCAGTTGAGAGCCGCTGGATTATCCCAATCTGTATATGAAAAGCCCTGGGAGATTGGGGTGGAGTGGCAAAATGCTTTGCCAGGGCAGTGGCTAATGCCAGAGTTTTCCATGGTGGGAGGGGAAGGGAAATAAACTAAAAAATATATTTAAATAAACTAAAAAATAAAGTGTGTTTTTATTATAGTACCGTGATCCGACAGTGTGGTCAGGAAATGAAAATGACTCAAAGATGAGTTAAATCACGTGCTCTGAGCTCCACGTGAGAAAAGCACGAGAAGCTAACACAAGGATATCACCTGGTCCTATAAAACAATCAGGGACCTTGGGTTCAGGTGTGAGAGCTGCCACTTGTTATCAGATTCAGCAGGTGTGGGCTGGGCCTTGGGCATGAGTATGTGAAAAGGCTTCTTAGGTGTTTCTGATGTGCACTTCTGGTTAAGAAGCTCACTTTTAAAGAGTCAATAAATGGAGGCAGCTATGGTGGAGAGCATATTAGAATGCAAGATGAGAGACCTGGGATCTCTATCAGGTGGATCGCTAAATAGCTGTGTGACCTTGACAAAGGCACTTCACCCTCCGGGACTCACTTTTCTCATCCTCCAAACAAGGGTGTTGGACCAAATCAGTGTTTCCTCAAGTATGGTCCAGGACCACCTGGGATGCTGGTCAAAATGCAGATATCTGGACTTCAGTGAACACTGAATAAATTGGAATTGCTCAGGGTGAGGACCTAGAGAGATCTGTATTTTAAAAATGCACCCTAAATTGTTCCTATGATAAGGCACTTATAGACTATTTCTAGGTATGAGATTGTACGATAAGCTTTGTTGTCATCATACCTACCTATGATATAAGTATTATTATTATGCCCACTTGACAGATGAAGAAACTGAGAGTCACAATGATTAAGTGACTCTCTCAAGGTCTCAGGTGTAATAAGTGTGGGGAGCCAGGTTCCAATCCAAGTGGTCTGGCTGCAGAACCCCAGCCCCTGCATTGTACACTCTGCCTCTCTTGAACACTGGTTTTTGAGAACCTCTGGATCCTAACCATTTCTAAGGCTCCTGATACCTTGCAAATCTGAAGACTAATTAAAGTTCTTCCTACTATCTGCCTCTACTGGAAGCAGTGATGGATTCACGAAAAGGCAATTTGGGTGGGGGGAGCAGGGGAAGGATGAAAAGGATTCATTAACATAAACATGAGAAGAACGTGGATTCTAAATATGAGCAGTTTCTCTTATTAAGCACCTTTCTCCAGGCCATCATGGCTAATTCATTGCCATATTTCATTACAGAAACTAACTGAAAGGTTATAAGTAAATACTTTTCAGTCAGAAGTTGCAGTTAATTTCAACTTCAATACTTATTAATGTTTGACTTAATGCTGATTGATCATGAAATTCCAAGAAGTCACATGGAGACTGGTTTGCAGTTTTATACTCATGCCCACCCTCTCTCCTAGATAGACTATTTCAAACAGCTTATTGGAGAGTCCAGGAGAGGCATTTGTTTTGATTTCCCTCATTAATGTTTTCTCCTTTCAGGATAAATCACGGAGAATGCACAGCAGGCTGAACATTTGCAAGCAGAATCCGCAAAATAAAGTCAAATCCAGCAATAATCCGGTTATACCTATTCATCATGTCTAGTATTACTGACAATATTCAGACAATGTAATTCCTATTACACCTGCTTTCAGAAAAAAAAAAATCTAGTCAGTAACCCTAAATTAAATTAACATTTTTAGTGTACATAATTTGTAGTTCAGAATGAGCTATAATTATCATTTAGGGAAACCATATGGAAAGCATTACCAGCCTTCACTAAGTCTTGGGTTTTAACAGTGATGCATGACTCAAAATGCTTTATCCAAACAGGTTGTAAATTCTGAGACAAGCAAGACGCTTTTCAGTCATTTTTATATTAATTCCAAATGAAGAATTCATTGTCTTTTCAAATTACAATAAATTGGAGAGCAATTTCCCGCTAAGCAAATCAAGGAAATTGAAAAATTACTTCTCTGGGAGCTGTTTTCCACAGCTTTCTTTTTTGTTTTTAAAGGTTCGTTTTAAAAGACCTATTTTTATTATTCTTGATGCGTATACTAATAGACATTTGCATGGCTGCAACAATTTTCTTCCCCTTCTTTAAAGTGGAACGTACACGCTGAAAAATGTTTAATGTTCAATGTAATTTCATCTTGGGGGGAGTCTGGAGCCTGCAGTGAGAGCTCACATTTAAGAACCTCAAATAATATTTAGAAGATTAGCTTCCAAAGCTACTGCCCTTCTCTCTCAACGATGTACTTTACTTCTCAGGGAACCACAGAACTGTTAGTGTCACAGTGAGGCCAAGGATTCACTAAAGCTGTGCCTTGTGGGCACTCAGGTGTCCTTGAAATTCTTGGGATTGTTAAATGAATCTGAGATTTAGAATGCTGTGCATAATAATCCCGTAAAATAGAGAGGAACTGCTAACAAATAAAGGACAATATTGAAAACCAAAATGGGGAGAAGAAATAAAATCCAAGAAATAGTGTTGTTGCATAGGAGCTAACAAAAAGCAAACAAAACAAGTCTTAAAAATGATGTTTGCTTTGCCTTTTGAAAATCTACTCCTGCCCCTGCTCTCCTCCACCCCCTACACCTGCTCCATATAGAAACATGGGAAGATTCTCTAATGAGCAGGGGCACGTCTGTGGACTGACAGTTTTTGCTCAACCAAACCAGGAGAACATTTTGATTTACTCTAGAGATGGACTTGGTCTCTGTTTAGGTTATCTGGACCCAGAACTCTCTGTGCAAGGCCTATTTTGATGGATCTCGACAGTATGGAAGTTTCTGACTTCGTTTCACAGGGTACTGAAAACGAGTCAGGAACTTTCCATCCTCCAGGATGCTGTTTCTGCAGAAAGACTGGTGGTGAGCACCAGGACCAGAGCACTCCCAGTCTGAAGAAGAGTTTGTCCGGGGGTAGGGTGGCGGGGGGGTGGCCTCACGTGGTAGGAGGAGTTGACTGAATTTTAAAGGTCTTTTCTGAAGGTGTCATGGGGTTTCTCTGAAGGCTGCCCTGTTGACAGGATTTGGGCTTGGGTTGGTTACTGGACATTGGCATTTATTTAATTTGGTGATTCGCAACTTGGGGCAAATCAAGAGACGGACACAGGATATCAAAGCACTGATTGACTGAATGACTGTTGCCCTTATGCAATTGTCCTGTTTCTGTAGCATGAAATAGTCTTATTTCACTTCGTTTTTATACTGTGAAGTTGGATGAAGAAGAAAGAAAACTAGGAAGAATAGTTTATATACCGTAAAGAAGTAACTGTTACCATATGAAAAATTTTCCTCATTGTTTCCTCATGGCAATCAATCCTCCCAATTTTTTTTTTTTTAATAAATCATATATTTTTATTTATTTATTATTAATATTTTTAAGTTTGTCCGCTTTTATTTTTATACGGCAGGTTCTTATAAGTTATCTATTTTACACATATTGGTGTATATACGTCAATCCCAATCTCTCAATTCATGCCACCACCACCGCCCTCCTCCCAGCTTTTCCCCCTTGGTGTCCATATGTTTCTTCTCCACATCTGTGTCTCTATTTCTGCCTTGCAAACCTGTTCATCTGTACTATTTTTCTAGAATCCTCCCAATTTGTGCCAATACAAATACAAACACAGACTTCTTAGATTTAATGGTGAAAGTCAGCAATATACCAAGGACAACTAAGTCCAAAGCCAAGTCACACATTGTCTTAGAGATCAGCTACAGAACAATGTTGCCTCCCAAGCTCAATTCCAGACAGAAACCAAAGAGGTCTGGCTTTAGCTAAGCACAAATACGGCCTCATGCTAGCAGACAATTCCCAGTAAGATTTTATGCAGTTTGGAGAAAGATCACGAGATAGCTCATTATAGATTTTTACCAAGCACAAGGAAGAGGACAAACTTTCCTTTTCTTTTTCTTTTCCTTTCCTTCCTTCCTTCTTTCTTTTCTTCCTTCCTCCCTCCTCCCCTCCCCCTCCCTTCTTTCTTTCTTTTTCTCTTTCTCTTTTTTTTCTCCTCTTCCACATGTTAAGCATGGTTTACTTATAGTATAAATTTAGAACCACTGGAAAAATGTTTAACATGTTCCTCTTGAGCATTCTCAGAATAGTGATCCATCCAAAGATTCCATCCCATTTCTTCTCTGTCTACATATAAAGTAGATCATGCCTGTTACATAGCAAGTATTAGAAATATGTTTACTATTCTTCTAATGATTACTGTGAAAAATAAATGAGATGATGTATGTAAATCCTTCAGCAAAATGCCAGCCATATAATATGTGCTCAATAAGTGGCACTGGATATAGATATACATTATTATAAATTATATAATATAAATTGTTATTGTTATTATGCTTGTTTTTGCTTGGCAAACTTCCATTTATCCCCTAAAACTCCAACTTGAGTTCAACCTTCAGTCACCCCCAAATAGAATTGATTACTATTGTCTACAGCACTTGGGTACTTACATATTATAGGAACTTATTCTATTGTATTATGATAAGTGGTTCACTGGTATGTCCCCTTTGATAGGTCACGGGGTCCCTGAAGGCAAGGATTCTGCCGTATTCAGCATCAGACTTCCTACAACCCACAGGGCCATGTGGTAGGTGCTCAACGACATCTGTTAAATTGAACAACAGTACTGGCTAGAGACAAAGGAAAAGCTCCCATCTTCATGCCCAAATGAAGATGGGAATGTAGAGAATGTTTTTCTTCGTAAAAAGAAATCTCAGGGGCTTACTTGAAAATAGGCTGAGTGCTTACGGAAACGAGTGCCAAAAGCAACGTATAAGCAACTCGGGCCTGGTGCAGCCCCAATGCCAGAAAGTATCCCAGCCTCTCCCTTTGCCTCAGCAGCTGCAGCACAGATGGGGATGAGTGTGCCTCCATCACGCTGCCTCTGGGCTGAGGAGAAGGGGCCAGGCTCCAAAAGAGAAAGAATGTTTTTCTCCCACACGTTCGTTTGAAAATACAATTTTCCTTAAAGATCACTGCCGCTGTACCAGCATGACTTGATGTGAGCTTTGGTGCTCACGGGGGGAAAGGAAGAGTCTACCGAGGGCTGAAAATGATCCCTCACGCCAGCTGTGAGGCTGCCACGGGAGCCATCTTGCCTAAAGATGTCTTTTCATCTTCTCCGAGGTCTTACATTCTCTTCAACCCACAGGGTGATGTGATGGGGACAAATGTAGTCAGAGTGGCAGGAAGCATCTGAGCAGAGAGCTGTGGTCCAGAAAATGTCCATTTATGGGGCTGAGTCTGAAAAAAGTGCAATAGTTTGGCCCCATATGACTGCTACACAAGCAAACTTCTGAGCAGCTGTGTGCGGTAGGCCCTATGCCGACTGTGCCCCAGGCTGAGAGAATGGTCTCCATCTCTGCCGCCTGGCTGCAAGAAAGTTCTGCAAGTTAGCCGGCTGACGTTACCCACATCATCAACCACCCCATCCCCAGGCCAAGAAACACAGGGCAGCTTTTCTTCTTTCTCCGATTAATGAACTAATTGATGCATCCACTCCATGTCAACAGGGGTGCATACCAGGCATGGTGTGAGGTGACATACAAAGTTGAAGAAGTGGTTGTCCTCAAGGAATTCCCAATCTTGCTGGTGACAAGCACTGTAAACATGTGATTATAACCGTTTTGATCAGTCCCCAAAGGAAAATAGGCTCAAATAATTATCAACAGGGGCACAGGAAGAGTAATTCTGTCTGACTTTTCTGGTGAATTGGTAAGATGAAGGTCTCTGGTCCACTGGGGGACCCTGGAGGTGATTAATACTAAGTATGGATTCTAGAAGAAGAATTCACTATCAGCAGAGGCCATTTCTTTACAAACTGTTCAAAAAGCCAGCAATGATACCATAGGTCTCAGGGTAACAGCTTGTTTACGTTGAGCTTTTCCTCATAAAAATGGGTGGGTGGTTTACAGGATTTTAATGGCATTTGTTTAGCACCGTCATCATCTTAATTGCCTCCAGGTACTAGACCCCTGCACACATGGTTCCAATCCAGAAAATGTTTTCTGTATGATAACCATGTCCCCATGCCTCTCATTCCTTGCTTAGTTCAGCAGAAAGCACATCTAAGCCTTGGCAGTCCGTCTCCACGCTTTCTGGATGGCCATTTGTACTAACTCCGTGAAGGTGTTCCAGGCCCTGGGAAAAATGTCTACGCTTCCCTTGGGAAGCTGGTGGTCAGGGCAGAGGAAATTCAAGACAGCTGATAAGAAGAATGTGTTGTCTTGACCTCCAAACACAAACCCTGCTAGCATCCATCACAAGGGGTGGATAGAAAATGGTCCATGGATAGAAGAGTTTGGGAACCTAGTCTAACCTCTGGGGTGGTCTCAAACTATAATGGGTATGTGAAAATGCAGATTCTTTTGTCCCTGAGAAGTTCTGATTTGTGTCCTTCAGAGTCTTTATACTGAAGCATCTTTTAGGACAAATATATCCATGGGCAGTAAGGATCATCTTCTACAGAAACGTATTGATGGAATGTGGTGTTACCATGTCTTTGTTCCGTTTCTCTCTCTTATCAAAAAACCCTCTCGCTGATGCTCAGTATTGTTAATCGTCAGGGAAATGCAAATCAAAGCCACAAGGAGATATCATCTCATACCTGTCAGAATGGCTATCATCAAAAAGAACACAAATAACAAATGGTGGTGAGGATGCAGAGAAAAGGGAACCCTCTTACACTGTTGGTGGGAATGTAAATTGGTGCAGCCACTGTGGAAGACAGTATGGAGCTTTCTCAAAAAAACTAAAAATAGAGTTACAATATGATCCAGCAATTCCACTCCTGGGTATATATCCCAAAACACCCCAAAACGCTAATTTGAAAAGATACATGCACCCCAATGTTCACAGCAGCACTATTTACAATTGCCGAGATATGGAAGCAACCTAAATGCCCATCAACACACGAACGGATAAAAAAGAGGTGGTATACACACACACACACACACACACACACACACTAGAATACTACTGCGCCATAAAAAATGAATGAAATATTGCCATTTGCAGCAACATGGATGGACTTGGAGGGCATTATGCTAAGTGAAATAAGCCAGACGGAGAAAAACAAATACTGTATGATATCACTTATATATGAAATCTAAAAAACACAACAAACTAGTGAATACAACAAACAGGAAGCAGACTCACAGATATAGAAAATAAACTAGTGGTCACCAGTGGGGAGGGAGGTACAAACTACTGGGTTAAGATAGGCTCAAGGATGTACTGTACAACATGGCGGATAGAGCCAATATCTTGTAATTACTGTAAATGGAAAGCAGCCTTTAAAAACTGTATATATAAAAACGCTTTCTCTTTACCAGGGATACAGGGAGGTAGGTAGGAAGGAGTCAGATAGCTGGAAAGAAAGAGAAGGGAGAGGGACGAGAAAAAGGAGGAGAGGGAGTGGGAGAGAGAGATTGGAGGTGGTGACGAGGGACAAAAATGCCAAGTTGCCACAAATGTATTACATGGGAACCTTATAAGCATACATCTCAGGAG
Source organism: Balaenoptera physalus (assembly GCF_965194825.1). NCBI lineage: Eukaryota > Metazoa > Chordata > Mammalia > Artiodactyla > Balaenopteridae > Balaenoptera > Balaenoptera physalus. The sequence continues at coordinate 87,550,145 of NC_138896.1, forward strand.
GTTTTACTTTTTAAGACTAAAACTAAAAATGAGAACAACATCATTCTGACAATTAAACATTAATACAATTTATAGACAAAATAGACTTTCTAGTCACAGCACAGGGTTGGCAAATGTTTTGTGTAAAGGACACAGAGTAGATACTTTGTGGCCCTGTGGTCTCTGTCATAACCACTCAACGGTGACGTGGTACCGTGAAAGCAGCCACAGACAATACATACATGTATGAGCATGGCTGGCTGTGGTCCTCTGGCAGTCATTGTGGACACATGCTAGCAGATAAAATAGTAACTGCTATTCCACTAGCTCAATACATCTCTTGAGTCAAAAGAAGAAATTGTCTTGGGCCTCATTTCCATCAACTTCCCAGGGTTAGCAGGCCACACATTTTGTGTTAAGTCAGGAAATGTCATTTTTCTCTTGGAGATGGGGAGCTCTGCGGCAGGATTCTTTCCCCCAACTTCTCACTAGTTCCATAAATTTGGATCTTGTATGTCTTTAAAGAAGAGAGGCAACTTTGTACCTCAAGAGAACAAGAGATCAGTGGATTCTGTGCCATCTCTTGGAAGCCCAGAGCAAGGATGCTGTGGCCACATGGACGGTCCTTTTCCAGAAACACAGCTAAGAACCTGGGGAAACTGAGATATAATTTGCCCAGAGGACACATGGTCTAGTTTCTGTTCCTGCAAGAATAGCTCATACTGTGGCTTATCATCGTCTCACTAGAAAGATCAACCTTCAAAGAATACTTCGTTTATATATATTTGTGCCTGTGTGTGTCCTTAAGCTCAGTGAAATTCCAGAACAGCCACCAAGTTACAGAACCTAGTTTGCCAACGGAGAAAATAAAGGGTGGGAAAGTTGAGAGAATTTCCCCTTAGGGGAGTCCAGAAAAATAGTGTCCTGAGCATATTCTAAGCCATTCAGGCACCATCTCTCTGGCCTTTGTTTTTCCTTTAGCAGAGACGTTAAAATGGAATGACCTCGATGTCAGATAGGTTAAATTCAAATCACCACGTTGCAGAGATAATCCCTAAAGAGCAAGAAAATATTTCTAAGCTCTAACCATTGGTCTATTCATTTAAAACAGTATTAGATAAAGCAAAATTCTCGCATCAGAAAAGGATCCCACAAGAACCTCAGAGGTGATTTCAATAGGATTTCTGGGCCATGGCAAGTTTAAAGGGTCCCAGTACATCAAGAGAGACATTTCAGAGAAGGATTTTATTTTAGTCACAGCAATGACTCACTGTGAGAACAAACGGGGACAATGGCTGCCTAAGAACCTGGCAGTTATCACAGCAAGGAAGGGACACTTGACACACGGAACCCTTTCATGATAATCTCAACAATGTAATCTGTGCATGTGTGTGGAACTCCACCTCGGAGACGGTGCGCCAAGTTCAGGGGCTGCCCAGAGGACGTGCTGGCTCCAGGACTCCGTAGGTCACACACTTTTACTTTTCCACCAGCTTTCTGCCTCTAAAGATGAGCTAGGAAATTCCTCATCCCGATGACATTTGTTAAAACCTTCCTGAAACTTCGGAAATAGCAACAAACGTCGGAAAAGAAACCTGTATTGTTGGAAAATATTGGAATATGGTACAGATTCTTCCACCAGCCCAAACTCTCTGCCCTATCAGTGGTTGAAATTTCTTTTCTCTATTCTTACAGTCCTGTTCATTTTTTTCCAAGCAGACTTTATATATACAGAGACGTGCACAAAACATAATTGCTTGGCTCGATGAATTTTTAACAAAGTGAAAACACAAAATTAGCCGGGAGCAAGATAAAAAAGTATTACTAGCACCCCAGAAATCGCCCTTTGGGCCCCGACCCTGGTACTACCCACTCTTCTAACACTGTGGATTGCTTTGTATCAAGATGCTCAACCTGGGATGACCTTCCCTGCAGGGTATTTGGCAACGTCTGGACACACTGTTGGCTGTCAAAACGGGGGAATGGGTGCCACTGGCATTAGTGAACCCAGAGGTGTTGCCATACATCCTACAATGCACAGCACAGCCCCCAACAACGAGGAATCACCTGGCCTCAAGTGTCACTATCGCCAAGGTTGAGAAACCCTGCCTTACAAATGGAATCACACAGGATGTTTCCTGGCTGCTTTTGTTCACCGTGATTTCTGGGAAACCCATCCCCGTGGTTGCATATGTCACGAGTGCATTTATTCTCATTGCTGCGAGGTACTCCCTCACTCACTTCTTTAAAGGTGTGTCTTTTTCTCCAGATTTTCACTTGAAAATATTTTTCAAAATATGCCGGTCTTTTTCAAAATTTCACATCTTCATACTATGCTTTGCTTTTTGGCACCTTAAAAAAATAAAGTGCTGATATCTTGTGACAAAAAATTAATACCCAGCTTGCTTGTCTGTTTGGCTGAGTGACTGGTTGACTTGTTCTTTGGTTTTTTCATTCCATCAACAACCAATAAGCAGCCACTTCATGCTTTTAGAGGTGCTGGAGGATGTAGAGATGAGTAAGGAACTTACATCCTGGTACTTTTCTTTTTGGGCCAACAGAAGTACCCTCAGGTGCCAGGATGGGGAAGGTCATGCTTGGGAATGGAGTAGGGCTGTGCCGGTGGTTGGTAAGGATGTGAAAAGGATGCCATCCTTGGTTACCTTCTCAAGGTAACATAAGCTTATTTTCATATGGTTTCCTCTTCTGTCTTTTCATTATCTTCTTACAAACCACCTTAAAACTGTTGAAAAGACAACACTTTTGGAGTATGTGCTTAGGGAGAAGCATCACTTGCCACAGTATACCTCTTACCCCCTGGCCACATGCTTCTGAATCTACACATGCATTTTATCTGATAGGCAAAATAATAAAGTCCATTTGGTCTTTCAGTCACTAAATGGCTACAGGGATTCCAAGTTCGCCTGTCCCCGTGTAAATGTTATACGATTTCTTAAAGCAAATCGCCTGGCTGTGATGTCCTAGACCTGGCTTTCTCAACCTCAGCACTACTGACATTTTGGGCCATGAATTATCCACTGTGGGAAGCTGTTCAGTGCACTGTAGGATGTTTAACAGTATCCCTGGCCTCTACCCACTAGATGCCAGTAATACCACCTTCTCTCTCCAGTTGTGACAACCAAAACTGTCTCCAGACACTGCCAAGGAACCCCTGGGTAGGTGGGGCAAAATCATGCCCCGTTGAGAATTACTGTTCTAGTGTACAGGACACGTTTCTTTACCAAGCAAAAATTTCCATTATTTCTCTATTAGTAAATAGCCCAGCTTAATAAAATTATTGGGCTTTGAATGCAAACAGAGGGGATTCGGTATTCATTCTGTTTAAGACACAAAGCAGATTTAGGAACTGGAATAAACACACCAATCAATGAAATTATCATTTGGAGATCAGGCTCAGGACAGCCATGGCCTGGCTCCACGGTTGTTTTCTCACAGAGGCCTTCGGAAGGTTTAAAGGTCAGCTTTGGAAGATAAACCTTTCAATTCACAGCCTCTGTTTTGGCTTGGACTCAGGTTGAGTCTGGGATGGCTGGGAGACTGATATTTTTGGGGCATTTCCCTTCTGCTTAACATTTTGGTAGATAGTGTTTCTATTATGCTTGAATATTCCATCCCAGGACCACGGTTCTCAATGTGGAGGCTACTGACCTTCATAACATCGGGGGGGGGGGGGGGTTGGAAATCAGCTCTTGGTAGATAAGGAAGGAAACGGCTAAAATTTGTTGAACGCTTACTATCTTCCTGGCACTGTGCTAATCACTTTATATGCTTATCTGAGATTAATCCTCACAGCAATCTAATGGGGTAAATATTATTACATGTGAATTATTCCGAACAAGGGAACTGAGGTTAAATAATTTGTTTAAGGAGACAGAGCTAGCACATACTGGAGCTGGAGGTTGAACCTCATTGTGGTGGATTCAAGAAGACTGCAGAAAACAGAAGCAGACTCACGGACTTAGAGAACGAACTTACAGGTTACCAAGGGGAAGGGTGGGGGGAGGGACAGACTGGAGTTGGGGATTGACACGTACACACTGCTATATTTAAAATAGAAAACCAACAAGGACCTACTGTGTAACAAGCACAGGGAACTCTGCCCAATACTCTGTAATAACCTAAATGGGAAGAGAATTTGAAAAAGAATAGATACATGTATATATACAACTGAATCACCTGGCTGTACACCGGAAACTAACACAACATTGTTAATCAACTATACTCCAATATAAAATTTAAAAAAAATAAAAAGAAGACTGCAGATTCTTTGCCATTTCTCCTTTTGAGAGGTAAGGTTGACGTCCCCTGATCTTGATCCTTCGCTACCTCTGTGATTGGCTGTGATCAACAAAAATGAGGCAGGTCTTAAGAGATCTGCAGTCTCCACTTTTGCTGGTCTTGCAATGTTCCCTCACATTCCTAGCAGCAAGATGCCATGTAAGAAGTTTCATTATCCTGAGGCTTCCATACTGTGAGGAAGCCCAAGTTATTGCGTAGAGAGAGAGAGGCTGCGTGGAGAGGCAGCTAGGTGCCAGAAATGTGAATGAAGGGTTCTTGGACCTTCCAGCCGAACCCGGTTTCTAGCTGAATGAATGACCCCCACTGACACCTTTTGGAGCAATAGCTTCATCCTGCTGAGTGCTGCCGGCATTCCTCACCCACAGAATTGTGAGGAATTAAATGGTTGCTGTTTCAAGCCACTAAATTCTGGGGCAGTGTGTTACACAGCAGCGGATAAGCAAAACATTAGGTTGGCTTGACTCCAACACCTGGTAGTTTACAGGAAGCCTAGAGGGTAGAGGTCGGGGGAAATGGCTTGTTCTATTGTTACTTACTTATGAGAGTTTCTCATAGGTACCTTCCGTCTCCAGGTCCTCAGCTTCCATGACTGAGGATGGAGTGAGTTCTGCTTCCAGTTCTAAGATTCTACGGCTCTAAACGTGTACACGCCTAAATCTATAGAATACGAAGCACTGTCAGTACGTTGGGTCGATTTCTCTGATTCACCAAACTTTCGTTCCAGGAGACTGACAAAGCTTGTATTTGTGATAACTTTCTTTAAAGCTTGTTTTTCTTGTGGGTACCTCCAGAATTCAGAGGTCCCCTTAATAATTTAATGCTGTGGATCTTAGCTAGACAATTAAAGCAATATTTCCCAAACTAGGGAAAAGGTGTTAGGTGAATACGCTTCAATAGTTAATAATTACGTATTTATTTTATGGTTACCTTTCACTTATGGCAAGTGATGCTGGCCTTCCTTTTATGTCAATGACAGAAGTTTTAAGGCAACTTTAAGATAAAATAGTGACTTGATTAAAAGAATATTAAGTAAATAGTCGTACCAATGGCACATAAACATGGCTAAAATAGTGAAGATGGTAGATGAATGACCAAAGGCAAAGAGAGAAAAATGCCACTGCAACATGCATCTGTTTCTTTTTTACCTGATTATTCATAGCTGGCGCTGGCTGTTTTGGCTAATCACACAAGAGGACTACTCTTGGTGTACAAATCATTACTTGCCATGGCAGTAACACCTGTACTATTGAATCCGGTTCAAGACAAAATCCAGAGAAAAGAAGAGGCAGCATACAAGGACAGAGAGAGAAAAAAATATTGTGGGATATTACAAGCTCAACCTGGAAAGCAATGGATTTAGGTAGGCATGTTTTGTTTCATTTGGAAAGCCTGAGTGATCATCAATGTGACCGGTCTCGCCTGTGAGGGCTAGTTCACTCCTCTTGGGCAATCTTATCCTGGATGCTACAATTGTTAATCTGGAATTGACTAGTGATTCATCCTTTCAGATTTATAGTAATGTACACATAGAAATAAATCTGCAGATATATATGCATCGAAACCTTCATAGCAGTTACTCCTATGGGTAGGAACTGGCGGACATTCACTGCTTCGTGTTTCAATTTTTACAATGAACATGTATTACATGTCTAAACAGAAAAATTAAAAAGTGACGTAATAAAGAAAAATTAGGGTATGTATGTATGTGTATAAATACACCCACGGGTATACCCGTGCACACACCACCCCCCAACACTGGTTCCATTTCAACTGGAAAACCCTAACACGATAATCAACCGATAAATGTGAAAAAAGCAAACAAATGCTAAGTTCCTGACTGCATTTGTCCCCCATAACAGCACTCCAAGTTAGACTGAATCAGCAATACCATTCCCTTTCCTGAGTGAGGAAGCTGAGGCAGACAAAAGTCAGGTGCTCCCCTGACCCCTCCCCACACCACACACAGCCAATGGGGTGATTTATAACACAGTGGGGCAAGAATCCTCCTGCACCAATTTTTCCTCCTGGAGAACTCATAACATGGAACCACAGACACTTCACCTTTTGGCTCACTAGTATCTACTGATAAATCTGGATGTGTTATGAAACGGACCCCATGCAGAAGACTCCTGCACACACCACCGAGATCTGCCTATCACTGATACACAGATACGATCCATACATCTCCTCTCCTTCTGCACAGAACCTGACCCCTGGTGGTTCTTTGTGCCAGGTCCAACAGCTTATACTGGACTTTCCAACAGGTGGGCCAGTCAGGCCCTTAGTCCTCCAGCAAAACTAGCTGCTTAAAGGAAAAATGAACATATAGACAAATTCTGTGTTTTATACACGTACACACACATACAATTTTTTCAGTTGATCTGCCGATAAGGTTGGGGAGTGGGGAAATCGTAGTCTTTCAGTGCAAAGGCTTCTGAAAGTCTTAATTCCCAATGGTACTGTACCTTCTTAGGAATGTACTGTTGTCCTTTGGTACCTGGGTTGGTGTAGAACAATCTATGCTGTACAAAGAAACCATAAGCAGGCACTGTCCCACTTGTGTCTGACTCATCCCTCTGGTTTTCTGGAGCTGTCCGATCCAGCTCCATTTCCTTCCTCTTTCTTTACCTGACCTCAAGGCCAGAGTGTAGCTCAGAGCTCTTGGTTCCTGGAGAAGCAAGAACTATTGTTTTAGGTTGATCTGGGTCTTCCTCTGGAGTTCAGCATCTACTTCAAGGCATTTGTCCCTCACTATCTTTCAGATCTGAGGTCATTTCACAGGTTACAGACATATTTGCACAAATAATCGGGTTTGAAATTCACAAGATAGTAGAGTCAAGGTAAAGATTATTTTCTGCAATATATATTATGAGCCTAAGAGTCAAAGAAATAAAATGATTTAGACACATGGCATGGCTAGGTAGCAGTAGATTGATGTTTGAATATTCTGTACCCAAGGCTTTCTCTTTTATACCACATGTGTCTTTCATTCAATCAACAAGTTTTCTAAAAACACCTATTATGTGCCTGATAGTGATGAACAAAACAGACACAGTTCCTGTTCTTATGGAGCATACCCTCTACTGGGACCTCTTTTTGAAACAAGTTACATCAGTGGTTCTCAACCAGGGGTGATTTTATCCCCAGAGGATATTTGGAATGCCTATTTTTGGTTGTCACACCTATGAAGGGGAGGTGCCCCTGGCACCTGGTGAGTAGATGCCAGGTATGTTACTAAACATCCTACGGTCCACAGGACAGCCTCACAACAAAGAATCATCCAGCCCCAAATGTCAATAGTGCTGTGGCTGAGAAACCCTGATGTAGATCAGCTATTTTCTTCTAAATGCATATATATAAAATAGAACTTAAAATTCATTTTAAATACGGATCCCTGAATACACATGATGGAGGGTCTATCACATAAAAACTGTTTAGTGAAAAGGAAGAGGAAGTTGGAGAGATTTCTCCAAAAGAAAAATATTAAAATTACTAATTCAGACAATGTGAGGAAAGATTTGTCCAGCTACACACAATAATGACAAACTGCTATAATAACAGCCATACTATTTGTAAATAGTGCCTCTGAATTTCCCCATAATCCCATCACGAGGAAAATGAGAACCACATATTCAGATAACTAAAGACCTATTCTTTCCACAACACTGGAACACCATCACTGCATTTTCTGGGAACTGAATTTTTAATTCAAAAGTCTAATTTCTGCAAAGGCAAGGAATCCTTGTAGGTAAAACTGATGCTTAGTAAGACAGTGGCATAGCTGATTCTACAGTTTTCTTTTCCAAGCAAAGAGAGAAGAGTGGAAGTGAGGTTATCGTCCTGGGCCTTGCAACTATGACCCCCAGGGCCATCTGGTTACCCAAGGATGGGGCTGTTTACCAGGGCTTGGTACAACAGGTTTCTTAGGCCATGACAGATATGAAGAGGCTGGTCCAAGTGAATTTCTCTTCTTGTTCACTGTAACATGCCAGGTTCTTTCTTAATCACAAATTTTGGGATGCTCATCAACTCCCACGGAAAGAATGTTCAGGAAATTAAATAATAATAAGGAAATCAGTAGCTGGGAATAAATTTTAACATTATATTTACACTCATAAACATGCATGACCTTAGACAAGTTATTTCCTCTCTCTGGCCTTTAATCTCCTCATATGTAAAATGAGAAGGGTGGATTAGATGCCTTATGAAATCCTATGACTCACATGTTGACAGAATAAATTAGGCTTATTGTGATTTAGAAATGGTCAGGATGATCCCTCCTCCTCCTTCTCTCACTCTTTTTTCCGATTGGTTTTAAAGACTGTAGTGGGTTTTTTTTTGTTTGTTTGTTTTTTTAGAAAACCAGGTAACTTAAAAAAATTTTTTTTTAATTTAAGTACAGTTGATTTACAATGTTGTGTTAGTTTCAGGTGTATACCAATGTGATTCAGTTTATATATATGTATTTTTTTCTTTTTCAGATCCTTTTCCACTGTAGGTTACTACAAGATATTGAACACAGTTTCCTGTGCTATAGCGTAGGTCCTTGCTGTTTATCTATTTTACATATAGTAGTGTGTATCTGTTAATCCCAAACTCCTAATTTATCACCCCCACTTCCCCTTTGGTAACCCTAAATTTGTTCTCTGTCTGTGAGTCTATCTCTGTTTTGTAAAGAAGTTCGTTTGTGTCATTTTCTTAGATTCCACATATAAGTGATATCGTATCATATCTGTCTTTGTCTTACTTCACTTAGTATGATAATCTCTAGTCAATGTTTTTAATAAAATAATCCTTTGGAAAAAGCAGACTGACAACACAGGCTACAGGAGCTCTTTCTTTGGCTAAAAATCCAAATCAACAAAAAAATATAAAGAAAAAAGCTGGGAGTTCATAAAACAAGGCCAGAGGTTATGCCCCTACCTTATTTTACTCTGCTTATGGTCAGAATTGCTCTTTGTTACAAGTGAGGCCTAAGAAATTTGCACTGAGGGTACAAACTGTGTTTGGCGTGGGCCTCATATCCAAACCAGCAACTTCTGTTGATAGACTTTCAGTCTGCATGGTTTTTCTGGGGACAGTTCAGTTCTCCAACTCAACTGAAGTTCTAGGGGGATTCCAAAAAATGACTACCAAGTCCACGAGGAGAGATGCTATCAGTGTGTCTCTGCTGAAGGTGATGGGGGGGCCCTCCTTGGGTGTAGGGAAGTGTCCTGGTCAGTAACAGCGGCTCCTGGCCTGGACTCTCTCCCACCGACATGACTTTCGGGACATCCTTGATGTTCAGGGGCCTAGGTATGTTGTCCCTCCGCTGGCTTCCAGAGCCTTGGTTCTCACATCCTCACTGTAGTCTGGGGTGTTCGCTGGAAGAGTTCTGCCAGCAGTACAAAGCTTATTGTTTGTCCAGACGGTGTTTCTATCAGTCTCTAGACGAAATCAGTAAGGAAGCAATTCTCATTTCAGGAATTAATGGGAAAATGAAGCTTGCCTTTCCCAGGGCAGGGATATAATAGGCAATTTATCATCCAACAATAAGGCCCAGGTAAGTGAATGTCAGTCTTTATCTTCTGACTCTTAAAGAACAGGGTCAAGCGAACTCTATGCCCTCAAGTAACCCCAACACCAGGTGGTTCCAGCTCTTCAGGCTCCTTTCCCAAAAATTGGTACAGCAGCTTCCTGGAGCTGGCTGGAAGGAGCTGAGACTGTTAGAATTTGGCCCGGGTTTGTAAATCTTTAGCTAACAGGGGCCTATTTCCATGTTTCTTTTAAAATTGGGGAAGATAATGAGTGTTATTTTAAATTACCCTGGAGTTTGCAACCTTTTTGATTTCTCACTCTCCCTGTGGAAGACCTTCGTTTTCCTCACCGTCTGTGGCGCCTCTGTAGGTGAGCTGTCGAGGGTGCCATGCCTGCAAAAAAATGTGTCATTGTTTGAGTCTCTGGTATTTATCTTTCAACATGCTGATGTGCTCTGACTACACTTTTGGAAACTGGCAGCCTTAGGGAGGATTTTGTGACCTGTATTACAATTTTTGCTGTGAGTTTGCCAGTCCTCCCCTGATTCTGGTCGAGTCAGTCCTGTTGGGTCTTGATGCTTATTCTTTTTTTGTTTACTCCACAGGGGATTTCGTCACAGGGCCTCAGGGCATGGACTGCATTACAGTTTCTGTATATATGATGGGACTCAGTCTCAAAGTGTATTCCAAGTATTGGGCAATCTCTCTTCAACTGCCTTCCAAACTGGTACTTTTATTCTATTTTTTACCTGCTTTCAATGGTAGGTTTTGCCTCTCTTGCATATAAAAGAAGTCTGTGTTGGATTTTTTTAGCCCTGAATTGAGAAATGATGGAGTGGAGGGCTGGAAAGTGACTTTCTGGGGAGCTTTTATTTCTTCCTGCAGGACATCCTTTGGGTTGGTTTCATCATGAAGAATCTAGTGTGTGACCAATCTGAGAAGCAACCACTGTAATTTAATGGTTGGGCTCAAACATCACAGATTTGGTGGAATGAGAACCGTAGGCTGACTCTTGGGTAAGATCCATCCAATCTGGTTATCACAAGAGCTGGTATCTTTCTCTACTTGAGCTTCTCCTTTATGACAAAGGACAATTCTTCCAACCCGCAGATTATAGCAGCTAGAGATGGGGGGATTTGCTTTTAACTCAAAGGAACAGAACACGGAGGCCTTTTATCATTAAGCAACATCAAGTGTACCTTGGGGAAGTCCTAGTTAGTATTTCTGGGCTCGCAGAAACCAAGTCTGGGCTAATTCCAAACCCCAAGGGATATTGCAGCAACGCCCTTTCAGCCCATTTGCAATCCTTTCCAAGAACATGAAGCATGCTCTCAGGTGAGTCCGGTTTTCGTTTCCCGAGCACGATGCAGGCATCAAGATTGATTCGTGGACTTGGCTCCCAGTCTTATTTTTCCTCTTCTGTTCTTACTATTCCTTTCAGAGAGACTCAACTCTTCTTATCTGGCTTTGGAAACAATCACGAGCTCAGGCTACCTATGCATTTTAGCTCCAAAATGTAATAAAAACATGCCAACAATTCGCTGTCCTGTTATATCTCTGTTGCAAATTCCGCAGTGGTTCCTTATTTCACTCAGGGTAAAAGCTACAGTCCTTACAGGGGCTTCAAGGCTCAAGGCTTCTGGCCCCATTGTGCCTTCTGACCTCGTCTCCTATGAGTTTCCTTCCTTGTTCACTCCTTGCCGTTTTTTGAACATGCCAGGTACGTGTCTGCCTTAGAGCCTGTGCTTTAGCTGTCCCCTCTGCCCCAGTCACACGGCTCACTTCTTATCTCCTCCAAAGCTCTGCTTACATCTCACTGTCTCAAGGAGCATCCACCCTGTTCAATCCTATATTATGTCTCCCTAACCCTCCTCAGGACTCCTGATTGCTCTATTCTGCTTTACTTATTTTTTCCAAAGCACTTCGAAACACTGTGTAACAATTATTTTTATGTTATTGTCGCCCCCACTAGAGTATTAGCTCCATAAGGGCAGCCATTTTTGCCTACTTTGTTCAAGATAAATACCACATGCCTAGAATAGTGCCCTAGTACTGGGTACACAGAAGGTACTAAGTATATTTTAATTTTTTAATTTACTGTTTTTTTTTTTTTAAGATCCTACATGTGAGATCATACAGTATTTATCTTTCTCTCTCTGACTTATTTCACTTAGTATAATGCCCTCAAGGTCTATCTGTGTTGCTGCAAATGGCAGAATTTCCTTCCTTTTTTATGGGTAAATAGCTTTCCATTGTGTGGACAAATAGGTAGATAGATAGATAGAGATAGATATAGACACAGATATATACACGTTTTGTTTATCCATTCATCTGTTGGTGGACACTTAGATTTTTCCATTTCTTAGCTATTGTAAATAATGCTGCAGTTAAAATGGGTGTGCAGGTATCTCTTCTACATAGCAATTTCATTTCATTTGGATATATACCCAGAATTGGAATTGCTGGATCATTCAATAGTTCTATTTTTAATTTTTTGAGGAACCTCCATACAGTTTTCCACAGTGGCTGTATCAGCTATTTAAAAAAACAAACAAACAAAGAAACGGATTCAATTTCTTTAAGCTGTAGGTCTTTTACCTCAAAACCACCTCTCTGCTCCTCTAGTTATAGGAAAATTCAGAACTTCAGAGATTTCGTGTGGACACAGTTGCTTGGTTCAGACTGGGGCTACCCTAGTTTAAAAAAAAAAGAAGAAAACCTTCTGCATTTCTCAAAAGAATGCAAAACACTCAGTAAATATTGTTCTTAGTACTGTGCCAAACACTGGAGCGAGAGAGATTCTTATAGCTTACATCATGCAAAACCATCCCATGGCTTCCCATCTCGCCATTAAAAGCCAAAGCCCTGACACTGACAGATGTGGGAATTTGTACTTTGTCGACTTGATTAAGCTGGAACTAATTTTCACAGAATCCTCTTCCCCGAATGGTTCCGAGTCAGAGTTAGCCAAAGAGGAATTTGCACAAGATTTGCAAGGCAGAAGAAAAACAGTGGCCATCACTCTGGGAAGGTCTTTCCAGTCAAACATGGTGAAGGACGACCACAGATGAGTCTAGTGGATTCCAGGTGTTTCTCACTCTCCTCTGGCCGATGTCTAGCTCTTCCTGGCTACTGACCAGCAGCTGCCCCAGGCCCAGCTCCACATGCTCGTCTGTGGACACTCAGAGGTAGGGGCTATGCGCGGGCTGGGCTACAGCCTCCCGTGGACTCCCCTTCACTGGCTCCTCCCCGTAGCCCCATCCCAGCATCTGGACACGCGTCTGGCTCCCAGCTCAGATCCCCCTTGCCAGCTCTGGCTTATTCCCTGCACCAGGGCCGGTTAGGGACTCCTCCCTGACATGCCATACCCGCTGCCAGAGAGTTACTTCCCCAGCTCCTCCCACAAGTGTGAAAAGTCTAATTCCTGTAATAAAGCCCTTATTCCTAGCTATTCATAGGGGTTCTGCTTTCCTGATTAAATTTTCACTAATACGATCAATAAGGTCCTAAGAGGTGGGATCATACTTGGGGCTTCCTCTATCTAGAACGTTCTTTCTGCACATAGTCACAGGGCTCATTTCCTGTATTCTTTCAAATGTCATCCTAGAGTGGCATTCCTGAAATAAAAGAGTGGCTCGTCCCCTCTGCATGCTTGGCTCTCTCCGTCTCCCTTACTTTGTGCTATTTTCCTTTATAATATTTACCATCACTTGGCATGCTATTATTTACTTACTACCTGCTTTCCCACAAGGGATTCTTTCCTAGAGTCAAATTGCGAGTCTAGGACGTCCTTGGACAGGAAAATAATCATATCCTTATTTTCACTGCCCTCTAACTGAAATTTAACATTTCTTTCAATTATGAGCACAGACAGCAAACTGAACGTGTAGCAGTGCCAGTGACTTGTCATCAACAAGAAATCACAGGTGTGGCTCCTATGACACTACAGTTGTTGACAGTATCTTGAAATATCCTTTATGCCCATTGCTTAGAAATTATGGTAGTCAATGGGCTTGCAGCAAGGTGGTATGTTATCAGAGCCTTCCCGGGTACAGATGCCCACAAGGCATAGATGGCCAATTATAGAGCAGTTCTATGCCTGCTTATCATTCAGCCACCAAACAGTGAAACCACGCTTTCTTATGTTGGTGACCCAGACATCTCCTTGCATTCTAGTATTTCTTATTTACAATGTTAATCAATACATAGAAAGAGTGAATTGTTTCTGTTGTTTGTTAAAAGGTTCTAAGACCGGACAGTCCACATAAGAATTCTCAACTCTCTATAAGGTTGCAAGGCCTTTTGTAACAAGGACAGTCATGCAGTCTAGGAATAAGGACTAGATAAGTTCAAATACATGTGAGGGTTGAGATAATTATTGAAGTGTGTTATTTAAAGTAGCCTATAGCCGAAAGAGTGTGCAATAATAGGGGTCAAACATAGTGCTGCAAGTTATTGAATTTCGATATAATTGCTTTTCTTTGAATTCTGTGTATTTTATTTTCTACATTTGAAAACACTCTTCTGAGAAAGGATCCGTAGACTTTACCAAACCGCCACAGGATGAGTGGCACGAGGTTAAAATCCCGTACTAGAACATGTTACAAGAGGGTAGAGACTTTTTCTGTTCATTTCAAGTGTTAATTTCTTTTGTCCAGGAATCTACCTTTTGGCAGGATTTGATTAATTTGAAGAATAACCTAAGGCCAGATAGGACTCTATTATTTATATCCTCTTCTCACCTTGGTATCCACCCCCTTACTTTTCCCCAGGGCCACCCTTCCCTTTATTCACTAGAGGTGGCATATTCATGAAAGGAATCGCATCCCTTGGAAGTGACTGGAGAATACATTCCTGAAGACTCTGCGACAGGTAAGGGCTTTTCAGAACACAATGCTAAACCTCTTTAAAAAAAACCTTCAAATATCCTAACAACAAGAAAGAAACCCCGTAATAACACATACTTTGGGGATTTCCACATTGCTCTTCTTCCCCCATGAAAGAAACATGACATTGTACTCAGAATTGGCACTTCCACTGTTTTAAGAGCACCGACTCACTACCTTCTCTCATAAAGGTCTCGGGAATTCTGAGATGATGGATTTTTCTCTACTGAAAACCTCTGGTCCTCTCGGGGTCCCTGTTGCTCTACTATTTGGATAAGAAACTTGTGAACACTTCCCATATTAATAGAAAAAGCCATAGGAAAAAAGGCAGTTTTTAAGCACTGTGGTTCATTTCAATGAGTGCAACAAAGATATACAAATCAATTCACACAGCCACAGCGGGACGTAAGTAGAAACCCCATCGCCACTCCATTTGTGTGCAAACTTTCTAATGTCTTTCCACACCTGCTACCTCATTTGATCCTCCCAACATCCAGAAAAGATGGGCTGAGCAGTTCCAAACAGATCAAAAGGACCCAGTTTCTTAGGATGGGACAAAATGATAGAAAAGGGAATTTTTCTAAAGAAAATTACACTAGATTTGATTAACATCCGATTGGCCGTGTTCTAATATCTGATTAATAACTTTCCAAAGGCCCATTAAAAAAATCTGTATTTTCTTACAAATATTTCAAGGGGAGAGAACCAACAGTTACTGATTTTTTAATTACTGCTAGGCAGAGTGCTTGTTGCTTGACAAATATCCCATCTGAATTTCCCATCTACTCTATGAGGTCAGTATTAGGGAAACTGAAGCTCAGAGGGGCTAGGTGATTCGCCCAAGGTCACACTCTTTCTGTCCACCATAACATGTTGCTCCAGAGCTCACAGTATTTCCCAGACTTGAGCCATTTTATACTATCTTGATGGTTCTATTATTTGCTCAATGTTGTTCTTTAAATTGGCTGGCTTCAAAGATTAAATACATGTACTTAAAAAGGAAACTTTGCATCGTTGCTGATAATAAATAGTCCCACTTGCCATAGATTGAGGGTAACTGTAAAAATAAATCAATGAAAACAGGACAATGTTGGCACATTTTAGCCAACTGCGGTCATCAGTAAACCTTCTGAGCCTGAGGCTGAAGCTCCTCAACGGGTAGCTAGCAAGTGTTGGAGATAGATTAAAGCCATAATGAGTGCATTACTTTGCTACGGCTGCCATAACAAAGTATCAAAGCCTGGGGGGCTTAAACAACAGAAATTTATTTTCTCACAATTCTGGAAGCTAGAAGTCCAAGATCAAGGTGTTGGCCGGTTGATTACTTCTGACGCCTATCTTGGCTTGTACAATACACGGCCCTCTCCTTGTGGCTTTACAGGTCTCCCCTCTGTACCAGTGTGTGTCCAAATCCCCTCGTCTTATAAGGCCACTAGTCATACTGAATTAGGGCCCACCCTAATGATCTCATTTAACTCCATTATGTCTTTAAAGACCCTATTTCCAAATTCAGTCACATTCTGAGATTACTGGGGGTTAGGACTTCAAAATATGAATTTTGGGATGGGACACAATTCAGCCCATAACAGTTAGTACCAAAATGAGACCTTATTCTTGGAATAATAAGAAAAGTTGAAACAAAAGTGAAAAGGGCAGAACTCCCTCACCGTGTGATTCAGTATTATTTAACACCATGAACCCAGAACCACCTAAAATTGTCTCCTGAACCACTGGCAACACTTATCCCATGCTTTGGAACGTATGATACACTGGGCTCTGTGATAGATATCCTTGTCACACGCTGTCGGCAGATCCCCAAGGCCCTGCCAAGGTGGATGTCACCCGAAATTTTCACAAGTTCCCTTGCATGCCGCTGGCTTTTGAACTCAGCCTGGGGGCTTTCTGCAGCCCATAAGAATCTGCTTGGCAAGCTTTCAGGGGGGACAGGCCCGGTGGAAGGAGTTAATATTCCCAAGCAACGATCCTTAAATAAGGAGTTGATGAAAAAAATGCTCCTGCTTCCTTATGTTTTGTGGAGCTAGTTTCAAGGGTTTTCTACACAGGTCCTCAAAAAGCCTCCAGCAAAATGGAGCCCCAGTTGCCCAGGGCAGCAACCCGCTCATTAATCCACCTGTGATGACCTTCCCTCCCTTTTCTGTCTCATCCGCATTCCCTCACTGTGATGCCCCCAGTAAACTACTTTCACCTAAAACCTCTTCTTAGGGTCTACTTTTACGGAATACAATCAAACAGTATATCTATGATTTCCATCTAAAAATGAATAAATAAATAAGACAAAGCTATCTACCTATGTCCACCTAATTAAGCCCTGTCCTGTATCACTCTTTGCTCCAAGAACAATGAGGTGAAGGCAGATGGAGAAGCCAACATGGAGACAGAATAACCTCTTAGACACTTTTCAGTGACCAAGTATTTCTAGAGTCCTGATTCAAGCCTTGCTCATCCTCTTTGATGATTCAACCTCCCTCCTCATGCTGGAAAACTGAAATTTGACGTTTAACCTGGCCTTAGTAACCACAGTAGGTATGCTGAGTATTTCTTTTCTTTCTGGCCTTTAGACAATTTGGGAGGATAAACTGTTGACATCTTATCTTTCTTCTGCAGACGACTGGACTCTGTTGGGAGTGGATTTTCTGATGATAAATTTAAAAGAAAGCCCTCTCCCTGGAAGGGGTGTATAACCTAATTGCTCATTCTACTTAAAACTGAAGAGGTTTGGGAATTCCCTGGCAGTCCAGTGGTTAGGATTCCTTGCTTCCACTGCAGGGTGTATGGGTTTGATCCCTGGTTGCTGGTTGGGGAACTAAGATCCCGCATGCCATGTGGCAAGGCCAAGATAAATAAATAAATAAGCGGAAGAGGCTTGCTGATGATGTGTAGACGTGACTTCGGAGAAGAACAAGAACAGAATTCCATGCATACCTTTGTAACATTCTCAGCAGAACGTGTGTACCAAATGTATCGCTAGATCCACAAATAAGGCAACAAACCATATGGACCCACTGAGGCTTATGATTCTCATTAAGCTTTAAGGAAAAGTCTGTGAACAGACAAGGACAGAGAATGATGTATCGAGCACCCCACTTACCCACAGCGAAACAATGAAAACGTAACAATTTGCAATAGGCCTTTTTCCTTCTAAAGAAATGAAACATCACAAATGTGCCTGAGACTCTCTAGTACCTCTCTCTATTCCTATTCTTCTCCTTCCCCAGATGGATTTTGTTTTTTATCATTCCTAAGTCTGTTTTAATATTTTTTTACTACCTATGCAATATCATAAACTACAGTATTCTTTTGCATGTTTTAAAACTTTCCATAAGTGGATCATTCTGTGTGCATCGTTTTACAACACTTTTTTTTTTTTTTTTTTTTTTTTTTTTTACTCAATATCATACTTTAGAAATTTATCCATGTTTATGTGTCTAACTCACTCATTTTAGGTGCTATAAAACATTCCATTGTATGAAGAAACCACAATTGGGTTTTCCATTTTCCAGCTGATAAACATTTAGGTTATTTCTAATGTTTTCATATAGCAAACAACACCTCTACAAATATTCCTGGACATGGTTCTTTGCGTACATATGCCTAGAAGTGGAAATGTTGCTTACATACAATGTGTGGCTTCAACCTTATTATAATCTCACCAGCATGTTTTAAATTTGTCTTTCCCCCACATTCTTACCCACAGTTGGTATTAACAGATTGAATTTTATTTTATTATTATTATTTTTACCAATTTGATGTCTGTGAATAGTATTTCATTCTGGTTTTAATTTGCATTTTCCTAATTACTACTGATGAGAAGGGGTTATTTATATATTTTTGATGCTAATCCTTTGTGGGTTTCTATGCATCAAAAATATTTGGTTAAGTTTCTTTGCATCTTGTTTTTGGTGTGCCCTGGATAAAGAGAAGTTCTGAATTTTAATGCAATCAATTTTACCCATTTTTTATTCAACTAGTGCTTTTTGTGTATTGCTTAGGAAACCTTTTCCTACCCTGAAGTTGTTCAGACACACTCCTGCATTTATTCTGAAAATTTTATAGTTTTATCTACACAATTAAGTCTAAAATCCCACCTGGAATTGGAATGGAGGAGAACTCTGATTTAATAGTTTCCTTTATGGAGAACCAAAGATCTCAGTACCACTTATGGAAAACACTTCATTTCCTTACTGCTCTGTATGGCTACCTTTATGATAAATCAAGTAGCACATACATTATAGATGATTATATCTCTTTTTCCTCTAGTCTGTTTTGTTGGTCTATGCATGTATCTGTGTTCCAATTCCACAATATTTTAATTGCTATAGCTTTATAATGTTGATATACACCAGTGTAAATATTTCCCTCCAAATACTATTCTATTCTTATTCATAATGCCTTGGCTTTTTATAGCTGTTTCCTCTCCTACATGAATTTTAGGACCAGCTTGGCCAGTTCCATGAAAAGGCCTGCCTATTAAAATGGTAATTAGAATTTTTTTAATTTATAGATTAATTTAGGGATAATTAGTATTTTTATGACATGGTGTCTTCCTATTCATAAACACATCCCCATTTATTTTGGTTTCCTTTTCAATGTTTCAACAAAACTTTTGTAATTGCTATTATATGGATGCTACATTTCTCAGGTTATACCCAAACAAAGGATAAACAGACTCCACCTCTTAATGGGAAGTGGCAAGGTTATGGATGAGCATGTGGGTCCAGAAATACTATCATGCCATTTTTTGAAGATATACTTTGCCACAATCTGTAACCACAATTTGGTTACAGTAATTCAAATCCCTCTTATTAGCAAAAAAAGGCTACCCTTTTCCCCAGAGTCTAATCCCATTATGGCCTAAAGTTCCGGCTCACAGTCTAGGATCTTGCCATATAGATCTTGTTCACATGCATTTGGCATTCCTCAGATAGAGCTTCTAGAGATAGTTTCCATTGATCTTAAGACTCACGAACTCAAGAAACAATTTGGCACACGCATGCATGCAGGCGCGCACACACAAACGTGTGTAATCGTGGAAAACGTATAGAGTAAGTGCTATAGACCCTTCTCTTCAAAAAGGGGGAAAATTGGAAGCACACAGGAATCCATAACGATTTTGAAATCCAGTAGGGTGTATGTTACCACTTGCTTGATTAGGGTACCGTGCTGCTGCCTGGCAATGACTCAGCATGGCTATTGGTTATGCCCTCCAAATCTTCATCCTTTTTATAAAAAGTGGCCTATTTTTCGCTGAATGATTTCCTCAGTCTGCTTTCTGCACGTAAAATGTTGATTAAATCTTCCTTTCTATCCAAGCTGACATGACTATTTTTAAAACCTCGTGGATTTCTTACGAATCAGATTACAATACATTCCATTAGAAAAAGCTACATGCACAAATCTTGTCAACATAAGTCCTTCTCTACCTTGGGCTTGCTGTAAAACTGCTGACAGACAACAGTCTAGATTCTTAAAGAGTCTAGATTCTTAGATTCTATTGGTTAATAGAGATGATTTGTGAAGCACCCCCTTTAAGATCTTTAAAGGGCCTTTTGTGCAAGCAGAAGAGTTCTGGAGGCACTGCCTTCGGCACTGCTGAGGTTTTCAGCAAAAAAACTTGGGTTTAACCTTCGCTCTGAAGCTCTCTCTTAATTTGAGAATACTGGAGAGGCCAGGAGGTAGAATTACATTTATTTTTGAAGACATCAAGTCCTGCTCTTGGTAATTCCTCTACATTTTACTTGAAAAGTGAAAAATTCCTTTTCTAAAAAAGTCATCTCTCCTTTCTCATTTCATCATAGACAATGGGAAGAAGTCAGAAGACACTTATAACATTCTGCCTGAAATGCCCTTAGCTAGATCATCCAGTTAGTTACGTACATCTTCAGTTTTCCACGTTACTGCAGGAACAGTGTTGCTAAACTTCCTCTCACTACATAACAAGGATTTCCATAACATTCCAGCTTCCCGTAATATTTTCTTCACCTTCCTGGAAGCCCTCCCTGATAGCTTCGTCAAGGGTTATCAGGCTTCCTTTGTTGGTCTCCTCAAGATCCTTTGGGCTTTCACTAACACTGCCCTTAGAGTTTTTCTAGTTTCTCCCCACTGCCTTGTTCCAAAGCCATTCCCACATATTTTTAGGTTTCTGTTGCATCTCACTTCTGGCACCAAAAATATATTCTGATTTCGTGGCTGTATAACAAATTACTCCAACAATTAGCAGCACAAACAACCATTTATATTGCTCATGAATCTGCAAAAAGGGAATAGGTCTTGGCAGGAAGAGCTTCTCTCTACTCCACTTGGCATCAGATGGGGCAGCTTGAAGGCTGTAGGCTGGAGTCACCTGATGGCTCACTCACTCCCGTATCTGGTGACTGATGCTGGTATTGGCTGAGACCTCAGCTGAGGCTGTTGAACAAATACCTATACGTGGTCTGTTCATGTGGCCTTTGCTTCGTTTACAAAATGGTGGCTGAGTTCCAAAGGCAAATGTCCCAGGAAGAGAGAGCATCGGAAGAAAACTCTTATCACCTTTTATGAGCTAGCCTTGGAAATCCACAACATTATCTCCACTACATTCTATTTGTTGAGGCAGTCACAAGTCCCAACCGAGGAGAGGGAAAGCAGACTCCACCTGTTGATGGATGGGCAGTGGCAAGTTTCTGGAAGATCATGGGGGAGTGGAAATATTGGTATGGTCCTTTTTGGAAAACACATTTTGCTATCGATACTACTTTATATAGGATTGTCAGGCAGGCTTCTTTAAAGGTGATATTTGAACATATAAAAGTGAGGAAGTGAGTCATGTTTGTATTTGGAAAAGAGCAGTGGAAACAAGGACAAAGGCCCTGGGGCAGATGATGATGAATGGATTTGAACCACTTTGGCTGAAGCCAGGTGAGCAAAGGGAAGAGCAGTAGTGGTAAGTTCACAGAATAGCCAGGGGCTTATTATCCAGGGTCTTGCAGGCCATCGTGAAGACTCTAGCTCTTACTCCAAGCCATAAGGAAGGGGGTGGTCAACAGAGCGGAGGCATTATTGGACTTATGTTTTAAAAATACCACTTATTGAGACTTAGTACCCAAGAGTTTATGATGTATTTCCTATCACTGTGAAGACCAGTCTCCTGAAGATAAATAGGAATGGAGTTTATTGCTGTACACCCAGAGTACTCAGTTATATTTGAGCCAAGAAGATGAAAGATAAACCTGAGGCTCTTGTAAATGTCTTCCTAAAGTCTGTATGTGGTTTAAAGTTGAATTTGTACTTTTTAGGCATTACTGATAATACTTAGCACTGTCTCCAAGCAAGCATTTTCTGATGTTGAAAACTTTCGTACGTGTGGGGTGCCAGGTGTGCTGGATACCTCCCCTTTACCCTCCAGACCGACTACCCCTCTCTTCTCTGCTGTCTGCGCCAGAGGCTGACCTTTATGGACTAGTTCAACAGCCTCTTGGATCTCTGGCATCCAGGTGGGTACAGCCAATGGAAATTTCCAGCAGGTAAAAGGGAAGGAGGAGAGTGAGATCTGCCTATTAATTCCTCTGGCCCCCTCTGTGAGAGTTCCTCAGCTGTGTCCCACCAGAAAGTGTCCCGATAGCTGCTCTCAAGGTAGCTCTTCTACGCGACTCTCTCTCTTTCCAGTTCCAGCAACCTCTCCCTCCCTTTTAGGCCATGGTAGTGACAACTTTACTCCAGATATGCTCCTGTTTCTGCACTATCCCCGGTGGTGCCCTACACCCACACCATTGTAAGTAAACCCTTTGCAAATAAAACCTTCCCAAATAATCTTACTCAGCACGTGCCATCTGTTCTTGTTGGAACCTTGAGCCAGCACAGCAATATTTAATCTCTTACAATTCAAACTAGGCTATCTCCATATTTAATTTTGATCCACCTCTCCCCTCTATTTGTCCTTTCTTTTTTACTCCCAGCCCTATGGCCTATGAGCACAGGAATATGTAAAGAAACATATACAGAATTTCAGGAGGTAGTTTAGTGAGGAGTCTAGCTCTTCACACTTAAATATAACACAAACAAAAAGATGTCCCCATAAAGGGAACAATTTGGGCATTAAAATCCATGTGAACCTGGCCATGCATTTTCCTTATGCTAATGGGAGAGAGCTGATCTGTTCTCATTTCTTCTCCCTTTTCCGCACACCAAACTATTTAAACTACATCATCACCTATGGACATTTGATAAGGAGATTTGAGCAGAGGACTAAAAGAAATGAGCCATGCTTATATCTGAGAAAAAAAATCTCTAAAAACATGTACAAAGCTCTGGGGTAGGGACAAGCTTGACATCCACAGGTTTGCACATTTTAAACATCCTGAATCTCTCCTGCAATCAGACAACGTTAGCAGATTTTCCTCACCTAGTATTTAGGCCTTTATATTTTTCCCTTGGTTTGCTGGTCTCCACCCCTGCCCCCTTCTATTTCTTTTTCTGGAGAAGAGCATTACAGAGAGAATCAAAGGGTCCCGATTTTAAGCACATGGGACCTTTCTTTTCTTTTCTCTGTTCTTTTCCTTTCCTTTCTTTTCCCTTTCTTTCTTTCTCTCTTTTCTTTCAGAAAATTTTTGTACAGCATCTTTTGACTGAATAAACTCACTTGGACAAAGCCCAGTACTGGTCTGAGTAACTCCTGAGTCAATAATTGTTGAAGGACTGGCTAGATCTTTCCTGAAAGAGGTCAATTTAACATCTGGCTTAAAACAGCATTTGGCTTACAGTCTCCGAGGCAGCCTCTTAATCCCCAACAAAAGACCTAGGAAAACAGAGGAAAATGCAAACTTAAACAACAATAGAAAGCCTCATGGGAATAATTCTCCTGACGGAACTGGATCAAGAAAAATCTATGCAAGATTTCCCTCATGGCAAAATCAAGCTTGGTGATGTACCAGACTGGACCAGAATAAATGTAGGGATGGAGAGTTCCAGAGACCTTATTCTAACCCTGCTGTAATAGTCGAGAGCAATATTCCACTTACTCCGGCTACATAACAAATTCTCTAAAACTTAGTGGCATCAAACAATGGTAATCATTTATTATCGCTCACAATTTTTGTGGGTCAGGGCAGACTCAGAACAGCTTGTCTCCGCGCTCTGTGGTCTAGAATCTCAGAAGGAAGACTGGGGCTGGCTTCAT
Source organism: Balaenoptera physalus (assembly GCF_965194825.1). Lineage (NCBI taxonomy): Eukaryota > Metazoa > Chordata > Mammalia > Artiodactyla > Balaenopteridae > Balaenoptera > Balaenoptera physalus. The sequence goes on from NC_138896.1 coordinate 87,574,018, forward strand.
CTAAAGGCCCATTCACCCTTGTGTGTTGGGGGATGATGCTGGCTCTTGACTGGGGCCTCTCTGGGGTCATCAGCCAGAACACCACACAAGGCCTCTCCACGCAGCAAGGGTTTTGTTTTTACAACACGGTGGCTGGGTTCTAAAAGGAAATGTCCCTGGAGAGAAAGAGACCTGGGCAAAATTGTATTGCCTTTTATAACCTGGCCTTGAAAATCACACAGTGTCACTTCCAGCACATTCTGTTAATCAAGACAGTTACAAGGGTTCATTCAGGTTCAAGGAGAGAAACAGAGATCCCCACTGCTTGATGGAGGGGTATTATCAAATGTTGAAAGAAAGATATATATTGGGATGAGATATATATTGGTGCTGCCATCTTTGGGAAATACAACCTGCCAAGACGGGGGCTCCCAGGTTAGATGGCCTGGGTTAGAAATCATGCTGTGCTACTTACTAACCATATGACCTCGGGCTAGTAAAGGTCTCGGTTACCTTTACTCTTATACCACAGTATCCTCATAGGGTTGATGTAAAGATTCGATGAGTTTCATGTTTAGCAATTAGTATAGGACTTGGCACATGCTAAGTGCTAGAAAATATTAGGTCTTTGTTACATAATGTAACAGGAGGGGACCTCTGTCCTTGCCATCTACGTCCATCCTCCCATTCTCTAGTAGGAAGGGAGAGTCTTTGAGCGTGAAAACGAGTTAAATTACACCATGAGAGATGGTTGATATGGGCGAAAGGAGGAGGGAGTTGTTTGTCTCATACGGTTTTTCTTAAAGAATCTAAAATCCTTAGCCTGGCCCACATCCCTTGGAAGTATACAGGAAACTGCTGACTGTAGGGTAACACAATCTGCTACAAATAAGGGCTCCCAAATCAGATGGTCAGGATTAGAATTCATGCTCTGCCATGTACTAAGTGTATGACAGTAGAAATGTGCAGGATAGAAGACGAAGCTGAGATCCGTGAGGAGGCGGGCAGAGGAAAGGAGGGAGAAAGAAAGAAAGGAGACCTCACATTTCTGAACCTGGCTTTATATGTCCCAAAAGGCAACAGAGTAGGACTCTGCGTTCATAATATCCTACTAATGGGACTGAGTTTTTATGGACTGAATGATTGTACTTGCATGCTTTCTACATTACGCACGTAGGGAAATTGCCTATTTGTCTACCTTTCTATCCAGAGGAAGAGGCACCAAAACGTTAACATTGGTTTTACTGGGTGATGAGTTAAAAGTGACTCATTTTATTTTTTAAAAAACTTTTGCAAATCTTCCATCATTTCATAATTCAAGTAGGTGTTAGGGAAAAAAAAAATGACCTCCTGATACACAACAGCTGTGTTTTCATGTCAATAAATGCTTCTGAGTATCAATTACCAACACACTCTCACCAGAATTTCAGTTGGAAGAAATGGGCTGAACCAACCTCTGGAGCTTTCTTTCCTCAAGAATGAGAAGAGTTTGTTGAGTTTCTCTTGAATCTAAATCTACAGAATCACCACAGTGAGATGACTTATAGAAGGTCAGCTTCATGGCCCGGAGTGGGGTGACCCTGGTGACTGACACCTTCCCGCCAAAGCCCCAAAGCCCCTCTGGGTTCGCCTGTTGACGTCTGCTGAAGAACCCCATGAGTTTCTCAGTGACCCAGATCCCTGTGACGTGAACTTGGCTTCTGCGATTTCAATATAAACCACTGTAGCCCATAAAAAATACAGGGCTGGGGGAGGGGTGTGTGTGAAAGATCACAGAGCACACAGGGGGTCGCACCTCCACCCCTCCTTTCTACTGCAAACAGCACACCCAGAGGTCCTCAGGCAGGGGCGAGCACAATAAGAAAACACCTGTGAATTCCTTGCAGAACTCCCCCAACGGCTACATTCCTCTTTTATAAAAGATTCCACTTGCTCCATCCCTGACCCCAGGGCATGGACAAATGGATGGAGGCCTGGTATGGCTTCTCCGCTCTTGGCTGTGTTCCCTGTACCAATTAATCACTGGACCCCAGCCTGACAGGCCCGGCTCTTTGCTTCTGCTCATCCTCTGGCTGTTCTGGTGATTACCTTCCCCAGAGGCAAGAATTTCTCAGTGTTTTTTTCTTCCGCACTGCTCCATCTCACGTGCTGGCTACCGCACAGAGAGGGGCCACGGTTCCCTCCCACTCCGCTGACTGTGGTCACCTGGGAACCCTGAGCATCCCATGTGAGTGCACGTTCTGTTACCCACTACTGCCACCTTGGACGTGTCACTTGACTTCCCTAAGCTTCCTCATCCTTGGAAAGAGGATAATAGTAACTACCTTGCCATCTTCAAGGAGTCATTGTGATAATCTGATCAGGGATGTTTAACCTTTTTGTCTTTTTTTCTTTTTGGCACAGATCCCTTTGGCAGTCCAGGAAACCTACAAATCCCTTCTCGGAATTTTATTGTTTATTTAGTTTTTAAATATATTTTAAAATTGAGGTATAGTTGATATGCAACCTGAATGTCCATCAACAGAGGAATGGGTAAAGAAGATGTGGTACATATATACAATGGAGTATTACTCAGCCATTAAAAAAAGAATGAAATAAAGCCATCTGCAGCAACATGAATGGACCTAGAGATTATCATGCTAAGTGAAGTGAGTCAGACAGAGAAAGACAAATATTATATGACATCGCTTATATGTGGAATCTAAAATATGACCCAAATGAACTTATCTACGAAACAGAGAGAGACTCACAGACATAGAGGACAGACTTGTGGTTGCCAAGGGGAAGTGGGCGTGGGCAAGGGAAGGATTGGGAGTTTGGGGTTAGCAGATGCAAACTATTATATATAGAATGGATAAACAACAAGGTCCTACTGTATAGTACAGGGAACTATATTCAATATCCTGTGATAAACCATAATGGAAAAGAATATGTATCACTGAGTGGAACTAATTACACAGTTTAGTGAGCTGGGCAGAGATCTAGATGACTGTTAATATAAGAATCAAAACTACTGAGTGAAGTGACTCAGAGAAAGACAAATACATGATATCACTTATATGTGGAATCTAAAAAAATGATACAAATGAACTTATTTACAAAACAGAAATAGAGTGATAGATGTAGAAAACAAACTTATGGTTACCAGGGGTAAAGGTGTGGGGCAGGGATAAATTGGGAGATTGGGATTGACATATACACGCTACTATATATAAAATAGATAACTAATAAGGACCTACTGTATACTCTGTAATGGCCCATATGAGAAAAGAATCTGAAAAGGAGTAGATATATGTATATGTATATCTGAGTCACCTTGCTGTACACCTGAAACTCACACAACATTGTAAATCAACTCGACTCCAATAAAAATTAACTAAACAACAATACTGTATAAGTTTCAAGAGTACAATATAGTGACTCACAATTTTTAATGGTTACACTCCATTTATAGTTATTATAAAATATCACCTATCCTCCCCTACCCCCTCCCCCCTCCCCTCGCCAACAGCACTGCTCCTTCTACTTTGAGACTGTCCTGTTCTGCAAAGAGAAGCTGGATGACTTTTTGCAGGGAAAGGGGGCTCAATTTTCTCTCGTTTCCCTTAAATCCACACAAGCCCCGGGCTCCCTTCCTGGGTTCCTTCCGAAGCACACGTGCTAAACACTGGATTCTTTCGAGTGGCCTCTCCTGCCCTCTTTGTGCATGTTTTGAGGAGAAACAGAGCCTAAATCAGGGGGCAGCAGACTTTGTCCTGTGGGCCACATCGTGCTGCTGCCTATCTTTTTAAGTCACGTTTCACTGGTGCACAGCCGCAACCATTTACTTCTGTATACTCTATGGCTGCTTTCTAGTGACAAGGGTAGAGTTGAGTAGTGGTGATAGAGAATTTACAGTCTACAAAAAGGAATGTATCTGGCCCTTAGCAGAAAGAGGTTTCCAATACCTGGCTTAGGTAATGGAGATGTGGGTCAGAACAGCTGAAAAATAGGGGACTCAAATAGTTAAAGGAGGACATCTACATTTCTGATCTTGAGAGTAGAAAAGCAAGAGAAATAGCTCATTGTTTGCCATACAATAAGTAACACTTTCTGTGTGCCTAACCACTGGACCAAGCATTTCACATGTATTTTCTCTTCTTAGCTCTACCGGACAGGTGCTAGTATTATTCCCATTTTACGGCAGAAGAAACTGAGGCCCAGAGATGTTGAGTCACTTGTCCCAGAAACCCAGCTAGTAAGTGGTAGGGTGGGAACTGGAACCCAGGGGTGATTCAGAGCCCCCAGTTTTGACCACGTGGCTGTCCTACTGACTGGGTCCGTGTCATTAGAGAGCATTGGAATGGCTGCTTCATCTGCTCAGATCAGTGGTGCCCAAAGTCTTAGCGTTCGCTGCAAGGACAGCAGTACTACAAGAAATCCGGATTCCTTAGCTCTTCAGTGGGCTCCTGAAACTGCACTTAAAATGCCCAAGTGGAGGGTGGAGTGGAGAGGACTTTCCCAGCCAGTTGTACTCAGCCTCCTTACTAGATTTTAAGAAGAAAACCAATTACTATCTGTCACGTTACTTTTCACTATTTTGAAATTTTGTTACAGGATGAGGCTGAAACCTTGGAAAACTAAGACCCAAACTGACATAAAAAATAACACTTTCAAAAATGTTTCTGCCTGACCTTTCATCTAAAAATCTCAGATGACTTCACAAGCAGTTACAATTTACTATTATATTCCTCGCTTGGGGACTATAAGGGAGACTTGAAGAGTCCCTTCAAAGTTGTTTGATGTTTTCCCAGATCTTTCTGGCTAAAGCAAGCACTTCACCAATATTTGGGAAAAAAAAAAAAAGTGCTGCGCACCAATTTCTCTCTTTGTATAGACTGGTATTTACCTATATTCATATTTCAGGTAGGGCCTGGGTTCCAGAGACTATTGTTTATGCTACTGGGGATAGTTAAAGAAAAAGTAGCCCTCATGGGCCAAGTAAAAGCAAAATAGCACTTAATTCACTATCTCCTTGTAAGGATGGAGGAGTTCAGATACACAAGACATTGAGCTCAGTGTCAGCTACAGGGATGGTGGTTCCATGTTCAGCTTTTCTTTAACAAGGACGTTACACATCTTCATATACCATCAACCAATAATGTCTTCTATTAATAAGAGTTGTTAAGTCATGAGCCCCGACCAGGTGCCAGTTCTGTATGGGGAGCTGGCTCAGTGGTCTGCACAGAGCGAAAGGTGGAGAGCAAAACTCCTGATTCATACTGATTTTTAATCTCATTCTGTTAAACTATTCTCGGTTTATGCTTTTTAATGTATATATCACATCATTCAGTAATGCATGGATATGATTAAGCAGATGTCTAGCAATTTGTAAATGTATGGGGGTGTGGACAAAACTCACTATTTTACATTCCTCATCGCAGCATGTGAGAAGCGATAGACTCTCAGGGGCCACAAACCGGGACGCCTCGGGGGCCGTGGACTGAGTGGAGAGGATATGCCTCATCTAAAGTTGGCAGCTGCCGCAGAGCTCTGCCCACCCAATTTCCCACCAAGTGTCACCATGCAGAAACGACCCAGCTGGGCCCAATGTTTAGATTTTTCAAGAGAAGCTGAAAAGTTAATTTTTATGTGAAATCTTGCCATCTATATGTGAAATCTCACTATACTTAAATACAGGAAACTTTTAAAAACAACACTGCACTGGCCAAAAAAAAAACTCTACATCTGTTAGCCAGATCTGACCCGTGGACCGCCAGTTTGAAACCTCTACCCTGAATGTTAGATCCAAAAATTGCCGTGGTTAAATAAATTTGTGAAATGCGACAGAGAGTGGTTCTTCTTAGATATTCTTAATGCAGGTCAGTATATTAAATGCTCTGAAAAGTAGTTCAAGAATAGAACCTGTCTAGCTTTGTTTAAGCCACTGCTCCCCTAAATCATCCGCCTCTCTGCTTCCACATTACAATATCCTGCAGAAGTGTGATCGCTAAGAATATGTACTGGCCAACAGGGCACATTCTCATTTAATCTTGCCAATAACTGTGCAAGGCAGGTCTTTCTGTTTATTCCCATCTTGTACGTGAAAACAAGGGCTCTGAAAGGTTAAGAAAATTGTTTTGGGGTCCTAAAGCTACTGAGGGACAGATTCTGCCTCTGACTATATGTATAGCTGATTCACTTTGTTATAAAGCAGAAACTAACACACCACTGTAAAGCAATTATAATCCAATAAAGATGTTAAAAAAACCCCAAAACTGAAGCTGTTTCTGCTACATTTCATAACTAAAGACCCCCCAAAAGAGCCTGTGGATTTTGTTTTTCCTGTGACTGATACAGTAACAATTCCAGAATCCAGGGTCTGTCCTTTGGTAGGATTAAGAAGAAAACCCGTATTCCATAGAAATATTTCAAATGACACTGGCTCTCTAAGCCACACAGGCACAGAGGTCTCAGGTTATGGTCACGTGCTCTGAGTAACATCACCTCCCCCGGGGGAGACTTTGTGCATCCTGCCCTCCACGCCCCGCCCTGCCCTGGCTGTTGTGAAATGGCTCCTCTGGCCCCCTCAGCTCCTTCCCTGCCTGAACTTCATCACTTTCCTCCCCACCCAACTCCAGCCTTGGTTCCGCTGGCCTCGGCCAGCTAGCTCCCTCTGCAGACACCCAAGCGAGAGCCAGAGAGAGGGGTAGGTCAAGGCCTGGGATGGACAAGGAGGAGGTCTGGGAGGCCCTGCTCTGTGGCACGGGGGTTTGGAAACAGGCTCGGGGGGCTGGGGTAAGGTCAGGGCTGAGAAGGGCTGAGGAAGGCCTGAATCGCGGCCTGGCTCCTCTCGCACCATTTGGACTCCAGATGCAGAATGAGGGCTGCCATTTGGACATCCAGGAGCCAAACCTCATTCCTAGGACTGAGGCATCCAACCCTGCTATGTCTTAAAGATCCCCACAGAGGATCCTTCATCCCAAAAGGGGAATCCACCCCTCCCTTGGCAATCACTCCCAGGCTTACCTAACCAGCCTTAACAGAGACAGTTCATCCTCATCTTGCATAGAAACTCTTCCTGCTGTGCTTCTTTTCAGTGTCTCTCCAGAGGCCCTGAGGGACATGAGTCCCCACCCTCCACATATTAACCTGTGATAAACTTGAGGGCAACAGAGTGGAGTAGCTAAGAGCATCAGGCAGAACTGACTTTGAGTCTCAGAGCATTAACCAGCTGTGTGACCTTGGGCAAGTTACTTAACCTCTCTGTACCTCAGTTTCTTCATCTGTACAATGGGGTAAAAACACAGTACCTCCAACAGAAATGAAAGCATACATCCACACAAAAACTTGCACATGAGTATCCAGGAGAAAGTTATTCATAATAACCCAAAATTATAAAAAGCCCAAATGTCTATTAACTGATGAATGGATAAACAAATGTGGTATACCCATACAATGGAATATTATTCAGTCATAAAAAGGAATAAAGTGCTCCAGTGCGGACAAACTTTGAAAATATTATGCTCAATGAAAAAAGCCAGTCAGTCACAAAAGACCACATATGATGACTCCTTTTAAAAGAAATGTCCAGAAAAGGCAAATCCATAGCGAGAGAAAGTAGATTAGTGGTTGCCTAGGGCTGGTGGGAGGGGGGAATGGGGAGTGACTTGTAATGGGTATGGAGTTTCCTTTTGGGATGATGAAAATGTTCTAACATTGATTGTGGTTATGATTGCAAACTCTGAATATACTAAAAACCACTGAGTTATATACTTCAAATGGGTGAACTGTATGGTATGTGAACTATATCTCAATAAAAGTGTAATTTTAAAAAAGGAGAAAAAAATACCACATTACCTGCATCATAGGGTTATTATAAAAATTAAGTCATATAATGCCTGTAAAGTGTTTAGCACAGTACCTGGTAAAAAATCAACAAATATTATTTTTAATTACAATAATAATGTCAACAATAATATAATATTATATTTATATCATATATTATAGTATCATATAAAAAATAATTATGATACAGAATATCTAGGTAACTATGTATTAAATATAAATTATCATAAAAATAATTATAAAATAATTATTATTTTACCCTGTCTCCTCTTCCTCTTAAAACTTTCTGATTTTGAAATGGTCCTCCAATTTTTTGACATTATGAAAACTATTTTTGAACATTTTGAATACTGTCATGTTACATGTTAAATGTGTATATATATATATATGCTAGACTACTATACAATAACTACCATAACATATAACATACCTATAAGATTACTATATATTACCATATATATAAGAATACATATTTCATGCTATGTGAAGGTATATAATACATTGTACATGAGATATTATAATTATTATGAAAGATTATGTTAGTAGTAGTATTCATCCTGTGACTTCTCTTCCTCTTTAACCTTTCTGAATTTGGAATGGTCTCCCTAGTTCTTTGAACGTTTCCTGGCCCCTGATATATTTGGAAAGAAAATAGCTCTGAGTTTGGAGAAATTAAATTACAATCATGACTCTAATTCAACTGCCTCATGTAGCTGCAGCCAGAAAACAGAAAAAAATACCCGTGGTGTGCACTCCTCGCTGGGAGGGAGAGAGTGAGGACGGCACGGCAGAGCGAGGGGGACCCTTGGGCACCCTGCCTGCCCCGCACAGTGGCCCTGGGGAAGGGCCCTTTCCTCCCAGCCCTCTCCCCAGCCCCCCTGTGCCTCCCTAAGGGCATCCTGGCAGCTTCAGGTCCCAGATCCCAGGCTGTGCTCTCCTGGCCGTGGAGATGGGGGCGCAGAGGTGCTTCAGCCCGGGTGTCCCATGTTCATCAAAACGGCAGACCAGAGCGCCTGCCTGAGCTGATAACAAAGACATCACTGAAGCCGGGTGTCTGCCTTCTAGGGCCAAGCAGGGGACAAGACGCGATCTCCCCAGGAGGTGTTCGCTGCCTGCCTTCCCCACTGAGAGCTCGGCAACGACTGGGTCATGGGTGAAGGCAGGACTTCTGACAAACCCCAGCTGGGCCAGTTGCTGCAACTTCAGAGCTGCTTCCCCAAGCCCAGGACAAGGGAAGCAACAACCGCACCTCCCCCCCCAGCCCCAGAGTTCCAGGCAGTCAGCGTGTTTTCCAGAAACAGAACTACAACGGCACCCTCCTGCAGAAATATTAGCTGGACCTCAAATTCCCCTGCCCTCTCCGTTTCCCTCAAGCCTGGCTAACCAGAGACCTGAAAATGAACAAGGATTACTTTCCATACTAGCTGGACAAACTTCCCTGTTCGCTGGTCATATCAATTAATTTGAGTAAAAAAAAAAAAAAAAAAAAAAAAAAGAAAACAACCCTAGTTTTGCAGATATTTACGGGGTCCTTGGAGGTTGTGCCTGACATGGTCACCACTTTCTTATTATTAACTCTGTCTATCTATCCATCTATATTATTATTTATCTATCTAATATATATACACATATATTTTAAATATATATATATATTTAAAAGTGCTTTCTTTTGAGGAAAAAAGGAATGTATTTATGGAAGTTGTTTTTTTTTCCCCCCCAGAACGACTGCTAGAAGCAAAATCCTTTAGAAGAAAAGGCTTAGCAAATTGGAATCACAAAATATCCAAGCTGGATTATGCAGCTATAATGAGGGCCAGGCAGCCCATGTTGCTTCCCCGTGTGGATGAGGAAAAGGCAGACAAAGCCACGTCCCAGAGCACTGAGCACAGGGCTGACGAGTGCATGGTGGGGCTGCACTTGAGGAAGGCATGGTCTGCCCAGCCATTCATGGAAGCTCTGGATATGACTCATTCCTCCTTCCCCCTACTGCCCCACTTAATTCTAAGAATGGAGGCTCGGAGACATAAACTGATTTTGTCACACAGCCAGACAGTCACAAAGCTTTTGTTGATGCATGGAGTCCTAACAGCTCTCTCTAATGGTGCCCCTTCAACCCAACAAGGAGTCCTGGTTGCCAAGTGCCTCTCAGACAGCAGCATCTACAGGGGCCCCATAGTGTTTTGTAAACCCTTGAGTTCTCAGATAAAGAGAAAAAGATAGGCCCTGGAGGGAATCATTTCAACATTCTTTCAAGTAACGTGTATAGTTTTGAAAAGAGGAAAAATAAAAGGATTGGACAAAACCAGGGGGGAATGTAATGGAGATTTAGAAAGAATGAAAGGTTGCAAATATTGTGATACAGACATATGGTAAATATGAACTCAGTCCCTATATTTGGTTTTCCTGAAACATCGAATTTCTTTATATAACTAAGCCAATTTATTTTGGATTTTGAGCCTTTATCGTGCCGTCCTGGTGGGAACCTTAATCTCAGTCATTGTGGAGATTTCTCACTCTTGATTTCTAGGGTCTAACTCCGTGCCAGGGGTGGTGTGATGGGGGTGCCTTCCGGCTGTCAGACCACAGAGGTGGCCTTGGGATACCACTGTCATCATCTACAGAGGCTGGTTCTAAAGCTTGTGGCTGCTTCAGCTTCAGCTTGGGAAATAAGGCTCATTTGGTGGGCTGCCTGAGATGCTTCACTGAGCCATGTTTCTCTGGGATTCTGCCACTTCCTTGGGGCACTGCCAGGAAGCTGAACCCTGGTCAGTACTTGCTCCTGTTGGCCACAGCACTCTTCCCTCCATGCCTCTCCAAGTCCATCCTCAACCCCTACCCTCTTTGCCTCTGCCCTCAAAAAGACAGGATCGCTCTCCTTTCTGCTTTGCCACCAAATTCTGTTGCATGCTCAGAAGCCCAGAACCTGCTATCTGCTTAAAGGAGGGAAAGAGTAAAGGAAAAATATTTATAGAACAAAATGAATTAATATGTCAAACTACTTTCCAGTCCCATAAACAGAGGATTTTGCTCCTAGAGATGAGACTCCAAAATTATTCATCCTAAACTCCTTATTTTGCAAAGCAGGACACACACAGAGAGAAAAGATGATTGAGCTGGTCTGTGTAAAAGGCAGGATGTAGAGGGGAATATTTCATGTGAATCAGATAATATTTTAAATGTGTTTCAGTAGCTCATACTTTAACAAATTCCAGGAAAAAGTTTGCTTTGAAACTAAAAAATTCCTTTTGTCAAGTGAATAAACATGTCTAATTTTCCCGTTTTAAGGGCTTGTATTTAGATGGAGGGTTTTCTTAAGAGTAAGTTCACCTTTTTCATAAAGAATTATTTTTGTTGGATATAGCAGGCTCTTTGAGATCATTTTCCTCAATAATGTTGCCATAAAGAAGAATTTATGTCCCACTAATTTGCGCAAGCAAAATACTCAGACAGGTCTCCTTGGGGAGTTGTTTTGTTTGGTGGTTTCACCACCCAGATGCCAGCATCTCTCAGTAAGCAGACCAACAACCCTATGCACCCCACTCTCTGTCCTTGCTTGGCATTTAATATTTGAATATTCTTCAATGAGTTCCATTCAATTCACTTACACATTTGGTGAACTGAATGGGAAATGTGGACTCATTTGATGCTTGGAGTATCAGTCTGCTTACGAATTCTTGAGTCGTGCACTTGCTCTGATGCCAAGACGGAATCTAAGTAGGGGCCACAAGAGGCCTGAGAGATCTTGTGAAGATCATTAAATACCTCCGAATGGACACTAGTCCATTTGTCTTGAGAGGTGGGAAGGATTCCATGGCAGTGCTTCTTTAGACAAGGGAAAAGGGAGAGTGGTAAGAACAATCTCATGGATCCTTCTTCATGCTCACAGTTGGACTGTGAGAACCAAGGCAAATTCCAGGCAAGGAACTTATTCTGTAGCTATGGATCCTTCTAGTGGGCCAGGTACAACCAGTTTTCTCTTAAGTGAGAATTAGATAGAAAAATAATGGATGCCAACTTTTATTTGGCATTTTACTCAGTCAGGTACTGGTATCTATCTCCTCAGCCCTCACAATCATCCTATGATACAGGCACTGGTACTATCCCCATTTCACAGACGAGGAAGCTAAGCACAGAGAAGTTCAGTTACTTCCTTTAGGCCACAGAGCAGAGCCATTATTTGAATGCACGTCTCTCTGACTACCCAGGCAGCAGCCTTAACCACCATGCTGGATTACCTCCCGCTGGATGCACTGAGTCCCTCAGCATGAGATGGTACACCTGCATGTTATGCCCTGTGGGTTAGAGAATATCTGGAGGACAAATTCAGTTGGCAGTAGAGAGGATGTGAATTTGATACAATGTGGCCTCCTTAGAGTTCAGACTTAACCATGTGTGCCAATTTGCTTGGGACACCGGGAAAGAGTGTTTCTCAATTCTACTTCATAACAGTTTAAATCTTAAAAACACCTCCCAGGAATTATTATATTCCTATAATAACATAATATTATATTATATTAATTAATATATTATTATATTCTAATTATATTCTATAATTATATTAATGACTTCCAACATCAACATATGAGATGATGTCCAGAAGAATGGAGGTAAAGTTAAAATTTGTGTGGAGAATGGAGAAAAGCATACAGATGACGTCTACCTGGCATGCATAAGGACATCATCACCACCTTGCATAAAAATCAACATAAGACATGTGTGGGAACCCATCCTTCCACTCACTCATTCATTCATTCATTCATTCATTCAACAATTCTTTATTGAGCACCTAACACGTGCTCAATAGCAGAAGAGACAGCAGAGCATAGCAACTGACAGCACGGACTCAAGCCAGGCTGCTTGGGTTGGAAACCCAGCTCTGCAACTTACTATCTGCATGATCTTGGGCATACTACTTAACCTTTTAGTGCCTTAGTTTTCTCATCTGTAAAATGGGGATAACGCTCCCTGTAACTCTCAAGTGCTTAAATCATAGTGAGGATTAAATGAGTTACTATTAAATGAGTTCATATATGTAAAGTGCTTAGAAGCAAGCACAGCCCACTGTCAACACTATTTAAGTCTTTGCAAATATTAGATAGTACAGAATTTGCCCAGTTGGTGAGGCCAAAATCCTAGGAGGATCCTTCATTTTCCTCTTTCCCCTTTTCCCCTGCCCCCCATACATAATCTATAAACAAGTCCTTAGATCTCTATCTCCAAAGTATATCTCCCCAATCCATCTACTTTTCTCAGTCTCCACTGCTACCTAGACTAGGTCACCATCTTCTCTTTCTTGGACCACTGCAATGGCCGTGCCTTTGCCTCTTTATAATCCGTTCTCCACAGTAATCAGAATGATCTTAGTAAACACAGATCACCCCATTGTGCCTCTTAAAACCCTACCATTGGTTTCTCACTGTAGACAGAAGAAAATCCAAAATTCATACCATGCCCTAGGTGAAGAGTTGCCAGATAAAAAACATGACTCCCAGTTAAATTTGAAGTTGAGGAAACAATACTTTTAGTATAAGTATGTCCCAAATATTACACACAACATACTAAAAACGACTTACTGCTTACCTGAAATTCCAATTTAACTGAGTGTCCAGTTATTCATTTATTTACTTAGCCAAACCTGGTAGCCCTACCAAACAGGGCCTCTGAGATGGAGCTCTCTTCACCATTTATCACTCTATTCTTCTAGTCCCACAGGCCCTTCTTCCACATTCCTTGCTTCCTTCTATCCGGAGGATTTGTCCTTGCTGTTCCCTCTGCTTAGAGGTTCTCTAGAGCCTCTTTTAAAAAGGCACTAATCCCACTCATGAGGTCTCCACCCTCATGATCCAATCACCTCCCCAAAGTCCTACTTCCAAATACCATCCCATTGGGGATTAGATTCCGACATATAAATTTGGGGGGTGGACCACAAACATTCAGTCTATGGCACTGTTATGCGGCAAAATTCACCCTTTTTAGTGTACAATTCTATGAGTTTTGACAAATGCGTAAGTCATGTAACCATCAACACAGTCAAGATAGAGAACAGTTATTTCACCCCTACAAAATTCCCTCCTGCCCCTTTGGAGTCAACCATTGACCCCATTCTCAAGCCCTGGCAACCACTGATCCCTTGTTTGTCCCTCTAGTTTTGCCTTTTCTGGAATGTCATCATAATGAATACATACAGAATACAGCCTTGTGAATCTGGCTTCATTCATTATCATAGTGCATTCAAGATTCATCCATGTTGTTGCAGGTATAGTACATAGTTCCTTTTGTTGGTGAATAATATTCCCCTGTATGGATATACCACAGCTTGTTTATCCATTCACCAGCTGAAGAAAAATTGGGATTATTTCTAATTTTATGAATACAGTCACTATGAATAAAGTAAAAGAATATGTTTATTTGCACACAGATTTTTGTGTTAAGTCTAAGCTTTTATTTCTCTAGAGTAAACACCTAGGAGCGAGTATGCTGGGTTACAAGGTTAGTTAATATTTAACTTCATAAGAACCTGTCAAAGTATTTTCCAAAGTGACTGTGCCATTTTGCATTCTCATCAGCAATATATGAGAGTTCCGGTTGTTCTGTATCCTCATCAGCAGTATTGTCAGTTTTAAAAAAAGGTAGACTCTCATTGTGGTTTTAATATTCATTTCACTAATAACTAATGGTCATCTTTTCACTTTGAGCACCTTTTCATGTGCTTATTTGCCATCTACATATCTTCTATGATGTACCATCTAAATCTTTTGCCCATCTTAAAAATGGATTGCTTGTTGTCTTATGATTTTGAGAGTTCTTTCTATATTCTGGATATAAGTTCTTTGTCAAACACAGGTTTTGTAAATACTTTCTCCCTGTCTGTGGCTTGTCTTTTCATTTTCTTAGCTGCTGATCATTGAATCTTAGTTATTTTCTTCCCTGTAACTCTCAACTGCCAGACTGTCTTATTATCTCTACACCATGTACCACTTTCTGAAATGATCTTATTTATTATGGGCCACTGCTCACTAGAATACGAATGTCACAGGGATCTTGTCTATCTGACTCATCACTGTATTTTCAGACCTTAGATCTGAAAACAGGTACACAAAAAATACTTGTTGAATAAGTAGTAATAACGTCCACTAATACTTCCTAAGTGCCTGTTAGGCTCTAGGCACCCTGCTAATCACTTCTCACAGTCTGCCTCATTTAAACCTCAGAATAATACTATGAGGTAGGTTCTATTACTACCTCCATTTAATAAGGATGTGCTAAAAACAATAATAATAAAATGATGTGCTGGGTATTAAGGTGTTTCAGCTCCAAATCTTCTATACTCTGCTATGCGATGCTGGGGTTGGAACTCTGCAAGCCCCACGTCTCTTTTGACAGCAGCTTTCTGTTAGGTTCACCAATAGGGGGCGCTAGAAGGAGCCGGAAGGATGGAGGAGGGAGAAGGGACTTGCTTCTGCCAGTTTTGCTTGCTGCTGCCCTCAGCATCTCTCCAGCAATGGGTTTTAAACTTGGCAGAGTCCATTGGTTCCAGAAGCAGGAGCTGGTTCCAAGTTGCATGTTTTTACTGTTATCAGAACCAGGTGTATCAAACTCAGAGATACCACCACCAACAGGTACCCCAACTTCTTTGTTCCAACACTTGGGGTGGTGGCCAGCTTCCTGCAGTTACTACCTCTGTGATACCCTAGTGTCCCTTTTTTGCCCTGTTTTCTTATACATGGTTAATAATACTTTCTGTTAAATTCTTTCTGAAAAAATAACTGGGATTCTCGACTGATGCCGGAAACTGAGCACAGAGAATTGAACGACCATCAGACTAACAGCCAAGCAGGAGTACTATGCTTACACAGTTAGCTTCAATAAAAGGAAGAAAGTCAGAAATGCTGCTTGAGAGAGACAAACAAAACAAAGACCAATTTGGCAGCATCTATGACATCTATTACAATTCATTCCCAGAAGACAGGAACATATTGTATGATCTTGGTAACGCCCACTTGGAGCTGGGGAGGGTCAATTCTTAGAAAAGTGATGCTCAATAGACAATCCAATAAATGTTCTTTTTATCCTTGTTGCAGATCCAACCCAAGTACTGCTTCCTCCATGAAACCTGCTGTGGCAGATATTCTCAGATGTTCCTCAGTACCATGAGGATTTTTATTTCTAGCCAGCATTCCATGATAGACAGGGGGAAAGCCAGAATCATACTCTCACAGCATCCCTTGGGCCCAGGCGGGTGGGGGGCTTGTGATCCAATTCTGGCCAATGAACTGTAAGAAGAAATCTCTGGAGAAGGCATCCGGGGAAAAGTTTGTTCAGAGACGCAAAGAGACTGTCCTCATTAAAAGTCCCTCTCTTTTCTTTGCTGCCCTGTCTACCTCCTGCTTCCTGCCCTTGAATGTGGGTTGAGATGTTCGGAGCTGTGGCTGCCATATTGCAAAATGATGTGATTTTTGCAAAGATGAAGGATTACTGAGGAGGATAAGAAAAACCTATGTCCTTGATGACATTACTGAGATGCTGAATCAGCTTAGGAACAGCCAAATTCAGACTTCTTGCTAAGAAGTTAAACCTTATGGTTTAAGTCACTGTTAACTCAGTTTCCTGCTTCTTGTATCTTAACACATTTTACCTGGTACATCTTCCAGACTCCCCAGCTGCAAATATCTTTCTCTTGTCTTGGCTCATGAATCCTTCTTCTGAATTTCCCTGTAGTTTTGTTTTAGGGTCTGGTTAACTTTCATATATTTAAAAGGTTTATAAATACATCTTCTTTCCCAGACTATACCTCAAGCTATTAAGGCCAGGAACTCTAATTCATCAGGATATTCCACACAACCTCTAGTAGGGTACTTGACACAAGGTAAATGCTTAATGAAAGCATACGCATATCCTCTACCTATGTATGTGAGTGTTACCTACATCTTATGTTTGCTGCTTAGAATTCATATTGTGAGAGGAATCTTAGTTAAAAGCCGCAGCTTCGGACTCAGAACTGGGTGCCTACCTTGGCTCAACTCCCTTGTTTACCTAGGTGGTTCTGGATAAATCCTTACATCTCTACATTTCACCACGCTCTAAGTTGCAATTCCAATATCACCTACACATGAAGCAAGCTGCGCTTGCTCTCTCCCAAAATTGGAAGTATTATTTTCCTCTTTTTAACGCATCACTCCCTTTTCTGAAATACAGAATTTTATTTAATTTTTTTACACACACATGTTCCCACTACTTGATTTCTGGTTAATTTAGTGTATCCTGAAGATCTTTTTAGTTCTACCTGTATAGATCTACCTTATCAGCATACCATTTAACAGTACAGATTTGGCAGAATTTAATTATTCCATCATCAGTGAACATTTGTGTTAGTTCCGATTTCTGCACATTACATAAAATTCTACAATTAATGTGCACGCTTTTTTCCTACCCATATGCAGGTATTCCTCTTGGGTAGATACCAAGATATAGGCTGGCTGGGAAGATGGATAGACACATTTTAAAATGTAAGAGACTGTACCAAACACCCTCTAATTAGGTAGGAACAATTAATATGAGTTAAAATCATTCAACTGCTCTTCCTTGATTTTACTTATCTTCTCAGTTTCTGGAGCAATGGCAAAAAGGGGCCTTTAGACTACTGAGAACAGCGTGTTGCCCTGGTGTGTCACCCATCACCCTCTATCCCCTGTTTGTGGGGCAGTGTGGCTGATGAGGGGAAGAGCACAGGTTTCCCAGGCCAGCAAATGGCTTGGGCACATTCTGGCTGTGTGACCATGGAAGTGGTACCAGGCTTCTTTGAGCTCTTGTTTTCTTATTCGTGAAATTGGATGAGAAGAATTCAGGGACAATGAGGTAGCAGGTAATGCTTAACCCAACCTTTTCCCTGTACAATCTTCTTCTCACTTCCTCCATCCTTTCTGCCATTCTTTGGGAAACTCACTGTATTTGTACCCCAAATAAGGACAAGTGCAGTGAACATGAACTAAAGATGAGCATTAATCTTCTACAGAGAATTCCATCCT
This sequence comes from Balaenoptera physalus, assembly GCF_965194825.1. Taxonomy (NCBI): domain Eukaryota; kingdom Metazoa; phylum Chordata; class Mammalia; order Artiodactyla; family Balaenopteridae; genus Balaenoptera; species Balaenoptera physalus. The sequence continues at coordinate 87,591,849 of NC_138896.1, forward strand.
CTGAGACTGTTTGCTTCTACAACGTGGGTGGATATGCCAAATTCATCTCCGAATTGGGTCAACATTCTGAGCAAATCTTGCCCATTGTAAGTCCCCAGTTAACAACTGCTAACCAGATGAACTGATTCTACTTCACTACAGCAGTTCCACAATGAGACTCTTTCGGAGACCAGGAATTTCCAAAAGTAAACAATGAAAACAAAACCAATCCCTGCTTGCCATTTTGATGATATTATAATGGAGGTATTAGCACTTCAATCCAAGGATGCAAACTTCTCAACAAAAGAAAATTTCTGACATCAGCACTAAGAACAGGGTAAATGAAGTTCAAAAGAATCCCATACAACACCACAAAGAAGCACAGTGAAAACAATGCCAGTTGTTAGAGAGCTCAGATACAGGAATCAAACTGACTTATGGGTCTGCTGAAGAAAAGCAGACAGTCCTTCAGAAATGCACGAAGAACAGAATAAACTGTGTCAGGTGCCATACTAAGATTAAGTAAAAGAGGTCTGGATAAGGAGATGACTTCACAGCTCTTACAACTTCATGGAAAATGTAGCTGGTCCAGGGAAGCGTTACATTCAGGCAGATGAAATGTACAGATTTTTCATGAAAAACATCATGATAGTAAGAAAAACATTCAACAACATTTCAATTAGGTGAAGACTTCTTGTGCAGAGGTTGAGAAATTTAGCATATTATGAAAAACTTCCTGCTGGTATTTTCATAACCTGCATATTAAAAATTATTACTTCCTCCAAAGGGAAGCTGTTTAGCATAGATGTTAAAAAAACCAAGGGTAGGAAGAAAACTTTTCTTAAAAACAAACAAATAACGTCACAGTGTCCACTGGAAGTGAGCTTACAGTTTGAGAAACAGCTAAACTCAATTAAACATTTATTTTCTTGAACGTTTTTAATAATAATAATTATAGGGCTTCCCTGGTGGCGCAGTGGTTGAGAATCTGCCTGCCAATGCAGGGGACACGGGTTCGAGCCCTGGTCTGGGAAGATCCCACATGCCGCGGAGCAACTGGGCCCGTGAACCACAACTACTGAGCCTGCGCGTCTGGAGCCTGTGTTCCACAACAAGAGAGGCCGCGATAGTGAGAGGCCCGCGCACCGCGATGAAGAGTGGCCCCAGCTCGCCGCAACTAGAGAAAGCCCTCGCACAGAAACGAAGACCCAACACAGCCAAATAAATAAATAAATAAAATTAAAAAAAAAAAAAAAAAAAGCAAATGCCCCAGGAGAGGGAAGACCGCTAAGAGCTCAAGGTCTTAGTGTAAAAAAAAATAATAATAATAATTATACTATAATATAATGAAATATAATATACAACTTATATAACACAAAATATATTATACATAATTTATACATTATATGCATAATATATAATAAAGTTTATAACATATATAAATATATATAATATGAAAATAACATGAAGTAATGAGAAATAAGATAATAAAATGTAATATTGTTATAATAGCTAATACTTATGAAATGCTTTCTACGTACCAGGCCCTGTTTTAAGCATTAATACAGGTCGGTGCTCTCAAGTTTACACAAGGAAACCAAAACCTAGAAAGGTTGTTAGCTTCCCCAAGGTCACAGAGTTCATAAAGCAAGAAGCTAGAATGTTAATCAAGGCTATGTGGCTCCAGAATCCACACTTTTAACTAGTATGTGGGGTTCTAGGATGGGCTTTATTACAAATGCCAGGGATTAAGTTAACTCATCTCAAAAGATGTCAGAGTCTCCTTGGGGAGATACACACAAACACGAACAATTCTAATACCAGGCAGAATAGGTAATGTACCAAGCAGAAGTTCTGGTGGCAAGCAACAGAAACTAACCATCTGATTTAAGCAAAAGAAGGAAGTTACTGTAAGGATGTTAGTAACATCACAGTCACTGGAAAGACAAATAAATGGGCAGAGACAAAGTGAGACTATCCAAAAGCAAGATACTCATCAAAGGAATCTTCCTTTAACCAGATAATAACTATGATGAATACTGAAAGAATAAAAAAGCTGAAAATGTAAGGAGAGTATTTCTTAATTTGTTAAACGCATAGTATACACTGTTAACCTCACTGAATATGGCTTTAAAGTTTCTTAACTGTCAAGTATGACTGGTAATAAAAATGAATTTTAAGGGTCTGGTTAATTTTCACTTGACTGTATTGTGAGATTCTATTTTGGGATGCCTTATTATCATGGAGCTGTCAGAGTTTTCTGGATTTTGGAGAGGCAAAGCGAAGCACAGGTGAAAGGGACCATCATAGTCCCCTAAAGAATTTAAGTGCCTAATAAGTCTTCCTGACTTTACTGAATATTTAACAAACACCTCCCAATATTGATAAGTCATAGAACAAACCTGTGATCTTTGTGAGAAAAGAATTTTTTCTTTTCAGAGATTATTTTGGCACTGGGACTGACGCTCATGAAGCTTTAAAAGATGACCCAGGCAGAATGATAACATTGGGTAAACGACTCTCTCCCTGACTTTGAGTGTCCGCCACCCTGACCATTATACATATTTTATGGACCTACCAACAGCACCTTCCTCCTTTTTCAAAGAGTATAAAATGAAATTCACTTCTCTTTCCTTGAGCACACACAGATGGCTTATCTGCTCCGGGGTTTTGATTGTGTTTTCAAGTCCCTACTTGCAACCTCTCAGAATTTACCTAAAAATAATCACCAAAGTTGCAAATCCAGATTTTCAGATCAGGAATTATTCTCTGATTTATGAACTGTACACGTTGGGTGTAACTGACAAAGCCTCATCACTCATCACAGGCTATTTTCCCCAGCTCACTTCTCCTTCCCTCCCTCCCTGTGCATGGCTCAGAACCCTGTTTAAGATGAGGTCACAACAACATAGCCTCATTAACCTTGGCAGCCAGGCAGCTGGCACTGGCTTCTGTCCCTCAGATGGGCCAGTGAGCCCCAATGCCCAGCTGTATTGATCGACGTGATGATCTTCTGAACTCTTTTGGTTAAATTCCATTCCAGGCAAACACCTGGGTTCACTCTACTGATTGGACCTGTGCAGACATTTTCCTTTCTTTTGAGAATCATTCTTTAAATTCTGGAAGACATCCATATCCAAAATAGAAAATGAGATCGGGTTTACATGCTACAATGTGAAAACGCCTTACTACCTCTCATACTAATCAGAATAATTCAGCTTCCTCCTTCCCTTCCTCTTCTGCTTGACTTCACATTCTGTTTCAAAGTTTCCAAGTCAGAGGTATAACCAACTCAACTTAGAACAACTTCCTGCTCCTGATAGGAAGAGAAAAGCATCCCTTTCCTTCTCAACTGGCAGGAGGAGGAGATGAACCTCCCAGGGGAAGAAAATCCTCTGCCTATACTTCTCTGGCTCAAGAAAGAACAGAACTAGAACACACGTCTTCTGACTTTGCATCCATTGCATATGCTAGACTTGCAAATCCAACTGTCTACTGTAGCCAGATGAGTAATACAAAAAGTGAAGACCGCCGTATTTGTCTTACAATGGTAACTGTGGCCAAGATAGTTACTACTCATCAAATATTCTGTGTGTGCTTCCTTGTATTTCCCAGACTCCCCTGCAGTTAGGTTAGGGTCACGTGACTAGTTCTAGCCAATGGGCTGTGCATGAAAGCTGCTTCTATCACTTCTGGGTCAAGGCTGTTAACAGCTGGAAAGCCTCCTCTATTTTCTTCTTCCTCAGCTGTGGTGACTTTGGAGGTAACTACATAAGAGGGAGATGCTCTGCTGATCTACATTCTACTGTATACTAGGTAGAAAGAAATCTTTATTGTTAGGCCAATGAGATTTTCAAGTTTTGTCCAGAGCGCCAGTTAATGTTAATTACCCAAATGCAGCATCTTAAGCTGTATGCTTGAACAAAGACACAGTTTGTTTATCAAATTATAGACACATTTCTCACTGTCCTGATGGCATACGCTGTCTTCTATTTTTCCTAAAAAAATTAGTATTTGCAAATTATACATATATGGTTTATATAAATTTATATTACATATATAAATTATATATATAGGATAAAGGACTAATAATATCTGAAAAATATCTGAAATTTATAAAGAACTCGTACAACACAATAACAACAACTCCCACATAATCTGATTAAAAAATGGGCAGAGGAACTAAACAGACGTGTTTCCAGAGAAAACATCCAAAAGGCCAACATGTACATGAAAAGATGCTCAACACCACTAATCATCACAGCAGTGCAAATCAAAAGTAGAATGAGGGACTTCTCTGGTGGCGCAGTGGTTAAGAATCTGCCTACCAATGCAGGGGACACGGGTTCGAGCCCTGGTCCGGGAAGATCCGACATGCCACGGAGTAACTAAGCCCCTGCACCACAACTACTGAGCCTGCGCTCTAGAGCCTGCGAGCCACAACTACTGAGCCCATGCGCCGCAACTACTGAAGCCTGCATGCTCTAGGGCCCACGTGCCGCAACTACTGAGCCCGCATGCTGCAACTACTGAAGCCTGTGTGCCTAGAGCCTGTGCTCTGCAACAAGAGAAGAAGAGAAGCCACTGCAGTGAGAAGCCCGCATACCGTAATGAAGAGTAGCCCCCACTCACCACAACTAGAGAAAGCCTGTGCGCAGCAACGAAGATCCAAAAAAAAAAAAAGCCCTAAAAAAGTACAGTGAGATTACTTCACACCTGTGAATGGCTGTCATCAAGAAGACAAGAGATAACCAGTGTTGACAAGGTTGGAGAAGGGAACACTTGTACACAATTTGTGGGAATGTAAATTGGTTCAGCCATTACAGAAACAGTATGGAGGTTCCTCAAAAAATTAAAACTAGAACTACCATATGATGCAGCAGCTCCACTTCTGGTTTAAATCCAAAAGAAATGAAAACAGGATATTAAAGAGATATCTGCACCCCCACGTTCATTGCAGCATCATTCACAATAGCCAAGATATGGGAACAATCTAAGTGTCCACCAATTAATGTGGTTAAAAAAATGATGCAGTATGTAAATATATACAGTGGAATATTACTCAGCCATGAAAAAGAAAGAAATCCTGCCATTTGTAACAACATGGATGGACCTTGAGGGCATTATGCTAGATGAGAAAAGTCACACAGAGAAAGGCAAATACTGTATGATCTCATGCATATGTGGAATCTAAAGAAGTTGAACTCCCCAAACTAGAGTAGAATGGTGGTTACAGGGGTTGGGGGTGGGGAAATTGGGGACATGTTATTTAAGGGTACAAACTTGCAACTCATAGGGAAATAAGTCCTGGAGATCCAATGTACAGCACAGTGATTATAGGCAATAATACTGTATTATAAACTTTAAAGTTGCTAAAAGACTAGATCTTAATCATTCTCACCACAAAAAGGAAATGATAATTATGTGACAGAGGTGTTAGCTAATGCTACAATGGTAATCATATTGCATCATATAAATATATCAAATCAACATGTTATACATTAAACTTATACAATGGTATATGTCAGTTACATCTCAATTTTTAAAAAAATTTAAAACTGATAATAATAGTAGCTAATATTTATTTTGTCATCATAGTGTCCCTTTATTACCCTCAGTTTACAAATGAGGAAACTGAAGCACAGAGAAGCTAAGTAACTTGCCCTAGGTCACACAGCAAGTAGAAGTAGGGTTGGCAGATTTAGCAAATCAAAGAAACTGAGACATGCTTATACTAAAGATTATTCAGTGTTTATCTAAAATATAGGTTTAATAGGGTTTCCTGTATTTTATCTGGTAATCCTAAGTAGGAGGGGCTACCAAAACTTGAACCCAGACAGTCTGACTCCTGAGTCCATAGCTTTACTCACATGCTGCTCTACTTCTCAGCCTATTTTTAATTCTACACTTTTACTAAAAACATGGGCAAAAGAAATAATTCATTTTTTTTCAACTCTATTTGTGACAACAGGTAGATTTAAGTGGAGCAAGCACAATGGTAAATGGTCAGAGTGTTAGAGCCACAACACCAGACACACAACAGGGAGTGGCGGGGACTATGGCAAGTTTGAAACCATACGCTTCATCTAAATAACAGTTTCTACTAAGTATGACAGGTGAATGCCATGTGGGAATGCAGACTTCTTTTAAAAGAAAGCAGAAATACAGATTTTTTTTGGTGAAATTTTCCCATTTTAAGAGGTTGGTAACTCAGTTAAAATAATTATAATGCCTGGGCTCACATAGCTCAAGTCAAAAAGAACAGGTCTGTAGGCTGGAGTCAATCATTACTGCATTTGTCTTTAGGTTGCTGGGAAGTCTCATCTTCCCCTCAACTTTCTTCCTACGGAGGAGCTAGTTTGAGGGTTACAACCTAAAACTTAAAGTCATTATAGGTGTATATTTAATTTAAGTCAGTGGCTAGTTGGTGAACCTTTGGACAAGGCTTTGTGCTAAGCACGGCAGGGCTGCAGACATGAGCAAGTGACAATGCCCATCTTCCCTCGTATCTCATAAGTCATAACAAGACAAATAAAAGGAACACCAGGGCAGACGGGGGAGGGGGGGGGTAGGCTGTTAAGAGAGGGACAGACCTACCATAAAGAGTAAACGAACAGAAGAAAGGCATCAGGGTGATTCACTTAGGAAAGATTCCATTAAGAAGGGGACACTTTTGCAAGATGACGGACAGGCACGGTTTCAGTAAACTTAGCGAGTTAAAGAAAAAGGGAGCAGCATAAACATGGCGTAGACTTGAGAGAGTTTTCAGTTTTGCTGGAGCAGAAAATGCTTTTAGAAGTTGGAGCTAGATCAGGTTGGAAAAGGAGGTTAGGGACCAGGCAAGGAAGATTCGAATCAAAACAGCACACTCGTGATAGATCTAGACCACTTTTATCAGCTCACACTTTATACCACCCAAAGCCCTCACTGAAGCTTTCTCAATTTGCGCACCTGGGTAGCATAGTTTCTTTACCTCTGGGAAAACTGAGTAAGAGAGGTTAACTAGTTTTCTCAAGGTTACAAAGAAAATCAGAGAGAAAGGTAGGATCAATACACGGATCGTCTAAGTTAGGGGCTGGCAAACTTTCTGTTAAGAGTTGGAGAGCAAATACTCTTAGCTTTGTGGGTCAAACTGTCTCTGTTGCAGCTGCTTTCCTCTGCCATTGCTGGGTGAAAACGGCCACAGACACTCTGTGAACGAGTGGGCGTGGCTCTGTTCCAAGAAACCATTACTTACAAAACAGGCAGCAGGCTGGATTTGGCCATGGCTGCAGTTTGCTGACACCTGGTCTAAAGTTTTTCATAACATGGTTTCAAAGGTGCTTTGGGAATTTGTTGACTTTGTTCACTTGGCCTAGAACAGGGCCTGAAATATAACAGGGGCTTAATAGATGTTTGTTGACTGAAAAAAAAGTCACGTTCCCTGAAATGTAATAGATACATCAACAACCTACTTTAATATATTTGGCCTGAATGTCATCCTTTCTACTACCTTCCCCCTCTAGCCATGTTCAATTGCATCAAGTCCTATTGATACTACTTTTAAAATATCTTTCTCCACCATCCACTGCCACCACCATCTCTTGCCTGAACTATTTGAGCAGAGTCAGTCTCTACACATATCCCCTCCTGTCACCATCTAATTTAGCCTCAACACAGAAGCCACATCTGAACAGCAGATAGGCCCTGCTTAAAACTCATTGGATACTGTAAATAGTGCTGCAATGAACATTGGGGTGCATGTATCTTTTCAAAATAGCTTTTTCATTTTCTTTGGATACATATCCAGGAGTGAAATTGCTGGATCATATGGGAGCTCTATTTTTAGTTTTCTGAGAAACCTCCATACTGTTTTCCAGAGTAACTGCACCAATTTACATTCCCACCAACAGTGTACGAGGGTTCACCTTTCTCCACATCCTTGCCAACATTTGTTATTTCTGTTTTTTTTTGATAATAGCCATTCTGACAGGTGTGAGGTGATACCTCATTGTGGTTTTGATTTGCATTTCTCTGATGATTAGCTATGTGGAGCATCTTTACAGGCCTAAAAAGTCCTGTTTCATGTGCCTTTTGATACTGAATTATATCAGCTATTTATATATTTTTGGATATTAACTTCTTATCCGTCATATCATTTCCAAATATATTCTTCCATTCAGTAGGTTGTCTTTTTTGTTGATAGTCTCCTTTGCCATACAAAAGCTCTTAAATTTAATTAGGTCCCATTTGTTGATTTTTGCTTTTATTTCTTTGTCTTAGGAGACAGATCAAAAAAAAAATTGCTACGATTTACGTCAAAGACTGTTCAGCGTATGTTCTCTTCTAGGAATTTTATGGTTTCAAGTCTTACATTAAGGTCTTTAAGGCATCTTGAGTTTATTTTTGTATATGGTGTTAGGAAATGTTCTAATCGCAATGGAAAACACTAATTTGAAATGATATATGCACCCCAATGTTTACAGCAGCATTATTTATAATATCTAACACATGGAAGCAACCTAACTGCCCATCAACAGAGGAATGGATAAAGAAGATGTGGTAGATATATATATATATATATATATATATATATACATATATATATATATGTATGTGTAGATATATATATATGTATGTGTAGATATATATATATGTATGTATATATAGATAGATATACAGTGGAATATTACTCAGCCATAAAAAAGAATGAAATTTTGCCATTTGCAACAATGTGGATGGACCTAGAGAGTATTATGCTTAGTGAAATAAGCCAAATACTCTGTTATCATATATATAGAATCTAAAAAAATAAAACAAACAAATGTATATAACAAAACAGAGACAGAATCACAGATATAGAGAGCAAACTAGTAGTTACCGGTGGGGAGAAGGAAGGGGGAGGGGCACGATGGGGGTAGGGAATTAAGAGGTACAAACTACTATGTATAAAATAAATAAGCAACAAGGATACATTGCATAGCACAGGGAAATATAGCTATTATTTTGTAATAACTTTAAATGGAGTACAATCTATAAAAATAGCAAATCACTGTGTTGAACACCTGAAACATAACATTATAAATCAACGACACGTCAACTAAAAAAAAAAGTCACTTTGAAATAACTCAGTGGAATCCTACCTTATTTTGAATAAAACTAAACAACCCTCTGACCTCATCTGTGATGGCCCCTGTACCCACTACCGTTCCACTCACTGTGCTCTCTTTTCAGATGACATGGGGCTCTTTCCTGCCACAGCGCCTTTGCACAGCTCCCCCCTTTCCATTACCTTTCTTTCATTTGTCTAGTTCAAAGCTTTTTCAGTGTTCAAAGCTCCTTTCAGTGTTCAAAGGAAGACTCTCTACACCAGGTCAGATACCCTGCCTTCTCTCTCACCACAGTCTTTATTATACACATTTGTAATCAGGCAATGAATTATCTGATTTATTGGTTAATGCCTGTCTCCCTGCTTCTTTTGCTCATCACTGTATGTCCTAGTACCAGCATAGTGTTTTCCATGTAGTAGGTACTCCTAAGTAGTTGTTGAATGAATGTATAACAACACAGAATCAATTTTGGAAAGGACCTTAGAACTTCAGTTGAAATCTTCTGACCGGTGCAACATTCTCAACAATTTAAGTGGATTTTTAAGGTGCTGATCTTGTTCCTTGGTTTCTGCAATCCGAAGCAGTGCTATTTTATTGATTTGCTACTCTCTAACAGGTACCTTTGTGAAAAATGCTAATCACAATCTTCCAAAGTGTTAAGACTCATGGCAGCTGTGGGAATCTCCCCTAGAGCTGGTGAGCTCTCCCCTCCATTTCCACTTTTCATAATTTTCCAATTTTTCTATAATTATCAGGTATCACTCTTATGATGAGTTAAAGTTTTATAAAGTCATCTTGAATTTACATATTGCCTTTCCCTCCAAACACAGGGATGCTTATTACAAATGAATTATTTAATGTTTAGTTGTAAAATAGTTCAAGTATAAAGAACAGAATGAAAAATAAAACTGCATCTACAACTCAAGCCTGGTGCTTTAAAACTGTTTGGCTTTTTGTTTGTCCTGAAGGAATAAAAGAGCAGAAGTTATTATATTCAATTCCATTTTACAGATGGATTAATAAGCAAAGGGTTTAGATGACACTTCTGTGATGATACAGAATAGAAAAGGGAAGGAACTGGGATTATATTCAACACAATTCAAGTACCCATAGATGGTCTCATCTTGAGTTTTCCCATATTCTGTGATACACAAAGAGTAGCTCTCATTTTGCATTCAGAATACTGCTGAAAAATGGTGAAAATTAAAGTCCTCTTGAGGGCATAATACAAATTGACCTTGAATGAAGAACAACCTCTTGAGGTTGTTCAAATCCTCATATTCAATGATTAATTGGGAAAAGCCACTATGGCCTCTATCTCACGACTGGAAAACCTAGAACAGAAGGAAAGCACATGGCTTCTTCCAGACGCGTGTCAAGCCTGCATTTCAAGTAGGTGACTTGTAGGCCTGTTAGACTTTTGCTGCTTCCTTGGTGTTTAGTTATATATAAAAGAACATTTTCACTCCTAGATTTTGTATTTCAGGTACTAATAGTCCCTCAAATGAATTAAAGGACAAAAGGAAGACTCTTCATGGGCGATCTATCCTCTCTTTCTGTGAGCTTTTATTCTTTATCAAGAGGCAAGGTCCAGTTTCTGAGATGCTTATCTGGGTATCTTGTCACCTGGTTTGTGGTACTAAGTTAAGACAACCTCCAAGAGTGTAAGAGAAACTTGGTGAGAAGTGGTAAGAACAGCTCTTTTGACTTGTACAGTTCCCCTCGGTGGGGATGAATTAACTCTAGCTAAACACATTAGTGCCACCTATTGGAAAAATATATTTTAATAAAGTTGCAGGCTTAAAGTTGTACTACTGGAAAATGTCTCCCTCGATGGCAATTTCCCCTGCCAAAGAAAAACAAAGTGAAGCCAGCTCACTGAAGGAACGGTAGGTGAGCTCTAGGTATTTTGTTTGGTGGGGGGAAAAAAAAGCTTTCATTTTTAACTGGATACAAAGAAAATATGAAATAATAATGAACTCTGAGACCCACAAACACCATAGTTCGGGAAAGAGCTTTGCTGCAAGTTGTCACATGGCCACCTCTAATGGGGACTGAGTTTCCTGGGGTGTAAGCATAGCAGGCTATTCTCATGAGCTGGGGGCTTTCTTTTTTGAGCTCTGTTACAAAAGGACCCAGAATTCTGGACAAGAGGCAGGGATGACCACGGGAGACCTGATCTATTGTATCTTTTCAAACAAAGGAAAAAGCACCACCCCCACCCCTTGTTAATTAAGAACAGAAATTACTTGGTTGTAAATTACAAAACGGCCCTTCTCACCCTCCTCCCTACTCTCCCCTACCACCAAAGTACTTTTAACACAACAGTATGAAATCTGTAGGAACATCCTTTCTGGGGAAAAATGTTACAAAGAAGGTAAGCAACAAATAGGACAATATGTATGTATCATCTGCTGTGTGTAAATTCAAAGAAAAAGAAGAGGAGAAGGGGAGGAAGGGGAGGGGGGAGACGGGGTAGGAGGAGAATAATTCTGGCAAAGGGCATAATCATTCTCCTGAAATAAATCAGAAACAAAACAAACCACAAAACCGAAAATCTGTTCATGGAAGTTTAGGGTAGGGAGACGGATTTTGCTTTTCGGTTTATGTTTCTGTACTTAAAATTTTTTCTGGTCATATATACCTAATTATTTGTTTTAATTCAAGAAAAAAAAAATGGCATGGCAAAGCTAATCTATGGCATGAGAAGTCCAGATCAAGCTTGTGCTTGGAGGTGGGTAGTACCCTAGAAGAGGTCAAGAAGACTCTAGGCAGATGATGTTTTCCCTTGATCTGGGAACTGGTGGAGCTGGTGCCAGTAACAAAGGTGCATTCAGTCTGAAAATTCACCGAGCTGTCTATTTCTGATTTGTATACTTTCCTACATGTGTGTTCAGCTGGAATAAAAGTTTCAAGAATTATGTCAAGAGGAATCCTTGGGTAGTAAGATTACAGACCAGTTGTTTTCTTTCTATCTCCCTGTATTAAAAAATAAACTAATAAATGTTATAAAAACCAATGAAAAGCGACTGGATTTTGAGATTTTGTTTCCCAAATGTATGTTTCAAATACATCTGTTTACACATCGTTGTGGTCAACAGAGTGAGAAAAAACTGGCTGTCATCCGTGCTGAGAGTTTCCTTCACACGAGTCGGTGTGGGGATCTCCTCTGCAGCCTTGCTAGTTCAGCCTGGTCTCAGTGTCCTGGCAGGGAGACATGGCAGGGCCCTTGGCCCACAGGCCCAGGTTTTCGATAACCAGTGCAAATGCTCCTGTGTTCTTTCATGCGAGGCTGTTCAGCGGCCGGGAGGCCCAGCATACACACTCTGAATCAGGCAAACTCCTCTCTCCCTCCCTGGCAAGGGCACCTCAATCGCTCCCGGTCTGCAGGAATCCACCTGTTCAGGTTACCTGTTTACCAGCGAACATTTGATGGGCTTGCAGATATCCTGGCAGATAAGTTTTCAAATGACCATGCCTACCATGTCCTTTATTTGGGAGAGCCACCGTATACCCCTGCAGCTGGCGAACAAGTGTGCTGCATTTCCTATCAGCTTCTGATAAGGATGGGGAACACTGAAGACCCAGGTAGGATTACAAGGGAACCGTTTGTGTGTGCTTGACAAACGTCACGCTACCACCTGACGTTTTACATTCAGGGTATTATCAGTTGTGCTAAATGCACAGGTTAGAACTTTAATCTTGTTCCACTAAGATGGCAGATAAGGTTGGAGTGAAATCAGTAAGGGGCTTTTTCTATCACTCCAAAGAAAAGAGTCTTAGGGGCTGAATGCTTTGCTTTTGTAATTTTCCACTAGGTTATCCTTTTCTTTTAAAAAGCACGTGATTTAACTCTCACATGTGTTCTTACGGATGGCAACGGGCATTCCAAAGTGGATTTATAGATTTATTTATCTTAAAACTTGGGGCAGGATAGAAAAAAAATCTAGAATTTAAGAAGAACAATGATCTGTTTCCTGGTATAATGTCCTAATTTTTCACTATGTGGAAAACGGACTTCAATAACAAAAAGGAGTGAGCAGTATTTGCTATAACAGTGGTAATTTTAGCAGCTGTCATTTGTCAAATACCTACTATGTGCCATGTGCTGAAGTCCAGCTTTAATATGAACTGAGGCATTTCATTTCTATCACACATCATTCCTACTATACAAGAGAGGAAATATGTCTTGAGGCGTTTGAAAACACGTCCCAGGACACATAGGTGGGATGTAAGTTGCAGAGGTGGGGCTTGACCTCAGATCTTTTTTTTTCTGAAGGCCTCTCTTTCCCACTTTCTTTCTGCCTATGTTACGCTAATCTATTGCTACTGCCCTTGTCACTCGTGGAAGATTTACAGCTCAACAATTTGGGGCTATCCATTGGCTTCTTAGGGTAATAATACTCGAGGAAAACACAGAAACCGACTCTTTCACAACCAACTCTAGGAGGCTGGCAGCTTAGGAGACAAAATCTTTTAACTTTGAAGGAGTCTTGGTAGGTTTGAGAAGGTTACGTCATTCTAGATTCTTCTGGGCAGAAAAAGACTGAAGAATGGATTCTAATAAAGTTGAGCCTGGTCTTCGTGGTGATGGTGGTGGCGTGATTTTATGGAATATAGCTCTCTTGGCTGAGATTGCAAGAGCTGGATCGAGTCATGTCAGAGATGCTTGGGAAACCATATGGTAAGGGAATTCCTATTTTAGGGGTTTGGGAGGTGGTGACTGAGGTGGGAGCCTACTTTATTTGCTTCTTAAAGAGCCAATCTAAAAGCACACAACCCAGGGCCAACTATCTTCTCAATTTATATGTACACAAGCACTGGATATCTAAAGTGAATAGAAGTGTATATAATTTAGAAATGGTGTATTTTCAGGTTTGCGATCATTTTTGATAGAGGTCGGCTCCCTGAGATACCAGCAAATGAAACAGAGAAATGGGAAAACAAATACTCATTCCACTTAATCAATTCTTGGGGAATGGGACTTGTGTGTATACATACTTTACAGTATTATCGTCTTCGCTTGGCTTGGCATCCAACCCAGTGGTGGTATAAACTTTAAGGTCAAGGGCTAATTTGGTTCCAGAAGTTGCCATAAGAATCCTGCTGCCCACAGAAAGATGACAGTTTTGAACAGTGGATTCCCCAACGCCAGAGGTCAGATGAGGCGGACTTTACCAAGTTTACATAACAAAGAGCAATTCTGTTAACTAAAATGATTAATTCCTGTCAGCACACATCAAACAAAACTGTTACAAAACATTATTGTCTGGGTTCACATTGCATAGTAAGGGTTTTTCACAAGTTCCATTTCCAATAACTCTTTTGAAAAAGCCATAATTTTTTTTTTTTTTTTTTGAGGGGGTGGTGGTGAGCAGACATCAATTTCCAGAGGAATCCATGAATGGGGCTGAGTAGGCTGCCGTCTTAAGTGCGAGACATGTCACAGTGATGTGGCAGGAAAAACACAACAGCCCTTCTGAGGAAAGGGGGCCTTGCAGGGATCAGGGATTGAGGAAAAATGCGCCGCAGGACAAAGCCTGGATTGTCTCTCTCCTCAGAGACAATGGGGTATTTAAAAGGCTCACGGCATCAGAATTCCAACTTACTCCTTTAAGGCATTTTCAAGTCTTATGTCTCACAGCTGACAGTAAAAGTGAGGAGAGAAAGCCTGCTTTTGTGAGCTCTTTTGCAATGAGGGAGGCAGCTGGATTTGAAGATCCTGTTCCTCTGCCAGCACGGTGATTCTTGAAAGGCCTAACAATTTAACGAGCCCATTTTCTGCTTCTTAGAAAGTAGCGACGGGGGTCAGGGAAAAGCACTAAATCCCCACACTGAAAGGTCTTGGTGCGAGTACCGATTCTGCCAGTTATTTGGGTGACCTTAAGCATGACCCTCAAACCTTCCTCATTTGTAAAGAACAGTAACTGTCCCCGAGCCCATTTCTCTGGGTTGCTGTGAAAAACAAAGGCAATAATGTATGCAAAGGTAGTTTATTACCAAGAGTTTCAGAAACAGAAAGGACCATTAGCTTTAACATTCCTGTATGGACAATGCTCTCCCTTGAAAAAGACTTCAGGGAGGGGGTTTTCAACATAAGTTAGGACGTTTTTCCTTTGATTAATCCTCTTCTTAGGCTATTGAATCTCTTAGCTTCCTAGTCATTTGGTTAAATTATCTGCACCAAAGTGACTGTAATAATAGCGAACCTTAGGGTGGGGACACCCATCGTTTCTAACCAGATCCTTAAATTACCCTCATTTCCAAAGCTAGGACATCTTATACTGATATGCTCTCACTTTTCTTCCTCTTTGGCCAACTCAGTAAAAGTGAATCGTCAAGATCAGTGTAAGTTTCTACACAAAAATGAACTGTATTGGCCTTGGCACCAAGGGACTAAGACCTCAGTTGCAAAAATTAAATTCAAAAAGCTGGAAGAAAAATGCCATATTAACATTTAAAAGCTGCAGTTTTCTCTAGATGCCAGAGTACACACGGCCAGTTATAGGACAACCAAAGCAAACAGCGCATTAAATTTGGGTGCACGTTGCATACGTGTGGTATGAATTCACATTTACAGAGCTTTGTCGGGGGAAGGAGCAGACATTACTGTGGAGCAGGTGCTAACGGTTAGGAGTCCTTCATGAATTGTCTTTCTCCTTTTTCTTTGGCCAGTCATCTTCAAGACTCAAGTGGATATTCCACACCAGACCCCACACTTATTTCTGGCAGAAACGTGCCACCCTCACAGAGACCATAAATGGGAAAGTTGAGTTTTCGATTTAGGATTTCTAGAACACATTACGGCAGATGCCTGGGAAAGCTTTGGAACACTGTTCAATGTACTTGCTCTCGCAGAAATGATCCTGGGGAGTCACCTTGGTCAGCATTAGGAAGGGAAATTATCTCTAAGGCCCGAAAGGTAGGTATGTCCCTTTCTAAGAAGGTTTGCAGGCATTTAAGACAGTCTCTCTTGGGAGGTTTTGCTGCCCGCTCCAATGTTCAGGAAAGGGAGTATTAGAAAATGTTTTGCTTGAGAAATTTCCAGGCCCTCGGAGTGACTTGTGGCATGAGAGGTTGGTTGGGATTCTAATAGATGGTAGATGCTTGTGCCCTCCCTGACCCAGTGTAGAAGGGCAAGCTTCCAACCCAGGTAACTTCTGGGCATGTGAATGGTGGAAGCTTGGCCATGAAGTGTCAGCTTTGTGACCTGCCCCTGTATCCCCAGACTAGGATCTGTCTGATACCCCCTATTGGGGTTTGACTCACCAGGTCAATGCTCCCCCTTGTGTTGATTTCTGGAGCTGCTCTCAGAGAGGAAGTGCGGGGTGGGTGTAGGGGGTTAGAATGCATGTTCTGGAAATGAACACTGGTGACCTCCAAACTGAAGAAGGGGGTGGTGACATTCCAGTTACACGCCTGTTCCAAATAGTACATATGGCTTTCTCTTTCAGTTTTTGAGACAACTCTCGAACTGGCTGCTTTCAAATTCTCTTGCTTCGCAATTCTGACCTGAATTCTCCCCACCTCACAAATATCTTTCTCGGTCACATCTCTTGTTTGAGTGAGTGGAGATGAAATGACGCACAGCCTGATTGATTACAGTGTGATGTCTGTACCAGGTGTCAGGCCAGCCAAACAGCTTGACATGTGTTTGCATGAAACCAAACTATAACCTTCCCAAACTTAACTTCTTTGTTTCATTTAATGCAGTCTTACTTACCAATGTATTTTTGAATGGTTTTTGGGTGTAGTTTAAAATACTGGGTTACAGCTCTGCAACGGGTACCTACCTCATGTTTATTTAACCACAGACAGCAGCTTCCTTTGAAAATGAAATCAGTTATCATGTATATCATTTATGGACCGATTCATTCCAGTCCACGTTTTGTTTGACCTTAAGCTGTGTCCGCCAGTATTCATAACAGTTGTCCTAAGCAGCACCAAGACCTTAGCGGATGAAAGATAAAGCACGTGTTTGGTCTATGACCTTGATTACAACATGTTTTGATGTGATGATATGGATTTACCTTGGCTCACATTTGTTTGACCACGGCCACAGATAATGTTTCAAATCAGAAGAGAATCATTTACATGGGGGAAAATATCCCCTGAGTTTGAGTCAACATGGTGGGAACCCAGCCTAAAACTAGGTTTTTGGGGAAATCAAACAGTAACAAGTCCCAGGTAACAAACATGTAATGTCACAACTACTATATATATTACATATTCATTTAAATCAAGGCAACATCATCACTAAGCACCTACTATGTGTAGGAAGAGTCTAAGAACCTTGATAAACATTGTTTCTTATTCTATACACCACAATTTTAACAAGTTCCAATCACTATTTGTTTTCCATTCACTCAACAATGAAAGTTCTTTCACCGTGCCAGGCAATCACACCTAAGTATTTGCCCTTCTCAGGGTTTAACAAAACGTTTCAGACACAGACTATCAAAGAATGAGGACTATACAAATGTCTCCCTGTGATAACAGGACTCAGTGGCGACTAGAGCGGCTCCAAGTCTCCAGAAAGTTTCCACAGCCTCCCAGGGCCGTCCTGCCACGTGACTGCAGGAACTTGAAGTGGCTCCAAAGACTGAGACCAAGGTGACTGTCCTCACCCTTCCAGCAAGAGTCCGTGCAGGGCCTTTGTACCATTATCACAGGGGCAGGGGCTTTATGACCATCTCCTCGCCATTGCCCTTTAGGCCAGTCCCTTTGTATTATGGACGAGGACGTGAGGACCAGAGTAAAGTGACTTGTTCAAGGTCACTGTTAGTCTATCTCTGTGCCAGGACTGGAGCCCCAGTCTGAGGACTCCCATTTTTATGGTCTTTTCTTTCGCTTAATCTAAAGCATCTTAATCGTTTTGATTTCTGAATGAACGGTGTCCTCTGTCACCTCTGAGCTTTTGCAGACAAGCTGTTCTATCTGCAGGTCCACAGTCTTCCTATATACCCATGGACCCTCACTTTTGACAAGTGACTGGTTTATTCCTAAGATCTTAGTTAAAACATCACTTCCTCTAGAATACTCTTCCAGACCCTCTGAGACTGAGTTAGGTGTCACTCCCGTGTGTTCTCCTGCCATCTGTACTGAAGCCAATTCCAGCATTTTTCACCCTATAGCGTAATCATCAGGATCTCCCGCAGGCTGCAGGCTGAGTGATGACAGGGACCCATCATGCCAGGTTGTATCCCTGATGTTGAGTGCAGTGCCTGGGGCTCAGTAACTGTATTTTGATTGGATAAATGAATGAAAGAACCAGCATTCTCTCTTCACAGAGTGAGGGCTGAGGGAAGAATGCTACTGATGGGTAGGGACCCAGCTTGGACAGGTGGAGAACTGGTAGAAAAGGATATGAGTCTGTGAAGTCTAGATCCCAGATGAGCCTTCCTCTGTGGTTATTCGCCTTTGAACCTTAGAATATGTACTCTTCCAATTTTAATGATTTGGAATTTCTAGAGAGGCTTACAACAAAGCCATGAGGAATTTAGGAAGGACATGGCTAAGAAGACCCGACCCACCATTGCTCTTGGGCTCTGCTGGAGAACACTTCCCAGAAGAGGCCCATCAAGGGCCTTCTCAGAGGCTCCCCTGGGATCAGGCAGGAGCTGGGCCTTTTACCTGCCAGTGTACCTGGTTAACGCCTACCTTTTTAAAAAATTCCTTGCAGATGCTGCCAAGGGTGATTCTTCTTCCAAGTCACTGCTGTGATGCAGCTCATACAGGAAGGGAAGAGGGATATTCTTGTACTAAATAACCCAGGTGCCTACAGGGTTCCCAGGGCGGGCAGCTTAGAGGCTTAGCAGAGGCATGGATTTCCTAGGGTACCTCTCGGGGCCAGCTGGTTGGCATTGCAGCCCCAAGAAGCTGATGTGGCAGAATTCTGGCCTTGACATTGGAGAGGAGGTGTTTCCCACTGTGCCTGAAGCAGGTACCTTGTTCTGGAGATCAAAACTCGGCTTTTATATCTGCAGAGCAATAAGGCTCTGGACATTTTCACATTGGCTGTCACATACTCCATGAGGGTCCTCCTCAAAGGCCAGAGCCCACCTTCAAATTCCAGGGCTAAGGCAACATGCACTAGAATAGGACGGTTACTTAGTACTATGGTTTAGGAAAAACTCAATTGTTCCTCCCCTAAGTGACTTCCCATATTACTCTTCTAGCATGTTTTCTCACCTATAAAAGGACATATTTGAAGGAAATCACCTGCAAAGTCCATTTTACTTCTACATTTCTTTGATTTTACCATCAGAGTCCCTAGTTCCTCTCTCAGAATATTTCCTGTAAAATGCTAGTTGCCCCAACTAAACAAAAACAAAGTAAATGAACCAACAAAACCAAACAAAAACAAACAAGTAGCTACAGAGAACAGAGTAGTGGTTACCAGAGGGGAAGAGGCAAGCAAGAGAGCAAACTGGGTAGAGGGGGTCAAGTGTATGGTGACGGTTGGAAATTAAATTTTTGGTGGTGAGCACAGTGTAGGGTAAACAGAAGTAGAAACAAAATTATGCACACATGAAACTTATATGTTATACTATGGACGTTTGGAGAAGATCTTGACATTGTCCCTGCCCTACAGCAACAAGGGTTTGGAATATGGGCCATGGGTTTCAGGAGGTTGCCGGTCCTGAATGAGAGGGTGAGGAAGTGGATAGGTATGATTTTGGTGGGTCAATCTCAGAGGTGCTCTGTACTAAGGAGCCTTTACATGTGGTCATTACTGAGCTTTCTGCCTAATTCACTCTTCCAACAAGTACTCATCAATCGCCCACTGTGTGTCCTTGTGAACTGCATTATTATTCTAGGCACCGGGGACGGTGGTGAATAAGATGTGCTGACAAAAACTGGAAACCCAGTGGGGTGTTGGTAAGGGAAGGTCTTGCTATTGGGCCACAGAGTAGCTTGATCATTTAGGAAAAAAATATTATTTTACACTGAAATGTTGAAAGACTCTCAATGTGTGGTATTTCACAACTCAGCCATTCTAGAACTGCAAATATGGGGCCTTGGAAGGTATTGCCCTAGGCGACCACAGATTACAGGCAGCACATTAGACAGAAATCTCTGATTTATGAGACGGGTGAGATAACATCTTTTAGGAAAGGAGACTGGGAAATCACCTCTGTTGGGGATCTTTAAAGAGAGAATAGCTATCAGTCTAGAAGCACCGAGCTGACTTCTTGTTCTGCTTATGCCAGGCTGTGTTGGCATATGACCAGAAGGGTAGGGGCTCTGAGTCTGCTTTTTGGCGGTGGCAATGGGGGCGGTCTTAAGTTTCCTGCCACTGATGACCCACGGCCTGGATGAGGGCGAAGGGTAAACTTATCTAACCGACAGGTACAAGAATTCAGTGGAACCCCATAGCATTGACTGAACACATACGTTCAGGATGGCTTATTACAAGCCCAAGTGTGCCTGTTCTGAGGAACTGCTCGAGAACTGATAGAAGTGATTTAAAGTAAGAGAGGGGGGAGGGCTGGAGGACAAGTAAGTTTGAAAAATGCTTTGCTGATCAAAGTCAACCAAGTTTCTTTCCCGCAGGACTCCTCAGAGTCTTTAATGTGAAAATGTACCTTTTGAAGCACTGGGGTGGGGGCCAGGAGGGAGAGCCTGGAGCAATTTGCAAATATATTTGGAAAAATGCAACCCTTCCCTAGAGGCACATCATATGGGGCCAGTGTTCTTGGAAGATGCTTTGGAAAGCACTGGCTTAGGAAGACACTGTCATCAGGCTTGAGCTATAATTTAGAGCAAAATTAAGGGAGCTATTTCTCTTTTTCTCCTTTTACTGAGACGTGCATTTTAATATGAAGAAACATTTTCTTCAGCACTTTAATATTTTCAAAATTGCTATGCTACCCATTAGAGAAAATACCTCAAGTAAAGCAAAACAGAAATTTTAAAAATAAATAAAATTAAAAACCACCTCCCCCCCTGAGTCCCTTGTATTTAAAAAATACATGTTCTTATTAGGCTTCATAGGGGTCAAGAAAAACCTTAATTTTTTTTTTTTGTCTTTTGAAAAATATTTACCATTTGTAGTGTAGGGAACTTTTTTTAAGTTAGATATAAAGATCTCTCTCTATATATTTACAGCTATTTATCCCTCTATCTATGTATCTGTTGATCCATTATATTTATATAGTCCATAAGTTAAAAATATATAACCCTAAAAAAGAACGACAAATAAAATATAATCTTTGTGAAGACCCGTGGACACCTGAAATATTTAAAGGAAAATCTTTAAAAAGGAAGAAATACAGTATAAATCAATCTATTTATTATATAACTGTGGTTTTATCATATTTAAACCATAATTATAAATATATTACTAAAGATTTGGTTTGGTAGGACTGCAGCAATTCCAAAACCAGCTGGAAGGCTGGATTAAAATGTCATTTCCTGGGGCTTCCCTGGTGGCGCAGTGGTTGAGAGTCTGCCTGCCGATGCAGGGGACACGGGTTCGAGCCCTGGTCTGGGAGGATCCCACATGCCGTGGAGCGACTGGGCCCGTGAACCACAGCTGCTGAGCCTGCGTGTCTGGAGCCTGTGCTCCGCAGCAAGAGAGGCCGCGATGGTGGGAGGCCCGCGCACGGCGATGAGGAGTGGCCCCTGCTTGCCGCAACTGGAGAGGGCCCTCGCACAGAAATGAAGACCCAACACGGCCAAAAAAAAAAAAAATAAATAAATAAATAATAATTAAAAAAAAAATGTCATTTCCTGAGTCCCAGGCCCAGAGATCTGATTCAGTGGGCCTGGTGGGGGGCCTGGGAACCTGCATCTTTAACAAGCTCCCCAGTATCCCCAGTAGTTCAGATGAACGGATGCCACTTTGAGAGAAATTAGGTTAGAGGTTAAGAAACAATATGAGGTATGGGAAACATGTGATTGAGGCTATGTGATGTACTCGACTGTATGCAAATTTAAAGTGGCCAATATAATTTTGAAACAACATTAAAAAAATATGCTTTATTATAAAATGTTTCTAGGCAGCTGGGGTTTTGTGATGGGCATTATGGAATAAATGGATGTGGTGGGATAAATAGTCTGACCATATTTTTTTCTATTACTCTCCTTTGATAACAGAGGATGTGTTTTGTATGTCCCAAGTTTATCTGCTTGGGGAGAAAAAGACATGGGTCAGTATTTGCAATTTCAGGAACATTTTACATCGGCTTCATGTGTTGAGTTTATGATATATAAGGTTACAAAGCATTTTCCTCCATAAACACAGTTTATAGGGCAGATTAGATTGGCCCTTCTGACAGATTAGATAGGTTTTCGTTTTAGCCTTTGATGAAATGCAGCAAGAGCACAAGGAATGTAGTTTTTAAAATGTCATCGTAATAAAAGGTTCTGGGATTAGCCCCTGACTCTGTCAGCTACCATGAGAAAGTGAATGAGTCGGTGGGGCATTACCAGCTACCAATAAGACTTACTCTTGTGCACAATGACAGGAAAAGAGGGGTCCCTTTTCTCTGGAATAAGGATGGTCATTGCTGCCTCGTATGAAGAAACCACATCATCAACCAAAGATGGACATACTTGTGTGAACTCTGAGAATATTCACCACCCAGAGTGAATCTTAGTTTTCCTTAATTAAAAAAAAAAAGCTATAAAAGCAGCTTCTTTTCACTCCATCAGTTATACATCTTTGCTTTTCTCTCCACCTAAAACTGGGGCTCTTAAATTCTGAGGGGCCATTAACTCCATTATATGATTGTATATGAGCAAGTTTATATGTTTTCCTAATATCTATTTGGTTAGTGAGAGGAGAAGGACACATCGTGTCGTCTGTGGCTGCCACAATTTCCCTGGTGTTTTGTACAAAATATAAACCCAAGTTAATCCCTACAACAGCCAGTTCTCTGGATGAGGAAACTGAGGCACAGAGAGGTTAAGTAAGTTGCCCAATGTCACACAGCTAGTAAATGATGGAAGTAGATGCAAACTCAGGTAGCCAGGCTCGAGAGTCATTCCTCTTAAACTGCTATTCTACACTCTCCCTTATAATATTAACAATATGGTTAGGCTCAAAGAACTCCAAAGAGATTGGACTGGATGGGTGAGATGATAAGAATCAAGATCTAATAGGAGTAAATAAGGGTTCAGTGGAATTATTAATAAGTACACACCCTTTAACTTCCAGCATGCCTATCCTCTATTTCTCCTTCAACATATCGCCTTGATAGACTGAGCCCTAATAGCTCTTGGAAGGGGAAATGATAGTGGAGATAATGAATAACAACAAAACAAGAGTAGCAGAAATACTAATGGTACTAGGAATGCTAACGTGTTGTGTATTTGCCATCTGAGCACCTCCATGTACACTTCACACAGAACATTTCACATACATCATCTCCTTTAATCTTCTCCACAAACCCATTTTTCAAATGAAGGAACTAAAGCTTAGAGGTGCTGTAATGGACTCAAAGTCACATCATTAGTAAGTAGCAGAGCCTGAATTCACCTAGGGGGAAGGACGTTCTTCAGTAAGGTGACTCCCTGAATCTCTTGTTGAGAGGCCCTGAATTTGTATTCAGAACACCACAGACAGCTTGTTTTGTAGCTCACCACTTGCTTCAGTGTGACAGTCGTTCATACTATTTGCCAAGTATTTCCAGGTTTCCACCTTCTGAGCACTTAGAAGGATTTCATTGATTCCCCCGTCCCTCTCCTCTGCCTACCCGCCATTGGCACAATACTGTCAATCAGACTACAGACTTTATTTCATTTCCTCCAGTTTTCACGAGCACTCATGGGTGTGTGCTGGAGGTGGGGGGGGGTGCTTGTCTCTGTCATCTGAGCCCATGGGTAGCGTATCTGGTCACTTTAAGATTTGGTGGTTGTTACCACAGCAGAGCTTACCCTACCCTGACTCATTCATCTAACCTCCCCTTCACTTAGGTGCAAACTCAAAGGTCACCTGATTCCTGGAAAACACTCCTTTGCCAGAAGCCATGGACAAAAATGTTTCCACTGGTCATTTGGAGATCAGAGGTGATTCTGGGTTTTCTGGGTGAGGTGGGATCGGAGGGGGCGGGGGGGGGGGTGTTGTCACATCTATATATTTTCTTTGCTTTTAGCTTTTTAGACAATACTTTGTTACTTGAATCAGGTTGGAGAAGTCAGGCCTCCTGAGAAGTGAAGGCCCAGGACATGTGGCAGTGACAAGCCTGATAATGTGAGAAGAGAGGTGACAGAAGGATCATAGAAGAGCTTAGTATGTATAGGGTGGGAAAAAAAGATTTTATTACCAACGCTCTCGCATCAACTGAACAAACATGCTGATGTTATTTCACGTCTCATCCACACAGCCTGGCAAAATATGATGAAAGCATGATAAGTGAGGAAAGATTTGTGCTTTCCCAGAATTACCATTTTTCTCTCCAATACTGTAATTTTTTGTGGCAAGTGTTCAAATAGCCAATCTACTTTGGAAATTACTTTTTTCCCCTTTTGCCTTAGGGAACTGTTGTCTCAGATTATTTTGATCAACTCTTGAGCCATAGTCTTAGGACCGAGAAACAACCACTTTGCAGATGTTGTTCTAGAAAATTTAAGTCTGAATAAGTGGAAAAAAATTGGTTAAGAGTCTGAAAACATATTTAAATTTCCATGGACTGAGGAGCTGTGTTGTTTGAATTCTTTTTCTTTTTTTTTTTTAAATTAATTTTATTTATTTATTTTTGGCTGCATTGGGTCTTTGTTGCTGCGCATGGGCTTTCTCTAGTTGCGGCCAGTGGGGGCTACTCTTCTTTGCGGTGCACGGGCTTCTCATTGCGGTGGCTTCTCTTGTTGCGGAGCATGGGCTCTAGGCACGCGGGCTTCAGTAGTTGTGGCACACAGGCTCAGTAGTTGTGGTGCACGGGCTTAGTTGCTCTGTGGCATGTGGGATCTTCCCAGACCAGGGATTGAACCTGTGATCCCTGCATTGACAGGCAGATTCTTAACCACTGCGCCACCAGGGAAGTCCTGTTTGAATTCTTTAATGCTTGCTTTATATAGTCTTTTAATTGAAATTTTACTTTGAGATAATTGAAGATTCACATTTGGTTTCAACAAATAAAACAGAGAAGCTAACTCCATGTACCTTTTACCTGATTTCCCCCAGTGTTAACATTTTGCAAAACCATAGTTTAATAGGGGAATTCCCCGGTGGTCCAGTGCTTAGGACTCCACACTTCCACGGGTTCGATCCCTGGTCGGGGAACTAAGATCCCGTGGGCGGCACAGTGCGGCCAAACAAAACAAAAACAACAACAAGAAAACCCTGATCTTTAAAAACAAAACCAAAAAACCTATGGTTTAACAGCACAACCAGGACATTAACATAGAGACAATCTGCCAATCATATTCACATTTCTGCAGTTTCACTTGGACTTGGGTCTGTATGTGTATATTTAGTTCTATACAATTTTACGACCTGTGTAGGCTCCTGTCTCCACCACCACGGTCAAGACACTGAACAGTTTCATCACCACAAGGATCACACGAGTCGCCCTTTAATAATTACACTCAACTTCCTCCCACCTCCTTCCCTTCCTCCCATGCTTCCTAATCCCCCTAGCAACCGCTAACATATTGTCAGTTTTTAAACTGTTGTTACTCAGAAATTTTATATAAATGGAATCATCAATGTGAAATCTTTTGGGACTTTGGGATGCTGGTAGATGTCATCTGTACAAAGAGAAGAAAATGTATCACGGGAATAAACACACGTTCAAATGAGTGTTTGGAGAGAAAAAAAAGAATCTGGTAGCAGGAAAACAACTAATAAAGGGCTCGTTACCTGGAAACTATGGCCTTGGATCTATCACATTCGTTATTTGGGAAGGAAAACAGGTTCCAATGAAGCAGGAAAAGAAGACAGTCCCTGTGAAGCATTTAAATTGCTCTGGATTTTGGGGGTGTACGTTTGCTGAGAGTTTAGTTAGCCTATTCAAGTTTGTGTTTCAATATGCTGTCTCCTAAATTAGGTTTTCAAGATTGTTAAAGGATATCTTATTAAAGTCTAAAAAAAATCAAATTTGTGATGTAATATAATCCTTACTATACATTCTATGAAAAGGTAAACACATATATACTTATATAAGGCATATCTAAATGATTTTAATACTTTCGAGCTACACTAGTAGTGAAGTTATGTAAAATATGTGAAGGTTAATCTAATATAATCTCTCAATTTAGAAGGCTATTTAAAATTGTCAGTCTGACTCCTAGTCACCTGCTATACCTTTCCATTCTTTCTCAATGTGAAGACTGCCCTCTAGTGTTCTATTTTTTAAGAATTAGTAGACTAAGTCTGATTGTGAGTGGGTATTTGGATACAAATTGCTTTGGCGATCAGTTCCACAGATACTGTTACACACCTATCCCATGCTGAGCCCTGATTAGGAAGGTCTGCCTTATTATAGAACTGCTTCAAACCATCACAGCTATTTCCAATGACCTCTAGATACACATTATCAAACTGAAAGCTAATATTATGGAACTAAGAGTGTAAAACAAGAGGTATATCATTAAGTCAAATTCAAAGGAAAATCTGCACCAGTCTGCTCGTATGTTTAAAAGTTACTTCCTGAAATGTTTACTCTTAAAAACCGTTCTATTCAGAGATGAGTTCCTAAAAAAAAAGACTTTCAAAGATATCACTTCTAAATGATACCAAACATTTAGTACCACGGATGGCAATTTGTCATGAGAATGATCTAATGAGGTTTCAAAATATTTTATTAGAGAAAATTTCAAACATTCACAGAGGTAGAGAGAATGGTGTCCTAAACCTCTATGTGCCCATGGCTCCGCTTGAGCCATTACTGAAATTCCGCCTATCAAATTTCATCTGTACTTCCCTCTCTACTCCCAACACCTTCATTTCAAATGATATTTTCATCAGTTTAATAAATTGTCATATTTTGAATATCAAAACCCATCTTTCAGGGCTTAAGACCTTCTTTAAAACAGTATTCAATGTACTGAACTCTATTTGCCTGAGGAGAGAAAAATGAAGTTATAGCAAAGTTGAAGGTAGTAAAAGTAAGGTACTGTAAAGGTATTGTAAAAGTTAGCTTTTAGCTAATGATTAACTACCACTAAGGCAAAAAAGGTTATCAAAAGAAAGACAACGAGAGAGAGAGAGGCATATGGAAAGATGGAGAGAGGGAAGAAGAGAAAGAGGAGAGAATGAAGGAGGTCTTAAAGAATGAAATGAAAAGTTTAAGTCTCTCACAGACACCTCCTCCAAGAAGCCTTCCCTAAGGGAAACAATTAACCACTGTTTCCTCGACTTACTTTTTCTTATTCCATTTTGCCTCCTTTTAAATAAAATGCTGCCAAGATCTGTTTTCCCAAGTAGTTACATGCTTGTTGAAGGCTAGAATTACATATTTGTGTATTGCCTTATCTTCCCCGGAAAATTCCAACAGACTTCTAAGAAGTCTCTCTACATCGATTCTTGACCCTTACTATTTTTCAGACAGCAATCAGGGTGATCTTAAGACCTGACTTGGATCCCATCGCTCCTTTATTCAAACCCCTATAAAGGCTTCCCATTTCACTCAGAATGAAGCTGAAGTCCTTACTGTGGCCTCAAGCATTCCAGGTATCCTCTGCCACAGGGCCTTCGCACAGCCTGTTTCCCGTGCCAGGAACGTTCTGCCCTGAAATGTCCACTTGGCCAATTCACTCGTCATTTTCCAGTTATATTGTCTCTTCCACTTCCCTACTCCAGCACCTCTCACCTCTCCCTTACTCCACTCTACTTTTTTCCACAGCAAGTATCACCAAACGGCTCTGTCTGCCCTGTTGGAATGTAAGCTCCCTGTACAGAACGTGTCCTCATTGCCTTGTGTAGAGCTTGTCACATAGTAGATACTCTAGAAGTATCTGTAGGATGGATATTGAATGAATCCCGTCTCAGACTGTGTTGAAGGCATACTTAGTAAATGTTTGGGGAATGAGCCAATGCATGAATTTTGACCCAAACTTGTTCTGAAAAACCAAAATGCATGAGAAAGCAGGGGAGAAATAGTCAAAAAGTGAGACCAACTGTAATTAATTTTCAAACATAGAGCAATGTAGCAGCTCTATTAAGTGTGAACACTTTAGCTGTGAACCTAGAGGATGAATTCTGAGAAATCACGTGAAATGTTCTGGCTAGCTCTGTTTCAGAACCAGCTTCTGATCCTGAAAGTTGCATTCTACAATTTTCCTTAAACATCTGGCTCTGGTACAAATCTTTTGAAAAGAGAAGTTAGCAACCCCCATCCACCCCAACCTGGCACACCCAATACTGAGCGTTTCAAAGCAGCCTTCTCCCTTACTAGATGCTTTCTTTTCCATTGTTTCTCGTGCTAAGCGACAACATACACCCTTTTGCAAAAAACAGTTTTCATCTCTATCACCATGCAGCAATTTCCCTGGGAACAAAAATAATAAGTGTGGAAGGGAAAAAGCACAAAGGCCCTTCTTAAGTGGGTGGTCAATATCACTTTAATTCTTGGTTGTAATCCTCACAAAGCCAAAGCCCTGTGAACTATTAAATTACTCTGGGGATTTCCTCTGGGCTCCCTGCCCCAGCTGGTCTCAGGATGTTCTCAGCAACAGGCAGCTTGGGTAATGTTCTCTGAACACCTGTCACCTGCTTTGTACAATAATCTAAATAGAATGTGAATACAAAGGCCTATTATCAATTATGCAACGATCCGTTTGGCCCAGGCTGCGTGTCTGTGTGGCCTCCTTCAGAGCGTGTTGAACACTCCCTGAGCAGGCACATAAAAACACAGCACACAAGAAAGGGTATGAAGAGCTGGTTGGTAACTCTGTACTTCCAGGTTTGGTTAAATGAGTGTGGACACATGGAGGTGATCAGTGGGTAGAGGCAGATGTTTGAGTGATGCCAAAGGTGGGGGATCTGGGCACGGCGTGTGTTAGCCAAGCTCTTAAATTGTAATATTGTGTGTGTGTGTGTGTGTGTGTGTGTGTGTGTGTGTGTGTGTGTGTGTGTGTGTGCGCGCGTGTACGTGTGTTTTGAGTACAGTTGACCCTTGAACAATGAGGAGGTTAGGGGCTCAGACCGCCCTCGCAGTCAAAAAAGTCTCTATAACTTACAGTCCCCCCTCGGGATCCACTGTTCCTCGGCATCCGTGGTTCTGCATCCGCGGATTCAACCAACCCTGGTCCCCTAGTACTGCAGGTATTTATTGAAAAATGTCTGCGTATAAGCGGATCTGCACAGTTTAAACCCTTGCTGTTCAAGGGTCAACTGTAGTTCATTCTCCACTGATATTACACCAAATGATATTCAAACTCTTGGTATTAGAACCTGGCTTCTTACCTTTCCACCATCTTTCCTTAACGTGTGGCATGTCTAGGGTAACCAGCTGTCCCCCAGCTGCACAGAACTGAGGGAACATGGGACTTTCAGTGCTCAAACTGGCAAAGTCCTGGGCAAATTGGTACAAGTTGGTCACCCTGTATCATAGCGCTCGAATATTTGTTTGCATGGAGTCTATTTTTCAACTCACCATTACATACACAATGCACCTATGCTTCCAAGAGGGACTAAACCCAGTATTAAAGATATTCAGAGAGCAAGACTACAAAAGGGAGAAATATGAAGCCAGAGATGCATCTAAATATGGCCAGTGGAGGCCAGTGGCAGCAGTCTCCCTGGGAGCAGGTGATAACAGACTGCAACGTCTGTAGAGGAGTTTAAAACGATAATAAAACTGACTAAAAGTCAGTCTGCTTTTACTTATTAGCGTGCACCAGCAATAGTAAATAAAGTCAACAATAAAATACTCATCTTGGCTGAGACAGATAACCCCCACTGCACCCTCCCCTTGGTATGCTACGGTATGGAGCAGAGATGTAATCCATTACCTGTAAATGTCTTTTTTTTTTTTTTTTTTTTTAATTGAGAGCTTGCTATGGTTATGCTAAGTCCTTGACATGCTTTTCTCATCTAATCTTCTCACCAACTTATAAGGAAGATACTCTTACTTTTCCCATTTCATAGATGAGGTACTAAGAATTAAAAAGTCTCTTGCTTAGCTACTGTGTATAAAATAGATAAACATGAAGGTCCTACTGTAATAGCGCAGGGAACTATATTCAATACCTTGTAATAAGCTAAAATGGAAAAGAATATGAAAAAGAAATATTTATATATATATATATATTTTGCTATACACCAGAAACTAACACATTTTAAATTAACTACACTTCAATTTAAAAAAAAAAGAATAGACATTGTGTGATCATCTTAAGTGAAATGTAGTGAAATAAAATTTCAGTGCCCTAAAAAAAAAGTCTCTTGCTTAAGACCACACAGATAGGAAGTGGACAATCTGAATCCTGAGGCTGAGGCCAAAGATAATGCTCTTAACTTGGGTGATATGTTGCCTTTACATCTGGCTCCTACTTGAAGACAAGGCTGAAAGCTGACTCCACAATGTTCCACACTCAAGTGGTGGGGAATGAGATAGCACTGGTGAGTCAAACATAAGAGCTGCTTAACAAATATTTGTTCAATAAGTGAGCGAATAAATGAATGAATACACTGGGGGAAAACCCTGGTGGCTTCACAGAGTTACCAGATGCCACAGAGCTTCGTGTTCAAGCAGGACAGAATCTTCTTCATTTTTCCAGCAGTTGGGGCTTGCCAGAATCCTAAGAATTGAGAACATGGAAGACGGACCTGGTTCCTGTCCCTGTCACTCTCTTTGGTAAGATGCTTACACCAGTGGACACCAAGTGCTGGGGATGAGCTGGACCAGGAAACACTACTGTCTTTGCAAGATTCCTTCTTCTTAGACCAGCTTCTTTCAGCTTATAAGCCATGTGGAATGGAGGACCCAGAATTGAGATAGTTTCTGAAGGTTTGATGTAGGCAATGAGGCCATCATTGATGGGGTCCCCAAGAAGGCCCACTTCCTGCAAATCTACCTGACATGTTAACAAGGCTGATGTTCCCTGCTCTTCCTATGGACAGTCTAATTTGCTGACTTTCCCATGATTTTAGGGGTAGGCTCTCAACTAGAGGCTGCAGACTGATGTTTCATGGCCTACATCTGGTTAGTAAAAATATTTTGTTTGGCCTGGAGTGCTCCAAAAATTTTTAAATTAGTTGACACATTAAAGAATAGGAAGACATTGCATGAAAACTTGCGTTCCTGGCTTCTCCTGAAACATTAGAAAAGCTGGACAAACACCTACCCAGCAGCGCTGGTGAAGGCTAGTACTGGCTGACTCCTTTAGACAAGGCATGTGTCTCTAGTTTCTGCAAGTCCCACCATACCCTATCTCCCACCATACCCTATCATAGACTCAACCCACTTCACTGATTTCTGTCACCTGTCTACTCCCTGCATGCACCTAAGCTTGTGATCTTTGCTCTAGATTTGCACTGTCCAATCCAGTAGCTACTAACCACCTGTGGCTAGTTAAATTTGTATTTACATTAATTTAACATTAAATAAAATTTAAAATTTACCGCCTCATTGCTGTATAGCAGAAATTAACATGGCATTATAAATCAACTATACTTCAATAAAATTAAAAACTGAAATAAAATTTAGCACCTCAGTTGCACCAGCCACACTTCAAGGGCCCCTTAGCCACAGGTGGTTGGTTAGTGGCTACCATATTGGGCAGCATAGGTTAGAACACTTCCATCATTGAATAGAATCTGTTGGACAGCACTGCTCTAGACATTAACTATTTCAGAGTCATGGCTGGCACCACCACTTATCACCCACTCAACAAACTTTACATCCTGAAAATTCATTTATGGCAAGAACAGAAGGAGGAGGAGGAGAAGGAAGTGGAGGAACCATTTGTAGAGCACCTACTCTCTGTCAAATACTATAATAATGACATTCCATGAACTGTCTCATTTAATTCTTTAAACAGTCCTGTGACAAAAGGGAGATTATAACTCCTCTTCATTCTAAAGATGAAGACACAGAGGCTTAAAAGTTAATTAAATTGCCAAAGGTTATATCACGAAGATACGGTAGAACCAGGATTTAAACCAAGGTGTGTTTGGTTCTAGAACTCATGCTCCTGATGGTCATTCAGTAATGCAGAGTTTGTAGAGATGGATCCACGTGTCCATTAGCAGTGACCCTGCTGGAAAGCCAGGGGGAAGGGATGGGTTAGGGTTAGGGTCCACAGGGATCTGGCTGAAGCTTGCACCAAATCAGTCCAGTGAGATAACATATTCTTGGCCAATCCTAATGCCCACTCCAAAAAAAACTGGGTTGACAGTGATTTTTTCATTTCTAGAGTAATTCTACTGCCGATTCTTTTCCGTGATTTGAGAATTCATAGCTGCCAATTATTAGCTGATTTTAAATATTGATAGCTACTCCAACTATTTATCAAAAAGCGAATTTATGTTGGCATTCAGACAAAAATGACACTTTTCTTTTCAAAGAGGGTTTATTATGTGTTGTTCCATTCTTATTTAGAAGTGTCATTTTCACAAAGCAGCACTTACTTAATAACATCATGTGCTTAGAATGGGGAAAACAAAGAAAACACTAGCTTTCACCTACTATGCGGCAGAAAAATTGCTGATAACTTGGAAAGAGAGAGGATGTTTAACTAATTTCGTTATGGGTAAGAATTTTGATATTATTTTCATATCTGTGGGGAAAATAATTACCATGGTCCCGGTGCACAAACATGTTTTTGTTGCTTCTCTGTTTATGTGTTACAAATTCTTCTTGATGATTCTCTTTTTTCCTGTTTTATTTACAACTTTTTACTATTTGATAGTTCTTTTGTTCACTAGCATTGTTTTCCATCTGCATGCTTTTAAATTATGATTTTCCTTTAAAGAATGCAATGCATATAAAATTACATCGAGTTACCATTAGCTGAAGAAGAGTGAACAAATTTTTAATCAAGTAGAATGGTTTTTAAATGTAAAGGAAGAATTTCATTTGGCTTCTGTCAAGCTTTTTCTATGTTCTATATTTGAAAATTATTTTGTAGTTTTCTAAACTATAAACATTTATCAGAAATATTTTTATGACAGGATGTGCTTTGTCAGGGCCCATAATTATAATCAGCTTTGTTTGCCAATAAAAAAGAATGCTTTCATCTGGATGAATTTATGCATGGGATGGGGGCGGGAAATTCTTTTTGAGGGAGATTTTTATCTATAGCCTACAGGCTGGGGGAAAAGCTGAGTGAAGTAAGTCAGAAAGAGAAAAACAAATACCGTATGCTAACACATATATATGGAATCTAAAAAAAAAAAAAAATGGTTCTGAAGAACTTAGGGGCAGGACGTGAATAAAGACGCAGACGTAGAGAATGGACTTGAGGACACGGGGAGGGGGAAGGGTAAATTGGGACGAAGTGAAACAGCGGCATGGACATATATACACTACCAAATGTAAAATAGATAGCTAGTGGGAAGCAGCCACATAGCACAGGGAGATTAGCTCGGTGCTTGGTGACCACCTAGAGGGGTGGGATAGGGAGGCTGGGAGGGAGGTGCAAGAGGGAGGGCATATGGGGTTATATGTATACGTATAGCTGATTCACTTTGTTATACAGCAGAAACTAACACACCATTGTAAAGCAATTATACTCCAATAAAGATGTTAAAAAAAAAAATTGTGTGGGTACTGGGACTTCCCTGGTGGTCCAGTGGCTAAGATTCCGTGCTCCCACTGCAGGGGGTATGGGTTTGATCCCTGGTCAGGGAACTAGATCCCACATGCCGCAACTAAGCGTTCCCACGCCGCAACTAAAGATCCTGTGTGCCGCAACTAAGACCCGGCGCAGCCAAATAAATAAATAAATAAATATTAAAAAAAAAAAAAAGCAGACCAAAGATGTGATTCATAAAATTTCTTATTTCAATTACAACCACACATGATGCTGGTTCTCCTATAAATGCAGTGGCTGACACTGGTCACACTTTCCATTTTATGATGGCCCTTTAAAATCTCTCTACTGCTCAGACTCACATTGGCCAACCAAATCTCCTACTAGTTTAGGAGGAAAATATATAAAACCAAATGTTGTTAATAAAATCTGAGAGGAAAATGATTTCTCAATGCAAATATACCACGCTTAGCAGTAAATGTCTAGGTGAAGAATTTATTTATTTACACTTTGAATTAGCATTTGCCACGTGCCCATGCTGTGGCCCTCAGTGCACTCTGTACCAGTGCTTATCAAATTTAACGTACCAGTGAAATGCCTGGGGTATTGTTATAGTGCAGATTCGGGTTCAGTAGATCCTGGAGAGTCTGCAGTTCTAACAAGCTCCCACGTGAGGCTAACGCTGCCCGTCCAGGGATCACACACTGAGTACAACCCTCTTGGCATCAGAAATAGAGACGAATAAATTACAGCCCCGCAATTGGCTCTCGAATAATGGAAGAGAGATGAGTCAATGAAGACTTGCAAAAAGTGAGAGGGTTTCATTTTCGGTAATATTTGAGCAGTTCCTGTTTGACTAACACTCTTGGAGATAACAACTACAAAACTACTATCTAAAGGCATGGGAGAACCACCAGAGGAAAGCGGACACTGTAAGGGGGGTGGACACTTGAGAAAAAAAGGGAATGGCACTTGGTGTGTTTCCCACGTTCATGGCTTTAGCCTTAGGGAAGTCGCTACTCTGCCATGTGGGTCAATGCAAACTCAGAGAGAACAACTTGCAGTGAAGTGGCTTGAAATTAAGAAGTCAAAGTTTAGGGTAAGTCCAGCAGCTGGAAAGTGAGGGGAGATATCACAGAAAGGAGAGGTACAGACAGAGAGTTCCCGATTTTGTATATAAATCTTGTCCCAGTCTGTGGCTGACCCGCACATCACACATGCATGGGAGGACTGCAAACAACCCAGCTAAAGCTAAAATGGCAGGGGAGAAAAAGTTTGCAGTTTGAGTTCAGCAAAGTTAACTTACTTACAAAAATCATCAATAGTTTTCAAAGGAACATAACAGAATCCAGAGCCTCTGTGATATAATCACACTCAATATCCAGGATACCATCCAAATTTTCTTATAACATGAAGAAACTGGGAAATGCAACCCATATTCAAGAGAAAAGAGTATCAACTAAGACCAAACTTGAGATGAACCAGGTACTAAAATAGCAGACAAGGATTTTAAAGCATGTCTTACAACTATACTCAAAGACACAAAGGAAGATATGCTTTTTGTGATTAAAAAAGATAGAAAATATCAGCAGCAAAATAAAAACTTTTTAAAAGAACCCAGTAGAAATTCCAGAACTAAAAAATATAGGATCTAAAATAGAAAATTCTCTGAATGGCCTTAACAACAGATTGGAGATGCAAGAAAAGTTAGCCCATGGGAGGATAGATCAATAGAAAGTATTCAATCTGAGAATTAAAAGTTATCAGCAGACTCTCAGGGATCTGTGGGACAATAGCCAAAGAAGTAACATATGTATAATTGGGGTCCCAGAAAGACCCTGCCCAGCACAGTGCTTGCCATTTAGTGGAAGCTCAGTAAATAATGAATACATCATGAACATCTTCCCTTTCTTGTCCAGGAGTGAGTCCTGGGGAAGAAAAACAGGACTGGCAGATACAAGTGAGGGATGTATGAGTGGAGGGGACCCGTGCCCCCTTTCCCAGCCAGAACATTGTGTTGGCAGCATATCCTAGAGGAGAAATGCACAGTCTAGGTAGGGAGTGTTTGATGAAGCTGCATGGGGTTTCTGTGAATAATATCTGTGGGCCTGAGAAGGACTGAAGCAACAGAGGGCTCTGGACGGTATCCAAAGTGTTTCCTGTACGTGGAGCAGGAGTAGCAAAATGATTACCCTTTGTGGACAGCAATAGCAGGGAGAACTCCAAGACCCAAAGGAAACTTCAGATGAGACAAGAGGTAAATTGTGTGTTGGCTGATGTCTGTTACCTAAGCAGGAGAGTAAGTACCTCAGAGTTCGTAAGCATGAAAAGATGACTGTAGATTGTTAGCTACCCCAACTCTTTGTCTTTACCGAGAGTTATCAAACTCTTTCTGTAAAGGGTCAGATACCAAATAGTTTAGACTTTGCATGCCATATTTTGTCTCTGTTGCATATTCTTTGTTTTTTTAAACAACCCTTTAAATGCATAAAAAAATTCTAAGCCTGCAGGGCATACAAAAACACGCAGCCTAGAAACTGTAGTTTGCTGATCCCAGGGAAAGGGAAGGATTCTCTGAAGCATGTAAGTGGAATAAAAGCTCAAAGCCGAAGTTGTTTTGAAAAAAATAAAGAAATTTAAATTTCTTACACATTGAATTTATTGATTGGGGTTCAAATTACAATGAGTAGCTTCAGGCTAAGCAGGATATTATCCTTTTGCTCAAGTGGCCAGGAAGAAGTGTGGTCAGCTGCTTCTCTGGTTCCAAGTTGGCCCAAGGGAGAAACTAACGTTTTGTCTGAAGGTCCCTCCAGGCCTACCAGCCCATAGTAAAATCTGGCAGCATAAAGGGCATTCCAGTTATTAACTGCTGTGTAACAAAACATTCCAAAACATAGTGTCTCAAAACAGCAACCATTTCACGATTTTCCAGAATTTTATGGGTCCGGAATTCGGGTATAGTTTGAAAGGATGGTTCTTCTGCCCTCAGTGATGTTGACTGAGATCACTTGGTGGTGTTGACTGACAGATGGACTGGTCTGGAGGTCCATGATGGCTTCACTTTGTGAGTCTGGAGCCTTGACTGGAAGGCTGAGCTTAGCTGGGACTACTGCAAGGAACACCTACACATGGCTTCTCCAGTATGGTCAAGAGGAGTCAGACTTTTTCATGGTAATTGAAGGCTCTGAGACTGAGTGTTCCCAGAGAGAGGATGAGGAGATACACAATCTTTCCAAGCCTGCGCCCAAACTGCCTAGTCAAACTTTCACCAAATTCTGTTTCTCAGAGCAGTCACACAGCTCACCCACGTTCAAGGGAGAGGAGATTCCTCCCTCTAGATACGAGAATTATCAAACATTGTTGTTTATCTTTAATCTACCATGAAGTGAAATTAGCAATATTTTACCAAGAATAAGATCATGGTGAGTACTATTTTATGGAAAGACACTTTCATTCCCTGGTGCTACCAAGGCATGGGAAGAATGTCACCCTTACAAGAAACATACATTTCAATTTCTTAATAAACAAGTAAGCCAATTTTTTTATTTGTTATTTGTTATTCTACACTCTAGTATAATTCTTGACAACTGCCATAGGGTAAAAGCAACTAGAACTGATTCGGACTCTGATAGAGATGGGAAGGAAAAGATAAAGAAACAATAATTGGGAAATAGGGTTATACAGGAAAAGAGGGCAAAAGAAAACAATTTATTTCAAAGAAGAGAAAAACTGAGATATCGCCAGAAAGAGAGGGAAGGCAGCAAACTCATATTAGTGGACAAATAGTGGGTAGAAAACAGGAGAGAAAGAAAGATAATTTCAAAGTCAGTTGAATATCAGAAAAGAAGAAACCAGAGCAAATGTATGCTTGAAGCCAAAGACTAAAAATAAGATTAAACTTTTGTTCTAAAGATTTCAATAGAATTTAGAGTTCTTTCTAAAGAATTCAGGGAGTATAGGAGAATAAATTACTGTAAAACAAAGAACTAAAATTTGAGCAATGTTCCTTTTAGTATGAATTAGTAGGAAAAAAGTTTGATTTTACAGTAGTGGTTATTACTATTATTTATCTACACTTAAGAAGGAACAACCGAGAAGCACCTGTTTCCAATCAAATTTTGAGTATAAAAAACAAATGGACTGGGACTTCCCTGGTGGCAAAGTGCTTAAGAATCCACCTGCCAATGCAGGGGACATGGGTTCGAGCCCTGGTCCAGGAAGATCCCACATGCCGCAGAGCAATTAGGCCTGTGCGCCACAACTACTGAGCCTGTGCTCTAAAACCCGCGAGCCACAACTACTGAAGCCCATGAGCCACAAGTATTGAAGCCCGCACGTCTAGAGCCTGTGCTCCGCAACAAGAGAAGCCACTGCAATGAGAAGCCTGCGCACCGCAACGAAGAGTAGCCCCCGCTCGCCGCAACTAGAGAAAACCCATGCACAGCAACCAAGACCCAACGCAGCCAAAAATAAATAAATAAAAATTTTTAAAAAAAGGACCAAATGTAAACAAACAAAAAACCCCCAAACACTCCACTGATATTTTGTGCTGTCTCCTATTTTGACGTCTGTCTTCACAGAATTTCACCCGCTGTGAAAAAATGAGAAAAATCTATTGTCCGTGGGCCCTGTAGAAAGAAAGCAGTTGCCCCGCATTTCCTGATAGATGGAAGAGCTTTATTCTCTGCTGTTCCTGAACGTGCATTTGAGCTGTGAAGCCCGAGAAGGCTGCGACAAAAGGACTTTCCTTCTGGAATGGTGGCAAACAGAAACAGTGGGACCAGCACAATTCACCCAGCAACAGCAGGGGCGGAGGCAGCAGCAGCTGAAACAGCCCCAGAGGGGCCAAACCAGAAACAGACAGGCGGTGAGAAAGAAAATACATCCTTGTTTTCAGAAGAACTCTGAAAAGATGGCCCAAGTTGGGAGGATATATTTATTTCACGAAAAACAAAGCACCATCTGAAATAATCAGTGCGCTTATTCCTTGTGTGCCCTTTCTCACCCCAATTACTCCCTTCCCCCACTCCAGTCCCCTGCTATTTTCCCTCAGATCGCTGTTGAGGGCTTAGCATTTTAAAAACCTATAATAAGCATGCGTCTCACATCAAGTGTGGAGAGTTTGTGTTCTTTTTTCCAAAGGAGGGTGGAAAGTACCACTGTTTACCGCAGTCCAAGCTTGGTAGCATAAAATCTGACATGTCCAAGGACAGAGAAAAAAAAAAAAAGAGTGAATGCATTGGGGAGGGAGGGGGAGACTGGATGTCACAGCAACAGCATTGCGCCCTGGACACAAAAGGAGGGTATGGAGCAACTTGAAGGCCCCCAAAGAAACCTACGCACAAGCTATTTACAAAGTGCAGCCCCAAAGGGTCATATAACTCCTAAAATTCCAGAGAACCAATTTCTCAGCCGTATTCTACCTTGGTCTCCAGGATTCCAGTTGGAGACTGGACTGGGGTAAAATGCAGACGGAAACTCATCTAGTTAGAGGTAGCAGAAACAGTTCAGGTTCATATAACTGACTCTTTGGGCAGACCCCTCACTGTGACAACGATGGCTTCTTTGAAAGACTCTCTTGGTTATGAATCAGGCAGATGAATAAATCAGGCAAATACGAGGCATGGCACTATAAATATGCCTTATGTACTGATAGAACCTTCCTCATTAAAAAAATGTATTTTTATAGGCATGAACTGATTCCATGACTCTTTATAAATAATATCCTCTTAGGATTTGCATAGCGTATGTACTTGCATTTACATGAGTTTATCATTTATAATAATTAAGCAAAGTGTGGGGAGGGGAGAAGTGTCCAACAAGCAGGAGAAAACATGATATGGGCCTTCAAATAATTCCAGGATACTGGAGTTGAGAAGAAGGGATCTTAGAGATGATATAGCTCAATCTAATTTTACTTAAGACTGGAGATGGTTAACGATTTTCCTAATGTCACACACTTATTAAGTGTTGGAGCAAAAACTTGAATCTGTGTCTTCAAATCCACTGCTTTTAGACTATATTAATATATTAGCCAAAAAGTCCACGATATTGATTGCTTATGTTGTATTAATCAAGGTAAGTAACTGCAAGATTCTACAAAAGACCAACTCCAAAATCTCAGTGATTGAGCAGAAGTAATTCATGTGAAGTCAAGTAGGTAGGTGGGGACTCCCTCTGTTCAATGACCCAGAGGACCAGATTTTCAACTTGAACCACTACCATATTAACAGGTGGCTTATCACACCAATTCTTAAATGCTTTAGCCTGGAAGTTTTATATATTACTTCCACTCACATTTCATTGGCTAGAATTAGTCATATGGTCCCATCTAAACCAAAGGGGTATGGGAAGTATAATCCCCCCCATGCACTCAAGAAGGAGATGAGAAATGGACATGGATAAGCCCTTATAATCTCTTCCATACATGCATACCTGTTTTCAACAAGCACCTACAGACATTTCTATAAGAAGCATATGGAGGCATTCTGGGTGATTAGAAGGTAAGAATAAGACACATGCTCTTTCCACTAAATTCTTACTAAAGTATATAAAGGCCTGGTAAGAAATACTGATGGCTTACGAATACTTTTTGTACAGTCATTCTAAATCCCCAAGTCCAACCTCACAAACATTATGATCCAAAATACTGGCCACCTGCTTTGCCTATAAAATTCTACAGATCACAAGTCTAAATTGGATGTCTCTTTCCAGGGCATTTTGTAGCTTTCAGTTGGCCCCATTTCAAGGGGAACTCTGCCTCCAATAAAATGAATACAAATATTTGTGAAGCTCATGGACGGTTGCTCCAAAGCCAGGCTAGAGCCAGGCCCTGGAGAGCATGTGCTTTGCTGGCACATGACATGTCCTTCTCACATGGACCACTGAGCCCCTGGAGACTTGCCAACTCTAGGGAACTCTGCAAAGTTTAGCCATGGGCTGTTAAAGCTAGTCATCTGCTTCTCGTTTTCCTATTTGCTTTTAAGACATAATATTTGTTGTCTTCTTCACCCATTTTGTTGAAGGGAACACTGTAGTTGTGGTTTACCAAATACTAAAATACCAGAATAATAGGAATTTAACTTTCTGATAGCAATGCTTTCTTTTTTTTTAATTTTTTAATTTTTTAATTTTTTAAAACACTACTCCAAGTGCGTTTTTTTTTTTTTTTTTTAGTATTTGTTTATTTATTTATTTATGGCTGTGTTGGGTCTTCGTTTCTGCGTGAGGGCTTTCTCTAGTTGTGGCAAGCGGGGGCCACTCTTCATCGCGGTGCGCGGGCCTCTCACTATCGCGGCCTCTCTTGTTGCGGAGCACAGGCTCCAGACGCGCAGGCTCAGTAATTGTGGCTCACGGGCCTAGTTGCTCTGCGGCATGTGAGATCTTCCCAGACCAGGGCTCGAACCCGTGTCCCCTGCATTGGCAGGCAGACTCTCAACCACCGTGCCACCAGGGAAGCCCCCTAGAAATGTTTTCTGAGTCGGTTATGATACTGAAGATTTTCATACACACACACACTATACACACACACACTATACACACACACAAGTTTTAGAAAGAGCTTCTCAATCCCTAATATGCAAACACCCAGAGATCGTGGTTAAATGCAGATTCTGATCCAGAAGACCTGGTATGGGCCCTACAAGGGTCCTATCCTTCCAACAAGCTCACAGGTGATACCAGTTCTGCCGATCCCTCCGGTGCAGCCATAAACGATGTTGGAAGATCTGAAAATGGGATGATGTGACAACCCAGGGATTAGCAGAAGCATCTACCATCCTTAGGGCTGAGGGACTAGATGAGGAGGTGCTTGTTACTAGAATCCAGGAGCCAACCTAGCTGGAGGCGGGACCACAGAGGAGATGACTGAGTACTTCTTATGTATCAAGACCTGCGCTAATTGCTCGAGAGAGCAGAATTTCTCAGTTCGTACCCTACCGACATTTTGCGTTGGATAATTCCTTGTAATAAGGGCTGTCCTGTGCACTGTAAAATGCTGAGTGTCATCCCTGGCTTGCACCCACCGGATACACCCCTCTTCCAGTTTTGACCATAAAATGTCTCGAGATGCTGCAAAATGTCCCCCTTGGGGGCAAAATTGCCCCTAGGTAAGAACCATTGCTCTAGAGGCATTCGCCTGTTATTATGCCCAGGGCAGAAAGGAGGAAAACAAGGCTTACAGAGGTTTAATAACTTGCCCAGCTTCACGTAGGTAGTGAGTGGCGTGCTCAGGATTCGAGCCCAGATCCAGCTCTCAGTCTGCTGCTTAATCTCAACATGGAGCTTTCTTCTTTTGTTTTACTCCTTTCTCCTCATTTTCTGAGAAGTATTTGTAGATGATTTTTTGTAATTTGGAGAAAAATATCAGGAAAATGAGTAGTCATTTTTGGATCTGAATCTACAACAAGAGATTAATTGGATTTCTGATAAGATGGTGTTTTTATGCTTCTCAGATCTCTGAAATTGGGAAGTGTAAAAGCCTCAGAGCTCACCTGTTTCAGGAAATGCTGTGGTAGACATGCCAACCCTTAAAAACAACATCTGACAGCAGCTGGTTCATTT
The DNA here is from genome assembly GCF_965194825.1 of Balaenoptera physalus. Taxonomy (NCBI): domain Eukaryota; kingdom Metazoa; phylum Chordata; class Mammalia; order Artiodactyla; family Balaenopteridae; genus Balaenoptera; species Balaenoptera physalus. The sequence continues at coordinate 87,634,124 of NC_138896.1, forward strand.
CAGGGGATGTAAGACCGTGCTGAAAACCTCCCTGTTTTTTGTGTGCTATGATTCTTATTGAATCTCTTTTCTCTATAATGTACCACTGCAGCAAATGATCAATTTTAACTTCATGCAGCCAAGGTCAAGTGTGAGGGAATAATAACAGGCTCTCTACTCACATCATGTAGGAATGATTTATTGCTTTTCCAGAAGAGGATTCTTGACATTTTGAAAATGTAATGTAGTGCAAGAGTAATTAAGCCAAAGGTGGACTGCTGAACGATTGATTAGCATTGTCAGAGAAGGCTGATTAGCTTAGATGCTTCAAGAACTGATTTTGCCAGCGATGAATTAAAGGTTAGTAATTAAATTTATGGGCCATGGCCACTGTCTCCACGTGGCATTTCACATAGGAGTATTTGTGTTTGGAGAGGACAGGCAAATAAAGCGAATGTCAGCTCCCTCTTTACTAACAACCTTTGGTTAAAATGTCTCTTCAGAGATAAAGAAAAAATAATATTGAGTTGAACTTATCGGTAAGTCAAGGTATTGCTTAGTATGTCCAATAATGTTTTCAACAAGCAAGTTCTAGCTACCTTCCCAATGGACTAAATCAAAGAGAGAGAGGTAAGTTTAATAAAAGGTACTTATATCCATCATATTTATGTACTAGTGTGCTTTGGTTAAGGGAATACTCAGTTATGAGTCATCTGTTGTTTTCTCCATCCTTTCTGAAAACTGCACCTTCTCCTTCCCTATACTTCCATCCACATACTTACAGAAGCAGACATGTTCACAAAACATGACTTCTTGCCTCTCTGGCCATAGTTGATGGGTACAAGCGTAGATACACAGCCTAAACTAAGGCATTCAGAATCCTTCCCTAGGGAATTTTTTTTTCTCTTCAAAGTTTTTGAGTATATTCACAGAGTGTACAAACATCACCATAATCCACTTAGAACATTTTTATCACCCAAAAAAGAAACCCCATGCCCATTAGCTATCACCCCCTTTCTTCCCCATCCTCTCCCACTCCCAAGGCCCTCTTCTACTTTCTGTTTCTACAGATCTGCCTATTCTGGACATTTCATAAAAATGTATCCATATGATACTGGTCTTTTGTGACTGCTTTCTTTCCTTTAGCATAACATTTCGGAGGTTCATCCAAAATGTAGCATGCATTAGTTCATTCTGTTTTACAGCTGAATGATATTCAATTGTGTGGCTACATCATATCTTGTTTACCCATTCATCAGTTGATAGACACTTGGGTTGTTTCCACTTTTGCGCTATTATGAATAATGCTGCTTGCTATGAACATTTGTGTTTAACTTTTTGTGTGGTCCTATGTTTTTATTTCTCTTAGGTTTACACCTAAGGAGTAGAATTGGTGGGTCATACATTTTGAGGAACTACCAAACTGTTTTCCAAAGTGGCTGTACTCTTTCACACTAGCATTACAATGGATGAGGGTTCTAATTTCTCCACATCCTCACCAACACTTGTTATTGTGTATCTTTTTTATTTTAGCCATCCTAGTGTGAATTGGTTTCTTATTGTGGTATTGATTTGCATTTCCCTAATAACTAATAATGTTGAGCATCTTTTCATTGCTTATGGCCATTTGTTTATTTTCTTCAGTTAAATGTCTACTTAAATCCTTTGCCCATTTTTTGATTGAGTCTTTTTATTATAAAGTTGTAAGAGTTATTTATATATTCTTGATACAAGTATTTTTAACCTGATATATATTTGCAAATATTTTTTCTCAGTCATTAGGTTGTCCTTCCACTTTCTTTCAGGAGAAAAGTTTAACTTTTGATTTAGTCCAATTTATTTATTTTTTTGGTCACTGTGCTTCTTGTGTTTCTTGAAGAAACCACTGCCTAATTCAAGGTCACTTACTTATATACGCATGTATTTTCTTCTAAAAAGTTTCATAGTTTTAGCTCATTTAAGCCTATGATCCATTTTGAGTTAATTTTTGTGTATAGTGTGATGTTGGAGTCCAACTTCATTCTTTTGTATGTGGGTGTCTCAGTACCACTTGTTCAAAAGACTATTCTTTCCCCATCAAATTATTTTGACACCTCTGTAGAAAGTCAACTGACTATAAATGTAAGGGTTTATTTCTGGATTCTCAATTCTATTCCATTGATCTACATGTCTACCTTATGCCAGTACCACTTGTCATGATTTTGTAGCTTTGAAATCACGACGTAGAGTCCTCTAAATTTACTCTCCTGTTTCAACACTGTTTTTTGTCATACAGGGTCAGCGGCATTTCCATACGAATTTTAGGATGAGCTTGACAATTTCTGCAAAGAAGGCACCTGAGATTTTGACAGGGATTATTTTGAACACGTAGACACAATTGGGGACTAGTGCCATCTTAACAAATATTAAGTCTTCATATCTATGAAGATTTGGAGGAAGATGGGATGTCTTTCCATTTATTTAGATCTTCTTTAATTACTTTCAGAGGAGAAGTCTGTACACCTTTTGTTAAATTTATTCCTAAGTATTTTATTCTTTTGGATTCTATTGTAAATTGCATCTTGGAAATTTAAAATAAGGACTGAACAATCTGTCTTTGTATGTCTAGTCTCTTGGATGGCAGAAATATAAATCTAGCTAACGTTGGTAGCCATTTTCTTCTTTGTGGCATAAATACAAAAAGCTATATTAGTCTTAAAACACAAAACAGACACAGAAATGAGATATGGAAAAGACTCCCAGGATTTCTTCTGGTATTGGAAGCTCTGTTTTTAGCTCAGTTTTTAGGCCAGTTGCATCACAATCCTTTATAACAATCCTTTGCTACTGATTGAATTACCTCCAGTGCATTTCTGCTGTGCTTAACTAAAAGTCCCAACATTATTAAGCGGAGATCACCTTCCTCCTCACAAATACATCAGAAATACATCTACATGTGGAACAACTCTTACAGAACACCTATTGAATGCTGGCAGAAGACCTCAGACTTGCCAAAAGGCAAGAAACTCCCTGCGTACCTGGGTAGGGCAAAAGAAAAAAGAAAAAACAGAGACAAAAGAAGAGGGACGGGATCTACCCCTCTAGGAGGGAGCATGAAGGACGAAAAGTTTCCACACACTAGGAAGCCCCTTCACTGGCAGAGACGGGGTGGGGCGGGGGTGGAGCTTCAGAGCCACAGAGGAGACCACAGCAACAGGGGTGCAGAGGGCAAAGCGGAGAGATTCCTGCACAGAGGATCAGTGCCGACCAGCACTCACCAGCCCAAGAGGCTTGTCTGCTCACCTGCCGGTATGGGTGTGGGCTGGGAGCTGAGGCTCGGGCTTCGGAGGTCAGGTCCCAGGGAGAGGACTGGGGTTGGCGGAGTGAACACAGCCTGAAGGGGGCTAGTGCACCACAGCTAGCTGGGAGGGAGTCCGGGGAAAAGTCTGCAGCTGCCTAAGAGGCAAGAGACCATTGTTTCCAGGTGCGTGCGGAGAGGGGATTCAGAGCACCACCTAAATGAGCTCCAGAGACGGGTGCGAGCCGCGGCTATCAGCGCAGACCCCGGAGATGGGCACGAGATGCTAAGCTGCTACTGCAGCCACCAAGAAGCCTGTGTGCAAGCACAGGTCACTATCCACACCTCCCCTCCTGGGAGCCTGTGCAGCCGGCCCCTGCCAGGGTCCCGTGATCCAGGGACAACTTCCTCAGGAGAACACACGGCGCACCTCAGGCTGGTGCAATGTCATGCCGGCCTCTGCCGCCGCAGGCTTGCCCCACATTCTGTACCCCTCCCTCCTCACGGCCTGAGTGAGCCAGAGCCCCATAATCAGCTGCTCCTTTAACCCTGTCCTATCTGGGCGGGGACAGACGCCCTCAGGCAACCTACACGCAGAGGTGGGGCCAAATCCAAAGTTGAACCCCAGGAGCTGTGCGACCAAAGAAGAGAAAGGGAAATCTCTCCCAGCAGCCTCAGGAGCAGCGGATTAAATCTCCACAATCAACTTGATGTACCCTGCATCTGTGGAATACCTGAAAAGACAACAAATCATCCCAAAAGTGAGGTGGTGGACTTTGGGAGCAACTGTAGACTTGGGGTTTGCATTTAATTTGTTTCTTTATGTTTCTCTTAGTTTAGTATTTAGAGCTTATTAACATTGGTAGACTTGTTTATTGATTTGGTTGCTCTTTTTTTTTTAATACATATACAAATTTTTCCTTTTTCTCTTTTTGTGTGTGTGTATGTGTATGTTTCTTTGTACGATTTTGTCTGTATAGCTTTGCTTTTGCCATTTGTCCTAGGTTTCTGTCTGTCCATTTTTTTTTTTTTTTAGTATAGTTTTTAGTGCTTGTTATCATTGGTGGATTTGTTTTTGGTTTCATTGCTCTCTCTCTTTCTTTCTTTCTTATTACTTTTTAATTTTTTAATTTTTAGTAATTTTTATTTATTTTTAAAATAACTTTACTTATTTTATTTTATTTTATTAAGTAATTAATTTATTTTTCTCCCTTTTCTTCTGAGCCGTGTGGCTGACAGTGTCTTGGTGCTCCGGCCGGGTGTCAGGCCTGACTGAGCCTCTGAGGTGGAAGAGCCGAGTTCAGGACATTGGTCCACCAGAGACCTCCCAGCCCCACGTAATATCAAATGGTGAAAGCTCTCCCAGAGACCTCCATCTCAACGCTAAGACCCAGCTCCATTCAACGAGCAGCAAGCTACAGTGCTAGACACCCTATGCTAAACAACTAGCAAGATAGGAACACAGCCCCACCCATTAGCAGAGAGGCTACCTAAAATCATACTAAGTTCACAGACACCCCAAAACACACCACCAGACGTGGTCCTGCCCACCAGAAAGACAAGATCCAGCCTTATTCACCAGAACACAGGCACAAGTCCCTCCACCAGGAAGCCTACACAACCCACTGAACCAACCGTACCCAATGGGGGCAGACACCAAAAACAACGGGAACTATGAACCTGCAGCCTGCGAAAAGGAGACCCCAAATACAGTAAGTTAAGCAAAATGAGAGGACGGAAAAACACACAGCAGATGAAGGAGCAAGGTAAAAACCCACCAGACCAAACAAATGAAGAGGAAATTCTTTTTCTAACTAAAAAAGAATTCAGAGTAATGATAGTAAAGATGATCCAAAATCTTGGAAATAGAATGGAGAAAATACAAGAAACGTTTAACAAGGACCTAGAAGAACTAAAGAGCAAACAAACAATAATGAACAACAGAATAAATGAAATTTAAAATTCTCTGGAAGGAATCAATAGCAGAATAACTGAGGCAGAAAAATGGATAAGTGACCTGGAAGATAAAATAGTGGAAATAACTACCACAGAGCAGAATAAAGAAAAAGAATGAAAAGAATTGAGGCCAGTCTCAGAGACCTCTGGGACAACATTAAATGCACCAACATTCGAATTATAGGGGTCCCAGAGGAAGGAGAGAAAAAGGGACTAAGAAAATATTTGAAGAGATTATAGCTGAAAAAATCCATAATATGGGAAAGGAAACACTCAATCAAGTCCAGGGAGCACAGAGAGTTCCATACAGGATAAATCCAAGGAGAAACACGCCAAGACACATATTAATCAAACTATCAAAAATTAAATACAAAGAAAAAATATTAAAAGCAGCAAGGGAAAAGCAACAAATAACATACAAGGGAATCCCCATAAGGTTAACAGCTGATCTTTCAGCAGAAACCCTGCAAGCCAGAAGGGAGTGGCAGGACATATTTAAAGTGATGAAGGGGAAAAACCTACAACCAAGATTACTCTACCCAGCAAGGATTTCATTCAGATTTGACAGAGAAATCAAAACCTTTACAGACAAGCAAAAGCTAAGAGAATTCAGCACTACCAAACCAGCTCTACAACAAATGCTAAAGGAACTTCTCTAAGTGGGAAACACAAGAGAAGAAAAGGACCTACAAAAAGAAACCCATTACGATAAAGAAAATGGTAATAGAAACATACACATCAATAATTACCTTAAACGTGTGTGGATTAAATGCTCCCACCAAAAGACAGACTGGCTGAATGGATACAAAAACAAGACCCGTATACATGCTGTGTATAAGAGACCCACTTCAGACCTAGGGACACATACAGACTGAAAGTGACCGGATGGAAAAAGATATTCCATGCAAATGGAAATCAAAAGAAAGCTGGAGTAGCAATTCTCATATCAGACAAAATAGACTTTAAAATAAAGACTATTACAAGAGACAAAGAAGGACACTACATAATGATCAAGGGATCAATCCAAGAAGAAGATATAACAATTGTAAATATTTATGCACCCAACACAGGAGAACCTCAATACATAAGTCAAATGCTAACAGCCATAAAAGGGGAAATCAACAGTAACACAATCGTAGTAGGAGATTTTAACATCCCACTTTCACCAGTGGACAGATCATCCAAAATGAAAATAAATAAGGAAACACAAGCTTTAAATGATACATTAAAGAAGATGGACTTAATTGATATTTATAGGATATTCCATTCAAAAACAACAGAATATACTTTCTTCTCAAGTGCTCATGGAACTTTCTCCAGGATAGATCATATCTTGGGTCACAAATCAAGCCTCAGTAAATTTAAGAAAATTGAAATCGTATCAAGTATCTTTTCCGACCACAACACTATGAGACTAGATATCAATTAAAGGAAAAAATCTGTAAAAAGTACAAACACATGGAGGCTAAACAATACACTACTAAATAACCAAGAGATCACTGAAGAAATCAAAGGGCAAATCAAAAACTACCTAGAAACAAATGACAATGAAAACACGATGACCCAAAACCTATGGGATGTAGCAAAAGCAGTTCTAAGAGGGAAGTTTATAGCAATACAATCCTACCTCAAGAAACAAGAAACAACTCAAATAAACAACCTAACCTTACACCTAAAGCAATTAGAGAAAGAAGAACAAAAACACCCCAAAGTTAGCAGAAGGAAAGAAATCATTAAGATCAGATCAGAAATAAATGAAAAAGAAATGAAGGAAACAATTGCAAAGATCAATAAAACTAAAAGCTGGCTCTTTGAGAAGATAAACAAAATTGATAAACCATTAGCCAGACTCATCAAGGAAAAAAAGGGAGAAGACTCAAATCAATAGAATTAGAAATGAAAGCGAAGTAACAACTGACGCTGCAGAAATACAAAGGATCAAGAGAGATTACAACAAGCAACTATATGCCAATAAAATGGACAACCTGGAAGAAATGGACAAATTCTTAGAAATGCACAACCTTCTGAGACTGAACCAGGAAGAAATAGATAATACAAACAGACCAATCACAAGCACTGAAATTGAGACTGTGATTAAAAACCTTCCAACAAACAAAAGCTCAGGACCAGATGGCTTCACAGGCGAATTCTATCAAACATTTAGAGAAGAGCTAACACCTATCCTTCTCAAACTCTTCCAAAATATAGCAGAGGGAGGAACACTCCCAAACTCATTCTACGAGGCCAACATCAAACAGAATCCAACAGCACAGTAAAAGGATCATACACCATGATCAAGTGGGGTTTATCCCAGGAATGCAAGGATTCTTCAATATATGCAAATCAATCAATGTGATACACCATATTAACAAACTGAAGGAGAAAAACCATATGAGCATCTCAATAGATGCAGAGAGAGCTTTTGATAAAATTCAACACCCGTTTATGATAAAAACCCTCCAGAAAGTAGGCACAGAGGGAACTTACCTCAACATAATAAAGACCATATATGACAAACCCACAGCCAACATCGTCCTCAATGGTGAACAACTGAAACCACTTCCACTAAGATCAGGAACAGGACAAGGATGCCCACTCTCACCACTATTATTCAACATAGTTTTGGAAGTTTTAGCCACAGCAATCAGAGAAGAAAAAGAAATAAAAGGAATACAAATCGGAAAAGAAGAAGTAAAACTGTCACTGTTTGCAGATGTCATGACACTATACATAGAGAATCCTAAAGATGCCACCAGAAAACTACTAGGGCTAATCAATGAATTTGGTAAAGTAGCAGGATACAAAATTAATGCACAGAAATCTCTTGCATTCCTATACACTAATGATGAAAAATCTGAAAGAGAAATTAAGGAAACACTCCCATTTACCATTGCAACAACAACAAAAAAATACGTAGGAATAAACCTACCTAAGGAGACAAAAGACCTGTATGCAGAAAACTATGACACTGATGAAAGAAATTAAAGATGACACAAATAGATGGAGAGATACACCATGTTCTTGGACTGGAAGAATCGACATTCTGAAAATGACTATAATACCCAAAGCAATCTACAGATTCAATGCAATCCCTATCAAACTACCAATGGCATTTTTCACAGAACTAGAACAAAAAATTGCACAATTTGTATGGAAACACAAAAGACCCCGAAAGCCAAAGCAATCTTTTTTTTTTTTTAATTTATTTATTTTATTTATTTATTTCTGGGTGTGTTGGGTCTTTGTTGCTGCATGCAGCCTCTCTCTAGGTGCGGTGAATGGGGGCTACTCTTCATTGTGGTGCATGGGCTTCTCATTGCGGTGGCTTCTCTTGTTGTGGAGCACAGGCTCTAGGCACACGGGCTTCAGTAGTTTTGGCATGTGGGCTTCAGTAGTTCTGGCTCGTGGGCTCTAGAGCACAGGCTCAGTATTTGTGGCGCATGGGCTTAGTTGCTCGGTGGCATGTGGGATCTTCCCAGACCAAGGCTCGAACCCATGTCCCTGCATTGGCAGGCGGATTCTTAACCATTGTGTGACCAGGAAAGCCCCCCAAAGCAATCTTGAGAAAGAAAGACGAAGTTGGAGGAATCAGGCTCCCTGACTTCAGACTATACTACAAAGCTACAGTAATCAAGACAGTATGGTACTGGCCCAAAAACAGAAATACAGATCAATGGAATAGGATAGAAAGCCCAGAGATAAACCCACGTACATATGGTCACCTTATCCTTGATAAAGGAGGCAAGAATATACAATGGAGAAAAGACAGCCTCTTCAATAAGTGGTGCTGGGAAAAGTGGACAGCTACATGTAAAAGAATGAAATTAGAACACTCCCTAACACCATGCACAAAAATAAACTCAAAATGGATTAAAGACCTAAATGTAAGGCCAGACCCTATCAGACTCTTAGAGGAAAACTCTTAGAGGCAGAACACTCTATGACATAAATCACAGCAAGAACCTTTTTGACCCACCTCCTAGAGAAATGGAAATAAAAACAAAAATAAACAAATGGGACCTAATGAAACTTAAAAGCTTTTGCACAGCAAAGGAAACTATAAACAAGACGAAAAGACAACCCTAAGAATGGGAGAAAATATTTGCAAATGAAGCAACTGACAAAGGATTAATCTGTAAAATATACATGCAGCTCATGCAGCTCAATATCAAATAAACAAACAACCCAATCCAGAAACGGGCAGAAGACCTAAATAGACATTTCTCCAAAGAAGATATACAGATGGCCAAGAAGCACATGAAAGGATGCTCAACATCACTAATCATGAGAGAAATGCAAACCAAAACTACAATGAGGTATCACCTCACACCAGTCAGAGTGGCCATCATCAAAAAATCTACACACAATAAATGCTGGAGAGAGTGTGGAGAAAAGGGAACCCTCTTGCACAGTTGGTGGGAATGTAAATTGATACAGCCACTATGGAGAAAAGTATGGAGGTTTCTTAAAAAACTAAAAATAGAACTACCATACGACCCAGCAATCCCACTAGTGGGCATCTACGCTGAGAAAACCATAATTCAGAAAGAGTCATGTACCACAATGTTCAGTGTAGCTCTATTTACAATAGCCAGGATATGGAAGCAACCTAAGTGTCCATCGACAGATGAGCGGATATAGAAGATGTGGCACATATATACAACGGAATATTACTCAGCCATAAAAAGAAACGAAATTGAGTTATTTGTAATGAGGTGGAGGGAGCTAGATAGAGACTGTCATACAGAGTGAAGTAAGTCAGAAAGAGGAAAACAAATAATGTATGCTAACACATATATATGGAAACTAAAAAAGAAAAAAAAAAAGGTTTTGAAGAACCTAAGGGCAGGACAGGAATAAAGACGCAGACGTTAGAGAATGGACATGAGGACACGGGGAGGGGGAAGGGTAAGCTGGGATGAAGTGAGAGAGTGGCATGGACATATATACACAACAAATGTAAAATAGATAGCTAGTGGGAAGCAGCTGCATAGCACAGGGAGATCAGCTCAGTGCTTTGTGTCCACCTAGATGGGTGGGATAGGGAGGGTGGGAGGGAGATGCAAGAGGGAGGAGATATGGGGATATATGTATATGTATAGCTGATTCACTTTGTTATAAAGCAGAAACTAACACACCATTGTAAAGCAATTATACTCCAATAAAGATGTTAAAAACAGAAAAGAAAACAAACAAAAAATAAATAAAGCTGGGATGGGTGGGAAGGAGGTATAAAATCCAAAAATGGAGATGGAGTGTTTTTAAAAAAATCCTAGAACATGCATTAGACAGGTATGGGAGATGTGAAAAAAAAAATCTTATTTTAGAACTTTAAATGACATGGAAGTTTTCTCAATACAGTAAATGGGAAAAGGTATTATTACATAATGTTCTAATTTAGTAAAATAAATTTTATATATCTATATATTTATGCACAGAAGAAAAGCCTAGAAAGCTAACAAGCTATCCTGGATAATAGGAAACCTATTTTGTTCTTGAGTTTTTTCTGTATTTTCTACATAGCATTTACTACCATTCTCGTAAGAAAAAGTGAATACTATGTCATAAAATTTTAAGAGTTACAAATGATATAGAGGACAATGATCTCTTCAGGAGACAGAACACTGTGTTTGAGTCCACCTGAATCTAAGGAGACAGTGTCCTAGACTTGGGTCAGCTAATGAGTCCTCTCTATGGATGAGAGGGAAAAAAAAAAAAAAAACAAAACCGTCTCCTTAGGTGCCAGTTTTGTGTCCTAATACCTGTCTTATCTGCTTATCATTTCTTTTTTTTTCAATCGAAGTATAGTTGATTTACAATGTTGTGTTAGTTTCAGGTGTACAGCAAAGTGATTCAGAAATATATATAGAAATATACATTTTTTCAGATTCTTTTCCATTATAGGTTATTATAGAATACTGAATCTAGTTCCCTGTGCTATATAGTAGGTCCTGTTGTTTATATATTTTATACATAGTAGTGTATATCTGTTAATCCCAAATTCCTAATTTGTCTCTTCCCCACTTTCCCCTTTGGTAACCATAAGTTTGTTTTCCATGTCTATGAGTCTGTTTTGTAAATTAGATCATTTGTATATTTTTAAGATTCCACATATAAGCAATATCATATGATATTTATCTTTCTCAGTCTGACTCCACTTAGTATGATAATCTCTATGTCCATCCATGTTGCTGCAAATGGCATTATTTCATTCTTTTTTATGGCTGAGTAATATTCTATTGTTTGTGTGTGTGTGTGTGTGTGTGTGTGTGTGTGTGTGTGTGTTATATACACCATATCTTCTTTATACATTCATCTGTCAATGGGCTATTTACTTCTCAAGGTTGTAAGGAGGAGCTAACTTAAGAAGGTACTTTGAAAAATACAATAAAAATGTAAGATATGATTATTAATGGTTATTTATAAAAAACAGGTAATAATAAAAATGTAACATTAGCGATTGTTTAGTAGACATGCAGCTTATTATAACTGCATAAATATCAGAAATTACTTTATAATAGAAGTTAGATTTTGATGAGTGTGTTGGCAGAATGGCCTCTATTCCCCCAAGATTTTTAAGGTTACAAGAACTAAGTGGTCTTGGTCTTCCTTTGTTCTCTTTGCTTCATTTTTAAAAAGGCAATGTGAAACAGACTCATAGACTTAGAGAATGAACTTATGGTTACTGGGGGGAAGGGTGGGGAGGAGGGACAGATTGTGAGTTTGGGATGGACATGTACACACTGCTGTATTTAAAATAACCAACAAAGACCTACTGTATAGCACTGGGAGCACTGCTCAGTACTCTGTAGTAATGTAAATGGGAAAAGAATTCGAAAAAGAATAGATACATGTGTAACTGAATCACTTTGCTGTACACCTGAAAGTAATACAACGTCGTTAATCAACTATACTCCAATAGAAAATTTAAAAAATAAAAATGAAAAAGGTAATGTGAAATGTGTACTAACTAATACTATACTACTGCCACAATTTAGTTATTTAATTTAGTAGTTAAATATTTTGTTAAAATATTAACCAGGATGTGATAAGCCACATAGGGTAACCCTAGATCCTGTTTTCTGGAATAACTCCAACAGCACTCTCTAGCATCTAGAAAGGCCCAATTTATCACACTTAAACTTCCAAGGGCAGTGTCTCCTCCAGCTTCCCAGGATTACTCTGGGCTCCACAACCCAGACACAACACAGAGAACTTCTTCATCCACTACTCTGGTTCTGAACCAGTGAGAGAAGAGATATCAAAAAGCCTACAAATCCCTTCCTTTTGGTCTCCAATGACACATTAAATTAAATCATTCCACATGGGAGGAAACAATTTACTTTCTTTTTTTAGTAATAATATATCATCATACCACACCATATATCAAATCATATCATATAGATCTTATCATGATATAATATCAAATCTCTTCCAATGAACCAAGTATCAAGACACCAGTTTGTAGCAGAATCTGAACTCAGATTATTACATAATTCAGTTCTCCCTACTATACCAAATTCATCAGTGTAATCAAGTTACATAAAGACAAAATATATATACGATTAACATTTAACAGTAGTATTCTAAGTGCTAAAAACCATTAATTTTTCTTGATTTTGCACATGAGGAAACTGAGGCCCAGGACCACTTGCCCAAGATCACACAACTTACAAGTTGCAGAGACAGAACTCAAAGATTAACTTCATCTTCATGTGTGTTTCATACTACTCTTTACACTGATTTTGGGAACCTAAATTCTTGACACAGAAAGATACTTATTTCTATCAGAAGTAGAAGAGGCAATTATACTTTTCAGCTTGCCAACACAGTGAGATCATGTACACTTAACACTTTATCTGAACCAAAAAGCTATCTGAATATCCACTTCTAAGTTTCAATTGGTGAGATTATCACTGGGTTGTTGGAAATTTGGCAGTTATTCCATGGGATATTTTGAAGGTTAGACAAATAATGTTAAAGGATGTGCCACAACAAGGGGAAGATGTGAGTATACCACATAGATTCTCAAAAGAGTGATAAGTGAATACATAAGAGAAGATAAATTTTAAACGGTGTGAAGAGTAAATATACATATTCTGGTTCTAGTAGCTCCTAACAGACCAATCGTCCTGCATAAATATAAATACTAAAAGCAAGTATCTGGAGGCACTAGAGAATGACCAAAAGGTCACATATTGGAATAGAATCACCACTTGGAAGAAGGGAATGGTAGTTATTGAATTTCCTAATCTTTTACAGCTTTCAGCCTCATGGCAAGCTTTAGACTGTGCTTTGTTGGGTTTAAATTTCACATAGAACACCTGCAGTCTTACTGGCTTGAAGAACCAGAGGACAAAGTTCAGAGCAATTAGAGGTACTAGAAAATGTTGGAGGAAATTCCCAAAGAAAAGATTCAGAGAGGGAGAGCACCAATTTCTATGTATAAATTCTTCCCAAATCTCTGACTGACCCCTGAACTATATATTTATAGGGCAGACTCCAAGAAGCCCAAGTGAGGCTACAAAAAGAGTTCATGAGGATTTTGGCTACAACCCAAAGCAGAGGAGAGAGACTTTACAGACTGAGTTCAGTCAAGTTAAACATTGTTTTGAAAAAGAAAAAAATCAATATTCTTCAGAGGACTACAGCAGAATGCAGACTCTCTAGATCTAATTGACAATGCTTACAATACTACCTAAAACTACTCAACAAATGAAAAAAATGAGAAAACATGATCCACTCACGAGAAAAAATAATCTACAGGGACCAACTTTAAGATGACTCGGATACTGGGTTTAACAGATAAGGTTTGTGAAGAAATGCTAATAATGAGTAAAAAGAAAGGGGATCTAGCAGAAAAAAGGGAAATACAAAAATGAACCAGGTAAACTTTCAACAATGGATAGATCATCTAGACAGAAAATTAATAAGGAAACATTGGACTTAAACTACATGTTAGATCTAATGCACCTAACAGGTATGTAACATTCCATCCAAGAGCAATAGCATAAACGTTCTTCTCAGATGCACATAGAACATGCCCCAGGATCATAAGTTAGGACACAAAACAAAGAATGATTGAAATCCTTTTATTTTTTATTTTTTTAATATATATATATTTTTAATTAATTTATTTATTTTTGGCTGCATTGGGTCTTATTGCTGTGCACAGGCTTTCTCTAGATGAGGCGAGCGGGGGCTACTCTTTGTTGCAATGCGCGGGCTTCTCATTGCGGTGGCTTCTCTTGTTGCAGAGCACGGGCTCTAGGCACACAGGTTTCCGTAGTTTTGGTTCACGGGCTCTAGAGCGCAGGCTCAGTAGTTGTGGCGCATGGGCTTAGTTGCTCTGCAGCATGTGGGATCTTCCCGGACCAGGGATCGAACCCGTGTCCCCGCATTGGCAGGCCAATTCTTAACCACTGTGCCACCAGGGAAGTCCCTGAAATCCTTTTATATTTAAGAATTCTGTTATGGCCCACCATATGGCCATGGTACATGTATGAACATGTACACTCGAAAAGCATGTATATTCTGCTGTTGTTGGGTGACGTGTTCTATAAATGTCAACTAGGTCAAGGGGTTAATATTATGCTTATATCTTCTATATCTTTATTAGATTTTTTTTTGAATTTTATTTACTTATTTTATACAGCAGGTTCTTACTAGTTTTCCATTTTATACATATTAGTGTATATATGTCAATCCCAATCTCCCAATTCATCCCACCCCCCACCCCCACCTTCTCCCCTTGGTGTCCATACGTTTGTTCTCTACATCTGTGTCTCTATTTCTGCCTTGCAAACTGGTTCATCTGTACCATTTTTCTAGATTCCACATCTATGCGGTAATATACGGTATTTGTTTTTCTCTTTCTGACTTACTTCACTCTGTATGACAGTCTCTAGGTCCATCCACGTCTCTACAAATGACCCAATTTCGTTCCTTTTTATGGCTGAGTAATATTCCATTGTGTATATGTACCACATCTTCTTTATCCATTCCTCTATCGATGGGCATTTAGGTTGCTTCCATAACCTGGCTATTGTAAATAGTGCTGCAGTGAACGTTGGGGTACATGTGTCTTTTTGAATTATGGTTTTCTCAGGGTATATGCCCAGTAGTGGGATTGCTGGGTCATATGGTAGTTCTATATTTAGTTTTTTAAGGAACCTCCATACTGTTCTCCATAGTGGCTGTATCAATGTACATTCCCACCAACAGTGCAAGAGGGTTCCCTTTTCTCCACACCCTCTCTAGCATTTGTTGTTTGTAGATTTTCTGATGATGCCCATTCTAACTGGTGTGAGGTGATACCTCATTGTAGTTTAGATTTGCATTTCTCTAATAATTAGTGATGTTGAGCATCTTATCATGTGCCTCTTGGTCATCTGTACATCTTCTTTGGAGAAATGTCTGTTTAGGTCTTCTGCCCATTTTTGGATTGGGTAGTTTGTTTTTTTTAATATTGAGCTGCATGAGCTATTCATATATTTTGGAGATTAATCCTTTGTCTGTTGATTTGTTTGCAAATATTTTCTCCCATTCTGAGGGCTGTCTTTTCGTCTTGTTTATAGTTTCCTTTGCTGTGCAAAAGCTTTTAAGTTTCATTAGGTCCCATTTGTTTATTTTTGTTTTTATTTCCATTTCTCTAGGAGGTGGGTCAAAAAAGATCTTGCTGTGATTTATGTCAGAGTGTTCTGCCTATGTTTTCCTCTAAGAGTTTTACACTGTCCAGTCTTACATTTAGGTCTTTAATCCATTTTGAGTTCATTTTTGTGTACGGTGTTAGGGAATGTTCTAATTTCATTCTTTACATGTAGCTGTCCAGTTTTCCCAGGACCACTTATTGAAGAGACTGTCTTTTCTCCATTGTATATCCTTGCCTCCTTTGTCATAGATTAGTTTTATTGGATTTTTGATGCAGTTGTTTTGTCAATTGCTGAAAGAGGAGTGTTGAAATATCCAACTACAAACTGTGGATGTGTCTATTTCTCTCTTTAATTCTGTCTATTTTTGCTTCACGTATTTTGACACTCTCTTATTAGGCATATTTACATTCATGTTTGTTATGTCTCCCTGATGACTGGACCCTTTTATCTGTATCTCCGGTTCCACAGATTCAACCAACCATAGATGGTACAGTCCTGTACAAATTTATTGAAAAAATCCACGTGTAAGGAGACCCATGCAGTTGAAACCTATGTTGTTCAAGGGTCAACTGTAATTTAAACGCATCTATCCAAATATTTACTTGAGAACAAAAGTAACACAATCTATTCATACAAAGGGTGTGGTTCAAAGTATAATAAATGTGAAGTGAAATGCTTGAAGGAGGCAAAAATGAAAGAAAACAGCTTCCTTGGGAAGAAACTCAAAGAAACTCCATGCAGGGCATGGGCACATTATAGCAGATCCTCAACGCCCATGAGGGATAGAGGCTGCAATCTCCCAAACGCCTCCATTCTGGAACGCCATCATCACCTATCATGCAGTTAAGGTGACCAACCCTTAAGGTCTCCTTCAGACACTGAAGGAGAGTTGCCAGATTCATAGTGGCTGGGTCAGGGTTGAGGTAGGGCTGGGGCTACAGAGGACAACATTCAGGGCTTCTGTCCCTTATGGACCTGTCAAAGGTGTTCCATTACTTCCCAAGGCATCTGTGAAATGTTTACTCAGAGTCTTTTGGGCATCAGGAATGTAATATCCAGAATAAAAGCACTAAATGAATTCCAGTTTTCAGAACCATGAGGTATGAGTCAAGATTAAATATTCATATTACATTGGGTTTGTGTCCAAATGAAATATTGAGATTATATCGTCAGAGAGGAGTTATTTTTTACCTGTGATTTCTGCTCATCCTTCAGGCTTCAGAATAAATGCAACTCCCTGTAATTTTCCTTCATAATCTTTATTAAAGTCTGCAATTGTAGCACAGTTCGTCCATCTTATTATTTGTTTATAGTTTTCACTCCTCCACACTAGAAGCCCGGAAACTTGCCAGTCCAAATTGGCATTGAATCCTCATAACAGTGTCTAAATTCTAGACGAGTGCCTGGTAAAAGGAGGAGCTTAATAAATGACTAATGAAATGAGTGAATAAATGAAGGAAGGAGGGAAGGAAGCTGAGTCTAAGTGTGGATATGGGGTAATGAGTAAGCCTCAGTCACTGGGTAGCTGACCCATGCCCAGATATTAGCGTTGTGGTCCACACTATAATTCCACTACGTGGCTCAGCAAAATTATAAGCCATTATATTCATGTGACTGCAGCAATCTCTTCAATTTTTCAAACTGGAAAGATCAAGAGTATAAATTCTGAGAATCTCATGTATAGCAAGTCAAACTCTAGTGAATATAAGAATTACCTGTGAGATTTTTTTTTTTTTTTTAATTGAAGCACAGTTGATTTACAACGTTGTGTTAGTTTCGGGGAGATTTTTTAATTGTTCATTCCCAGCCCCCACTCTGCCAATGATGCACTCTACTCAAGTGAACACCAGACAGAACACCAGAACATCAAATCCAGACTTTGGAAAGACTACATGAACCTGGGCAAGATATTTCTCCTTTGTGTGCCTCTCCACATGAGCAATATGAGAGGAATGGACTAAATAAAGTATGGCTCCCTTTCTGATAACATTAGGTAATTCTGTGTTTCTGTACATATTTGAACTCTACGTTAGGCATGGCATGGAGCACAAAGAAATATAATTTATAATCCTTCTTCAACAGGAAGAAAATAATTTAAACAATACAAAAGCTAAAGAACGATGCCAATCAACAGTTTACGGTCACCACGTTTCTTGGGTTCTAAGATGAAACTCTTTCCTTCCACACTTAACGTTTTAGAAATTGAGATGTATCTTACAATTAATGTTAAAAGAAACCTTCAAGGAAGAGGAATAAATTGTGACAGTTATCTTCCCTTGTGTATGAGTGAACCGGTCCATTTCTAGAAGTTACACCTCACTTAGGGTGATCATTTGAATCTTAGCTGAAACTTGAACACCTCCACTTGCCTAAAATGTCTTCTAAAATAATCTGTGCTGCAACACTGAAACAAAAATGTATTGGTTAAGGAGAAGACTGTTGCCAACAGAGCAGGCAACACAAACAATGGCAGTAGAATCTGCCACATTTGACAGGATAACTCAGAGGAAAAGTTCAGAGTGAGGACAGGTTGGCATATTTGATTTCTTCATCTAGAAAAGCTATTATGTAGTTGCTGAACGGCTATGCATCAAAAACCCCTCCCACTTTTAAGAGAAGCTAAATATGTAAATAATAAAATTTAAGAGGAGAACAAAATGATATACTCAGTCTAATAGAAAATGTAGGAGAACCCCCAGTATGCCTCAATATGCCTCAAGATTATTCTGTGAGAAAGCAGGTCAGTGGCTGCCTAGAGAGAACCACTGATGGGGAGAGAGAGGGAGGGATGCCAAAGGGGTACAAGGAAACTTTTGGGGGAGATGGATAAATTCATTATCTTGCTTGTGTTGATAGTTGCATGGGTGTAAACATATTTCAAAACTCATCAAATCGGGACTCCCTGGTGGCGCAGTGGTTAAGAATTCGCCTGCCAATGCAGGGGACACGTGTTCGAGCCCTGGTCTGGGAAGATCCCACATGCTGCGGAGCAACTAAGCCCGTGCGCCACAACTACTGAGCCTGCACTCTAGAGCCCGTGCTCTGCAACAAGAGAAGCCACCGCAATGAGAAGCCCACGCACTGCAACAGAGAGTAGCCCCCGCTCGCCCGCCGCAACTACAGAAAGCCCGTGCACAGCAACGAAGACCCAACACAGCCAAAAATAAATAAATAAATAAATTTTTTAAAAAACTCATCAAATCATTCACTGAACATATGTGCATTTTGGTATACTTCAATTATATCTCCAAACACTGAAAAGGGGCTTATTCTGTCAATAATAAAGATACTACAAAAAATAATTTAAAAAATTAAAAAAACCAAAGATACTACAGGAGTCATGGTTGTGGGGATGGATTATCAAAGACAGCATGAGACACCACATCTAAGTGATTCAGGAGAATCTTCAGACTCTGATTAACATCTGATCATTATCACCTTCATCATCAACATGAGCATTTATTTATTCAGTGCTTGCTCTGCATGGACCAGGCTTCCTACAAAAACGTTTACTCGTATTACCTTGTTTAATCCTCATAACCACCCCAGAAGGTGTATCTGACTATTATTCCCACTTTCCAGATTGGGGGAAAAAAACCATAAAAAGGTTTAAACCTGCCCTGGATCACAGAACTAAAAAGAAGCAGATGCAAGATTTGAACTAGTCACAATCTGTGTTCTTAAACCACTACTCCAAGTGGCCTTTAGCATCAGCCTTTAAGATGATGCTTAAAGGTTGTTATTCGACAGGATTTTTCATACTGGTACTTAAAGACAGAATAAGAAACAATGATATTTCTTTAAAAGTTCTATACTCTGCAGGGCCTGCATGAATATCTCATATCTGTGGCCTCTTAGAGGGTGACCACAAATTCAAAGTCTATGTTGCAAACAGTAGGAAGGGACTTTGGATGGGTCTGTGGTTTGAGTAGGATGCAGTTAGGGTTTCCAAATGTGGTCAACAAGGGGCAAAGTTGCCTAAATTTTGGCTTGGTTATTTCATTACTTTTTAGAAAAAAAGGATGGTGAATCAGAGAGTCTAGAGGGACTTGGAGACATTGAACATTTCTAAACATCTTATTCTGCATGAGGTATATATTCTTAGTTTTTGCCCTCTTTTATTTTTAGTGTAGTAAAGTACACATAACATAAAACTGACCACTTTAACCATTTTAAGTGTACAATTTAGTGGCATTAAGTACATTTGTCACCTTATTTTTAAAGGTAGCATTTTACTCTGGGAAGGCCGTATGCATGGTGCTGAGGGCATCAATGCTCCAGTCAGGTTGGCATTTGGTTTCCACTTCTGACTCTTATTAGTGTGTGGCCATGGGCAATTTAAAAACCTATCTTTCAATTTCCTCATCTGTAAAATGGTGACGGTAAAGACCTACCAGATAGTACTGTTGCAAAGATTAAGGAATATAACGAATGTCAATTGCATAGTAAAATTCTCCGCATGGAGTAAAACCTTTCAGTGTGTTCTAGGAAAAGCAGTTATAATTTTGTCTACCATTTCTGTGAGTCAGAGGCTCTTAACCTGGGGAATGTGAACCTTAAGGGGGTTTGGGCTTGAGAAGATCTGTGAGTCTCCTAAATGATGTGCAACTTCGCGTGTCTTCCTTATGTGAGTGTCGGGGAAACAGGTACATAGCTTTCATCAGATTCTCAAAGTGAGAAGTGCAAGGGCAAAAGGAGAAAACTCCTCAGAGAAATTCATACAGTCACATCAGCCTTGCTTCATCTGCTACTCAGAAGCCTTTGATCATTGACCCAAATTTTCCCCTTCCCTCTGCAGAGATTAGGGGTGAGAAGGAAAGCAAAATACTTACTCTTTGTCTCAAGGGTCACAGTGAGGAGCCTGAGGGGCTACGTACAAGTCACACTCCCTAGAGCTGTGGCTGCATTCTGCCTAACTCTACCTACTCTGCCCCACATCCTTAGCACAGCGTAACTGCCAGCTGAGTGCCCTGGGGACACAATGCTAACTGACAGCAGGATGGCTGTGGGGCGTGAAAGGCAAGGAGCTCACAGAGTCCAGAAGGCTCGCACCTTGAGCCCTAGTCTTACGTAGTGCACTACGCATGCCTCTGATGGCACCTTAACGAGCATGTGAATCATCTTGGAATCCTGTAAAAATGCTGACTCAACTCAGTAGGTCCGGGGTGGGGCTGAGATTCTGAACCTCTAACAGGTTCTCAGGGGACCACCCCAGAATAGCGAGGCTCTAACCTCTTTATGTAATTATTAGTTTACTTGCCTGTCTCACCAACTGTCTCTGCGCAAACTGAAGACAGGGGTAGGACCAAATTTGATTTTATTTCCCAGAGGTTTAGTACAGAGAGGACATATGAAAGTTCAAAGTAAATGCTGAATGAATGAATGGATGGATGAATGAATGAATCACACACTAGAAGAGAGGAGGGCCTTTCTGTGGAGGCATGACGTTATCACTCCAGTTGTCACAACTGGACACATTTTCCAGACATCCTTCTCAGATACTTTCTAGGTACTTTTCTGCCTCTAAGATGAAAATTTCCTCCCTCTATGGGTCTCAAGGAAGCTTCCTTCTCCTGAGCCAGAAAAAGGAGAGGAAAGAGAAGTCACCATACTGATCATTAATAAAAAGACCTAAGTGTCTCCAACACCAACTCTGAGAGAATAAGAACGTTTACTGGGTAATGAAATTCATTGTGCAAAACCTGCCCTGGGCACAAACATCTACAGGACATAGATACTCACCGGGCCATTTATGCACCTTGTTTCAGAGGAGGCTGTGCTTTGTTTGACATGGATTCTAAGCTTCAACTTACACAGTTATGTTAGCCTGTACTCTTAATGCAGGAGAAGTAAAGACCCAAGGAAAGAAGGAGGAAGCTTCATTGCAGCAGACACAGAAAAGCCCAGCCAACTTCTAATACCAGGTGGGAACAGCTGTAACCCCAGGTGTGACCGCGTACTACCTCTCCTGCTCAGAATCAGTGCTGCATTTACTTGGGAGTGGATCATTTCACAAAGAGGCAGAGAACGTGAGTGCCATCGGTCAGAAGGCTGTGCCCGGAGAGCACACGATTTCATCAGGCAATGATGAATCACACTGGAGCTCTCCCATCTACTTTCCCATGACCTCTGAGCAGCTAGGGAAAACCGAAGAACAATTCTGGGCATTTGATTTCCCTAACAAAGCGACAGAAGGCCCAGATTAAACTGGCCTCTTTGCAACTTGAAAGAAACCACCATTTGTCACCTTTTAAGGGGGCACACTGATGAATGGGCAGTGAATAATCGCAAGACAATTCCCTGATTAAATGTGAAGCCATTGTAAATGCAGATTCAAATGCTTAGGGAGAAATAAAGGCAGACTCTTCTTGAGTTCAGCTGAGTCTTCTCATAAGTTTCTTATTTATAAAAAGTGAAAACTGCAAAGGCAGCTTTTGAGGAAGCGTTTAGGAGACACGAGGAAAAAAGCAAATTTTTAGCACAAATTCTTTTTTTTTTTTTTTAAACATCTTTATTGAAGTATAATTGCTTCACAATGGTGTGTTAGTTTCTGCTTTATAACAAAGTGAATCAGCTACGCATATACACACGTTCCCATATCTCCTCCCTCCCGCATCTCCCTCCCTCCCACCCTCCCCATCCCACCCGCCCCCAGGCGGTCACAAAGCACCGAGCTGATCTCCCTGTGCTGTGCGGCTGCTTCCCACTAGCTATCTGTTTTACATTTGGTAGTAGCACAGATTCTGAATGCAGTTACCTTACTGAACATGGTCTTGACTGTTACAATCCATCTTTTGTCACCATTCCAACAAGGGCCACAAAAGCTGGAAAAAAGCAACCCGTCTTCACCAAAATGTCAATGCTGTCTGAAAGCTTCTGATAATGGTGATGATAACAATTAAGTTGCCATCAACTGGGTGTTCTAAGCATTCTTCATATATTAAATTGTTTATTCCTGATGACAATATAAAATTGATTATTTAACCTCATTTTTACAAATAAGGAATCTGAGGCATATAGAGATGAAAGAACCTGCCTAATGTTACGTGGCTGATTAGAGGCAGAATTTACTCTAACTTGGTAATTTGGCTCTAGGACATGTGCTTCCCACCCACCTCGGGTTTATTGAGATATAATTGACATACAACATTGTGTAAATTTAAGGCGTACAATGTAGTGATTTGATACACGTGCAATGTGATTACACCATAGCATTAACTGATGCCTCCCTGCATCGCATTACGTAATTACCAATTCTTTTTTGTGGTGAGAACATTTAAGATCTACTCTCTTAGCAACTTTCAAACATATATTAAAGCATCATTGACTATAATCACAACACTGTGCATTAGATCTCCAGAACTTATTCATCTTCTAACTGGCAGTTTGTACTCTTTAATCAAAATCTTCCCACTTCCCCCACCCCCCAGCCCCTGGTAACCCACTTTCTACTCTGTTTCTGTAAGTTTGTCTTCTTTGGATTCCATATATAACTGAAATCATACAGTATTTGTCTTTCTTTGTCTGACTTATTTCACTTAGCATAATGCCCTCAAGTTCCATCTGTTTGGCTGCACACGGCAAGATTTCCTTCTTTCCCATGGCTGCACAGCTGAATAATATTATACACACACACACCCACCACAACTTTTTAAAAATTAATTAATTAATTAATTTCTATTTTTGGCTCTGTTGGGTCTCCATTGTTGCGCGCGGGCTTTCTCTAGTTGCATCAAGCGAGGGCTAGTCTTCATTGCGGTGCGCGGGCTTCTCATTGCGGTGGCTTCTCTTGTTGCGGAGCATGGACTCTAGGTGCGCAGGCTTCAGGAGTTGTGGCACATGGGCTCAGGAGTTGTGGCTTGCGGGCTCTAGAGCGCAAGCTCAGTAGTTGTGGCGCACAGGCTTACTTGCTCTGCAGCACGTGGGATCTTCCCGGACCAGGGCTCGAACCCATGTCCGCTGCATTGGCAGGTGGATTCTTAAACACTGTGCCACCAGGGAAACGCACCAGGTCTTCCTCTTTGTCCATTCATCTATTGAGAGACACTTAGGTTGTTTCCATACTTGGCTATTATGAATAATGTTGCAATGAACAGGGGAGTAGCACAAGTGCTTTAAATTCCTCGTGGCATTGGTCATGATTGCGCTAGCATACTATTGGGTTGGCCAAAAAGGTCGTTCGGGTTTTCAAAACCCGAACGACCTTTTTGGCCAACCCAATAACTGCTGTGCTTACACAGCATTCCAGATTCTACAGTATTTACTTCTCTATCTATGAAGTCGCTCTCCCGGCTCTCATATTCCATAAGTTATGAGCCAACTCATCGCAACAGGCAGATGAGTTTAGTTGAAGTGTTTCAGTCCAAGTCAATCAAATAATGAGTGCCTAGTAAGTCCTGCTCGTGGCTCAGGAGAGGAGAGGGGAGTGGTGGGAAAGGACATAAAAGACACACAGAATGTGGTCCCTGTCCTCGTATGTTAACTTCTAAAAGATATGTTTGAGCTAAAGATGCTTGAACCTTAGGAGGCCTCACCAAGAGGAATGGATGACCACCATAAAGCGAAGCCAAGGACGGTGGTGCTGATTTTGCTGCCTTGCGTCCTTTAGCCGTTCCATTGTTAACAGCACCCTGAACTTTTGAAGCGTCTGATCTTTCTTTCTCCCAAGATTCACAGTCTTCTTTTGATGTCAAGGGACAGACAAGTGGCCTGAGTTATGCCACTTGGAGTCATCCTCTTGGGAATTCAAATCTTGAGGAGAGTAATGAGAGTATTAAAAAAAAAAAAAAACCCAAAATAAAAACCAAACAAAAAGCCCATTAATATCAAAATAAACTGCATTCTCACTTGGAGAAGGTATTGAACTAGAACCACCCTGGTTTGTGCCTTTCTGAATGTTGTTCTTCATTATTGCTTCAACAAATTCACTGTGGGCCTAGTTTCTGCTGCTTGTAACCAAATAACCCTAACTGGAACACCAAAATTATATATTCAGTTATTCTACAGACTAGTTAATATTGAACTACACATATCTCAAGTCATTTTACCAAAGCAGTCTGTTGGTCCCAAAGGGAGTGATCAGGTAGGATTCAAATAAACCTGCTGATTAAAGTCAATGTGGCCATATTTTTTAAAGAAAGATAGCACATTAGAAATGTCCCCCAAACTCTCTATGCAGCCATTTCATTAACTGAACTGAGCAGTGAATCACGAATCAGAAGACCTAACTGGTAGACCCAGCTCAGCCACGAAAAGACTGTGTCCTTGGGCAAATTACTTCCCCTCTCTGAGCTTATTTCATATCTGTAATATTAAGGAGGGGAGGGTCTTTGAGTATTCTCTTTGTAAATCAGAGTTTCTAAGGTTCTAATGAAAACAATATGCTATAGAAATTACTAAGAAATTGAGTAGATGCACCTCAAGACCTGTTCTTCTTAAAAACACTTTTCTCATACGGATTGGTAAGATGGAGTTGAGTTCCAACTTGACTCCTCAAAGTAGAAGTCTTACAGTATGCATGTTATAGAGGATCCAGTATCTTTCTTACGCCTGTAATGATCTTACCACTCAAGAGGAGAGCTCCAAAGGTCAGGATTATTAAATAGCTCTTCTGTCATTTAACTGAAATCTAGTTATGGACCAACCCCAAGGAGGTCAGCAACAAATATAATTTAATTCTTAGCTATTAATAAATGAGTTTTAGGTTAATTTGGATCTTCAAAGGAACTTTGTATTGAAGCAAAATTCATCATAAAGCTTACTGGATTATTTTGTTGGCAACTGTTCAAATTTCATGGTTTCAAGGTTCAGCTATATCACTAAAGAGGAACAAAGGCCAAACACATCTCTCATTTGAAATAGACAGTTTCAGTCCTAAAATGTATTTATCTTTTCATCATATTTTCTTGTCTTATACTCATCTGACCTCCAAAAGCCACCCAAACCACAAATTTCCCAAAGCTACTCCTGACCTATTTTTTTGTTGTTGTTCTAGAGCTTACCCCTTCTGCAATTTAATGACATCATATCCCAGCCCTGTGGTCAGTGGCCTTGAGCTGAGCAAAATGGTCAGTTCATATGGTGAAAGGCTAAATATCAAACAATTCTGGTCAATTCTATCTGGAGCTAAATTCCCAGACAGCATGAGGGAACGTAATTGTTGGAAAAAGTTTACCTCGTATAATGAAAACAGACATACAAACTTATAAACATTACTAAGACACATATTTCTATATTAATGTAGTTCTTCTTTCAAAAATAATTTCATAAGACATTCTTTGCCCAATAATTATTTTTTAATGATTTTATCCACTGGCATTAAGATTTAAATTAAGATTAAATGAGATAATAGGTGGAAATCCATTAGCACAACTTGGGAGCTTCACAATAGCTGCCAATTCTGGACCTCTGACACTGAGCCAGGCATGGTTGTGAATTGTACTTAAATCACAACATTTGATTCTCACTGCCCTTTAAAAGGGTACCTATCACTATTCCATTTTCCTGATTAAAAAAACAGGCTTAGAGTAATAGAGTACATGTCCAGGGTCACACAGCTAAAGAGTGGCAGAGCTCGGGTTCTCGTCTAAGTGTCTTAAAGTTCATCCTTTTAACTACTCTGCCATGTTAACAGATTCAAGTAGAATATGAAAGAGAGAGAAAGCAAACTGTGGTTTCTTGAAAACTTTGAAATATTAACTGAATATTATGCCAAAGGGAAAAAAGCTTTTTTCCCTCTTTTAATGGCCTTGTTAGGAATTGTTGATCCTACTGTGTATGTACGTATGACACCTCATGCCAGTGGCATACCTGGTGATTGTGCATCTGACCTGATAATCAGGGGTCTTCCTGGTGGTATGGTTTAGGGGGAGGGGTGGTGGCCATCAGTAACATTGGCTTCTTGTCATTGAGAAGTAAAAGCTAGTGGTGTGTGACCTAAACAGAGATCTTTTTGGACAGCAACGACCATTGGCTTGGACAAGAGATTGCCTCTGTAAGAGGATCCATCTGTGCCGTCTCCTCAGGAGGGCTTACATATTTATCTCCAGAGAATTTGACACAGGCCATTTGTCAGCCACGGTCACACGTGCTCGCTGTGGCCACGCTTTATCCTTTTAGCCAAAGCAATAATTTCTCGTTGTGAGAGAGCAACTGTGTGGTGCCAGGTGTTGATATTTTAGAAACAAACAGCGGCAGGGACAGCTGTGGTGGCAGATTTCAATTTTTCTAGCCAAGCTGGTGATCGCATCGGACGCCAGATGAAATGAAAGAGTTTCAGCTATGAGGTCTTTGCATCTCTACAATGATGTGTGATTTGGGATGACCTTTCTCAGGGATTCCCCTGGGGTTTACCTTCATTCTGGAGCAGGACGCTTTAAAGAGTGACTGTTCTCAGGCTCTGAGACCTCCTGAATGCAGTCGAAGAGATCCCTCAGATTTTCCGTGCTGGGGCCCTCCACCATTGTGTCTCTTCTCATCATTCTCACTCATCAATATGCCCACTTTCTTGTCAGTTCAAATTCAATGTGACATTTGCTTTCACTTTCCTTTTGTACGTCAATGTCCACCGGAGCTGCACAAGTGCTGGCTCTGGCATAATTTTTACTGCTTTGGGGCACAATCATTTCTATGCTCTGATTTAATTAAGAAAAAATATTACTTTAAGGAGATTTTAATGGACTCTTTGGTTTCTCAGGTAAAAGCAGTGCAGAGCTAACAAAGTTACGCCTCTGGATTCTTCAACAGGTAGTAAAATCAGGCCCTCCAATAAAATGAAATTTCACTTCAGTACAAGACTAGTAGGACCTTACTCTGATATTTTACTATCGATAGTTCAGTTTAGTGACGTAAGAAAATGCTATGTTCGCATTGGTATTAATCTCTTCGAAAGCCATATCCTCAAAGTTTTATATCCTCCACTCTCAGGTTTCCACGGATTCAGGGGGTGAAAGCTTTACACTGTGTGCTCCAAACCAGCGCTTCAGAAAAAATTCCTGTGATGAAAATGTTCTCTATCTGTACTGTCTAATATGGTAGCCACTAGCCTAGACTGGACATGTAGCTCTAGACTACAGGTTCACAGACATCAAATTAAGAACCTATTTCAAACAGATTCTTTTTAAAAAAAACAGCCTTATGGAGCTATAATTCACATATCATACAACTTGCTCATTTGATGTATATAGTAATTCAATGGTGTTTAGCACATGCACAGTTATGCAACCATCACCACAATCAATATTAGAATATTTTTGTCACCCCCAAAACAATCTTAAACCCATTAGCTGTCATTCTCCATACCTTTCAGTCTTCCCTAGCCCTAGGTAACTGTTAATCTACCTTTTCCCCCCATAGATTTATCTATTCTGGACATTCCATATAAATGGAATCATACAGTATGTGGTCTTTTGTGATTGATTGGCTTCTTTATATCATTCTTTAAAAGGTTCTTTATAATATTTTTAAGCTTCATCCATGATTTAGTATCAGTAGTACTCATCAAGATGTATCAGTGATCATGACGTAGCAGTACTCCATTCCTTTGTATTGTTGAGTAATATTCCATTGTAGGATAGACTACATTTTGTTTACCCATTTATCAATTGATCAGCTTTTGAATTGTTTCCACTTCTTGGCTATTATGAATAATGCTGCTATGATTATTCGTGTACAAGTATTTGTGTGCACGTGTATTTTAATTCTCTTGGGTATATACCCAGGAATGGAATTGCTGGATTATATGGTCACTCCATCCATAACATTTTGAGGAACTGCCAAACTGTTTTTCTAAGTGGCTATACCACTTTGTATTCCTACCAGCAAAGTAGGAAGGCTCCAATTTCTCCACATCCTCAACAACACTTACTATTATCTACCTTTTTTATTTTAGCCATTGTAGTGGGGGATGAAGTAGTATATTATTGTGGTTTTTGTTTGTATTTCTCTAATAGTTAGTGATGTTGAATACCTTTTCATGTGTTTATTGGACATTTGTATATCTTCTTTGGAAAAATATCTGTTTAAATCCTTTGTTCATTTTTTGATTGAGGGTGTCTTTATTGCTGAGTTGTAAGTCCCTGATCATTTTTATATACATAAAATTTGTAAATATGTTCTGTCATTCTCTGGATTGCCTTTTCATTTTTTAAAATAGTGCCCTTTGAAGTGCAGAAGTTTTTGATTTTAATGAAGTCCAGTTTATCTTTTTTTTTTTTTTTTGGTCAGCTGTAATATCAAGAAACTATCATCTGATCCAAGGTTATGAAGGTTTACTTTTAAGTCTTCTTATAACAGTTTTAGCTCTTATATTTTGGTCTAGGATCTACTTTGAGTTCATTTTTACATATGTGAGAAAGGAGTCCAACTTATCGTTTTGTATGTGATTATGCAGTTGTCCTAGAATGCTTTCTAATAAAGACTATTTTTTTTTCTTGTTAAATTATCTTGGCACTCTCATCAAAGATCAATTGACCATAAATATAAGGTTTCTTTCTGGACTCGTAATTCTATTCTATTGTTCTATGTCTATTCTTAAGCCAGTACCACACTACTGTAGCTTTGTAATGAGGTTTGAAATTGGCAAGTATGACTTCTACAGTTTTGCTTTTTCAAGATTGGGTATTCTGAGGCTTTTTACTTCCCTATGAATTAGAGGATGAGTTTGTGAATTTCTGTAAAAAAATCCAGTTGGAATTTTTATATTACAAAAATTCCGTTGAATCTGAAGATCAATTTGGGGTGTATTGCCATCTTAACAATATTAAATCTTCTGCCCATGAACAAGGTTCTACATCCCTGAATATATTTGAGTTTCTTCTCCAAAAATCCTGCTCCACAGATTTTTTCTTTCATGTACTTCAAACTTTCATATCCATGTGCTAACACAGAATCATTTTCAAACTCAAATATTATAATGGTATTTATCTTAATATTTCTATGGCACCTCAACTTATTTTCCGTTCATTTATTCAACATTTTAAAATTGTGTACCTACTATGTTCCCCACACTTTTCTGACCATTCCTGACTTTAGTAATTTGAGTCTTCTCTCTTTTTCTTCTGATCATTCTAGCAAAAGACTTGTGAATTGTATTGATCTTTTCAAAGAAACACCTTTTTATTTCAATGATTTTTTTAGTATTATTTTTCTATTCTTTATTTTATTAATTTTCACTCTAATCTTCATTATTTCCTTCTTTTTGCTTGCTCTAGGTTTAGTTGACTCTTTTTTTTTCCCCAAAGTGTCTTAATATGGAAGGTTAGGTTATTGACTTGCGACCTTTCTTCCCTTATAATACAGGCATTTACAGCAATAAATTTCGCTCTAAGAACTCCTTTAGCTGCATCCCATAAGTTTAATATGTTATTTTAAATTTTCATTCATCTAAAGATTTTCTAATTTCCCTTGCAACTTCTTCTCTGATCCATTGCTTAGTTAGGCACATAAGTTCATTTCGAAGTGTAATTTGGTTCAAAAATTAATTATGGAGGGGAAAAATTCCAATTTTTCACCTGTTATATTTTGATTTTTTAAAATGAACCATTTGGATTCAGCAAATACATTCTGCACTCATCATGTTAATTTTCATGACTACATCTTTGTACTGCTTCTCAAGTTTTAACACAGACACAAGTCAGCTGGGAACTTCGCTAAAACAGAGATTCTAGGTGTGGTACGGGTGTGGGCTCCAAGATTCTGCATATATAACAAATTCCAAGTACTGCTGATTCTGATGCTGCTGGTTCAAAGAACACGCTTTGAGTAGAAAGGCTCTATGCAACTGCTTGGGATGCCCTTTTCATTTATTTTTTGTGATTAGTTGCAAATGGCCCTTTCCCCTAAAACTCCTGCACCTTGTCCTAGTCAGGGATGAATATTCTTTAATCTCTAACACCATCCTCATAGCCTTTATTTCAACTTGTCCCATTCTTGTAATCGTTTCTTTATATATTGCTTTCTCCAAGTGAACTATGAGACTAAGGAGAGCAGGTCTCTGTTCTCTTCATGACTTTATTTATTGTCTGGCTTAGTATTTGAGGGCTCAGCCTAGATGCTTATCAACTCTCCATTGAACCAGTAATAATAACTAACACTTACTATGTATCTACTGTGAGCCAGCACAGGGTCAGATGCTTGGCAGACATTATCTCATTTACTCATCAGACCAGCCCTATGAGGAAGGTCCTATTATTATCCCCATTTTGCAGATGGGAACTGAAAATCTTGGTGCTCATGATTAGTTGAGTTTGATCCTGGTTCCTGAAGAAAATTAACTCAGCCCAATTTAACTACACTGACCAAACCTCTGAGCAATCTAATACATGCTACATTCTATTTGTGTATATGATGATAGCCAGTTCAGAAAAAGAAGGACAGCAAAACACCTTTTCCTCTTCTGCCTGCATGGGACATTGAAACAGGTGGGCAGCAACAGTAATACTCTACTCTAGCCCCGCCCTCACCTCTTCTTGCTTGGTCAGAGTGTGTGCCTCCCATCTGGGTCTCCTGCCTCCAGATCCCTCTCTTCTATGCTTCCTCTAAAATGTGTATTTGATCATGATACTGGCTAAAATTTACAATGACTCATAGTTGCCCTGTAAGATAATGTCCAAATTTCTTAGGTCAGCTTACAATCTTCCTACAAGCAACGTGTCTAGCATTTCCTTCTGTTGGAAGAGGATACTTCTGGAATGCAGAATGACTATTCATTCCTCATACAAGACACATTCTACTCCTTTGTGTCTTTACACACTCTCTTCCCACTGCTCTCGATGTCCTTGTCGATCTGTCCCTTACCCATTCATCCTTCAGGATCCAGTTTCTACTAATTCTACTGAGAAATGACCTTAGCTCTACCCTCGGCTCCAGGCCTCTTCCTTTGTGCTCCTTTAGAATGACACACATACCTCTAATGCTATTGTTGCCACGTTTTATGACAGTGACCTATTTATGTCTTCATCACTAGCCTGTGAGCTCCTCAAGGGCAAGAAATGTCCCATCTTCTTATTTCCAGCACCCAGCACAGGACTGGACACTCAACAGATGTAGCTGCGTAAACCAATTAGGTCAAAATATAAGACACCAACTATTAACCTTCTCTACAGAGTTCTTGCACATTCATTCCCAAAGCTTTCCATGTGTTCGATTACTACAGTAAATATCAGATCTGCTCTGAATGAGCACTATATTTGTGCATGGGATTTGTGAGGGCTGGAATTGCAGCATATTCATCTCGTATCTGTCGGTTCACAAAGCACACTGTCTTGCACACTTCACAAAGGACACTGTGTTGCACACTGAAACCGTTCTTTAAAGGTTTGCAGAACCGAAATGAACCTAACTGGCTTCTTGGGTTTTAGCCAAGTTATTATAAAGCCTTCTGCTACTCTGGGGAAACAATTATCTCCGACACAGGAGAGAACGATCTATCGCAATGCTGTTTGATGTTTCACACTCCCACGTTCCTATGACAGGAGCTATCTTCAAAACAGGCTGGCGTACTGTCAACTCTGATTACATCGGTCAACACCCAACCCAGATAATGGCAACATAGCAGGTTTGAAAAGAGGGGCGTCATTTTAGAAGGCCGAAGTCAATTGAAGAAGTAGTAATAATTCACAGAGGGAAACATACTTCAGTTTGAAAGTGTTCATAGCTCCACTCTCTTTCTCTTTTGTTGAATTAGAAATAAATTTGTGGGTGGACATCAAAACATGGCTCTCTCAATGACTCCTTCACAGACTGGCCTCTAACAACCTCAAACACACTTTTTTTCTCACTCACTACTCCACAAGCATTTATTGAGCACTGGCTAAGCATGAAGCACTGTGCCAGGCACCGCTAGGACAGATGATGAGGGAGAGAAAATACAGAATCAGAAAGCATTATTGGGTACTTTAAAATAATACTTCAAAATCAAGTGCTAGAAAGATCATATGCCAACAGCAAGAATAATACCAGTAACTCCATTAGGTCATACGGGTATTTGAATTCAGACTTGCTGTTGGATATTGTACGATCGATGGCTGAGATAATAATTCTAATGGTTATAGATGATCAACATTTGCTGCTCTAAGACAGTGATAATTGAAATTAACGTAAGTGCTCCTAGGATGAAGACTAATATTAATATGGCCACTGCTTTTGTAACAGGGAAGAGCCAAACTGGACTACATGTTGGATCTGTTTGTTTTACTTTAACCTCTGCATTCTGCTGCTTTTGTGCACTAAAAGGATACTGTCTATACATAATGGCCTGCCTGGGGGAACCCTGCCCCTCTGCCTGAATGTTAAACCAAAGTGCCTTTGTTCAGGGAAACATCGGGATCCTGTTCCACCTGTGGATGGCTACAAGAAGGAAGAAATTAACACATTCCCTCCCTGAGGCTGGCCATTCCAGGTGATATCTGCAAAACTTACGGCCTTTTTACTCTACTTCCTCATCTCCTCCCCCTCTCTGTGCTATAAAAGAAACTGGCATCCAAACCCCGATAAGATGGTTATTTTGAGACTTCAGTCTGCCATCTTCTCGGCCTGCCGGCTTTCCGAATAAAGTCATATTCCTTGTCTCAACACCTCGTCTCTGATTTACTGGCCTTCGTGCAGCGAGCAGAGAGAGCTTGGACTTGGTAACACTTTTTTCACCAAATTTATCTCCTACCA
Organism: Balaenoptera physalus; assembly: GCF_965194825.1. Taxonomy (NCBI): domain Eukaryota; kingdom Metazoa; phylum Chordata; class Mammalia; order Artiodactyla; family Balaenopteridae; genus Balaenoptera; species Balaenoptera physalus. Next base: position 87,667,649 of record NC_138896.1, read on the forward strand.
CACTCCCCCCGCAACGCCCCGCCATGTATTTCAGCCACAGTGGCCTTTGGTCAGAGTCATAGACACCTTCTGCTCCCATGATAAGATTTGCACATACTGTTCCCTCTGCCTGGAACATCCTTATCTCCCCTCCCCCACTCACCTGAGTAACCCCTATTTACCCTCTGTGTCCCAGCTCAGTGTCACTTCCTCAGAAACTCACTTCCCTGACTTTTCTAACCAGATTATATCCTCCTCTCATATACCCTCCTAGCACCATACACCTCTCCTTCAGAAGTATTTATGGCAGTTACAATTTTTATTTTTATTTTTTTTTTACTCTTTTTTTTTTTAAAGCCTTATTCTTTTAAATTTTATTTATTTATTTATTTATGGCTGTGTTGGGTCTTCATTTCTGTGCGAGGGCTTTCTCCAGTTGTGGCAAGTGGGGGCCACTCTTCATCACAGTGCGCGGGCCTCTCACTATCGCGGAGCACAGGCTCCAGACGCACAGGCTCAGTAATTGTGGCTCACGGGCCCAGCTGCTCTGCGGCATGTGGGATCTTCCCGGACCAGGGCTCGAACCCGTGTCCCCTGCATTGGCAGGCAGACTCCCAACCACTGCGCCACCAGGGAAGCCCGGCAGTTACAATTTTTAAAAAATCTTATTCTTATTTACTTATCTGGCACCTCTACTAGACTGTAAGTTCCATGAAAGTAGGGATACAATTCCATTCTGTTCACCACTGGCTTCCCAGTGCTCAGAAAAGTACAGGGAACACAGTAGGTACTTGGTAAAAGTGTTGAATAAATGAATAAAAAATAAGTTGAGGTGTCATGAAAAATAATATTATTATAGTGATTACTATTATAATAGAGTTTAAAAAGGATTCTATGTTAGCAGATGGATATGAAAGAGTTCAAAGTAAAAGAAAGAAAAAACCTATAGAACAGGATTGTTGGAGAAGAAACTCAAATGAATATATTCAAAGATGCAGATTTAATGTGGATTCTGAAAACATGAAGAATGACGGACAAGGTACATTATAAACAAGGGGACTTAACGGACGAATTATAAGAATCGTCCCCAAAAAGCTATGCTGCTAAGAAAAATATGGGGCACAGACCTTTCAAAATCTGAGGAAAAGGAAATAGTGACACATACAAAACATCTTCACATTTATGGTAGCAATGTAGACTCTTTCTGGACTGAGTGTCAAAGACACATGAGAATGTAATGACTTTAAAGATCAACTGGAATTCTAACTAAATCCACCCTGTAGATTTCACCAATCTCAACTATGAACTAAGCCCATAAATTATGTATGCAAGAGTGAGGTGAGGGTGTGGACCTATGGAAACGAAAAATTGTGATGAATACATCTGTCAGAAATTAGAATGCTATGCCAGTTGGTGATTTGCTTTAAACTTCTCCCCCTGAGAGCTCATGTTGCAAAAGATGCCAGCTGTTCAATTCAACACCACCATTTGTTTCTGGTGGACCACCTAGAACTGGGTCTTAGACTCAGTTCTACACTGAAAGAAGTAAGAAAATGGCTTCTTTCTTAGCCTCAAAAAAGCCTGTGGGCTCCCATATGACATACATGGCTGAGTAGAATACTTAGGCCAATAACCAAACTCCACGTCATGAAAGCACCCTGTAGAAAACTCTTTGCTGGGGCGGCATGGATGTTCCCCAAAGGTAACTTACCAAGTCTAAAGGGACCTGGCACAGCAAACTGGTTCCCCCAGCGATTACAGAGTCCCTTAAAAGAACAGGCTTGTACTCTGATGATTTAAATGCTCAGACAGGAAGCAGGTCAGGGCACTGCCATGATGTGAAGTTCCCAGGCCCACAGGAACAGACTCACTCTGAAATGTTTTCAGACTCGCTCATTCTGTTTTCTCTGCCTCTGCTCATCTTTATTCTCCATCCTATCCCAATTCGTGATACCATGTGCCTTCCTGGTTCTGTAAGTGGCAGGTTTCTCTGCCACAAGACTCTTGTAAAGAGCCTATGATTAATTATAGAAGAGACGGAGGCTTGGATAATCAATCGTGCAATGCACCTGTTCATAGCCAATTTCATGCTTGCTCCCACCCTCTTAATGGCACACGGCCAATTTCTCAAAGTCCTGGGGTGAATTTGCACATGCGGGGTCTGCAGAAAATCCTGTGGGCATAATGTTGGTGGCCGTGGAGGGTTACTCAGCTATACAGTTCTTAACAGGATGACAGAGAAACTCTTTTGGAAGAAAGTTTGGCAAAATTCATTAAACATCAGAAAATGGTCATAGCCTTTGACACTTTCTTTTTAAAAACTAGTCTAAGAAATAAGGCCTATACTAACAAAGACTATATACACTAAGTTATTTATTGATGCATTTATATCATAGCAAAGAAATGGATACAAATCAAATGGCAAATAAAGGAAGTATTAAGTAAAATGTGGTCTACCCACTGTGGAAATTAAGTGGTTATCACCAATGGTAGTTCTCAAGACCAGGAAGCAAAATGAAAACAAAAAACAAAACGAAAAAAAAACACTTAGGACTAATGTAAAGTGGAAAAAAACAGGATTTAAATGTATATATGAATTATAATAAAATACACACATAATAAACTGCAAGCAGGAAACACATTAAATTGTTCCCATGAGAGTTTTTAAACTGTGTGTTGGTTGGCTGTTTTTATCTTCATCTTTATTTCCTAAATGTACAGTGTTGTGAGTGTGATTTTTTAAAGAGAGCTTTATGGAGACAAAATTCACGTACCGTAAAATTCAGCCTTTTAAGTGTACAGTTCAGTGGTTTTTAGCATATGCGTAGAGCTGTACAATCATCACCACTATCTAACTCCAGAACATTTTCATCACCTCCAAAAGAAACGTGGAACCCTTTAGTAGTCATTCCCCATTTTGCCCTCCCCTTAGCCCATGGCAACCAGCAACCTACTTTCAGTTCATATGAATTTGCCTGTTCTACAGATTCTATGTAAATAAGTTCGTACCATGAAGCCTTTGCATTTGGCTTCTTTCATTCAGCATAATGTTTTCAAGGTTTGTCCATGTTGTAGCACATATCAATACTTAATTCCTTTAATAGCCAAATAATATTTCATTGTATGGATATACCACATTTTATTTGTCCATTTATCAGGTGATGAACATTTGGGTTGGCTATTATGAATAACGCTGCTATGAAAATTCAGCTACAGGTGACTGTTTACATTTATCATAGGTATTTATCTAGAAATGGAATTGCTGGGTCATACGCAAACTCTACGCTTAGCTTTTTTGACAAACTGCCAAACTCTTTTCCAAAGTGGTGGCACCATTGTACAGTCCTGCCAATAATGTGTGAGGGGTTCCAACCTTCCACATCCTTACCAACGCTTGTTACTGTCTTTTTTTTTTTTTTTTTTTTTTTACCGCAGACATTCTTGTGAATGTGAGGTAGTAAATCATTCTGGTTTTGATGCATTTCCCTAAGAATTAATGATATTGAACATTTTTTTCACATGCTTATTGTCCATTTATACATCTTCTTTGGAGAAATGTCTATTCAAAACCTTTACCCATTGGGTTATTCATAGTTTTATTACTGAGTTGTAAGGGCTTTTTTAATATTCTTTGTTCCTTTTTTTAAAAATTGAAGTAGTTGATTTACAGTGATTCAGGTGTACAGCAAAGTGATTCAGTTATATTATGTGAATAAGTATATATATATTCTTTTTCAGATTATTTTCCATTATAGGTTACTACAAGATATTGAATATAGTTCCCTGTGCTACACAGTTCATTTTATATTCTTAATACAAGTCCCTTATCAGATATATGATTTGCAAATATTTTTTCCATTCCATGGGTTATATTTTCACTTTCTTGATGGTGTCCTTTGAAGTCCAGGTATTTTTAATTTTGATGAAGTTCAATATATCTATTTTTCCTTTTGTTACTTGTATTTTTAGTATCATATCTAAGAAACCACTGCCTGATCCAAGAGTCATGAAGAACTACTCCTATTTTTTCTGATGTTTTTATAATTTTAGCTCTTAAATTTAGGTATATCATGCATTTTAATTTTTTAAAAAATAAATTTATTTATTAACTTCTGGCTGTGTTGGGTCTTCATTGCTGTGCACGGGCTTTCTCTAGTTGCGGTGAGCGGGGGCTACTCTTCGTTGCAGTGCACAGGCTTCTCGATCCGGTGGCTTCTCTTGCTGTGGAGCACGGGCTCTAGGTGCGCGGCCTTCAGTAGTTGTGGCTCGTGGGCTCTAGAGTGCAGGCTCAGTAGTGGCACACGGGCTTAGGGGCTCCGCGGCATGTGGGATTTTCCCAGGTTTCCTGAATCCTAATCTGTTGGGTTTTCACCCTCCTCTCCCGCCACCTCGCCTTACTGTCTCCCTAATATTTGAAATTCCATTCCAAGAGCCTTAAGACTAACCTGTGTTATCTATGGCTTTGTAACTAATCACCCCCAATACTAAGGGACTTAAAACAATCAATATGTATTATCTTACAGTTCTTGTGTGTCAGCAGTTCAGAAGCAGCTTAGCTGAGTTCTGGCACGGGGTCTCTCATGAGGTTGTAGTCAAGATATCAGAGCTGCAGTCGACCGAAAGTCTGTCTGGGGCTGGAGGAGCTGCTTGCAAAGAGGTTCGATCACATGGCTGACAAGCTGGAGACGGCAGTGGGCGGGAAGCGTCATCTCCTCACCAGGTGGGCCTCTCAACGGTTTACTTACATTGTTCTCACAGCCAAGCTTCCCCCAGAATGGACCCTCCAAGAGAACGAGGTCGAAGCGGCTGTGTCTTTTACGAGCTAGCCTCTATAGTCATATACTGTCACTTCCATTTGTCCAACAAACCAACCTAACACAAGCGGATAAATACTAGGACGCATGGATCACTGTGGGCCGTCTTGGAGGCCGGCTAATGGCCACAGCCTCTCTTATGCTTTCTTATCACAGCGCTTGTCCCAATGTATTATAATTACCTTTTTCTTGCACACCCTCCTGTGGCAGACACAGTTGTCTGCCTACCAAGGGTCATTGTCCCCATTCTCCTTGATGACAGAATCCTGATTTTTAAAAAAATTTTATTTCTTTATTTTTGGCTGCATTGGGTCTTCGTTGCTGCACGCAGGCTTTCTCTAGTTGCGGCGAGTGGGGGCTACTCTTCATTGTGGTGCGCGGGCTTCTCACTGGGGTGGCGTCTCCTGTTGCGGAGCACGGGCTCTAGGCGCGCGGGCTTCAGCAGTTGTGGCATGCAGGCTCAGTAGTTGTGGCACACAGGCTTAGCTGCTCCGCGGCATGTGGGATCTTCCCGGACCAGGGCTCGAACCCGTGTCCCCTGCGTTGGCAGGTGAATTCTTAACCACTGCGCCAGCAGGGAAGTCCCATGCATTTTAATTTAAATTTTATGTATGGTAGGAGGAAGAGGTTCAACTTGATTCTTTTGTGTGTGGCTATCCAATTGTCCCAGCACACTTTCTTGAAAAGATTATCCTTTGTCCATTGACTTTTCTTGCAGCCTTGTCAAAAATCAATTGACCACAAAGGAAAGAGTTTATTTCTGGACTTTCAATTCTATTCCATTGATGCTTATTTCTATCCTTACAAAATAGCACATTGTCTTGAATAGTGCAGCTTTATAGTAAGTTTTGAGATTGGAAAATATGAGTCCTCTAACTTTGATCTTCGTTTTAGAGATTGTTTTGGCTACTCCTTGCATTTTAGATGAATTTTAGAATGAGCTTGTCAATTTCTGCAAAAATGGCAGCTACGATTTTGATAGGGATTCTGCTGAATCTATAGATCAGTTTGGGGGAGTATTACCATCTTAACAATATTAAGTCTTTTGATGCATGAACCTGGAATTTCTTTCCACTTCTTTAGATATTTTAATTTCTTTGAATGAGATCTTATATCTTTCCATGTATAAGTTTTGCATTCCTTTTTGTAAATGTATTACTAATCATTTTATTTCTTTTTATGCTATTGGAAATGGAACTGTTTTCTTAACTTCATTTTTGGATTGCCCATTGCTGGTGGACAGAAATATAATTAATCTTTGTATTTTGTTCTTGTATTTTGTAGCCTCACTCAACTTCCTGAAGGTGTGATTTTAAAATAAGAATGAACCATCTAAGGGGGAGGAAGATTAGCGTCCCCCTCAATCTTACACAAAGGATGTGGATACTCTGGGAATCCCCAGTTAGAACTAAAGACACCCATCTAAATACAAATATGCTGCCCACTTGACATGAGAAGAAAAAAGTTGGAACTCAGGAACTTATAGTTCTGTCAAGATAGTATACTCAGCTAGTGTGTCTAAATAAAGTAAATAAAATATGATATAATTTGTGCTATGGACTGAATGCATCTCCTTCAAATCCATTTGTTGGAGCCCTAATTCATAATGTGATGGCAATTGCAGGTGGGACCTCTGATGGATAATTAGGTTTAGATGAAGTCATGAGGGTAGAGTCCTCGTGATGAGGTTAATGTCCTTATAAGAAGGGGAAGAGACTAAGGTTCTTTCTTTCCACCATGTAAGGACACAATGAGAAAGTGGCTGTCTGCAAACCAGGAAGAGGACCCTCACTAGCCACTGAATCTGGTGGCACCTTGATCGTGGACTTCCCAGCCTCCAGAACTGTGAGAAATACATGTCTGTTGTTTAAGCCACCCAATCTATAGTATTTTGTTAGAGCAGCCTGAACCAAGACCGTTAGTTAGTATATGGTCGATATTGTAAGAAACAAAGGCAAATCGCCAAGGGACAGAATAAACAACAAAACAGACTTTAGAGAATCAAAGCACCAGGCAAGTGAGCTGACCCTGTTCCAACTCTGAGAGCTTTCTGGATTGGTAGCAGCTCTTAGTTTGGCTCTTTATGCCATAAAAACAGAAACTAAATTTTAGGGCCCAATATGCTGGGGAGAGAAAACCAAGACCCTGCACGAAGCTGGGCTCTCAAAGAGTATAACTCCAGTGCAAATAGGACAAATAATCTCTACCCACTAGCTCAGGGAAGTGATAAGGGAGATTATTTCTCTGTCTTGGCTTTGATTGGGAAAAAGTTATATTAAAATTTCCTGGGATAAATCAAAACTCTGTATTTGCCCAGGGATCAAATGTACAGCATGATAATTATAGTGATCAATACTGTATTGTGTACTTGAAAGTTGCTACAAGAGAAGAGCTATAAAAATAGAGCTTTTTATCATAACAACAACAACAAAATGGTAATTATGTGAGGTGAAGGATGTGTTAACACTGATTATGGTAAACCTTTCACAATATATACCTGTATCAAACCTATAACATGTTATAATCAATTATATCTCAATAAAGCTGGAAAAGAAACCATCTCTGAACTTACACTTCTCATAAATTTAGAGACAAACTGTACACTACTTAAGTGGAACACATACCCCCTCCCCAAGTGAGCAAGTAACAGAAACTGGTATGGCCCAGTGGTATCCTTGCCTGAGAAGGGACCATAAAACCCACTCTGAAAGGGCACTTCAGTTACTCAGGTCACATGGAATTTACATACACAAAACAAGCCCTATTTAGAATGGATACACAACCATACATTAAAAAAAATAAGAGAAACAATCTACCGCGAGCAAGACTCAGCAAACAAACAAAAACAGTAACAAAAAACCCCAGAAGGATTAGAATCATAAAAGCTATAATATGACAGAGGCTATAAATCAAATACATTTAAAATGAGTAAAGGGATAAAACATGGAACAGAAATTTAAAAAGAAATACACAAATAAACAATAATAATATGTGCAAAATAACCCTGTTGAAGACAAGAGAGCAGACTCCTAGCAATCCGGAGAGAATGGTGGGTAGAATGAGAGGGAGAAGTCATTTGGGCTTATAAAAATAAATCTCGGGCTTCCCTGGTGGCGCAGTGGTTGAGAGTCTGCCTGCCAATGCAGGGGACACGGGTTCAGGCCCTGGTCTGGGAAGATCCCACATGCCGTGGAGCAGCTAAGCCCGTGAGCCATGACTGCTGAGCCTGCGCGTCTGGAGCCTGCGCTCTGCAACGAGAGGCCGCGATAGTGAGAGGCCTGTGCACCGCGATGAAGAGTGGCCCCCGCTTGCCCCAACTGGAGAAAGCCCTCGCACAGAAACGAAGACCCAACACAGCCAAAAATAAATATAAAAATAAATTAAAAAAAAAAAAGACTTAAAGAAGAAATACATGGCGAATATCTTTAAAAAAAATAATAAATAAATAAATAAATAAATAAATCTCTGTTTCTCAGCATCCCTGTTTTAGTTTCAAGGTATTAGGGAACACTATATGCTTTTTGGTAAATGGCATTGCCCTGAAGTATTCCAAATAACTCAAACAGTTGTATTCTTCAACCATTAGCAGTGAGTTCTATAATTAGAGCATCATAAAAGATCCTGGATTAGAAGTCGGCAAAGGATAACCAGGTGTTATAGCCACTTAGTTCCTCATGTTTGCAGCATTGCATACCACTGATGGCCCCCCTCCCGCCATCCTCTGTAATGGCCCACTTTAGCTCTGAATACCACTGGCTGAATCAAATCTAGTCCTTCTTTGCTATTTTTTATTTAAAAAAATAAATAGGGCATAGATCGCGCTCTATTTTTTTTTTAACGCTTTCCTCTTTTAGAAGCTGCTACAAAGCCTCCCAACCTGGAAACACGTTCAGGTTTCTATTTCAGGTATTTTCATGGTTCTACAATCAACAGAATTCTTTGGTGACACTGATCTGTGTACAGTGATTTATAACCCTTTTTGGCTATTCAGGTTTTTGTCACACTTTTCAATAGGACCGACTATTCTACTTTTTTGTACTGTGAATGTTACTACTTTGCTTCTTACTCCCTGTTTCCCCTCAGAGTCATTCAGGTCATTTACTTTCTGTTCCACCTAAAAAACAAAAAACAAAATGCTGGCTACTCTTCAAGAAACTTGTGGTTGCTTGTGAATACAAAAAATACAATTTTCTTTTAGAGAAAACCTCAATCTCCCAAATATTGGACAAACTTTAAAACTGATCCATAAATAGGAGTCTCAGTAGTCACATTTTCACCTTATTTTCTTTAGAAATATCTCCACAACAACTCAGATTAATAGCTTTTCAGAGTCACTTTCTTTACACTTTAGATGAAGACAACATGTATTCTTTCTCTTCAAAAGATGCCAAATTCCCTATGAGTTACTATTCATACCTTTTTTCCAGGTATGATGATTTTCTTATTAGAAACGCAGGCACAGAAAGTAAACATGTGCCAAAGATTGAATACTTTGAAAATCTTTCTATCCAGAGTTACATTTGCTGAAGAACATTTTTTTCCCTATGGAGACATGCAGGTTGAATATTAGGAAGCGTTCAGACAACTTCCCCATGCTGTAATATCATTAGTGGTCACTAAGCTTTCTATTCACAACTAAGTCCTTTCTTCATCCAACAAGAATTGGTCTTACTCTGTCAGAGAAGGGCCTGGGTCCTCATGAATCACTTTCTTTTTTGGGCCTGTGAATGGATCTTTTGGGCCAACTGGATTGAGACTGTAAAAGACACCTGAATAATTATGTTAAAACAAAATGTAGGTGCTTTGATTCTCCATTTAAAATTAACCTGTAGGAAGAACTTCCAGAATGACAGAAAGTAAGGGCCTCTGAAAATCTGCTTATCCATAAAATCTGCTCATCCATAAAAATCTATAAATTGTTCATCCATAAAAGAACAATGGCAAAAATCGTCATCATCAACTTTATCAGAACTCTGGAAATTAACCAAAGGCTTGCAACAACTCAAGGAGTATTACACAAGAAGAATGGTAGATGCTCAGTAAGAACAGTGAGCTTTGTAGCATTTTATCTTTCCTTCATTTCACCCCCCTCACCCCAGTTCCATGCTAGCCTTGAAAACCAACAGTCTCACAACTAGGGTAGCTTTGAAAATCAGTAGTCAGGCAGAGGATAGGGTAAGTTTAGAGCTCCCCAGAAGCCTCATTCCTAGACAAGTTTCCTCTTTTGACCTGTCTGGATGCTCCCTAAGAACCCCCATTTTCAGGGCTTGTATTTATTTGACCAAACTCAGAGCCTGCTCAGTGCAAACAGCCTTTTCCCTGTGGCATTTGTTGAAAGTAATCAGTGGTAGCTGTTTAACATCACAGCTGTCTGAGGTGAGACTATCAGTTGGGACAAAAAAAAAGACGGACCAAAAAACTTGAAAGGAAAAGCAGGGAAATGAGATGTCCATGAAGAATTGTGAGATGCTCCAATATAATTCCAGGGGGTCTAAAAGACCACATGCATGTGTAAGCCTGTACGTATGCCAAGAAAAGACCTGAGAAGACTCTATTTCACCTCCAGCTGCTCTTGAGACTCTGCACAAGCAAGAAGTAAACCCTAAAGCAGGGTTGGGAACTGCCTGCTAGAGCACTTAAGGCATGCCCCCACAAGCACAGAAAACCCTTACTGCAAAGTCTGAGAGACTTACTTGTCCAAACAATTTAAGAAAATTTCTATCTAATCATTAGCTGACTGTTAAGCTAAGATTTTAGTGACCACACGTGACAAAAAATATAAACTTTACAGAATTAGTTTAGGAAAGTCACTAAACAAACAGCAAGGACAACAACAAACAGGAACAACGATAAACCCAGAAAAAGGGGACTCTGATTACAAGAGTTGCGACATTACATTATTGAAAATATTCACTCTTCAACAAAAAAAGATATGAGACATATGAAGAAACAAAAAGGATAGCCTATACAAGGGAGAAAGAAGCAACCACTAGAAACTATCCTTGTGGAAGTATATTAGATGTACGAGACAAAACTTTAAAGCAGTCAATCCAAAGAATTTAAGAACACAATATCCAAAGACCTAAAACAAAGTATGTGTATAATGTCTACAAAACAGAGATTATCAATAAGGAGATAGAAATTATTTAAAAGAAACAAATAGAAATTCTGGAGTTGTAAAGTACAATTACAAATGAAAAATTCACTAGAGGGGTTTAACAGTAGATATAAGTTGGCAGAAAAAAGAATGAGCAAACTTGAAGATAGGTCAATTGAGATTATCCAGTCAATTGAAATTATCCAGTCAAGGAAGAGAAGTAAAAAAGAATAAAGAAAAATCAACAGTGTCTCAGAGACCTGTTAGCACAATAGCACATGCACCAATATATGCAGAGTGGGAACCCCTGGAAGAAAGGAGAGAAAGAAAGGGGCATAAAGAATATTTGAAGAAATAATCACTGAAAACTTCCAAAATTTGATGAAGAACACTAATCTATACACTTCAGAAGCTTAACAAAATTTCAGTAAGATAAACTCAAAGAGATCCACACTTGGAACATCATAATCAAACAGTCAAAAGCCAATAACAAAGAGAGAATCTTGAAAGTAATAAGAAAAAAGCGATCCATCATGTAAACACAATAGATCCTCTGGAAGATTAACAGGGAAAGCATGGAGACCAGATGGCAGTGGGATGACATACTCAAAGTTCTGAGAGAAAAAGACTCTCCACCAAGAATTCTGTATCTAACAAAATTATCCTTCAAAAACAAAGAATAAATTAAGACATCAGATTTTTTAAATGCCAGAATTCCTTGTTAGCAGACTTGACCTACAAAAATACTAAAGGGAGTATTTAACGCTGAAATGAAAGGATACCAGACAGTAATGTGTAACCACGTGAAGAAACAGAACCAGAAAACGCAACTACATAGGTAAATATAAAAGAACACATGATGAACTTTTTATTTGTAGCACTTTCCTTCTCCTGATTTAAAAGACAACTGAATAAAAGTAATAATTAAAACACTATCATGATGGGCTTACAACGTATAAAGCTGTAATTCGTATTACAGAAACAGCACAAAGGAGAAGGGAGGAAACGGAGCTATGTAGGAGCAAATTTTTCTATGCTATTCAAATTAAATTGGTATTAATCCAAACTAGATTTTTTAAGTTAAGACGTTAATTTTAATCCTCAGGGCAACCATTAAGAAAATAACTCAAAATATATAATAAAAGAAACAAAAAAGGGAATGAAAATAGTACACTAGAAAATATCTATTTAACATGAAAGAAGTCAGTGATGGAGGAACAGAGGAGCATAAAAGGATAAAAGACATGTGGAGAGTAAACAGCAAAATGGCAGGTATAAATCCTATCATATCAGTAATTTTATTACATATAAATGACTTAAACACTCCAATCAAAAGGAAGAAACTGGAAGACTGGATTAAAAAATGGTGATCCAACTACATGCTGTCTAGATTCAAAGACTTGAATAAGTTGAAAGCAAAAGGACAGAAAAAGATATGCCATGCAAACAGTAACCAAACACTGTTGTGGCTATAGTATTAGAGAACATAGCAGTGGTTAATATGAGAAAAAGTACTTTATGACCAATAAATGTTAGTAGAGACAAAGGACATTTTATAATAATGAAATAATCAATCCATCAGAAATACATAACAATTATAAAAATATATGCATCTAACTACAGAGCCTCAAAATACAGGGAAGCAAAAACTGACAGACATTAGATCTAATGAGTGAGTTCAGAAAAGGTACAGGATACAAGATCAACTTAAAAATCAATTATATTTCAATACACTAGTAATCAATTCTAAAATAAAATTAAGAAGACAATTACATTTACAGTAGTACCACAAATAATAAAATACTAAAAAATAAGTACAAAAGAAGTGTAAAATTTATTACCAAAAACTGTAAAACTTTTTTGAGAGAAATTAAAGAAGACCTAAGTAAATGGAAAGACATCCCACGCTTATGGATCAAAAGACTTAATATGGTTAAGATGGCAATACAAACTCAACCTAATCCCCTATCAAAATCCTAGCTGCTACTTTTGCAGAGATGAAGAAGATGATCCTAAAATTCATATGAAAATTGAAAGAACCCAGAAAAGCCAAAACAATCTTGAAAATAACAAGAATATTTTTGAGCTGCTGAAACTTTCCTGAAATAAAATAATGTACAACTCTGTGAACATACTAAAAAACCACTGAATTGTACACTTTAAAAGGGTGAATTTTTTGGCATGTGAATTCTCTCTCAACACTATTTTCAAGAAAACCTGTAGCAGACATGTCAGGCCAAATATACTGATGGTGTAGCGTTTAGTTTGCTTTCCTCCTATTTCTTTCACACTGAGAGATATAGGCATATTTATGCTTTATTTAGAATCACTGATCCAGAATTATTTTCCAGAAAATAATATTCAATATCTGAGTTCAGAGTAATTATTCATTGCAGAAATGGGTGTTTCTAAGAATTTTTCAATGTGGTTATAATGAGCAACATTCACCAGGTGTGATCAATACTGGCCCTGCAAATATTCTTCAATGGAACTATGATTTTAAGGATCTTTATGAAAACTATAAGAGGTCTTATTTTGCAAAGTGTTCAATGTGTAGTATAAGCTCATCAACAGAGGGTAGGAATTGTTGGACGAAGACCAGACGTCCAGGTTTTTCACTCTCTTAGTTAAAATCAAGGAAGTACATTTAAGCATTTTCCCTATTCTTCTCTGCCAGATGTTGGCCTTTGTAAGATCAGCTCACCTGGACTCTTAAATTATGGATTACTGATTTTCAAAACACTAGGATAACAGGCTACCAAGGATAAGTATGAAGTAAGTATTTCATGAATGGAGAGCTGTAGGCCTAGATCGCTAACTCTAATTTCAGATTCCATTTCTCTGCTTTCTTCTTTTTTGACTTCTTAGGTTAAGTAGACACAAAGAAGAAGAAGAAGAAAAAAAGCCAAAGGCTATGTGAAGAAACCGGTTATCACATGCTTAAAGATTCTTTTAAGGTGTCCTATGTATTTTGGAGAGAATATTAAAGAAAGGAAAAGTGTTTTGCATAGCGAAGTTTATAGTAGAAATAAACCAACAACTAGGAGCTAGATATTTACCTTAGCTCTTGGTAAAAGATGGTATTGCCCTTGAGACCATCCACTCAAACCTCCTCCCATGGACAACTGTCAACAGTATCAGTCTACTTACAGAGGGAAGTCAGCTCTTAAGACATAAAATTGTCAGGCATACCATCTATGGCAGCTAAGGTTAGTGCTGTGGTGCATACCACCAGGAATGAGGACCAATAAGCAATGCCAACTGAAAAAAGACTCCCTTGTGTTAACATGGATGGGAGACATATAAACAAATGCACATATCTAAAGGCATGACTCGGACGATGTTTGTGATAAGGATGGGAGTTTCGCGGAGAACTTACGTGCAATCATTCATAAAACTGAAAAGCTATTCAGCTGTCACTTACTGAACATTTCCAAGATGGTGACAAGTTGTTAAGATTTATCTGTGATTTGCAGTAAGATGTGAGATGCTAAAGCTCATACAATTCATCATAATTCTATTTGCCTCCTCAAAGTAAAAATGAATTTCATCCAGTGAAGAGCTCTATTAGAAGGACAAAAGTAGAATTTTCTTCTGTTGATTGCCTTTTCCAAATAACTAGCAATATTGCATACAATATTCTGTCATTCTACAAATATGTATTAAGTGCCTACTACGTGCCTGAAACACAGCCTTTAAAATGCTATAATGTGGTTGAATGAAAAAATGTATAGGGTGAGAAGTCAGGGCAGGGGTGCTGCACTGCGTCATTTCCATTATTTTGAGTTAGCACTTTAGCTGGACTTCATGCTGAGGATCTCTTTACAAATAGGTTCATTACCAACTATTAGACAAATTCTCTGAATGAAAAGAAAAATCCTATATCTGTACCACAATGATTTTATATATAATCTTATATTCACTCAGATTATATAATACACAATCATTTTTAGTTAACTCTTAAAAGACAGCTATTGGTCTTCTGATAGCATTTTACAGGGGACGCTAAAAAGACACTGATAGGCTTACAACTAATTATCTTGCAGAATAATTACTGAATGCAAATTAGATGGTTGACGGCGTTTATGTTACTGTTTATGCTTTTCTCCATCCCAATCTGTAATATGTGTGAGATGAAAAATTAGTAGCTCAAACTCAGGCCTAAAAAAGATGGAAAGTACTTCGTGTTGAAGCACAGAACAAAAATACCACATCTGTCCTCCTTAAACATCCTTTGCAGCTTGTAAAACATCCCACGTGCACAGTAGAAGGAATCCAGCTTTTATCTGACAGGCTGTTAAGAAGTTTGACCTCTGGCTTCCTTTACACTGTTGCAACTTAACTTTTCATGTAGTAAGTGTCCAGAGTACTTTTTTTTTTCATGCAAATTTCCTTGTCAAAACTACAAATGGACACTTGATCAAAGGTCAGCCCTCTTTCACATTCTCGTTTGATAAAGAAATTTCTATTTCATCTTTGGCATTCAGGCCAGTTTGAGAAAGTGTTACCTGACAGAGAAATTACTGATGCATTTCTTTCTGGTCCTCTTTAAAGTTTTTCCACCTCCCTCCTTTTTTCTTCTTTTAAATCTTCTGGGTATTTTAATTTAAATATGTTTTCACTTATTAATGGGATACTTAAATTAGCTGTGAAGGAATCTGAACTTTGTCTGCTTGTTAACTGAGGTTGAACTGCTGGTAGATAACATCCAGCAACTGACAGAATAATTATCAACCTTTTTTATCAGCAGTTTTTCATGCTTAACTTGTAGAACTCATGTATCGATATGCCTAGAGAAGGCAACTTGTTACCTAGAGTCAAATAAGGGCTTTTTTCCCTAACCAAATATCCCTTTTTTTTTTTTTTTTGGTTTAAAATGAATTTAACTAATTTATTTATTTTTTATTGAAGTATAGTTGATTTACAATGTTGTCTTAGTTTCAGGTATACAGCAAAGTGATTCAGTTAAACACATATATACATATTCTTCCAGATTCTTTTCCCTTATAGGTTATTACAAAATATTGAGTATAGTTCTCTGTGCTATACTGTAGGTCCTTGTTGGTTATTTGTTTTATATACAGTAGTGTGTATGTTAATCCCAAACTCCTAATTTATCCCTCCCACACCCTTACCCTTTGATAACCATAAGTTTGTTTTCCACATCTGTGGGTCTGTTCCTATTGTGTACATAAGTTCATTTGTATCTTTTTTTTTAGATTCCACACGTAAGTGGTATCATATGATATTTGCCTTTCTCTGGCTGGCTTACTTCACTTAGTATGATAATCTTTAGGTCCAACCATGTTGCTGCACATGGCATGATTTCATTCTTTTTTTGTGGCTGAGTAATATTCCATTGTATGTATGTATCACATCTTCTTCACCCATTCATCTGGTGATGGACAATTAGGTTGCTTCCATTGTCTACATGCACCCCAATGTTCATTGCAGCACTATTTACAACAACAGAATATTCTTTTGTCTTTCTTACTGAGAAGAATAAGGAAAAGAAGAACAAAGAAATTCTTAAATTAGTTCATATAAATATACTATTACTCTGCAGTCAGTTGCTTCACACTGAAAACCCAGGTTGAGTCTGAACAAAGATAGTCATTCATTTAGTGTACTTTCAGTTACAGAAAAGAAGGTTAACTTTGAGATGCTATGAGACAGGCAAAGATCCACTTGAATTTTCATCGGGACTACTTCAGCTAGTTGTATAAATGGTGCAGAGCCTTGAAAACTTCAGTAAGATGTCTGAAGAAACAAAACTCCTGATTATAACACAAAACTTCCATCTGACAAGGAAGAAATTGTCAAGTGAAAATTTGGTCATCTAAATAACACTGTTCCATGTAGAATACGTCACTGCTTAATAAAAGGAACAGTGACCACTGGAAGAAAAGAGACTTTAAAAGGAAACAGACTGGGTTTGAACCCTAGTCCTGGAACTTCCTAGGTATTTGACCAGGCATCACTTAGTGAGTTTTCTGAGAGCCAACTTGCCAATCTATAAAATGAGGATACTTACAGTTCCTTACTTAGGAGCACTCAATAGATGCTACTATTTCTTCCTTCCTCTTTACATATATTAAGTATATTTATATATAGTAGATACATGTAATAATTAAACACAGTAATAGTGTTGTGGGAAAGCCAGGTGAAATATTTTTCTTTATTATCCATTAAAAAAAAAAAGGGAAGATTAGCGAGGTAAACTGGCCTGCCTTGAGTCCCACAGCTAAGAAGTGGGTCAAGGATTTGTGTTCAGACCTTCTCTTTCCCCAAGAGCTCTTTTCTCTATTTTCTCAAAAGAAAATAGGCACAGAAGGACTTATAGAATTCCTATGTAATGAGGAATCCCAAACTCTTTGCCAAAAAATACCTTCATGTACTTACCCACCTGTATTCTCAAAGTTTTTTCAATTTAGTTAGCACTTTATAAAGCAAGTTGTTACTAGTTCTGTCCAATCTTACTGATTTAAAAAATCTGATTCTTGTTAACCAAGGAGAAAGTATGCCTTCCTTTAGGTAAAGTACAATGTCCTTATTTTTTGCCCCCAGTATTCTAAAACCCTCTGCTTACTGTCTAAATGCACCACCAACTGCTTTTTAAAAACAGATCTAAGGGGTCCTCTCAGTGGGAACAACCAGAAAGAATTCTTCACCCATGTGGTGAGTCTCAGGGCAGAGTGTTAAACAGACACAATAGACCCACGACCCAAAGAATCTTTGAGGTAAATTCCCTTACTTGTATCTTTCACAGTTCAGGAATATAGGGGTGGCCTCCTTAATACTACACAGCCTCCCCTCCTTTCCAATCCTTTTCCCTCACCCTGCCCCTCCCACATCTTGCACGCCTCAGGACACTCCCATTTCTCCCTAGACTATCCAGCTTTTCCCTCCCCCAATTTTCCCTTTATCCTTTCTCTGGTCTTTTATCATGTAGATTTACAAGGCATTCTTTTCTGTGTAGAAAGCGTTTCTCTTTAGGATTGGGAAATGGGGAGAAAACCACCTACAGTTCCGGGATTCTTCTCCGCAAGCTAGGGAAGTGGGAAAAGGCTGAGAAAACGTTCCTTCACAGGAGATCCATAAGCCCCTCTGTGTTGGTACGTGCATCAGCTCTAGTTTTGTGGATCAGAAAAAAACTGTTGAGGATGGGATTTGTTTAGGACAGAAGGCACCCCTAAGCGATCATTAGTTAATAAGGTCACAGGTGGAGAGAAGTAGGAAATTCGCCTCCGCTCCAATGTTCAGGGAGAAATTAATCAAGATACTGAAGTTATAGGGCTGGTAGAACCTGATAGTTAATGGTCTTCACAAGCTAGTCGTCTTGCTTTTGCTTGATGTCCCTCCCTCGGGTGAGCTGAGGCTCATTTTGAGTCTAAATTTTTCAAAGCTAAAAGGCATTTTCCCTACCGTGCAGCTAACCTACAGTCAACATCTCCTGAAAGGAATGAACAGCATGTTGGTCATGGAACTCAGCTAGCTTCATTTGTTTTTCTTGTCCCTTTTGTTGTTGGGAGTTAAGACAATGAGCATATATTGGAGGCAAAGTGGTCATCGAAACTGCCTGGGACATCTGGATGTGGTCCCCGAAGTAAGGCCACTAACATCAATGGCAGGCATTCTCATGATCCAGGGCTGCTTTCTTTCAGATGCTGATGATCTTTCTTACTTTTCCCTTTAAAGGCAGAAGAGCCTGGCTGAACCCAGAGCTGCTTGCAGGCTTCCTCACTAATGGCTCTCAGTGACCCTGTGCCCGATCAGCAATGATCTGAAAAGGAACACCTTTTGGAACCCCAAATCCTCCACCCCACAAGTGCATGCAAGTGAAAACCAAGCACCATTTTATGAAAAATCACTGGTTGTGAATTTGAGAAATAGCAGGGGCATTACTGACTGGTTCCTACACATGTGCTGCATTTGGCTCTCCAATAAATAAGGTAAATACTCTAGTGGGATTCTTTTTTTTTTTTAATCACAGCTTTATTGAGATAGAATCCAGATACTGACAATTCACACATTTTAAGTGAATTCAGTTTTTTTTTAAAGCATATTCACAGAGCTTTGCAACAATCACCATCATCAATTTGAGAACATTTTCAACACCTCAAACGAAACCCTGTACCCATTGGCAACCACTCCCCATTTTTCCTTAACTCAGAACCCTAAGTAACCTCTAATTTACTTTCTGTCACTATATAATGGGATTCCTTTCACTCTCGCTTTTTAAACCAGTGAAAGGAAATCTACATCTCACAGTGCTGAGGAGTACAGACAGCATTAGGACAAGGGTCAGGCACACAGGTCAGAGCTAAAGAGGGTCTTAGCGGAGTGAGTAAGAGCTGAGCATCTAGGAAGAGAGACCTGGAGTTAAGTCCTAGCTCTGCACGGGCTAGCTGTGTGTTGTCTGAAAAGTTAACTTCTCTCAATCTATTTTCTCAACTACAATACAGGAACAATAATCATTCCTACGTCATTGGCTGGTTTTGAGTATTAAATGAGAATGAATATACATCATTCAGCAGTGTTCCCAGAATATCATAAGTGCTCATTACATGTTAATTAATGTGATCATATTTATTCCCGTTATTCACAAAACCCTCCGTGGAATGGATTATGGTTTACACAATAACTCATCCTGCCGCAGCTTAACAGTTCCACTTTACGTCTTCTGAGTGACTGGAGTTGCCATTTGACAGGTCAGTTGTGAGAATGGCTTTAGAGCGGGGGAGGAGATGAATGAACGAAAGTTGCGCAAATGAAAGCAGCGAAGGCAGACTCCTCTATCAAGAACCTGGGCAGCGGTGTGAGGGGGAAGGTCTCTGCAGGATGGAGGGGGTTTGCAGAAGGAACCAATAAAAGGAGTGAGATTGGAGATGCCAGAGAAAAGAGGGTCAAGGTCCTAAAGACAAGAGTCAAGGCCATCCTGGAAACAGACATATCGTATGAATAACTGGATAAGCATTTTTAAAGTCACAGCTAAGAAAATTAAAAGTAACAGTGTCTTATCCTGCATTGCCCTGAAAGCAAAGCCTAAGACAAAGGTTCAAGTGCATGTGGTTTATTTGGGAACGTGATCCCAGTAAGCAGGAGGGAAACAGGAAGGAAGGAAGTTTATATAAGGCCTTGGCCTCCTCTGCAGGCAACTGGTGCTTAATTCCATAAAACCTTCTGAAAATCTCATAAAACGTGTTTTAGAACTGCCTACCTAGAGGCAAAAAAGGAAATATTTCTCTTTTGTCTCCCTTTCTCCTAGGTCAAAGATGGTCCACTAGATTAACTCCTTTGCATTTTCGGGATGAGAAAATGTGAGTGCCAAGCAAGTTGCCAAGGGTTTCCCATGCTGTGGCTTCCAAGAAGCCCAAGGGCTGAAAGCAAAAGGTACAGGGCTATGGCCCCAGTGGAGAGCTGTGCCACTGTACCTGGCTAAAGCCTGTCACAGCCTGCACAGGACTTCCCTGGTGGTCCAGTGATTAAGACTCTGCGCTCCCAATGCAAGGGGCACGGGTTCAATCCTTGCTCGGGGAATGAGGACCCTGTATGCTGTATAGCAAAAAAAAAAAAATGCCTGCACAGAGCTGTCACAAGTAGTGGCTGGGTTGAGATAAGAGTCCGGGCTGAGAGGATTTTACAGTGACAGGCAAGAGATGTCCCACACAGATAGCTATCATTATTCAACATTTATTATACACCAAGCACTGTTCTAAGCTTTTGGCGTTCACTCATTTATTCCTCACAACCACCTTGCATTGCAAATAAGAAAACTGAGGCGCGAAAGCTAAGTAACCCACTCGAAGTCACAAAGCTATTAAGTAGCAAAGTCAGGAGTCAGAATCCTGCATATAAGCTCCTAACCATTACACTGCATATCCTCTGATAGAACTGGGCTGGCTGAAGCTGAGGCATGGGAGTGTGTGTGTGTGTTTGGTGGGGGAGAGGGGTTATCCCACTCTTTTACATTTTTCTGGGCCTCTCCACTCAATGGTCCAGAAATGACCTCTACTGAACTCTAGGCAGAGTTTATTCCTTGAAAGTCAGCCCAAGGCAGTGGAGTACCCTGTACTCATCTCCTCCCAAGGGCACACCAAAAGTATCGCTACTTAAAGAGCAACTATCTATGAGAACAACCTAAAGACTAGGAGAAAATATTTTCCACAACTAAAGATACAAAGAAGGAGTCACAATATGACAGGTAGGAGTGGCAGAGATGTGGTCTAGTCAGGACCCACACATCCTGGGGCTGGTGATTCACAAATGGGAGCAATATCACAACTGCAGAGCTCTTCCCCAGGAAGTAGGGGTCCAAGGCCTACATCAGGTTCCCCAGCCACGGGGGTACAGCACTGCAAAGATGAGGCCCCAGAATGTCTGGCTTTGAAAATAAGCAGGGCTTACGTTCAAGAGAGCCAGAGAGCTGTACGAAACAGAGACCCCACTATTAAAGGATGCATACAAAATCTCACAAGCCCCAAGTCCCAGCACAGAGGCAGCAGTTTGAAAGGAGCCTAGGTCACACCCACTTGCTGATCTTAAGGAACCTCTCCAAAAGGCAAGAGTCAACTGGCACTCCCCATGAGGTCAGAAATGCTGGCAGCAGCCATTTTGGTGAGCTTGCTCTACTGTGATGACACCGGAGCTGGGAAGTGTGGGTTTGCAATCCTCCCTCTAACCTATTAAAATAAGCCTGCTGCAGCTGTGCACAACCAGACCATGTGGCCAGCCATGTCAGGGACCTGGCCCTGCAGCTGTGTGCTGACCGTGTGGGGAACCTATTCTGTGTACCAGTGGGCCTGTAGCAGCCACATGCCCCCAGGCTGCATGTGAGGCCTGCCCCATCTCTAGCGGGCCTACAGGCATTTTACAAAGCTGGGCACTGTAGCCTGCCTGGCCAGGGGCCAGCCCTGCCTACCAGTGCACACACAGAGTCAGCCCATCACAGCACAAGGGTGCACAGGGCACACATAGGGGGCACCCCTGGAGCACATAGCTCTGGTGACCAAAGGATAGCATGCTGCTGGATACCACAAGACATCTCCTACATAAGGCCACTTTCCCAAGATTGAGACATAACAGACCCACCTAATACACAAAAACAAAACCAGAGAATTTGGCAAAATGAAGCAAGAGAGGAACATGTGCTGCAAACAAGAGACTCACTTCAGATCTAAAGAGGCACAGGCTAAAAGTGAGGGGATGGAAAAAGGTAATCCATGAAAATGGCAAGCTGGAGTACCAATACTTATATTAGACAAAACAGACTTTAAAACAAAGACTGTTACAAGAGGCAATGAAAGACATTACATCGTAATCAAGGGATCAATTCAACAAGAAGATATAACAGTGTGTAAACATATATGAACCCAACATAGGAACATCTAAATATCAATACATAAAGCAAATCTTTAACATAAAGGGAGAAATTGCCAGTAACACAATAATAGTAGGGGACTTTAACACCTCACTTATGTCAATGAACAGATCATCCAGACAGAAAATCAACAAGGAAACACTGGCCTTAAATGACACACTAGATCAGATGGACTTAATACATACATATATATACAGCGTTCCATCCCAAAGTGGCAGAATATACACTCTTTTAAAGTGCACTCTGAACATTCTCCAGGATAGAGCACAGGTTAGGCCACAAAACAAATCTCAGTAAATCTAACAACACAAATAATATCAAGCATCTTTTCTGACTACAATGCTAAGAGACCAGAAATCAACTAGAAGGAAAAGAAGTACAAAAAACACAAACATGTGGAGGCTAGGCAATATGCTACTGAACAGCCAATGGATCATTGAAGGAATCAAAGAGAAAAATAAAAAAATACCCAGAGACAAATGAAAACAAAAACACAATGATCCAAAAATCTATGGGATGCAGCAAAAGCAGTTCTAAGAAGAAAGTTTATAGCAATTCAAGCCTAACTCAGGAAAGAAGAAAAATCTCAAATAAACAACCTAACCTTAAACCTAAAGGAACTAGAAAAAGAAAACGAAACAAAATCCAAAGTTAGTAGAAAGAAAGAAATAAAGATCAGAGAGGAAATATATGAAATAGAGGCTAAAAAACAGTAGAAAACATCAATAAACTAAGAGCTGGTTTTTTGAAAAAATAAACAAAACTGATAAACCTTTGGCCAGACTCATTTAAAAAAAAAAAAGAAAAGCAGGGCCCAAATCAATAAAATAAAAAGCAAAAAAGGAGGAGTTAGAACCAACACCACAGAAATACAAAGGAGCATAAGAGACTACTACGAACAACTGTATGCCAATAAAATGGACAACCTAGAAGCAATGGACAAATTCCTAGAAATGTACCATCTCCCAATACTGAACCAGGAAGAAATAGAAAATATGAACAGACCAGTTACCAGTAATGAAATTGAATCAGTAATAAAACAAGTTTCAACAAACAGAAGTCCAAGACCAGATGGATTCACAGGTGAATTCTACCAAACATTTAGAGAAAAGTTAACACCTATCTTTTTCAAACTATTCCAAAAAGTGCAGAGGAAGGAATACTTCTGATCTCATTCTACAAGGCCAGTATCACACTCATACTAAAACCAGACAAAGATATTACAAAAAAAGAAAATTACAGGCCAATATCACTGATGAACATA
Organism: Balaenoptera physalus; assembly: GCF_965194825.1. Classification (NCBI taxonomy): domain Eukaryota; kingdom Metazoa; phylum Chordata; class Mammalia; order Artiodactyla; family Balaenopteridae; genus Balaenoptera; species Balaenoptera physalus. The sequence goes on from NC_138896.1 coordinate 87,691,183, forward strand.
GATGCAAAAATCCTCAACAAAATATTAAATAAACCAAATTCAACAATATATTAAAAGGATCATACACCATGATCAAGTGGGATTTATCCCAAGGATGCAAGGAGTTTTCAATATCTACAAATCAATCAATGTGATACACCACATTAACAAATTGGAGAATAAAAATCATATAATCCTCTCAATAATGGCAGAAAAAGTTTGACAAAATTCAACATCCATTTATGATAAAACTCTCAGCAAAATGGGTATTGAGGGAACATACGTCAACCTAACAAAGGTCATATATGACAAGCCCACGGCTAACATCATATTCAGTGGTAAAAAGCTGAAAGCATTTCCTCTAAGATCAGGAACAAAACAAAGATTCCCACTCCCACCACTTTTATTCAATGTACTGTTGCAAGTCCTAGCCATCAGACAAGAAAAATAAATAAAAGAAATCCAAATTGGAAAGGAAGAAGTAAACCACCTGTTACTGTTTGTTGATGACATGATACTACATGTACAAAGTCCTAAAGATACCACCAAAAACCTAGTAGAACTAATAAATGAATTCAGTAAAGTTGCAGAATACAAAATTAATATACAGAAATCTGTTGCATTTCTATACACTAATAATGATCAGAGAAATTAAGAAAACAATCCCATTTACAACTGCATCTAAAAGAATAAAATACCTAGGGATAAATCTAACCCAGGAAGTAAAAGAATTGTACTCTGAAAACTACAAGACACTGATGAAAGAAACTGAACACGACACAAACAAATTGAAAGATACACCATGCTCATGGACTGGAAGAATGAATATTGTTAAAACGAACATGCTACCCAAGGCAATCTACAGATTCAATTTAACCTCTGTCAAAATACCAAAGTCATTTTTCACAGAACTAGAAAAATAATTCTAAAATTTGTATGAAACCACAAAAGACCTTGGAAAGGCAAAGCAATCTTGAGAAACAAAAATAAAGCTGGAGGGCTTCCCTGGTGGTGCAGTGGTTAAGAATCTGCCTGCCAATGCAGGGGACATAGGTTCAAGCCCTGGTCTGGGAAGATCCCACATGCCGCAGAGCAACTGAGCCCGTGCACCACAACTACTGAGCCTGCTCTAGAGCCCACGAGCCACAACTACTGAAGCCATGTGCCTAGAGCCTGTGCTCTGCAACAAGAGAAGCCACTGCAATGAGAAGCCCACACACTGCAAAGAAGAGTAGCCCCCGCTCGCCGCAACTAGAGAAAGCCTGCGCGCAGCAACAAGGACCCAATGCGGCCAAAAATAATACTAAATTAAAAAAAAAAAAAAAAAGCTGGAGGTACCACACTCCTGGATTTCAAACTATACTACAAAGCTGTGATAATCGAAACAGTATGGTACAGGCACAAAAACCAACACATAGATCAGTGGAACAGGACAGAGAGCCTAGAAATAAATCCATGCATATATGGTCAATTAATCTATGACAAAGGAGGCAAGAATATTCATGAGGGAAAAGACAACCTTTCTGATAAACAGTGCTGAGAAAACTGAAGAGCTACATGCAAAACAATGAAACTGGACTACTTTCTTTCACTTATATACAAAAATAGACAAAAAATGGATTCAAGTCTTAAATGTAAGCCCTGAAACCATAAAACTCCCAGAAGAACACATACGCAGTATGGTCTTTGACACTGGTCTTACCAATATTTTTTTGGACCTGCCTCTTTAGGAAAGGGAAACAAAAACAAAAATAAAGAAATGGCACTACATCAAACTAAAAACCTTTTGCACAGTGAAGGAAGCCATCAACAAATGAAAACGCAGCACACTGAGTGAGAGAAGATATCTGCAAACAATATATCTGATAAGAAGTTAACATCCAAAATATACAAAGAACTCATATAACTCAACATCAGAAAAATAAACAACCCAATTAAAAAATGGGCAGAGGATCAGAAGAGATGTTCTTCGAAAGAAGATGGACAGTAGTCAAAAGGCACATGAAAAGATGCTCAACATCACTGATCATCAGGGAAATGCAAATCAAAACCACAATGAGATACCACTTCACACCTGTCAGAATGGGTATCACTAAAAAGACAGCAATTAACAAGAGTTGGTAAGAATATGAAGGAAAGAGAAACCTTGTGCACTGTTGGTGAGATTGTTAATTAGTGCAGCCACTACAGAAAACAGTATGGAGGTGCCTCAAAAAATTAAAAATAGTACTACCATATGATCCAGAAATCTGACTTCTGGGTATTTATCCAAAGGAAACAAAAACACTAATTTAAAAGATACATGCACCCCAATGTTCACTGCAACATTATTTACAGTAGCCAAGATATGGAAGCAACCTAAGTGTCCATCAAGAGATGAACTGATAAAAAAGTTGTCATCTATACATACAGTGGAATATTACTCAGCTATTAAAAAAATGAAATCTTGTCATTTCTGACAACATGGATGGATCTAGAGGACATCATCTGAGTGAAATAAGTCAGAAAGAAAGACAAATACCATTTGATCTCACTTATACGTGGAATCTAATAAAACAAAATGAAAACAGACTTGAAGATACAAAGAACAAACAGGTGGCTGCCAGAGGTGGTGGGTGGGGAGTAGGGGGACTGGGAGAAAGAGATGAAGGGGATTAAGAGGTACAAACCTCGGGGCTTCCCTGGTGGCACAGTGGTTGAGAACCTGCCTGCCAATGCAGGGGACACGGGTTCGAGCCCTGGTCTGGGAGGATCCCACATGCCGTGGAGCAACTAGGCCCATGAGCCACAATTACTGAGCCTGCGCGTCTGGAGCCTGTGCTCTACAACAAGAGAGGCTGCGATAGTGAGAGGCTCGCGCACCGTGATGAAGAGTGGCCCCCACTTGCCGCAACTAGAGAAAGCCCTCGCACAGAAACAAAGACCCAACACAGCCATAAATAAATAAATAAATAAATAAAATTAAAAAAAAAAAAAAAAAGAGGTAAAAACCTCCAGTTATAAAATAAATAAGCCACAGGGATATAATATACAGAATAGGGAATATGGTCAATAATAATATGATAACTTGGTATGGGGACAGATGGTTACTAGACTTACTGTAGTGATTTTGTAATGTGTGAAAAGTCAAATCACTATGCAGTACACTTGAAACAAACACAATATTACATGTCAAGTCTATTTCAATAAAAAATTTATTCCTATCTAAACATTCCAATGTCATGCTTGACTAAATTCCACCCACCTTGTTCCCCAAGTAAAACAACTGAAATAAACCCAGCTTGCTGATTCAAGGTTAGCTGAGAGTCCCTTTCAGGTGCAAGGCTTCCTGCTCATTTATTCTCCACTGAATTCTATTGAAATCATTCGGTGATCACCACTGGGTCACTTCCAAAAGGTAAGAAAATGATCTTAAATACAAAAAGAATGTAAACATACCTAGAATAAAACAAAAATTTTTAAATGGAGCGATAGCTACACTTGACTATTGAGCACTTGACCTGTAGCTAGTTCAAATGAGGTGTGAGGTAAGTTTAAGATACACATTGAATTTGAAAGATATAGTACAGAAAAAAATAAAATATCTCAGTGTTTCTTATATTGATTACATAATATTTTAGATATACTGGGTTAAATAAAATAATTAAAATTGATTTCATCTATTTCTTTTTATTCTTTTTTAACATGGCTACTGGAAACTTTAAAATTGCTTATGTGGCTCACATTGTATGATTATTAGTTAGTGCCGACCTTGACAATCTGAACTCTGCCACCTTCTCTAGCCTCATTCTCACCTTCCAGTTACCACACTTCAGTTATCACCCTTGTTCTTCCTAAAACACCCCAACATGTTCCTACCACAGGGCCTTTGCAGTGGCTGTCTCCTCAGCCTAGAACGTTCTTGCCCCACATTTTTCCCATGGCTTGCTTCTTCATTTCATTCTTGACTGCTTCAGAGGAATATTCCCTAACTACTCTGTGTATTTCTACCACTCTATATGCCCTTACTCTGTTTTATTTTTCTTCATAGCATGTTAAACTGGTATTGTGTCCTCTGCTGTTCTATTTTATTACTGTGGAAATACATGGATGGATGGGTGGAATTAGTTTTTGTGTTTTCTTATAACCTACTTTTGGGATAATGCCCAATTAAAAAAAAAAAAGTTTGCTCACCTAGATGGATGATTTCATCTCCCGGGCTTGGCATTTCAAAGCTGCCTTAGCTCCCTCTTTGTTTGTATCACATCCTTCAGTTAGGTTGAAGGACTGGACTGGCTTGCAGCTCAAGGATCTTTACAAGGGTCTTTTCCCTCAGAAGGGGCGTTGACTTGCCTGGCCTTCGGGTGATGAGAGGTTCCCATCAGAGGTTCTCATTCACAGGGGCTAATGTTTTCTGTTCCTTTGTGTCCCCTTTTAGTGACAGTAGAGGGCAGCAGAGTCCTTTCCACAGGATGCATTTTGAGCAAAGACCAAAAAACAGTCTGTGGACTGTGCAAGCCCCTTTCAGAGAAAAATAGTTAATGAGTCCTATTACGTCTAGGATCGGACTTACAGAAATGGCTTATTTTCTTCCACCTCTAATTATAAAGATGATTCAAACTTCTGAGGAAATGGAATCTGCACATTTGGAAGTCAGAGTATTATGGCAACCCTTTCTGAAAAAAAAAAAATCAGTCTTACTGTTTATTTTATGTTCCTCAAAGTCCTTATTAAGTATTTATTCTATCTGGATTTTTATCTCCTTCTTTCCATTGTATTTATAGTTTAAGGGCTGACTAAGGGGCTGTAGGACTAGAATAAGTTGATCTTGTAGATTCACATTTATTTGGTCTACATCTCATCCTGGACTTTCAGGAATGAAAGCTGGCTCCTTATGGCAGGTAATTCCTGCATTTATCTGTACTGATTACAGTGAAGGGCAGGTGACTTTTAATTCTAACTTGCCACATGGTCCAGAAACAAGGGTGTGCACTAATCCATTATAGCACTGGAAATTCTAAATAAAAAACAGACATATAGGTTAATTAATTAATAACCCCCAGAAACAAGGCAGATAAAGTGCTTGCAGATCTTTCAGTTATGCTAGTCAGTCACGCAGATATGCTTCCTAAGAGCATAAGAAGAAAGACCCAATTTCCCCAAAAGTATTTTTAAAATCTAATAGGTACTGAGGGTGCTTGTGTCTTGGTCCATCAGTGATTTTAGAATTAACGCTTAGCTGGAAGTTTCAGTAAACCAGCAGCTGAAGGGTGTCTTACCTGCTTGATTTATTTTTATTTTTAAATTTTCATTATGTTTACTAAGAAATCACAATTTTTTTTCATCTCTGTATTTCATGGACCAAAAAAAAAAAAAAGGCTTAGAAAAGACCACTTGACTTTGGCATGTTGGCCATGAAAGTTAGGAGCTGGTGACTAGAAGCTTCCTCCACTAGCTGTACTCAGTAGGTTTCCACCTAGATGCTGGTTTACTGTCTCAGTAACAGGATTTTGATTCATAACTGAATTTAGTCTCAAATTGCATCCTACTGTTTTGCTACCTAGTAGTTACACGGATATCTGCTATCATGTTCTGGTGGCTTTTATTGTGAATATTACATTCTCGAAAAATTCTGTGTATGAAAAACAGCTCCAAGTGCTTGGGACCAGAGGAGAGAAACTTGACTTTGCTAAGCTGTAATCACAGTTATTATACCAATAGCTGCTGGAAGATTGTTGCTGCTTATGGCCGCACAAATCAGTCTCAGCCTGGATTGTCTGGGCTTTGTTTGAACTTGATACTTAACTTTGAACTCTAGGTTTTGAAAATTTCCATTCAGTCTCAGGAATATAACCTTAGGAAACTGGATTCTCAAGAGATGGCAGAAGACAGTGTTGAGCATGCCTTTTAGATATAAAACAGGATTAAAGAGCTTCATCCTGTTGAAATTATTTACCATTGGAGCCTCTGAATACAAATATACTCTTAAAGTCAGTGTAGCTTAAGGCAGCCATATGAAGGAGAATAAAAAAGGATTATACATATGAAATACTGAGAAAGAGATGAGAAAAAAGAGAAGAGAAAAAAACTACAAGGAAAATATAAAATAGATGTGGGCTAGACATTCTATTTTGAATGTATGAAGATAAGTCGGGAAAATTCTATTTTCACTTAGAGCAACTCTATATGCAACACACATAAAGCAACCAACTCTTATTCAAAAACCTAATCCTGATTTAATAAGTAGGAAAAAGATCTTTGCATTCTAACTCTGTCCTTGTAGTGAGAAAGAAGTGAGTTATGATCAGAACTCTTATTGATAGGTATGAACTCAGGACATTTGAAGTACATACTCGATAAAAATGCACTGAATGTTCCTTTGTGCCAGCTACGGTGCTAGGTACTGTGGATGCAAAAAGCGAGCAGGAAGGAGAAAGATGGCCTCTGGCCTGGAGGAGTTCAGTGTCTGGAGGAAGAGACTGAACAACTAATTTAACACATTTATGTAATAAACAATCACAGTACAATATAAGTGCAAAAGCCAAAGTATGGGCAAACTGCCACAGGAACGGGAGCTAAGAGGAGACAACTTCTGAAATAAAATAATCTTATATACGTACCTATTCAAAACAGTTTAATCTGAAAATAAATCAGCATACAAAGGTTACGCAACTTGTTTTGTAACCTCGGATTAGTTTTGAGTATGATTATTTCTCTGTAACAACATCCCCTATAATATACAGTTGACCCTTGAACAATGAGGGAGTTGGGGGACGACCCTCCAAGCAGTGGAAAATCCACCTATAACTTATCTCTGAATCTGTGGTTCCGCATTTGCGGATTCAACCAACGCAGATAGCGTAGTACTGCCTGTTTACTACTGGAAAAAAATCCGCTCCTAAGTGGATCCGCACTGTTTAAACCCATGCTGTTCAAGGGTTAACTGTAGTTTGTACGGCTACTTGGGATTCCAGTTGTATTAAGTCACTATAGGAGTTTCTCTCAAAAAATAGAGCTCTCATCTTATTTTGGTGTTCCTCCATAGCACCTAACACTGGGCCAGCGTTCAAAAAAAATTTTAGAGCTAAATTAAAGTTGAATATGTTCTTATGGGGCAGATGAAGTGAAAAAGAGAGTTTACTCACTGGCAATATCCGAAGCAAAACCGGATAAGGTACTAATGAAAAGGAAGATTATAGCTAAATAAACCCTGCATATTGTCATTTGCCCAAACTTGACATTAAATATACTTTTTAGGACTAAAAATGTAACCTTACAATTTCCATCACTTGATACATATTTGGATTTATTTTAAACAGAAAATACATATCAAATAACTAAAAAGTAGAAATCTCTGATATGAGACGAATTTGGCATTTAAGAGATTTCTTCTTTATACAAATGGGACCAGATTACAAAGCATGGATTTATCTAGGGTGGTCTGGTCTTAGGTACAAATGAAGCCTTTAAAGTCTGCAGGAGATTTCATAAGGAGTTGTCTTTCCTCTTAGAGCTGATTATGACTTTTCATAGGGATAGGTGCATTTTAAAGCTTTCTTTAATTAGGGTAAAAAACAACGCCCTAACTAAAGTATCAGCAGATACATGGAGACTTTGTTTTGGATGGTAGTGGTGGCTCTCCCTTGCAACCCTTCTCCTAACTGACGTCTCAGAGATAGATGCTAACAAGGTCCAACTGAGATTTGGGCTTCCCGAACGGTTCTCTGTTTTTCTAAAACAGAAGCTCTTAGACCAAGAGTTCTCCAGGCAAGAAGCTCCCTGAACCACTGTGTAACCACTGGCTTCCCTCTGCTCAAAGCCACGAGTAACTGCCCATGATAATAATCACAGCAACTTGTCATTGCACCACACGTGATCTCATGGGACGTGAGTAACATCACAGCCCACTTGGCAAATCTCCACTTTTCAGATACGGAACTAGCTTACAGAGTTTACAAGAGATGAAAAACACGAATGATAAGCACAAACTTAGTCCGCCATTAACTAGTGACGCTCATCTCATCTTGTAATTTTTCCCCTCTAGCCATGCTGTTCTCTAAAGCTAGAGAAGATGCTACTTATTTCATGAACCCACGCTTTGTGGGTAATTTAACTTGCTAACTAGTGGAAATCATCACCCATCGAGAGTGGGTACCACCAACTATGGATTTCTTGTAAGTCTATTACTGGCAGGATTTGAGAATGCCTCTGGTCCTGAATTCTGAAACAAACATTTAATGAGCTCCTACAGCTCTGAAGATCTAGTATTCAAAGCACAGGGTACCAAAAAAATGAATATAAGTCTATGCTTTAAACAAATTTACAGTCTACTTGTAGAGGCAAATAAATACACAAAAATGTAACCAGTGTTTGGAGACATATTTAGTAATATGATAGACTGGAAAGTCAGCTCTAGGAGGGGAGGGATTTTTGTCTGTCACTGCTGCATCCTCAGCTCCTAACACAGTAACAAGCACATATTTATTGCTCCAAAAAACATTTTTTTTCTGAATGAATGAGCAGCACAGGCAGTAGGTATCATGGGATTCAGGGGAAGAGACCTGTGTGAATGGAGAGGTCCTCAAAGGCACCATGGAGGAGGGGAGATGCCATCTGAGCCTTAAAGTACATAGAGTTAGGTGGGCTTATTAAATTTATTGTCTTATTTATTCAGTGTCTCCTACGTGCCGGGTACTGGCAGGGAGGGGAGTGCAAAAAGCAAATCCATCACCGATCTAGGATGATCCTGAGAGTTTCACTCAGAGGCTAAAAGCCAGCCCTGTCTGCCAAATATCGCTTAGCATTCCAAACATGTACTGAAAAGCAAAAGAGCGAAATAATTAAGAAAAAGTCAGTAGTCCGAAAGCAAATGGCATAGTGGTAGAGAAGGAGAGGGTACAACGTTTCTTTCTTGCCTGCCATTTCCTTTCATTTCTTGCTAAACATGGTTCAGAAGTCCTGGGAAGGAGTGGAAATGCAGACAAACAGAAACGCTGCCCTCTTTGTCACTGCGTGCAGAAGGGATTGCCTTGGCCTTTGTTTTCCAGCCTGGAGGCTGGTTACACATTAGGCACGGTCGTCTGACCTTCACTGTCAGTCTAATGCTAAACCTCGCTGCCCTCTCCTCTCTTCCAACCCATTTCCAGCTGCCACCACTGCGAAGTCAACAAACACCACCACCAACACCCACCCCTCCACACACGCACAGATGTCTGAATTCCTGAGAAATCAACTTGTTTGTTCATCATTTCTCTTGCAAATCTAAGAATCACCCTGGTGGCTATAGGCTTTGGCGAGTCAGGAGGTTAACTGCCGAGGCCAGAAAAACAGACACTGAGAGGAGGTCTGAAATCTTTCCACCACCTGCTCTTTAAGTAGGAAAGCCAGCTGCCAGGTGACGGGTCTCTGATGGTGGGAATCTCACCCTTCTCACTGTTTTTGGCAGCTTAAAGTGTTATCTGGCACCTTAGTTGCATCAATTTAGTGCACATTATTGTTTCATGTTGCTGGACTCATGTTTTGAAAAAAACAAACAAACACGTGTGTGTGTACATATATGCACATATGCCTTTTGATTGCACTGCCTCTGTTGGTTGGCTTTACTTGGAAACACGGTGAATTTAGGAAGCCTCTGCGACATACGGTTAGGGCTCTGAGCTTCAGAGACCACAGACCTTGACTGAATCCAAGTTTCTCTGTGCACTACAAGCGCTTAAACCATCTATGTCCCTGTCTATGCAGTGGGGGATGTCAAAACATCCCTCACAGCATTATCCTGACAATTAGATGGGATCATCCGACGTGTTACTCCCTGTCCCTGCGGTATTGTGCATATTAATAAAAGTTAGGTATAAGTATTCTCCTTGTTTCCCAGTCTGGAGTCTGACCTCAAATTAATCCCCTTAGTCGAGGTTTCTTTCTCATTTAGTCTAACTGTTTAGGTCGAACCCCTTAGAGCAGGATTTCTCCATGTACTGACATTTCAGACCAGACAGTTCTTGGTTGTGGCGGCATGTCCTGTGCCTTGTATTAGCGTTAGCAGCACCCCTGGCCTCCACCCACTAGAGGGCAGTAGCAAAGTGCATCCCCTCCCCAACTGTGACAACCAAAACTGTCTCCAGATATTGAGCTATGTCCCCTTGGGGGCAAAAGCACCCCTGGTTGAGAACCACTGTGTTAGAGGCCTTCTTGACTCCTCTTTTTGCACACTTTTCCACCTGATCCATCAACAAACCCTGTTACTCTAAAGATGACCCTTTCTTATTCTCTCTGCTCTGACCTCCTTCATCCAAGCCACTGACATCTCTCTTTGGCCTTAGTCTCCTTGCCAGTCTGCTCGGCCCCTAGCCCTCACCTCCACTCTTGTTCAGTTCCAAACATAGTGGCCTCCTGGTAGCCCCTGCTACACAGCAGACAGGCTCCCACCTTTGCAGTGGCTGTTCCTTCTGTGGGAACTACTTTCCCTCCTGTCATCTCCCTGTCTCACCCCTACTGCTCAGATGTTACCCTGGAGATTAGGTCTTCCCAATCCACCCCAATTTCTGACACTTATCCCCTCTATTTTCTCCAGAGCATTTTTCTCCATCTAATACTGTATATTTCATTTATTTTGTTTGTCTTCCTTCCCTACAATGTCACATCCATGGGGGCAGGATTTTTGTATGCTGAGTTACTGACTGTGTTCTCCAATGCCTGACCCTCAGGAGACACTCAAATAGCAGTTAAAGGAATGCATAAATGTATTATCACCATTTAAAAGTTTTTAAAAATGGTGATAAAATGGACAACATAAAATTTACCATCTTAACCATTTTTAAGTGTACAGTTCAGCAGTATTAAGTACATTCACACTGGTGTGCAATCCATCTCCAGAACACTTTTGATCTTGCAAAACTGAAACTCTCTATCCATTAAATAGTAACTCCCCATTCCCCCTTCTCCCCAGTTCCTCACAACCATCATTCTTAATGAATTTGACTACCTTAGGTACCTCTTATAAGTGGAATCACATCTCTATTTGTCTTTCTGCAACTGGCTTATTTAATGCAATATCCTCAAGGTTCATCCATGTGTCAGAATTTCCCTCCTTTTTAAGGCTGAATAATATTTCATGATATGTATATATCACATTTCAAAACTTCTATTCATCTATCAATGGACAGAAATGGAATTCTGGGATCAAAGAGTAATTCTATTTTTAACCTTCTGAGGAACTGCTGTATTGTTTTCCATAGTGGTTGCACCATTACATTCTCACCAACATTGCACAAGGATTCCGATTTTTCCACCCTCTCACCAACACTTGTTATTGTCTGTTGTTTTGTTCTGTTTTGTTTTTGATAGTATCCATGTTAACGGGTGTGAGGTGGTATCTCATTGTGGGTTGAATTTGCATTTCCTTAATGATTAGTGATGTGGGGCATCTTTTCATGTGTATCATCGCTGTTTTTAACATCTAGGGCCCTCATCAAAAGAGTCTGTGGCTTATCCAGGCAGTGTCACATCAGTATCCATCTCTCATACCTACCGTCTGTTCTACCTTGGGGCTTTGAAACTCTGTTTCAGACCTTACACCGCTGGCTTTGGTGGTCAGTGAGGGAAGGGGCTACCCTTCTGCATTTGAGAACAAGATAGAAACCTGTGGATTAAAGTCCATTTTTGTCCTTCTCTCACTAACATCATTCTTTACGCTTCTGCAGGCAATTATCTCACAGCAAAGTTACAAGAGTAAACAATTAAATGTTCAAATTAGGACATTTACTGGTGAGACTTTCAGAAGCTCTCTGGGTGGATGACTCACTCAGCTGACTCACTTATGTAATTTTAATGTAACACTTGTCAATCAGATGTTTAACCTAGAACAAGGTTTCTTTCCCCTCTATTTCCATTTTTTTTCTCTTTTCAACCTTGCAACATCTTAAAGAGTTACTTGCAGTCATTGACTTAATTTATCTTGTATATATTATCCATATTAATAATCCATAATTATTAGTAATTCAGTAAAATCTGGAACATGCTCATGTGTATTCACTAGAAACCTAGCATAGATAAAGAATTAATGAAGAAATCTCATATCCTCATGATAAATTCTTTTCCATTTAGCATTGATGAGTTCCTCTAAGGAACTCCAAAATATTCCTCTAAGAAATATTAATTTTGGCATATAAAATTCTGGACTGAGCTGCCCTTTGAGAGCTTCTTCCAGTCAACATTTGCTCTTTCTTTACTATGGCCTTAAGGCTGTGTTGCAACAATGACCCAACGGTGATTATACTGTCATATGACAATATAAATTTGCACATATCCTAAGCCTCAGGGACACAGATGACTGACTGCCCAGAAAGTAGATGGTATCCTCATCTTTCCCTTGCTTTACTATCTTCCATTTTACCTAACTTCTTGAATTCCTCCTTTGGTTTCTCTATAAGCTGTTTTCTATTCTATGTGGCAGAGAGCTCCCTCCCAATTTCTTTCAGAGGTTTCTCTCCTTTTTTAACCTTTAAACATAGCTGTTCCTCAAGTCTCTTTGCTCAGTCTCCTGCTATGACTTCTTGTCAATCCCACTCACCTCAAATTTCCATTTTCACCTCTCTTCATGAGACCCAAATCCATGCCACTCGCATGGCCTTTCCTGACCTCCAGATAGGAACCCCCAGCGTTGGTCAGGAACCTTGTCAAAGCCACCACCTCTCGGTAAACCCAGTCTGCCCCTATACCTCCTTTCTGCTTATTGCCTTAAGTATCCTACTCATCTCAGTTTACAAAACTTAAATATCTTTTCCACTTTCATTTCTGCTGTCAACAACAGGTAGCCACTACTTAAAGCATTTAAAGGAAAGAAAGATTATTTTGGGTTGGGGGACTCAGGGAAGGCTCCAAGGAAGAAGCGGCTTTGGGGCTGGCCTTTAAAAGATGCGGAGACTATGTCAGGTGGAGGTAAAGGATGGGGGAGAGTTTTCCTAGGATGAAGGAGGCAAAGAGGCCATATTTCAGGAGAAGGAGACTTAGCTGAACTGGCTAGAACAGAATGGAAGAAGAGATTAAGGTAGAAATCATGGAGAGCCATGAGTTTAGAGAAAGGAGTTTGATTTGAAGAGAGAAGCCCTGAGAACCCAGTAAACATTTCGCAGTTGGAGTAACATCATTTGAATTTGTAATCTGTTCTGTTGTATCCCGCATTCTACCTTCCCTGGAGAAGGGTATCCATCATTGGGCAATCCATCTCTCCCTCTCCCGTTGCCTCTCCCCCTCCCTCCCTCTCTCCCTCCCTTCTTGCCTCTCTCCCTGATTCTTCTCTGTATTCCCCAGCATGTTACTCAGCACATTGGTATTCAGTAAATGTTTGATAAATGGATAAAGAAGATAGTGGCGCATATATAAAGGAGCAGTGAGCACAGACATTAAACTACTACAAAAAATACATGTTCCATTTAGTACTAGAATGTCTTTAGCTTTTAGGCTTTCCCTCTAACCATCCAATCCCTCATTTATCCATCCTCCCTTCTCTCACTCAGCTAACCAGTCCTGTTGACTTGTAGTGTATCAGATACAAGGGACATAAAAGAATAAGGCCTCAGGAAGCTAAGTGTGGGAATCAACAAGAAGTGTAAACAAACTCTGAAATATACTGCAAAGAAGGATTTGAGAGAAGAATGCCTAAAGTTATATGGAAACACAGGGAAAAGAACAACGAGTTACCTGGAATGACATGTGAGCCACACAGATCATTCACTCAAAAAATGTCACCTCCTATGTGCCAGTCACATAGCTGGAGGTATCCTGTGTGAGATGTACACCCTGTTCCTAAGACCTCTTAGTCTGATTAATAGAAAAATACTCTCATTTATTGGGCAACTGCCAGTATCCCATAAATCCTCACATAAAGCCTTTATACAGACAAAGAAACGGAGATACAGAGAAGATAGGTAACTTGCCCAGTTGGAGTTGGGGTTGATTTCAAAGCTCATGCTCTGTTTACTACATGTTGCCTCTCAGAACAGTACAGAAAAGGATGTACAAAGTGTTATGAGAACTTAGAACAAGGGATACCTGGGGGGAAAATTAGGGAAATCTTCCTGGAAAAGATGGGGTTTTACAGCAGAAAAGCTACAGGATGCCTGTTGTTATTTGCTCTACTGAAAAAATGTTTAATACCAAGATCTAGTGACAGTATTTTTCACCTATCCTGATAAGTACTTGAAGGAGCACACAGGTGCAATTTTACTGGTTTGTTCCATTTGGGTGCCCGAGGTTATACGTAGAAGTGATTTAGGGGTGACATTTCCAGAAGAATTTATTTGCCCCAACAAAAGTCTGTTGCATGAGGCCTCTTCTCTCCTATCCTAACCCAGTACCAAAAGTGCCAGGGGCTCAAAGTTCACTACATATTGTGAGTCAGGGCACTAAGGAAAATAGGCTCATCTTTTTTCCTCGTCCAAGCATGGCTCAACTGGTATAAATCAATTTATTTGCACTGGGTTTGAGATCAGACATTTGAGCCTTTTGTGTATAAAAGGCAAGTCACAATATCCCCAGCCTGAATAATTCACGTTGTTTGCAGTGGCTCTTTTAAGCCTTTCTGTTCAACTTGAAGATTAGCTTTTTCTTTTTTTACTTCCTTAATCAAAGCTTATTTTGACTCAACTTTGAACAATTCCTCAAGCTGGATTGCTCCACTACTGGATTCAGTATTTTGGGCACTGGGAAGCAGGTTGTCGCTGGTTCCTAGGCGTGCTGTATTATTCAGTGCCTTCGCAAATGATAAATAGGTTGAAAGCCTAGAAGGCTATTTTCTAATTTCTCAAGGGTCTCTTCACCACCTAATTTTCTTTTCATCAAATGTTATTTACTGAGTAACTCCAATCAGCCACTTTGGTATTGCAGCTTGCTGTGATTTTAGCAGATAATAAATGTCAGCATGGGGAGGGTAAGAGATCCCGGCCTCAAATGTAATAATATTGTGTGTTTGAAATTGACTCCACTTTCATCAGACTGAGTGTCAAAGGGGGTGAGACCTTTACTCAGCCATCTTGATAAGATCCCAGGGGTCCCTGTTGGAATCGGTAGGATTTGCCATGTGTGCAAGAGACGAAAAGACTTCAAAGATCTAAGAAACAAAGCAATCTCTTATTTGTCTTGGAAATCATATTATATTTTGTGTTTTACAGGCACATACACATATTAATGTGCAGTCTATCATACTGCAGACATAGGAACAAAGATGTTAAATTAACATGTCACACAGAACCTAGCAGGAAAGAATCATTTCTACTTGGAAGGTAGGGAGATTAAAATGGGAAGTCACAGAGGGCAAATACGTAGAAGGCAAGTCAGAGTAGCCCCTTCTACACCATAGTAACCACTGTACATCAAACCAAGCAGTCTTCCATGCTGAGCTCAAATGCAGCTCAGAATCCTTCTCAACACAGTCGGCCAGGAAGCCGCTGGTGATCTTGAGCTGCCAGGCTAGAGAAAAAATTTAGCCATTCCTGACCTCTTAGGGTAGTTATGTCCAAATGCAGGGACAGTTATAAGCAATCCAAGAGGCGGCGTTGGAAATATTCCCTATTAAACACAATAATAAAATAAGCTAAAAAAAAAGGGGGTCCTGCGATTATTTCAGAATTGGCAGAATGCCATGGTTCCTGTTGCAGTGGGTCTTCCATGACAGCTCAGTGCCAGTATCTTATCTCATTAATAGCTAGTTTACTGCACTGCCAACTAGTTTACTTCATTAACAGTTATTTTGCCTCGTTAATAGCAGGCTCGCACCTGCTTTGAAACTTTTGGCCAAGATCTCTGTGTGGGCTCTCCTGACTTCAGTAGTGGTGTCTTTGACCTTTACTCCCCAGAGCTTCTAAATTTTGTATTAGTCCCTAACTCGTATCTCACATCTTTTATACCTGAAATACAAAGAGTGGTTTCTGTTTCCCTGTGTGAACTGCAGGCAAAAAAGAGATACCACATTTTACCATTTTATAGTCTAAAAAACGCAGATGTTTTCCTATTCTTTTGAGCTCCAGATATGATAGCTCCTCATCCAGATGTTTATTTCTCTGTGCCTTTCGGTATGACGTTTCGTAACAGTTATATAAAATCTATACTAAACACTATTGCTTCACATGTATTAAGACTTATCCTCATAAAAAGATGTTTTAGCTCTTTGAGAGTTCAGGTAAGGAGTAGACAGTATCCCTGTTTTCCTTCTGACCTTGTGGTTTTCAGAATTTATGAAAAGCTGATTAAGAGAAGATTACAACTTATTTCAAACTAGTGCTAGAAGACATTTTATCATTCAAGTTAGTAACATCCAACGTCACCTTTATGGCCTCCCTCAAAAAGGAATGAGGGAGAGAGAGGGACACACATATTATCTTCAGTACCGTGGGTTTCCTCTAGTCGCTACCTGCAAATGAATGTCTGTCTGTTGTCAGCTTGGTATAAAATAACCACCTTCCCACAACTTTGTCACACTATTTTAACACGGTGTTTAATAGGGAATTAACCACTACCATCTTTCAAAGGTCTCTGCTGTTTCACAGAGAATATTTCAGGGACTGTATCCACAATCTCTGTCCCCATATAGTTCTAGATTAGAGTTGGCCATCAAGAAGCACAAGTAGGGCTTCCCTGGTGGCGCAGTGGTTGAGAGTCTGCCTGCTAATGCAGGGGACACGGGTTCGAGCCCTGGTCTGGGAGGATCCCACATGCCGCGGAGCGACTCGGCCCGTGAGCCACAATTACTGAGCCTGCGCGTCTGGAGCCTGTGCTCGGCAACGAGAGGCCGCGATAGTGAGAGGCCCGCGCACCGCGATGAAGAGTGGCCCCCGCTTGCCGCAACTGGAGAAAGCCCTAGCACAGAAAACGAAGACCCAACAAAGCCATACATACATACATACATACATACATAAAAAGAATGTAAGCAGACAAGAATAGCATTAAAAATAATAATAATTAAAAAAAAAAATTTAAAAAGAAGCACAAGTAATAAGATCTGGAAGATGAAAGAAAAGGAGAACTCTTTATTCCCTCGGGGTAGTGGTAGCCAGACATACAGTGTAGGAGGATGGGACTAATACTGATTTTCTGACCCTGGGCATTGCTCAGGCAGGCGCTCCTTCCCCGGAGTATGATGGTCCTTTTGGAGGTAGATACCTTGTGTCTTAGTTCAGAAATGTGATTGAGGCTCCCAAGGCCTCAGAGACCACCCCACAGCTACTCCTCCCAGGTCAGTCCCTCTTGGGATACAGTGTGACTCAGGCCATCACCATATGCTGTCCCAGCAACCTTCTTCCCCTTCTAAGTAGCTGGAACCCACTTCTCACCATCCCTGGCTGACACCCCAAATGGATTCTCAGTGGATTCCAGACAAATGGGAGGAACATGCAATATTTTCTCCCAGTCCATCTTCCAGAATGCCTCAAGAAATCCAATTTTTCGGGCTTCCCTGGTGGCGCAGTGGTTGAGAATCTGCCCGCCAATGCAGGGCACATGGGTTCGAGCCCTGGTCTGGGAGGATCCCGCAGGCCGCGGAGCAGCTGGGCCCGTGAGCCACAACTACTGAGCCTGCGCGTCTGGAGCCTGTGCTCCGCAACAAGAGAGGCCGCGATAGTGAGAGGCCCGCGCACCGCCATGAAGAGTGGCCCCCGCTTGCCGCAACTAGAGAAAACCCGCGCGCAGAAACAGAGACCCAACACAGCCATAAATAAACAAATAAATAAATTAAAAAAAAAAAAAAGAAAAGAGCCTCTTATTAAAAAAAAAGAAATCCAATTTTAACAAGAGTTATGATCACATCAGTCTTCTGCTGCTTTCTTAACGTTTACTGATGTTAAGATAAAACAGAAGCATGAACTAGATGACTCTTCACAATCCTGCCTCCAGCCTATCTTTCCAGCTTGACCTTTGGTCACTCACTTGTTCCTCACCAATCACCTGTCTCTGTTCCAGCTTCATGGAGCTACTGATCATCCCTGAACACCCAAATAGCAGAAGAAACTAAAATTAATGAGCATCTATGATGTGTCACTCGCTGTGCCCGGAGTTTGGTGTATATTTCGTTTAATCCGCACGATCAACAAGGACACTGAGGCTCAAACATGTGACGTGGCTCTTCCAACCTTGAGAGCCAGGAAGTGGCGGAGAAGCTGCTGAGCAGGGTCCAGCCTTCCTGACACAGCGTGACCTCCAAGGTTCAGAGCTGCCACTGGCAAGGCCCTCCTCACAATGTTCTTTCCCACCTTTCTACCTGGTAGAGCCCTCTGCTTTCTCAAAGCAAAGGCTGGATTTTCATCTCCCCTCAAATCTTCCATGGCTACAGTCAACAGGGTTGGTCCCTTGTCTCCCTCAGAACCCAGAGCTCCTTCAATGCCTTGACGTCACAGTTCTTATCACTTGCCATCCTTTTTACCTGCATTTGTGACAGTCTGTAATCACTAACTGCAGGACATTTTGGGGACCAGGACTGAAGGTATATTATTCATCTTGGATCCTTAGCTCTTGCACATGGTAAGTTTAAGATGCTCTATCCTATTTGATGGAGGGAGGGAGGGAGGGAAGGAAGGAAGGAGGGAAGGAAGGAAGGAAGGAAGGGACGGAGGGAGGGAGGAATTCCTTAGACTGTCCCACCATCATCTATGGAATGGAAAAAAAATATGCTTTGCCTGGTAGGAAAGTTTCTAACCAGTACTATCTAGTCATGCCAAATAATGGGATGTGCCATTTATACATCCGGGAATAAAAGATACTGGGAATAAAAGATGGGCTAAAATGGCAGCGAAAAATAACATTTAATGAAAATACTATTTAAAATAGTGACAAGAAGTACATCAGGCCATAATGGTTCCAAAATTGACCTGGAACATAAATTACCCTGAATTAAGTTAAAAAAGGGTTAGCAGCAAAGATGAATTATTTTTATATAAGGAAAAAGATAAACTAAAGATGAGGAACCTGTGAAAATAGAAGACTAAGAGAAAGATCAACATGTAAGATCAAAGGTGGCATCTCTAAAACTCTAAAGCTCAAATAAGTATTTTTAAAAGTGGATTATGGTGGTTATATATTATCTTTATGGTGATTGAGATTAACAAAAATTAGCAAAACTAACACAGTTAGGGTCTAAAATTGTTATTTTCTGTGTTCTAATCTAGAATTAAAAGGGAAAATGAGAAAATATTTTAACAGTTGTGTATTAGAAATACAAAGTGAATAGTATTAATAAGATCTCACATGAAAGGTATGGAATAAAATCATTTCTTTCTGAGGGCTGGAGTAAAATTTGTTTATTCTCCTCAACATAACGTGAGCCATGGTTTTAACAAAATTCGTTCAGTTTTCTCTGTGTACGTTTGTATAAAATACTATAGCACTGCAAAGCTAATTAATGTCAAATTGAAACACTAAAATGTAATTATTACATGGGTATCATCCAAATTTCACTACTCTGTCTTTCCACTGCTTGCATTAAGCATAAAATAGAAACCACCAATTCTCAGAGAAAAGCACAACTGTCAGTTTCAGAAGTTTATGAACAGTGGTCCAGTAGTTAGAAAAAGGAAATGCTGTTGACCACAAAACAAGATCTATTTATGGAAGAACTTTAAGGTGATAATTTGTAAATTTGTAAAGTTATTTTGCATTTAAAGAGTAAGAGAATCTAGGAAGAACATTTTAATCTTGCATGTATTTAATCAGTTGATTTCAAGAATCTTCATCTTAAAAGTACCGGAGCACAGAACAGGAATGTTTACTGAGACACTAAGTCCCTGAGCTAATTACTATAAAATGAATGAGCTTGAAATATACAGAAGAAGACGCCACAGTATTTTATCCAAAGAGAGTTCAAGAAACTTTGTATAATAAACACAGCTTCTGACCTGAAGGCACTGGCATATGTGCAATGATTATTAAATAAGTGCATTCAGAATGGCGAGTAAACTTCTCCACTTAACTGATTTTGTTCACTAAGAGTAAACAAGACACTTGGTTTCAGGGGTAACGCCAAGAAAACAATTACCAGGTAGTTAATGCTCCATTTTTGGAAGACATGCAAATTACTTTATTAGGAGTTAATTTGATGAGAACCAATCAGAACAGATTGGTTCAACAGGTCTTATTTGTAAACCTTTTTAATAAGGGATGTTGTAACACATTTTGCTATTGATATTTCATTTTAAAAATTCAGGATCTAGAGGGAAGATAATTATTTTAAATTCTAGTCACGTATTCCTCTCAATATGTTCACTAAAATCCATCTTGAACACGAAACACCTACAGCTATTCTCCCTAGTAAACAGAGATTAGTAGCCGAAAAATAAGTGTTTCGAAATACAGGAAGTGAAATAAGTTTATATGATTTATGTTTCTAGAGCATTTCCAGTTTGTTCATTCAGTTCATATTTCTTGAGCACTTAGGATTCAGGAACTGTGTAGGACAGAGAACAGGGCAGTGAACGAGACAAATTCCATCTCTGGTCTCAAGGAGCTTATACAGTCCAATGGGGAAGACAGATAGGAAATAGTATTTGCACAAAAATATATTTCTTCCACACAAAATGGTGAAAGAGAAAGCTCTCAAGGTTTGGAGCCAGACAAACCTGAAATCAGATCCTGCCTAGCAGTGAGCTTGTGAACACATTTTAGCATGCTTATTTTTTAGCAAAACAGGAATTGTGAAAACCGCCATAGAGAATTCTTCTCAAGACTAACTGGAATAATGTCTGGGAAAGACTGACAATTTATAGGTATACAAATCATTCTGTTTTCTCCCTTATTTGCATTCCTTATCCCTTGATTTTCCATTCACCTAATACTGGCCATAAAAATCTGACAGCGAAAAACCCTTTTCCTCTATTAAATTTAACAAGTTATTAAATAAAAATTCACTTCAAAACAAAAGCTAAAATAATTTTGTTAGTTAATGAAGAAGTTATCTCTATTGAGAATAAGTGTATATGGAATTTTGTTATCAAGTTCCTAGCCTATTCTCAGTGTTCATCCAATTTCCTTACAATTTAAAACGTTAAAAAAAAGGAGTAACATTTTTACTGCCTTAGGGAAAACTAGATTTTATATTCAAAACAACAAAGCTCACAGAAAGCAAAGAATAAAGTACATACACTCTAAGCTACTTCCTCTTAGGTATAAGAAAACCAAGTTCATGGAATTAAAATCAAACGCAGTTAAGGCAATTATCAGTAGTTTATAGAATAACACAATTTTTTTGCTTACCGGGGTTGTTGGGTAAAATAAAATATTAATCTTCATTGGAAGTGTTCATGCATATTAAAATTTATTTAGGGTTTTTCTTTTAAGTATATTTTTAAGACACTAGGTAGAAGACTTGATCTTGTATGTGACGTTATGAATGACAACCATACTCTTCAGGTACCGATGGTGCTTTTTTAAACCCTGTAGATTTAACTCTGAGTATCTGAATTTATTATAGTTCATTTTAATATGACCTTTCTTGGAAGAAGGTTTAGCATTTTGCTTATCATCTAAAATTCTGATGAGGAAAAGAATCTTGCTGCCCCTTCTACTTGAGATGTAAAAAAAAGAAAACGGATGTCATAACTTCAGATTAATAGCACCTTATTGTACGAAGGGAACTTCAACCAAATTCCCTTATTATATTGATGAGAAAACTCAGGTGGTTTAAGGTCCTATTTCAAATAAGTATCAGAATCCAGATTGGAGTGCCGCGTATGTGTGCGTGCGTGTACCCGCGCAGGGATGGGGGGTAGGGTCCACACGTGTCTGCAACCTTGTATTTCCCTCTATATTGAGGGCGAATTAAACTCTTCAAAATGTCTGCTTTACTGAAGGTTGGGAGGGAGAATTTTGCTATTTATCTCAAAGTAGCTCTGAATCCAAGTTTTCGAGTTCACACATGTGCTTCCAGCATTCCATGACCATTTTAAAATGTTATCTTATATAATTTTCATTATTTTCAAACAGTAAGTAAAGGAACAAATCACATGAACTAAATGTATTAGATACCAGAGCTTAACACATTCGAAACCTCTCATAGACAAATATTTGCTGCTTAGTCAACTTGCTTTTCGGGAGACCTTGGAATAAAGCAGGGGCACAAAGCAAATGACATCAGGGACCACGGAGGTAATGTGAGGGACTAAAGGCGGTCAGGAGGCAGCTGCATCTCATCCAGGCAGCTGATTGTTGCCTGAGGACACACTGAGCCAATGCTGGCCACATCCTAATTCTCTCCAGTCAAGCATAGACTCCATGTCTTCAGGAAATTATGAAAACAGACCAAAAAAACAACTAGTTAAGGATCCAACCAGTGACTGGCTTCATCATCACCTGCTCTAATTCACTGAGTTAATAACCATAAGGTGAAAAGGCAAGTCAAATGAAAGAGAACATAACGATCCAGAACATCCTGGGAATGAATGCATCGCCCTCATTTAAATGTTCCATCACCACCTGCAAGTACTGAAGTCAAAAAAGCGCAATCTGCATCTCTCAAGTAGAGATTAATACCACCTCATAGGATTGAGTGCAAATTAAATGAGATAATACACATGGATACTATGGCAGAGTGCCACACATCTAGTACCCCTCACATTATCAATACTACCATCATCATTTATTTGGGGACTGTTTCTTTAGGGCCATGCTGAATTGAGGCAGTGCATGCAATAACCCCATGTAGCAAACAGGCGAATGCATTCTATAAGAAAAAAACTAATCCCAAATAAATTCATGTATTTTTTTGTCTTTTAATACAAATGTATCAAACGGTTCTATAAAACACTTTATCTTCAATGTACTTATAAGTTAAAAATTACTGATTTTATAAATACAATATGCACCTAATAAAAATCACAATATATCCATAGGAAGAGAAATTACACGATGACATTTCCCCAACATAGATTGAATATCCTTTCCAGCTGTAGTCATTTATGTAGTACTCAGCATAATCTGCCGGAATCCTTGAAACTACAACTGCTGTTGGCCTACTAGAATCTATGAAGGCTATCATTTTTAGATTAACTTTCTGGAGACATATGCATGTGGTTTTAAATTTTTCTTCAGTATCAAATTTTTAATAATTTGGGAAGCTTTTCTTCCCCCCACCATACTACAGATAACCATCTGTTTCAATAAAGTTGTTCAATAAAATTGTTTCCACTTGTAAGAAGTGACATTTGTTAACATTCGAAGATCAATAGCCCACTAGGATTTTCTGTTTCAACCAGACTCTCAAACCCATTGTGCTCTGTGGGGTAACCAGAAAAGGCACTAGCATATTTCAAGTTTATAGTCAAGACAGGAAAATGAGGTGAAAATTCCAAAGATATTCTTTAAAGCTACTACAAATTTAAGCTTGTGCATAAAATAGTTCATTGTAATAGTAAGTTAACTGAACCAATTTAAAACAACTTTGAAAAAATGGATTCAAATATAAGGATTTATATAGTGCTTTTGCTATTTACATTGCAACACATTTGTAACTTTATAGGCATAGTTCCTGAATAAATATGAATAAATAACAGTAATCATAGAGAGATAAACCTTTTCTTTTGCAAAGCTCAAAAGTCAAGGAAACAAGCCTCCAGAAACTTGAATAACACACACACACAACACTCAGAAGCTAGAAGAGACTCCAGGAAAATAAAACCGGGAAGTTAAGGGCTTTTCTGTAACTGTACACAGGAACCACGGCTATATTCTCATTATTTCTCCCAAGGAAGTTCTAAAGTGCAGAGCATCGTCTTTTTCCTCAGAATGTTCACTAAACCTGGTTTCTAAGACTGAAGGCCAAAGTTCAAAAATTGCTCTGGAGCTTTCCAACTTCATTTTCGTCAAACCAAATACTTATTGCATAAAAGGACCAATTTCTGAGACGCCAGACGACAGGGATCACAGGCGAGATTCTACTAAAGGAGCCTGCATCGTATCGTCAAAGGGCTGGCTCTAAAACTGAAATTGATTCCAAGAAGTTCATATTCATACAAATATATCTGAAACCCACCTCGGTTTACTTTTATTTCTCCACGCACTGGAGTATCAAAACTCATCTTCCAAAAGATCAAGACGTTGCCAAATTTCAAAAGAAGTGAAAAGCACCGGGAGATGACTAGCCTTTCATGTACCCCAAAGAATACACCTTGCAACACATAACTAGATTCCTAGCACACAGAAGAGAGAATAACATCAAAAAAACAAAAGCGCGACCTTTCATCGCGAGCAGCGCTGGGTGCCAGAAGACAGTCGTGTAGGCGGCCAGGCTCTCCCGCCAGCTCTGATTCGAGCTGAGGCCTCACCCTCACCTTCTCTTTGGTCTCAAAGAGAAGCCTTTCGGCTGACCAGAGTTCCAACAGCGGCCTCTTCACCGACGGGACACTGCTGTGAGCGAAACAGTACTCTTGGCAACTTTCATTGCATCTTATTTGGCTGGTGGGGAGATTAAGCCAGCATTGAGGGGACCTAGCCACACCGCCCTTTTCCTCCGTCTAGCACATCGCGTGTCACCACACAGGGCCGCCTCAGTAAGAGAAACACACCCAGAGGGCAGGTGGGGGCCCCTTCCACCCCTAAAAAACGCTGAATTACTTACAAATGCCGAATCTCCGGGGGAAGAGTGGAGACGGTTCCCGCTGTCTGGAACGCCGCCCGCTGGAATGGGCTTCAGCTGAAACCTCTTTAAGAAGCTTGATTGGAAGGCGCACGTGGGGGGAGGCGCGCGGGCGCGGTGCACGCTGGGATGCTATTGTTGGGATCAGCTTTCGGCGGTGGTCACAAACCTGGAAGATGTTTTTCTAGGCGTCAAGCTTCAGCAGCCACCCAAGTCCTCTAAGCCTCATTTTCTTTGTTTCAAAAAAGAGGATAATAACAGTACCTATTTAAAGGGTTGTTGTGAGGAGTAAACGAGAGAGGTGATCCATGAAAGGCGCTTTGTCAATAACGTGCTCAATAAATGTGAACTCTGGGTGTGCCCACCATCAAATGCCACAGGGAATGCGAGGGGTTGATAAAACAAGGACCAACCAACATTATCATCCTTATTGTTATTAATGTTCTCTTCGTGCCCTCTGTGCTTCATCTAAACCAGCTGACTTGGCGCTTTTGCCGGCACGCCCTGTCATTTCTCTCCTCCCTTCAGAATACACAGCTCTTGCTAGGGAGTCACATAAGGGTGATTCTGAAATCTGCCTCTGCCGTTTACCAGCTATGTAACTTCGGGCAACTGGTTTCATTTTTCTGAGCCTTGATTTCCCCACAGGAAAAACAAGGATAGTAAGAGACTCGTTCTCTCCAGAGGTTATTTATGAGCATGGGATGCCATACGGTCTGATGCAGAGTAAGAATTCACCAGATGTTCTTAGTAATAATAATTAGTATTAGTATTCACTTTGCTTGGCATATCCTCTCCATCTAAAACCTACTTTTCCTTTAAGGCTCAGTTAAAAAATCTCTTCCACTTGTCCACACATCTAGTCTCTCATGTAACATACATTCTTATGTCTCTTTCATACTCTTGGGGATTAAGAAATGACTTGGACTTAGCTCCTGGTATCAAGGAGCTCCTAGCATGGGAGCCGAAACAAGTCAAGTGGACATTGCTCTTAGTGCATTGTAGTGTTAAGTGGCCAAAGAAGCATTTATTTTACAGATGGTGTTAATTTCACACAGGAAGAATCTAGGAAGGGAGAGGATGTGCACCATTGTGATGAGAAGCATGGAGTGCTGTGTTAGATCTGAGTTAAATCTCCGCCTTGCCACTTGTCAGCTACATCACTTTGGATGAATTACAATATTCTCTCTGAACGTCACTTTATGCTTCTGTAAAATAGGGATAACTGTAGAACTTACATGATCGAGGGTGAAGATTAATATGAAGATCCACTTAAAATGCTACAGAAATTTTAATAAAGGTTAGCTATTATTAGTAGTAGTGGTATTAACACAGGTAATATCATCATCAAGACTTAGTGACGGAGATATTGAATATGGTTCTTGAATTATGAGGTGGATTGGAACACAAGGCTGGGGAAAGGAAATGAGGCAAGAAGAAAAACTTGGAAGTGAGAAAGCAGGGGAAGTTTGCAGGCGTCTGACAGAGGCTCACTTTGGCCTCATCAAACACTGAAATGTGTTCTTAGGGTGACCACCTGTCCTGGTTTGCCTGGGACTGAGGTGCTCTCCAGGGAAGCAGGACTCTCAATACTAAAATGGGTAAGTCCTGGGAAAACCAGGATGAGTTGATGACCTTACGCTTAGAGGATGGTGGCCTAGCAAACCAGGGTCTTCAAGGCCATGTCAAGGAGTTTTCGCTGTATTTGCAGGCAACAGGGAGCTCTTGAAAGTTCTTGAGTAGGGGAGTAACTGTTCAGAAGTGTGTTTCAGGCAGTCAACGAAATGAAGGCTTTATCTCCTCTCCCTTACCAAATCAGTCTCCTTCTCATGGCTCCTCCCACAGTCCTTTATTTGTCTGCCTTCTAGCATTTATCACATGTTATCTGTATTAAAGATCTGTGTGTGTGTGCATCCTCATAATTTTACAATATAATCTCCTTGATATCAAGTTTGGATCTTCACGTTATCTTATATGTAAGCTCAGCATGCATTGAATTGAATTGATTAAAACCTATGATTCTGTACAGTATTAATCGACATTTACTATTCATCTCAGGTCAAAATTGAACATCAGTTTTCTGTGTGCTTAGTAATTATTCTTCTGGTGACACATAAGTTCAGTCTACTAAAATACTGATTGGCAAATCCGCACACACAATAATCCTCTGTAAAATGTAAAGGAGCATTCTTCCCCTCTCTGTTAAAATTTTGAAATGAAGAAGTTTTTCTTATTCATTAATTTATTCATTCATTCAACCAGCAAATGCAGCTTAGTGTACTATGTGTTGGTTCCTAGCCTGTGGCCTCAGATACAAATAAGGAATTGGGGTTTCCCCACCTTATTAGGTAGCCAGTTAAATCCCTATAAGGCAGAGCAACAGAGTAGAGTTTATGTGCACAGTTCAAGTCAGCTTACGGTCATTTTCAAATGCTTGACCACCCTCATGGAAAGGCCTGTTTTAAGTACTGCCAAATCAACAAATCAAGGAAAAAGCATTAATTTATTTCTATGCATAAGGAACTGTGGAGGAAACCAAGATATACTAGCCAGTGAGATACTATAGCAAGGCAGCTTTAGAACACAGGTTCTAGGGTCAGAAAGATATGGATTCATATTCCAGCTCTGCATCCCACTTACTTACCTTTGACATGATATTAACCACTCTAATCCTCAGTTTCTTCACATTCAAAATGGGAACAAAATGGTATCTACCTCATAGGGTTGTTATAAGAATAAAACGAGATTGCTCATGTAAGGCACTTAGCGCTGCGAATACGTTTTATGCAAGGAATATGTTCCTTAAGCCCTCAGATAATCTAAGACTGACCCAGGCAAAGGATGGAGGGCATTTCTATCTACTGGCCACAGAGGGGCTTCCTTGTAGCTAGTTCATTCATTCATTCATTCATTCACACAGTTTATAATCACTTGGCTGACCAAGCTTTGAAATTATGGGATTCTTGACACATTTTGGGTTGGGTTGGGTTGGGTTGTGTTTAGTTCCTGGGAGGCAGACTCTGGGTGGAGATGAGCATTTGAGAGGTTTGCTAAGGAATGGTGTCGGAATCAATACCTACAAGAAGGGAAGGATGCCGTTGTAAGAAGGCCCCAATCAACCCTCCAGCATGCTCCGAAGCTGAGATGGCTCTTCTAGGACGTCCATTGTTGGG
Source organism: Balaenoptera physalus (assembly GCF_965194825.1). Taxonomy (NCBI): domain Eukaryota; kingdom Metazoa; phylum Chordata; class Mammalia; order Artiodactyla; family Balaenopteridae; genus Balaenoptera; species Balaenoptera physalus. The sequence continues at coordinate 87,718,921 of NC_138896.1, forward strand.
GCTTTCATCCCCCTGTTGTAACCAGTCCTTGGAGGGAAGGGCGTATGGTCTTGGGTGGGGCAGCTCTCTTCAGATGAGGTGATCTCTGGAGAGACACTGATCTGAGGTCTGTCAGCCCATTTCACTCCCAGCAAGCGGGTGAATTAAGTCCTGAAGTGGGGATCTCGGCAGTGTAGCAGCCCATCCACTACAGGAGTGATTGCCATGATTTCAGATGTTGTACAGTAAGTGAAAGGTTATATTTTTAAGTGACATAATTTCAAAACTATATACATTGCTACCTTACTGTGTGTGTTCCCTGTTACAACAATTATGTTACTTTTAGCTACTTCTTAACTTCTCATCTACTTTCAGTGTCTATCTCGTAGCATTTTGGTGAAGACTAAAAATCACATAATGTATGTAAGGTACTTTGCAAAGTTCCTGGCACACAGCAAATGTCTGGTATGTGTTAGTTGTTTTGTTTTTTTTTTTATTAAGAGAAGGTCTAGGAATATAGAAGGACTCAGTAATAAACGGAGAAAAGGAAACTATGTTAGAATTCTAAAACTTACAGACTGACTTAAAGCACTGAGCGTGTCACTGGCAAAGTTTACATTATGGTATTTGACTAGTGGGTGTCTTGGTCTAGCCTTATGTCAACCTTAAATAAAGGTTTGGGTTTTGGCACCTAGTAGGAAGTCTCGGCCAGACTGTGAACATTCTTCACTCCCTCTTATGAGAAGGTAATTTGAGAATGTTAGAATGACACTCTTGTCCATTTGGGGAATGAACATGGAAATAATGATAACAGGGAAGGGATAGAACCAAGATCTAATAAAGGATCTAAATTCAAGATACAGGGTATTTCTCTCTCAACTAGGTCATCATACCATTTTTTGTTTCATATTAATTATCTCACTTGAATCCTTAGAACATGTGTTCTCTTAGGCAGAGACCAAAATTCTGTAACTGCTTTTTAATTTACTGAACATAGTATCAGCACTAGTGGACAGAATGATGATCTTCCTTTTGACTGTCTCAATAAGAGGCATGGTTATTTTTTTTTAAGTATATTTCACGTACCTATTTGTAAAGGTGACTTGAAAACAAAGCCTTTCGACTGCTGTCTTGCTCCTACCCCCACCCCTAAAATAGGGTTCAAATGCTTATTTGGGGATCGGGAACCATGTCCTATTCTGATTTTGTTTCATTTTATTCTGTTTTGTTTTTACCTCCACAGGTACCTAGAGCAGTGCCTAGAATGCAGTGCGCGCTCAATAAAAATTTGTTGAATGAATGAATGAATTGCAGAGCTGGGAAAGACCCAGAGATGACACGGTCCTCATTTTAGAATCCTGTTCAGACAGATGGAGCCGTATGCGGGAGGCTGCTGAGCTCTTTCAGTCAGAGCAAGGACCCAGGTCTCGGAACTTTCCACTGCAACACATTTCTGCATTCTGTACTCTGAGAACCCAAGGAAATCTGCTCACAGCATTGCTGGACAGTTATGCCCACCCAGGGTGTTCCTTTTCTTAGAGCTATTTGCTTCTCCAAAGCTAGATGTAAAACAGAGCACGCTTTCCTCATTACAAGCCCATAAAATAATGTTATCACGTTGCAGTTACCTTCACGCCTTTTTTTCTTTCATATCTTTGGGAATCCTCCTTTCCTTTTTAGGATGTGTCAGATGCCTTCTTTAATCACTCCTCGTAGTTCTGAGGTTCCTCTTAATTATCTAATTAATTCCACAGATTTGGGATAGATCTAGATCCTACATTAGAAAGAGAAATGAGGACAAGAACAAGTTTGAGAGACGTAAATCTTTAGGAAAATTATTCTAAAAATCTACATACTCATCTTCAATAGAGAAAAATAGTTTTTGAAAATCTTCTATGATCTCACCACCCTAACACAGGAATAGTAATAGCATTCTGGTGAGTTTATTCACAGTATTTTTATCTTAGACATATTTTCCCGTGGTTATTATCAGAGTGCACTGCACTAACATCTAAAAATTCGACTTATCTGCTCAAAAGTATATGATTAGCATTTCCATTTTTTAAGTTAACCTTTATATAATGTTCATTGGTTGTACAATGTTCCCTTACATGCCCGCATCACAACTGACTTAATAGTTTTTCTAAAGGTGGACATGAATGCTTTCTTCCAGTCATTTGATATTATCAATCAAGTAGGAATGAGTATTTGGCGTCACATAGCTTTTCCATGTTTTGGGGATCAAATAATGCTCTCTAATCCAGAGTTTCTCAATCTCCAGCACTTTTGACATTTGGGGCCAGATGATTCTTTGTTGTGGGAGGCTGTCCTGAGCATGGTAGTGTTACCTGAAAACTGGGTTCACCTCTTGGTGGGTGTCGAGCCACCAAAAGACACAACCAAGCCAAAGAGTGGGAGGAGGAGGATTTAATACTTGCAGCAAGAAAGGAGAACACTGGGGACCCTTCCCAAGCAGGGCCTCTCCAAACAGCAAAATTGAGGGAGATTTAAGTTAAGGGTACCTGCATGTTCATGAAGGAGCTTGAGCTGAGAAGAATTGCGCATAGAATTAGGGCAAAGGTCAACAGAGTCCAAGCTTTAGTTGATTGGAGTCAGGAGAGTCAGAAAAGGTCAACATCGTCATCCCTTAGGTTCCAATTGATCTAGTGCTTGAGCACCTGAGGGGGTTTAAATTCTGCAAAACAGCTCAAAAAAGTGTTTCAGGATAATCTTTACCATTGGGGGGGAAAAAACCTGGGAGTCTTTATTATCTGATTTATTATCTTTGCTATTTTTCCTTCCCTTGCCCTTGACCCTTAAGGTCCTTATTACTGAGACCTATTCAAGGACAACCATTGTGGGCAGGCTTAGATCACAAATGGCTTAGGCCTAAAATGGCCTCTCTTCCTTCAGAAAGCTACATCTGATTCTTTTCCTCTGGAGACTCCCTACCCTGTCTGCTTAGAGTAGGATATTCAGCAGCCTCCCTGGCCTTCCTCTACTAGATGCCAGTAGCACTCCCTAGTAATTAGTTTAAATCTAGAAGAACTAAACTGTTCTAAATTAAAGTTTTTCAGATTATTAAAATAATTTGAAATATTAAAAATTTATATAAAATTATATACAAATTATTATATTAAAACATTAAATATATATAATATTTAACTATATAAACATTATATTAATTTAATTTTTAAAATATTTTAAAATGTCCTATTTATATTAAAATATGTACCAACTTAAATATAAGGAAAGAAAGAAAAAGGAAGAAAAAGACCTCATAAACACTAGTTAAAAAGAAACCCATGTGGGCTTCCTTGGTGGTGCAGTGGTTGGGAATCGCCTGCCCATGCGGGGGACACGGGTTCGAGCCCTGATCCAGGAAGATCTCACATGCCGCGGAGCAACAAAGACCGTGCGCCACAACTACTGAGTTTGAGCTCTAGAGCCTGCGTGCCACAACTATTGAAGCCCGTGCGCCTAGAGCCCGTGCTCCACAACAAGAGAAGCCACCGCAGTGAGAAGCCCGTGCACCGCAACTAAGAGTAGTCCCCGCTCGCCACAACTAGAGAAAGCCCGCGTGCAGCAACGAAGACCCAACGCAGCCAAAAATAAATAAATAAAATAAACTTATTAAAAAAAAAAAAAGAAACCCATGTGGCTATCTTAATATCGAACAAAATAGACTTTAACACGAAATACTAAAATTTCATACTAATATATGGAATGTCACTTTATAATGAAAAAGGTTGAATTTTCTGGAAAGATAAAATAATTAACTAGTATGTACCCATAAATATGGCAAAAGACATATCAATCAAAGTTATTAAAAATATTTGTTATAAATCTATTCAAGCTTTCATATACATATAATATATATACATATATGTTGACAAAAAATTAATCAATTGATCTAAGAAAGGAATGGAAAATTTTATACAAGCCAAATTTGAGGATTATAATCCAGGAAGAACATCTCAGAAAGCTCTGAGAACTGTTCCACCTGTTAGGAGTCAAGGCACAGTTATATGTTTTTTGAGACAGAGGACTATGTGTTACATATAATTGACAGTTTACACAATCCAGATCTAAGCACCATGTGACCCCTTATGAGATCAAGAAGGAATATTATCTTTCAGGAGTCATTTTACTGATACTAGGAGAATATTGCTCTTTATGGTTGAGCAGCTCCCAGTGGGGAAGGTTTGGTTGATGCATAATGCAGATGCACAATGCAGTTGGGGGAGAGAGGAGGCCAAAGGGCAGAGAAGAGTTTTTTGTTTAAATTTTTTTTGTCTTGCCATAAAATATGAGTTATATCTCACATATATCATTTATACATATAATTAATGTGTATATTTCAGTAGGGCAAAACATTGGATTAATTCAGTGACAAAGTATGACAAAATAGGAGAGACTATTTCAATTAGGTGTTTAAATTTCTTGCTTAATCTATGCCTAAACCTACTGAATCCATTTGACTACTCTGTGTGGCAAGTGAAAATGCAACGGAAGTTTTATATTGTGGATGAAAAATAATCACTCGCCATCTCCCTCTACGAGGATTAGGTCGCTAGCCACTGTAGTCACTGACATTCAACACACCCTAAAGGAGTTCAGGGTGGAGATCAGGAATGAGACGCTCTGTGCTCTGGGAAAAACTGGCAGAACAGGCCTTCAGACAGTTAGATATTTTTCAGGAGATTTTATGAGCCCAAATTCTTGCATCTTCTCATATCTAGAAAAGCCCTAAAATCATTAATGAAGACATATACTCCTCATGACTCGCAGCAATCTTCTTGTGACTCGCAGTAACCTGTCAAAGTGTGTGCTTGACTGAACGTACCCCCCTTCACTAAAATAACATGTATACTGACCTTCCCTCTTATCTCTTTGGAGCAGTTCCTCAGAGCTATCTGAGAGGCTGTCTCCCAGGCTATAGTCCTCATTTTGCCCCAAATAAAATATAACTCACAGCTCTTATGTTGTGTTTTGTTTTTTGTTTTTTTTCCCCAATTGACAATATCTGACCTCATTCCTTAATCTATCCATCCATTTCAGACCATTATCCATTAGGTAGAGTCAGGACCAATTCAATGGCAGCTTCAGAGATGTAGGGAAGGTTGAAATTGGGTTGGAAGATACACTGATAAGTTGCATAGTTCAGTGTAATATAAAACATAACATGAAAACTACTTCAATCATAAACTGAGAATCTTATAGTAATTAAAATCATTTTCTTAAGAAATCATTTAGAAATTTTTGAAAGATGTTTATTGCTGTTATCTTTAATACTCTGTTTTTTTCCCCTCTAGTACAAGAAATAGGCATAGAATTGACAATTCTTAGAATAACATGGAGATATTCAGCCTTCTTATGAGATTTAGCATACAGTGTTATTCTTCCTATGTAGCCAAACTGTGTTATGTTTTTCTAAAGTGAAAGTGTTAAAATATACTGTGGCGTGACTTTAGTTTATATTGTAATTTTATTTATTACCATCTTCTTGGTAATACAGTACAGCAAAAGATTCAAAAGATAAAACTGTTCCTACCTTTCTGTACCGGCTAACTGATACACGTGCGTACATGTGTAATATCCTATGCAAGTCCCCCCTTCTGCAGGTAATATAATAGTTTTAGTTTTAAGCTTTTTTTTAAATGAGAGTAGTATTTACATATAACCTACACACATGCTCCCATATACTTTTTTTAAAAAAAATATTTATTTATTTATTTATTTTGGCTGCGCTGGATCTCAGTTGCAGCACGCGGGACCTTTGTTGCTGGCATGCGGGGTCTTTTAAAGAGCCCACATGGAAGCAGCCGCATAGCACAGGGAGATCAGCTCGGAGCTTTGTGACCACCTAGAGGGGTGGGATAGGGAGGGTGGGAGGGAGGGAGATGCAAGAGGGAAGAGCTATGGGGACATATGTATATGTGTAACTGATTCACCTTGTTATAAAGCAGAAACTAACACACCACTGTAAAGCAATTATACTCCAATAAAGATGTTAAATAAATAAATAAAGAGCCCACGTGCACAATTAATTTTCTTTTATTAGTGAAGTCTACAGAACATTAATTCACATTAGCAAGGTATATTATATTCTGAATAATTATAACCAGGACTTCCCTGGTGGTCCAGTGGGTAAGACTGCATGCTTCCAATGCAGGGGACCCGGGTTTGATCCCTGGTCGGGGAAATAGATCCTGCATGCAGGCCGCAACTAAGAGTCTGCATGCTGCAACTAAGAAGTGTGCATGCCACAGCTAAAGATCCTGCAGGCCGCAACGAAGATCCTGTGTGCTGCAACTAAGACCCGGCGCAGCCAAAATAAATAAATAAATATTACATAAGTATAGCCATATGTTATCACTTACAAATTATTTTGAATTTATCTGCTTTGTCACTGTGTCCTCACATGGAGGGGAGAAAGAGAGTAAGCGCTCTGGTGTCTCTTCTTATAAGGGCACTAGTCCCATCATGAGGGCCCCACTCTCCTGAACGCACCTAAACCTGATTACCTCGCAAAGGCCCCATCTCCACATACCATCCTACTGGGGGGGAAGGGCTTTGACCTAGGAATTTTGGGAAGACGCAATTCAGTCCGAAGCAGCAATCAACAAGGAGGTCTCCAAGGAACGATCCACTACAATGAACTATTAGGTATCATAAGCACTGAGTGCCACTGAAGCATTTTTTTTCTCCCAGAACAATCTGGCACTAGTTAGCCAAGCAGCTTAGAGCCCAGTGCGGATGAATCAGTCAACTCAGACTAAGTCATTATGAAAAAGCATACCTTTATTGTCACCATCCTGATTATGCCCCCTCTCTCCTTTTTTCTTTTTCTTTTTTGGTAACCAGACGCATCAGCTGACATTGTGTGGCTAAATCTGGAATCATGCATCATCACTGATGGAAAAACACCCTGAGGAGACAAGCATCATCCACTTCATTTAACAAAGATGTAAATAGTGCGCTCCATCATATCCAAATACTCTTTCTTAACGACTCACGCTACCACCTTATGTCTACCACATTTTCTTTAAGGAAAAATTCAAAACAATTTTTATTGCCATCTCATTTTAAGATTTCATACCTTGATAGTAGAACCTCCTTCTTTCTACTGCCTCACATATCAGGGGTCTTCTTTGTTTGTTTGCTTGTTTGTTTTTACCTTTTTATTTGAAAAAGTGTAAATCTGCAAGAGTAGAACAGTAAATTCCCGTAAATGCTTCACTTTGATTCACCAAAACGTTAACATTTTGCCACTTTTGCTTTATTCCTGTGGTGCATACATTTATGTATTTATTTATTTTTAATTGAAGTATAGTTGATTTATAATGGCGTGTTAGTTTCAGGTATACAGTACACTGATTCATATATATATATATATATATATATATATATATATATATATATATATATATATATATACACACACATACACTTTTTCAGATTCTTTTCCCTTACAGGTTATTACAAAATATTGAGTATAGTTCCCTGTGCTATACTGTAGGTCCTTGCTGTATGTGTATACTTTTATATTGATTATTTATGCCAAACCATTTGAAAATATGTTGCAGGAATCATGAACCTTCAACCTATATTCTTTTAGAACAAAGGCTTGAACCTATATTCTAAAGACTTGAACTTATATTCTCTTAGAACAAAAGCATTTACTCAATAAACAGAACCCAGAGGATGAAAGGAAGAAAATGCTGATCTTCACCAAGGACAGGTGTGAAAGGGACCAATTTTGTAATGAAGAATTTGCAGAGCAATTAAATTTCCCCTATGACTACAGGAACCTGGTAAATAAAGGGACTCCAAACTGAGTTTAGGCCTGCTCCTTTGACCTGAATCATTAAGAAAGTGTTTGGGGGACTTCCCTGGTGGCACAGTAGTTAGGAATCCGCCTGCCAATGCAGGGGACATGGGTTCGAGCCCTGGTCCGGGAAGATCCCACATGCCGTGGAGCAACTAAGCCCGTGCACCACAACTACTGAGCCTGCGCTCTAGAGCCCGTGAGCCACAACTGCTGAGCCCAAGTGCCACAACTACTGAAGCCTGTGAGCCTAGAGCCCGTGCTCTGCAACAAGAGAAGCCACTGCAATGAGAAGCCCGCGCACCACAATGAAGAGTAGCCCCCGCTCGCCACAACTAGAGAAAGCCCGCGCGCAGCAGTAAAGACCCAACACAGTCAAAAATAAATAAATAAATAAAATAGTGTTTGGATTCTATTTGCACTACAAGCTTCAACCCCCTGAGGAGTCAGTGGGCTAACACAGGTGGAAAAATCAGCAATTCATTGATTTGGTCCATTCTAAACATAGTTGAAGCTTCCTTAAACTATTTCTGAGACCCCACGCTGGATGCATTCGTGTAAATGATTGTATTGGCCCCCTCTCAGCCGTTAGGATTAACACACTGCTGGGCCAGGGTTTGCTTTTTGATCCACAGATTAACAACACACAGATCTCCTTTTGCCAGGCATCACATCATCCGTCCTGGAGCCAGTCATTCTGCAAGCCTCAGGCTTGAGGCTCAGACTAGGAAACAAAACTTGCCACCTGGGATCCAACTTTAAACCCAAATTCAAACACAGGTTGACGCTGGGAGGTCAAAATTCCCTCGGTGTAGTTTACTTACAGCTCCTGACCTTTAAGTATTATAACCATTCCTTCCACTGCCTTCCTTGTCTCTGCATTCATTTGTGTCTGACAAAGCTGGTCTCACAAACTCTGTTAGTACAATGGAGCTTTCCCACACCCCCTTTCCTTGGTCACTAACCATTGATCACTTCCTGACTGCTCTTAACATGCTAGACTCTTCTTAGAGAAAGGTGGTTCTGGCAAGAAGGTCTCACCATAGCCCTCATCTTATTATCCACAGTCAGTGTCTAATTATGTCATGCCCCCTTTTTTTTTTTTCCCATTGGGACTAAACCTTGCTTAACCAAGTTGGCCAATATATTTGTGGTACTGTCTGTTTTGAAGAGAATTGTTTCATATTTGAATTTCAAAGTCCTTATGAAAAGAATCGGAAACACAGTCAACTCTCCTATGTGTATTTCAAAAGGGTTGTACCAGATTTGCACTTCCGGATAAAAATACCATATACCTGGATGGGAAATGTACGATGGATGGGACAGGACACTCAGGTGTCCTGTCATGAGCATTGGTGTGCCCAGTCTCAACTGCAGACATTTCAAGGGTATAATTTTCATTTTGGTGGATTTAGGAGTATGTGTGACAAAGTGTGAAAGTCACAACAACCCAGAGTTTCTCAACGTCAGCACTATTGATATTTGGGGTCAGATAATTACTTTTTGTGGGGAGCTGTCCTGTGAATTGTAGGGTATTTAGCAGCCCCCCTGGCCTCTAAGCTGCTAGGTGCCAGTAGCAACACCCACACTCTAAAAGATAACAACCAAAAATATCCCCTGTGGGGTCAAATTCACCCTGGCACAGCAGTCCTGCCATCAGTGGCTTTGGTTTACTTTTGCCACATGATTGGGGTAAAGTAATCTTAGCAACTGCTAAGTAATTTTAAAGTCATACATGCTTATGCACAGATTGCCTCTTATCTGCCAGGTCGCTGAGAGCAGGTTCTAGGTTTTGTTTACTCCCATATCACTAAAAGTGGCTAGCGTAATCTTCGTAGAGTATGTTTGTCATTGACGCTGATTCCCAAATATTTCTGGTTTTCTTCCTATTGAGAATGGTAGAATTGAACTTCCCGTCCTATTTGCAGTGAGGGGTGGCCACCTGACTTTTATGGCCAGTGAAATGGGAAGAAAAGTGGTGCATGTCTCTCCAGGTGGAAACTTGAAGAGCCAGTGCATAATCCACCACACGCTTGCTTTCTGTCTGACGTGGCGACCGTCACCATGTACGACGGTGGTCCCTCCATCAGTGTGGGTCTCTGAGTGAGCAGAGCCTTTTGCTGGCCTGGGTTGGACATAAGCAAGAGTAAAAAGTAAAATTTTGGTGACTTGCACTACCGGAAGTATGGGATTGTTTGTTACCACAGCTTATTTTATCCTATTCTAATGTATACATGCTGGTTTTAATGTCATGGACATTTAGATTCAGAGCACCTATGAGGATGGCTTGGTCCTCTTCTCTCACCCTTAGGAAGGCTAGAGGTCACTGATGGTGAGCCTTGAGTTGGGAAAATAGCTGCATCTCAGGTTCCTGATCAAGTTTAACTTTGATTAAGCTGTAAAACTGGTTAATATTCCATGAAGAATAAAAAATTAATTGCCATAATTATCTGGAAAAGTAAACTGAATTTTCCCTATCAGAGTCCTACTACTACTACTACTACTACTAACTAATATTCACTGAGTGCTTTCTTTGTGCCAGTCAATGGACTAAATAATTTGCATTAATCTACATAAATTATCTCCTTTGTCCCTTATAACAGTTCTCTGAGGTAAATGCTCTTATTAGCCCAATTTTAGAGCTGAGGAAACAAAGCCTTCAAGAAGTTATTCATTTGTTTGAGGTCACAGCTAGAAAGTGGTTCAACAAGAATTTGCACTGGGGCAGTCTCATCTCACAGCCTGTGCTTCTTGACAGCTATGATAATCTACCTGCTAAAGAATGATTCTCACTCTGATTCCCCAGAAAACCAGGTCCTGGTGCGTGTGCAGACATGTGCCCCACAAGGTAGGGCTACATGTGCTCTAACAAGGAGGACTTAAGAAATGGCTGGAAAAAATAACCATATATTTGAAATGAGGCAAGATCCATTAAAACCCGACACTTCTCTGTGGATTATGGTAACTGAATTGATCAAACTTATGTATTTAAGTGAATACATTTCTTTCTTAGGGATGGATCTGGCCATGCAAGAAAGCTGCATGTAAGACATCTTTGGCTTTGTGTCACATTTAATGTACTGAGTGTTATAATTTTGGTTCCAGATCCATAGAAAGCATCCTGCCACAATTATGAGGCTTGATGTCTCTATCATAGTAACCTGTTTAAGACTGAAACCCAGTAAAGCAGCTAAGCTCCAAAGATGGCCCCGAAGGAACCATACCTCCCAGGTATTCAAGCCCTCATCCAATTTGAATCTCACTCTCCTTACAAGATGACCCAGTGAGCCCCCAGTGCAGTCAAGCTGACTATCCAGTTAACAGATAGACTTGGGGTGATTGTTTACCTCATAATTTTCCCTTTATAAGTCTTCCCTTTAAAGTAATACTTATTTGAGGTCCTTTATATTTTGAGATTCTATTTTTATGAATATTAAACACTTAATGGAGAAAAAAGGAGGAAGAGAAAAGTTCAACTGTTGGAAAGCTTTGCACACTCATCCATGTATTACTTCATCCACTGTGTTACTTTCCTGTGTTATCGCTGCTGTAACAAATTACCACAAGCTTAGTGGCTTAACACAACAGAAATTATCTTACAGTCCTGGATGTCAGAAATCCTAAGACCAAAGTGTTGGCAGGACAGCCTCCCTCATGTAGGCTCTAAGGGAAAACCCATTACCTTGCCTTTGCTGACTTCTCGAGGCCGCCTGCATTCCTTGGCTCACGCTCCCTTACTCATCTTCAAAGCACATCACTCACCCTCTGTTTCTGTCATCACATCTCCTTTTTCTGGCTTTGACCCTTTTTTTTCCCCTTATAGGGACCCTTGTGATGACACTGGGTCCACCTGGATAATCCAGGATCATCTCCCCATCTTGAAATTCTTAATTTAAGCACATCTGCAGTCTCTTTTGCTTTATGAGGTAATACATTCACAGATTCTGGGGATCAGAACGCGGACATCTTTGGGCAGCCACTATTCTGTCTACTACACCCATTCACCATTTGATATATGCACTTATGCAATTAATTATGTGAACATTTATTCAGCACCTAACATATATCAGACACTGAGGTAGTTGATGGGAAAGTAAAGAGGAAGAACTGACCGGATGTACACAAAGCAATATATACAAACCTTAAAAACATAGTACTGAGTGAAATAACTAAGAAACAGAAGAGATCCATAGCATAATGCCATTATATAAACCACAAGGATATATAGAACCTCAGTACATATTTTACAAGAACAGATATATACACAAGGATCCACATCAAACCATTATAATGGTTGTATATGAAGTAGGAGAGGATGGGAGTAGAGAATGGGGGGTAAAGGCAGTAGTACATCTATAACACAAGAGATGGGACTTCTGGACCAAAGACAATATTGTATTATGAACACACAAAATGATACATAGTAGATTGATGTAAAGTGTAATAGAGCTGTTAGCAAAGCAGGAGGGCACAGAACAGACAGGAGCATATTGTAGAACACTGGTTCTCAACTGGGGATGATTTTCCCCTAAGGGACATTTGACCATCTCTGGGGACATCTTTGGTTGTCAAGTCTTGGTGGGAGGTGCTACTGGCATCTGGTGGGTAGAGACCACGGATGCTGTTGAGTAGTATTTGATAACGCACAGGACAAACTCCTCCCCACTCCCTCCCCACCCCCGGCACGACAAAGAATTATCTGGCTGCAAATATGAATACTGCTGAGATGAAGAAATCCTGTGATAGACCAACCAGAAATAAAAATTAAATATCTCTGAAATTATTGTGGTATGCCAGGAGATTTGCTTTATAAGTATTTGATTATTTTAGGGATTAAAGTACCATCAACTCCTCATCATCTGTGTTCTCTCTGCTGTGTTTAATATCCTTCTTTCCTAATACCTTATGCTTGTTCTCCATGAATCTTGGTTCCTATGTCTAAATGCTGAAGACACTGATGTTTCTTCTCTTCAGGTTTTTTAGTGATACCACAAACTTAAAAAAATTTGGATCATGATTGAGGTTAGAAAGAAACAACAATCATTGTTTAATTCTATTAGTTCCATTTGGGTTATAAACTAAATCTTCATACAAGGAAGGGCGTTGATGTCCCATATTTTCACAGCTGCTTTGGCATTCTAAGTTTAAATATTATAAAAGGTCCAGTAGAGTAATTCTATTCAGGGTCTCCATTCTCGTACAATAACTCAGTCTTGTAGGAGAATAGTGAAGTATGGTCAGCTTGACAAATATCAATTGTTAATCATGTATATACATGACATATATGATATATATGATATATAATTATATATATGATTAACCATTTATATATGTAATTATATATATGATTAACCATTTGTATATGCATGATTAACCATGTATATATAACCATGGTGTGTGTGTGGCATATATATATGCCATTTCATTTAATTATTTAGTGGAAAGATTAAAAAATGCTAAATTACTATACATCTAAAACTATCAATTTAGTCTGACAAAGTGAAATTACTTAACAGTATGACTATTACCTTTCTAGCTTTTCCTTTTTCCCCTTTTCTTGGTGCATAAAAATATCTCAAACCTATACCAATAGTATTGTCCATTCATGGTAGATATTAGCAGACACCAATTGACCATGTGTTTGACATAGAACAAGACATGTTTAATGGAGAAAAAAGTCCTACAACCTCTCATTCTCAATACTCTGTCTTATTCCCAGGGACCTTTATATACTGTAATCAAAAGAAAGTTGGCTTTGGAGCCATAGGTTCCTATATGACTATGGGTAAGGTATTTAAATTCTCCAAGTTTTAGCCTCTTCATTTGTAACACTGTTCTTAAAATTTAATTAAAACATGAAATTAAGTGAAATAATGTAAGTAACACATAGCCATTAACTTCCCTTCCTTGTTCAAGGAATTAACCCCCATCAATACTGAAGTATGAATGTGTTAATGCTTTGCTTTCCAGGTCAAGCCAAGATAAAGCAAATAGGTAAGAACATACTCTATCGCTTTTATGACTGTTTCTATGGTGTATCTTTTCGTGCCTAGCTTAAATCCCACACCAGCTGAACAGAAACTTTTCTCTCTTCTGAAGTCCTCAACATTAGCTTTTTTAAATACTCATTTTCTGCTAACTAGGGGCTGCCGTCAACCCTCGATTTTTAATTGATTATTATGTGAATGTGTTTTATCTCCATGGATGAATCATAAGAGCCATAAGATCCTTGAGGTTAGGAAATATATATATATATATATATATATATATATATAGAGAGAGAGAGAGAGAGAGAGAGAGAGAGAGAGAGAGAGAGAGAGAATATACCACCTTATATCATTTGTATCTACCTAGCTAGCTAGCTATCTATCCATCCATCCATCCATATATACACCTTAGTCTATTCAAGCTGCTATAACAGAATACCATAGACTGGGTGGCTTATAAACAACAGAAATTCATTTCTCACTACTCTGGAGGCTGGAAAATCAAAGCTCAAGGCACTGGTAGATTTGGTTTCCAGTGAGGACTTGCTTCCTGGTTCACAGATGTCTGTTTTCTCACTGTATCCTCACATGGTGAAATTCTCTGGGGTCTCTTTTATAAGGGCACTAATCCCATTCATGAGGGTTTCACCCTCATAATCTAATCACCTTCCAAAGGTCCCACCTCCAAATACCATCACAATGGGGAACAGGTTTCCACATCAATTTCGCAGGAACACATTCAGTCTCTATCTGTATTGCTAACTCTATCTACCTCTATCACCTATACCTATTTTTTTGGTATCAGGAACATTGCCTTATACAGTACCTGCCCAGAATGTAGATTCAGGGTGGAGTATGGAGGTAATAAATATTTTTGAGGAACTGAATATCCCTGCTGCAAATTTTACAGTCTCTTTTTTTTCACATATATGCTAAATTTCAAATACTTAAAAGACAAATTAATGTGTTTTAACATCCTCCAGTATGATTAAATTCGGTGATTCACAAAATGCAATCTTCTAGTTATTACCATGTTGAATCCTCACATCACCTTAGAGGGAATAAAAATTAAAATACAACCAAGGCCAGTAATGTTTAATCAGTAAACCTGAATGTTAGTATCTATTTAGAGTTTTGTATTCCAAAGAAACTAAATCATATACAATATATAAGGTTCTAGAAATTACCCCCTAAAATCCTTTTTCAATATGTAATATTATATCAAATTTATATTCAAATAATCACTTCTGTTGCTGTACAGCAGGCATTAATCCAGCCAACACAAAAGTCTTTAGCAAGGAAAAATGTCATATTTTGCTGTAGCCGCAGCCTGAAAAGAATAAATATACCATAAGGATGTCATTTGCTAAAGTGTTAAGAGTCACAGGTATTTTCTCTTTACTTTAATTTTATGTAGCTCTGGTCAATTTCACGGCCTGAAGCTATACTGAACAGGGAAATTGGAAAACTGCAGAATAGATTTGCAGAAATGAATTCCTATTTTCTTTTACACTTTCTTCATCACAGTTGCTATCATTCTTGTGTTGTGTGGTATTATTATCAACAGGAGCCTGGGCTCAGCTGATAATTGCTAAAGTCGTTCTCTTAAAGTGGAGGCAGAAAAAAACCAAGGCAACTGTGCATTTTTCTTATTTTCCAAATTTGCTGCTTTCATAACCCTTCATCTTTTTAGAATTTAAATGTGAAGACTTTTCTACTCTCAAACAACCATGGTTATAGCAATCTTCTTTGCCTTTGCTTCCTAGGTAAGAAACATTAAAATAATAAAGCTCTAAATGTCTACTTTGAACTAAATATAGGTCCTTCAACTATTCTGGTTTGCTTTTTCAATTTTCATCCTTACTAAAATTTACTTTAAACTGGAACTATTTGAGAAGATTGCTTCAGAGGACAATATAGTACTTAATACATAAAGAAGAAAACTGGTTTACTCTTGCTGCTGCCTTTCTAGATTAGCAGTGAGTTCTTACTAAATTTCAAATTAGAACTATTTGAAAACAAGCCGTAGTCTTTGGCTGTTTAGTATCAACCCTGAGATAAAATCTCCTTTGTATTCTTATAAATCATTGAGAATGAATATTGTGGGACCATTGGCTCAATTTTCACATCTTCTCACTTATTCTGTATTTTTAAAAAGTGTATTTGTAATGATGATGGAATCTTTACCATGTAATGTCATTTGCCCAGTAGAATGGAGTCTATTTACAGCGTCATATAAATGGCACCCTTGTAATTATAAATCTTCATTTTCCCCCTATTTATATTTAAATTGGCTTTTGTTCTTTGTATTCTGCCCACCTCCAAATTCAGAAATTCTTGGGGATCAAAGAATCAGAAAACTTAAAAAAAAAAAAACTAGATTGCCAAGTCTATTGTTAATTAGGTGAGAGTTAAATGAAAAAGAAAATTGGCCAAATTTCTTAAGTCTTAGACAGGTGGCCATCAAAAACAAAATACAAACAATAAAACCCCTATTTTAACAGGTTTGAAAAGGTTGCCAGGTAAAATATAGAACAGCCAATTAAATTTGATTCAAATAACAAGTGATATTTTACTCTAAGTATGTCACTAGTATTGTGTGTCCTGTGTTTTTATTTGCTAAAATCTGGCAACCATAAGGATTGATGCCATTTTTTTTTCTTAATACCATGAATATTGTGAGTGAAACTCCCAATATTTCCATAAGGTAGAAAGCAACAGCGTTTGGCTCATAAAAAATGGAAATTTAAAGTTCTGAGTAACAAAAGTTAAATCAATTTCATCCATGCAGAACTGTGCAGATAGGGTTTTCATAACATGAATTTATAAGTGCATATCAATGTCCACATATCCCAGCCCTGAGGAAACACCAATTCTTGTTAACTTGCACAGAATTATAATACTTTGAGATCTAAATTATTCAGCAGACCTAGCGGACAGAATTGGATTGTTTTTCACCATTCTCTCTGTTTCACAATCACAAATCCCAAGATCCTTCATCAGGAAATTCAGTTGTTTGATCTTTTCAGGGTTAGAAAAGCTATGCTCATTGGCTAACTATATCTCTACTAAAAATTCCTTCCTATTCACTGATAAGACTTCCTTACATTTCAAACATTTAGAAATAGCATTTCCAATGTTAGCTCATTCGTGTCTTACATTTATTTTTAAAATATTAAGTACCTATAATGTGCCAGCCACGCTGTTACATGCTGCAAACACGAGACAAGCAAATCAAAACACGTCAACAGTAAAATTTCTCCTTTCTTTCGAAAGGCTTGCAGCCTATGAGGCTGATAGAATAGGAATTATTATTCACACACTACAGGTGAGGGAGCTAAGTGTCCAAGAATTAGAGGGTCTTATCTAAGGGTCTTATCCACATTAAGAAGTAAAGAGCCAGGGATTCAATAATTGTCCCTGGCTCCAGACTCAGGGCACTTTCCAGTATTTCGTCAAAGGAGATCCCAGTCTACTTAGTATCTTAACCGCTCCATTTACCAAGAGCAAAAAGGAAAGCGTCTGAATCCCTTTATGATGTTCTTGTACTCTTAAAAGTGGAACAGGTGTTCCCCGGGTGCTCGAGAAAAGCAAGGCATTGAGTGGGAGTTAAAGATCCTGAGCAGCCGTTGTAACCAGACCAAGTTAATCTGTGGCAACCGGAGCACTCGGCCAAGGCGATGCTATTTCAATTGGGTGTCACAGGTGATTCATCAGAGATGGCTTACTTTTCGGCCTCCTGATATTTTTCTTCGGGGTGGGGTGTCAGATTTCCTTCGCATTTTTGGACAACAGCCTTCTTGTCCATTTCCAAATTTTTCTGGTTTCACAGCCCTCACGCGGACCCCCGCTTTCATACTGGAAGCTAGTCATTGGCAGGAGATTTAGGAAACGAAGAACAAGGTGGAAAAAAAAAAAAGATCCGGGGGCCTGGAGAGAGGCCTAAAATGGGGAAATTTGCACTTCAAGAGCTTCCCCTACCCCAGCCTCTCAGAATGACAGCTCTCCTCAGCCAGAAGACTACCTCTCCCTGCAGGCACTGCGCGCTCCACAGACACAGGCTGGCGGGCTCCCTGCGCTCCGCCTCCGCCCGGACCGGCCAATAGGAATCCCCGGCTTGGGCCTCCGCCCTACCCGGACCACGCGGGAGCGGGGGCAATAAAACTACATTTCCCGACGCACCTGTGCGCTCCTCGTGGCCAATCGGCGCCCGGAGTTCGGAGCTTAGGGGCGGAGCCGGATGCATAGGCCACCCCATTGGCTAGGGGCGGCTTAGAAGAGCCGGAACCCGGGAGAGAGAGAAGCGAAATGACATTTCCTCTTTAAATAGCTGGAGCCCGGGCCCCGTCGAGAAATGGCCGCGTCGGCAGGTGGGTCGTGTGGTGGCTTGGGAGGTGTGGAGGGGAGGTGGGCCGGGGACGAGGCTCAGGCTGCGAGCTGAGGCGGTGGCGATGAAGAGCCGGAGAGAAGGATGGAGAGGTGGACAGGGATGAGGGGAGGGAGGATGAATGGCGTGGAGGGAGGTGGGCGGTCCGGCCGGACAGGGATGGGGAGGCCGGGTACCCGCCGCCGCTCCGACCTGTTCGCAAGGCGGTTGAGGGGGCACTGGCGGCCGCCATCCATCGAGCTTCCCTCGTGAGGCTCCTGCCCTTCGCTCTCAGCTGGGACGTTCTGGCTGTCGGCGGAGTCGCCGCAGACACCTCGCCTGTTCTGCCCGCACGGTCCCTCTGCGAGCACGGGGTTTCGGGCTCGCCGGGCTCCCAGAGGAGCAGGCTGGTGTGTGAACTTGCATCGCAGCTCGCTCTTTCCCATATCCTACCTCGCGGTCCCATTGGGGGTGTCTGTGTACATATATGCATTTCTGTAGCGGGGAAAAAACAAGCCAAGCGAAGAAACAAACAACTCCCCGCCCCATCCCACACACACCAAGAAAAAAAAAAAAAAAAAAAAAACCCAAACCAAAAACCAAAAAATAAAACCCGCGACGCCGAAACTGGCTCCGAACTTCTTGTGGTTGTACGATTTTTCTCCTCCTAGATTTAAGTAAGTCTTCCCCAACACCGAATGGGATTCCATCTTCAGACACAGCCAACGATGCCATGGACCCCTTCCATGCTTGCAGTATTCTAAAGCAACTCAAAACAATGTACGATGAAGGACAGCTGACAGACATTGTAGTGGAAGTGGATCACGGGAAAACATTTTCCTGTCATAGAAACGTTCTTGCTGCAATCAGCCCTTACTTCAGGTATGATGATGGTGGAAACCTCTATTGATATCCTCACCAAGTTCCTTTTGTCCCTCAGTATTGCCCACTTGATTTTTATTACTGAGATGCAGGAATGAGATGAAACCAATGCATTTGTTTCCTGAGAATAAATAACAGGCCCTATTTTATTAAGCGCTC
Organism: Balaenoptera physalus; assembly: GCF_965194825.1. Classification (NCBI taxonomy): domain Eukaryota; kingdom Metazoa; phylum Chordata; class Mammalia; order Artiodactyla; family Balaenopteridae; genus Balaenoptera; species Balaenoptera physalus. Next base: position 87,738,125 of record NC_138896.1, read on the forward strand.
CCCCACCCCTTTTTTTATTTGACAGATTCTTCTAGAATTCAGGTGGTTGGTTTTTAAGTTAGTGAACATGTTTTTGTTTGTTTCAGAAAATCTAAAATTGCACTGCCCAGTATGGCAGCCACTAGCTGCATGTGGCTATTTAAACTTCACTTACCTAAAATTAAATAAAATTAAAAATTCACTTCCTCACGTACACTAACCACATTTAAAGTGCTCAGGAGCCACATGTAGGTAGTGGCTGCCACATTGTACAGCCCAGATACAGAACCTTTCCATCACTGAAAGTTTTATTGGACAGTGCTAATATGAAATTTGTTCCAAAAATTTATCCAGGATTTCTTTCGTGCACATTAACTCTTTTAGAGTTTAAAACAAATTACCCACTTAATGGATTGTTTTAATGCCCTGGGGATAAGAGCAGTGAAATGAAAATGAATGAAGTACAGTTTCTATGTGTCTTAGGCCCCAGACTAGTGATTATTTCTTAAGATTTCCAGAAGTATTTTTAAGCTAAGTTTTCATTTTCATTTATATTCAACTTTATACATCATAAAACTTTGTAAAGTAAAATTTCAAAACTTGGGTCTAAAAAATAATTTCGTACTCTAAGATCAGTGATAAAGGCAATTTCCTGTTTAACTTCTTTTGTTTCAAGTGCTCACTTTAAGCCTTTCTGTATTCAAAAATGGTGCATGAAATGACTGTGAAATAATTTTCTCAACCTTTATAGGGCATATAGCAGTGTAGTGTTCCAGACAGTAGTTTCTGGTTCCTCTTTCTCAGAATACTGTGTTAAATATAGTCACTTCAGTTTGCTGCTTGTGATGTAACCATTTAGACTTGCCTAGGGTAGGTCATTGGACTATTAAGTATTAACCGTAACGAGGCAGTGAGCTGGAAAGAAAAAAGAAGAAACTGGTATACACAGAAGGTATGAAGTTGGGCCTCTAATGGAAAATGCTGGTGAGATTCATTTATCTAGGCTATCCATTAGATATGGTTAGGTCATTTATGTGTTTAAATATTTGTCACAATTACTGCATATCAAGCTCTGGGCAAGGGTCACTCTACATACATTACTTTATGTAATCTTTACAATCCTGTCTCTACATAGTTGTTATTCCCATTTTACGTGTGAAAAAACTGAGGCTCAAGGAGGTTAAGTGACCTGCCTAAATCATCTATCTAACTAGTAAGTGGCAGAGGCTGGGTTTGATTCCAGAGCCAGGCTTCTTAGTCACTGTATGACTTTTAAGGAACAAGGGTGGGTTCTCTTTAAAGTTTAATATACAGAAGTGTTCATTGTATATTAGATTTGAATAGTAAAAAGAAATAAAGTGAAAATGTCTATATCTCACTGTAATTCTATATTCTGGCTTATATCATTTAACTATCATACTTACTTAAAATTAGTTTTGAAGACCTGACAAATCACTTGGAAAGAAGTATGCTACAGTAGATTTTCTTAATTTCCAAGCAGTTAAGGAAATGCTTGAAAAACTTTCTAAGCATAAGATATGTGAATTCAAATGAAGATATTTGGCTAGAAGACTTAAGGATTAGGTTCTTCTCTCTTGCTAGAGCTGTTTGTACAGAACTTTCTTGGTACCATTATTGCTCCTTATGTGAGTTGTAGAAAGTCATACTTAATAGTTTCTAAGTCTTGCATCACTGGTGGAAGAATAGAGTAGCTTGAAATCTGGCATGGCTGTTTCCTGCTCCCAGTGACTTGTCAGAAGTAAAATTCATATGATTAATAGAAACTTTTTGCTGCTCAGGGTTTTGTGTGGGGAAGTACTCCCACTTCATATCGAGTTTACATAAAGAACCTATTAGAACAGAGGAGAACTTGAGTGTCACGCTGCTCCTGTGTGTGAGACCAGCTTATTCAAGTCAGTAGTAGCTCCCATGATAAAGGGCTATGTGGTAATGTTCTCCTTTGGGAGTTAATCTTTGCCTGATGAAGGGCTTTATTTTTCTTTTTAATTGGGAGCTGTATAACTCAGTTTTTCAGCACCTGAATTGAAAACCAGCTCATACAATGGTACATCTAGTTTCTAGTCATTTAAGAAAAAAAAGTCTGCATGATATTAAACTTAAAATTTACATAGTAGAAGTAAAAATAGGACTCAAAGGACGGTTAGCCCAGGCAACAAGCTGGGTCCAGGTACCCTTGTATACCTCCAATATTCCATATTGCATTTTGGAATTAATTTCATGTTTTTGATGAAAACTTTAAAAGCGACCGGAAATCTTCCCATTCAAGGATATTTTTTTCATAACATCACACTTAAAAATAAAATAGGAGGGGTCTGGATCTGAATAATGAAGTTTATCAGCAGCGTTAGGTCGGTGTCTTCAACAGACATCTATTAAGCATCCTAGGGCACACAGTCCTTTTCTCTAGAGGATTTTAAAAGACCTTTTGATTTTATTTTTTTATTTAATTTTAAGAACAGCCTAGAAAGAAACCTTAAAGGAGGGAAAAGAAAGGCAAATGATGTTTATAAATGACTAGCACTTTAAATAAAGAGCCAGGCTTTTGGCTACTTAATGTTTTGGCCAAGAAAGTACCATAAATGCACAGATAATTTAAAAGAAAAAAAAGAAAAGAAAAAAGCTTGGTCTCAAAGACAAAAGTTTGGAATTTTGAAAGCCATTATCTTCTCCAAAGAATCAGTTAATTCTTAAACTCTCTTTAGAAGTAGGTATTATATTAACCCTACTGTAATCTTTATTTATATACAAATATAAATAGGTAAATATATGGTAACTTTGAGTCAAGCAAAGGTTTTCAAAATATCCAAGGATAAGTGAATTGATGTTATTTATGTTCTTTATAATCATTAAGGACGCATTCAAAGGATAATTATTTTAAAAACAAGTAGGTAGAAAATATGAACTTCTGAAGAGCATCTTGTTTTTCTAAGTTGAAATTTTTAAAGATATGTTTTGAGCACAGGTTGCCTTGTAAATTTCCACTGGGTCATGAGAAGTTTTATTAGACAGTCTCTATATGCTAATGTGTCACATTGACACTCTATGGGTATTCTTAAACTTTCTGACTGACCTGGTGATTGAAGATCTCAAGTCCCTAAGGCATCTTGACCAGAAGCCTCGATTGGGCTCCAAGGGAAATAGGATGTCCTGGAATATTCCATGCCACCTTCTGGTGTACTTTAATTAGGTATTCTCTCCTTTTCTCAGAGTTGGCACAAAGTGGACTGACTAGTCCTGAGAATAGGGTTTTTTTAAATTAGCCAGACTAAATTCTTCTGCTAGATTATCAACTTTTGTCTGCTTTCCTGATATTTAGGATAACGGGAAACACATTAGGAAATATTTTACAGTTTCAAAATGTTATCTTTGTGGTAACTTTATGTTTTTAAAAATTTGCCACAATAATTTTTATTTATAGCACACATAAATTCACCACTCTTTCCCTCCTAGATCCATGTTCACTAGCGGCCTTACAGAAAGCACTCAAAAAGAAGTTCGAATCGTCGGTGTTGAAGCTGAGTCGATGGACTTAGTGTTGAACTATGCCTATACCTCCAGAGTTGTTCTGACAGAGGCCAATGTTCAAGCCTTGTTCACTGCAGCTAGCATCTTCCAGATTCCCTCCATCCAAGACCAATGTGCTAAGTACATGATCAGTCATTTGGACCCACAGAATTCTATTGGAGTCTTCATCTTTGCTGATCATTATGGTCATCAGGAACTCGGAGATCGATCTAAAGAATACATTCGTAAAAAGTTCCTGTGTGTCACCAAAGAACAAGAGTTTCTTCAGTTGACGAAAGACCAACTGATAAGTATCCTAGACAGTGACGATTTAAACGTAGACCGGGAAGAGCATGTTTATGAGAGCATTGTAAGGTGGTTTGAACATGAACAGAATGAAAGAGAAGTGCACCTTCCAGAAATTTTTGCCAAATGCATACGTTTTCCTCTGATGGAAGACACCTTTATAGAGAAAATTCCACCTCAGTTTGCACAGGCTATAGCCAAAAGCTATGTGGAAAAGGGACCATCCAGTACCAACGGCTGTACACAGAGACTAGGAATGACTGCATCGGAAATGATCATATGTTTTGATGCTGCCCACAAACACTCAGGAAAGAAGCAAACAGTGCCTTGTCTAGATATATTCACAGGAAGAGTGTTCAAACTATGCAAACCACCAAATGATCTAAGAGAAGTGGGGATTCTCGTATCACCAGATAATGATATTTACATAGCAGGAGGGTACAGGCCAAGCAGTAGTGAGGTATCCATCGACCACAAGGCAGAAAATGATTTCTGGATGTATGACCATTCCACTAATAGGTGGCTATCCAAACCGTCCTTGCTTCGAGCCAGAATAGGCTGCAAACTGGTGTATTGCTGTGGTAAGATGTATGCAATCGGAGGGCGAGTTTATGAAGGCGATGGGAGAAACTCACTAAAATCTGTGGAGTGCTACGACAGCAGAGAGAACTGCTGGATGACCGTTTGTGCCATGCCTGTTGCTATGGAGTTTCATAATGCTGTGGAGTACAAAGAGAAGATCTATGTTTTACAGGGTAGGTGCCTAAGTGATTTAGTTCTTCATGAAAGGGTAACAGGTCAAATTGTGGTTCACCCACTCATAGTAAAACATAAGTTGTTCCTGTTCATTGAGGAATGCCTCTGGCTTTCTTATCATAAACTATTTGTTGGAACCGTCTGTTCTTTAAAGGACCAGTAAAGAAAATAAACTTTTCAATCAGAAAAGGCAGGTTCCTAAGATGATCTCTGTTTTATGTTCTTACTGTGTTTTGACATCATGTGGAATAAGTATTTTTGAAAATATTTTTTCATAAATAATAATTCAGGATTTGGGAAAAACTCTTTCAGAGCCATTTTAAAGACTTCAAACAAGAAAGCAAGTTTGATACATGACTTTTTTGCTCTTCAGGAATATATAATCAAGAAATGTAGCACCTACTTTTCTTATGGAACTTACTGGATTAGTTTAAAAGAGGAAAAAGAACAAAGCATCAACTGCAGTTGTACTATTCAGTTGCCAAAGAATTTTGTATAAGCCTTACGATCGCAAACGTTATGAAACTTAATTACAAAGAGTTTTCAATTACAGTCTTCAAGATTTTAATTTCACTGCAGTTGATGTTGTCATCCATAACATTGTTTTCAGTTGTTTTCCACTGAAAAACTTTGAGATGTCTCCTTTTTCTGACTGTTAACATTATGAGAGGGACGATAATATACTTAGCTTAAAAATTTTTGTTTAAACGATTGAAGACTAGTACCCTGGCAAAGATGATCTAGTAGAAGTAGAAAGAGGAACTTAGTAAGAGCAAATAAGATATTTGATTCAAGGTTCTGATTTGTGCTAACTAATGTTTTCCTTGTGTTTGGATTCTTATCTTAGTTGCTTGAATGCTGAATGCAGTGTTGACAGTATCAACATCCTTATTCTTCTTTTGTGTTTCTTAACTGCTTATATATAAATGTTTTCCTTACACTGACTACTCTACTCAAATAAAACAAGGAAAAGGGGGCAACTTCTGTGTAGACACACGTGATTTTTTAGGTCTTTTCCCATTCTGTTTTTTTTTTTTTAATAGTCTTTGCTCTAATCCTTTATTTGACTGAAAATTTCCTAGAAATGCCTAAACCCATTTGTTTAAACTTCAATGTAAAGTTAATTCTCCAGAGGGAGTAGTACTCTCTAGTGCCTTATTTTAGTTGACTAGAAGCATGGACATGATTTAGGTTTGTTGGTCTTGCCAAAAAATGGAGTACCTGAATGGATGTAAAATCTATCAAGTGTGGTTGAATAGGTTATATCATCCAATATGATGAAGCTCTCTCTTTATATATTTTGGTTTTACTGGCTAACCAGTTAGTTGATAGAGATAGACTTAATTAGATGACTCCCAAAGGGAGTGTAAAGGTTGTGTATTAATGTAAATACTAAGGCAAAGTAGCAATGAATTAATAGAATTTCAGGGCTGGAAGGAACATTGTTTAATCTGAGATCGTATTTTATAAAAGAGAAATCTGAGGCACTGCGGGTTTTCTTAATTGCCCACCACTGGTTTTAATTTATTAAGAAGACTTTAGATTTAAAAGATCAACTTTTAAAATGTATTATCTTTCCTTTTTATAAGAAATTTGTAGAGAGGTAGTACATGGTAGAAAGTGTTAATTCCTGTCTTTATTAAGAATCCTGTTATATGTTAGTCAATAAGCATACGTAATATGCAGGCAAAAGCTAGGACTTTAACAAGCTATTTTGTGAAAAATTGAAATTACAGCATCACTTTTATTAAGTAGGCAGTTATATTTGTTGATAGGAGTTAACCTAGTTCAAAACAGTTTTCAAGGGGAAGCTCAATCTAGAAGTAGGTACTTATAATCTAAACAAAGCCTCTTTATATAAATAAACTTGACATGAATAGTCAGAAGCTTGTGCTCTACTGTCAGTGGCTATTGGAGTATCATTTAATCTGTTCATAAAGGATTCAGATTTTCATATCAAGGATTTTATACAAATGTCATAATTACCAAGCTCTTGTAAATCTTCACTCGTTTAATTCTTTTAGACATTTTTGTATTGGCAGTCTGACTCAGCACACTCTTTCATTGTCAAAATAGAATTGAAACTGACTCATAGTCAATTCCCATAAATAATGTGCGTGTTTTCTATCATCTTAAGGTCATGTTTTCTCCTCTTGAGTCTTTGTCTTTGCATTACACCAACGCTAAAGTAAACACATTAGTGGCCCATAGACACAAATCTGAACAATTCTATGTACTATCTTCTAATTAAATAATTAGCACTTAAATTTATAGTGGCTTACTCATGATTGAAGCTATATACATATTTTCATCTTACTGGTTAACCATTAGTAATAATGCTTTTTTTTTTTTTAGAGCTGGCTTCAAATAAATTTTCTGAAATACCCAATTGGATAGAGTAAATGAAACCAAGCTCTTAACTGTTATACTGCCCTCAAGCCAAACTAATGCTCATACTTCCCCATTTTGAACACCCCAATTCAGGTTCACTCTAATATTATGTTATGTTGTGCATGGAATGAAGATGTTTTAAGCTACCATAATATTTAATGTATCTATGGAGATGATAAAAGAAATATTTTAGAAAGTAAAATATTTGGAAAATTATACCTTTGGGTCTTCAACATACAACCAAAAAGAGACATGTAAATGTACATATTATTGTTTTTTCTTTTTTTTTTCCCTTTTTCTTTCTTTAGGAGAATTTTTCCTCTTCTATGAGCCTCAGAAAGACTACTGGGGTTTCTTAACCCCCATGACTGTGCCTAGAATCCAGGGCTTAGCAGCTGTATACAAGAACTCTATCTACTACATAGCTGGAACCTGTGGAAATCATCAGCGGATGTTTACTGTAGAAGCCTATGATATTGAGCTCAATAAATGGACTCGTAAGAAGGACTTTCCTTGTGATGAGTCCATAAACCCATACCTTAAACTGGTACTTTTCCAGAATAAACTCCATTTATTTGTTCGAGCTACTCAAGTGACCGTTGAAGAACATGTCTTCAGAACCAGCAGAAAAAATTCCCTTTACCAATATGATGACATCACTGACCAATGGATGAAAGTGTATGAGACCCCAGATCGGCTCTGGGACCTTGGCCGGCATTTTGAATGTGCTGTTGCTAAACTCTATCCTCAGTGTCTTCAGAAAGTACTTTAATGAATGGCAGGCCTTAGTGAGCTCACTGGCACCTTGTGCTCGAGGAAGCTTAGTCTTTGAATGATACAAGAAGTGCTGTCAGTATTTAAGAAAGCTGAGAGTTTATACACGGAGGTGGGTGCGCTTAAAGATGAGTGTAGGGAGGGATTTCTTTTCATCCTTGTGATGGTTTCATTTCAGCAAGCAGAAGGTAACAAAGTGCAATTATCAGCATTTTTTTTTTTTTCTGGTATAAACATAATCACATCATTCTAGAATTCTGTGATGAATAGTCACTGAGATACCAGATGAATCGACAACTATGCACTCTTAGAAGAGTGGTTAGGGTATTATGGGTTAGAGACATCCAAAATAGTTTGATGTGACTTTTAATTTTAAATACGGGTAAAAATCTGAGGCAATATCACTAGGACTTTAGCTGTGACCTCTCTACCACAGAGACGCACTAACTTAGATCCTCATTCTGAATATATGTATATTTGTGTACTGTTTTCAAGTGTACTGGATTTCAGTGTGTTCTGCTATTAGAGTAGATTGAAGGAAAAACAGATCAGTCTCAGAAAGAGCTTTTAGTTTGATTGTTTTATATTTCCCAGGTTGCTTTAAGTTAAGCTAAAGTTTTAAAGTAGCAGTTTTCTGTTGACAGTTTTTTCAAGTGCTAACACTGTCTCATTTTTTTAAATCCTGAAAAGGGCTCAAAATCACAGGTGGCTGGTGCTAGTATAAGTTAATTCATGTGTATAGTTAGGTAGATTTAAATTGTCTGAGCCTATGCTTACCTTTCAAACTGGTATGTTAGTTTCATGGCCATAGTCCTTTACCTGTTGAACTCTTGTGATTTCACAGGGTTCTCTACTAGCATGATGGCAAGGTATGGCCAGTCATTGGTCTAACTGGATTCAATCTTAGAATAGTGAAAAGAATATTATACTCATTTTGCACTAACATGGGCCATTTTGTCGCCTAACCCCCTTTCCTATCCTCTACCTGTCCATTCAGTATCAGTACAATGAAAGGTAACTTATTTCTCTTCTGCACAGAGCGTAATGTGAAGTTTTACTCCTATTTTTAAAATTCTGTTTTCCAGAAACATAAAACTCCTGCAGTAGTCTCATGTAATGGCTTTTACATTACCTATAACAAATAGAACCTCATTTTTTTTTTAATTTTTGCACTTAACAGTTATGAATAATTTTGCATTGAAAACCTTGTTCTAGCTGAAGGTGATTGAGGAGGAAAAGAGTGAGTGAATAGAACCATAGCATTATAGGTACTAAATAGTTTTTCACATTTAACTGATGAATTTCTAACAGTTAGCTAGAAATATTAACAGAGGACAAATCAACTCATGTGTTATACATAAGGCAGTTATTTGGATCAGTAACTTATTTTTTACTCTGCCTGGAATAATTAATAAAGGATATAAGTATAGCCCAGAGTCTGTCCTTAACTGGAACATTTTGATTCTGTTAAAACAAACTGGCATGGTTTGTATTAAAAACTCTTGCACAAATGGTAATGTGATACTGTGAAACAAATTTAAAACATTGCCTCTTTGCATCACATACCTCGTTTTTCAGAAACTTTCCAAACTGCTTGTCATAGCCCTCTACAAGTAGGGAACGTTTCCTGAAGCCGAATTTAAAGTGGACAGCATTTAGAGAATTCACATTTTAAAATCTAGTCTTGGGAAGCTGGATACGTGCTGTCTTCTTGCTGGCCTTGGTAGTGTGTCTATAATCTCCTTATCGACTTTGTCAACTAATCACCTATGTTTTTTCTCCCCATTTTTTCTTTGTCTTCCTGCTGGTTTGGGGCTATTTCTGTGAGCATTTTGAAGCATCTTTACTGTGCTGCATTGCAAAGGGAGGAAAAAAACAAAGCTAAGTTTTACAAGAGATGTTCATGTAATTTATTTTTGAAAGCTTTGTTGCATATCTAAGACTTCCTGCCGCTTTTTGACAATCTCCTGTATTTATTTAGAAGAACGTGTTACTTGAAACCATGACATTAGAATACTGAGTTAATTTACAATGTGCCGTGTGATGCATAGGAGTACAATGTACTGTGGTTAATTCTGCAGTCGATTTATTCTATTGATCTGCACAACAGTTGATCCTTTTGCTATATTGAGGGTGTGGTCTAAGTATAGTGTGTCAAAGCCAAGGTTTAGAATTTGCTACGGAAGTAGAATATATATTGAATTTTGTATGAAGAACTATTTGTTTAAATTATATAGCTGGGATATTTTGCCACTTTTCAAATGATTTCAGAAGAGGTCCTAGAAAACTAAGATTAGTAATATGCGTGGGTCTTTGTTTAGATATTTAAGGTACATTTGCATAGTATGATGAGAATATAAGTAAAAGGCACAATGGGTACTACAGAATTAAAATATGGGGTGACAGATGCCAGTCCCACTTGACCTTTGTTTTTGCATTTGAAGAAAGTATGTAGCACTTTCCTATATATTTTTTACACACTGAAAACTGGACGTGGTATAACTATGTTATAGGAAAGTAGAAATTGTATTCTTTATTTTCCATCTTTGTTTTCTGTTATCCTACAAAGTTGATGCTTAAGCATCAAGCTGGTTTCATTGGTGCATGAGAAAAAGTGGACATGACCTGCAAGGAATCAGATTCCCTATGTGAAGCAGTTTAAAATGGCATTAAATGTTCAGTGCTCAGGTATGTAGTAAGTACTGTAGTCCTTTGGGGGGCAAACGTGTAGATATTTTTAAACATTTTGCCGTAATTGCACAATTTTTTGCATTTTTATCTGATGGCATTGTTTCTTATAATAAAACCTTTTCTGACTGAAAACTTCCATTGTCGTAAATTGACCTCTGACTAGTGAGTTTTGCAGAATTAAAACTGGGTGAAAATCATGAAATACCTTATATCAGGAATAGAAGGAGATTTTATTCTATCAAATGCCTGGTCTGCGGTACAAAATGAACTAGTTAACGTCACCATATATAATGCTCTTGAAATTCTAAAGCAAGCTCACTCATATCGGTAGCTCCTTTGTTCAGTTGGTTCTGCCCACAACTCTTGGTATCCCACTCCTCTTTCTCACAATTCATGTCTAATCCATCAGAAAATCCTGTTGCCTCTTCCTTCAAAATACACCTAGACTCTGAGCACATACCACTTGCACCGCTATCACCCTAGTCTAAACTAGCCTACCCTGTCTGCCTTAATGCTGTGCCACTGAACTGGTCTCCTTTCAGTCACCGTGGACCCCTTGTAATCTATTCTGTCCTCCATACGGTAGCCAGAGTGATCCTATTAAAACGTAAGTCAGGTTACATTCTTCTGCTCAGATCCCTGCAGTGGCTTCCCATTTCCTTCCATATGAGAGCCTTACCCCTTCCTTCCACCGTCAATCTAAACCACACTGCTTGGACCGCACTGCCGTTCCACCTGCTCACTCCATTCCAGCCACGCTGACTGCTGTTCCTCAGACACACCGAGCCCCTCCGACATCAAGGCCTTTGCTCTTGCCGTGTCTTTTGCCAAGGAAGCCCTGACCACTCATTTAGTTTATTTAAGTTTCTATTAAAACTCCAGAGAGGCCTTCCCTGACCACCTCGTGTAAGATAGAATGCCTTCCAACTCCACCCTCACCAGTACCACCCATCTTTTCCCGCCTTATTTTTCATCTATTCCCCCCCGCCCCCACTGAAATGTAAGTTCCATGAAGGCAAGGGATTTATTTTATTTCTTGTTCCCCTCAGCTCAGTGCCTCGGACATACTAGGCATTCAATGTTTGTAAAAACTGAATTTTCATTCACGCCTTAGAGCACCATGAGAAGTGGTAGAACCAGTGCTATTGCCTCTATTTTATTAGATGAGAAACACAAAGACCAAGTGAATCGCTGAAGGTCATCTAACTAATGAGGGGCTCACCGGGATTAGAACCAAGCTTTCCACTTTGACCTCAACCTAGTTTCTATGTGCTACATTAGTTCTAAACAAAACTGATACAAAGGCAGATCCTCTGTATTTTGTGTTTAATGGTTGCCTTTTCTGAGTCCCACCTTTTTCCCAACACTATTATTTATAATACCTACTATAATTTATAACTGATTGATTCTCAGCAAGGGAGTAGATGAAGTATGAAAATACCTTCAGTTATTCATCCTGCACCCCCATCATTATATCATTTTGCTAATATACCACTGTTCTGAGTTCTGTCCCTCAAAGAAGTTGAAGAAAAAAAGAAAAGGCTTGAGAAATACTGATTTAGAGTACTGTTATTTTGGTTCTGTGAAGTTAAAATGACTTGCCATTCTAAAATCTTGGCTGTAAGACTGTTTTTTATTGAAAAATTATTTGCAAAAACAGAAATTAAAAATAAGTGGTCTGGGATCTCTAACTCATCAGAAGAATGCTGTAAATGACACCTGCTAGTTTTTTGAAGTGAAATTTGGAATTTTATATAATGGATTTGAGTAGGGAAAAAAGTATTTTCCCTCATTTAATGTGTCTAGGGTATACTAAAGGTTCTTGATTTGGAACTTTGGTAGACAGAATTTAAATGGCTTTCAGTAGTAAGCATGAAGAGGTAGCATTAACTACTACCAGTTCTAGTAAATATCAAGTTAATGTGTCCATCATTCTCATTCTCCACACTTCATTTTGACAACCTCTATCTCTTTGGTAGAAGATCCCAGAACCTAGAAAGTTGGGCATCTGGTTCATGGGTCTGCTGATATTTCCTTCCTTTTTTGGTAACCTGCTTTAGCCTGGTTTACTTGTGTGTGTTCATAAGGAAGCTATTCTACACGTTTGAACAGAGGAATCAATATGGCTGCCATCCAAGAGAAAGGAAAAAGTGAAGGCATTCCAGTCATCAGGTATATATTTGGAGATTTAAATTGCTAAGCCACAAGGCAAAATTTTAATTTATGAAAGTATAAAGTATTTTATGCATGCTGAGGGAGACACAGTTCAGTATGACTTAGGTAACCACAGACACAATATTCTACTTTTCAATCATGTATTTTAAATCACTAAAATGATAGAACATATATAATAAGCTTCCTACTAGCTACCACCTCTATTATTTAAACTCATTTGCTCAAGAATCCTGCAGTTAGGTTTATTGGATTTCATCGAGATGCCAATCCACTGACCCCATGACTTTTTCCACTATCCATCAGCCCCTACTGGGGACTTTTCTGAAATTACCCATCTTAAATTCTATGATCCATTCAAAATAATGTCATTTTACATTTCCTCAGTTCCCTCTCTTTACTACAGCCATACTTGCCTGAAAACACCCCAACCCTGAAAATCCCAGCTATGAGCCACCTCTGTGTCTGGCCCTGAGTGGAAGAATACTGCTGGAGAAATTCCACGGTCAAGCTGACTCTCTTTGACATGATGTACCTCCCATGGGTTCTCAACATAATGGAGCAGTTTTTACCTTTTCTCAAACCACCACATATATCTTTTATCCCTCTTGGTTCTTAGTTCTCTACTTTTCTTCATGATGTATCAAGAAGACAGCAGCCATTACACAGGTGCTCCCTTTTCTTCCCACCATCTACCTGAATCTTCTCTGCTCTTCCTCTTAAAATATGTGGAAGAAGTGTGCTGTTTCTACCTGTGGTTGCTTTGTGCTCCAGGTCCTTTACCATTCCCTCTCCCGAGTCATCCAACATTCCCTCTCAGATCATTCTAATAAAACAAAAAATGTAATTTTCTCCCACTTAGCAAAACAAAGCAAAACAAAACCAAACAATAACAAATTGTCCTTTGGTCCAGCACCTCCCTCCACTTAGTGCCCCTTCTCTTGGCCTCCATGAAAGCCAAATTTTGTAATTGGTTGTTTCTACAAGCTGTTTCTATTTCCCAGCTTTCATTCACTCTTCAACCACTCCAGTCACTACATTCTCCTCATAACCAAAACTGCTGTTGTCAAGGTCTCCAACAACACTAAGCTGTAAATTCATTCTTCACATTTCTGTCCTTATCTTCGTTGACTTCACAGACATGTTTGGCACAGTTGACCACTATGTCTTTTCTGAAGCCCTTTCCTCACTGGGCTCCTGGGATACCATGCTGTGAAAATCCTCTTGTTACTGGCCTCTCCTTACTAACCTGCCTTTACTGGTTCCTTCTCTCCCTGGGTCCTCGTCTGTCATCTCTTCTCATTTGACCTCGTCTATTTCTATGGCATTGAATGTCATTTGCATACTGATGACTTTCAAATTTATATTTTCAAACCGTATCTCTACTCTTGGCTCCAGGCTCCCATCCGACTGCCTACTAGATAGCTCCTGTTGAGTTGGTGGCGACATCTCAAACTTAAAATCTTTAAATCCTTCTTTTCCATCATCCCCTGAAAGCTCCACCTGCAAAATGCAATTTATATCTGTCCACTTCTCTCCATTTCCACTACCCCACCTATGCTGAAGCCAAGCTTCTACTGCCTGGACTGCTATGGCAGCAGCATAACTGTTCTGCCTGTTTCAACTTGTGTCCACATTCTCAGTAATCCATTCCCAGTACAACAGCCAGAGTGATCTTACAACAAATAGTATTGTGTTATTGCCAGGGGTAGAACGCAGCAATTGCTTATCATCAGGTGCTACATAAATGGCCCCTTGCTTACCTCTCCAACCTTATCCAGTGCCACTTTCCCTGTTGCTACCTGTTCTTTAGATACACTGGCTATATCTAAAGACCTTGTGGGTGTTCCTCCCATACACACTTGGCACTCATTGTTTCCATGTGTATTGACCTTTATGGCTTCCAGTTGCCATACAGGTATTCCAGTTACAGGTAGTTACCCCTGAGGAGCAGCTTACAGCCAGTTCCTGATGGGAGCTGGTTGATAAAGACTCCAGCTTCTTCCCACAGGTGGGATAAGCAAGGCATATTCTACACTGTCTCCTAGAGTTCCCCAAAGTGGATGAGCCCTAGTTGCCCATTATATCTGCTTGATAACCACATCTTCCCTAATTCACTTTCCTACTCTCCAATGTTTTTTTTTTTATACTTTGGGTTGTGATCTACTACTACTTTACTTTGTGGCTCAAATCGTTCCAGCTTTGGCCACCCGAAGCTCTTTCAGTTGGCTCCTGTGCCCCTTGGACATACTCCCATTAGCGTGAGTGTTCTCATTTTTTTTTTTTTAAATATTTTATGAGCTGTTCCTATTTTCCCACCCTATAAGATGCTCCAGGCTTAATTCATATGTTTCCTTCCCCAGGCCTGGGATCAGCCATTTCTCCAAGGATCTCTAGTTCTTTTCACTGGAGATCTGGGCACTTGGTGCACTCATTGTTACTGGGAGGTCTTTGTTTCTAGACCCTCTCACCTGACTGAAAAAGGAAGTATGTGTGTGTCCTCTAACTGCTTTATATGCACATATCTAAAAAATTCCTATATGTAACTACATCAATATGAGGCTAAATTTTAGTTCATACTGATGTCTCCTACTCTAATCTATTGCTACATGGAAACCCCTAGCCTTTTCTCCCACTCTGACAGCTCCAAGCCTAGCTCCAAGCATCTGCCATCCATTTACTAAATTGTTCAATTCTAGTGTATGCATACAGTGGTGTCAGAATTGTTAACCCACACTCCCATGCAACTTTATTAATGAGAGCACAGTGCTTATTTACAGTTCTTTGGCCTTTACTCTCACAGATTCCACTCATTTCTAGAGTTATTTAGGTCAGCGCCTTTCCCTCCCACCCACTTCAGTGAGCTTGTTTCATACATTTTATTTTATCTTATTTTACATTTTATTATTTATTTATTTTTGGCCACGCCACACAGCTTGTGGGATCTTACTTCCCCGACCAGGGATTGAACCCGGGCCACTGCAGTGAAAGTACCAAGTCCTAACCACTGGACGGCCAGGGAATTCCCCTGCTTTTCTTTTTTTTTTTTTCAATACACTTTAAATAATTTATGTGATGCTATACTTTTTCTTCTTCAGCCTATGATATGGTGGATTACACTGACTAATTTCTAAATGTTAAACCAGGCTTACATACCTAGAATAAAACCCACTTGGTCATGACATATAATTCTTTTTATACATTGTTGGATTTGATTTCCTAGTATTTTGTTCAGGATTCTTATGTCTATGTTAATAAGAAATATTGGTCAATTGTTTTCCTTTCTCGTAATGTCTTTATCTGGGTTTGGTGTTAGGGTAATGCTGGAATCGTAAAAAGAAGAAATTTTCCCTCTGATTCTATTTTCTGGAACAGATAGTGGAAAATCGGCATAATTCCTCCCTTAAATGTGTGGTAGACTTTACAGTTGAAACGATATGAACCTGATGCTTTACCTTTTGAGAGTTTTTTTTTTTTTAATTAATTCAACTTCTTAAATAGATATTAGGTTACTCAGGTTATGTATTTCTCCTTAAGTGAATTTTGTTTATGTCTTTCAAGAAATTGGTCCATTTCATCTACATTATCAAATTTGTGGGCATACAGTTGTTCAGAGTATTCCTTTATTATTCTTCTAATGTCCATGGAATCAGTAGTGATTGACCCTCTTTCATTTCTGATGTTGCTAATTTGTGTCTTCTCCTTTTTTTCTTGATTTACCCATCTAGAGGCTTATCAGTTTTATTGGTCTTGTCAAAGAACCAGAATCTGGTTGACCAGTTTTCTCTATTGTTTTCTGGTTTTAATTTCACTGATTTCTGTTCTAATATATATTATTTTCTTCTGTTTGCTTTAAGCTTTAATTGCTCTTTCTCTAATTACTTAAGGTGGAAGCTTATGTTACTAATTTTAAATCTTTCTTCTTTTTCTAATACATGCACTTAACCCTATTCATTTCCCTCTAAACACTACTTTTGTAACATTTCACATATTTTGATATGTTGCTGCATTTTCACTTTGTTTAGTACAAAGTATCTTTATCATGTCTTCCTGGAGAAGTAACCCTTTCATAATTATGTAATCCCTGATAATCTTCCTTGTTCTAGAGACTTCCTGTCTGAAATTAATTCAGCCACTCCAGTTTTCTTTTAACTAGTGTTACCGTGATATATCTTTCTCCATCCCTTTTCTTTTAACTATCTGAATCTTTAAACCCAAATGGATTTATTGTAGATGACTTATACTTGGGACTTGTTTTGATATCCACTGTGAGAACCTCTGTCTATTCATTGGTATATTTAGACCATTCACATTTAATGTGACTATCGATATAGTTGGATTAATATCTACCATATTTGTTACTGTTTTTTTCTCTTTGTTATCCTTATTCTTTGTTTCTTTTTTTCATCTATTTTCCTGCCTTCTCTGGTTTTGAGTATTTTACAGATTCTATTTTATCTACTCTTTTAGCACATCAATTATACATCTTTAACATTTTTTTCCAGTTGTTGCCTAGATTTACAATATACATTTTAAAGCTAAGTTTACCTTTAAATAACACTGTACTGCTTCATGTAGAGTTCAGGTACCTTACAACAAAGTTCCTGATTCTTCCCTTCCAGTCCTTGTAACAATGCCATTCATTTCACTGAAACTTATGCTATGACCACTCAATACATTGGTACTATTTTGACTTCAAACATTTATTCTTTTAGATCAATTAATATAAGAAAAGCAAAATATTTTATTTTACCTTCATTTATTCCTTCTCTGACATTGTTCATCTCTTTACGTAGATCTGAATCTCTGACCTATATCGTTTTACCAGTTTCTGAAGAACTTCTAACATGGCTTGCCGGGTAGATCTGTAGGTGATGAATTCCTTCAGATTTTGTTTGTCTGAAAAAATTTCTCCTTCATTTTTAAGGATAATTTTACTGGACCTAGAATTCTAGGTTGCTGGTTTTTTTTGTTTGCTTGTTTGTTTCAACCTTTTAAATATTTCATTCCACTCTCTTACTGTTTGCATAGCTTCCAAAGAGAAGTATAATGTAATTCTTATTTTTGTTCCTTTATAAGTAGAGTGTTTTTTTCATCTCATCTAAAAGAAAGATTTTCTCTTTCTCTTTGGTTTTCTTCAGTTTGTATATGATATCTTTACATGATGGTTTTTGTTATTTATCTTGCTTGGTGTTCTCTGAGCTTCCTAGCTCTGTAAGTTGGTGTTTCTCATTAATTTAGAGAAATTCTCAGTCATTGTTAAATATTTCTTCTGCTCCTTTCTCTCTTTCTTCTCCTTCTGGTATTCCAATTATGTGCATGTTACACCTTTTGTAATTGTCCCACAGTTCTTGGGTATTCTGTTCCATTGCTTTCATTCTTTTTTCTCTCTTCATGTCAGGTTACACAGTTTCTACTGACATACCTTCAAGTTCACTGATTGTTTTATCAGCCATACCCAGTCTACTGACAAGTCCATCAATGGCATTTTTCATTTCTTTTATAGTGTTTTTGACTTCTAGTATTTACTTTTGATTCTTTCTTAGCATTTCCATCTCTCTGTTTACATTACCCATCTGTTCTTGCCTGTTGTCTGCCCTTTACATTAGGACCCTTACATGTTAATCAGAGTTATTTTAAATTCCCACATGGACAATTCCAAAATCTTTGACATATCTGAGTCTTGTTCTGATGCTTGATTTTTCTCTTCAGATTGTGTTTTTCTTGCCTTATTTTAACATGTCATAATTATTGTTGAAAGCCAGACATGATGCGTCAGGTAATAGGAACTGAGGTAAACAGACCTTTAATGTGAGGATTTATGTTAATATGGCTAGGAGTTTGGGCTGTATTTAATGACTGCTCTAGCTATTGGTACCAGAGGCATCAAATTCCTATAGCTCCCATGTTTTGTCTCCCCTCTTTTTTGGGGTGGCTTGTCTAAGTACTTCTCAGAAAGAGTTTGTGTGTCTTGTGGCTCTTTCAGCTATAATCCACTCTTATTATCTGCAGCCCTGCTGGTGTGGTGGTATGGGTGAGGGAGAACATTGTAAAGTTTTATGATTAAATCTCAGTATTTTAGTGGGTCTGTATCTTGGGCTGTGACCTTCTCCGGTGGTACAGCTTTTTATTTTCCCTTGCCCCATCCTCCCTTCCCTGGTGCAGTGTTCCTAATCTATTTCCTTGAAGCTCTGACCCCTGTTGACTGTGTTCATTCCTTTTCCCCTTAGATGAGATGGTAAGGCTAGCTCTTCTTCCAGTTTTTAATCAAGCTCTGTCAAAGTATTTTTCCCTGGAGAGGAGGCCTTTGTTATGGAAAAGGCTCTGGGCGTATTTCACAATTATTACCCCTCCCCTCATGCCAGAGCCTCTAGGGAATCTTTCTCAGCTCTTCACCATGACAACCTGGTTCCTGTAGGTAAAGCCCACAAAAGTGCAGGGGCCCAGGAGTTTCTCACTCTCCTGCTACTCCACACTCAGCTTCCAGCAGTTCATCAAAATTACCATATAAGTGTTCTTATTAGTTTATGGCTCTTGGGGCTTCTGGTGTAGGTAAGCAGATCTTGACTATAATTGTCTGAATTCACTTGTACTCTAGATTTCAGGGTGACTGCGCTGCAACCTAATTTGATGGTTCCAAGAAAAGTCATTAATTCTCAGTTGAATAGCTTTTTCTTATTGTAACATTAGGAGTGACAACTTCCAAACTCTTTACATTTCAGCGCTGAATCTGGAGGTCCCTATAATAAGCTTCTATTTGTTTACTAAGTGAATGAGTTATTCTTTACCTCACACATAAATATCATATGCCCTCTTTTATATGTATGATATATTTCATAATAAAAAATAAGTTAAAGAGTTAGTCTTACTTAGTAAACATGTTCATATACTTAATCTTATTTAGGTATTTTTTGTTTGTAATTTATATGGTCACAGAATTATTTAATACATAGTTCAGTGATTGTTGACTCTTGAGTACCTAATAGCCCAGCTTTCCAGGGCCAAATCAAAATTATATAATATAATTTAATTAAAATTTTCAATCATATTGAGATATATTTTAATTATACTATTAAAACTAAATTGAACATTACAATATAATCATTTAAAATTATCCTTATCATGTACATACAGAACATTTTCTATTGATTAGTTTGTTAGAAATAAATGAGATTTAATAGATCCTTTTCTTCCTTTCTTTCCCCTTCTGCAAATATATGCACAACTATATGTTTTGGTGGGAAAAAAAACCTATATATAAATATTAACAAACAGAAAATGTGTAATATATTTTCTAAGTATTTTATATTGGTCTTATGAACAGGAATTACAGTGTTTTGAGTGACTTTGGGCAGATTACTTAAACTCTCAGAACTTTAATTTTCTCATATATACAGTAGGGCTAATAATATAATCCACCTTACAGAGTTTTTGTGAGGATCAAATAAGCATGAAAAATTCTTATCACAGTGCCTGGCACATAATAAACACTGTGTAAATGGTCATTGTTGTTAGTATTATTCACAGCTATACTGCTGTCTTTTAGATATACTTAAAACACACCCTTAGTAGAACAGTATTTCCTTAAGAGCTAATGTAAGGTACATGCTAAAAAGAAGGGTAGCCATTTGGACTCTTATTAATGAGGTTGTGCCCACAATCCACGCATGAAAACAATTTTCACAGTTTTATAGTCACACAGTTCTCACTTTCACTTCTGCACCGTGCATTTGTAAAGGACTGAAATTAAACAAACAGTACTTAAAGCAATTTATACAAGGCTTGTAACTTCTGTATGCAAAATAAAAATTAGGGTTTTTTGTTTGTCTGTTTTTAAGAACAGAAAAGAGTCTGTCCTGAGAGTTTATCCTGTCCTTTGTTCTCATTTTTAGATAGGGATCTACAGAGTTCAGGTTACATAGTTCAGTTCTTGAAATAGTAACTCTAAAGCTCCTTTAAGGATAACAAGATAAGGTCAAAGCACTGTATACCAACACTTAATTAGGATGTCTGAGGCCTCTCCATGAGTCGGGTGGCCAAAGGCAAGTTTTAAAGGTCACGTGCCAAGAGGAACCTACACAACACAGGGGGGCATTTCCTTGTAACCAGTGAGCCTCTGAGATGACAAATCCACAGATGCTCTCTGACAATTGGTCGAAAGCTTAGGTCAAGCTTAGCAATGGAACTTAGGAGCCTGACATCTATAGAGCTGGTTTTAGTTAAATTTGAGTGAATGGATGCACTGGCTCAAACATAAACTGTAAAAGGAGAAGAAAAATTCGCTAAGCACAAAAATCTGAGAAATTCAGTTGAAAGGGCAGAAGAAAGGCAACTGAGAAGTTATCAGAGGAGAAAGGGACTCAGGAAGGAGTAGTATTGCGGGAGATAATTTCAAGAATGTGATCCGAAGAAAATAAGGAAAATGAAGACTAAAAAGAGGCTCCTGGCTCTGGCAGTTTAAAGATTGGAAAGGATGCAGCAGTTTCAGCAGAGTGTTAGGGACAGAAATTGGACTGCTGTGAATCAAGGTGCAGGTTCAAGGTGTGAGTGGGTGAGGGTGCAAGCGCTCAGCCCAGGAAGCCTGGAGGTGGCAAGACTCGGAAACAGAGGCGCTGGACACATGGAGTTTAAAAAATCAGAGCACTCCATGCCTTTTCAATAAAAACAGGAAATGAGCCATACCCATTTAAATCATACTCTATCCCATTTCTAGACTGTTCCCAGGTGAGAGTTCTGCAGTATTCTCGTTCCCTCTACAGGACATGGACACACACAAAGCTGCAGGCTGAGCTCTGGATCGGCACAAGACAAACTCCTAGAAATAGGAGTGGAGTGAAAAACCACGGAGAAAACTACTGACCCAGAAGAAACAGACACACTTTTCGTGGCCTCTCACATCTCTGCCAGAGAATACAAATGTTAACTGTTTTTGCAACTTCTTGCTACTTTACCCCCCCCCAGGCCAGATGAAATTCAGTTGAGAGCCATATCTGGTTCCCACCCCTGACCCAAAACATCTGGTTTGTGATAAGTACTCGAATATCCTGTGTTTTCTAAAGAATGTGATGGTTGTGGTGTTGGCACGAGTCACAGGCAGAAGAGTTGATGAGCTAATCAGAGCCTGCATGTGTGAAGGTGTGGAGGACCTAGTTCCTCTCACACAGTGTTTGCACAGCGTGTCTGGGCAGCAGCCAGGGAGGCTAGGAGATGGTACCCAGCACTAGGCCCAGCCCCCAGTGAATGGGCACTTTCTCTACTTCCAACCCCAGGTTGTGCAGTACGTGCCTGAGGGTTTAATCCTGGAGCAATTGTAGTCCACAGTTGATAAAACCACAAGAGAACGATAGCTGGAGCAGGAGAAACAGGAGGCAATTTTGGCACGTGGATATATACTTTTATAGTCATACGTAAATGTGATACATAGCAAAATATGTGCATCTATATCTGTATGTCTTCCATGAAGGTTTCTAAGAGATGATTCTGTTTTTCTCTTAAACCTACATTTCACTCCTCCAAAAATAAAATACTATCCACACTTTCCTGGGCACTGAGATGCACAAGTTTGACTTGCTGTTCAGCACGGCATACTCTATATTTTAAGGGTGTGGATTCTCTTGATCATACTTGTATATGACAATAGCCTCCTACGTGAAAAATATTTTAACATTTATGAGCCACCAGCTGATATCTTATTCTTGCGTGGCATTTTCTACTTTTCGAAACGCTTTTGTATATGTTATCTTTTTAGATCCTGCTTCTGGCCCTGCTGTCATCTGTCGCTGCCTCCGTTTTTACTGTTGAAGAAACAAAGAAACTAAGAAACTGAAAGGTAATTGTTAAAGTTATGGGATAAGAATGTAGCTGTAAATGAAAGTGGATTTACGAATTTCTTCCCAGTCCCTCGTGAGTGGGGACCCAGGAGGATGGCCAGAATGGGTTCTATTGAAAAACAGAACATGTTGGTGCTAGGACAGCAGACAGTTGGAAAGGAAGCCAGTGTCAGATGTAAAACGAGTGAGCTCACTTTTGGAAGAGCTGAGTTGCAAGTGATGGTGGGATAACTGTATAGATTGCTGTGCAGGGAAACAGCCAGGATGGGCCTGGAGACGGGAAACTGAATGAAGGTGATAGGTCAGGCGAAGATGTGGATTTGGCAGCCATCCCAAGACTGAGCAGAGCTGGAGCCCGGAGGCATGTGAGTGTTCACGGAGAGAGTGTGGAAAGAAGGGTGTGGGGAAAAGCCAAGCCTTGGAGGGCCCACGTGAGGCACGGGAAGGGGAAGGGAGACTTTCTAAGGAGCCAAGAACAGAGAGGTCCTGGGAGAACCAGGAACGCAGTACTGAGAAAGGAAAGAGGCCGCAGTGTCAAGTGCAAACCGGGTGTTCAGAATGACCATGACTCCTGAAATGATGCCTGGAAACTCAGTAAAGCCTTTTGCTCCTTAGTTCATTGTTAAGTGTACGTTTCAAATTCTGACTCTGAAAATTGTTTATTCATGTAGAATAATCAGATGATTTAATGAATCAGAACGCCTATTGCCTAACCAATATGGCTCAGAGGAACTTGACTCTGCTGGATGGTCTTCTTACCCCCCTGCACCTTCACTTGGTATGCTGCTCCTCCTATGTCCCTGCTTGGATTTGAAGCTCCTGAGGGCAGGGACCACGTACGTTGTGCATTTAATCTTGAGTGTCCACTGAGCAAAGAGCAGGGTGTGTGGCAGACGGGAGTCCCTCAACTGTCTGATGAACGGAGATGTGAAAGTCCCTTTTCTACTTACCACGGGTTTCTTTTTCCTCTCTGGGATTTTCAGACTCCACATTCCCCCGCTGTTTGGAAAGATACATTTTCAGCCTTAGCAGTGATTGGCAAACACTTTTATACGGGGCTTGGCATTTAACATCTGGAAAAGTTGTGAAATCAATTTGCTACAGATAAAGATGGACAGATGGAAATATCTGGTGCTTTTCTACACATGTGCAATATACATAATGAGATCATTGCTTACTGTGATACACTTGAACTCTGTTTTACCGGATTTTAGGAAGAACACTGTCCTTTGTTTTGGAGCAGGAGCACGTGGGTAGAAACACAGCCTCCTGACTGAAAAGAGGACAGCATGTGAAATATTTGTCAGTGTTGAGATTTCATACACTTTTTGTAAATGCTTACCAAATCTCTTTGGAGAATTCAGATTTCCTTTCCATTTGAACAATGGTACAGTTGTACCGATTCTATCTATTTTATCATGCTGTATATGCAGGAGGAGGGTTAAAGAAAAAATAAAATTAACTGAGATGGGAAAAGGGGAAGGGAACTAATATTTTTTAACCACATGTGGGAGCCCGTCTTGGAAACTAAAGGATCTGTGTGCAGCAAGAAGGAGGTTGTAAAACTTCAATATTGTAACTCAGATATAGGGGAGGATAATAATTTCATTATTTAAAATATAACCATTCAGGCTATCCTTCTAGGTGAATGGAAAGAAACTAATAACATGTCCACTTTCGTTTAAAGCTAAGTTTGATTCAACTGGGACTTCCCTGGGGGTCCAGTGGTTAAGACTCTGCACTTCCACTGCAAGGGGCATGGGTTTGATCCCTGGTCAGGAAACTAAGATCCCACATGCCTCGTGGCGTGGCCAAATAAATAAATTCTTAAAATAAATAAATAAATCCCCAAAATACCTCCAACCCTCTATTGTTAAAAAAAAAAAAATAAAGCTAAGTTTGATCCAATAAATTTAACTGTTCCCTTTCAGGACTCTTCAGTTGTTTGGATAAACACACCCAGTTTCATCTGTGCCTGAGCAGACTGTCCTAGCAAATCAGAGTGGCCATGTCTTGGGTCTGTGTGGGGACAGCCCAGGGGATAATCTTGTCCAGGATTCTGAACAAGGATGAAGGCTGGCTCTGCTCTTGACGTTGCCGCCACACCTCTCACACATCCTCTCTTTGAGAGAGAAATAATGACACAGTCATCTTGACCGCTCAGTTCTTTTCCTTCCTGTCTACCTCTCACCATTCCCTCTCTCCTCCTGGAGTCCTGTCTCACAGAAATCTGTATATTCCAGATGACTAAGGCTGGCACTTGGTCACGTGAAAGTGAATGGAAGCTGGCCTTGCACGATTACTTTTTTGCTGCATAATCCTATTTTCCATTCCATGAACTAAGTATTGCTCTATTTTCTCTCTCTCTTTCTCTCTGCAGTCTTTCTCTAAAAGAATTCTAACCATTGGTAGGAGATAGTTAACTCCTAGGGGCCAGGGAAAAATTCTTGAATGGCAAAAGAAAAAATATTGCTCCAATTAAATACACATTCTTAAGTTTTTTTCTACATGCCCATCATCTCCCCTCCCCTCCTCTCCCCTCCCCTCCTCATCTCTTCTCTCTCTTTTCTGGAGACCTCAGTCAAGCATCTCAGAGTCCTCCACACTTCTGTCCCCAAAGCTCACTGCACACTGTCATTTTAGAACTCTTGTCCTACTCTACTGTGTCAGATTTACTATTTCTTCTTTCTTGACCTCTACCTATTTTTGCATGAGCCCATTCTCTAGTACTTTTCTAAGAGAAACACTTGGAGGTAAATTTTCTTAAATCCTGTTCATAAAGGGTTCATGGGGAGTGTAATGTTTGAATCCTTATCAGAAAATGCTTTTATGTTTTTTTTTTCTCTTACCCTTGATCAGGAAACTTCACAATCCTTTACTCTTAGAACTTTGTAGGCATTTCTCCTTTACCTTCAAGCATTTAGTATCATGGATAAGAAGACTGATGCCAGTTTAATTCTTATTCCTTTACCAATAACCAGTTTTCACTTCATTCTAAAACATGTAGGATTTTACCTTTATTCTGGAAATTAGAAACATCAGGAAAGGCTACATGGGGGCTGGTGGTTGGTGGGAAAGATACTAGGCTTCCATTACCTCAGCATGAATCACAAGTACAATTAGGACTGGAGAATATGTGCTATCGCCAAACAGTAGTATTTTTTTCTGGGTCTCACATCCCAGAGAAAGTAAGGCCTGAAAGGGTCATCTGGGAGTCTTTCAAGTGTTTTAACTTTAGAACACAACTGTGCAGAGAAATAAACAGAATAAAGTTGCTGTTAATCCATCAATTGAAGACATGTTAGCTGCCATTCTAACCCAATTTCTTACCAAAATGGCCTTCTGACCCTCAGATTTCAAGAGTTCCCCTAGTAGGGGTTCTAAAAGGTATCCAATCTAGCAGAGCTGACCCTTAAAGCAAAGGATTCAACACCTTCAAAGAGAAAGTACAGGGTATCTCAGATCGCTCACTGTGGTTACGTATAGCCCAGGTTACTCCCCTCTCCCCTGAGATGTTGGATGGCTGAACAGATACCATATACCATTAATATCTAACTTTCATCTCAGATTTAAAGGGCAAGCTTCATATGATACCCAAGTAGATGTAGAAATGTGGAATCAAGGAAATATCTCATACTAAGACTAGCTGGTATAGATGTGCATTTTCCTTAAAAGTAAGTGAAAGTAGGCTGAAAGATCCTACAAATGAGTGATGACTTTCATGGATGGGTAGGCCATAAGAAAAGAAGACCTAGTTATGGGGATGCCATTGCAGAGTAGAATGGGAGGGTAGGGATGGAGGGGGAATTGTATGGGCTTGCCAACCAGATTTACTCTGAACTAGATGCCTTTCCCAGGAAAAAATGCCTAAAAGTGCAAGGAGATAAGTGACAGAGCAGTGAAGAGCAGCAGTAATGACCTTTGCATGTGCTAATCAAGTCAGCTAATCAGAGATAAAGCAACACTGAATCACTGAAGGACTTGTGACACATGAGGCCACTCTCACTTCCTGCTCACCCCAAACTGAAGAATGCTAGAAACTGAGGAATGGTGTTGCCCCCAGGAGAGAAGATGTGATATGATGAAAGTATTTAAAAACCAGAAATCCAAATTAGAGTTAATGGCAGACAACTTCTCCCCTAAACTGCCCCTACTTTGTTCTTGAGTCAACCAATTGCCCAGGAAAAACAATCCACATTCAAAGAAAAGAAACATGCAGAAAGGAATCACGTTGGGATCTATGGTTTGATACTAGAAAGAAAAAGAGAGAGAGAGAGAGAGAAACATAACAAGAAACTTGTAGATAAGGAAAACATGAGAGAAGAATCACTTGAGGAAACAAAAGAAAACTTCAGACACATACAAATCTATATTCTCATATTAGTTGAAGAAACCATATACTGTAGAAAAAAAAAGTCAAAGAAGTGGCAAGAAGACAAAAAAGAAGATGAAAATGTGCTGCAAAATTTACTAACGAAATGGGAACTAATCAAATCATTGTAGAAAGCAGCATTAAAAGAAACAAAGTAGAAAAGACTGCTGAAAATAGAGACAGGGCCATGGAGAAAGACTTCTGAAAATTACACAGGAGAAAACTGTACTCATACCAATATATGTAAAATTGAACACCTAAAGTGAATAAAAGTACTCAGTAAGGTAGGAAGTGAAATAAATCTGCTTTGGTTGATAAAGAATACCTTAGCAGAAACTCTGACCAAACACATGTGTTGGAGTACAGACATTCCTACTCAAGTCAGAAGAAGGGGTGGCATTATTTATCCCTGCTCTGGTACCACCAACCATTCCAAAATTAGACAAGGGAGAAAATAGATTTTGTGGGCAAATAGAGACAAGATTATTTATCTGTGAATGACTGGTTTGCCTACCTGGAAAAAAATCTAAGAAAACCAAACTGAGAAGAGTAGAACTAATTATACAGTTCAGTGAGTTGGGCAGAGATCACAGATGATTGTTAATATAAGAATCAAAACAATGGTGTGTGCAAACAAAAATCTTTTTCAAAATAATGATTTTAAAGGATGATCTGATTTTAACATTACATTCAAGGTGGTAATTAATTAATTAATTCTCATTTTGGAGGCTAATTTATCGTTATCTGTCAATATTTCCTAAAGCACATACACTTGGATCCACGAATCCTACTCCTGGGAATTTGTTCCAGAGAAATTCAGCACATCTAAAAACGTTTATGTGCATAACAATAGTAATTGTTCTATTATTTGTAATGGTACATAGAAAGATATGTTTTAAAGACACAG
Organism: Balaenoptera physalus; assembly: GCF_965194825.1. NCBI lineage: Eukaryota > Metazoa > Chordata > Mammalia > Artiodactyla > Balaenopteridae > Balaenoptera > Balaenoptera physalus. The sequence goes on from NC_138896.1 coordinate 87,765,828, forward strand.
AAACATGTACGTTGGATATTAAGAAAGAATGATATACATGGTATAAATGTATCTCGTTTTTGTGAAAGTGTGTGTATACATATGTATAAACTCTATATTCTTAAGTCTCAAAACTGTTTATGTTTACAGCCTGGGATGGAGATGTGTTCTGTGTTTCATTTTATACACTTCTGAAGCATTTTGTTTGTTCGTTTCTGAGTAGCTTTTTCATTTAGTTGATTTCTGTTTACTTGTTTAAACAAAGAGAATGTATTACTTATTACACAAACTAAACAAAGCTAACACTATAACTCCCTGAATTTGAACCCAGACTCTACCGCTCACTGGCTTGTGTGATCTTTGGCAAGTAACCTGAATTTTCACACCTTCAGTTTTCTTATCTTTAACAAGGGGATAATCATAGTACCTACCTCATAGAGTTGTTAGAGGATTAATACATTAATATATATAATGTAAAACATATACAAACTTCCTAGCATATACTAAGCCTTCTGTGTTAACTATTATTTAGGGGCACATGTTGAATAGTTGTGAATTATTTGCCCTAGCTTACTTTTTTTAAGACCAGTTAGCTTTTATAAATAACATATTAAATAAAACTTTGATATATATATTTATAAGTGGATATCTCCTCTTATGTTTTATATAATTGTATTTCTTTACTGCTCAAGTTAACAAATTGATTTTCATGGCAATTTTCTCATTTTTCTTTTTCTTCATTTTTAATGAAGAAAATATGACACACTACCTAAGATATAGACTCTCCTGACATATCAAACTGTCTCTTTATTCATTTTATCTCCCCCATCCTCCAGTTTCACTGCTCTTTGATTTTATGACTCACATCCAGAAGGCTGCAGAACTTTGAACAAGTCCTTCCAGGAGTCCATTGTAAAAGAAGGATACATTTATCTTTTGTTAAAAAAATAAGTGCTTTGAACTTTTTACGCATATATTCTTATGCATATGTTTAAGTAGAGAAAGTAATTAATGTTTTGTGGCTATATTTTTGTCACCATGTTAACTGGTAGCTTGAAAAACCAGTTTCTCCTCTGTCTCAGGGATGATATGAACTGGAAATTGTATAGGATAAGCCTAGGCCTACTAACCCAGTGAATTGGAATTTTTTAAACTAAGAAAATGTAGAAAACTTGAATAAAACTTGAATAAAATATGTGAAAATTTCTGTTTATGGTTTCTTCCCTTTTTTTCTGGGAACTTTGTTTCATAGATGCATTTCCAACCTCTTTACTACAACTTACTACAATAGCAGTCATCTACATTCATTTTAAATTGAATGACAAAGTCTCTACTATTTCTTTCCTATTTTACTAGCTTTTACTTCAGTGACAAAGGCATGACTTTGAAAGTGCATTTTGGCCTCTGATCATCAAATCATGACTCTGTGCAAAAAGTCCTTGAGAGAGCAGCTCAAAATCTTCAGGTGGATGAACATCTGATCTGCAGAAAGAGGGTTGCATTCTCCAGTGGAGGATCTCTGGGAAAGGCGGGTGCACAGTCGTCCCTCAGCGTCACCAGGAACCAAGTCCTCCCTTATGTGCCCTACATCCTCATCTCCTTGACAAGAGGCTCCTTACTTCTCAATAATGACTTCATGGGCATGGAGAATAACCAATCAGCATCTTTTCTGTGAACCCTTCACATAATTGAGCAGGGTAACTATGATGGTTTATTTTATGTGCCTACCTGACTGGGTTAAGGCATGCTCACATTGCTGGTAAAAAAATATTTCTGGGTGTGTTGAAAGAGATTAGCATCTGAATCAGTAGACTGAGTAAGAAAATCTGCCCTCACCTCTGTAAGCTGGCATCATCCAATCTGTTGAGGGCCCAAATAGAACAGAAGGCAGAGAAAGCGTGAATATTCTCTCTCTCTACTCTGCTGGCTTTGAGGATGGAGGAAGGGGCCACAAGCCAAGGAATGCAGGTGGCCTCTGGAAGCTGCAAAAGGTGAGGAAACATTCTAACTTAGAGCAAAGAGCAACTGACAGCTCAACATCAGCCCACTGGAACTGATTTCAGACTTCTGACCTCCAGAACAGGAGGAGAATAAATTAATGTCGTTTCAAGCCTCTAAGTGTGTGATAATTCATTACGGCAGAGGAAGTGCATACATATTCATCATGCTCTCCTTCACTGCCCCTTCAGCCTCCCTCTGTTCTTTGGTTCCTTCCTCCACCTGTACCTGCTCTTGAGCTTTCCTGGAATCTGAGCTCCCAGATTCTTTAGGACAGTCTGTCTTTCCCATCATCTGTCTTACTGCTTCCATGCCCTAATCATCCACTCACTGCTTCATTACCTGTAAATGGAGTTCCCTGCCCAATGTTCACTGAACTGTCTCTTTGGAATTTAACTTATGAACATATAACCCACGGGTCTATCCTCCGACTTCCTTCTCAGCATCTCTGCAGCATTTTATAAAGTGGATTGGCTAACCTACAATCTCTCTCCCTTTTTAAAGTGGGCTTTATTTATAGAACATTTTTGGATTTGTAGAAAAACTGAGAATATAGTACAGAGGGTTCCCATACATCCCCTTCACCAGCTTCCCTATTTACTAACATTGCTGAGTTGTCCAGTCATGAAATTGCAGAGTGGTATCCAGTCTTTCTTGCTAACGCCTAATTCAGTAATTTATCACTTCCTGAAATCCTCCATATAAAATATTTTACTCATCAGTCTTCTTTTTCATCCCCATGGTCACCCAGAGTCAGGGTCTCATGTTCTCTTATCTCAGTAGTTTCAGCGGGTATCTGGTCACACACCTCTTTCCCCACAGTCTATTCTATTGCCCAGTGTCAGATGATTTATTCACTATAGCTGAAGTTACAGAATCCTGATATAAACATCTCTCGTGGCTCCCTATAGTATCTCCCTCCCCTCTTCTCCTCCCTCCCTCCCTCCCTTCCTTCCTTCCTTCCCTCTTCCCTCCCTCCCTTCCTTTCTCTCTCCCTCCCTTCCCTCACACACAGCCACACTACCACCACCACCAATTATTGAATGACAGGCATTTTAATACTAGTGGGGTAGAGACAAAAATTGTTAAAATGTGACTCCTGTCAACCAAGGTGAAGACACATTCTTCACTGTGATATATCAGGCACCAAATATTCTAGTTCTCCGCTCCAAATATGTCCTTTGCTCACTGATACCAAAATGTGTCTCACATAAATGCTTCTTTAAACATATTATTTAACCTATCTAGAAGGCCCTGCTTTCTGAGACAACCCCATTACAAACACACAAGAGACAGAGACATAAACACACAGGCATACACATACACACAATGATGTTATCTCTCCTGTTGTCAAATTCAGGTAGTATTCTGTTTATCCTTAACACACAGGGCTTTCTTTGCTAAAGTATAGTCCTTTGAGTACATGTCTTTTCTCCCTTACCAGATGGGTAATCCCTCCAAGCAAGTGCTCTGTATCACTTATCTCTTGTTATCTCCCCTAGTGTTTGCATAAAGTGGACGCTCAGTAAATCACTGTGACAGGTTACCTTGTTTCGCGTTATAGTGAAGTCCTTGAAAGGAGAAACGGTGCCTAGGATAATTACTGTGAGCATCGTCCTGCATCCCACACACCGCTATCAAGAATGGACTGTGGCTTGTATTCAGTTTGGTAGACATCAAATAATTATCTGTTCAGCATATAAGTGTTGTTAGAAATTATTTTCGTTTATCACTAGAAAAATGTTAGTGATAAGAAACAAAGTGAAACACATAGCCCAGGGTTTTGGACCTACTTAAGTAACTGTTATTTAGCAGCTTTTTAATCCCTTGTCAGCCAAGATATTTTAAGCACCTTTCTATGATTTAATTGTGTGAAATAACCATGGTTTTAGAGTTGAACTTCTAAGTAATTTTTCTCTTTTGTGTCCTTTCCAGAATTCACTGTGGACATTATTTTCAATTTTGAGTAATAACATTTAAAATCAACCCCAAGGTAAAAGGTGTAGGACAACATAAAAAATGAAGTCACTTTTATATGTTTCCCATTGGCAAATTGCTGTGCTTTTCCTGCCATCAGGCTTCATCTAATGATGTGACCTTTTACTGTGTTAATAGACAGCAAACAAAAATCTGCCAAATTGTGATAAAATATAGGTTTTAAATAAAAAATGAATTAAGCCAAGAAAATTCATAAAGGTCAAAAGCATGGAAGGAATTAAGTTGAAACAATGATTTGTGTTTGACACATGTTGTACCAGGTTTTCTCCAAGGTTATTTTTTGAAATCTTAATGCTCAATAACTGTACTAGAAAATGTATTTTTTAAAGTAGCACTACAGTAGTATTGACTAATTTTTTTTGGCTAAAATGTTAATTTATTCAACAACTCTTTATTGTGTATCAAATATGTGCCAGGCAGTGGTGACACACTAGTGAGTAACTCAGTAATGATTCCTGACATCTCGCAACTATGGTTTAATAGGAGATATAGACAAGCAAACATTTCACTACTCCATAGAGCAGGGTCACTCTGTGAAAGGGGGAATGCTGGTGAAAGCTGTACCTACCTCACCCAGACTTCTAAGTTGAGGCCAAAGATAAGATGGAGGTCACCATGCACCAAGGAGTGGGGAGAGTGTTGTACACATAAAGGGCACGGAAGGTACACAAGCACAGAGGAAAAAGAACAGTGTGCATTCTGAAACTGAAAAAAAGTCATTATGGTGGGAAGCCAAGTTTGAGGGAGTAAAAGACTCTACACTGGTGATTCTCAACCAGGGAGATTTTGGCTCCCAGGGGACATTTATCAATGTCTGGAGACAATGCTGAGCATAGGGGGAGGCTACTGGCATCAAGTTGGTGGAGGCCAGGGATGACGCTAAACATCCTATGATGCACGAAACAGTCTCCTACAACAAAGAGTTACGTGGCCCCAATGTCAACAGTGCCTAGGCTAGGAAGCCCTGTTACAGATAAACCTGTACACATAAACCAGGGCTGGATCACAAAACTAACTGAAGGGATTTGGGATTTATTCTGCGAGTCATGGGGCACCATGAAGGATTTAAACACATGATTTTTAATCATTCTGAGAGGCATTCTATTATTATGGCTGAACTTAGGTATCTGTTTAGTTATATTGTGTCTCACATGATCAGAAAATTGTGCTTACTATGAATTACATCTACTAGTCTTACAAAGGTTGAAAAAGCATGATTGTGGAAAGTTTGCTAAAAGTTTAAAAATAAAAAGAAAACATGCCCTAATTTTTTCATCCTCTCCAGTCACAATACATATTTTTAAAATATGTGTATTTATTTTATTGGACTCTCCCAAACAGGGTCAAGCATGAACATCCGTTCTCATGAATGTGAAGCACTACTGGAGATCAACAGAACACATACTGGGCCATCATGCAGTCTCAATTAGAAATAAAAAGCTTGTACATCCAGAGTAAAGAGGAATCATGTAAAGCTCTGGAACAGGATTCTTCTTCTTATTAATATTATTTTAGTTCCAGACCCTTTTGAATATTGATGACACTTAGGACCTCTCTTTTCAGAAATATGCACTTATCCCCCAAATATATCTAATGTCAGGGGATCACAGACACTACAGAGATACAGTAACCTCTCACACGATGCTGATGCTCCCAGAAATATTTAAAGGCCAGCATGATAGCCACAAAAATTTGCAGAAGGAAATATGGCATAATTTGGAATCATTCAGAGAAAGCTTTACAATTTTTAATCAATGAAGAATTTTCTAAAAATGCTCATCAAGATACTGTTTGTGTCAAAATATAAGTAATACTGCATCAGAGCAAAAAAAAAATTCAATGGAAACGAACAACTTTTCTTACATTCCATAACGAATACAATATTTTGGTCTAGTTACAATGTCTGTGATGAGCGTTTCTGTAAACCATGAACTTTCTGCTACTTCCCATCCATTTAATCATTACTCTCTATAAAAACAGTGATTGAGAGTAGGCTCAGTATCTTGTAAATGGGAAGAGAGGGTGAATTGATCTGTGCCCGAGTTCATTACTGTTCTTTTCTTCAACAATCAAGTACCAAACTTTCAATTCCTTTTATTCTCTTTCACCACAGATGTCACAATTACCTTAGGACAAAACCGTCCCCAGAACACCCACACCATTAAACACACACATATACACATCTCGTCAATTCTTTGAAGGAGATAATACATGCTTGTTTAAAAGTTTCTATCTCTACTGATGCCATCACCATTAACCCAATGTATTTTCTACTTCTTGTTTGTCAATTTTCCCATCATTTTTCTCACTTGCTAGTTCTGTTCAGAGAAGGTGAATGTCCGCTTTATCTCCAGTTCTTGCTGTGATTTCAAGTGATGTGTTCACTTGAATTAAATTCCATGATAACAATCTGAATGTCCCTTGATGCTCTTTAGATGTGGATTTTTCACATTCCTTAAGTATTAGGCAAAAGTTAATATCTAGCCAGAATCAAGCTATCAGCTGGGACTGCAATTCTCATCCGGATCTCAGGGTTTCTTAGAAGGTAATTGGTTGTTTGTAAAACCCACTTCTTTCTCAGGCTTTTCATGTGGCTGGTTCCATCTGTAAGCCAGCAATGAGTCCTTTTCATGCTTTCAATCTCTCCAACTTCACTTTCTGCCACATTTCTCTGACTCCGGCTAGAGAGAGTTCTCTGTTTGTAAGACTCATGTGCTTAGATTGGGCCCACCAGGACAAGACGGTCTACTCTCTCTATCTTAAGTTTCCCAACCCTGATTACTTCTGCAAAGTCCCCAGAAGTTGTGGAACATACTTATAGGTTCCTAGGATTAGGGTGTGGACATCTTTGGGGGCATTAGGCTACCATAGAGACTTGCAGGTCAAGTGTCGTAGACATTCAGATAGAGAGAGGAACCCGTTCTAATTAGAGCTGTCATGGAAGATCAAAACCATAATGACATATCGGCTCACACCAGTTAGAATGGCTATCATCAAAAAGACAAGAGATAACAAGTGTTGGTGAGGATGTGGAGAAAAGGGGACTTTTTTGCACTTTTGGTGGGAATGTAACCTGGTAGAGTCACTATGGAAGACAATGTGGAGGTTCCTCAAAAAATTAAAAGTAGAACTACCATATCATCCAACAATTCTCACTTTGGGAGAATTCTCATCCAAAGGAAATGAAATCAGTATCTCAAAGAGATATCTGCACTACCAGATTCACTGAAGCATTACTGATGATAGCCAAGATATGGAAACAACCTAAGTGTCTGTCAATGGATGAATAGATAAAGAAGATGTGGTATACATAACAATGAAATATTATTCAGCCATGAGAAAGATGGAAATTCTGCCATTTGCGACAACATGGATAGACTCTGAGGGCTAATGACACTTAGCATAGACACTTATGCTAAGTGAAATAAGTCAGACAAAGAAAGACAAACACTGTATAATATCACATATGCTTATAATTTAAAAAAGCCAAAGTCATAGAAACAGAGAGTAGAATGGTGATTACCAGTGTACGGGGGAAATGGGGAGATACTGGTCAAGAGGTACAAACTTTCAGTTATAAGATGAATAGTTTTCAAGGATCTAATGTACAGCACAGTAAGTATAGCTAAAAATACTCTATTATATACTTGAAAGTTGCTAAGAGAATAGATTCTAAATGTTCTTACCACAGAAAAGAAATGGTAATTATGTGAGGTGATGGTGGTGTTAGCCAACACTAGGGTGGTAATCATTTTGCCATATATAAGTGTATCAAATGAACAGGTTGTACACCTTAAACTTACACAGTGTTATATCTCAATTATACTTCAGTTCAAAATGAGTAAACAAACAAAATTTCTAAAGCTAAATGATAAAAGAAAAAACCTATTATGAAAGTACTATCCAACTAGAACTGTTAGAGGTGGGGCCTTGAGGTTTGGATAGAATTTTGATTGGTGGAGGTGAAGCTGCAGGGGCATTTTAGATGATGATAATGGAGTGCTTACATATCTGAAGGTGGAAAGTTATGGGACTGTGGAAGAAATAGTGAGCACTACAATTCTGGGGTATGAAGGATGAAAAAGTAGGTTGGAGCCAGGGAGTTGGGAATCTTAAATTATGGGTCGAGAGTTTACTCTTTAAGAATATAACCTATACCTTAAAGCCATTAAAAAATAAACATTAAAATTAAAAATTAAATGAGAACATTCCTTAACTGATGCAAGTGAATTCTGAGGAATGTCAATTTTGCAATGGTTGGATAAATTTATCAGCAGGAAGTAAAGTGTTATTGAAATGATGTGGGTTGTGGGAAAGTTCTGAGAATAGATGAAGAAATGGTACCAATTAGCAGTTCCTATATGGACTTCCCATTAAGGTTGTGATTATTTTCTATCAAAAAAGGTCTCAGATTTTACAGTTGTGTATGCTCAAACATCATTATAAATGCCTGCTTCTTTGACAAATGTGAATGACTTGCAGGTTATCCCTTTTCCACTACCATTCATGAAAATAACCAAGTGTATTATGATTTGAAAAAATCTACAGATGAAAAGAATTCAGAAGATATAAAAGAAGAAGGATCTCATTTACAGTAGCAAATGAAAGAGCAAAAGGGAATAAATCTAAGAAATATGCAAGACTTACATAAAGATACCTTTAAAACACTATCAAAAAACACCAGGGACTTCTCTCATGGTGCAGAGGTTCAGAATCCGCCTGCCAATGCAGGGGACACGGGTTCAAACCCTGGTCCGGGAAGATCCTACATGCCGTGGAGCAACTAAGCCCGTGCGCCACAACTACTGAGCCTGCGCTCTAGAGCCTGCGAGCCACAGCTACTGAGCCTGCATGCCACAACTACTGAAGCCCGTGTGCCTACAGCCCCTGTTCCGCAACAAGAGAAGCCACGGCAATGAGAAGCTTGTGCAGTGCAACGAAGAGTAGCACCTGCTTGCCTCAACTAGAGAAAGCCCGGATGCAGCAACAAAGACCCAATGCAGCCAAAAATAAATTTTAAAATTAATTAATTAATTAATTAAAAAATACTAAAAAGAAAGATGTATTAGGTTCTAGATGAAGAAGACTCAATACCATAAACACATAAATTCTTCCTATGTAAATTTAAAATTTAATGTTATGATACCAATAAAAATACTAACAGTCTTCTTCATCTTTTTTTTAATGGAAAAACTCAATATGAAATAAATATAAAAAATAAAATATCAAAACTCAATATAAAATAAAATTCACATGGCAAAATAAATAAGAATATCCAAAAAATAAAAACTCTAAAAAAGAAAAGCAGAGAGGTGAGACTAGGCATAACAGATAAAAAATCGTACCCTAATATGTCAATAATTTAAACACTATGGTAGCAGTCCAGGACTAGACAGAGTAATCAATGAAATAGAATAGAAAATACAGAAATAGACCCAAACACATCACACATGATACAGAAGCCACCTTAGGCTAGTGGAAAAAATATAGAGTAGTCGATAAATGGTATTGATACAACTGGATGACCATCTAGAAAAAAGTTGTGTCCTTACCCGATACACTGATAAAAATCAAAAATATAAATGTAAAAAGTGAAGTCATAAAAGCATTAGAAGAATACATGAGAAAATTCCTTTATGATCTTGGAAGGTCAGAAGACATAAAACAAGGTACATATGATGCCATAAAAATTTAGTCTTAGCTGAAAACAATGTAAGCTAAGTCAAAACACACTAATTAATTGATAAATATATTTGCAGCGATACTTGAAACATCAAAACTATTGGAAACATTTTATATTTCATCTGTAGGGACTAGTTAATAAATCATGTTGATTCACACACTGCAATACTGTGCTGCTAAAAAAAAGAATAAGGGAGCTCTCTATGTACTGATATCGAAAGAACTCCAAGATATATTAATAAGTGAAAAAAGCGAAGTACAAAACACTGTTTTAATATGCTGCCTTGCATAGAAAAGGGGGGAAATTCAGGCTATATATTTATATTTGTTTGTATAGGGATGAAAAACATTGGAAGTATACACAAGAAACCAATAATAGTGCTTATCTGGAGGTTGGGAAAATGGGAGGAGAGGGTCAGAGGGGAGAGTAAATTTTTTCTTTGAATCCCTTTTTATATTATTTAATTTTGTACTACTAATGAACATTTTTAAATAATAAAAAAGATCTAGTAATACTTTTCTTTTTCTATAAAACCCTAATTCATTCTATCAATTCTTGTTTTATTAAGTTGTTACAGGGAATATGTACCAACTGCAGAATTACATCAAGGCATCAGAATTACATCAGTGACATCAACTGAAAAGAAACTGACCCAGTATGTGGTACCACATGTTGCTAATATACAAAAATGCTTAAGCAATGCTCAATTTGAGAAGGGTAAAGTCCTCCTGGGTTTTGGCCTTCTGTGGCTCAGAGCCACTGCCATAGTTGGTCACATTCTTAATAGCTCTCTGAATTCATCCACTGGGCTTTAAAGTACAACTCCAGGAATCCAGTGAGCCAGGAACTGAGCAAGTGAATGCATGACTAGGATACAGAGTTAGCAAACAGAAGTGATACAGCACCCAAATGTTGACCAGGATCCCCACTCAATTTCTTTCTCTCCTCCCCTGGCTTCTGTGGATCTACCCTGACCTCTTGCCTCTTCAGAGCCCTGTGAGTTCCAACATGGTACAGAGCAGGGGTCCCCAACCCCTGGGCCTGCACCTGTCCGTGGCCTGTTAGGAACCGGGCCACACAGCAGGAGGTGAGTGGCGGGGGGAGCTAGTGAAGCTTTATCTGTATCTACAGCTGCTTCCCATCACTCGCATTACCACCTGAGCTCCACCTCCTGTCAGCATTATGGTGAGTTGTATAATTATTTCATTATATATTACAATGTAATAATAATAGAAATAAAGTGCACAATAAATGTAATGCGGTTGAGTCATCCCGAAACCATCCCCCCTCCCCGCAGTGGAAAAATTGTCTTCCACAAAACCGGTCCCTGGTGCCAAAAATGTTGGGGACCGCTAGTATACAGTCAAAGGAGAGAGATAGGAAATCAGACAGAGAGGGAGAAAATTGCCATTTTCATCTGTTACTTACATGAATGGTATTTTCGGTTAACTGGACATTTTGGAGAAGCTGCCTTAGAGTTCCATTTAAAACCATTTTAATATTGTGTTTAGGTATATCTTTCTTTAAAGAGTTAAATTCTGTGAAAGGAAGTATGGATTCATTCAAATAGGGCAAGCTGTGATGCTGAAGACCATTTATGTGCATATAGAGGGCAGGTGGCAGAAGGGAGCACACAAGCTTAGAATAAATGAAATTCCATTTCAATTAAAAAAGGATGCTTGGAAGGATCTCAAGCAAGCTAGAATTACTGTCAGGCCTGTTGATGTTTTAATCTCCCCTTTTCTATTGGGTGAGAAGCATATAAAGGATAAGAGAAACAAGGCAAATAACTTGAGAAACTAGATGAAATATTTTTCTTCATAAATTTTAAGTAGAAAGAGGCTGGCTGACGTCGAGACGAGATTATAGTATAAATGCTCTGAGAAGAAGAAAAGCTACTGCGGTTTTGATAACTGACCACAGCAGATAAAATTTTAATTGCTTAAAGAAGCCCTAGAAAAACTAAAAAAAATCAGATTGCAAGGGACTCACTCAAGCTTTGAAGGGAAACGCACGGTTCAATCAAACATTGAGCAATAGAGCTGAAGATTAGTGAGAAAAACATCCAATCTCACCTGGTATCTTCCTAAGTTTTTCTCTAAATAGTGCATCTTGTTTAAAGAGAGTCTTTCTTCATGTTTCTGCTGTCTTCTTTAGTAGAGAATTCTACTTCAGATAAACCTGAGCAGAAAATTCAGCCAAATCCTGACTGACTTAATCACTCCTGCGGCAAGCTAGTGATTCAGAGTTTGAAGCTATAACTTAGAGATCACTATGAACAGGATGACAGTTCATTCAAACAGTAGGCAGAGAACGGACTTCCCTGGTGGCGCAGTGGTTAAGAATCTGCCTGCCAATGCAGAAGACACGGGTTCGAGCCCTGGTCTGGGAAGATCCCACATGCCGCGGAGCAACTAAGCCAGTGTGCCACAACTACTGAGCCTGCGCTCTAGAGCCCGCAAGCCACAACTACTGAAGGCTGCACACCTAAAGCCCGTGATCCGCAACAAGAGAAGCCACCGCCGTGAGAAGTTCGCACACTGCAACAAAGAGCAGCCCTGGTTCGCCACAACTAGAGAAAGCCCATGCGCAGCAGTGAAGACTGAACGCAGCCAAAAATAAATACATGAATAAATTTATTAAAAAAACAAACAAAACAGCAACAACAAACAGTAGGCAGAGGATCAGGAGAAATTTAGAGGCCGCTTAAGTGCCAGCTTGAACATGCAAACACAAAGTAACCTTGGTAAATACCAGACAGTACAAATGCAATTTTGGGGGTCTCTACTGCTTAGAGGACAACGCTGAAATTGGCTGTCTGGGCAGATGTAGTTTTCAAAACGAGAATTAGATCTTAGGTCTTAGAACCTAAATAACAAGAAAATCAAACAAAACTCAGGGATGATTGTGGAAGTATACTGAATGCTTACTGAACAACTTAAAAGCTAGTAATTTTGATCTTTGTATTATTTTAACTCAGCAGTTTTCAAAAGTTTCAAGCAAAAATAGAACTTATTTTTCAAATGTTACCTTTCACAGACTCTGGATACATAAAACAAACAAAAATAGAAATTTAGTCATTTTAACCTGTTTTATAAGTTCACATTTATAACAATTTGTATTTATTTATAAAACCAGAGAATATAATTAGGCTGTTTTGACACACCGATAATTTGAAGCAATGGTTATTATCATAGTAGTTATGACAGTTGCAGTCTTTTAGCAGCTTCGACATTCAACATATTTTTGTATTTTGTTTTGTTTGCACAATAGGGAGAAATTCCTAATTCACTAAATAGGAGAAAATGACACTTTTCTAAGGCATTCATTTTGTATTCTCAGGGTACTGGACAACTAAACTGATTCTGAAACACCATAGAGGATGCTAGATATTTTCCTACATTTATTCATTTTGTTATCCAACTATTGCTCACATAATTAAGTAAGTGTTTGAATTTCTGAGAAGTTGATAAAAAAGATATCTTTTTGTAGAAAATATTTTAAAAATTTATCTTATAATGTGACATTTGGTGTAGTTATTTTAAAAATCTCCTGTATACTTCAATGCTTGTCTCTATTACTTAAAGTTTCAAAACAGTAAAATGGACTTTCTTTTGTATGTTAACTTCAAGATTTGCCTTCACTGCTAATATTGTCCACCGCTGGCAGGATGGTACTACTACAACCTGCATAATCTAATGAATCTTATTCATATTGTAAAAATGATTGGCAAACACAAAAGCTGATGCAAAGTGTATAATCTAATGTGACAGACATGCACAGTCCTGAATAACTACTAAAAAAGACATGTAAATTAGGAATTTGGGATTAACATATACACACTCCTATATATAAAATAGATAACCAACAAGGGCCTACTGTAAAGCACAGGGAACTATACTCAATATTTTGTAATAACCTATAAGTGAAAAGAATGTGAAAAAGAATGTGTATATATATCATATATATATGTATGTATAACTGAATCACTTTGCTGTACACCTGAAACTAACACAACATTGTACATCAACTATACTTCAATAAAAAAGTAATAAAATAAAATGACATTTCCATACTCAAAAAAAGACATGTATGCAAAGTCATATAAATTTTTTAAGATTACTGTTGCATTAATAAGAAGTTTAACTGTATGCAAAAGATGTCAAAGCAACTATTATCTTGAAATTTATACCTCAGTGATTTCACCTGAGAGTATGAGATCAGGCATTAATTCTCTCTAATGTGTTAAAATTTGGTATTCAACACTTTTGAACAGTTGCATCTACTACACGCTATTACAGTTTAAATGATATCTAAAAATGTATGAACTAATGTTTGAATTAAAGAATTGTGGGACTCCTAAAGCATATTTTGAAATATCTTTTAAGATATCTCAATAGTGGAGTCAGACTTTTGGGACCTAGGGTTGGAACAATTAGTACAAGCCTAAAATCCTGAGCTTTCATGTTGGTGTATAAATCCCATAAATCTCTTAATCACTCCTAGGGCAAGCTTTCATCTAATTTTCCCAAGAGAGAGTTATCAAAGCAATTCTCGGAGCTGAATTAGGGTATGTTGGAGCTCTTTAGAGGATAGGCTTCTTATACTTCTCATAAATCAATATGTATCCCAAGCCTGCCTAATATAATAATTGTGCTAAGTTCATTTCTGCAGAATATTTTGTGTCCTGACATTATGTATTCATATTGTTATCACAAAAAGGCTGAATTTCTTTTCTAAAAAGTGTAAAGTTAAGCCTTCTTTAAGTTAATAATGGAGAATATTTTCTAAGAATGTCTCACAGTAAATTTTTCTGGTTTGGACTTTAGTTAATTTTACCTTTTGTCTATATCAACTAAAGGTCTTTTATATAAGATGTCATGAACTAAAATAACTTTGATGAAGAGACAACACCCTAACTTTTAAAAATTGAAGTATAGTTGATTTACAATATTATATAAATTTCAGGTGTACGACATAGTAATTCACAATTTTTATGGTTATATTCCATTTGTAGTTACAAGATACCAGCTATGTTCCCTGTGCTGTATAATATATCCTTGTAGCTTATTTACTTGATACATAGTAGTTTGTGCCTCTTAATCCCCTGCTCCTATATTGTCCCTCCCCTACCCTCTCCCTACTAGTAACCACTAGTTTGCTCCCTATATCTGGCGACTCCTTAACTTTTCTCAGTGGGTTGATAATCCAGTTGGAAGCATAAAAAACATTGATGTGTGTATCCTTTATATTACTGATTTGACTTAAAGAGGCAAATTACCAGGGTCTATAGATACAGCCAAATTACAACTTATATTTTCTGTGTCAATTAGATAGCATGGAATTAAACCCATTAAAAAATATATCGTCTTCATATCTGTTTGTTCTCCTTCTTGTCCCATTTTAGAAGAGAAGTAAACTGGTAACCATCTCCTTTCCATAAATAGGCAACGTAAAACTAGTCACTTCCCTCTAAAGCATTTATGCTAATGATTTTAGCCATTCTTGAGCCCTGATTTGTCCTCACATTTTTCTCATTATCAAGCAATCTGTGAAAGGTACTGTCACAACTCTAACTTCCACTAGCAGGTGTGAGAACTGTATTTGCACTCTCCCATCTTTATGAAGGTACTAAGGGAAATAAATCCTTTTTTAAAAAATGTATTTTATTGTGGTAAGAACACGTAACATGAGATCTGCCCTCTTAACAAATTTTTAAGTGCACCCTACATTATTGTTGACTGTAGGTACAATGTTCTATTCTTTTGACCTCTATATTTTATCGGCCAAGTGAGGCTCCCAACGTGGCGTGGCACTGTTGGCGAGGTGCTTAGTAGAGTGGGAAGGCAAAAAGAACGTCAGGAGGGTAGTTAGTTCAGAGGACCCACTAGCGAAGTGGGGAAGATATAATATTGTACTAGAGTTGAATACAGCTAAAGGACCCTGTGGAAAGCCAGATTCTGCAGTCAAGTTTAGCCTTCTTGCTCAGATATATTTTAGCTGGATAGAAAAAGCTTATAGAATATCTATTAAATGATTCCATCCCCAGAAATGGGAAAAAGTTGTGTTAGCAGATTCGTGGTATATAGAAACTACATTTTCCACCAAAGGCACAATAAAAAGGCTCTGCTGTAAAGCTAATTCTTGTTTAGTGCTAACCCAGGAAGGCATCAGAAGAGGGTCTATTAGTCCACATGGGAAAAATCTTATTTATTCTTGTTTTGGAATATATTTACACAGGTATATTTGGACGTGTCCTTTATTCTAGAAATTCATATTGCTTACAAAAATAATAAAGCCACCCTAAACTGAGGTTAAATAGCAGTCAAACTGTGATTATCTGACTCAAGAGACAAGAAACTTATCTCTGTTTCCCATTTTTTCTTTGCTGACCAGTTCTTCTGGTTTTAATGCAACACCCCAATAATTGAAGCAAAGCATCAGCTTTGAAAGAGTTGATGTCCTTCTTTCTGTTTACTAATACCCATCTTATCTATCATGTAGGAAAAATGAAGGACTTTGCCATATATTCCAGCTTCCAGAAAAAAACCCTATTTACATACATTAGAAAGCTGTTAAATGAGTGAAGCCGGTGACACTGTCAATAAAGGTGTGAAGGCCTGATTTAGCATGTTAATCAGATATTCTATTCAAAGGTAAGGTACAGAGGCTATGCCTAATTTATCTCAGCTTTGACAGGTAATTCTATCCATTTTTTTGCCCTCATTTTGCTTCATATAACATATAAAAAATGTTTCAGGTGGATCAAAGACCGAAACTTCTAAAAAATTTTTGTAGCAGTTAAGAGAATATTTTTATGATACTGAAGCAGAAAGGAGTAGATTATAGAAGAAAAGCATGATAAATTTAACTACATGGAAAGAAAAATGTGTATTAAAAAAAACTATAAACTCAGTTAAAAAGACAGTGACACATGAGAAGACATTAGCAAGATTTTAAGAGAAAAAGCATCACTAACGAGAACCTGCAGATAATTCCTACAAATCTATAAGAAGACCACCCAAGAGAAACATGAGCAAAGGATATGAGTAGGTAACTCATAGATGAGAAAACTCAATGAACATATTTAAAAGATGCTCAGCCTCGCAAGGAATTTGGTGAATGCAAATTAAAACTTAGAGTGATAACATTTCATGCTTTAAAATTTAATAGTAGATTTATACCAGGTGTTAGCAAGCATGTGGTCAAAAAGGAAACTTTGATAAACTTCTGGCAGGAGTGTAAATTGGTACAACCACTTGGGAAAGTAATTTGGTAACAATTAGTAAAGCTGAAGATAAACATACCCACACTCAGGTATATACCCTAACTCTTGCACATATGCCTAAGGAAACACCTACGAATATTCATTACAGCAGTTCAAACAAGTAGAGGAATGGACACATAAATGATAGATTCTACATGGCAGCTAAAATGAATAAATTTGTCTTATATGTATTGAAATATAATGTTGAGTGAAAAGCAAGTTTCACAATGTTTATTATACCATTTATATAAATATTTATTTAAATATTTTTATTTAAAATACAGTTTATGTAGCAAATATATATAGACATGGACAGGAAAGATAAAAACCATCCTCAGGGTAGAGGTTGCCTCTGAAGAGAGAAATAAAGAGGGGCTAGGTCAGGAGAAAGTATTGAAAAAGGGGGATTCAAACTTATCTGTAATATTTTATTTCTTAAAAAATAATCACTGAAGCAAGCATAAAAAAGTTAACATCTACCAATTCTGGGTCATGGATACCTGAATATATACCATATTATTCTCTGTACTTTTCTCCTTATTTTAATCATTTCATAGCTCTATAATAAATTGGTAGCTATACATCCTAAAGAAAAATAAATAATAGGAGTTCAAAACCAAAAATTTATACTACTTAAAAAATTTTCAATTATCTCCCAAAATAACTATTGGTAAAAATAAAGATATTTTAAAAATTAAATAGCTGACTTTAAAAATCAGTTATTTTTAAAATGAGCATATTTTTAAGCTGAATGTTAATTATACAGTAGGACTGACAGAATGTGGTTAATATGTTCTTTAGACAAAGAATGAATGTCTTTAATGTGTTTACATCAAGAATTAATTATGAATAACTACTTTAAAACCTGTGGCAAGTAGCTGAAGGGAATAGTGAAGATGATTGTAGAAATTAATGATTTCAAGACTGAGTCTTGATAAAAATAAAGAAAATGGACAAATTTCTAAAAAAATCTAAGAAGATAAGAAAACACAATCAGTGAAATTAGAAAGGAAAAAGATGTTACTACAGAGATAACAGAGAAGTGAAAATGAAAAGAGAATACTATACACACTGGTATAATGTATTTGAAAACATAATAAAAGGAATAATTTTTCTGAAAAAATACACATATAAAATCCTGACTCAAGAAGAAATAGGAAACCCAAATAAAAGGTAATCCAGGGAGAAATTAAGGAAGTCATCAAAGGCTCTTGCTCTAAATAATATTATGAATGAATTCTATAACATCAAAGCAATAGATAATTCTTGTGCATTATAAACTATTCTGGACCACAGAAAAATATTAGAAGGCTACCTCAAGTCATTTTCCAAAGTTAAATCCTAAAATCTACACGTGTCAAAGACAACATTAAAATGTATTCTATAGATCTGTCTCACTATGGTATAAGGTGTGTTTAAAAAAAAATAACAGTAGAATTCACCAATATGTTAAAATAATTCATCATATGATATCAGGATGTTAACTCATCAGTAGAGCAAATAAGAAAACCATGAAGAAGTCTCAATAAGTTTTAATGGGTATTTTGATGAAATTTAATGCTCATTACCTATTTAGATATCTCTTTAAGACTAATATTCAAGGGACTTCCCTGGTGGCGCAGTGGTTAATAATCCGCCTGCCAATGCAGGGGACACGGGTTTGAGCTCTGGTCCGGGAAGATCCCACATGCCGCGGAGCAACTAAGCTCATGTGCCACAACTACTAAGCCTGTGCTCTAGAGCCCGCGAGCCACAACTACTGAGCCCGTGGGCCACAACTCCTGAAGCCTGTACGCCTAGAGCCCATGGTCCGCAACAAAGAGAAGCCACTGCAATGAGAAGCCCACGCACCGCAACAAAGAGTAGCCCCCGCTCGCCACAACTAGAGAAAGCCCATGCTCCGCAATGAAGATCCAATGCAGCCGAAAAAAAAAAAAAAAAAAAAGACTAACATTCAAACTAATAATCCTTAATAAGTAAACGAATTTCTAGTTCAGATCAGTATCCAATGTCATACATAAGGATGAAATGGTAGAAGCATTTGTGTTAAATTAGAAATAAAACCAGAATTCCATATCTAGCATTGTTCTTGAAATTCTAGAAAAGGCAAAAAACCAGAAAAAAGTTGTATATGTGGAGTAAAATTGAACAAATGATCATGATGAATTGCTTATGATATATTTTTATCTAAAAAACCCAATACAATCAATTAAAAGTCTATTAGAATTAATGAGTATAATAGAGACTACATATACATATATCTCTTCAATTATATATATATATGTCCAGTCTCTATATAAAATATGTATTATATTTACATATAAAGTATGTAAATTTACATATAAACAAATATACACATGCATATATATCTATAAAAATATACTAGTGGCTTTTTAACACATCAATCAGAAAATATAATTTAAAAAGAAAAAATATTACACACACACACACACACACACACACAAATCCATCTATCTATCCCATTAACATTAAGAACAAAAACACCACTTTGGGATTAACCTAAATGGCAATACTAATAAAATATATGAGGAAAATACCCTACTAATTAAAAAAATCAATTTGTATACACTAAGAAAATACACACATTCTAGGTTTTTATACAGGACAAATAAATATTGGAAGATATTCATTATTCCCAAATCAGTGCATACATTAAAACAAGAAAATTGTTTTCACTTGACAAAATGATTCTCAAATTGATCTAAGGGAGTAAACAAATGAGCCTCCAGCAAGGAGTCTGGCACATGGTAAACACTCAAGGTCTGTTAAATACAAGAGCTTATGAAGAGAAAACTCGACAAGAAGAAGAGAACCATGGAAATGTGGATAAAGCCATGGAAGGGGAAATTCAAGAAAGAGGGAGACATCAACACAACTGAAAGATCAAGAAAAAGAGAATAAATTTGGCAATTAGGATGTCAATGTTGGGTTTCAAAAGAGAGAACAAATATATGATCTTTTTCTTCCCTGCCTAATTGAAACAATTGAGAAATCAGCCAAGAAGCGTGAGGCAAATGGATGCTTAAAGCATTGCCATTATTACTGATAAAACTGGTATTGCAGACTGTGAGTGCCACAGGGCAGGCTACTGGCTTTCCCAACATGGAGCTCAGTATTACAGTGATCTCCTAGTCTCACATGGACCTGGCTGGAAACAACTGAGAACACATTTTCTCTGGTCAGACTTGCTCCTAAGAAGAAAGAAAAGAAAGAAGAAAGAAAGAGGGTTTCGACAGCAGGAGACCAGAAAGTTCACCAGTAGTCATTTCATACATAGAATACTATTTAGCACTGAAAAGGAAGGAACTACAGCCAGGCTCATGAAACATTAAAGACATAATAGTAGCAAAAGAGGCAACTCACAGAAGAATGCAAGCAATATGCTTCCATTAATATAAAGCTCAAAACAGACAAGGATATACAATACAGTGTTTAGAGATAAATACATTGAAAGGAAACATTTTAACCAAGGGATTATCACAAATGTCAGGAGAGCGGTTATCTCTGGGGCAGAGAGGGGCTGCCATAACCGTCGAATACAGGGGCCTTCTAGGGAAGGCAATGGTTATATTCAACTTCTTGAGTCATCTTTAAATATGTATTTTGTGTATTCTTTTGTATGCATAATATATTTCAAGTTGAAAAAAATGGAAAATGACATGAAAAATAAGAGCTAGAAAACCTTTCTCTCTATACTATCTATATCTTGGGTTTCCTAAACAAAGCCTCACAGTTAATTATTAAACTTTTAGCTGTCTCTTTTGGAAAGATATCAGTTGACTCCTTCTCATCTTTTGCCACGAATGTTTTAACTTAAAAAATAATTATAAATTCATAGGAAGTTGCAAAGATAGCGCTTCAAGGTTCAAGTATCCGTTATCTGATTTCACCCAATGTTTGTCTTACATAATTATAGTACACCATCAAATCAATAACTTGACATTGTGTGCATAGTTCTATGTTATTTTATCACAGGTGTAGATTTGTGTAACCATCATTATAGTAAACACACAAGACAATTCTACCACCATAAAGATTTCCCTTATGCTACACCTTTATAGTCACACCCACCCCCAGCTGCCCATCATCCCTGACCCCTGGTAATCACTAACCTGCTTTCCATCTCTATAAGTGCATCATTTTGAGAATATTATGTAAAGGGAATCACATAGTATGAGATTGGCTTTATTTACTCAGCATTATGCCCTTGATCCATCCAAGTTGTTGTGTGCATCAAAAGTTCAATCCTTTTTCTTGCTGAGTAGTATTCTAAGGTATGGATGTACCACGGTTTAACCATTCACTTACTGAGGGACATTTTAATTGTCTCTAGTTTTTAGGTTTTTACAAATCAAGCTGCTATGAACAATCGTGTACAGGTTTTTGGGTGGACATAAGTTTTCATTTATCTGGGATAAATGCCCAAGAGTGCAATTGCTAGATCATATGGTAAATATATGGTTAGATTTTTAAGAAACTGCCAAACAATTTTCCAGAGAGGCAGTATCATTTACATTTCCACCAGCAATGTAAGGGAGATTTACTTTCTGTGCCTCTGCACCTGTATTTGGTATTGTCACTATTTTTCATATTTTAACTGCTCTCATAGGTGTGTAGTAAGAGCTCAGTGTGATCTTAATTTGCATTTCTCTAATGTCTAGTTGTATTAATTTCCTATTGTTGCTGTAAGAACTTATCACAAACTTAGTGCCTTGAAACAACACAAATTTATTCTCTTACAACTAAGGAGATCGGAAGTCTAAAATGGGTCTGCAGCGCTGTATTCCTTCTAGGGGAGAATCTGTTTCCTTGCTTTTTCCAACTTCTAGAGATGATCTTTGGCTCCTGGCCCTTTCCTCTGTCTTCAAATGCAGCGTCATAGCATCTGCTCTTATCTCTGATCCTGCCTCCCTCTTATAAGGACCCTTGTGATTATATCAGGCTCAGCAGCATAATCCAGGACAATTTCATCTCAGGACTCTTAAAAACTTAATCACATCCTCAAAGTTCCTTTGGAATGTAAGATAACATATTCACAGTTTCTGGGGATTAGAACCATGGATTTTGAGGGGGCGTTATTAGGTCTATCACAGTTAATGATGTCGAGCATCTTTTCGTGTTGGTCATCCATGTATCATTTTCAGTGATGTCGTTTACAATAGGACTGTTTGGATTTTGTTATATTCTGTCTTACGGTTAGGAGAGTTCTTTGTATATTTTAGATATAAGGTCTTTGTCAGATATATTTCTTTGAGTTTGCAGCTTGTCTTTTCATCATCTTAACAGGGTCTTTCACAGAGAAAAAATTTTAAATTTAGTTTTGATGAAGCCCAGTTTATTGATCGTTTTTCTTTGTGAATCGTGCTTTTGGTGTCAAGTCTAAGAAGTCTTTGCCTACCCCTAGATCATGAAGATTTTCTCCTATATTTAAAAAACGTTCATAGTTTTACATTTCACACTGGAGTCCATGATTCGTTTTGAGTTAATTTCTGATAAGGTGTAAGGTTTAGATTATAGTTCATTTGCTAATACTGTTTCTTTGCTTAGACTCTATTATTTCATCTGTTTCAAGTGTGTTAGGCATTGCTCAGAAACAATTTTATGCTGGCTGCTTTAAAGTCCTTGTCTGATAGTTCTAACATCTGTGTCATTTTGGTCTTGGCAGATGTTGATTTTCTTTCCTCGTATAAGTTGAGATTTACTTGGTCCTTTGCATGATGAGTTATTTTCAATTGAAGTTATTGTGCCATTCCTCAGGTCTGAGGACTCTAGCCCATCTGCCTCTTCTCTCTACCTTTCAGACTCTTTTTATGTCTGTTTTATATATAATACCCAGGGGGTTTAGATGTGCCTAGTAAGAGGAATAGGGAAAACTGTCTACTCTGTCTTTCCAGACATGGAAATGTCCATGAATGACTTTTAATGGCATTTTGGTTATTGAACACAATTATGCCACAATATTTGAATTAAAAATTTCTTTTTATTAGGTCGTATTGCCAGTGTTTTTGTGCATATACTTGATTGAAGGCCAATAGTTGTAGCATGTGACCACATCAGTGGAATGGGATTTATAATTTTGATATTTAACTCCAAAATCATGGGGTATATATCTGGATTGAAGGAGTTTCATATATTAATTAGATTTTTAAAATACAAAACTTCTAATATCTTCCCTGGATAGTCCCAAGAGGTTTAAAAGCCAAATGACTTGGCAAAACTTAAGTATTCTTGTACTTTGTATGAATCTCACCTATATAATTTTAAATCTCTAACCAGAGTTGTCATATTTCTTGCATAGATTGTGCACTGCACAACTTGAGGGTGTGAAATACTATTCACGATGTTTTCTATTATAAGTAGGATAAAGCGGACAAAATATTATCATAGTACCCAGCTTCTTGTTCACTGTCACCTTTTATCATCATCATTAATCTGATGTTACTCGGTTTACTAGAGCAGAGTGACGTATTCAGAGTTAATCCAACAATCCTCAGGTCCAAAGTTAATTGGATTCTAAATCTCCTAAGCGCTCTCTTCCTTCCATACATAAATACATTGCTTAAAAATACCACTGGGAGCCCAAGATGTTTTAAGGGCTACAGTGATATAGACAAATGAAAGAGGAGAGAGGGGATTTACAGCTGACAGCAAGGTGATATTTCCATTAGGTATTCCTTCCACTTCAAGTTCTAGATTTGAGGCACACGTATATTTGGCCTTGGTCCAGAGCAAGTAGCTCCCAGCCTCACTTCTAGACTCTCCATATATCCCCATGGCTTGGAATTCCTGGAGGGAAGTGACAGTTTGTACTCCTACCCTGCCTGAGGGGGGTGTGGGGCAGCCAGAAGAGGAGACACTGAGGAAGAACGGACGCTGTGAGAGCCACACTGCAAGGGCGGGCTGAATGCTTTCCTCTTCTCACCTGGTCAAGTGGGAGATAAGCATGGATATAATCCTTTCATTTTCATCTCTATTCTTTGGGCAACAACATAAGGAGCAAAGCATAGGGATAGTATCTTTATTTTAAAGCAGGAAGCATAAGCAGCTATGAAGAGGACTTTACATTTTTACCCTAAAATATCAACGTACCCAGAAAGGGGAAAATGTGTGAATAAATACGGTATCTTAATTTTTAAATTACTATTATTGACAACCCAAGAACAACACGTAAAAGTCAACTAAATGAAAGTGTCCGCACATTCCTAAATAATTGACTTTATAATGTAAAATTTCAATTTCTGGCAGGGGGTGGTTAACTCTAAACATTCTTTTTTTTAAAATTAATTAATTAATTAATTTATTTATTTTTGGCTGTATAGGGTCTTTGTTGCTGCACGCGGGCTTTTCTATAGTTGCCGCGAGTGGGGGCTACTCTGCCGCGGTGCGCGGGCTTCTCATTGCGGTGGCTTCTCTTGCTGTGGCGCAGGGGCTTAGTCGCTCCGCGGCATGTGGGATCTTCCCAGACCAGGTCTCGAACCCGTGTCCCCTGCATTGGCAGGCGGATTCTTAACCACTGTGCCACCAGGGAAGTCCTCTAAACATTCTTGAAAGAATCAAGCATTTCTTGGCAGTTAAAAAACATTCATTTATGTAAAATATAACAAAATGGATTACAAATTAATTTGAATTACTCACTAAAACTTGGAAATCCCCCCAAACTTACAGACAACATCTATTTGTTAGATAATAAATTATAAAAAAATGTAAAGAGAATTTTTATTAAGAAGTTTTCATAAATCATATCTTTCTGGCGTTAGTTTGAAGCAATAAAACTTTACGTTAGCTCAAACTCAACTTCTGATAATGGGAAGTCAGCTTCTCTGGGTCTATGGATTGTACCATGTATGCTCACCTGCTTTAGCCATCTAATAAAGTTATTGTGGGCGTAAAATAAGGTAGGAATTTGGAAAGTGTTTTGAAAAAAAAAATGTACGTTGTTAACATGGTTGATAGTTTATGCTATTGATTTAGAATATTCTTAAGACTAGACCAAAAACTTTAATCCGAACTATAAAGCACTGCAATCACCTGGACCCCTTTGCCCACTCTGCTAACATCAACCCCGTGAGTCTCTCTCTGACTTGGCTCCATTTCATTGAAAGAGGGGCTGCGTGGTACTGAGCACGTGAGGACCACTTAAATGCTAACTCTTTTGTCCTCAAGGGAGGAAAAAGTTGTATGGAGAGGGTATGAACAATTCCAAGAATTGGTCTCAGAGATATCCTTCACTGAGAATGATTTCAAAATACTTAAAAGAGTGCTAATGGCTCTGCAATGACAAGAAGTCTGATGACACGGGCCTTTCCGCTTACATTTAACTGCTTGATACTGTAGCTATGGCCAGAGGGGGAGTTCATCTTCTTTTTAGGTAGAATTCTCTTTAATTATTGGGTAGCAGGGATTCTTTAAGCGTCCTTCAGCCTAAAGGCACAGAAAGCAAGGTCAACGCTGTGAGCAGTGAAGTGGATGAAATTAAACTGCATCAAAAGAAGAAAAACACATGGCTCCTTTAATATTCGTAATTTCTAAACTCTCCCTTTTAAAGCATAACATTTGCTAATTTTCTTGGTTGGAGTTGTAAAGACCATTCAAAGTCTTTCCCTGCTGAATTGGTTTGGTAAGGCTGCCACAACGAATACCATGGGCTGGGTGCCTTAAACAACAGAAATTAAGTTTGTCTCAATTCTGTAGACTAGAAGTCCAAAATCAAGATGCTGATTGTTTGGTTTCTTCTGAACCTCTCTTCTTGGCTTGCAGATGGTCTTCTTCTCCCTGTGTCTTTACATGGTCCTTCCTCTGTGTGTGTCTCTGTCCTATCTCCTCTTCTTTAAGGACACTGATCATATTGGATTAGGGCCCACCTCAAGGATCTCATTTAACTTAATGACTTCTTTAAAGACCCTATCTCCAAATGCAGTCAACTATCTGAATACTAGGAATTTGGACTTCAACATATAAATTTTGGGTGAACACAATTCAGTCCATTACACCTCCCAAAGCTGTTTCTGATACTTTAATTAGTCCATTGGAATGAACCATTTATAGCAACTTCTTCTCAGAGCATTGGTGTCTTGTGCATATGGCTTCCAGGCCTTGGACTTGAATCTAAAACAAGTTCTAAATCTAAAATATAAAACAAGTTCAGCCTTTAATTCCATATGATAACAGTTTGCTAATTCTGTATATTGAGGATCATGTAGATTTAGCAGGAATTTTCGAGAACCCTTCCAGTATTATATTGTGTTTCTGTTACAATGGCTTTATTGAGATATAATTTACGAACTCAAAAAATCCACCATTTAAAGTGAACAATTCAGTGACTTTTAGTGTATGCACAGAGTTGTGCACCCACTAATCTAATCCCAGAAGATTTTCATCCCTCCCCTGCCAAAAACCATACCCATTAGGTACTGCTACTCCCCTTTTTCCCTTCCCCCAGCCTTTTGTAACCACTAACCTATTTTCTGTCTTTAAAGATTTACCTATTCTAAACATTTCATATAAATGGAATTAAAAAGTATGTCGTCTTTCGTGACTGTTTTCTTTCACTTAGCAAAATGTTTTCAAGGTTCATGTATTTTGTAGCCTGTATCAAAATGTCATTCCTTTTTATTGCCAAATAGTATTCTATTGTATGAATATATGACATTTTGTTTGGATATGTCATATTTTGTTTATTCATTCATCAGGTAGAGGACATTTGCATTGTTTCCACTTTTTGGCTATTATGAATAATGCTGCTAAGAATATTCGTGTACAAGTTTTTGTGTGGATATACATTTTCAATTAGCTTTAGCATAAACTGAAGAGTCAAATTACTAGGTCAGACAGTAACTCTACGTTTAACATTTTGAGGAACTGCCAAACTGTTTTCCAAAGTGACTGCACCTTTTTATAACCCACCAGCAATGTGTAAGGGTTCTGATTTCTCCACATTCTTGCCAACACTTGTTACAGCCTGCCCTTTTTTATTTTAGACATCCTAGTGGGTCTGAGAGCATATGTTGTATGATTTTTATCCTTTTAAATTTGTTAAAGTGTGTTTTATGGCCTACAATGTGGTCTCTCCTGGTGAATTTTCTGTGTAAGTTTTAGAAGAATGTGAATTCTGATCCTGTTGGATGAAGCAGTCTATAGATGTCCATTATATGCATTCTAACTGGGGTGCTGTTGAGTTCATCTCTGTCCTTACTGATTTCCTGCTTGCTGGACCTGACCATTTCTGAGAGAGATATTGACTATCAACTAAATAGTGGGTTTATCTATTTCTCCTTGTACTTTTATCCATTTTTCTCTCAAATTTTGACTTTCTCCTGTTAGGCACATACACATTAAGGATTGTTATGTCTTCTTGGAGAAATGACCATTTGATCATTATGAAATGCCCCTCTTTATCCCTGATAACTGTCCTTACTTTGAAGTCTGCTCTGTCTGAAGTTAATAGAGCAACTCTAGCTTTCTTTTGATTAGTGTTAGCATGGTATATCTTTCTCTATCCCTTTACTTTTAATCTATGTGTCTTTATATTTAAAGTAGATTTCTTGCACACACCATATAATTGTGTCTTGTTTTATCATCCACTCTGACAATGTCTTCCAACTGATATTTTAGAACATTGACATTTAAGGTGATTATTGATATAACTGGGCTAATATCCACCACATTTGTTACTGTTTTCTATTTTTTGCCCTTGTTCTTTTTTCTATTTTTGTTTTCTACTCTTTTTCTGCCTCTGTGGTTTTAATTGAGCATTTTCTATGATTCCATTTTCTCTCCTTTCTTACTATATCAATTACATTTCCCTTTTTAGATTGTTTTTTAGTGGTTGTCCTGGAGTTGCAATATATATTTACAACTAATCCAAATTCACTTTCAAATAACACAATACTGTTTCATGGGTAGTCCAAGAACCTTATAAAAACAAAGTATTCTTAATTCTTCCCTCTTGTCCTTTGTATCATTGCTGTCATTCATTTCACTTTTACATAAGCTAAAACCATTGAATACATTGTTGCTATTATTATTTTAAACAAGCTGTTATGTATTAAATTAAGAAAAAGGAAAACAAATATTTTAATTTTACCTTCACTTATTTCATCTTGATTGCTATTTCTTTCTTTAACCAGATGTAAGTTACTGATATGTCAGTTTTCTCTTCTCTCAAGAACTTCTTTTAACATTTCTTGCAAGGCAGGAAATATCCCTACTGGCTACAAATGCCCCCAATTTTTGTTTGTCCAAGAAAGTTTTTATTTCCCTTTCATGCTTGAAGGATAATTTCACAGGATACAGAATTCTAGGTTGGTGGGTTTTCTTCTCTCAACACTTTAAATATTTCACTCCACTCTCTTCCTACTTGTGTGATATCTGAGAAGTCAATATAATTCTCATTTTGCAACTCTATAGGGAAAATGTCTTTTTCCTTTGACTTCTTTCAAGATTTTTCCTTTATCTTTGATTTTATACCATTTGAATATGATATGTGTAGGTGTAGTTTTTTTGTTTGTGCTTTTGTTTTGCATTTATCTTGCCTGGTGTTCTATGAGCTTCCTGGATCTGTGGTTTGGTGTCTGACATTAATTTGGGAAATTCTCAGTCATTATTGCCTCAAATATTTCTTCTGTTCCTTTCTCTCTTTCTCCCTTCCTCTCTCCCTTCCTTTCTCCCTTCCTTTTTCCTTCCTTTCTCCCTTCTTTCCTTCCTCCCCTCTCTCTCTCTCTTTCCTTCCTTCTTTCTTTATCTCTCTCTTTCCCTTCCTCCCTCCCTCCCTCTCTTCCTTCCTTCCTTTCTTTCTTTCTTTTCTTCCTTTCTTTTCTTTCTTTCTTTCTTTTCTTTCTTTCTTTCTTCCTTCCTTTCTTTCTTTCTTTCTTTCTTTCTTTCTTTCTTTCTTTCTTTCTTTCTTCCTTCCTTCCTTCCTTCCTTCCTTCCTTCCTTCCTTCCTTTCTTTCTTTCTTTCTTTCTTTCTTTCTTTCTTTCTTTCTTTCTTTCTTTCTTTCTTTCTTTCTTTCTCTTTCTTTGTGTATTCCCACTACAACTATGTTACACATTTTATATATATCTCACAGTTCTTAGATACTCTATTCCATTTCTTTCAATCTTTTTGCTCTTTGCTTTTCAATTTTGTAAGTTTTTATTGACATATATTCAAGTTTAGAGATTCTTTCCTTAGCTGTGTCCGTCAAACAAGCATTTCTTTTTTATTGTTCCTTAGAACTTCCATCTCTCTGCTTACATCACCCATCTGTTCTTGCATGCTGTCTACTTTTTCCATTAGAGCTCTTAGCATATTAACCATAGTTGTTTTAAATTCACAGTCTGTTAATTCCAACATTACTGCAACATCTAAGTCTGGTTCTGATGCTGGCTCTGTCTCTTCAAAGTATATTTTTTGCCTTTAGTATGTCTTATAATTTTTTTGTTGTTGTTGAAAGCCTGACATAATGCACTGAGTATAATGAATTGAGTAAATAGGTCTTTAGTAATATTGTGGGGAGGTATGGGGGAGGGGAAGCATTCTATAGTCCCATGATTAGGTCTTAAACATTTAGTGAGCTTGTGCTCCTAAGCTGTGAACTTTACAAGTACTGCGTGTTTTTTTTGCCCCCTTTAGGTGGGACAGGATAGCTAGAGGGGCCTAGAGTTGGGTATTTTCCTTCCATCAGGTTAGTTAGGCTCTGATAAAGACTTGGTAGGCTATGCCATGGTCAAATAGCTTCTCTTGAGGTCAGGCCTAATTAAGAAAAACAGAATGCTCTGACATATTTCAAAATGTCTACTCTCTCCCTCCGTCTTACAGGTCTTCACTGTGCAAACCTAGTAGAGCTCCTGGAGGTAAAACTCACAAAAATCTGCCTCCCTCTCGGCCAAGACTGGATCCCCCCTAGAGTTTTTAGCTCTCAGAGTTGGCCATATTGAGCCTCCAGTAATTCATCCATTCCAGTTCAGGTTTTCCTGTCCCAGCACTGGTTCCCATGGAGGTTCTGCTTATGGAGTTTTCTGACCAAAAATTTCAGTACATTATGTCTCTCTGTATCCACCTGTCTGCTTTTACAATTTTGGCAGCTGTGTTTTCCCCTGCAATCTCAGTTCTCTGATGGATCTAAGAAGAATTGATGACTTTCAGTTTGTTCAGCTTTTTACTAGCTGTTAGAACGGAGTGACAACTTCCAACCTCCTTAGATGCCAAACCAGAAACCAAAAGTCACCAGGGAAAATTTTAGCCTCTGACACTGACAGCGACAGCTACAGTGAAAAAAACCTAATTCATAGTCAGGTTAACATAAAGCCACATGCTAAAGGCCCAGTTACCTCAATTCCTTTCACCCAATATGTCATGTCTGACTTTCAATAAAAAAGGCATACTAAATGATATAATGTGAAATCTTTGGAGATCAGATTTTCTCTCCACTTTTACAGTTTTGTTTCTGTTGTTTGCTGTCATTGTCTGTCAATGGAAATAATCAATAAGCAATCTATAATAGGAATAGAAAGAGTTTTACTCAAGCCAAATTGAGGACTATGTCCCAGAAGACACAGATTCAAGAAGCACTAGAATTGTGTTCCACCAAACTACAAAGTGGAGGAGGCTTATATAGGCAAAACCCACAAAGTTACGCAAGTTGTTTGTCAAGAATTAGGATTGGAGCTGGCAAGAGGTAGGGATGCTTGTTAGGCAGGGATTGGTTGAGGTCTGAAATGGTTGCATAGTTACAAGGGGAGACCTTGAGACCATAAAGTTGCAGCTGGCAGCTACTAGCACATAGTATTTTGAGAACAGCTGGTGGTGTCCTTGAGTTTGATACAGTTCCAAGAATTCAAATTCTCAGGAGGAACGTGTCTGAAACCACATCCACAATGGCCACCTGGCTCCAATTGGATGCCTGAACCACAGTTACTCCATTTTGATTTTTAAATGCTTTCTTTTCTTTAATGGTTAAAGCAGATGTACAAGGCATGTTCCACAGGCCATAAGACAGGCTGTTCTAGTTAGCATAAAGTTCAAGACAAATCAAATATAAGGCAGAATGACTTCTCCATACTTCAATGTGTGAAAATTTCTTCCATCACATTGTTACTACTGTTTGCTTATGTTGCGACTTTCCTGGTCAAATTACAGAAAGTCTGTATTTTTTGTCATGTGAAGTTACCAAAGACTGTGCTTGGTTAGCTTGGTAGTCAGGTAATGGTTATTTAGAGATTTCCTTGAACCAGTAAGTCTTCCTGCCTTTGCCACAGTGCTCTTTGTGTGTGCTTGGGCACACCTTCAATGCACAGACTGGCAGTTTAAAACTCTGCCCTAACCTTCACTTCCTGTTGCATAGAGACTTATGATCAGCCAAAGGTGAGAGAAAAGGGCCTTCTCAAGATTCTCCTGAGCATTCACACTGCCCTGCACATGCCTGTGTTCTAGGTTTCCCAGAATATGTCTGGGATTTTCAAAGCCCCTTATGGACATCTAATTCCCCAGCTTTTCCCTTCAAGTGTTTTTGTCAGGCTCTTGTTAGCCTCAACTGATATCACCACCTCAGGAAAGAGTAATGTTAAACAACTGCTGCTTATTTATTTATCTACCAATGTCTTAGTGATGGTGCTGTTTCCACAGTGAGCTCTGAATTAGGGCAAACAAAGACAAGCCTTGAAAATGGATCTTCTCCAAGGAGTTGTCAAGTAAGTCAAAGAGTGACAATTATTATGCTTTTCTGGGGACTCTAACCTGTCCTGCCTCCTATAGTGGCTGTAGGCTGCTGATTGTCGTAGATACCATGGTTGTGAGGCTGTTGTTTATCATGGCTACAGTAGAGCTGGGGAGATGGGGATGGGAATAGGGAGAGACGAAAGCCACGAAACTTGCAGTCTTACTGAGATTCAGCTGTTTTTCTTGCATAAATGTGTAAATAGCCAAAGAACGATTGCAAGCATTTGGTTAATATCCAGAATTCTGAAAATGTTGATTTTCATGATTTTTGCCAGTGTTCTCATTGCTTTATAAAGGAGCAGATTTTTGGAGGTCCTTATTCTGCCATTCCAGATGTGTTTCTCTTGTATTTTGTTAACAGCATATGTTTTGATGTGATTGATTGACTACCATTTGAAACTCTCCCAGTCACGGTGAGAACTACCTGATATACAAGCACTGCTGGGAATGTTTTGCTATCATTACCTGATGCTCAGTTTCTCCTCATGTCTCTTTTCTTGAAGGTAGCTACAAATGGAGGATAAATGAAAGAAGCTTTGCGAGGATATAAGAGAATGAATGCTAACTCAGTTAAGCAGAAACTCCCAAGGATAAAACTGATCAGCTCCTTGGATCCAAAAAACTAAAAAGATTCAGTTGTTCTCACTTTCAGGTAGATATAGTTTTCCTTCAAAGAGCATTTGAAGTAAAATACTATGTTACTTTAGGAAAGCTGTTAAGAGAGTAAATTCTAAGAATTCTCATCACAGGAGAAAATTTTGTTTTCTTTTTTCTTTCTTTTCTTTTTATTGTACCTACATGAGAAGATGGATATTAGCTGAACCTCTTGTGGTAATCATTTCATAATATATGTAAATCAAACCATCATGCTGGATGCCTTAAACTTAAAAGTGTTGTTTGTCAATAAAACTGGAAAAAAAGTAAAATGAATTACAATGGTCTGCATTTAGTTGTCCTATAGAATTAGACACTTAATTATATCACCTAGAATTAATTTAGACAATTATATCACCTCCTTTTGCTCCTAGCTTATAAATAGGAAGTGTCTTATATAATAAAACCTTGATTCCTAGTCTGATATAAAGCATCCACTATCTCCGGCTTCCCTGGTGGTGCAGTGGTTAAGAATCCGCCTGCCAATGCAGGGGACATGGGTTTGAGCCCTGGTCTGGGTAGATCCCACATGTCGCAGAGCAACTAGAGCCCGTGCTCTGCAACAAGAGAAGCCACTGCAATGAGAAGCCTGTGCACCGCAACGAAGAGGAGCCCCCATGCACTGAAACTAGAGAAAGCCTGCACGCAGCAACAAAGACCCAACTCAGCCAAAAATAAATTAAAAAAAAAATAGCATCCACTATCTCCAAACTTTACAGCAAAACTGGCTATATTAAATCACAGTAAATACTACCCAGTGATCTTCTTTCTATTGAAACATTGCTAAATTATTACTACCCCAGTTAATATAAGTAATTCCCTTAAGTACTGTCGGCGCTTTAAAAAATATTTGTTTAGCTGTATTATACAAGTTAGCCTCAGACCTAAAGAAAATCTTAGTGTCACACTATTTTAATATTTAAATATAGAACTATTGAATGTTTTAAAACAAGGAAAAGGCAAAAGCAATCACTTTGCCCTCACCCTGACACACATGATCTTGCAATAATTGCTATTTTTTGAAAAAAGGTCTTTAGTTGGAAAACTAAGGTAACATGAGATGACCACCTGATTATATATGCAAAATCAGAGTCAGAAAGGAGCCTATGAGAAGGGAGATGGTTATTTAGGTCATCCAGTCTTAGAGTATGCTCTGTCCTCCATCCCACCTGAAATAACTTGGGCTGACTCATAAAGGTGGTGGCCATGGAATTATAAGCTTGAAGGTCAGTGCCTAACTAAATTTGCTAAAGAAAGGACAGAATGCTATTTGACATGAACATATTTTTTATCATATTTCTAAAACTGTGATGTTTCAACTGTGTTGACTGAAAAACTATTATGGTGATATTTTCAGTTCTAAAAAAATTTTAAATATGTAAATTTTTTAGGAATAAGGTTTTCTTGTAGAATAATATACAAGATACATATTTCCAGTATAAATCAAAATTTTATATTGTCAAAAGTTCAGCAATAACAGAAGTAATTAGTAAAAGTTTATTGTGCAAACACCAAAAAGACATTTTGCAACCAGGGAGCACTCAAACCAAGATGTGGAATGAGGCTCAAGGGTATGTTGTTAAAAAGGATCTTATATAGCGAGAAAGCAGTAACTGTTTATTCTTTACAGCTATTGGTTACATTACTAGAATTTTCAGTGGTTACCTCTTACCAACCTTGGCAAACAGTTCAAATTTTGCTTATGATTTCCAGAGGTATAAGCAAAATATGACCCAGATCAAGACAGTCTTGCAAAATAAGCTAACTTAAGCTTTAGTTGTAGGACTAAACTAGTTTTGTCTTCCCAGCAAATTTTCAAGGCTTGTCTCCATTTGTTTTTGATTTTAACAATATCTTAGAAATTCTTTTAAGTTATTTTCACATCTCTTTTAAAAATTAAATGTTCATTTGTAGAGTAGTATACTCTATCAATGAGCTCTGCAATTCACAGTACATATGCTAAAATATAATCTACCAAAGTAAGGCATTAATTTCCCATATCTTTTTCATGTGATATGTTGATGATCTTCCACCGGAGGGGACATGAGATAACAACATGTGAAGAAGAACAAAAAGAGGTCTTCTAGAGAAAGATATGTAGAAATCTCATGTTGCTAACCAACTAATTATTTGAAAGGGTACCGAAGGGTATTTGGTTATTTGGTACCCTTTCAAATAATTAGTTGGTTAGAAATATTTATCATATGAAAGATATACTTTCTTATCATATATGCTATTTTTCTATCTAATTTATATTAATAAAACAATGTTAAAAAATGCTGCATATAGTTTCACAAATATTATCTGATTTACTCTATGAAATGTCAACATTACATATTTTCTACCTAAAACCAACTTAAAGTTGTTCTTTAGAACATAAATCTCATGTTTTCTCTTGAAATAACATTTTCCATCTTCTAAACTTAAAATTCATTTTGTAACTTATAAGAGTGATTATAGATTGTTATGGATCTTACAGCTATGTGTTTGTCCTAGCATAGTTGAATTATATTCTATGTTTTAGAAAAAGTTAATAAGAGCTGATGAAAATTAAAAGTAGTAGGTGAGGGCTTCCCTGGTGGCACAGTGGTTGAGAATCTGCCTGCTAATGCAGGGCACACGGGTTTGCGCCCTGGTCTGGGAAGATCCCACATGCCGCGGAGCAACTGGGCCCGTGAGCCACAATTACTGAGCCTGCGCGTCTGGAGCCTGTGCTCCGCAACAAGAGAGGCTGCGATAGTGAGAGGCCCGTGCACCCCGATGAAGAGGGGCCCCCGCTTGCCACAACTAGAGAAAGTCCTCGCACAGAAACGAAGACCCAACACAGCCATAAATAAATAAAAATAAATTAAAAAAAAAAAAGTAGTAGGTGAAATTCTTAAGAGAGCACATCTTCGAGATTCTGATTGGTGTCACTTGAGTAAAGGGTTTCCAGTCAAATTCGATTGGGACATGCTAGGCTAAATGTTAAAATGCCCCTTTACTACATGACTACTCAGACCCTGCAATGTGTACATTGTTATTTACCAAGAAGACACATACAGGAGTAAGCAGGGTTTCTGAAACAACTTTGACTACAGAATTTTAAATTTTTGGTTATGCACCTCACAGAGGATCCATAAGAAATACTTTTGGAAATGCTGTGGAAAATGTTGATGTCACCAACCTTATTATAGAATACATTTGAGGTTTCATTGAAATATTGGGCAAGTGAAGTGATATTACAAGAGTTTCAACTCTACATTAATACAGTCATTATCTTTGTAGATTACCTTGGAATGAAGGTTATTTAATCTATTTTGCAAAATGTAACATTCTCAGTTAATAAATGAAAGATACTAATTTCAAATTTTAAATTCTAAATAAAATCTCCAGTAACACAGATCAATGGAGCAGAATAGAGAGTGTAGAAATAGGCCCATGCAGATACACCTAATTGATTTTTGACAGATTTGCAAAGGCATTTCAATGGGTTTCACCAAAATAAAAACTTCTGCTCTTGGAAAAATCCTGCTAAGAAAGTGCAGAGACAAGTCGCAAACTGGGACAAAATATTTGCTATCATATATCTAATAAAATATTTGAATCTAGAATATATAAAGAGCTTTCAAAACTCAACAATACGAAAACAAACAACCCAATTATGAAAATAAGCAAAAGATTTGAATAGACACTTCATTACTGAAGATATAAGGATAGTAAATAAGCACATGAAAAGACTCTTAACACTATTAGTGAGTAGGGAAATGCAAATTGAAACCACAGTGAAATACTAAACATCTATTAGAATGGTTAAAATAATAAACAAAGGGACAGCACCAAGTACAACAATAAAATTGATAAAACCTAACACTTGCCAGGATGCAGTGCAATTAGAACTCTCATACAATGCTAGGAATGTAAAATAGCATAAGCACTTTGCAAAATAGGTTGAGAGTTTCTTACACAGTTTAACATTCACTTACCATATAACCCAGCAATTCTACTCCTAGATATTAACCCAGGAGAATTAAAACATGTTCACACAAAAATCTGTTTATGAATGCTTATAGCAGCTCTATTCATAATCATCAAAAATTGGAAAGAACCCAAATGTCCTTCATTGGGTGAATGGGTAATCTGTGATGCATCTGTACAATGGAATAAAAGGAATAAAAACTAACAATATTGGTACACGCAACAACTTGGATGCATCTCAAATACATTATGCTACCTGAAAAGAGCCAGACACAAAGGCTACATGATTCGATTATATGATATTCTGAAAAAGGTGAAACTATAAGGATGCAGTGGATACCAGGGTTTAAGACCAGGAGTCTAAATTGTGGCTGTTGTTATAAGACTTGAGGCATTTGTCAAAA
Organism: Balaenoptera physalus; assembly: GCF_965194825.1. Taxonomy (NCBI): domain Eukaryota; kingdom Metazoa; phylum Chordata; class Mammalia; order Artiodactyla; family Balaenopteridae; genus Balaenoptera; species Balaenoptera physalus. The sequence continues at coordinate 87,802,484 of NC_138896.1, forward strand.
TTCATATAACCATTCTTTAAAAGGAGTGAATGTTACTGTATGTAAATTTAACAATAATTTTAAAACTTCACCAACAATAAAAGGATAGAGTGCGAGGAAGAAATTTAACAACCTGTACAGAAAACTACTTGGCACAAAGGACAAAGGGTCAAATCTTCCATCTTTAAGTAGGGTGCCCATATAAGTTGTCACCCCAAATGGACACTTATGAATGAAGGGGAGATCTATGATTATTTAGAATGGGACACCAAACTAGGAATATTCTAGACACAGTGGGATGTATGGTCACATTAATATAAGGGAAATTAGAAAAACATACAAAAGAAACCATTCACAGCAATATAAATCAATGTTACTTATGCGGCAACATTCAAGAATGGTTGTGATAATGTACACTGATTTGGAAAGCCACATGCAGGAAAGATTTTGGAGTGTGGAGTCATGTAGAGCGTGATTTGAATTATGGAAACTTCTTCAATGTTTTAACGTAACAAACATGTTGAAAGTGTATCATCTGTGCTCATTTCCCTACATTGATTAACATAACCCTTACAAACAGATTGGGTTTGGGCAACATCAAGGAAGAGGTAGATACAGCTGGGGAAACCCTGTATCTAAAGCCGGTTTTGATAGAAAAAGCCCCAGGAAAGAGTGTAGAGCAGCAACAATTGACAAAGAAAGTAGATGGCCAACAGCTTGGATTGGCATCAAGTCAGTGGTGCAAAGGGCAAGCCCAGGACAGGAAAGTGAGCCAGTTACTTACTGATGGGAGACCTTTTGTTTTTCTGAAGCTATAAAATGAGACATGTTGAGGTAAAGAATTAGTCAAAGGGACATCTAATATGAAACAGGAGTGAAATCAGAAAGAGCAGAAATTTCAGTGGATTCAGTCATTCAATAAATATTTATTGAGGAACTGCTGTGTGTAAGGCACCATTCTAGGTACTGAGGACACAGCAGTGAACAAAACAAAGTCCCGAGCCTCATGTGGCTTACTTCCAGTAGAGAAAAGAAAAAAAAAAAAAATTTGTGTGTGTATGTGTTGGGTCAGTTAAAAACATGATAAAAGCTAAAAATAAAGCAGGAAAGTGGGATAAGAAGGAACATTGGGTGTGGCTTAAATTTAGAGACACCAGGAAAGGCTTCGCCAAGGAGATGACCGGGGTAAGGACCTCAGAAAGTGAGGGAGCGAGCTGTCTGTCTGGAGGAAGAGGCTTCCTGACAGAGAGCACTGCAATTACAAAGTCCCTGAAATGGGAGTGTGCCTGCTAAGTTCCATGACCAGCAATGAGGCCCACGTGGCTGGAGCACTTCATGAGGGAAGAGCAATGTGGTCAAAAAGGTGACATGGGCACCGATCATGGTGTTTAGATCATGGGACACCTTCAGAGGGTTTAGAGCAGAGGAGTGACGTGATTTGACATACATCTTAAAGGACGACTGTGGCTGCCTTGTTGAACATATTCTGCAGCTGGAAAGGAGAGAAGCAAGATGAATTAGGAGGCTCATGCACTAATCCAGCTGAGGGATACAGCTGGCTTAGGTGAGGGTGGGAGAAGCAAAGGGGATGTGAAGTGGTAGGACTGGATATATTTTAAAGTCATAATTAATAGGATTTGCTACAAACTAGCTCTGGGATGCAAGAAAAAGAAGTATAGCAGCATTGTTTTTAGTCTAAGCAAACAGAAGGAATTTCCATTAACTGAAAAGCGATAGACTACAGAGGAGTAGGGGTGGGGAAGAAAGTCAGGAGCTCAATTTTGGACTCTTGGGCATCCACGTGGAAATGTCAAGAGGTAGCTGGATATATAGGCAGAGGACTGGAGATAGAAATGTGACAGAATGTAGATGGCATCTAACGTCATGAAAATGGATGCAATCACATAGAGAGAGGGTCTAGACAGAAAAGAGAAGAGACCCAAGGTTTGGGTCATGAAAGACTTCTCCTCTAGAGATCTGGGTGGTATGGAGGGACAGGTGAGCCCCTGAGAAAGCGGCAAGCAGAGTGAGAGCCACGGGAACCTGACACATTGCTCAGGCCTCTGTGTATTGTCAAGGAACTGGGTCTGTGTGTCCTCTACCTGGAAAGCATATGCCCACTCCAAGAATATCGGGGAAGAATAGCTGCTAAATAATAAAACGGCACCTTTACCAGGTGCTTACATGTGCCAGGAATTATACTAAACAAACGTAAGAAGTTGCAACTATTTTTATCTTCATTTTCTTCATGAGAAACACATAGATTGATGGGATTCAATAACGTGCTTGGGGTCACACCACTAGCACGTGATGAAACCTGGATTCCAATTCAGGCAGTCTGCTTTCTGAGCCAGAGGAAGCTGACAATTAGTTGATACCAAGGTGAACACACCCTGATGAGGATCACGGCTTCAGTGTCAGGATGACTTGGGTTCTACTATCTGGTCATTAATTCTTTTGACTTTGAGCCCACGGTCAACTTTTTGGAATTTTCATCTCCCCATCAATAAAATAGGTCACCTCTATCCTGCATGGCTATGAAGCACCTAACAAATGGAATCTCTTATTATTCCTTGGCATTCTCCCACCCTTACCACCACAACCCAGACCATTATCAAGTTCATTGATTCAGTCTTCTGCCCATGGCTTGGTGGTATCTCTTTCTTTCTATTCCCACACTAGTTCAGACCACCATCATCTCTTATCTGGATTTCTTTTTGCATAACTGATCTCTCTTTCCCTCTCTCCCTCCTTCTCTCTCTCTCTCTTTCTCTCTCTCTCTCTCACACACACACACATACACACACACACACACACGCACCCACACACAGCAGCCACAGTGACCTTTCCAAAATGCAAATCCGATTGGGTCACCCACACTAGTTAGAGGGTGGCTCCCTGTCACTCTCAGGATAGACCAGTTTGGAGGTGACTTTAAGCCTTTCCTAGCCCAGGTTATGTTAGACTCTATACTTCTCATAGATAGCACGTTGGGAGATGGATTGAGACTGTCAGTTTGCAAGCCTGGGCCCCTCCACATGCCCTCTAGACAAATATAAATCTCTACAAAGGCAGGAACATGATCTGGATAAGACTCCAGTAAATCCCCAGGGTCTAACAGGGCATGGCATGGAGCAAATATTTCCTTAAGAATGACACATAGTAAGTATTGCTGGTTCAATGACACAAAGTATTGCTGGTTCAATGACACAAAGTATTGCTGAATGAATAAAAAAATGAATGAGAAAGAGTGTGCCAAGGCATAAACGGTTCACTTAAACTTAATCTGCAGAAGGCAGAAGTCTCAGCACTTAGGATGGGAAACTAGGAATGCTTCTAAACCAAGGTCAAAATTGCAACTGGCAAAGCATAAGAGAGAGGAGAAAGGGGGAAGGGTCGGTACTATTGGGTCACAGAGTAAACATTACGTAAAGGACCTCTGATCCTAAGGCTGGGTTAGAACCTGGATGTATGAAGCCCCCGCCCCCAGCCTTGTTTGCTCATTTTGATATGGATCTCTGAGCTGAAAAAGACAGTTTAATGAGGCAGGTGTAAACCTTGGTCACAGACAGGCAGCTTAGTACCAGGTCAAAATACTAGCAGCTTGGCACCTCCTACACACTCCTTCTTCACACAAGCATTTGGGCTCCTTGCCCCTGAAAGACTGAAAACCACCACTCTACACAAAGGAAGGGAGTAAGACTAAGACAGAGACCAAACTAGGGTCCCTAGGAGACCCTGGGGAAGTGGTGGTTGTGATGACATAAAAGAACTGGACGTGAGTGACGTGTCTGCCTCCTAGGATCGGCGGGGATGGCTTCAGGTGCATATCCAAGCATGTCCTCTTGGAAGTGATGCTATACTTGAGGAATTCTCTACTTTTCTGGCCCAACCTGTATGTTTCTAGTTTTTCCTCCTGGTGTTTACTTGGTAGCTGAGCATGTTTTGGAGTTTTCCTCAAAGCGCGGTTGGTCCAAGCAGCACTGGCATTATCTAGGAATTCATTAGAAAGGCAGAATCTGCATTTTAAGATCCCTAAGTGATTTGTATGCATATTATAACTGGGGAAGCACTCTTTTAGACAACTATCAGAGAAGAGCGAGACACCTGGGGTTCTCCAAGGGCCATAGCCCTCTACCAGCTTCGACATCCTCTGGGAAATTGTTGGAAATGCGAATCCTTAGCCCCATCCCAGAACTACTGAATCAGAAGCTCTGGGATGGGGCCCAGCGACCTTTGTTTTAACAAGCCTTCCGGTTGCTGCTGAGGCTCTCAAGTGTTTGAGAACCGCCTGCCATCCAGGCAGATTGCCAGTTATCAATGCAGGCGCTGTGGGCACATGGTGCAGTGAGAGGCCAGTGCCGTAGCAGTTGGGGAAGGAGGATGAGGAGGCTAGAGCTCTTGCCAGTTGCAATTAATTAGCTGTGTGACCTCGGGGAAGGAACTTCACTAATTACCTGGATCTAGTTTCCTTAGTCTCAAAGACAAAAGGGCATAATTTTCTTGGAATAAAGGTCCTCAAAATACAGTTTGTGGGCGCCCAGGTGGTTTACTGAGGGCTCAGTAGGCAATTTAGTTATTATGGAGATAACAATAACAGCACTTATAATAGTAATGGTCAGAAATGTATTTTGCTTAAACGTATGACAGGAATGCCATAGAACTGTGATTTTGAGCAACGATTTGGAAATGTAAGATATGAATGCTGCAGAACCGTGATTCTCAACATCACTGCACATGCGCTCTGAGGTCTGGGCTGAACAAAGCTGATCAGTTCATCTCAGCTAACTTAGTTAACAGGGTACAGATATTTTCTCGAATGCGTTTTCACATCGTTTATTTCTTATGTTTACATTTGTTAATCTCCCATCTTTATTTTTTGCAATTACACTATATTATAATCACAATTTATAAAAATGGTTCACTGGCTCATAAGTGGTTCAGTGATGCATAAAAGTGCCAATGCAATAACTACATAAATGCTATATCAGAATAACCCTGTGGATGTAATGAATAGTATCTTGGGGTGAAGGTAGGGTGTGAACCTGATCATAAAGTGACAAGTGAATCTTCAATATAAGGATTTTGCTCAGGTAGTAGAAAGAGTGTGAATATGAACTAAAAAGATAACCTAAATATTTTCTCTTAGTCTTCACTATGTTGTCTGTTAAGAAACTTTGAGACTATGCCTTCGTGTTTGTTGCTTTCCTCGCTGCCCAAAAAGGTAAATGCCATACTTTATCTAAGAAGTATGTAAATACAACATTAATGACATATAATATCTGGGTGGAAAGAAGAAAAAACTCTTGGCAGATTCCTTTATGACAATGCTAGACAATAGCACAATCCCAGTAACGTCTAGTGTGGAAGAGTTACACGTGTGTGTGCTAAGTTGGATGAAACCACTAAAATGCAAAATATGAATCTCCTTTCTGCACACAAACCTAGTGCATCTAGGATGGAGGAGTGCTCAATGGCTTTTAATTTTGCTTTCCACCTGTCACCCATGTCATAGGAGGAGGCATTTGTCATTCAGCCAATGCTCATCTTGCTGGCCAGATGCAGACTAGAAAATGTACACTGTGGTCAACACTGATGGGACAGCAGCAATGTAAGAGCCAGAAAGGGCACTGCTCTGGGAACAAAAGGGGGCCAGAATGCACATGGCTTCATTCACGGGGAAGAACTGACATTCAACGATGTGCCTCGTGATCTTGATTCAGCACTGATGGCCAAAATAACAATTGTGAAAATGATTAAATCTTGGTGACTGAGTGAATACATGTTCAGTGGGAGGAGAATGGCAACAAGTTCAAGACTGTTTTTTCCATATTTAATCACTCTGGTTATCCATGGCCAAATGCTTATGTGAATTGTTTGAAGTTACTTTTACTGAGATATGCCCAAGAGCAGAATCTCAGTAGGGTATTTCTGTCTCTACTACCTAAGTGCATCACTTCATAGCCAAACAGTAGGATTTATCAAGAAGACCAAACTGTGGAACAGATGGCTTGATTGACAAGAGTCTGATTTTTTCCTTGAAATTAGTGGTTTTTTCACTTTTTAAGAAAGAAATCAATGATCTTACTGGCCATTAAACACACATGCACATACATGCGCGTGCACACATACACACACACACACATGCACAAATGATACAAAGCATATGAAGAATATTTTCCACAGCCCCTCAAAACAACTAGAGAGAGGATTAATAATACATTACCTCTCATCTTTCAGGTTACTAATTTAATCTTACAGCTTTTGAGTGTGATGTGTATTTGATGGTACACTGTAAAGGGTCTTCTGTGAAAATGCTATATATAATTTCTTGGTCTATCCATATTCAATGAGAATATCTAAAACTATTTAAGCCAAAAATCACTTGCCACTATTTTTACCTTTAGTTTCATATTCATATTTAATCCATAGTTTATAAAACTTACTCATCTGTTCAGTTTTTCTTTAATTTATATTCAAATCATCATGATTATTTTACTATCCTGTGTGGCACAAACATTTTGTATAATTAGCAAGGCCCACAAGTGTCTTTCACAGAAACCAAGGATTTCTTTATAGTTTGAGCCTGCTTCCCTGTTTCTCTTTTTCTAAATAAATGAAAACTCTCAGTTGGGATTTTCAGGAAAGCACCCAACTACAGGCTGCTCCAATGAGTTGCCATGAGAAATTGAATATGCAAATCATTTTTACACGCACATTTATGTAGGCAAAACACCTGCACATCTGGGTTCCCAGCAGTCCCTGTTGATTAATATGCATGTAACCCAGAACTGCCCATTACCGGGTAATAGGAATTTTAAATGCACTTGGCTCATTTTCAAGTAAATCCCTGGGTCATCAGTACTACAATTAAATGTGCCAGGTTAGATGCTCATTTTATATTAAATCAACTTCTTACCCTATGAAAAAAGCTCCACTTTTGTATTCAATATGTATTTTTTCTTTACTTTGGGAAAAACAATGACTCGAGTTAACAGCAAACAATGGGCTTTACAATATAAAGAAAACCATCTGGTAAACTAGAATGTTTTACAGAGTGATTTTTTTTTTTAAATGTAGGGGAGATGGCTCCTGCCCAGCAACAGCTGAAAGCCCAAATGTAACTGAAAAATACAAGCCAGCTGGCCAGGGTGCCACCAATGAATGGTATCTCCTTTTTCTGTGGCGTTACTTACAAAATTCAAATGGTACATGTATTTATTTCACTTGGGCATCTACAAAACCCTGGGGGTAGGTAGCAACAAGTGGGTTACATTTTGAGGTGGAGAAATTGAGGCTCAGCATCCCAATGTCCCATTCAAGACCTTCCAAGCAAGTGGAAATAAAGATCAGAAGTAGAGTTCAACGTAATTCACTTTCTTTGTTAAGTCTCTGCCACCATCCCTGCTTGTTCTGCTTTGGCAGTGCTCTGTCTTAGGCCTGTAGATCATTTATTCTATCCTCACTAGAAATGAAAACTTTAACCTATAACCTTTTAATTTCAATAAAATCATTTACATTTTATTCTATTTTCTTTTAAACAGGTTGCCAGGAATCTCCAGGCAGAAAATCTCCAGGAATTAATTACTTACCACACCAGACTCTGAAAAATAATGAACTCATTAGTGTAACTTACAGGAAGGGGTTACCAAATAAAACAGTCTAAGAAATATTGAATAGCTAAATCTGGCACATCTTATAACACTCCCCCCAGAAAGCATAGTTATTATGATTATTTTAAGAAATCATTCTTTTTTGTACTTCAGTAATACTATTTATGATCTATCGTTAAAATCTTACATTAATATAAGATAATACTAATAGAACTTTGTTTCAAACCAAGTGAATAGGGGGGTTTATATAAGTTCTTTTCATATATCAAGCCTTACATACTTAATTTCATTTACTTAACTTAATCCTTAAAGCAACTTAACAAGTAGTATTATTTTCATTTTACATATGAGAGAAGTAAGACCTAGAAAGGGTCTGAACTAGGGTGACTGGCTCAACTTGACTCAGCTTGTACCTGCCCCTCCCAACCCGGTCAAAAACCGGGTTCCTTCTCCCAGCCCCTCCTCCAGAATTTCACCTTCTATTTACCTAAATATTATGCTTCTGTTCTTCTGAACTCAAGTGAGCATATATGATACAGTGAAGGAAAATTAGTGAAGTGAAGCAGTCAATATATAGTCCCCATAATAAGCGGCCTAGTTAAAGAATATGAAAAGAGTTCACAAGATCAATAAAATATCCTAAAGATAAATTAGGTCCCATTTGTTTATTTTTGTTTTTATTTTCATTACTCTAGGAGGTGGATTGAAAAAGATCTTGCTGCCATTTATATCAAAGAGTGGTCTGCCTATGTTTTCCTCTAAGAGTTTTACAGTGTCTGGCCTTACATTTAGGTCTTTAATCCATTTTGAGTTTATTTTTGTATATGGTGTTAGGGAGTGTTCTAATTTCATTCTTTTACATGTATCTGTCCAGTTTTCCCAGCACCACTTATTGAAGAGACTGTCTTTTCTCCATTGTATATCCTTGCCTCCTTTGTCATAGGTGTTCATTGCAGCACTATTTACAATAGCCAGGACATGGAAGCAACTTAACTGTCCATCAACAGAGGAATGGATAAAGAACATGTGGTACATATATACAATGGAATATTACTCAGCCATAAAATAGAATGAAATAGTGCCATTTGCAGCAACATGGATGGACCTAGAGATTATCATACCGAGTGAAGTTAAGTCAGAGAAACACAAGTATCGTATGATATTGCTTATATATGAAATCTAAAAAAAGGGTACAAATGAGCTTATCTGCAAAACAGAAATAGAGTTACAGATGTAGAAAGCACCTATATGGTTACCAGGGGGTAAGGGAGGGGGAGGGATACATTGGAAAATTGGGATTGACATATACACACTACTATATATAAAAGAGATGACTAATAAGGACCTACCATATAGCACAGGGAACTCTACTCAATACTCTGTAAGGCCTATATGGGAAAAGACTCTAAAAAAGAGTGGATATATTGTATGTATAACTGATTCACTTTGCTGGACACCTGAAACTGACACAACATTGTAAATCAACTATACTCCAATAAAAAATTTTAAAAAAAAGATCAAAGCAATGACAAAAAAACTCTAAAGATGTGGTTCTAGTTTTCTAGTTTTTGCTCCACAGTTTTGTTTTACATCTTCACTAACTTTTGGAGTTTCTGGCTTTATACCATACCAGCCACCCATTTATTACCATACATTTACATTTGGGATATTTTCCCACTTCTGACACTGTGAACACATTCTCCTCTCAGGTCACAGGCTCCTTTTCTTCCAATTCTCTCTATTATTCCCAAGAATTTCGTTTTTTATTCTGCACTGAGACCTAGAATACTGTCTGGACCTCCCTCCAGCCACCTTCTTAATTTCTTTTACTATTCACTGTCCAGTTCAGAATCTATTTCTCTTTAAACTAACTTGCAAATATCCTTAATCTCCTTGACCTCTTGTCCTTCTCTTACACTTGACTGACAAAAACTCCATTCACATTTGGACAAGTCCCAGAGTCCACCTTCTCCATACCCAGATTATTGGCAAGTGGTGGATACAACTGTGCAAACTGGGGCCACTATACATTTGTGGTCACTGACCTCAAACAGCTTGTGTATTTTCTCCAACAATCCTATTTTTATTCTGAGTCAGTTCATGTGCAATTTCCACAGCACTCATGTCAAATAGTCTCCACTCTTGTCGAGCCTTCAATTCCCTATCTCATCATCAGCTTATCCTGTCTGATTCTTTCCATTCCTGCATTGCACTGTCTTAGTTGGGGTTTTCTTAAAACAAAGGCTTGAGGTTATATTTAAATTCCATGCTTTATAGGGAAGTGCAGTTCTAGGGCAGTCGGATCAAGGAAGAAGGGGTGTGATACAGGGAAGGATGGAAAGAAAACACAAAGTGGTGCATTACTCAGCTGTCTACTTCTTCATGAGATAGAAAGAGACATAGCCAGTCACTTACCCACATGGGCTATCTCTTCAAAGGCTGTACAGAATACAGGTATTAAAGAATAGTCTAATGGAATGAGGAATGAAAAGGGACATTGCTAATGGTTGCTGGTTCCTGTTCATCTCCTGTCTTTTACTGGCCAAAGTTTGCTTCATCTCCTCTACACTTCTGTCTTGTGGCACTTTGCACATTTTTAAAATTTTTCAAAATTTCTTTCTATCTTCTCCTTTTTGGACTCTATTTATACATATATCTGGCTGTCTGATGTTTCCCACAGTTTGCTAATATGCCTTTCAATTTTTATAGCTGTTTATCTCTCTGTGATTTATTTTGGGTAATTTCTACCGTTATGTCTTCAAGTTCACTAATCTTTCCTTTTGCAATGTCTAATCTGTGATTATTTTTCCTATCCTGTGCATTTTTTATATCTCAGACATTATAGTTTTCATCTCTAGAAGTTGGATTTGGGTATTTGTTTATAAGTCCCTACTTAACATATTCAATCTTTCCTCTAGCTTTGTGAATATATGGAATAAGTATCTATTTCAATGTCCTTATCTAGCCTATATCATTTGTGCCATTTCTAGATGAGTTTTGATCGATGTTTCTCATCATTATGGGTTACATTTTCCTACTTTTTTGAAAGGTTGGTAATTTTGATTGTATGCCAGATATTATAAATTTTAACTTGTTGGGCGCTGGATCATTTTTTTCTCTAAAATTATTCCTTGATTTTGTTTTCAGGCATGAGTAAATTGCTTTGAAACACTGTGATACAAGTCTAACTGATGCTTCTAGTTCCTCACATACCCCCACAAAAGATGTAGTAGGACTGGGTTAGGTACCTGTGTCCAGGGTCCCCAAGTTACCCCAAGGTTCTATGATTTGCTAGGAGAACTCCCAGGACTCAGCATATGTCATACTCACAGGTAAGATTTATTACAGCAGAAAGATAGAAATCAAAGTCAACAAAACGAAAAGCCACATAGGGTGAAGTCTGAAGGAAATAAGGTATAAGCTTCTAAGGATCTTCTCTTACTGGAGTCACACAGAACATGCTTGATTCTTCTACTAACAAGTTGTGACAACACTTGTGAATGTTATCTACCAGGAAAGCTCATTAGAGACTAACTGCCCGAAGTTTTTGTTGGGGGCTGGTCACATAGGCAGCCTTTGCCTGACAAGTACCAAGATTCAAGACTCCCAGAAGGAAAGCATGTGTTCAGTATAAACCACATCATTTGGATGAGTGGTTCAGGCACAATGAGGCATTCTTATCAGGGAATGGTGGGAACTCTCATGAAATCCAAGGGCCAACCTTGTAAGCAGGAATGTTAAGGATAAACAGTCTCAGGCCTGCTATATTAACTGATCTGCACATAGCATCTTCTACTCCTCCTGTAAACCTACTTGTTCAAATGCCTGTCTCCCACAGACTGTAATCTCTGTGAGCAAAGAAGAAAGGCAGACTGAGCTCCATGAGAAAAGAAGAAACTATTTCTATTTTGTTCAATATTGTGTCTCCTGTGCCTAGCATAAAGCTTAGTATAAAGTAGATGCTCAATAAATACTTCTTAAATGAAGACAAAGGGTTAATATTGTGAGAATATATAGAACTCTTAAAGCTATAAAGAAAAATGGGCAAATGACATAAATATTCACTAGTAAGCAAATATATTTAAATTTAAAAATTGATATTTTTTTCACGTATTAAAGTGACAAAAGTTAAAAGTTAATACACAAAGAGTGTGATTAAATAGTAACTGTTATACATTGCTGACAAGAATATATAAGTTATATAAATAAACAATTTAGTAATATGTGTCAAGAGTGTTAAAATGTTCATAATTATGTCTTAGAAAATTCCACTTAGAGTACTTTATTAAAATAAACTAATCAAGAGATGAAAAAGACAATAGATAAAAATGTTAATTGCAGCATTATTTATAATGGCAAATATCTGCAAACATCGTAAATGTTCAATGATAGGGGAAGGTTAAAAAAATGATGGGATATAAATACAATGAGATATTAAGAAGTCAACTATAGATTACTTTCCATAAATATTTTTTGACATGGAAAAACACTGAGGATTATTAAGTGAAAAACTAAGAACTGCCAACAGTTAATACATTTTGATCCAAATTCTGTTAATATATATGTGCATTTACATATGTAAATATGTTTTATTTTAAAATATAATAAATTTGAGTTATGTAGGCTAAAATATTAGTAATTATTACTTTTGAAGCGTTTATTTTATGGGGTCACTGGTCTTTTTCTCTTTTGATTTTTATGTGCTTTCTAACACACACACACTTGCATGCATATACTTCCATACAAATAAACATGTATATTCTAATTTGTTTTATTATTTGATCATTGACCAGTAACTGCTGTTGGTAGAAGGAGTCCTTGTTAGACAGCATATATGAAGCACACAAATGAAAATAAAGTATACATGTAAACATGAAAGGACCAACTCTCACTAAAGACATTGGGGGAAGTCACTGATCCTTAGCTGGTACTTATCTAGTATTACTCACCATAATCAATATTTCATTCAGAGATGCATTTTTAACAGTATAATTGTTTTATTTCGGTAATTAAATACTTTTTTCATCTCTTCTTTCTATTCCCTTCCTTTATGATCTTAGGGTTATTTATGTCTGTTTCTGAAGCCTGGTATATTAAGGTATTCACAATATATTTTATATTGCCTTTGAGATTTTGATTTTACTATCTTTCATATTTTAAGTTTTAAAGTATTTGCTTTCAAAATATGAGTGAAATGTGCAATCATCAAAGGTTAATTTTCTCCAGTCTGAAAGTTTGAATACTCTGAATATTTACATAGGATTAAATGATGTGGGGACACACACACACACACACACACACACAAACACACAAACACACACCCACACCTTGTAATTCTGGCTCCAAAACCCTCATAATGCTGGCTATGTAACTTGATAACAAATGATTTATTAAAAAGAATCTTCCCTGACAAGCTGTATCCTCTGCAACATGTCATTTTCATTCTGATTATAATGTTTGCATTTCATTCAAACCATTATAGACAACAGATGTTTTGATTAGTGAAGCTGGGATGGCAAATTATCTCCAAAACCTGGTTTCCTCTCTGTCTTGATTTGGGTTCTTCCTAAAGCAATCCCTGAGCCAAGGATTTGGGGGCAAGTAAATTATTTGGGAGGGAAGCCCAGGAGACTCAGTGAGGACTGGGGAGTAAGATAAAGAAGCAGGTGTTAATTATCAGCCTACTTCTGAGGGCAACCAGAGCTCATTCTCACTGAAGACCCTTTGAGACCTGTGTGGAACATGCCTCAGAAATATCCCACTGAATGTAAATTGGTGCAGCCACTATGGAAAACAGCATGGAGGTTCCTCAAAAGAATAAAAATAGAGTTGTCATATGATCTAGCAATCCCATTCCTGCGCATATATCTGGACAAAACTATGATTAAAAAAGATACACACACTCCTATGTTCATAGCAGCACTATTCACAATAGCCAACACATGGAAACAACGTAAATGCCCACTGATAGATGAATGGATAAAGAAGATGTGGTACATGTATACAATGTAATACTACTTAGCCATTAAAAAGAATGAAATGATGCCATTTGCAGCAACATGGATGCAACTAGAGATTATCTTACTAAGTGAAGTCAGAAAAAGAAAGACAAATACCATATGATACCACTTATATGTGGAATCTAAAATATGACACAAATGAACATATCTATGAAAGAGAGAGAGACTCATAGACATATAGAAAAGACTTGTGGTTGTCAAAGGGGTGTGGAGAAGGGATGGATTGGGAGTTTAGGATTAGCTGATGCAAATTATTATATATAGAATGGATAAACAAGGTCCTACTGTATAACACAGGGAACTATATTCAATATCCTGTGATCCATAATGGAAAAGAATATGAAAAAGAATATATATATATATACAGTTATATATGTATATAACTGAATCATTTTGCTGTACGGCAGAAATTAACACAACACTGTAAATCAACTATACTTCAACAAAATAAATTAAAAAAAAAGAAATGCCCCATTTAAGGACAAGTAAGCTGGGTATGAAATCTATTTATCCATGAATACTTCTCTGTCACTGCTTCAGGGTCACCCCAGGGACATTAACTTTCAGGCGTTTCCAGCTATCCTCAAGAGCGGTCTGCGGATGGCCACAGGCAGAGAGAAGCAGAAGATGCTCTGTGGGTGGGAGCTGTCTGCAGGAGACAGAAGCACTGACCACATCCTCTGTGTGGATCAAGATGTGGTGCATGAGAAGAAGTAACACTTTGGCTACTTCTCTTTTACAGAGACTTTATGGCCAAGAGTCACTAGCTCTGACTGTGGCTCAGCACTAAGGAGCCCTGTGATTTTGAGCCAGTTACAGAACCTCCCCAAACCTCTGTTTTCTCATCTGAACAAGGGTTTTGTTAGAAAAAGTATGTGAAACTTAGCAATAGGCAAATGGATTACTACACATTCCTACACTGTAGCTCTGAGTTTGATTTTCTATTGACTAAGCTATTTTACCACTTTGGAGGGGGCAGATGGTAGTTTTAAAATCTTGTAGCTGCGAAACTCTCCTGTCTAAGCCAACATAGACTTGTCATTTGTGAAAAAGATGGACGAGCAGGTAGTGGGGCACAGACATGCCCACCTCCAAGCCTCTTAAGAAAAGGCAAGTGACCTGTCTTGCTCCTTGATGTTCTCTAATCCCCAGGCCCCTTCTGGCTCTTTTTTGCTTCCAAAGCCCTCTTTTATAGAAGAGAAAAGTGGAAACAGAGACCACCCACATGAAGAAGCGAGGGCTATTTATTCAGAATTTGCTATACAAAGGAGTCAGCCACCATCACTTGAATTTGGCAGAGACTGAAACGCAGGCAAAGGAGTGGGACAGCTTTATAGTGGAGAAAGGGAAGGCTTCAGGTGTGCCCTGATGGAAGATGTTGGCGTGGCGATGCCGAAGGCAGGGTAGCCACAAACAGGGCAGCCTATGTGATTGCTTTGGGGAGCATAATTAGCTTTCTCCTTTTGGTCCTAAGTTGGAAACGGAGGCAAATATTAGAGAGTCTGTCACTTATTAAGTACTGACTGTGTGGGACCGATTGCTACAGAAAATGTGGTTTGGCTTCCTGGACCGGTTGCTGCAGATTGTGGCTCACAATTCTAAATATTTTTATATATGGTCTGGCATTGTCCATTTGTTTATTCAGTCTCTCAAAACTGAGACTTCAGTGTATTAAGTTGTTTGAGGTTCCACACATAGTGGCTAAGGTAAGACTCCATATTTCCTGTGAATTCCAAGCTTAGCTTCACTGTAAAAAGTTGAAGTTTCTTTCCGTTAGGAAGTAACACAGGTCCCCAAGATCTAGCAAGTAGCAACAACTAGGAGGGCTTGGCCGAAGGACTGCAGAGGTCAGCATGAGTAATCCCAAGGCCTTCCCCAAATTGAGACTTCAAAAAGGCAATAAGGAAAACTGAGGGGCTGATTGAAGATGGCAAAAGTTTTGGTATTTACATGACTTCAGAAACCCCAGGGTACTAGAACCCATGAGAATGAAGGTTATATCTCCATTTATACTTGGATATTTCACACTGGATAAGCCACGTTCTTTCCTCAAGAATCTGTAAACAGCCAGCCCTTCAAATCAGAGCTGGGCTTCTCCCCTTATCTGAGAACAGCATTACCAGCAGAACATAAGTAGCTATTGCCATGAGGATGGATTGAAAGACTCTTTGATCAGCCATTCCACTCACGTGAGCCTATCCCTAAACCAGGGATGGTAACGAAAGTAATTTAACATACATTTATAATTAATTTGTTACACTTTTCCTGCTGTTGGCAAATCATACTATTTTAGAAAAGTTCATGGAATTAATCTCCCAGAAGAGAGATGAGATGGAAAGCCTGTAGGAGTAAATTGTTCTGTTTACTTCCAAACATGTGAGTTTTAAGAGCCAATTTGGCTATAGGTCAGGGTTAATTTAGTGTTTCAAATTTGTCTTTTAGAAAACTGTATAAAGTCAAAGATTTTCTTCTTCCCACCAGATTAACAGGAGGCCTGCAGTAAAGAAAACCATCTTTCTTCTCAAATGGTTCCTATGATCTGGTAAGGGAGTAGATAATAAGTTTTCTTTTTTAACATGAAGATCATATATAGGTAAGATATGCTATAAAAATATGTTCTTTATTGAACTGTATCTTGAGAATAAAGAGAATATCGTGCATTCCTGGTATGGGTATTTCTTAAATGACTTAGAAAACAAAGGCACACGCTCATTAAATTTAGAAGTGACCAAAATTTTGTCACACTGTTAAGTAAGGAGACCAACTCATCCTAGCTTGTCTCAGACTTTCCTGGTTGTAGCACTGAAAGTCTTGTGTCCTAAGAAACTCCTGTAGTCCTGGGCAAACTGGGATGACTGGTCAGCCTACCTAAGATTTCAGAAGATTTGCGTTTAAACAGATTCAGTTTGGAAAAATGAGGAATGGTGTAAAATGGAATTTAGTCAGGGCTAGTCCTAGGCTGTGTCCTTCAGGATAGAAAATAGGTTTCTAAGATACGGGGTAGGGAAAAATTAACTGGAGAAATATAGGGATTGGAGAGATTGCAAACTGCACAAGATTCCCAGAATTGGAGACATGAAGAAATCATTTAAGAGTAACCCCTCATTTAATGTCCAGCTAGCAATCCAAGGCAAGACAGGACTTAGATTCTGTGACACTCTTGTCTGCTTATTCTATCCCATTAGATTTTTTGGTTTGTTTCTAAGAACATCTAGAACAGTGGTTCTCAAAGTGTGTTGCCTAAACTAGCAGCAATGACACCACTTGAACCCTTACCAGAAATGCAAATTCTCAGGCTCCAGAGTTATGAATCTGAAACTCTGGGGGAGCAGCAGAAATCTGCATTTTACCAAGCCCTCCAAGTGATTTCGATGAGTGCTAACTGTTGAGAATCAAAGATTGAGACCAATCCTTCCTACATAAAACATGACAATTTTAAATATAGAATGTGGGGCAAATGGATGAGGTTACTTGGGGCCGTATCAAGGGGCTAAAATGTCACTTTCTCAGGATTCAGGGATAATATTTTGGCACAGCAGATGGGAAGGGAATAGATGGCTAAATCTACTTCACCCACATGCCTGTCACTCTTTACCACCTGTGATACCAGCTAATAACCAGGAACCAATAACTAGTAACCGATAACAGACTCTTCCCTGTTTCTGATGCTCGTCAAGATGCCAGGAAACAGATGACTTCAAAATTCCTTTGTACAAACAAACCATAAAAACTGAGGCAACCTAAATAATAGATCTTTGCTTCAACCAGGTTACCAGAAACAGACACCCTAAATCCTAGGGCATCCTGTGAATGAATTCAGTCAAGGGAAAGTGAAGAATGGACCAGTAGAACAGTCGAGTCATATCCTGGTTTTGATCCAAATTATATCACATCCTTTTCTGTTTAATCTAATAGATTCTCTCTTGTGTTTTAAAGAAAAGAGTTTGAGTCTGTCATCTTTTTCAACATCCAAAGGAGACTTTACCTCAAGTGTCTGAAAGGAGGCATTATGCTCATCAACAAAGCTAGATCTTCAGCCCACTGACAACCAGCAACCAAGGCAGGAGTCTGGCAGTGAGTCCTCAATGCCCCAAAGAGCCACGAATTGGGACAACAGCTCAACAGCACTCTCAATTCCTTGTTGTAAGAATCTCAACTTCATGGAGGAATAAATTATTTGAATGAACTAATTTGTAATTGATGATGGATGATGTCAATACATTAACCAGTATGTTTATATGAGGAGTCGTGTCAAAAAATACTTAGCCTTAAACTAAAAATTTAGATATTCTCACATTGAAAAGTATCCAGAAATATATTGAAAACTTCAACAACCACAGCTGACATCTTCTAGAGAGGCCCCCATTTATTTAGCACATGGCTTTGTGAAGATGTCTGTATCTCAGCAACAAAACAGAAACTTTCCCCAATTTAAAGAAGCATTTAGGGCCATTTGAAATCATTCAGCTATGAACTAAATTAGACAAAGAATGTCTGTCCAACTAGGAACAACTTCCAAAGCATTCTTTTCTTTTCAAATCATCAAAACAGTATTTTCAAAGTCTCAATAGAGCACATGCATCTTCTAGTAGGCGCACTGTTTTGTCATCCAAGTTAATTCAATTGTGAGATAACTACTTCCATAACTTTTGCCTTTTCAAATTAAGGAGGCATGGTCATTGCCTTTGAGTGGCCCTAACATTGAAGACTTAATAGAAGGTCAAAGAGGTACACAGGTGAAAAAACAGATCAATTTCCACAAAAGAGCTGAATTCCAAAGCTATGCTTATGTTTAATTATGGTCTTTAACCAACATTTTTCTTACTTGGGGCGGGGGGGGGGTATTTTTTAATGGGTGTAGCGTTGATAAAGAATAGTTTCGGTAGGAATGTGGTTTTATTTAAAATAATACTTTAGGATATAGAAATTAATAAGCATATGGAACTCCAGGACAATTTTAACTTCAAACTTGTCTCCTAGAAATAAGCAATAGAGCAACAGCCAGCAAATGCTATGCTATCCAGAATTCATCCTACAGATACATGCCAGGTGCATGTGCCTGCCTGGTGTAATCTGAGGGTCTCTAACACTTTCTGCCTTCTCTTTAATGACTATGCCTGTATCTGAATTTTTACTCTGTGTGTGTGTGTCAGAGAGACAAAGAGAGAGAGAGAGAGAGAGAGAGAGATGGGAGAGACAGAGAAATGGGAGAGGGAAAAGGAGGGAGGGGGAGCACACCTTGAAAATGAGCTTTTTCTTCCACAATGCAAAAATGCCTGGGAGGATTTTTACTGAAAGTAATTTTAAATAAAGTATGGTCAACTTATTAGAGTTGACCTCCTTTCCGAGAGAGAGACCAGGGTTAAAGGGAAAGACCTCCAGTAACGGAGGGAGGAAAGGTGATCAAAAAGCCGATTTCTTAATGTTGTTCAGGGTCTGAACTAACTAGGTACCCCCAAACTAGCGGAAGGCATTAGATGTTTTCATAAGGCAGTTTATCCAAGTAAGATGGCAACTACAATGCTGACGATTGATGATGAAGCTATAATAGTATTAAATGTTCATTGAGCACGGATTACGTACCAGGAAATACACTGGTTCGTTGTTCATTTCAATCTTTTAACTTTCCAAAATAAACTATTACTCCAATAAAAGATCAGGAAACAGAGATATAGAAGCAATAAATACTCCATGTACATGAGAAGTACTTGGTAAAACTAAGAAATGACTTGATGCTTTGAACGAATACAACTCTACTGCTCCACCCAAAGCCAAGACCTCCCCTCCCCCTGGGCTGTGGTCCTGCTCAGGGAGCATGAGTTGACTGCCTGAGGTGTTGAGACGAAATTTCAAAGGCCCACAGTTAACAGGAGTTAATTTTCCTTTGAGTCAGAACATACCCCAATTCGAGGGAGGGTGGTTCCTCAAATGGGCAGGACTCTGCTCTCCTCAAAAATTCCAAACTACTCATAAAGCCCTTGATTCAATCCAGAGCTCAGAGAGTTTGCTCTGCCTCTGGCCCTCTTCCAAGAAGCTATTTACTGGTTCTTCAGATCTGACCTAATTTGGAGACAGGCAGCATGGTTCCCTGGAATGGTTACCTCTGAGGTCGGCCTTCAGAACAGAGCTCATTTTGCACCTCTCTCAGACAATCACACACCACAGGTCTCTAGTTCACAGACATATGGATAGTATTTTACCGGGAACAGCAAAAAATGGATAGTTGAAGCAATGTTTGGAAACAGCTTAGGCAAAAACTTCAGATGGATGATTCAATGGTCTCATTAGCCAAGTAACTATCCAACTCTTGACTCTTCTATACCTTGACAAATTGGTTTTTAAACAATTGAATCCACAGGGAGTGTATACACCATTGGGAAAAAGGTAAACAACCCAGGGGCAGTATGTCTCTGAAAAGAAATGTCAGTGCCCAAATCCAGAAGCATAACACTTGGAGGCTTGAATAAAACCATCCTCAATTCCAAGGGGCCACAGTCAGATGTATTATCTTTAGGTCTTTGAAGGAGAATTCCTATTACCAGATGCAAGTTGGGAGCAGAAAATTCCTTCCTTTCTATTAATCCGAGCTCTCCCATCATCTGAGGCTTACAACCACCTGGGGATTCTTGCAGAGTGGGATGGAAGAGGTGCAGAAAGGCTACAATGCCTGATTCAAGGTTTACACTCCTCCCTCTGAATGAACCCAATCCTTTTTCCCACAAGTGTGCTATGAAGAATAACTAATGAAGGATCATAAACCACCCAGACAACTTAAGAGTGTAGCATAAGTGATGAATCCTATTTTTCTCTCATGGCTTTCTTTCCATTTTATATAGAGCACTGAGAGTCTGCGTTTTACGTCTGTGCTCCGTTATGTGATCCTTACGGCTTTCTGCAGGTTAACAGATGCCCTTCCTCAGCTAATACACACGTCGGGGCCCCACATGCCCGTGTTCCATGGAGACTGCTTTTATAGATGAGGTGACTGCCTATGATTCCACCTCCTGTGGTAATGACCTTGTAACTTCTGAATATGTGAAGTACAAGCTAATGAGAAGCAGGCCCCCAAATGTATCTCTGCTCCGCAGAAACAGCTGTTAAGCACAAGGCAAATCCAGAACAGTTTTGAATTGGGTGTCTGTCACTGTCGGAGTCAAGGCCAAGGTTTCTCCAGAATCCATTTGGAGTCAAAGAGAACACTGCTTGGGGCTAACTACCTTGTTAAACAACAGGAGAGTCTCAGAACATCATATAAACATAAATTCACTCAGTCTTCTGTGTAGGGAAGTACAGAGCGCAGTCAATGAGTCACAGAAGCCATTTGCTGGGGAATCAGGTAAACAACCACCTGTGTAACCTCAGGGTTACAACCTTCAGAGTGGAAAGGAAAGGTAATAGGGTCCCTTTCCTGACTAGCTGATTGTTAACAGGAGCCCAAAAGAATGGATGAAACAGCTCTTTGTTTCAGCTTCCAGGAGTTTATTTCAAATTGGATAGAGGCCACAGGAGGGATGAGGGATGTCTCTTCTATGCTATGAAATTCGTTCCAGCTCTGTAATAACTTATGAGGATTTTGTTTAAATCTACACTATCACTTCTGGTTTCACCTTAGACATGGAAAGAACTTGGGAATCAACACTCTCGTTATTACAACAGGAAAAATATGGGCAAAATGAAAACCAGTGATTTTTGCTTGACCCATCAGAGTACTGAAGTTGCAGGGCAAACTGTCATGTCAAAATATGGGGAGACAGGGCTGCTCAGAGGGGTACAGCTGAGACTGGCTTATCTGGAACAGAAACTGCTAGAGCCATAAACTGGGAAGAACATTTAAATGGAAAGTGTGATGAGTTGCTGGAGGCTGAGTGTAGACCAGCGTGAGAGGGAGAAACTCCTGGGGGCCACAGTCTTAGAGGGGGCCCAAACCCTTCCTTGGCTTTTACATCTAGGAATCTACCAGGTTCTCACAGTGAAGATCCAAGAAAGATATCCTGGTGGCTCTGGAAGGGGTAGAGGAAGAATAATCTTTGTGAAATATGTCCAGAGCCTTCCACATAACAAGCAAAGGTCTGTGATCCATGGGAAAATATTTGCCAGAGTCTTATCCCAGTTGGGATAAGGTTTTTTTTCTCAACCCTCTTTAGCCTTTCTGTCTCACCTAAGGGGAAATGTAAAGTCAATGTTGGTCAGGCTTTAAGGAAAGAGACTGGAAACATTTTAGCCAGGGAAGAAAGTAGGAGACAGGAGACAAAAAGCTATACCACAGGAGACACACTAGTGAAAGGCACAGTCCTAGTCACAGCCCACTAAAGCACTGAGATTTAACTGGAAGGTTACAGAATACTTCCCCTCCCCACACCATATCACCACACTAACAAAGCTCTGGTATTATAATAGGGGATTACAGTTGAAAGAGTTGTAAGACACAGATTCTCTCTGAGTAGGAGAACTTAGGAAAACCTAAAGTCAAGAGGGGAGACTCAGACAAGGACACTAGAGGAATCTGAAGCTTCTGGCATCTATAGGTACATCAAACTTTAAACACAGCCTAATTCCTGGCCAGTTTAACATAAATCCTCACACACTAAAGGCCAATTTATGTCAATTTTTTTTACCTGGTACAATACATCCAGCTTTCAACAAAAAGTTATAAGGCATTTCAAAAGGCAAACCAAAAAAATAAATAAGTAAAAAAAAATTAAAAAGAAGCCAAAAAACCACAGTCTGAAGAGACAAAGGAAGTCTCAGAAGCAGACTCACATCTAACATACATACATACTCACATCTGGAATTATCAAACAGGAATGTAAAATAACTATGATTAAGATGCTAATGGCTCTAATGGAAAAGTAGACAACATGCAAGGGCATATGTGTAATATAAGAACAGAGATGGAAATTCTAGGAAAGAACAAAAAGGAAATGGTAGAAATCAAAAACGCTGTAACAGAAATGAAGAATGTCTTCCACGAGGTGACAAAAAAATTCAGTGACATTGAAGATAGATCAAGAGAAGGTTCCCAACCAGAAATACAGAGAGAGAGAGAGACAGAGAGACAGAGAGACAGAGACAGAGACAGACAGAGAGAAAGAGAAGGAAAAGAAAACATAGTGTCGAAGAAATATGGGGCAATTGCAAAAGTTGTAATGTATGTGTATTTGTAATTCTAGAATGGAAAAAAGAGACAATGGAGAAGAAATATTTGAAGTAATAAAGGTTGAGAACTCTCTCTCTTCCTCTCCACCTCTCCAAGTTAACGCACCAAGGAAAGGCCATGTGAGCACACAGAGAGAAGGTGGCCATGTGCAAACCACGGAGAGAACCCTCACCAGCAACCGAATTGGCCACAACCTTGTTCTTGGACTTGCAGTCTCCAGAGCTGTGAGAAAATAAACTACTGTTGTTCAACCCACTGATCTACAGTATTTTGCTATGGCAGTCAGAACAGATGAATATAGTGCTGAAATTTAAAAAAAAGTCCAGTTAGAATTCTATACCTAGTGAAATTATCTTTTATCAGTGAAGGAGATATCAGATAAACAGAAACTAAGGGAGTTCAACAGAAGCTCTGCCCTTCAAGCAATGTCAAAAGAACTTCAGGTAGGAGAAAAATGATACAGGTCAGAAAACTGGAACTCCATAAAAAAGGAATAGCATTAAAGAGGAATAAAAAAAGGCAAAATAAAATATTTTATATTTCTCCTTTTTCATTTGTTCTAAAAGATAATTATGTGTTTAAGGTGAAAATAGCCAGGACATGGAAGCAACCTAAGTGTCCATCGACAGATGAATGGATAAATATGATGTGGCACATATATACAATGGAATATTACTCAGCTATAAAAAGAAATGAGGGGCTTCCCTGGTGGCGCAGTGGTTGAGAATCTGCCTGCTAATGCAGGGGACATGGGTTCGAGCCCTGGTCTGGGAAGATCCCACATGCTGCGGAGCAACTAGACCCGTGAGCCACAATTACTGAGCCTGTGCGTCTGGAGCCTGTGCTCCGCAACAAGGGAGGCCGCGATAGTGAGAGGACCATGCACCACGATGAAGAGTGGCCCACACTTGCCACAACTAGAGAAAGCCCTTGCACAGAGACGAAGACCCAACACAGCCATAAATAAATAAATAAATAAATAAAATTAAAATCTCAAGCTAAAAATTTGTTGTTAAAAAAAAATGGTTAAGATGGTACATTTAAAAAAAAAAAAAAAAGAAACGAAATTGAGTTACTTCTAGTGAGGTGGATGGACCTAGAGACTGTCATACAGAGTGAAGTAAGTCAGAAAGAGAAAAACAAATACCATATGCTAACACATATATATGGAATCTAAAAAAAAAAAAAAAAAGGTTCTGAAGAACCTAGGGGTGGGACAGGAATAAAGATGCAGACATAGAGAATGGACTTGAGGACATGGGGAGGGGGAAGGGTAAGCTGGGACGAAGTGAGAGAGTGGTATGGACATATATACACTACCAAATGTAAAATAGATAGCTAGTGGGAAGCAGCCACATAGCACAGGGAGATCAGCTCGGTGCTTTGTGATCACCTAGATGGGTGGGACAGGGAGGGTGGGAGGGAGATGCAAGAGGGAGGAGATATGGGGATATATGTATATGTACAGCTGATTCACTTTGTTATAAAGCAGAAACTAACACACCATTGTAAAGCAATTATACTCCAATAAAGATGTTCCAAAAAAAAAAGAAAACAGCAACAATGTATTGGTTAATTTTAGCAGATGGATAAGTGAAATAGTTGATAACAATGTCATAAGAAAAGGGAGGGAGGGATTGGCAATATTCTGTTACGATGTACCTGCACTACATGTGATGTGGTATCATGGTATTTGAAAGTGGACTTACATTCACTAAAAGTGTATATTGTAAATTTAAGGTAACAATTAAAATTTTTAAAAAGAAGTATAGCTCATATTCCAAGAGAGAAGATAAAATGGAATTATAAAAATGCTCAATTAAAACCAGGAAAGGCAGGAAAATAGGAGGGAAAAATAAAGAATAAGTGCAATGAATAGAAAACAGAGACATGGTAGATATTAATCCAACCATAGCAACAATTACTTCAAGTGTGAATGGTCTATAAACACCAATTAAAAACAGAGACTGTCTTGTTAGGAGAGTAAATCCTAAGAGTCCTCGAGTCGTCACAAGTTCTCATTACATTGCTGTTATTCTTTTTTATTCCTTTTCTTTTTATTGTATCTATATGAGATGACGTATGTTAACTAAACCTGATTTTTTCACAATATATGTAAATCAAACCATCATGCTGTGTACTTTAAACTTACAAAATGATGTATGGCAATTATGTGTCAATAAAACTGGGGAAAAACCCCCAGAGATTGTGACTGTAGATATAAAAACATACTCCAACTATATGTTGTTAGATACCCATTTTATGGATAAAGACTCAGGTTAAAAGAAAAGGCATGGAGAAAGATATATGAAACGACTACCAATCAAAAGAAAGCTATAGTGGCTAAATTAATTTCAGACCAGACATACTTGAGAACAAGAATAATTATCAAGGATAAAGAGGGGTGTTACATACTTATAAAAGGGACAATTATCCAAGAAGACATGACAATCTTAAATGTACATACACCTACAAAGAGAGTATCAAGATATATGAGGTAAAAACTGAAAAGAACTCTTAAGAAAAAGAGATAAATTCACCATTCTAGTAGGTGCCTCCAAAACCTCTGTCTGTAAGTGATAGACCAAGCAGGTAGAAAACCATGAGGATAGAGACAATCTGAACCATCAATCAACTTGGTCTAATTGATATTTATACAATAATCCATCCAAAAATAGCAGAATGTACATCCTTTTCAAGCACATATGGAGAATTCGCCAAAACAAACCACATTCTAGGGCACAAAACACATCTTCACAGATTTAAAATAATAGAGTTTATACAAAATACATCATCAGACAACAATGGAATTAAACTAGGAATCAATAACATGAAGATATCTGAAAACTCCCCAAATATCTGAAAGTTAACACATTTTAATTTTATTTATTTTATTTTTTATTGAGGTAACACTGATTTATAACATTATATAAGTTTCATGTGTACAACATTATATTTCTACTTCTCTATGCCTGGCAACATGCTCACCACCAAAATTTCATTTTCCATCTGTCACCATATAGTTGATCCCCTTTACCCTTCCCCCTACCTCTTCCCCTCTGGAAACCACTACTCTATTCTCTGTATCTCTGTGTTTTAAACAATACATTTAAAAATCAATCATAAGTCAAAGAAAAAGTTTCAGGAGAAATCTCAAAACTATTTGGAAATGAATGAAAGTGAAAATACAACTTATCAAAACATATGGGATACATATGAAAGTAGTTCTTAGAGGGAAATTTTTAGCATTAAATGCATGTATTAGAATAGGAGCACCTAACATCTATAACCTAAAGTTCTGCCATAGAAAACTAGAGAAAGGAGTGCAGTTTAAATCTAAAGCAAGCAGAAAAAAGAAATAATAAAAATTAGAGCAAAAACCAATGAAAGTGAAAACACAAAACAATAGAGAAAATCAATGAAATTAAAAGCTAGTTCTTAGGAAAAAAATCAATAAAATTGATAAACCTCTAGCCAGGCTAACTAAGAAAAAAGAGGAGAGTAGATACCAATTACAACATCAGAGATGAGAAAAGGTACATCACTATTGACCTCCTGGACATTTACAAGATAATAAAGAAATGCTATGAACAGCTCTACACCCACAAATTTGTTAACTTAGATGAAACAGACCAATTTCTCAAAAGATACAAAATATCAAAATGCATATGGACAAATAGATAACCAGAATAGCCCTATATCTATTAAATAACTTGAATAAATAATTAATAGCCTTCTAAAAAAAGAAAGCTGGATCCAGATGTTTAATAGTAAATTTGACCAAACATTTAATGTAAAAATTATACCAATTCTCTACAATTTCATCTCTTCCAGAAAATAGAAGCAGAGGGAACACTTCTGAAATATTCTGGTTCCAGCATTGCCCTAATACCAAAACGAGGTAAAGACATTAACCAAGAAAGGAAAACTACAGACCAATATCTTAGATGCAGAGTCCTCAACAAAATATTAACAAATTGAATACATATTTATAAACACATATAGGTACAAATACATTTGTATAAATGTCATAAATCAAGTTGGATTTAGTCTGGGTATGCAAGCCTGGTTCAACATTCAAAAATTACTTAAACTAACTGATCATATCGACACACTAAAGGAGAAAGATCATACGATCATATTAATTGATGCTGAAAAAGCATTTGACAAAATCGAACATTAAGTCATCAAAAAATAACTCTCAGCAAACTAGGAATAGAGTTTCAACTTAATCAGTAACAGCTCTAAAAAAGCTACAGCTAACAGCATACTTAATAGTGAGAGACTGCACCACCAGAGGGCAGACAGCAGAAGCAAGAAGAACTACAATCCAGCAGCCTGTGGAACAAAAACGACATTCACAGAAAGATAGACAAGATGAAAAGGCAGAGGGCTATGTGCCAGATGAAGGAACAAGATAAAACCCCAGAAAAACAACTAAGTGAAATGGAGATAGGCAATCTTCCAGAAAAAGAATTCAGAATAATGATAGTGAAGATGATCCAGGACCTCAGAAAAAGAATGGAGGCAAAGATCGAGAAGACGCAAGAAATGTTTAACAAAGATCTAGAAGAATTAAAGAACAAACAAACAGAGATGAACAATACAATAACTGAAATGAAAAATAAACTAGAAGGAATCAATAACAGAATAACTGAGGCAGAAGAACGGATAAGTGACCTGGAAGACAGAATGGTGGAATTCACTGCTGCTGAACAGAATAAAGAAAAAAGAATGAAAAGAAATGAAGACAGCTTAAGAGACCTCTGGGACAACATTAAACGCAACAACATTTGCATTATAGGGTTCCCAGAAGGAGAAGAGAGAGAGAAAGGACCCGAGAAAATATTTGAAGAGATTATAGTCGAAAACTTCCCTATGGGGAAAGGAAAAAACATGGGAAAGGAAATAGCCACCCAAGTCCAGGAAGCGCAGAGTCCCATACAGGATAGACCCAAGGAGAAACATGATGAAACACATAGTAATCAAACTGGCAAAAATTAAAGACAAAGAAAAATTATTGAAAGCAGCAAGGGAAAAATGACAAATAACATATAAGGGAACTCCCATAAGGTTAACAGCTGATTTCTCAGCAGAAACTCTACAAGCCAGAAGGAAGTGGCATGATATACTTAAAGTGATGAAAGGGAAGAACCTACAACCAAGATTACTCTACCCAGCAAGGATCTCATTCAGATTCGATGGAGAAATCAAAAGCTTTACAGACAAGCAAAAGCTAAGAGAATTCAGCACCACCAAACCAGCTCTACAAAAAATGCTAAAGGAACTTCTCTAAGTGGGAAACACAAGAGAAGAAAAGGACCTACATAAACAAACCCAGAACAATTAAGAAAACGGTCATAGGGACATACATATTGATAATTACCTTAAACGTGAATGGATTAAATGCTCCAACCAAAAGACACAGGCTCGGGCTTCCCTGGTGGCGCAGTGGTTGAGAATCTGCCTGCAAATGCAGGGGACACGGGTTTGAGCCCTGGTCTGGGAAGATCCCACATGCCGCGGAGCAACTGGGCCCCTGAGCCTGCACGTCTGGAGCCTGTGCTCCGCAACAAGAGAGGCCGCGATAGTGAGAGGCCTGCACACCGCAATGAAGAGTGGCCCCTGCTCGCCGCAACTAGAGAAAGCCCTTGCACAGAAACGAAGACCCAACACAGCTAAAAAAAAAAAAAAAAAGACACAGTCTCGCTGAATGGATACAAAAACAAGATCCATATATATGCTGTCTACAAGAGACCCACTTCAGACCTAGGGACACATACAGACTGAAAGTGAGGGTATAGAAAAAGCTATTCCATGCTAATAGAAATCAAAAGAAAGCTGGAGAAGCAATACTCATATCAGATAAAATAGACTTTGAAGTAAAGAATGTTACAAGAGACAAGGAGGACACTACGTAATGATCAAGGGATCAATCCAAGAAGAAGATATAACAATTATAAATATATATGCACCCAACATAGGAGCACCTCAATACATAAGGCAACTGCTAACAGCTCTAAAAGAGGAAATTGACAGTAACACAATAATAGTGGGGGACTTTAACACCTCACTTACACCAATGGACAGATCATCCAAACAGAAAATTAATAAGGAAACACAAGCTTTAAATGACACAATAGACTAGATAGATTTAATTGATACTTATAGGACATTCCATCCAAAAATAGCAGATTACACTTTCTTCTCAAGTGTGCACAGAACATTCTCCAGGATAGATCACATCTTAGGTCACAAATCAAGCCTCAGTAAAATTAAGAAAACTGAAATCATATCAAGCATCTTTTCTGACCACAACGCTATAAGATTAGAAATGAATTACATGGAAAAAAACGTAAAAAACACAAACACATGGAGGCTAAACAATATGTTACTAAATAATCAAGAGATCACCGAAGAAATCAAAGAGGAAATCAAAAAATACCTAGAGACAAATGACAATGAAAACATGACAATCCAAAACCTATGGGATGCAGCAAAAGCAGTTCTAAGAGGGAAGTTTATAGCTATACAAGCCTACCTCAAGAAACAAGAAAAATCTCAAATAAACAATCTAACCTTACAACTAAAGGAACTGGAGAAAGAAGAACAAACAAAACCCAAAGTTAGCAGAAGGAAAGAAACCATAAAGATCAGAGCAGAAATAAATGAAATAGAAAGAAAGAAAACAATAGCAAAGATCAATAAAACTAAAAGCTGGTTCTTTGAGAAGATAAACAACATTGATAAACCATTAGCCAGACTCATCAAGAAAAAGAGGGAGAGGACTCAAATCAATAAAATTAGAAATGAAAAAGGAGAAGTTACAACAGACACGGCAGAAATACAAAGCATCCTAAGAGACTACTACAAGCAACTCTATGCCAATAAAATGGAGAACCTGTAAGAAATGGACAAATTCTTAGAAAGGTATAACCTTCCAAGATTGAACCAGGAAGAAATAGAAAATATGAACAGACCAATCACAAGTAATGAAATTGAAACTGTGATTAAAAATCTTCCAACAAACAAAAGTCCAGGACCAGATGGCTTCACTGGTGAATTCTATCAAACATTTAGAGAAGAGATTAACACCCATCCTTCTCAAACTCTTCCAAAAAATTGCAGAGAGAGGAACACTCCCAAACTCATTCTATGAGGCCACCATCATCCTGATACCAAAACCAGACAAAGATACTACAAAAAAAGAAAATTACAGACCAATATCACTGATGAATATAGATGCAAAAATCCTCAACAAAATACTAGCAAACAGAATCCAACAACACATTGAAAGGGTCATACACCATGATCAAGTGGGATTTATCCCAGGGATGCAAGGATTCTTCAACATACGCAAATCAATGTGATACACCATACTAACAAATTGAAGAAGACAAACCATATGATCATCTCAATAGATGCAGAAAAAGCTTTTGACAAAATTCAACACCCATTTATGATAAAAACTCTCCAGAAAGCGGGCATGGAGGGAACCTACCTCAACATAATAAAGGCCATATACAACAAACCCACAGCAAACATCATTCTCAATGGTGAAAAAAGTGAAAGCATTTCCCCTAAGATCAGGAACAAGACAAGGATGTCCACTCTTGCCACTATTATTCAACATAGTTTTGGAAGTCCTAGCCACGGCAATCAGAAGAAAAAGAAATAAAAGGAATACAAATTGGAAAAGAAGAAGTAAAACTGTCACTGTTTGCAGATGACATGATACTACACATAGAGAATCCTAAAGATGCCACAAGAAAACTACTAGAGCTAACCAATGAATTTGGTAAAGTTGCAGGATACAAAATTAATGCACAGAAATCTCTTGCATTCCTATACACTAATGATGAAAAATCTGAAAGAGAAATTAAGGAAACACTCCCATTTACTACTGCAACAAAAAGAATAAAATAGCTAGGAATAATCCTATCTAGGGAGACAAAAGACCTGTATGCAGAAAACTATAAGACACTGTTGAAAGAAATTAAAGATGATACCAACAGATGGAGAGATATACCGTGTTCTTGGATTGGAAGAATCAATATTGTGAAAATGACTCTACTACCCAAAGCAATCTACAGATTCAATGCAATCCCTATCAAATTACCAATGACATTTTTTACAGAACTAGAACAAAAAAATCTTAAAATTTGTATGGAGACACAAAAGACCCCAAATAGCCAAAGCAGTCTTGAGGGAAAAAAACAGAGCTGGAGGAATCAGGCTCCCTGACTTCAGACTATACTACAAAGTTACACTCATCAAGACAATATGGTACTGGAACAAAAACAGAAATATAGATCAATGGAACAGAATAGAAAGCCCAGAGATAAACTCACGCACCTATGGTCAACTAATCTATGACAAAGGAGGCAAGGATATACAATGGAGAAAAGACAGTCGTGTCAATAAGTGGTGCTGGGAAAACTGGACAGCTACATGTAAAAGAATGAAATTAGAACACTCCCTAACACCATACACAAAAATAAACTCAAAATTTATTAGAGACCTAAATGTAAGACTGGACACCATAAAACTCTTAGAGGAAAACATAGGAAGAACACTCTTTGACATAAATCACAGCAAGATCTTTTTTGACCCACCTCCTAGAGTAATGGAAATAAAAACAAAAATAAACAAATTGGACCTAATGAAACTTAAAAGCTTTTGCACAGCAAAGGAAACCATAAACAAGACGAAAAGACAACCTTCAGAATGGGAGAAAATATTTGCAAATGAATCATCGGACAAAGGATTAATCTCCAAAATATATAAACAGCTCATGCAGCTCAATATTATAAAAACAAACAACCCAATCAAAAAATGGGCAGAAGACCTAAATAGACATCTCTCCAAAGAAGACATACAGATGGCCACGAAGCACAAGAAAAGATGCTCAACATCACTGATTATTAGAGAAATGCAAATCAAAGCTACAATGAGGTATCACCTCACACCAGTTAGAATGGGCATCATCAGAAAATCTACAAACAGCAAAGGCTGGAGAGGGTGTGGAGAAAAGGGAACCCTCTTGCACTGTTGGTGGGAATGTAAATTGATACAGCCACTATGGAGAACAGTATGGAGGTTCCTTAAAGAACTAAAAATAGAACTACCATACGACCCAGCAATCTCACTACTGGGTATATACTCAGAGAAAACCATAATTCAAAAAGACACATGCACCCCAATGTTCACTGCAGCACTATTTACAATAGCCAAGACATGGAAGCAACCTGAATGCCCATCGACAGATGAATGGATAAAGAAGATGTGGCACATATATATAGTGGAATATTACTCAGCCATAAAAAGGAACGAAATTGGGTCATTTGTAGAGACATGGATGCATGTAGAGACTGTCATACAGAGTGAAGTAAGTCAGAAAGAGAAAAACAAATATTGCATATTAATGCATATATGTGGAACCTAGGAAATGGTACAGATGAACTGGTTTGCAGGGCAGAAATTGAGACACAGAAGTAGAGAAAAAACGTATGGACACCAAGGGGGGAAAGCGGCGGGAGGTGGGCGTGGTGGTGTGCTGAATTGGGAGATTGGGATTGACATGTATACACTGATGTGTATAAAATGGATGACTAATAAGAAAAAAAAAATAGTGAGAGATTGTACACTTTCCCTCTAAGATCAGAAACAAAGAAAAGATGTCCTCTCTCACTCCTCCTATTCAACATTATACTGAAAGTCTTAGCTGGCTCAGTAAGAAATAAAATGTACACAGATTGGAAAGGAAGAAATAAATTTGTCTTTATTTACAGATGTTATGATTATCTACATAGACAATCTGAAAGAATCAACAAAAAATTAATGGAACTAATAAGCAAGCATAGCAAGGTTGCATGATAAAATGTCAAGACACAAAGGCAATTTCTACCTTATATGCCTGCAAAGAACTTTTGGAATTTAAAATTTAAAAAAATACCATTCACAGTTTCACAAACATGCACATACATGAAGATAAATATTTAGGTATAAATTAACAAAATATTTACAGGATGAAATGCAAAACACTACAAAGTTCTAATGAAAGAAATCAGAGAAGATACAAATAAAAAGATATTCCATGTTCTTGTATTGGAAGACTCAATATTATTAAGAGGGTAATACTTCCCAATTTGATCTATAGATTCAACATAATTCCAAACAAAATCCAAGCAAGAAATTCTGTAGATACTAACAATGTGATTCTAAAGTTTATATGAAAAAGGAAAAGACCTGGAAAAGCCAAAACAATACTGAAGAAGAACAAAATTGGAAGATTCACAATACCTGGCTTCAAGACAATATAAAGTTACAGAAATCAAGACAACATAGTATTGGCAAAAAGTAGACACATAGATCAAGGAAACAGAAAAACACTTACACAGATATAATCAACTGACCTTCGGCAAAGGTGCAAAGGTAATTTAACGGAGTAAAGATTACAACATGGCGATTAGTCTTTAGATACAACACCAAAACACAATACGTGGAAGAAAAAAATGATCACTTGACTTTATTAAAATTAAAAACCTCTGTTCTGCAAGAGACAATATTAAGAGAATGAAAAGACAAGCCATACACTGGGAGACAATATTTGCAAGATGCCTATCTAAGGTTAGATTTGTATCTATAATACATAAGATATATATATATATATAAACTCAACAATAAGAAAACAAGCAGCCCAAAGAAAAAATGGGCAAAAGATCTGAACAGACACCTCATCAAGGAGGATATACAGATTGCAAATAAGCATATGAAAATACGTTAAACATCATTTGTCACTAGGGAAATGCAAATTAAAACAATGAGATACCCCTAGATACCTATTAAAATGACTAAAATTTTAAAAAATTGACAATATCAGTTTCTGGCAAGGATGCAGAGCAATAGAAAGCGTCACTCACTCCTGGGGTGAATGCAAAGTACTACAGTCACTTTGGAGGAGTTTTGCAGTTTCTTGCAAAGCGAAAATAGGTTTACTATATGTTCCAACAATCACACTTCTAGGTATTTACCAAATCTAAACACCACAGACTGAAAGCAACCAAGGTGTCCTTCAATAGGTGACGGGATAAACAAGCTGTGTTACATCCATATAATGGGATACTCTTCAGTAAAAATGAATGAGTTCTTAAGTCACGAAGACTTACAGAAACCCAGGCAGGGGTGGAATTTTATGCTTTAGAGCTGAGCTGTCCCATATGGTAGCCACTAGCCAGTGTAGTCACTGAATACTAAAAGGTGGTTTGTGTGATTGAGGAACTGAATTTTTAATTTAATTTTATTTAAATTAATTTAAATTTAAATATCCACATGTGTCCAGTGGCTGCCATATTAGGCAGTTAAGCTATAAAACATCGAACTGCTCCAAATCCTCCCTTCAATTTTCTCTAACCCCAAGTCTAGTAGCTTTTCCCCCTCTCACTGTGTCTTTATTATGAGAATCAATTTAGTTAGTTTTTTTTTTTTTTTTTTTTTTTTTTTTTAGTTTCTCTTCTTATTTGATGGACTGTCATGGTGGAGGGTAGGGATTTGGGACATGGAGAGTGGGGATAAATAGAAAAGTTGACTGAACAAAGACACTTCTGTGTTTTTCGTAGAGCACCAAATACTGCTCTAAGCATTCTATGTGGACTACTTTATTTAATTCTCATAAAATTCCTTTAAGGAAGTGCCATTATCATTTCCATCTTATAGATACAGCACCTGAAGCACAGAGAGCCTTGAAATGGTCACAGAGCTAGAACGTGACAGAACTAGTCCAAGTTCACTTTGTAAACCACTGTGCCATAGTGTCTCCTGGTATCACCCTATCTTGTTCGGCCAAGGGACTTGAAATATCATTAATTTCCTTCCAATGCTTGAGAGTTGGAAGCAGTATTTTCTGGAATTTGGGAAATACTAATGATTAGTGCCTTTTTCAAATAAGCACATCAGTTCCCTGCCTTGTATCAGGGTCCTGAGAGAGTAGAGTATGGAACAAACAAGTGTTGATATGCACTGGGGAAAAGAGAAGACCTCCAAGGGCTTCAAACATTTGCATTGATCATGTCATTTTCTAGGTCAAAAACCTTCAATGGTTCCCAGTAGTCTCTGCCTGAGATGCAAACTCCTCAGCCTGGAATCTTTGTCTAACTTATCTCTGTGGCTTTATCTTCCACTCCTTGGGTGCTTAAACCCTTAGCTTCATATGTCTCTACTACCTTCTTACACCAGTCTTCCTGACTTCTTAATTTGTGATTGAAGCATCTTTCCCACCGGGATGTAGGATGTTAACTCTTTATACATCTTTCCCAATCCTTCCTCTCCCTTGAAGCCTGTGTAGAAAACACCTACCTAGTAACATAAGGCTGAGTGATCTCCTTTGTATTCCCACTGGCACTGCCCTAGCTTATGTCCACTTTACCCAAACCACCACAGTCCCTTAACTGCTTCTTCCCTATAATTCACCTCCAAAACTGCTTCCCAAAGCTACTGGCTTGGTTTTCCTAGCGAAGTTTAGCAGCTCAGAATTACTCATTACTCGTTTGCTCAAGTTTTCACACTTTCCCCACTATATGGTAATAGAAATGTTTCTTAACTTTCTTGATCCTTGGCCTTCTTGCTTTTCCCCAAACAAATTGGGTGTTTCCTTCCCAGAGCCTTTTCACGCACTGGCCTGGCATGCTCTGTCTCCAGGTGTTTAAATGGCTGGCTCCTGCATTGCAGGAAAGCCCGTGCTCAAATTTCACCCTTATAGAGAGGTCTCCCATGAAAAGCCTACCTAATCTAGCTCCTCCTTTATTCTCTTTTCCCTTACTCTGCTTTATTTTCCTTTGAACCATTTATCATTACCTAACATTATATATCTATTTTTTGTAGTTTCTTATTAGAATATAATTCTGCAAGGGCCCATTATTATTTGTCTTATTCACTACTCTCCCCAGCACCTAGAACCATATCTAGGCACCCAATAGACATTTGTTAAATGAATGAGGAAATGTGAAGTAGAAACCAGAATAGCTTTGTTAATCAGAGAACCCAGTTATAAGGATGGCAAAACATACTTGCAAGTAGAAACAACTTATATACGTTATGAGTATTGTTTCTCTGGAGTTGTATTTCCCGAAAGGTGCTCGAGTGAACACTTGTCCTGCATAATTCATTGTGCAAAAGTGTCATGTGGACAAAAAAGGTAATAAATGCTGCATTCTGTATCCATTTCATGGTGATACACTCTGAGCATTACCATATGGAAGGTTCTGAGCAGTCCTGCAGTAAATGATCTGGATTAGTCTTGTTTTAAGGTGTCTTAAATGTATATCAGCACAGAATTCCTTCTGCAAAGAACTCCGTAGTTGGGATAGTCACCTGACAGGCAATAATTTTACCCCATCTTCTTCTGATACAGACACTGCATATCCTGGCACAGGGGTAGGCAAGTACATGATCCACGCTGGGCCAATCATAGTGATTAGTCTAAGGGGTGGGCACACGAACCAAGCCAGGCCAACCAGGGCAGCCCTGAGAATTAAACGCTGAAACTGGGAGACAGACTTCTCTTGTCTCTTTGGTCATGGATCTAATGCTATAACTTTTAAGTAGCCTGTTTACACTCTTTGCTACATGAGAGAGCTTGTGTGTGGCAGGAGAGAAGTCAATTCAGAGAGAGACCTACATTTGAAATGTAGAGAAAGAAAGGAGGAGAAAGCAAATACTAACAATAGGTCATTTAAGCATCTAAGTTCAGTCATCCCTGAAGCTAGATCTACCCCGCCCTGATACTTCGTTACATAAGAAAATATATCTCCCCCCTTTAAAAAATTTTTTTTATTAAAAAAAAAATTTACTTATTTGGCTGCATCAGGTCTTAGTTGCAGCATGTGGCATCTTCGTTGCCGCATGCAGGATCTTCGTTGCCGCATGCGGGACCTTTAGTTGTGGCATGCGAACTCTTAATTACGGCATGCAGGATCTTTAGTTGCGGCATGTGGGATCTAGTTTCCTGACCAGGGATCGAACCTGGGCCCTCTGCACTGGGAGCATGAAGTCTTAGCCACTGGACTACCAGGGAAGTAACCCCCTCCTCCTTTTTTAGACTGGAGGAGTTTCACTAATATATATCCAACACCATTTTTTGCTGAATATGCTTTGGGAAATCCTGCCACATGGCAACCTCAGCAATAAGCCTGAGCTGTTGACCAGTGCATTCAAATTTTAAAGGACAACAAATAACCAACCAACCAACCAACCAACCAGAGCAAATGATACCCTTGTTTCTGAATAATACACAGGTTTTATAAACATAGATCTACTTCCTGGATGAAATCTGCATAAACTCTCAGCTTCAAGGTGGAACAAGGTATTCAGACACAGCGTGATACTGTGCAAAAAATCAGGGCAAGCACATACAGACTCTGTAGTACACAATTCCAAGGGATGGCAATTTCACAGATGGGGTGGGTGCTATTCACAGCAGTCTTTGGAGTCTTTTTAGTCTGGCAAACCTGGCTTGCGAGTTCTGTATACCCCTATATCTTCCATCCAGGAAAGCAAGACACTTGCCTAACACCTTTCTGTCCTCCAACAGCACCTTGCCCAGAGAAGGAGCTTAATTCATGTTTGCGGACTGAATGAAACTCAGGCTGGTCCTGTTTCTTATTAATATGGCTACAGTCAAGGTTGACTTAAGGAATTCTTAATAAAATTTATTTTCAGCACATTACTTCATGAATGCTATCCTTGTAGATTCATATATATTCAGTGGTTGCTTTGGAGAAATCTAAAAATACCATCCCTTGGCACTTGCCCTAGAACAGTGTGCTGCCCTGACATAGCCATAACAGTCCCACCATATGGGAGGAAACTTGGGTACTTTCAAACAGACACTTCTTTTAGGATCAAGTCTGCTGCTGTCGCTCGGGCTTGCAGCCTCCTGAACCTCTTTATTTAGTTACAAAATTCCAGGGCTATTATTTCATAGTTAGAGGGACTTTTAAATAGCTTGTAGTTTCGGCTTTTCACCACTAGAGTTCAATCTTGCTCTTATCTAGACTATCTCATAGAAGAAAAATACTACAGCAACCCCTGAAAACAAAACAAAACACAAAGAAAATTCCCAAAGTGCTTTCTCCAATTCAAATCCTGACCTTCGGCTACTAAGAGCTGACTTTATTAATGTGCCTTTTCTTTCTGGACACACTTAAGATTTCCTGGCTGGTAGTGTCAACAAGTATAAAATTCTTGAATGCCTTTCTTACAAGTAATTTTTCAATGTTTGATAAATAATTTCTTTTTAGATTCAGTTTGTTTATTTCTAAATAAAATATTCAGCTGTATTTACCTGCCTGATTTATGGGATATTATGCTTCTGGTCAGTGGCACTTGGGGGCTCATGGCAGGGCAGTGAGAGCTATAGTAAATACAATTGCTGTTCTGGGCCTCAAAGCTAATCATTCACCGTTTTTTTTTTTTAATAGATCTTTATTGGAGTATAATTGCTTCACAATGCTGTGTTAGTTTCTGTTGTACACCAAAGTGAATCAGCCATATGCACACATATGTCCCCATGTCCCCTCCCTCCTGAGCCTCCCTCCCACCCTCCCTATCCCCCCCTTCTAGGTCATCGCAAATCACCGAGCTGATCTCCCTGTGCTATGCTGCTGCTTCCCACTAGTTAACTGTTTTACATTTGGTAGTGTATATATGTCGATGCTACTCTCACTTCGCCCCAGCTTCCCCCTCCCACCCCGTGTCCTAAAGTCCATTCTCTACGTCTACGTCTTTATTCCTGCCTTGCAACTAGTTTCATTAGTACCAATTTTTTGTTTGTTTTTAGATTTCATATATATGCGTCAGCATACGGTATTTGTTTTTCTCTTTCTGACTTACTTCACTCTGTATGACAGACTCTAGGTCCATCCACCTCGCTACAAATAACTCAATTTCGTTTCTTTTTATGGCTGAGTAATATTCCATCGTATATATGTGCAACATCTTCTTTATCCATTCATCTGTCGATGCACATTTAGGTTGGTTCCATGTCCTGGCTATTGTAAATAGTGCTGCAGTGAACATTGTGGTACATGTCTCTTTTTGAATTATAGTTTTCTGAGGGTATATGCCCAGTAGTGGGATTGCTGGGTCATATGGTAGTTCTATTTTTAGTTTTTTAAGGAATCCCCATACTGTTTTCCACAGTGGTTGTATCAATTTACATTCCCACCAACAGTGCAGGAGGGTTCCCTTTTCACCACACCCTTTCCACCATTTATTGTTTCTAGATTTTTTGATAATGGCCATTCTGACCGGAGTGAGGTAAATACCTCATTGTACTTCTGATTTGCATTTCTCTAATACTTAGTGATGTTGAGCATCTTTTCATGTGCCTCTTGGCCATCTGTATGTCTTCCTTGGTGAAATGTCTATTTAGGTCTTCTGCCCATTTTTTAATTGGATTGTTTGTTTTTTTAAATATTGAGCTCCATGAGCTGTTTGTATATTTTGCAGATTAATCCTTTGTTGCTTTATTTGTAAATATTTTCTCCCATTCTCAGGGTTGTCTTTTTGTCTTGTTTATGGTTTCCTTTGCTGTGCAAAAGCTTTTAAGTATAATTAAGTCACATTTGTTTATTTTTGTTTTTATTTCCATTACTCTGTGAGGTGGGTCAAAAAAGATCTTGCTGTGGTTTATGTCAGAGTGTTTTTCCTATGTTTTCCTCTGAGAGTTTTATAGTGTCTGGTCTTACATTTAGGTCTCTAATCCATTTGGAGTTTTTTTTTTGGTATGGTGTTCAGTAGTGTTCTAATTTCATTCTTTAAATGTAGCTGTCCAGTTTTCCCAGCACCACTTATTGAATAGGCTGTCTTTTCTCCATTGTATATCCTTGCCTCCTTTGTCATAGATTAGTTGACCATAGGTGTGTGGGTTTATCTCTGGGCATTCTATCCTGTACCATTGATCTATATTTCTGTTTTTGTGCCAGTACCACACTGTCTTGATTACTGTAGCTTTGTGGTATAGTTTGAAGTCAGGGAGCCTGATTCCTCCAACTCCGTTTTTCTTTCTCAAGATTGCTTTGGCTATTTGGGGTCTTTTGTGTTTCCATATGAATTGTAAAATTTTTTGTTCTAATTCTGTGAAGAATGCCATTGGTAGTTTGACAGGGACTGAATTGAATCTGTTGATTGCTTTGAGTAGTATAGTCATTTTCACAATATTGATTCTTTCAATCCGAGAACATGGTATATTTCTCCATCTGTTTATGTCATCTTTGTTTTCTTTCATCCGTGTTTTACAGTTATCTGAGTACAAGTCTTTTGCCTCCTTAGGCAGGTTTATTTCTAGGTATTCTATTCTTTTTGTTGTGATGGTAAATGGGATTGTTTCCTTAATTTCTCTTTCTGATTTTTGTTGTTGGTGTATAGGAATGCCAGAGATTTCTATGCATGAATTTTGTATCCTGCAAACTTACCAAATTCATTGATTAGTTCTAGTAGTTTACTGGTGGCGTCTTTAGGATTTTCTATGTATAGTATCACGTCATCTGCAAACACTGACAGTTTTACTTCTTGTCTAATTTGTATTCCTTTTTCTTCTCTGATTGCTGTGGCTAGGACTTCCAAAACTATGTTGAATAATAGCGGTGAGAGTGGTCATGCTTGTCTTGTTCCTGATCTTAGTGGAAATGCTTTCAGTTTTTCACCATTGAGTATGATGTTTGCTGTGGGTTTTTAATATCTGGCCTTTATTATGTGAGGCAGTTTCCCTCTATGCCAATTTTCTGGAGAGTTTTTTATCATAAATGGGTGTTGAATTTTGTCAAAAGCTTTTTCTGTATCTACTGAGATGATCATATGGTTTTTATTCTTCAATTTGTTAATGTGGTGTATCACATTGATTGATTTGCATATATTGAAGAATCCTTGCATCCCTGGGATAAATCCCACTTGATCATGGTGTATAATCCTTTTAATGTGCTGTTGGATTCTGTTTGCTAGTATTTTGTTGAGGATTTTTGCATCTATGTTCATCAGTACTATTGGCCTGTAGTTTTCTTTCTTTGTGACATCTTTTTCTGGTTTTGGTATCAGGGTGATGGTGGCTTTGTGGAATGAATTTGGGAGTGTTTCTCCCTCTGCAATTTTTTGGAAGAGTTTGAAAAGGATCAATGTTAGCTTTTCTCTAAATGTTTGATAGAATTCACCTGTGAAGCCATCTGGTCCTGGACTTTTGTTTGTTGGAAGATTTTTTATTACAGTTTCAATTTCATTACTTGTGATAGGTCGGTTTATATTTTCTAATTCTTCCTGGTTCAGTCTTGGAAAATTGTACCTTTCTAAGAATTTGTCCATTTCTTCGTGGTTGTCCATTTTGTTGGCACATAGTTGTTTGTAGCTGTCTTTTATAATCCTTTGTATTTCTGCAGTGTCAGTTGTGATTTCTCCTTTTTCATTTCTAATTTTACTGATTTCTGTCCTCTCCCTTTTTTTCTTGATGTGTCTGGCTAAGGTTTTATCAATTTTGTTTATCTTCTCAAAGAACCAGCTTTTAGTTTTATTGATCTTTGCTATTGTTTTCTTCGTTTCTATTTCATTTATTTCTGCTCTGATCTTTATGATTTCTTTCCTTCTACTGACTTTGGGTTTTCTTCGTTCCTCTTTCTCTAGTTCTTTTAAGTGTAGGGTTAGATTGTTTATTTGAGATTTTTCTTGTTTCTTGAGGTGAGATTGAATTGCTATAAACTTCCCTCTTAGAACTGCTTTTGCTGCATCCCATAGGTTTTGGGTTGTCATTGTCATTTGTTTCTATATACTTTTTAAATTTCTTCTTTGGTTATTTCAGTGATCTCTTGGTTATGTAGTAGCGCACTGTTTAGCCTCCATGCATTTGTGTTTTTTACAGTTTTTTTCCTGTAATTGATTTCCAATCTCATAGCGTTGTGGTCAGAAAAGATGTTTGATACCATTTCAATTTTCTTAAATTTTCCAAGGCTTGATTTGTGAACAAAGGTGTGATCTATTCTGGAGAATGTTCCAAGAGCACTTGAGAAGAAAGTGTATTCTGCCACTTTTGGGTGGAATGTTCTATAAATATCAATTAGATCTATCTGGTCTATTGTGTCCTTTAAAGCTTGTGTTTCCTTATTTATTTTCTGTTTGGATGATTTGTCCATTGGTGTAAGTGGGGTGTTAAAGTCCCCTACTATGATTGTGTTACTATTGATTTCTCCTTTCATGGTTGTTATCATTTGCCTTATGTATTGAGGTGCTCCTATGTTGGGTGCATAAACGTTTATAATTGTTATATCTTCTTCTTGGATTGATCCTTTGATCATTACGTAGTGTCCCTCCTTATCTCTTGTAACAGTCTTTATTTTAAAGTCTACTTTATCTGATATGAGTGTTGCTACTCCAGCTTTCTTTTGATTTCCATTTGCACGGAATATCTTTTTCCATCCCTTCACTTTCAGTCTGTATGTGTCACTAGGTCTGAAGTGGGTATCCTGTAGACAGCGTATATATGGGTCTTGTTTTTGTATTCATTCAGCCAGACTGTGTCTTTTGGTTGGAGCATTTAATCCATTTACATTCAAGATTATTATTGATATGTATGTTCCTATTACCATTTTCTCAATTGTTTTGGGTTTGTTATTGTAGGTCTTTTCCTTCTCTTGTGTCTCCTGCCTAAAGAAGTTCCTTTAGCATTTGTTGTAGAGCTGGTTTGGTGGTGCTGAATTCTCTTAACCTTTGTTTGTCTGAAAAGCTTTTGATTTCTCTGTCGAATCTGAATGAGATCCTTGCTGGGTAGAGTAACCTTGGTTGTAGGTTTTTCTCTTTCATCACTTTAAGATATCCTGCCACTCCCTTCTGGCCTGCAGAGTTTCTGCTGAAAAATCAGCTGATAACCTTATGTGGATTCCTTTGTATGTTATGTTTTGTTTTTCCCTTGCTGCTTTTAATATTTTTTCTTTGAATTTAATTTTTGTTAGTTTGATTAATATATGTCTTGGTGTGTTTTTCCTAGGGTTTATCCTGTATGGGACTCTGTGCTTCCTGGACTTGGGTGACTATTTCCTTTCCCATGTTAGGGAAGTTTTCGACTACAATCTCTTCAAGTATTTTCTCAGAGCCTTTCTTTTTCTCTTCTTCTTCTGGGACCCCTATAATTCAAATGTTGGTGCGTTTAGTGTTGTCGCAGAGGTCTCTGAGATTGCCTTCAATTCTTTTCCTTTTTTTTTCTTTATTCTGCTCCTCGGCAGTTATTTCCACCATTTTGTCTTCCAGCTCACTTGTTCGCTCTTCTGCCTCAGTTATTCTGTTATTGATTCCTTCTAGTGTATTCTAGAAGGAATAATGTATTCTAGAATAGTGTATTCTAGTGTATAGTGTATTTTTCATTTCAGTTATTGTG
Organism: Balaenoptera physalus; assembly: GCF_965194825.1. NCBI lineage: Eukaryota > Metazoa > Chordata > Mammalia > Artiodactyla > Balaenopteridae > Balaenoptera > Balaenoptera physalus. The sequence continues at coordinate 87,845,663 of NC_138896.1, forward strand.
TTGTTCATCTCTGTTTGTTTGTTCTTTAGTTCTTCTAGATCTTTGTTATATATTTCTTGTATTTTCTCAACCTGTGCCTCCATTCTATTTCCGAGATTCTGGATCATCTTTACTATCATTACTCTGAATGTTTTTTCAGGTAGGTTGCCTATTTCATCTTCATTTATTTGGTCTTGTAGGTTTCAGCTTGCTCCTTCATCTGTAACAAATTTTGTTGTCATTTCCTTTTTTTTTCTTTTTTCATGGGTGGTGCTGTATTCCTGTCTTACTGGTTATTTGGCCTGAGGCTTCCAGCACTGGAGTTTGTAGGCTGTTGGGTAGACCTGGGTCTTGGTGCTGAGATGAGGACGTCTGTGAGGCCTCACTCCAGTTCCCTGAGGTCTGAGGTTCTCTGTTAGTTCAGTGGTTTGGACTCAGAGCTCCCACCACAGGAGCTTTGACCTGACCCCTGGCTCATGAAGCGGTTCACTTGGGTGTTCCTCCTGTCTCCTTGGGCATCAGTGTTCCCCACCAGTAGCCAGCAGGCACCCTAGTTGTGGGGAGATGCTAACTCGGCGTCTTCCCACACTGCCACCTTGACTCCGCCCCTAATCATTTATTTTAAAAGAATTTTTCAAAAAATAATTTAGATTTCTCCGTGAGCCTGAGATTTCCAACTTCAAAAATGACTATCAGAGTTTTTCCCTTCCTTTGTACCTACTGTCTTCAGATATATTTCTGTTGAGACCTAAAATCTCAAACTTTGCTTCTTATAGAAGCAGTGCCTACAAAACTTCTCATACATGTCTGGAGCAGCTCAATCAAATGAATTTAGAAAGTGAATTTGGAATTTAGAAAATGGGTTGCAGGCATGGATGTATCATTATTCTAGCTTCTTAGGCTCTTACTCTTTGAAGTCTCTCTTATGTATCACAGATCACACTTGATGGCTACCTTGAAATGAGTTCATCTTCACTGTATAAAGAGGTTTTCCCTGAGGCTGGACCCAGTTAGGACAGAGAGAAAACCATACTGACTTACATAATATCCATTTTTGGACAAAAGACTGAGAAAAAAAAATTTGAAAAATGGCATATCATAACCTTAGCTTTTGTTTTACAAACAATCCAGCCCCATTTTATAAATTAAAGTACAAATAAGCATGAAGTATGTTTTTCCATCATTTATCTTTTGAGGGGAGGTGGGTGGCAGGAAAATAACTTCAGTGGCAAGAAAAAGAACATTGACCAGAGAGGGACCAAAGACATACTTTTTCATAATTTTGCTAAGAGTCAAGCTATAACTCCCAGGACCTCTAAAAATGATGCTGTGCCAAATGAGGGATATATAGTAATAACTAATATTTACTGAGCATTTACTATGTGCTTGGTAGTTTATGTGGTTTACTTCATGTCATCTTCACAACAACCTCCTGAGTGAAGGTTGATTCTCAGTCCCATTTTACAGATAAATAAAAAATAACAGAAGTAATTTGATGACAGACACCTAGATGGTAAATGGTGGAGCTGGGAATCAGACGCAGGTACCCACCTGAACAATGTGGTGGATAAGGGTTCCACATTTATATGGTCTGAGCTGTTTGAAGTTACAGATGAAGAGAATGGTTACAACTCTGATATAAAAGAATGGCCATATCTAGGCAGAACAGCAAAAAAGACTTGCAGGAGAAGATCAGCAGGAATTAGATGACGAAACAAGATGTACTAATGGTGAGCTTTACCATCATCTGGGGTTTCATAACAGAAATACTTCTCAAATAGCTGAAGGATGCGGGCTCCTTTACCTCCAAGACAGAGAGCATGGTCATGTGGTAAGAACCTCTCTCAGTCAAGTGCCTAAAGTTTATACCATTTGTAAAAAGGAGAACCTTGAAACTGACCTTGAAAACTCACATTTGGTATTAGTGGTTGTGATAAATAATTATGCTCAGATTGGCTCTATGCTGAATTATCTGCATTCTCATTCCAGAGTAATTTGAGCACTGCCATCTAACATCTTTGTTATCATTTTTACATTCTGGGTTAAACAATCCTGCCTCCCAGCAAAGACTATTGCAGTAGCTACCCATGATGAGCTATTCATTCATTCATTCATCAAATATTTATTAAGAACCTACTACATACCAGGTATTACTAGGTGCTGAAAATATGGAAGAAAATAAAACAAAACAAAATTAAAAAAATAAAAATCTCTGCCTACAATCTGGTAGGGGAGATGAAAAATAAATAAACAAATGAGGCAAACATATAGTATGCATGATGGTGATAAGTTCTATGGAGAAAAATAAAAATGGGAAGGGAGATAAGGAGTGCCATTGCCCAAATCACAGAGCTAATAAGAAAAAGATGCAGACATTCTGGGTCTTAACCCAAGTTCTTCTGCCCACCAGAATGCTTCTCTATATACTGTAAATGCCTACATAGGAGACAACACTGAGTGAACCATGCTAACCTAATTTTCTAGGCCTGGTTAATTTCATCCATGGCAATATAAGGATTAGCTGCTATTTTCCAATAATAACTCTTCAAATACACTTGTTACATGGAATATAGTTAATTGAAATTATGGTTTATTTATATGTATGGAATATGTACCCCCTCTACATTAAAATGTGTATAGCAGTTGACAAAATTTGGTGCAAAATAGACTGTAAGAATTATAAATTATAAATAAATTTTTAGTTGGCTGTTCATGGAAAGATAAACAAAATAAACCAATTAATAATGAAAATAGAATAAAGATTATGTGAGTGGCAGCAAGTACAGGCAATATCAGGCATTTGAAATGAACTCACTACTACTATTAGAAACTGAGTTTGACTGTACATTTCCTAGTAGTTAAGAGAGAGAAAACCACACTAAGTTACATAATATTCATTTTGTTTTGGACAAAAGAAGGCAGAAAAATTTCCTTGATAGAAACTTTTTCTTGCAGCTGAATCCTTTTTAAAATTTCATGGGCCAATAACAAAGAATATATTTAACTTTGTAGGAGGCACATTACCTGCAAGAATTATTTAACCAACCTTCTATAATAAATAAAAGCATAAATGAAGTTGGCATTTCTGGGGGTAAACAGGTGAGATAATGTGATTCACTTATTCTGTGTCTTGCATACCTTATTTAACAATGGGGAAAGAATGAGAAAATGGATAGTTAACGTTTCCATGAGTTCTTCCTCAAAATATTAATTATAGTAAGTAAATTTTTGAGAGGTGTTATATTAAAATCAGTTCCATGACTGGCAAAAATTATAATAAGACAAAAATAACAGCTGCCTCAAAATGACAGTAGCAGCTAATAACTATTACTTACTGGGAGCCAAGAACTGTGCTGAATATTTTACAAGCATTATTTCATTTAAATTTTCCCAAGACTCTCTAAGTTCTGCTATATTTTCATTTTAAGGATGACAAAACTGAGGGTCAGAGAAATTAGACAAGTCTCCAAAAGTTTCTTCCCAGATTGTAAATGGTAGAGCTCAGATTCAGACATGAATCTTAACTACTACTCTATGATTACTCTTCTATCTTTCATGTAATTATTCCATAATTTTTTTGGACAATTACAACAGCCTACGTCCATGAGACCTAAACATTACGACCTAGATCAAAATAACAAGGGTAAGAAAAATGACATAACTGTAAATATTACATGAAATAAGCTCTTCAGTTTATCAAGATAGAAAAAGAAACAAGGAACAACTCGTCACTGGTATAGCTCAGACCAGAATCCCTCTTCAGGTCCCAAGATAATGAGAAACAGCTGTGACTCATAGCCGATTGATATTTCAGAACCAAGGACAGAGGCAGATATCCCTTCCACTAGAGGGCAGGGTGATCATTACGTTGAGAATGCTTATGAGCCAAAAGTGATTCTCCAACAGGCAGAAGGCTAGCTCAATTTTCACAGCCTCACAGCGATCAGACAGGGGGCCAAAAGCCCTTAATTGCTGCAGATAATAAATTTAGATCTCTTTAAGGATTTTTGCAGTGGACACCTCAGGTTTTGTACTTGGTAGCCACAGTGTCAAAGAGCTAAAAAAAAAAAAAAAAAGCGCAAAATATCAAACAGCAGAAAAGAGTTTTTGGACAATGTGGATTTGGAACTCCCTTCATAGCCGTTGTATTAATGTTGGTTGATTTCATATTTACCTATTGAACAACAGCAATAAATGTCCTTTCTAGGGCATTTTTGGAACTAGGCTTATCTAGGCTATTAAAATATTAGGAGGGGGAGTTCTGGGAGGGGCATAACAAAATGGTTAAAAACGTGGGCTTTGGAGCCAAATAGATCTGGATTTAAACTTGACTCCATCCCTTATCCTCTATGTGACTTTGGATAAATGATAACATCTCTGCACCTTAATTTCATCAACTATGAAATAGGAAAAAAAAATTAATACACATCTTAGAGAACTGTTGTGATGACTGAGTCTGTAAAGCACTTGGCTTGAAGCCTGGCACACAATGCTTCACAGATCATGACCACCATGATGATGATGACGATTCTGCTTTGTGAAGGAAAAGAGAGAAATGAAGACCTCAAGGTATGCCAACTTACATTACTTAAAATAGTTTATGCATCTCAAGCAAATTTATATACAAGAAATGTATATAACCATTTACTTGTTCATTTCCTCATTCATCAAGGATTTATTAAACATCTACTGTGTGCCAGTGCAAGATGAATACAAATGCAGTCATTAAGACAGCTCACAAATACTCTGGCACATGGTAAGAACTGAGTTAGCCTACGAAATGAGAGCAGTGATATGCATCACTGCCATGTCAAAGATTCAAAAGCTACTACTGTGTGCTTTGCCATTCTTTTCTTCTCCTCACCCCCAAAACAGTGTACAGTGCTTCAGATAGTGTTTGCTCTGCCAGCCTGGGTCCCTGAATGAGAATGATGACAATGTGGAGGAGAGACTCTAGCTGACCCTTGATGGACATAAAATATGCCCAAGAAATCAACTTTTTAAAAAGTCATTTAGATTTAGGGTCATTTATTACCTCAGCATAATCCAGGTCTATCCTGAATGGTGTAAGGCTGTTGCTTTTTAAGCACTTACATCATTCAGAGGTGGGGGGAGGAGGGAATCAAACAGGTAAACAACCAATTAAACTGTAGTGAAAAGGCTATAAGAAATATAAGAGCAAAGTGTTATGGAGCAGAAGCCAAAGCAATAACTTTGTGATGTGGTATGGGGGAAAGTTTGACAAAAAATGTGACATCTTATTGAACTTGAAAGGGTGACTGTGAGCCTATCTGGTAGAGAAATAACTGGTGAGGGTGAAATGTGGAACTCCATTCCAAGCAGAAGAGACACTATCCAAGGAGAGAGAACACAGCCACAGACTCAGGGATATGTAAGGCTTGTGGACGGGGTGCTGTTCTGTTAATAACCCATGCTGTGACTGTATGCAACACTGAGAACGAGGCAAAGGGGTGAGGTTACATTCTAATAACCCCGTGATGATATCAGTCTTACTAGCATACCCACTCAGATGATAGTTTGTATAATACTTTGCTTAAATTCTACTTTTGGCCAATAGCCACAGGCAAGAGGCATACAATTTGTTCAAAGCAATGCTGGACTGCAAATCAGAACCTCTGGCTGCTAATACAGGCTGCACCACTCACTAGGGGAAACCTGAACACACCACTTATTTTCTCTAAGCTTCAGTTACCTCACTGGTAAACCCAGTGGCATGGCCTAGATCATAACTGGTCCCTTCCAATTCAAAGACCGTTTCTAAAGCACATTTGAGAACTTCACTGTCCTCTTGAAGAGACTTACATTTTGGCCTAATTCTGAAAAGTATTAGGCCATTGGCATGATTATAAATGGGGAGCTATTGGCTGTTGTCACTAAAACCCCAGATTGCGTCAAGATCTGTAGCAGACCCTGTTAGGCTCCCATCTATTTCTCCTTGGGCATTGCCACTGTAGTACACTCTTAAATTCCAATGACTGTGGGCCTTGTCTGGTGGCCAGAGCTTACTTTGCCCCACTGGAGAGGCTTGAAATCCAGACAATTAATGTCCCTTGGGAGCAGTCATCAAAAAGGACTGTTATTTGTTAGCATATAAATGCCCAGGTTCCCTTTTCTCCAGACCAGGTGATCCTGAGGCTGGAAACCCTCAGAATTCCCCAGCAGGGTTAAGTTCCCATTACTCACAGTGATAACTGGTTTGACAAGGCACATTTTATTGGTTGTCTCCCCTTTCCTGTGTCACTTCTCACTCATCTACTGGGGTTTTCTGGATTCATTTCCCAAATAAACCACCTGCACATGAATCTTTATCTCAAGGATCTGCTCCTAGGGACCTCTAAGACAAATGCTAGCACATGGGTGAATGCATTCCTACACTATTCTATCAATTATTTCTGTAACTGGTATAAATTTACCTTCCACACTTGGGCGCAAAAACCCCCCACATTTTAATTAATTAAATCTGACTCTGAAGCCTTATCATTATTTGGCTGTCCATGTTCCTTCCACTATCTCAGGAGGCTGATGCAATCTACAAAACTTGGAAAAAGACCTCTGGCCCCAGTGCACCATGGTGGTCACCTAAATGCTCACTATCCAGACCTTCCTAGTGATTCAAGGGTGAGTAACTCCACTCCCTCAAGCATGCAAGCATGGAAATGTTTGCAGTTGTTCACAAATATGTGGAACTTGGTGGCCCTACCACTTCCTGGGTAAACTGGAAACCCATTATTTCTTTTTTCTGTAGAAGTCCTGTTCTGGTTCAGGGCACTCAACCCTGTTCCCCCTTGAATTTCCAGTGCTGGTAGCCATTTCCTCTGACTTTGAAGTAATCCAGCCTACTCTTCTGCAGGGTCTAAAATACAAAAGCTATTTCCTTTCTGTCTGAATGTCTGAGTTTGTGTTGAGTATTGGTGTGTGTGTGTGTGTTTTGTGTGTGTGTGTGACAGAGACAGACAGACAGACAGACAGACAGAAAGAGACAGAGAGGGGAATTACTTAATTTTCCTGAAAACCCAACACTGCTCTCTCTTTCTCAGAGACAAGAAATATAATGTCTTATTCCTCCCTGATAGTCTACAGTCTCCCCAAAGAAAAGAAAGTAATTAGCACTGAGGTGTTTGTGGCTGTTATTGTGGTTGTTAAAATAACTCATCATGTTACCTTGTAAAAGTCTGAAGAACTTCAGGCACCTAGGAGCTTGCAGGGATAGAGAAAAAGGAAATGGGAAATAAGCATTAGCTCCTCTTAGGATCAATAGGAGCCTTCTAAATATGACTTTTTCATAAGAGGAGATCAAATCTTCAGAAGTTTTACTCCTTTAGGCATTTAAATAGGGAGTAGGTTGTCTATTTCTTTGTAATAATCTTGGGAGAGATAACCACTGATATAGTGACAGTGGTTAGAGGTAAAATGGGACAGGTACTTTTGATGACTATGCCACTCTCCGAGAATAAGCGTTTTTTTTGGTTTTTTTTTAATAGATATGACTAGGATTTCAGACCTTAACCTTAGTAACAGATAGGGCCAGTTTAATAAACACAATGGATACTGCTTCCCTTCATATGAATGAAAAGAAGCCTTCTTAGGGGAAAAGATTTCTAGTATAGGGATTTCATTTTCCTACTTTCATTTTCAACTAGTCAATCTCTTTTCTCTATGCTCTGTAATACACAGATTCAATGCAGACCCAAACAGTTAAATATCTGAAAAAGGGAAAATTTATATGCCTGAATAAGGACAGTCAGTTGCATTAATGAGACCGGGCTGCTAATGATGTCAGAGTACAAATTTGATCTCTAGCAGATTTATCAATTTCCAGTTGATCTATGACCTCATCCCCTCCTATCAATCCCCTGCTCACGACCCCTAATGCTTTCTAAGAGGTGACTAGTTATGTGTCTGGTTATCAACTCAAATATTACCACCGCCACCAAAAAATATCAAAACAAAACTCTTAAACAACAAATTCAGGTAAGGATGGAACGCAACAGGAAAGAAGTGAGTAGGTAAAATATTTTTTTTATTGGGAGGATAAGGTTATAAGTGATTTACTCACTGGTAGGGCAATTCATGCTACTCTGCTGAGTTACTTATGAACGTAATCTGATTCTAGTTGTTATGGCAACATACAAGAAAAAAATGTAGGAAGAGTTCACGATTAAATCTTTTTGAAGTGATCCAAAACATTAACTGTAAGTATGAGAATTCTGTAGAAAATGTTATTTAAACTCTTTCTCAGAGCTGTGGCTGGGCTGCAAGGGATGTCTGCCTGCAGCTGTTCAGGCGGTATAATCCCCTCTGAGATGAGGGCAGAAAAGCGATGAACATTTGAAGAAAAATAGAAGTCTTGCTTTGCCCTCAAGGCATCTCTTTCTAACTCTCCCTTCTATTAATATGCAAGGCGTGAGGCCTTAAATGTCACATCCATGTCATATTCTAATGCCTATGCACTGTGGAATCAAAGTGTAGAATTCTTTCGCCAACATGATTTGGGCTTAAAAAAAAAAATCCCATTAACCAGAAGAAAAGGTCAAAAGCATAATTCTTAGTTTTCCTTCAAATTTTCTACCAAAATGAGGACAAATTGGGATAAAAAATTTCCCAGGCTTTTAAAACATCATTTTCTTAGTTTTCCAGTAGAAAATAGTGCCCTGAATGAAAAAGTCACAAAGAAACCCATCAAACTCCCTTTTATCATACCTGAATAAAAACCTATAGCTTCGGGGCTTCCCTGGTGGCGCAGTGGTTAAGAATCTGCCTGCCAGTGCAGGGGACATGGGTTTGAGCCCTGGTCTGGGAAGATCCCACATGCCGCAGAGCAACTAAGCCCGTGCAACACGACTACTGAGCCTGCGCGTCTGGAGCCTGTGCTCCGCAACGGGAGAGGCTGTGACAGTGAGAGGCCCGCGCACCGCGATGAAGAGTGGCCCCCACTCGCCGCAACTGGAGAAAGCCCTCGCACAGAAACGAAGACCCAACACAGCCAAAAATAAATAAATAAATAAATAAATAAATAAAAAAAAAACCCCAAACCCAAAAAACCTATAGCTTCATACAGGAAAGGAAACTCATAAAACCTTTCAGGGAGAGAGGCCACTGTTCTATCTTCCTTTAAAATATTTTTTATTGTTACTGTTTTTCAGAGGAGAGGCCTGATATTTTTCTCACCACCACGCACTTAACAATGGTACTAAGAAAGATAGTAAACCATCGATCGTTATTTCCATTTCCAGAAAAACAGAACTCGTTGTGTCAATGATGGACCATCAGCATCTAATTCTGCAACTCTCTTGCACACAACTCTCGAATCTCTATTTCACATTGATGAGAATTCAACTGGCTTTAGTGACTGAGAGTTTACGTGAGAACTTGAACCAGGCTAACTTTCCCAGTGGCTTGCCAAAAACTGTCTGCCGCTGTCAGCATTCCTCTGTGCAAGCTGCTAGGTGGGATTAATATATACTTCTTTCCACTTCTCAGTAGATACAAGTTATCAAGGTCACCCAAGAAACATTTCTATTCCAACATGATTACTACATAGGCTTTGGTGTAAGTACTTAAGTAATGCCAGAGCTGTAGGTGATGCTTTGTGCTGGTGGGAGATGTGAACACACATATCCTACTTTGTTATAAAAGACACACCTTTCTGATTAGCCTTCTTCCAGTCTGCTACTCTGTAATTCATCCATTGGTCCTATCTTCCCTTCTAATGTGGAAAGAATTCACTCTTCAAATTCCACACTAGTGGCTTGTATCTCTCTGTGTGTGCAGCATGCTTTCATATACAAACATTTGAGCCACACTCCTGCAGTCAGCAATAATTGCAACCTGAAGCTTATTACAGTAAGACAACGTTCTGTGGCTTCAGTAAATCTATCTGAGATGTTGCATTTTTCTCATGGTCACCCTCAGAGCATGTCTTTTAAGTCAAACTGTTTATTGCACTGAGTGATTGAAGAACTGGACCCTAGGAATGCAGTGTGGGGGGAAAAAGACACGGTCCCTGTCCTCATGGAGTTTGTGTCCTGCTGATAGAGACAGGTGTTGAGCAGATAATTACACAACCTGTTTAGCTGCATGGTGATCAGTTTAATGTGGAGAGAGACAAAACTGATGACAAACAAATTTAAATACTCTTCCAGATAAACATTTTCTCTCTTTCCTCTCCTCCTTCTCTTTCTCCTTCAAAGAGCTTGGGGGAAAGTGATCAGTATATTCTGTTCACATGACTAATCAGCAACCATTGAATACTCTGACAACACCAGATGTCAATTCCAAGATGCAGGGCATCTGGTCTAGTGCATGAGAAACAGCACAGGTAAGAGCAGGCCTGGACTCTTAAATGTGCTCTGAGGCATCTTGGAGGATCTCGGGGAACTTCAGGACAAGATGAACAACTGGTGCTCCATCAGCCAGCACCCTCTTGGGAATTTCCTGTGGCTTCAAAATGCTCCCAGAGATGTTGCTTCCTCGCGTAGCCTTTACTGACACAGGGCGTTCACCAAAGCCAGCATGGTGCCCTTATGGTCATTGCATGCTGCTGATTTTCTTGGTAAGGGAAAAACCAGAAATGATATTTGAAGCCCTTGTCACTGCGAAAAGATTTGTGAGCTTTGGGGAGAGGAAAAAAAAAAAAAAAAAAAAAACAACTTTCAAGAGCCAGGAGAAAAGCACTGAACCAAGAACCAGGAGATGTGGTTATTGCCCTGGCTCCATTATTAAAAATTTGCTCTGAAATGCTGGGCAGACCGTTTCACCTCTCTGGCCTCATTCATAAGAAAATAAGTTGGTTAGATCAACTCTAAGAAAGACAGGTTAACCAAGTGTCTAACAAAATGGACTTTAGGGACAGGCAGATGTGGATTTGCATCATTTTTCTCCCATTTTACTGGATGAGTAACTCACAAGGGTTACTTAGCCCTGCTAAACCTCAGTTTCTTCTTCAGTAAAGTGGACATGATTATAGTACCTACCTCATTGGGTTGTTTAAGAATAAAATTATTATTATTATTGTTTTTTGCTGGATATTGCTTTTTACTATTTTTTTATTTTAGTTTTATTTATTTTTATACAGCAGGTTCTTATTAGTTATCTATTTTATACATATTAGTGTATGTATGTCAATCCCAGTCTCCCAATTCATCCCACCACCACCACTCCCCACCCCCTGCTTTCCCCCCTTGGTGTTCATATGTTTGTTCTCTACATCTGTGTCTCTATTTCTGCCCTGCAAACCGGTTCATCTGTACCATTTTTTCTAGATTCCACAACTATGCGTTAATATACGGTATTTGTGTTTCTCTTTCTGACTTACTTCCCTCTGTATGACAGTCTCTAGGCCCATCCACGACTCTACAAATGACTCAATTTCATTCCTTTCTATGGCTGAGTAATATTCCATTGTATATACGTACCACATCTTCTTTATCCATTTGTCTGTCAATGAGCATTTAGGTTGCTTCCATGACCTGGCTATTGTAAATAGTGCTGCAATGAACTTTGTGGTGCATGTGTCTTTTTGAATTATGGTTTTCTCTGGGTATATGCCCAGTAGTGGGATTACTGGGTCATATGGTAATGCTATTTTTAGTTTTTTAAGGAACCTCCATACTGTTCTCCATAGTGGCTGTATCAGTGTACATTCCCACCAACAGTGCAAGAGGGTTCCCTTTTCTCCACACTCTCTCTAGCATTTGTTGTTTGTAGATTTTCTGATGATGCCCATTCTAACTGGTATGAGGTGATACCTCACTGTAGTTTTGATTTGCATTTCTCTAATAATTAGTGACGTTGAACATCTTTTCATGTGCCTCTTGGCCATCTGTATGTCTTCTTTGGAGAGATGTCTATTTAGGTCTTCTGCCCATTTTTGGATTGGGTTGTTTGTTTTTTAATATTGAGCTGCATGAGCTGTTTATATATTTTGGAGATTAATCCTTTGTCCGTTGATTCGTTTGCAAATATTTTCTCCCATTCTGAGGGTTGTCTTTTCATCTTGTTTATAGTTTCCTTTGCTGTGCAAAAGCTTTTAAGTTTCAATAGGTCCCATTTGTTTATTTTTTTTTTCATTTCTGTTTCTCTAGGAGGTGGGTCAAAAAAGATCTTGCTGTGATTTATGTCATAGAGTGTTCTTCCTATGTTTTCCTCTAAGAAGAATAGTGTCTGGTCTTACATTTAGGTCTTTAATACATTTGGAGTTTATTTTTGTGTATGGTGTTAGGGAGTGCTCTAATTTCATTCTTTTACATGTAGCTGTCCAGTTTTCCCAGCACCACTTATTGAAGAGACTGTCTTTTCTCCATTGTATATCCTTGCCTCCTTTGTCATAGATTAGTTGACCATATGTGTGTGGGTTTATCTCTGGACTTTCTATCCTGTTCCATTGACCTATATTTCTGTTTTTGTGCCAGTACCATATTGTCTTAATTACTGTAGCTTGTAGTACAGTCTGAAGTCAGGGAGTCTGATTCCTCCAGCTCCGTTTTTTCCCCTCAAGATTGCTTTGGCTATTTGGGGTCTTTTGTGTCTCCATAAAAATTTTAAGATTTTTTGTTCTAGTTCTGTGAAAAATGCCATTGGTAATTTGATAGGGATTGCATTGAATCTGTAGATTGCTTTGGGTAGTATAGTCATTTTCACAATATTGATTCTTCCAATCCAAGAACATGGTATATCTCTCCATCTGTTTGTGTCATCTTTGATTTCTTTCATCAGTGTCTTATAGTTTTCTGAGTACAGGTATTTTACCTCCTTAGGTAGGTTTATTCCTAGGTATTTTATTCTTTTGTTGCAATGGTGAATGGGATTGTTTCCTTAATTTCTCTTTCTGATCTTTTGTTGTTAGTGTATAGGAATGCAAGAGATTTCTGTGCATTTAATTTTGTATCCTAAGAATAAATTTAAATAAAGGAAATAAAGTGTTTATCACAGTGCCTAGCTAAGGGCTAGCTATTATTCTTTACAGGTTTAGAAAATTTATATACTTGCTTTGTAATTAAGGCAAATGAGTATTCATATAACTTTTTATGAAATGCATAGTCATAATAATGACATTGAAAAATTCTACTTGCCATTTCTTTTTACCTGTTTAAAGGGTGTGTGTGTGTGTGTGTGTAAATGCATGCATGGTTGGATAAAGACATTTATTTAACAAGTATTTACACAGTTCTTAATATGAAAATAACACTCTACTAGTACTGTTACCATGGAGATACAGCACAATATATTTAACTTTCACTGCTTAAAGTGTAATTGGAGGGTGCAGAAGATAAACCCTCACAAAATAACTGCGTCTAAAGAAACAATCAGCCACAAAATTAGAGAAAAAATGGCAAGTACTACAGGATATATACAAAAAACACACTTCACTATTGCTTTCCTGGTTTTAGAAGAGTGTAAGTCACAATAAATTTGGACTTCTAAAAAGGATTAATCGCAGAAGTGTTGAAGGGCCTCTATTAGACAGCCTGGCTTATAAAATAGACCTCTGATCCTAATTTAAGGAACTTTCCTGACCGTGAGTGAAATAAAGCCTTTCTTCAAAAAGTGTGTTGTGTCATAAAAGGATAAAAAATGAATTAGTAAAACTTGTTTTAAATCACATTATGTATCTTAATTTGTGAAATCTATAGTTTGTGGGCTTTTGTCAAATAAGATTGATCTGTTTGTGGTTTCATCAGTTGATTAATAAAAACAAGTGTTTCTGAGATGTGTGTTGGTCTCTCTATGCAGCAGAGATGTTTATTGTTGTTTGGAAATAGTCAGAGGGTATTAGCTCCTCCTTAACCAGTAGTCTTAGTTATAAAATTTGATTGATTTATGCCCTTTCTACTCATTTTGTAATTTTAATGATAAAAAGGTAGCATCTGGATTTGATTCCACCATAGATTGCAGCTTGGTTTATACACACATATTATAGTGAGCGATGTCATTCTCCCCCTGTATGTTTCTCACTGACAAACACACTCAGGGCTGTCAATCAATCAAGCCAAGGGATACTGAAAAGGCCAGTGCCATCCTGTACAATACTTCATCCTCCAAACCTAATGGGCATCTCGATTCTACTACACCTTTCCACAAGGTCCCAGTGGGCAATCTCCAGGACCACTGCCACAGTGAAACTTCATTTCTGGTAAGCCTGACTTTTCCAAGAAGTGTGGTTGTCGTGTTTGTTTCATATGCCATCTTGTTGCAAGATTTCATCTGCCATCCTATGGAGATGTGACTACATTACTTGATAACGTCTACCGCCCTCCTCTTAAAAAAAAATAACAGAAATAATAGTCTTTAAAATATCAGTTACTGGTTATTGTTTGGAACAGATCCTCCCTTTTAATTCATTCACATGCTCTTTTAATTTCACCTTCTCCAGGATAAGTGCACTGCTGATTCCCATATGTAGAGGGACAGACAGGAGCTGAACTCTGGCTACTGCTGTTCTCAACAAGAGACCATCTACCAAAGCTTAAGCACTTGTCAGCTGTTCACTAATTTCTACTATGTATTTGTGGACACTTAGTATGTTCCAGGAACTGGGCTATGCTCTTTACAAGAACTATTTTATTTAATCCCCACAGGGTCCCAGGACATGGCACTTTCATGACCCCTGCTATTCTGATGGGGAATGAGGCTCAAAGAGGTGAAGACACTTGTCACAGGAACCCAGCTAGGAGAAGGTGGGATAGAAACCAGGAAGGTCTGGCACTGAAGCCTGTGCTGTTAGTCACTCTACTGCAGGTTTTCTAACTCACAGTTACACAAGCAGCCCAGCAGTGGATGATCACCTTGCACTGAAAGAATTTTCCTAACTGCTGCATAGCTTATGGAGTAATGGAGCAGTGATTAAGAGAACTGGCTCTGGAGTCAGACTGCCCAGCTTTTAATTCCTACCCTACCACATCCTATTTGTATGGCCTTGGGCAAGTTACTTAACCTCTCTGATCTCAGTTTCTTTCTGTTCCAAAATGGGAAAAATAAGAGAATCTTCTTCCAAGGATATTTGCAAGGATTAAACATGATAAAAACAGACCATGTGCTTAGTACAGTGCCATGTGCCAAATGATCAATATTACTGATTATCAAGTATTCTTATTCATTAAGATAATGACTCGACATTCAGTTGTCTAATAATTACGCACTTCCTGGGTGAAGGCTGTGGAGAGGAAACCAGGGGAGAGGGCAGTTTGTTGCAAAGAAAAAGGCAAAGTACTTGGAAACAGGTGCTTGAGGCAGCAGTCTGGGCTGAGCCCATC
This sequence comes from Balaenoptera physalus, assembly GCF_965194825.1. Taxonomy (NCBI): domain Eukaryota; kingdom Metazoa; phylum Chordata; class Mammalia; order Artiodactyla; family Balaenopteridae; genus Balaenoptera; species Balaenoptera physalus. The sequence continues at coordinate 87,860,914 of NC_138896.1, forward strand.
ACACAGCTTTCAGCCCTGTGGAATTACTATGTTTTCCCTTTTCTATTAAGGATTCACATCCGGATATAAAGTTCAAATGCAGACTTTGTCACAACAAGGGTACACAGGAGCTGCCTCTGCAGATACTTTGGCTGCTGTTCATGGTGCCCGGTTTTATGTGTCTTGTTTTCCCCTGAATTATTTATCCTGAGCATCTGTGTTACATTATCTTTACGTAATGTCACAACAGAAATGGGAGAACGGATGTTCCCTTCTCATTCCCCCACTGACAGCGAGTGTGCCTGCAGCTTCCAGGTGTCTTTCCTGACTTTCTTCACTCACTTATCCAGCCATCTCCTTGTCAAGTGGGACACATGCCTTTCTCCTTAGGGGCTGAGTGAAGCCAGCCTTGAGCCTGCTCAGGGATGACAGACGGTCCCAGCTCCACTTAAAGATAAGGCCAATCTATCTTTCCCAAGAGCTCCACAGCAACCCTGATTGTGTAAGGAACCTGTACTGCAGACTGAATTTGGTTTTGTAGCCACCAAAGTACAAATGTTCTCTGTATATTGGCTGGAGTCCCACCGCCCAGACTGAATCAGAGCTTCCTAGACATCATGACTATTTGGTAGGCATTTCAGAGCCTAGAAACAGTGATAACAACTTAACAACTTCTAATATTTTTTAGGCACTTACTATATGCTAGGAACTAAGTCATATGCTTTTTATTAACTCATTTGAATTTTACCACAACCCTCTAAGTATCTTATCCTCATTATAAACAAATGGAAGAAAATGAGGTTCAGAGAAGCTAAGTGACTTGCCCAAGTTCACCACCAAGTAGGCACCAGAGCTAAGATTCAATGCCAAATCTTGGCCCATGCTCTTCCCTACTACTTTTTGATCAGTGTTTGCATGGTATATCCTTGGCCATCTTTTGAATTTTAGCTGCTCTGTGTCATTCATTCATTCATTTATTTATTTAGTGTGTCTTTATATTTAAAGTGGTTTTCTTTTAAGCAGCATGTAGTTGAGTCTCATAATTTATCAATTATGAGTTTAACAATCTCTGAGTTTTAATTAGATTGTTTAGAGCATTTACATTTAATGTGATTATCAACATGTTTGGATTTAAATCCACTGTTTTACTATTCATTTTCTATGTGTCTTGCCTGTTCTTTCTTCATTTGTTTTACTCTTTCCTTGCCTTCCTTTGAATTGACTATTGTTTATTATTTCATTTTATCTCCACTACTGGCTTCTTTGACTCTTCCTCTTTATTTTTTTAGTTTGCTCTAGAATTCATAATAAATACTTATCAGAGTCTACCTTCAAACAATATTATACCACTTCATATATTACATCAGAAAACATACATTCTTCCTTATCTTTTGTACTGATATTATATATTTTATTTCTTCATACTCTATAAACCCCATGTTATTATTTTTGCTTTAGTCAAATATCTTTTAAAGACTTTTAAAAATCCAAAAAAGTCTTTTACATTTACTCACATATTTACTATTTTTGTGCTGTTTATTTCTTTGTACAGTTCCATACTTCTACCTGGTATCAATCTCCTTCTGCATGACAAAGGAACTTAAGTGTTGTAGTAAAGGACATGGGGATCCAAGGTCTGCTTGTAGCTGTTCTTATGAAGAAATTGAGTCCCAGTGTCAGCATTAGGGGACACTGTGTGGCAGGTGGTGGACCATTTTGCAGCAGGGTGAGCCACATTCTTAAGTTGGGAAACTTGGCCAAAGTCTGGGATGGGGTCCTGGAGGAGAGGTCTCCATTGGGAAGTCCCGTTCAGCACCTTCTGGGTGTTCTTGCTCTTGCATAGTCCTTGGCTGAGATTGAGCTCAGATTGCAATAACATTTCAGGAGTCCCTTCCTATCCTACCTACATCTTAATGCTTTTCATGAGCAGATAAATGAAAAGTATGGGACTCCACCAGCCAGCTGTGTCTTTACATCAGCTAGGGGCCCAGAGAATGAGGATGTATCTTCTACAAGGGAGCTGCCTATCAATCCTCCAACGACCAGGAAGCAGCTCAGCCTTATGAAATCTGTTCAGTGGCGATCATACTGCATGGAAGATGGGGCTGGAATCAGGCACTGCCATGGCCAACCTCTAAGAGCTAGTGATGATTATGATGGATAATAATAATAACGCTAAATAATACTAATTGAGGATTTGGTAACGACGAAGCAGTGATCTATGAGCTTTACAGACAAGGATTCATTTAATCCTGATAATACTGCAATGTAGACCCTATTATTTGCGATTATTCCCACTTCCAGGACACAGAGAATTTAAATACCTTGTGCAGGCTATATGGTTATTAAGTGACAGAAATAGAATTTTAACCATGGAAGTTTGGCCTTATGGTCCACACTTTTAAACACCACTCTAGAATACTTCTAAGCAACATGGAGTTTCCCACTTTGCCCAAAGCCAATTTGGTTCCTTCTTCACAAACTCCAGTATCTTTTATTCTTCTCCCTACCGACTCCCAAGGAGCAGTGGTTCACTTAGTTCCACCTTAGTCTGAAAGGATCTCATTCAACTGGAGGCAGAGGAAGCCAATGTTTCAAGGTCTCAGTTTTGGGTTCTCCATGTTGGCCAAGACTTTTCAGACCTCTCTTTCCCTGGGAACATGCAGGAAAAAGGGAAAGGATGCATATGGAGTTTATGTTTCTTGTGTCTCCCCAGCAGCTAGAGCAGGGCCTACAGACTATGGAACTTCTGGTCCAGCAAGGCCTTCAGGGTTCAGCAGCTGAGCCCTCTGGAGGACGTAGCCCTCAAAATAAGTTATATTTGCATAATACGGTGTTATCAAAACAGGCACAACTTGCAGAGCTGAGTTTCTGCAGAAAGCAGAAGTCTCAAAAAGACATGGCCCTTATGGGCTTAGTTAAATAGGCCATAATTTTCATTGGCATAGCATTCTTAGAGGAGAGGCCTGGGCTATCATTCTTAAAAAGGAGGTATTTCCTTCATAGTGGCTTAGTGGTCCTGTAGGCCCTTTGAACCATAACATGCAGAAGCAGAAGTTTGGGATACTGATTACTTTCAAGCAAATAGGGTAGAGATCCCAGTTCTTGAAGACATGAAGCTGGTACCTGTGACTCATCTGGCACTGGCCTTGGGGAAGTCTTGGAGTCTGGACCATGGAAACTAGGGTCAAAACTTGCTTCTGGACAGGCATGGGATGTCCTCCATGAAAAGGAGAGAGGGATGCTGGGATCCCATTTCCCTTTGGTTGCTGAGAGTCTTCTCTCTTCTTGGGGACTGCCTACAACTCAACTCAGTGATATCCCAATATAAATCTCACCAGCCACAACACTCGGCCTGTAATGTCAGATGACAAGGTGATTCTCAAGGTGGCTGGGCTGGCATAGGGGATTCATGGGATAGGGGAAAAGGTGTGTCATTTGGCACGCTGTTAATATGGGTAATTTTGATGCTCAATAGCTAGTATCTTTATTCCAGAAACTCTGTCCCAGGTACTGAATTAGGATTCTATTAAATTTTCCAGCAAAGAGAGGAGGCAGCATCCACAAATAACCACCTCTCTGACTTTGGGTATAAGTTCCAGCAGGTGTTATCAATCACTTCACTATCTGTGATTCATACACCTTTCTGAGACAGTGCAAAAGGAGAAGGAGAAATACATGTGACAATATTTATTCTGCCATTCTTAGCCCCACAAGACTATCTGTAGCCCCCAAATTAATTTTGTTGATTGGGGTGCTATGACACTAATATAATCCCTCTTCTGCCATAACAAAGAGATTTTAAAAAAATGAATGATACATGATGCAGGATTTGAATAACAATGATTGGTGACCAAGATCAATAAGAGGAACCAGTAAGGCCCCTGGTCTTGGACAAGAGGGGCCCCAGCCCTGGGACCCTCATGTTAGAGGCCTTTCTTCTCAAAATACTAACAAAAATAAATTTATTAAAGGACATGGGGGTCTTCTTCTGTCACTCAGGATCCAGCCCTCTGCATCACTGCAGCATGATCAACAACCTTAATCATCCACTATTGTGGCTGAGTACACAGGAGTTATAAAGGTTTCTTTACACCTCCTGTGTATTCAAAACTAAAAGTGAGAGCTTTCAAATATTGTAAAGATGTGTGGGTAGTTGCTATGGAATGTGGAAAGATTTTGAGTGGTAGAAGAGCTTAGGTAAAAGATAAAATTAACTCCTACAAATCCTTCTTTCAGATTGTGAGAATGCAACAGATTCTTGCACAAAGAAATACCATTTAAAAGGTACATGAAAAGATGCTCACTAATCATCAGGGAAATGCAAATCAAAGCCACTATGAGAAAACACTTCACATCTGTTCAAACCGCTATTATCAAAAAGACAAGAAATAACAAATGTTGGTGAGGATGTGGAAAAAAGGGATCCCTCATGCACTGCTGGTGGGGCTGTAAATTGATGTAGCCACTCTGGAGAACAGTATGGAGATTCCTCAAAAAGTTAAAAATAGAACTACCATACGATTCAGCAATTGCAATTCTGGGTATTTATCTGAAGGAAACAAAAACACTAACTGGAAAAGATATATGCAGCCCCGTGTTCACTGCAGCAGTATTTTCCACAGCCAAAACATGGAAACACCCTAAGTGTCCATCAATGACCGAAGCCTAGCACTGCAAGTACTATTATTTTCATAAATGTAGACAAGATACTTTAATTGAAATAAAACATTATATGACTTTAGTTTTAAAAAATAATTTTGAGTTATAATTTATAATTATGACTAATATTTTGACTCAATTTTTATACATACTTCTGGATAATTAAGAAAAATAACTTTTTGAATGCATGTAAAAATGATTTTAAGTTCAACTTTTTACATTTAATTTGTATTTCTGACGAAATACATTTAAAATGTAAGCAGACTGGATATTATTTCCTTTCATTTTTTAATTCTTTAGCTTATTACTGTCACCAAAATATAAAATTAGTGAAAATTACAATTATAACAACATAACTAGTAATTTTGCTGAAATGAAAGCCAGAAAAATAATTTTTGCAATAGATATATAAGCCTTTATTACTCAACCAAACATCACTGTCTTAATAGAACACCCAGAACAGTACACAACAATAAGTAAATCCAGTTGCTTTTGATATTCCACAAACTATCCTACATATGAAAAAGATACCTTTTCACACATTTTTGATTTTGTATAATGAAGATTTATTTGCCAAGGTAGCAAGGTAGATTGTTTTATTTAATAGTTCGTTAGACTGATTTATAACTTTCAAACATTTAGAGCTATTGTATGTGGGCTTCCATTTATTCTCTTGCCCCAGCCAGACTTCACAAATGCTAGGATCATAAGTGAGGAAAACAAGAATTTTTTCCACAGTTTGTGACACGTGTCGCTTGAGAAGTGACCGCGACCACTCTCTGAAGGGACTGTTTGCAGTGTTGCCTCCTAGACTCACTGTCAGCCAAAAACTTTTACTTAACATAAGCAGCTTCATTTTTTATAGCTAAAAAGTTGTGAACATTGATTCACTCTTCAATCAACCTTGACAAACTTAAAGCATTTTAAGGTTTCAAGAACTTAGGATTTGTTCCTGTAAACACTGACAATGAATCTAGTTCACACCTCTTTCACTGATGTAGCCAAGCCTCAGGGATCTGCTCTGTCTTCCCCAGACCAAACGGGGTCTCTACCCCTTTTCAGAGCCCCCCTCCTCCCCATAATTTTCTACTCTGGACCTTTCTCTACCTTGACCTCCTCTCAATGTCCACATTTCCGTGCTCTGTCTGCATTCTTCCTGGGTTTGCTCTCTGCTTGGGCTTAAGACCTCCCTGTGCCTTGAGTGATCTCATTAAGTCTCTTGCCATGGAAAGGAGCAAGGTGGAAGCAGCAGAGAGGGCTTGTCACTCTTCTTGGAGCAGAAAGATGCTAGGAACTCCAGACTCAAGGAGAGAAGAGCCCTGAGGCAAGAGGAGAGCTATACAGGTATCAGTCTGCAAGGTGAAGGATGAAGGCAGAAGTATGGGGGACCCCAACTACGTGCACTTCCTTCACGTAAGTTACGGGATCACAATAACACAGCAGTCTGCAACTATGTAACTGGCAGGATAACTTATTCATATATTAATTTGTGTTCATTTTTGCTGTGGTTTTCCCTCTACCCAATCCAAGCAAGTAGCCAGAGTCTGTGCATTCCTCGTGCTACGGAATTTTGCAGGGCCGAATAAGAAATGGCAGGAAAGTGACTCTCTTTCTTTTGTGAAAGCTTGAGCTCGGGGAAAATAGGATGTTAATTATTTCTAGGAAGTGGCAGGGAGAGGAAGCCACTTCTGAGGATAGCAAGAAAAGAGAGGCATTTTTGTTCCCCCAACACTTAGACTGGGAAGTGGATGGAAGTCAGGAGGCCCATGAGCAGTTTCTTCCAGATGGACTCAAAGCCTTAAGGGCATGGCTTTCAGGTACACTTAAGAAAAAGGAACCCGAGCTCTGGGATTCCCATTCTTGCCTGTGCTCCCCGAACATGACAACACAGTTGTCGGTTTTAAGCAACTTTGTGGGTGTAGACAATGACATTAGCAATAACTTCGGTAGACAAGAAACCTGATGCCTTGAGGGTACCGGGAGCTCCAATAATGACAGGGAATTTCCAGCCAGGCTAGTAGAATGAGGGCTATGGTTGGAGGCTTTTTTTTTTTTTTTTAATTTTGAAATACTTTTACAGAAAAATTGCAAAGAGAATAGAGAGAGTTCCCATATATACCTCACCCATTGCCCTATCGCTACCATCTTACATTACCAAGGAACATTTGTCAAAACTAAGAAATGGACATTGGTACATTACTATTATCTAAACTATTATTTGGATTTCACCTGTTTTTCCACTAATGTTCTTCAGTTCCAGGATCAGTCCAGGGTACCACATTGCATTTAGTTGTCATGTCTCCCCAGCCTCCTCTGATCTATGAGTTTCTCATTCTCCCCTTGTTTTTCATGATCTTGACTGTCTTTAGCAGTACTGGTCAGGTATTTTGTAGAAAACCCCTCAATAGGGTTTTTCTGTTTTTCTCATGATTAGATTGGGATTATGGGTTTTGGGAACAAATACTGCAGAAGTGAAGTGCCCTTCTCATCACATCATATCAGGGGAGTAAAGTTCTATTATTTTTTTAATAAAGAAAATTGATGATTCTTATACCTCAGAATTTATAGATCAAAATTCATTGCTATTTATACATTCATATACAAAAAGGAGTTTAGACCACCACCTACGAGAATCACTGCTCTAATCATTGTAACTGAAGAAGAATTCAACAGCTCCTACACTTCTAGTTTGGTAAACATTTTAATCAAAACTCCTAACAGAACTTCTTACGTGTTCAACTGTGATTCAGAAATATTTAGATAAAGATATCTTAAGATTTGAAGAAGCCTATTGAAATCTCATCAAAATCAACTTCCTTACTTTCTATACTACTAATGGCTCTTTTGGCCAAATGAAATCAGTTTTTTTGAATCTTCAGGAAAAAGAAAATAAGAAGTACATAAACCCCAAACACACTGTGTGTCAGGGGCTCAAAACAGCATTGTCTCATTATGGTTTTCAGGATACAGGAACTCATTCTTAATAACTTTTGTAGACTGGGTTTTAATATTGTGGAATAAATTTAGAATTCATGATAAGAGCCACAACAAGGACAATGACCAAGGTTATTAAAACACAATTACTCGTTACCCCATTTTCAGCACAATTTTCAGCCCTTGGAATCATCCAGGTCACCATGTAGGCATTAATCAAAATGTTTCCTCTAGCCTTGCTGGAAATTCTGACCCAAGGATAATGATTGATGGTCCCTTCCCAGGGATTGGAGAGCCGTCTCCCAGAGAAGCAGAGTATCTGACCGGGGCACAGAGCATCCACAAAGCTGAGCAACTGTTCAGCAACAGGAACGCATCTGTGCTGTCAGGATGACACCCCTCCTTGCTGTGCCAGACTTCCTTACTTTTAAAAAAGAGTTCCTGGATGATGATAAACATCTCCTTCATTGGGGGTATAGAAATCTAGAGACTTGAAAAAATAGGGGTTGGCTTAATTATTATTATTTTAAATATTGTAGTGTTCTGCTTGCCAAGGAATGCTAGGATGGATAGCCTTTAAGTAGACAAGTTTTGATGTGTAATAGGGAGTCATTAGGGTAAGAGACAAGGTTCAAGAGGCTGCAGGTACCCATAGTTCAGCGCAGTCCCACACAGCAATGATTCAGGCTGCCGTTGGTCAGCGTGGGAGCAATGGTATCATCTTTTATTTTTCTCTGCCCAGTAAGCACTTACACACCACCATGCCCTCTGCTCCACTGGGGCTAGGAGTCTCTGCCATTAATATCTTTCCCACTGCTCGTCTTTTCATTTACAAGGAATAGTTGGATAATATTTTAAAGGAGAAAAAAATAAGGGATGTGTGCGGTGGCTAAAATATTAATGTGTGGATGTCAAAATGCAAATTTCACTGCCATGGGCGGGTATCAGTTCAATGTGAGTCAGGCTAGGCCTAAACAGAGACATAAAGAGAACACATCTTAAGAATAGGGAGGAGATAACTATACTGGCAAATCAACCCCTCATCAAGTGCTCATTTTAGATAATGAATCAGCCTCTCACTTCCACGAATGCAAATCTAATGCTAAATGAGGGTGGCTTGTATTAATGGGCCTGCCAGGTGCAATTCAGGATGAGCCACTAACACCAGAATAAGATGAAAATGCATGTTTCGTTTTGTCCTCCAAAGAAGTGGGAGGAACTGTTTGGTTCATGCTCGCGCGTGAGTGATAGCTGTCTACGGTAGCGCTTTGATGAACGTGGCTCAGTGCAACTAAAATGTAACATCTACGCAGCATCAGCAGTATAGACAAAAAATCTCCTGGAAGACAGGGTCACAATGTGTTGGGATCATTGTTTTCCTCCTCACAAACTTTGCCACTGTGGAGGTTTTCAGGACTACTCCCTGCAAGCTAAGGAGACAGAAATGGTGTCAAGATCGCAGTCAGTTCTCCCAAGTTCCTCTTTTTTGTTAAAAACTTCTGATATATTGTTTAAGAAGAGCAAAATGGCAAGCTGATCAGAGAAATATTTTAAGGTGAAATGATTATTGGGGTAAATGTCTATTTTCAAATGAAAGTATGTAATACCTGCAGGTAACTTTACAAAATATTTACTAGGGGCCAGTTTCTACTCTAACATGTTGTATATGCATTATTTTTAATCCTTTCAGCAATCAATAAGGGGCATACTATATTATCCCCATTTTACAGACAATGAAACCAAGGTGTAGAGAGGTGGAATCACTTGCCCAAAGTCTCACAGTTAGTACGTGGTGAAGTCAGAAGTCAAACCCAGGCAGCCTGACACTAACATCCATGAGCTTACTGTGATCCTCCTCCCTTTCTTTCTTTCTTTTTAATAAATTTATTTATTTTATTTATTTATTTTTGGCTGCATTGGGTCTTTATTGCTGTGCACGGGGTTTCTCTAGTTGTGGCGAGCAGGGGCTACTCTTCATTGCGGTGCCTGGGCTTCTCATTGTGTTGGCTTCTCTTGTTGTGGAGCATGGGTTCTAGGCCCACGGGCTTCAGTAGGTGTGGCACGTGGGCTCAGTAGTTGTGGCTCGCGGGCTCTAGAGCACAGGCTCAGTAATGGTGGCACACAGGCTTAGCTGCTCTGCGGCATGTGGGATCTTCCTGGATCAGGGCTCGAATCCGTGTCCCCTGCATTGGCAGGCGGATTCTTAACCACTGTGCCACCAGGGAAGCCCTCTCCTCCTTTTCTTTTCTGTCCTGGAGAAGATGGCTAAGCTAAAATGTTTGAGATAAAACTAGATGGAAATCATTGGTGAAAAGAAAATCAATCCTTACTAACTAAGTGTTAGGAAACTGGGCCATAAAATATCTGGCCAGCACTGAGTAGTAACAGAATTCTTTTGGTCTGCTTGACTTTACTTGTGAGTTGAAATAAATCATACTTGCAGATTTGGTCCCCATCTTCTTGTAAAAATGTTACTTTCAGAGCAACTATGCTAGGCTCTCAGGGCCTACTCTGGTTGATAGAAATACCAGGCCAATAACTCCAGGAGCTATTGGAACTACAGCTAAGACTGACAAAAAGAGAAATGACTTCAGCTCCTAGGCTGGCTTTTATCTGTGTGGGAAGAATGGAAGACTGAATGGGGAGATGTGTACTGGTCTTTTTTTCACTTATCTCCTTTAGAATTTATTACTTGCTTTTTCTCAAGAAACATGATTTCTTTGCATACTCTCTGGTTGGGTCAGCCACATCACTTTCATCTTCTGCCTGAGTGCAAAAGACTTCTCTGAAATGCCTCAGCTTCTATCCATCCATCCTTCCTTTGTTAAGTGAGATCATACGAATGACAGCAATCTCATTCAATCTCACTACCCCATGGAGTGTTCAATTAGAAAATCTTCAAACCATACATACAGCTTTATTCATTTCCAACTTAAGTGAGAGTAAATAGAAAAGTTTACTTGTCAGATTGCCAGGGCCAAAAGATTGCATACGGTGACAAAGTAAAGTGTACTTTGAACGCTGTGTTGGCTGTGGAGTATACCACTCTGATCTCCTTTCTCTTGAGGAAGAGCTGAGAAGAGTGTAGTTGGCTGAGAGCCTCTAAGTGCTATCCCCACAGATTTATCATGACCTTCATGCATGTATCCTGTGTTCCCAGAGCTACTCATGGACAGTGTTTAGAGGGGTTCTACAGCTGGGCGTTCCCGCCCGACATGGAACTCTTCTAATGGATGGTCTATGCTTGGGGACTCACCACCAGTCTGGCCGAGCCTTTCTCAGAACTGTGCTGCAGATGAAGGCTTTTCCCACCCCAAATCCCTTCCTTTCCTTTCTCCTTTCTTAGGTGTCAAACCTGCACTGCAGTCTGAAGTGTCCCTCTATCTACTCCTGCTCCCTCCCTCCTTTATCCTTCCTGGGCATTTCCCCCAATAAATCTCTTGTATGTTTAAATTTTATCTTGGCCCTGCCTTTCAGAGAACCTGGACAGGAAAAAACACCAACTCCTCTATTTACACATATCACAAATATGTAAATGTATGCATATTTGGCCCATTTTCAAGCTGTACCCTACAACAATTTTGCATGTGGCTCATCTACGCATGTATGACTCACAAATTTAAAGTCTCACATTTCAAGCTCACTCTGAAATCTAAACGGCTATATCCAACTGCTTAACTGACATCTTTATCTGACACACTGAAACTTAACATCTCCAGTCCAACTACTTTTTCCTTTGTTTACTCTACTTCAGGTATACCAGCTTTTCTGCTTTTCCATAAAATGCCAGAAATATTTCTAACTAGGGCTTTTTGCATTTGCTATTCTCACTACCTGGAGCTCTCTTCCCTCACATATTCACATGGTTTGCTTCTCCCTGTCATTCAGATACCTACCACCTCCTCCAAGAAGCCTTCCCTAACCACCCTATGTATAAGAGCACCCCTTATTACTCGATTCCCCCTTTTCTAACCCTGTTTGGTTTACTTCATAGTCTTATCACCAATATTCTATTTAAGAAGCAAAGGCATAAAGAAGTAAAAGAAAGGAAAGGGAAGGAAAAAGAAAGGTAAAGGAAAGAACTCAACTGTGTTCTTAACTTTGTCATAACTATGTTGGCTAATTCAGTCAATTTAGAGTCTTTCATGGATTGTTTGAATAAGTGATCTGTTCACATCAACTAAAGTTAAGTATTTAGAAGATTTAGGGGATATTATCTGTTTATGTGTCTTTACAAAATGGGTGAGAATAGCAATATTGCCAAATTGAATATCTTAAATATAGCTGGTACTTTCAGAAATTACATGGAGGTAATTTCCAAGTAAACTGCTAAATCCTAAATTCAAGGTGAAAAATCAAAGCAAATTCTTATTTAAAAATCTCCAGTACAAACATGACTTGAGTCTATTTCCCATAGTTCCTAAGTCACATCAGCAAGTCCTTGGGGAAAGAAATAGACTTTTTCTTGCCCCTGACATTTTATCCACAGCCCATACAATAGAAATACAGTATAATACCTATGAATATGTATATGCTGTGATCTATTAATACTACTAATGGGTCTCTATCCCACAGAAATTGGCTTAAGTAGGTAAAGACATGTGTACATGATGTTCACTCCAGTATTGTTTGTAACAATAAAAAGCTGGAAGCAACTTAAATGTCCACCGATAGAGAACTGGCTAAATATATTACGGTACATCTACATAATGGAATTCTTTCTAGCAGTTAAAATTATATAGATCTGCACTTTCTATCATGGAGAACCTAAATGTCCATCAACAGATGAATGGATAAAGAAGATGTGACACATATATACAATGGAATATTACTCAGCCATAAAAAGAAATGAAATTGAGTTATTTGTAGTGAGGTGGGTGGACCTAGAGTCTGTCATACAGAGTGAAGTAAGTCAGAAAGACAAAAACAAATACCGTATTCTAATGCATATATATGGAATCTAAAAAAAAAAAAAATGGTACTGATGAACCTAGTTGCAGGGCAGGAATAAAGATGTAGACATAGAGAATGGACTTGAGGACACGGGGTGTGAGGGGGAAGCTGGGGCAAAGTGAGAGTAGCATCGACATATATACACTACTGAATGTAAAATAGCTAGTGGGAAGCAGCAGCATAGCACAGGGAGATCAACTCGGTGCTTTGCAATGACCTAGAGGGGTGGGATAGGGAGGATGGGAGGAAGGCTCAAGAGGGAGGGGATATGGGGACATATGTATGCATATGGCTGATTCACTTTGGTGTACAACAGAAACACAGCACTGTGAAGCAATTATACTCCAATAAAGAGCTATTAAAAGAAATGAATACATTAAAAATTTGTGTATATACATTTGGGTGTATATATTTACACAAACTATTTACTTATAAATACAGAATAAAAAGTTTGAAAAGACATTGCTTTAAATGTTAAAAATTTCTGAAGATTTACATTATGGGCTTTTAAAATCTTTTTTCGTTTTTTATGATTTGTAGACATTTAAAAATCACAAGCATGCTTCAATTAAAAAAAAAAAAATTAAAGCATACACAGAGTCCACATTACAGAATTACAGGTTACAGTTGCTGAATGAAGTGTAGAATTCATTAAACAATATCTAGTTCAAGGAACTAGAACATTGATCAGGACATCTTTTTGGATAGCAAAGGAGTTGACAGAAATTGCTAATGTAAGATTTCCTCTGACTGGGAATGTATTTAATTACTCCTACCCTCACCAGCCATTCTTCAGTGTTCACTGAGAGAAACGTTAGCCCTAAAAACACATTTTATTTAGACCTTGTTAATTATTTTATATAAAATTCATCTTGATTAGAGGGACTAGAGCTGAAGTTGATTATAAAAACACTAGATATGAATTGTTAATTTTTCTCCATAATTTTGCAGTGTAAAATAATGTGTTGTTCAGAAAGAAAGCATGTTGATAATGAGGAGTTTGAAAAATTACTTTCTAAACGGGCAAAAATGCTCAGAGAAGACGCTCAGATTCCAGTTGTAAGTTCAACACTGGGTTTGTGAAGCTTAGTTTTGTGATCCCTGGATGATGGTGTAGACAAAAAGGCGGGGATCGGGGGGACAGCCTGTTAGAGCTTCATGACTGTCAAAAGAACGTTAAACTTTTCAGCCTGAAATGGAGCATAACTCTTGCATTTTTGCCCGATTTCCCTGTTCAGTGGTTCACCAAGAAATAATCATAACTTAGGGTAACCAGCAGTAGCATCTTCTGTTACCTTGCGTTGGCCAAGAACCAAAAGTCACATGATCCTGTGCATCCTTAACAAGGAGTTAACAGAGAGACAGAAAAGGCTTCTTTTTGCCTCAACTTCAATGGCACTAGACATCAGTGGAGTGGTTTGCACACAACAGGGAAAAAAATAATGATCGTGGGGGAGAAATAACTCTCTACCATCATCTTTCTTGACAACAGCTTACTGCCCACAAAACTATTATTCAGAGACAGAAAGTTTTGTATTTATTAGCTAAATCAGAGCCAACCCAGGAGGTGTTTGACAAGAGACATTTAACTTCCTCCTCAGTAGGACATCTTATCCAATAGACGGTGGCTCAGCTGATACTTTATCTACAACCTTCTGTGGAAAAGTGGTGTGAACTATAAACTGATTGCATTAAGTCACCAGAGCACTGAACTTTGTTGTCCTAGGTTTGTTTTTCTTTCTTTCCTTTCTCTTTTTTAACCTTCTACAGAATGAGTTATCTCCTCAGCAGTGTGATTCACATGTTGTGCCCTTTACCTTTCGGGACATTATCTACTGTGCAAAAAATATTCCAGTATGAAAACTGTTGGGCTCAAAACATGGTCCAAATGCCATTGCTCTGAGGATAATTTTAAAATTTTCAGTACATCTCATTCTCTTGAAATTATGTGGCCCTGGAATATATAAGCACACTAGAAGCCATGACAGAGATGAATGGGAAGTACAATTTAAGAAGTCTTCCCTATATATTTTATTATATGCCAATAATCTTTTGAATCAACATAATTATGCAATATAGTATAAAGAAACTTGGAATGGAAGACAAAAGACCTGAGTTCTAGTTTCAGCTGTGATTCAGAATAGCTGTGCACCTTTGAACAAGTGACTGTATTTAGTTTTCCATGGCTGCTATAACAGATTACCACAAACTTAGCCGCCTAAAATAATACAAATTTATTATCTCATGGTTCTCTAGGTCATAAGTCCGTAAGCTTGACTGGTTTCTCTGCTCTGGGTTCCACAAGGCTGAAATCAAGATGTCGGGCAGCCAGGGCTCTCACCTGGATAGTCTGGGGAAATATATGCTTCCAAGCTCATTCGTTTTTTGTAGAACAAATGTTTGCAGAATTTTGCTCCATGCAGTTGAAGGACTGATGTTTCCTTGCTAGCTGTCAGTCAGGGGTCATTCTCCGTTTCTAGAGGTCACCTACATTTCCTGACTCTGAGTCTCCTTTATTTTCAAAGGCAGCAACATGAGTCCCTCTCAGGTTCAAATGTCTCCTGCCTCTTCTGCTTGTGCAAGTCTCTGACTCTACCAGAGAAGGTTTTCTGCTTTTAAGAATTCTGATTAGATTGAAATAACAATAATTCAGGATAATCAGGGATAATCAGGATAATCTCCCCATCTCAAGGTCCAACTTTAAACATATTTTCAAGAGGAGACCTTCAAGATGTTGGAGGAGTAAGACATGGTGATCACCTTCCTCCCCACAGATACATCAGAAATACATCTACATGTGGGACAACTCCTACAGAACACCTACTGAACGCTGGCAGAAGACCTCAGACCTCCCAGAAGGCAAGAAACTTCCCACGTACCTGGGTAGGGCAAAAGAAAAAAGAAAAAACAGAGACAAAAGAATAGGGACAGGACCTGCACCTCTGGGAGGGAGCTGTGAAGGAGGAAATGTTTCCACACACTAGAAGCCCCTTCTCTGGCAGAGACGGGGGTGGGTGGGGGGGAAGCTTTGGAGCCGTAGAGAAGAGCGCAGTAAAAGGGGTGCGGAGGGCAAAGCAGACAGATTCCCGTACAGAGGATCGGGGCCGACCAGCACTCACCAGCCCGAGATGCTTGTCTGCTCACCCGCCAGGGCGGGCGGGGGCTGGGAGCTGAGGCTCGGGCTTTGGAGGTCGGATGCCAGGGAGAGGACTGGTGTTGGCTGCGTGAACACACCCTGAAGGGGCTAGTGCACCACAGCTAGCCGGGAGGGAGTCCGGAAAAAAGTCTGGACCTGCCGAAGAGGCAAGAGACCACTGTTTTGGGGTGCGCGAGGAGAGGGGATTCAGAGCGCCGCTTATAGGAGCTCCAGAGATGGGCGAGCCATGGCTATCAGCGTGGACCCCAGAGACAGGCATGAGATGCTAAGGCTGATGCTGCAGCCACCAAGAAGCCTGTGTGCAAGCACTCTCAGCAGAGAGTCCCATACAGGATAAATCCAAGGAGAAACACGCCAAGACACATATTAATCAAACTATCAAAAATTAAATACAGAGAAAAAATATTAAAAGCAGCAAGGGAAAAACAATGACTAACATGCAAGAGAATCCCCATAAGGTTAACAGCTGATCTTTCAGCAGAAACTCTGGAAGCCAGAAGGGAGCGGCAGGACATATTTAAAGTGATGAAAGGGAAAAACCTAAAACCAAGATTACCCAGCAAGGATCTCACCCTGATTCGATGGAGAAATTAAAACCTTTACAGACAAGCAAAAGCTAAGAGAATTCAGCACCACCAAACCAGCTTCACAACAAATGCTAAAGGAACTTCACTAGGCAGGAAACACAAGAGAAGGAAAAGACCTACAATAACAAACCGAAACAAGAAAATGGTAATGGGAACATACATATCGATAACTTCCTTAAATGTAAATGGAATAAATGCTCCAACCAAAAGACACAGACTGGCTGAATGGATAGAAAAACAAGACCCGTATATATGCTGTCAACAAGAGACCCACTTCAGACCTAGGGACTCATACAGACTGAAAGTGACAGGATGGAAAAAGATATTCCATGCAAATGGGAATCAGAAGAAAGCTGGAGTAGCAATTCTCATATCAGACAAAATAGACTTTAAAATAAAGACTATTACAAGAGACAAAGAAGAACACTACATAATGATCAAGGGATCAATCCAAGAAGACAATATAATAATTGTAAATATTTATGCACCCAACATAGGAGCACCTCAATACATAAGGCAAAAGCTAACAGCCATAAAAGGGGAAATCGACAGTAACACAATCATAGTAGGGGACTTTAACACCTCACTTTCACCAATGGACAGATCATCCAAAATGAAAATAAATAAGGAAACACAAGCTTTAAATGATACATTAAACAAGATGGACTTAATTGATATTTATAGGACATTCCATCCAAAAACAACAGAATACACTTCTCAAGTGCTCATGGAACATTCTCCAGGATAGATCATATCTTGGGTCACAAATCAAGCCTTGGTGAATTTAAGAAAATTAAAATTGTATCAAGTATCTTTTCTGACCACAACGCTATGAAACTAGATATCAATTACAGGAAAAAATCTGTAAAATCTACAAACACGTGGAGGCTAAACAATACACTACTTAATAACCAAGAGATCACTGAAGAGATCAAATAGGAAATCAAAAAATACCTGGAAACAAATGACAATGAAAACACGACGACCCAAAACCTATGGGATGCAGCAAAACCAGTTCTAAGAGGGAAGTTCATAGCAATACAATCCTACCTCAAGAGACAAGAAACATCTCAAATAAACAATCTAACCTCACACCTAAAGCAATTACAGAAAGAAGAAGAAAAACCCACAAAGTTAACAGAAGGAAAGAAATCATAAAGATCAGAAATAAGTGAAAAAGAAATGAAGGAAACAATAGGAAAGATCAATAAAACTAAAAGCTGGTTCTTTGAGAAGATAAATGAAATTGATAAACCATTAGCCAGACTCATCAGGAAAAAAAGGGAGAAGACTCAAATCAATAGAATTAGAAATGAAAAAGGAGAAGTAACAACTAACACTGCAGAAATACAAAGGATCATGAGAGATTACTACAAGCAACTATATGCCAATAAAATGGACAACCTGGAAGAAATGGACAAATTCTTAGAAAAGAACAACCTTCTGAGACTGAACCAGGAAGAAATAGAAAATATAAACAGACCAAACATAAGCACTGAAATTGAGACTGTGATGAAAAATCTTCCAACAAACAAAAGCCCAGGACCAGATGGCTTCACAGGTGAATTCTATCAAACATTTAGAGAAGAGCTAACACCTATCCTTCTCAAACTCTTCCAAAATACAGTAGAGGGACAAACACTCCCAAACTCATTCTATGAGGTCACCATCACCCTGATACCAAAACCAGACAAAGATGTCACAAAGAAAGACAACCAATATCACTGTTGAACACAGATGCAAAAATCCTCAACAAAATACTAGCAAACAGAATCCAACAGCACATTAAAAGGATCATACACTATGATCAAGCAGCGTTTATCCAAGGAATGCAAGGATTCTTCAATATATGCAAATCAATCAATGTGATAAACCATATTAACAAATTGAAGGAGAAAAACCATATGATCATCTCAATAGATGCAGAAAAAGCTTTTGACAAAATTCAACACCCATTTATGATAAAAACCCTCCAGAAAACAGGCATAGAGGGAACTGACCTCAACATAATAAAGGCCATATATGAAAAACCCACAGCCAACATTGTTTTCAATGGTGAAAAACTGAAACTATTTCCTCTAAGATCAGGAACAAGACAAGGTTGTCCACTCTCACCGCTATTATTTAACATAGTTTTGGAAGTTTTAGCCACAGCAATCAGAGAAGAAAAAGAAATAAAAGGAATCCAAATAGGAAAGAAGAAGTAAAGCTGTCACTGTTTGCAGATGACATGATACTATACATAGAGAATCCTAAAGATGCTACCAGAAGACTACTAGAGCTAATCAATGAATCTTGTAAAGTAGCAGGATACAAAATTAATGCATAGAAATCTCTTGCATTCCTATACACTAATGATGAAAAATCTGAAAGAGAAATTAAGGAAACACTTCCATTTACCACTGCAACAAAAAGAATAAAATACCTAGGAATAAACCTACCTAAGGAGACAAAAGACCTGTATGCAGAAAACTATAAGACACTGATGAAAGAAATTAAAGATGATACAAACAGATGGAGATATACACCAAGTTTTTTGATTGGAAGAATCAACATTGTGAAAATAACTATACTACCCAAAGCAAACTACAGATTCAGTGCAATCCCTATGAAACTACCAATGGCATTTTTCACAGAACTAGAACAAAAAATTTCACGATTTGTGTGGAAACGCAAGAGACCCCCAATAGCCAAAGCAATCTTAAGAAAGAAAAACGGAGCTGGAGGAATCAAGCTTCCTGACTTCAGACTATACTACAAAGCTACAGTAGTCAAGACAGTATGGTACTGCCACAAAAACAGAAATATAGGTCAATGGAACAGGATAGAAAGCCCAGAGATAAACCCACGCACATATGGTCACCTTATTTTTGATAAAGGAGGCAAGACTATACAATGGAGAAAAGACAGCCTCTTCAATAAGTGGTGCTGGGAAAACTGGACAGCTACATGGAAAAGAATGAAATTAGAACACACCCTAACACCATACACAAAAATAAACTCAAAATGGATTAAAGACCTAAATGTAAGGCCAGACACTATAAAACCCTCAGAGGAAAACATAGGCAGAACACTCTATGACATAAATCACAGCAAGATCCTTTTTGACCCACCTCCTAGAGAATGGAAATAAAAACACAAATAAACAAATGGGACCTAATGAAACTTAAAGGTTTGGCACAGCAAAGGAAACCATAAACAGGACGAAAAGACAACCCTCAGAATAGGAGAAAATATTTGCAAATGAAGCAACTGACAAAGGATTAATCTCCAAAATTTACAAGCAGCTCATACAGCTCAATATCAAAAAAACAAACAACCCAATCTAAAAATGGGCAGAAGACCTAACTAGACATTTCTCCAAAGAAGATATACAGTTTCCCAACAAACTCATGAAAGGATGTTCAACATCACTAATCATTTGAGAAATGCAAATCAAAACTACAGTGAGGTACCACCTCACACCAGTCAGAATGGCCATCATCAAAAAATCTACAAACAATAAATGCTGGAGAGGGTGTGTAGATAAGGGAACCCTCTTGCACTGTTGGTGGGAATGTAAATTGATACAGCCACTATGGACAACAGTATGGAGGTTCCTTAAAAAACTAACAATAGAACTACCATACGACCCAGCAATCCCACTACTGGGCATATAATCTGAGAAAACCATAATTCAAAAAGAGTCATGTACCACAATGTTCATTGCAGCTCTATTTACAATAGACAGGACATGGAATCAACCTAAATGTCCATCGACAGATGAATGGATAAAGAAGACATGGCACATATATACAATGGAATATTACTCACCCATAAAAAGAAACGAAATTGAATTATTTGTAGTGAGGTGGATGGACCTAGAGTCTGTCATACACAGTGAAGTAAGTCAGAAAGAGAAAAATAAATACAGTATGCCAACACATATATATGGAATCTTAAAAAAAAAAAAAAAAGGTTCTGAAGAACCTAGAGGCAGGACGGGAATAAAGACGCAGATGTAGAGAATGGATTTGAGGACACGGGGAGGGGGAAGCGTAAGCTGGGATGAAGTGAGAGAGTGGCATGGACATATATACACTACCAAATGTAAAACAGATAGCTAGTGGGAAGCAGATGCATAGCACAGGGAGATCAGCTCGGTGCTTTATGACCACCTAGAGGGGTGGGATAGGGAGGATGGAAGGGAGATGCAAGAGGGAGGAGATATGGGTATATATGTATACGTATAGTTGATTCACTTTGTTATAAAGCAGAAACTAACACACCATTGTAAAGCAATTATACTCCAATAAAGATGTTTTAAAAAATACATTTGCAAAGACCCCTTTTACTGTACAAGGTAACCTATTCATAGGCTCTGAGGATTAAAGTGTAGACATCTTGGGGGGGCGTGTCATTATTCTGCCTATCTCTCACCTCTTTGGGCTGCCTCAGCTTCTTCACCTCTAGAAGGGGGCTGGATGAAATCAGTGTTCCTCAAAGTGTGTGGAAGCCACAATATAAGTTTAGGTGGGACCAGGATCTGCATATGACATTAAATCACAGTGAATCAGACAGCGAGATAGTATTCCCCTGTCAGTCTCTTTCAAGTCTTCATATTAAGATAGGGAAAATGTCTCTTCAGTGCTAGTATTTTAGACTGCTGTAATACTTGCTTATTTCCTTCCTCATTAGGGTGAGGTTTAGAAATAAAGAGAGATAGAGGAGAGAGAATGGAACTCAATCTACCTAATTAAATTTAACAATGTGATTTTGCTATTATTGTATTCATTTAACTGTTACCTTCTGTTTATGGCAAGTTTACATTGGTTTTCCCTTTACAATACTCATAAAATTTTAATTTTAAAATCGATATACAGCATATAAAAAATAAAATGAGTCAATTTAAAGAAAAATATCAAGTAAATAATAGCAGGCATACAGATAAGACCTATACTGTAAAGGTGGTACAGGAATGAGGGAAGATGCAGACATGCTGTACTAGATGGATGAATGCTTAAGTTCCTTCAAGCTCTGAAAGAGTCAATTTAAACAATAGGAAAATGGGCCAAACCTTGAATAAGTACTTCACAAAGGGGCTCTCCACATGGCCAATGAACATATGAAAAGGAGCTTAGCTTTAATAATAATCAGGAAAATGTAAACTAGAACCACAATAAGACACCATTACACACCCAGCAAACTGACAAAATTAAAAGGTCTGACACTACCAAATGTGGCAAGATGTACATACACTACAATATATAAAATAGATAACTAAGAAGAACCTGCTGTATAGTAGAGGGAACTCTACTCATTACTCTATAATGGCCTATATGCGAAAATAATCTAAAAAAAAAATAGAGTGGATATATGTATACGAATAACTGATTCACTTTGCTGTATACCTGAAACTAACACAACACTGTAAATCAACTACACTCCAATAAAAGTTAAAAAAATAAAAGAATATATAGGAACGGGAACTCACATGTACTGCTAAGGAGTGCAAAGTGATACTATGGGGAGAAATTGTAAAAGACTTTGATAAGAACCAAAAAGATT
The DNA here is from genome assembly GCF_965194825.1 of Balaenoptera physalus. Taxonomy (NCBI): domain Eukaryota; kingdom Metazoa; phylum Chordata; class Mammalia; order Artiodactyla; family Balaenopteridae; genus Balaenoptera; species Balaenoptera physalus. Next base: position 87,882,733 of record NC_138896.1, read on the forward strand.
ACTATCTAGTGTACCCTTCCAGATTATTGCTGTCTTTCATTGTCTTTGAGCTATTTTACAGCTCTGTAAACTGCACAAACCTGATAGCAATACAAATGATTCTTCTTCATAGAAATGCAAATTGTGTCCAGTTGAATGGCATTAATGATTACCCAATGTATACTGACCAATTTTGCATCTATTTGTCAAATCTTTTCAGCATTTTTTGATGCTTATATATTTGTGTGTTCTTTGGATTCTTCTTTGAACTGACTGTGACACTCATAGTTTCCTTCATCGATTAATGAGTTAAATAAAATCTTTCACATGTATTAACTTTATATTTGTATAAGGATCATGGTTTTATGTTTAAAAATATCTTTTAACAGTAAAAACTAGAAAATAGTTGAATATTAACAGGTAAAGATATGCATAGCCCAGAAACTCCACTCTCTATATATCCTAGAAAAACTCTTTCACACATTCGACAGAAGGCACATACGAGAGTACTCAAAGAGATATTATTTGTAAAAGTCTAAAAAGTCTAGAAAAACCCAAATGTTTCTCCACAGAAGCAATCAATAAATTATGATATATTCATATGATGGAAAGCTATACAATAAAAATGAATGAAGTACAACTATACACAACATGGATGAATAAAGAACATATTTAGTAAGAGAATTCAGACCCAAAAGAATATATACTTATAATTCCATTTATGTAAGCTTCAAAAAAAGAGGCAATGCTAAACTATAAACTATAAAGTCTAGGGATGCATGCTTAGTGGCAAAACTATGAAGAAAAGCAAGGTAATGAGCATCACAGAGGTTAGGATAGTAGATACCTCTTTGATGGGCTGATGTGGGGTCTTGGTAACATTATATCTTGGAAGCCAAGTGGTGGATACTTAGATGTTTCCTTTACTATTACTCTTTAAAATGTACATGAACATTTTATACTTTCCTAAATATATAACATATGCTTTACCAAAAAAATCAAACTCAATCAATCTATTATTCCAGGTCTTTTGGATAAGAAAATTGCTAACTGAAATGTTAGAACAAATGACCTCAGAGACCATCCTTTGAACCCTGAAGCTAGTATTTGATAATTATTCCTTCCTGCTGATAATTTACATCACAAGGTCTGACCATAAGTTCTGGCCCCAAATAACCTGTAATGCAGAAGGTCTCATAAACACCGTTATCCCTACTCTCTCTTCCATATTAAATTGTGGGATGAAGGACAGAGTAACAGGAAGCCCCAGGAGCAAGTAGTGGCTTCAGTCTATGCCAGTTCTGGAGGCGGATGAAAGCATCTCTGCAAGTTCTTGTATCAAGAAAGAATAAAAAAAAAAAAATAGGGGGATAAAGGAAAAGGGAAGAGAAACTCTGGGTTCCAATTTGTTTTGGGGCCCAGATTTTGAACATACTCTACTGCTTGAGATAATTAACTTATTCTATGACAGCAAAGGATAGACTAGATTGTTCCCTTCACTCTGCCTCTCTACTTTTCAATTCCCATTAGTTTTGGATATTGTTTACTAAAATATCAATAGATTTTGATCTTGGATATGAATGCATTTTGTAACCCATAATGTATAACACAAATGGTACACCACAGTACTTGGTACCATGAATGTACGTGTTCAAATCCACCAACCCTCATTTGGGTAGTTACATGAAAGAAATGGTTTTGACTAATGAAATTTGGGCAAACTTCGATTTTAAGAAAGCATCGATATTACCGCTAAGCCCGTATATTCATAAATATCCCTAAATATACACCTAGGTAGAAAGTAAAGAAGGATCTTTGAACGTTTAACACCTAAAAGGTAAATCAAATTGCTGTGGATGTTAATAATAAATCATACAGAGCAGAACTCTAGCTCTGTTTCAGCCCAACTTGATAGAAACTACAAATTTCCTGTAATCTAGAATTTCCATTACTTCTTTAGTTTAGACTACACTAGAAAAATTAATAAACAATCTGCAGGATAAATGAACAGCTCTACTTGAAAAATCACAAAGTAGAATGTCACTATAATGAGATTATAGCTAGAACAAAGAACAATCTCGATAAATGGTTGTTTATCACCCTATAGAAATAACATCCTAAAGGAACAATCATCATATTCTAAAACTACTTAATTATTCAGAACAATTCCTTAATTAGGGTGCCTAGAAACCTTAAACCTCATGACAATGAACTCTATTTTGTCTCAGAGAACCCCTAATATTTGTTCAAAGAGATCTTTCTTTAGCTGTGTCATATGCTGCTATAATTACTACTATTGATTCCATGACAAGTATGGTTACTACTACTAATTTGCTACAGCTCTCATTTGTCAAGCACTAAGTGTACTCTAAGCTTTATAAGTGAAGGTTTGAACAAAGTAGATGAGCCATTTAAAGCCAACATCACCTCCTAGGCAGAGTTAGTTGCTGATGGTTGCATGTAAGTTGAAAAGTGTGAATAGTTAATAGCACCCTTGAAATTTCTTTAAATCACCCATTTAATGTAGGTAATATTTCTGTCTACTGAACCATCTCTTAAAAAGTCAACAAAGGCAGTTTTCCCTGCAGCATTGGAGCTAATCACTCTTCTGTTACATGAAGTAGTAGGATAATTTGGGGGGGCCATATGTCCAAGTTAAATGTGAACAGGATATGATTCTTTTTAACATCCTATACTGTTTGGTAAGTAGTGATAAATCTACCCTTTCTCTCTCTCCAAGTTGGATTCTCTGTATAATATAATTCTTGTTTGGAATCAATTAATTTATATTTTAGGGAATTCGTAAGCTTAAATGTATGTGTTTGAAATGAAAGAGCATTCACATCTTTTGAGGACCCACTGGCTTTCTTTCATGCAAGGTCTGATAGCTTATTCACGACTCAAGTCAAGATCTCAGGTATTAATTTGGATGGCTGGAGACCCTGGGATTTAAGCCAGTGATTAATGAGTCTTTAAACGACTGGCTGCCTGTGTGTAACTCCCCAGCTCAGTACTGTCTTATTTATTTATTTTTAAACACACCTCAACAAGACAATAAATCTTACAGAGAAGGCTTTGTAAAGAGAGAAATCACACCCATTAGAACATTTAGAATATTGATTGCCATTCCCATCTCAATGTCCTCATAATAATTATTTAGTGATTTTGAAAAGGTTCAAGATCATGTATGCTTTGCAGACCATGACTTTGCATACATTTCAGTCCAGGAAGAACCTCCGAGTTCTGTCTTACTCAAAACTAACAGGAGAGAAAAGCCTTGAGTTCTGGACATTAAAAAAAAAAAAAAAGAAAAAGAAAAACCCACAATACAAAGTTCTCTCTTCTTTCCAAGTTGCTGGTTTTGCTTGTGTGTCTTCCTCTTGGTCTCAGTTTTGACCAAGGACTTTCTCCAAACTACCACTCTTTGAAGCATTCTCCTGTTGAATAATACTCAGATCAATTTAGATTTGTGGAGAAATTTTAACTTTTTCAAACACTTCTGCAGCAGCGCCCATCTTACCCTCCCAACGGCCAAATATGACTTTCCTTATTTTATCAATGCAAAACATATTTAGATGAAGAGATCAGGTGTCATATTTATAGTGTAGATATCCCATATCCGACAGGAATAAGAACCCAAATCTAGCTTCTAATTCTGTGTTCCTTCAGCCAAGCTGAGCCCTGGTACAGATTGGTTGCAACGTTCTTCTCTGAGTTTCTGAAGTTACCAAGAAAAATCTCATGAGACCTGTTTTGCTATGTTCCAGACTCATATATCCAACAGCCTACCTGACCTCTACTTGGTGAATAAACATCTTACTTTTTTGCTTGTTGTTCTTTACAGCTGTAGGGGAAGAAAAACTTTTCCTTTACCCTCTTAGATTCAGTGCTGGGAGACTTGTGAATTAAACTGACAACAGACAGATTAAGAGGAGAAAAGGCACACAAATTTACTAGTTTTAATTTTATATGCACAGGCACATCAGAGAAAGAAGTGAGTATCCAAAGGAGTGGTGAGATTTGAGAGCTAACAGGGGAAAGGGAGGAACAGAGGGGCACTTCTGGAAGAACAAATGATTTCTTAGAAGGAAGGGGAGAAAGGGCCCTTATGGAAACACAAATGACTTTTTTGGGGAAGGTAAGTGGACCATTAGGAGAATAGATGGGAGATAGGATAGTGATAGCTTGTGACAATGTCTGTCTGGGTGTGATGCTGACTTCTTTCCCAGAGAGAAGATTAGAGTTGCTCCAGACGAGGGGATTTATGACAATTGAGTTCTTTTGGGAGACTCTGCTTTCAGGCAGATAAGGGATTTCAGAAACTCAAATGCCTTCAGTACAAAATAATTCTTATGCCAAAGTGGCATATTTTGGCCTGGCATGTCATGATCCCTTTCACAGCTTTTTAAAATACAGGTTTATTGAGGTTTAACTGACTCACTACACATATTGAAAGCATGTAAGGTGATGAATTTTAGCCTGTGTATACATGTGTGAAGTCAACGCCACAATTAAGATACTGAACTTATCCATAACCCCCCAAAGTTTCCTTGTGACCTGTTATAATCCATCTTATATCCCCCAAACAGGACTTTTTATTTTAAACTCCAAGCCTTAGCTATCCCTATTGTAGCAGACTGTATTGCCATTCACACTGTTTTTAAACCTGATGCCCTGCTCCTCCATATATGGTACCTATCAGCAAGCCCCAGACACTCTGAACCTATCCACTTCTCATCTCTCTGGTCACCTCCCTAGTCCAAGCCACTGGGTCTACACTGTGGCTGCATAACTGGTCTGCATGCTTCCATTCTTGCTTGCCATAATCCATTATTAATATAGCAATGAAAAGATCTGTTCAAAAACAAACCCAATCGAGTCACTCCCTTGCTTGAAACTCTCTAATAGCGTGTCACTGCCTTTGGAATAAAATGCTTATTTGTCATCATAACAGATAAAGTGGGTGGTCATCAATGGCTACCAACCCCTCTGATGCTACCCCTTCCCACTCCACTACTCCCCCCTGCATCCACCTCCCCGACCCCACCCCAACTGCCAGCACTCACTCCACTCTAACATTTCCAGCTTTCTCTCAGTTTCTAGAATAAGAAAAATGTATTCCTGCCTCCGTGCCTTTGTACCTATTCCTGTCTCTGCCTGCAACACTCATTCTTCAGTTTTACACGACTGGCTCCTTCTTGTCATTCACATTTCAGCTCAAATGTCATCTCTTTGGAAGAGCCCTCTTAGACCTCATTATCTCTACTCCTCATCTCCAAGTCATCCCCCTATTCTATTTCTTCACAGAACTTCTGGGATTTGGAAGTCCTTCTTCATATTTCTATAGGTTTATTATCTGGCTCTTCCACCGGGATGTGAACACCTGGAGAGTGATTGTTCACTCCACTCTTCCCCACTAGAACCTTCTAAGCTTTTCATTCATTATCTCATTCCATCTCCATGACGCCCCTATGAGAGAGGACCATTATCATCATTTCAAATTCAGGAAACTGAGACTTGGAGAATTTAAGTAATTTTCTCAAAACCGTACAGCTAAGAAACAGAGAACCCAAGTAGCCTGGCTCCAGAGTCTTCACTTCAGCCTCTCTGCGCGTTGCCCAAGCTAATGAATTTCTTGCCTCACTCTTACAGGTACTAAACAATACTCATAACATCCTAATTGTGTAGTTCTGTACAAGTGGTAGACTTACCCTAATTTGGTTTTCTCATCTGAAAAATAGGAGTAATGTCAAATGTAACTCACGGTATAATCATGAGGTTCAATACTGATCGGCTAACTTGTAGGTTAAATACCAGTAGGCCTGTGGTCCTCAAAGTCTGGTCTATGGTCTCTGGACTAGCAGTATCACCTGGGAGGTTGTAAAGAATGGAGTTTTTCAGTCTGATCCCAGACCTACTGAATCAGAAATTCTAGGGGTGAGGCCCAGCAATCAGTGTTGTAAACATTCTTCCAGGCAACTGTATGCACACTAAACTTGGAGAATTATGGGTAAGAAAATCTTTTACTTAATGTCTGGCATAAAATAAGTGAAAATAATGAGGGTTATTGTTAATACAGCCAGGTAAATAGTCCAATGGTGTTTCACTAGGTACATAACCGGCGTTTTAGCAGGACAATTTCTTGTGACATAGGACTGTTCCTCACCTTTCAATTTTTAGCATCCTTGGACCCTGGGCACTAAACATCAGTTGCAAATCCTCCAAATTTTGTAACAAACAAAATATGCCTCCCCTGCATTTCCAAAAACTACCTGTTGCAGGCGAGGGACTCAGTTACATCCCCAGTTAAGAACCATAACTCACTCATCAGAATGGTCCTCTGATATGCTTTCTTGTTCAGATTACAAACGGACTTCTGTGAAAGGGAGATGTGCGTACGCATTAGAAGAAATTTGAGTGGCAAAGCAACACTGACATTTTGGATCCTCTGAATTGCCTATTTATCAGACTCTGCAGGGAATACAAAGATGAATTAGAAATGGTTTCTGCCCTCAAGGAGTTTCAACATAATTGGATGAGTTAAAGTAACTGCAAAAACAATTATATCACATGGAATAGTGGAAGTCTCTAAGAGATGCCAACCGATATTGGAATTCTGAAAGAGTAACCACTAACTGTATAGGGAACTAGGATAGATTGCTGGATGAAGTCAGTATTTGAGGTGATAAATAAATGCCTTTGGCTAAAAGAATTTAGATTTCCTCAGCTTAAGTGGAAGTGAATAATGACACTATGTCAATTTTTATGGATAAGAATAGACATACGTGTGTGGGTGAAAGAGAAAGTGAGAGACACAATTAGGAGTGAAGCAAGTATGAGTAAAAAAAAAATCCTTTCAGAACTAATGATCCACTGTTTCCCAATACAAACCAAGTAACAAAGTTTTCAAAAATGTGAGCACCATCACAACAATTCTACCAGCTCTCTGCAAATTCTTATCAATAGAGATCTGCATGTCTGCTCATCAATCAGTGAGAAGTTCCAAAGCCTTAAAACAAATGCTGCCTCCCTCATCAGAGATGGAAGCAGATGTTCCCATAGAATTCTAGACGTGTTGACAGACAAGCCCAAATATTTTCAACTTTCAAAATTCTCATGTTGTCCCTAGTTCTGGTGTCACTGCAGAAATCCCAGGAAAGGGGTGGTAGGAGGTGGGCAATGAAGACAACCTGTGATGCTCATTTGGGACGTTGGGGTCTCCTTAAAGCTGGTATGGCAAAAATCTTGAGTGCCACACTAATCAATTATTAATGGCTATCTGGAAAGGACTGTGAGGCCACAGTTAGCAAGAAAGGATGCCATAAATAATTAGCAGTGTCTACCATGAAAAAGTGTTAACTTGTGATAGGGAACAAAGTTCCCATATAGTTTCTATGCAGTGGTAAAAATGTCTTATGCTATTTTGGAGGGAATATTATTTAATCAACAGGATAACTGAATCTGTATTAAAATGGAGGCACTTGATATTGGAATTTTGCTGAAGTATTTGATTTCTATTTAGACACACAGATCTTTGAAACATAGTCTTCCATCCTAATAGCATGTTCTTTTCTCCATTTTGACTCAGACCAGCAGTAATAAGCTGTACTTTATCTGTTAGTTCATTCATTCATTCAGCCTGTCATTCACCGTCCTGGTTATCTACTCCTGTGTAACAGATAATTCCCAAACTTGGTGGTTTGAATCAATAATAGTCATGTTACTACCTCTCCTAGTTTCTAAGGCTCAGGAAGTTTAGAAAAGCTCTGCTGGGTAGTTTTGGCTCAGGGTCTCTCATGCGGTTTCAAGTCAGATGGTGGCTAGAGTTGGGAGAGTATACAGCTGAAGCAGCTGGAGGACGGATGGGCACCTCACTCTCTTCATATAGTTTCAGGGCCTCTCCATGTGGGTTAATTTGGACTCCAAAGACAAGATGTATCACCTTGTATGACTTAGCCCCTGAAGTTACGCAGTATCACTGCCACCATATCCTACTGGTGATAAAGCCAAACAAAAGCATCCCCCACCTCCCCAAGATTGAAGAGGTGGAGACTAATTCTCTGCCTCTTGATGAAGATGTGACTAGGTTTTAGGAAAACATGTAGTATGGGAGATATTATTGTCATAATCTTTGGAAAATACGATCAGCCACCGTCACAAATATTTACTGAGAACCTACTATGCGTCAGGCTACACACATACTGGGAATACAGTGAAGAAGACAGAAAACCTCCTGTGAGGTTTATGCTCTACTGAGGGTAAGTGAAGAGATGAACAGTAAGTAAACAAACAAGGAAGCTAATTTGGGATAGTGATAAGTGATATGAAGAATATTTAAAAATTAGAGTAACTGGGTTTGGGGGAGCTTTTTAGAGAAAGATGGTCAGGACAGGGCTCTCTTAATCAGAGAACTTAATGATAAGAAGGAACCAGTCACACGGACATCTGGGGGGAACTGAATTCTAGACAGGTGGAAGAGCAAATGCATAGCACGTGAAGTAGGAAAGAGTCTGGCATGTTTGAGGAACAGCGAAAGGCAGGAGCACAGTGAGCAAGGAGGAAGGTGGCACAGGATGAAGTCTGCGAAGCAGGCTGGGGACAGCTCATGGAGAGCTTCAAGACTAAGAGAAGAAGCATGGATTTTGTCCCAGTCTTCATGAAAGTTCCATGAGGGGAGGCACTTACCCTACTTATTCACTTGTTGGCACCACAAGACCCAGAACTCTAACATAGCTGGCATTCAGCGGAGATCTGTTGGACTGAGAATGAATCAAGAACACCAAACCTCAAGTCATCACCCGCCCTCAACCCAAGGCCAGCTCCACGTGGCGGGGACATTTTCCAAGGTGACAGAGTGGTTGACATCTCACGTCAAATCTTTAGCTTAAGACTGCCTGGGCTACTCAACTGCATCTATTACCACCTAAACGAACATGCATAAGAGAGAGCTAATTATAATGTGCCTTGCCCTGCTCCTGAAGAATTAAATGTTTTATTGTGATGTTACAATTTGAATTTATTATCCTTTGCTGGGGAACAAAATTAAACATAATGAGGGCTGTTAGTCTCCTCACAATTCTGCCTGTATCCTGTACCTTATATCATTTTTACCACTTTGATTAACGGGTTTAATTTACTTTGACTAGCATACGTAGCAGTCAGTGGGGGGGTGGGTGAGACTATTAAAATCCTTTTAATTAGACTAATAATGCCAAATCTGCATGAGTTAACAAGGGTGCACCATTAATTAGCTTTTGTAGGTGGGTTCTGGAAAGGTAGCAGAGTAGCTCTGAAATAGCCTCGGTGATACCAGGAGATCTATTAAGTTGACAAACAGAGTGTGACATTACATATTGCCTCAAGAAGAAGAACCTTTGGTATCTCAAGGTGTAGAGAATTGCACATGATAGATGGACACATCCCTAACTTGTTGTGTGGGAAGACCTCCATTTCCCACTCCAGGTCCACTGTTTTCCCTCTTCCCTCTGCTCTCTGCCCCAGGGCTGCACGGCATGGACCAGATCAGTGGGGCTCCCAGGCACTCTGCATATTGGTTAGATTCAGCTAATGGAAGTTCAGCAGGAGGTCAGGGTATTTATTCCTTGGCTTCCCTCCTTTGAGATCACTAGAGGTGGCTATGTCCCTGGACCTACAACCACTTTACCTCAAGACAACTCTCCTTACTCAACTCTCTCCCTCTGCGTTCTGCTAACATCTTTCTACTTTTGTCCCCTTCAGATCTAGAAGAGGTACTAGCTCTCCCTCCACTACTTGGCCCAGGTCTGGCACCACCTCTGTGGCTCTCCCACACCTTAGCCTCACCTGTGTAAATAGTTCCTTTGAAAATGGACCCTCCCTGAAATAGCCTGCTTTGAGTGTACTGTTTCTTGTTGGAACTCTAATTGCTGCCCTCTTGCTAATGCTAGTGTTTGATTTTTTATAATTGTGTACAAGTTTCATGAAAATTGACTACATCATTTAAACAGGTTTCTGTATTGTTTTTAAGATGAGATAGGATTATATTTAAAGGATTATGCATTTTCATATGTCAATATTTTTCTACTGTCAATATTTGTTTTGAAAAAAAATCAAGAGTATTTTGGGTGGAGGGTGGGTGGAATACCATCTTTAATAGTTGAAAGAGTGCTTCTAAAAATAAACCATTTTTTAAAATTAAAATTTTCCAAGATATATGAAATAAATATCATAATTCAATCACCACCAAATTTGCTCCTGGGTCAATATTTTAAAAATAGCACATCAGTTATTCTCTAAGAGAGGAGTGTACAGGCTTCAATGTTTATGTGAAGAAGTAGGTATTAGAGAGTCATATTCATACACAAATCCATGTACATTATACACATGCATTTATAAAAAATGTTCTTCAAGGTTTTCAAAATTCTAATTATTTGAGTAGGAAAAGGTGATGAAGCTCCTTAGCACCAAATTCTGGAAGTTAGTCACAAATTTCTTTTTACGTTTGCCAGAGTAAAGCTGGCACATGGGTCTCTGCGGGAAGAGTCCTTAGGCCTTTGCTTGACTTTCCACTGTCATGCCCACAACCTTCTCCTCCAGACAAGAGGTTCCTCCTCTGAGACAGCGTGTCCCTCCTGTCTCAGCTGCAGGGGTGATGGAGCCTGCTAGTCTACCCAGTACTCAGTCTCCCCTTAACACTTGCTAACAGATTTTACTGGGATTGGAAATGAAGCTGGCCGCATAATGAGTTTTGGCCACTGAGATGTAAGCAGAAGTTGTTGGGTAGGGTTTCTGGAAAATATACTTTAAGCATATGTCTTTTTCCCCTTGTCTTCCTATTTCTCACCTGGAAATCAAATGTAATGGCTGGAGCTCCAGGAACCATTTTAGAATCATTACCCTGAGAATGGATATCATATCCTAAAATAAAAGGGGGCAGAAAACAGGAAAAATGCTAGGACACTAATGAAGTCATGGACCTACAGCAGCCGCCCCGGGTGATTCACCGCTGGCTATGTTAACAGCTCTCCTGTTGAGCCCACTGTTACTTGTACCGTAATGAAATTTCTAAATAATACCCAGAGGAAACTACTCTGGGTACCATTTGTGCCATCCTCGAGACTGTCTTATTTTATGAGTAAGAGAAATTTCTGAAATGTAGGCTTAAGCAAGCTTTCACTCCTGAAATGCGGTTAGAATATAGACCCAGCCTTGCTCTTCTACCTGAGCTTTTGTACTAACCACACTAGAAAATTCACCAATTCTCAGCATCCCCCTGTAAATTTCTGTGCCTAGATCTTTCTCCAAGTTCTTGATATACTTTTTCACCCTAATGCTTCTTTCATATGATTTATAATTTTTTCAATAGTCTTACTAAATATGACATACTATTTTGGATTCTTTACAGACTAATATGTGTAATTCTACTTCTTTTTAAAGTAGAAATTCACAATCTTCCCTGCTAGATTGTGAATCCATGAGGGCAGGGACCATGTGTATTTTCTTTCCCAGGTACCTAGTACAGTTGCCTCAATAGACATATGTTGAGACAATGAATGAACAAAAGAATAGGTCAATGAACAAATAAATAAGTTAGAAAGACTTTTTAAAAGTTGAAGCAATGAGGGGAACTATAAAATACAGTTTAATTTTGACTAAGGGAGGGTGGTAGGGAAGGGGCTACCAAATGCATCCTGTGTGTTGTGGGGTAAAGAAGTTAGGAGTTTGGGGACCACGAGACAGTGTCTGTGAGCTCTATTTTATCTTGTTCCAGAAGCCAAACTGTGACAAAGACCCCAAACAGGTGGAATGGCCTCAACAACACCAAACAACCTCTAAATTCTGGACAAGAGTATTTAGGCCCATCACGACAAGAACAACAAAAACATTTTTGGTCACTCTTCAATTAACAAATAACTCCAATCAGTATGTAGTAACAGTGGGGAAATGCAGGCAACAGTAACTCATTTCACAACTGCGCCCACTACCTTGGCCCCTCTGGCCCCTCTGCTGAGATGTGCTAATTCTCTTCAATATGGCGCTCCCAACCCAGGACCCAGGCACACCTGGAGAGTGTCTCCTGGGTTTGACAGTTGTACCTTTAAGCATCCTGGTTTCTTTAAGCATTCTGCCTTCTGGTTTCTCGTTCCACTGGTTCACTTATAAAAAGTATTATGTAATCATTTGACCCTGAGCCAAGGACACAGGCCCGCAGAGGCCCTGGCTGATGTGGGAACAAAGCTTTCAGCCTTGTGACGCTGAGTGTGCTGGGCTAAGCAGCATCCTAGGACCTACAGAGGGTTGGTGTTACTCATGTGCAGTTGTTCTGTTATTGGGTTGGCCAAGAGGTTCGTTCGTTTTTTCCGTAAGATGGCTCTAGTAGCACTTAGTTGTCTTTAACTTCATTTGAAACAATTTTGTTAGATTGTATGTGACAGCCGTCATATCACTGTACATTTAAAAAAAGACTTTTCAAAATTGGTGAATTTTTGTGTAGCCATTTTAATACTGAAGATGGAAGAAAAAAAGCAATATTTTTGGCATATTATGCTTTATTATTTCAAGAAAGGTAAAAATGCAACTGAAATGCAAAAAAAGATTTGTGCAGTGTATGGAAAAGGTGTTGAGACTGATTGAACGTGGCAGAAGTGGTTTGCAAAGTTTCGTGCTGGAGATTTCTTGCTGGACGATGCTTCACAGTTGGGTAGACCAGTTGAAGTTGACAGCGATCAAATTGAGACATTCACTGAGAACAATCAGCGTTATACCACACGGGAGATAGCTGACATACTCAAAAATATCCAAATCAAGCGTTGAAAATAATTTGCACCAGCTTGGTTATGTGAATTGCTTTGATGTTTGGGTTCCACGTGAGTTAAGCGAAGAAAACCTTCTTGACTGTATGTCCACATGTAATTCTCTACTTAAATGTAATGAAAACGTTCTGTTTTTAAAACAAATTGTGACGGGAGATGAAAAGTGGATACTGTACAATAATGTGGAATGGAAGAGATTGTGGCGCAAGTGAAATGAAACACCACCAATCACACCAAAGGCCGGTCTTCATCCGAAGAAGGTGATGTTGTGTATATGGTGGGATTGGAAGGGATTCTTCTATTATGAGCTCCTTCTGGAAAACCAAATGATTAATTCCAACAAGTACTGATCCCAGTTAGGCCAAATGAAAGCAGGACTCGAAGAAAAGAATCCAGAATTAGTCAACAGAAAATGCATAATCTTCCATCAGGATAGCGCAAGACTGCATGTTTCTTTGATGACCAGGTAAAAACTGTTACAGCTTGGCTGGGAAGCTCTGATTCATCGGCTGTATTCACCAGATATTGCACCTTCGGATTTCCATTTATTTCAGACTTTACAAAATTCTCTTAATAGAAAAAATTTCAATTCCCTGGAAGACTGTAAAAAGCACCTGGAACAGTTCTTTGCTCAAAAAGAAAAAAAGTTTTGGTAAGATGGAATTACGAAGTTGCCTGAAAAATGGCAGAAGGCAGTGGAACAAAAGGGTGAGTATGTTGTTCAATAACGTTCTTGGTGAAAATGAAAAATGTGTCTTTTATTTTTACTTAAAAACCGAAGGCACTTTTTGGCCAACCCAATATACTCTTTTCCTAAGAGACGGACCAGCCTTTGCAGCTGAAGCAGTTATTTGCACGTCCCCAGTTCCACATGGGCTTGTTTATAACATACGACCAAAATGTGTTTCACATGGAATCCTGAGCTTCATGGGGCTTACATGGTGATGGATGTATTCCTCTTGTCTGGAGTTCTGAGCCACTCTGTGATTTGGGTGAATCTGCTTTGCTCTCAGATAATAAAATCAACTCTACAAGTGGTCAGATTTTCTTCTTATAGGAGTAACTTTGCTTATATTCATTCTTTAGTGCCTGATGCCAGGCAATGAGTAGATTGGCTATAGCGGGCTGGCAGTAAAATAGACAGTGAAGTGTAAAGGACACTGAATTAAAAGCAAGGATGCCTGTGTTCTGGGGCTTCCTCCACCATCACCCAGGTTTCTGATGCTGAGATAATGCTCAAGCAACTCTACTTTGGGGAAACTTCCCCTGACCTCACCACTTCCTTCCCTACCCCCAGTCTGGGTTTCATACTTCTCCTCTCTGCTTCTGTATTATCCTGAGCTTTACTTGATGAAGATTTGCTGCAGATAAGATAGCAAACAAAGTAACAAACCTTTGACCTTGGAACAACTTTAAAGCGCATATATACTGGAAGGTAGAATGAGGAGGTGATGAGAAATACTTCCTTTTTGGGATGTTTTATAACCTCATTCTTTGAATTTGCTCATCAACAAGTATGTTTTGTTCACTCAAAAGTTTGATCCTTTAGATTCGTTTAGCATATATTTGAAAGGAACAAGATTGGTAACTGTATTTTAATAAAGTGTTTAAATACTTAAACATGTTAACATTTTATTAATAAACATTAGAGTGTATTCTACTCTAGGTCCAGGTAATTATAACTATTGTTGTTGCTTTTTAATAGACTAGGACTTCAAAAGAAAACCTTGAGGAACTTTAAGTCCTGTTTTTCAACTTGTTTTACAAAGAAAAATAGATTTCATTTGCATAATCCACTAGTCATATTTAATTATACATATCTATGTTTCGAAGAACATATTTGCCTTGAGCCAGGGAAAGCAGAATCCTAACACAGTTCACATTGAATGCGTGCATCCTAGAACACTGCACAGAGTTTGACACATGCATTGGAATTATTCATACTGCTTGTATACTTTGGAGGACAAACATCTTGAAGATAAACTCAGAATTTTAGTAAGTCAAATCTAGATCTTTTTTTTTTTTTGCAGTAACTGAAAGCAGAGGGGTAAATAATCCAAAACAGCAGATAATCTAAAAAAACTTAAATTTAACTGTAAAATACGTTAAATATCTAACCCATTCCAGAGGCAGCTAATGATGGTTTACCTAAATTTATAGTGAAATTAAATACTTTTAAGTGAGGGGCAAGCTATGGTATCAGGTAAGAATGAGTCTGCAATAAGATACACAGGCAAAGTAGATTCAAAATTCAAATATAATTCTGTTGGTTTTTAACTTCCTGGCAAGCCTATTGTTTTAAAGAACCACACTTTTCACACTGTTCTCAGAGGACAGGTCTGTTTTGTTTGTTTCAGATGTAAGTGACTCAAATGTTAAACAGTCACAAAATACAGTCAAATGCTAGCTTTTATTTTATCAGTCCATATCTACAATTTGCCCACCAATATATTTCAACCAAATTTGACAATATGAACTTGTCCTAAATGACCTATAGTTTCCCAACTTTGTGTTAAACAATTTTCTTTGCTAGACACACTTTCTCTGCTCTTGTCACAGGATTCAACTCAGGAGGGTGTCGTAGAAATGGTTTCTGAGGTTTGGAGTCTGATAGAAATTAAAAAAAAACAAAACAAAACAGTGATAATAGCCAATAATAACTGAGCCCTTCCTCTATGACAGTCATCGTGGTAAGTGCCCAACATATGTCCTCCCATGACACTTTGCACTGTGTTAAGGTTTGGAAACTGTCAGAAATATTTAAGGCCCTGTGGAGCAAAGACAAACTGAGCTTGTGTCTTGAAACACCAGAAAGTACACTACACTCTTATATTCTGGGAAATCAAAGACTCAGAGCAAGGCAGAGAGAAAGAGAAATAATAATGCTAAGAAAAAGAGTTAGACACATCATTTACTTTAAGTAAATAAATAAGGTGCAATTTATAAGCTATCCCTATCTTCCACATTCGCCTTGTTTTGTGACTTCATGCCAGTACTAAAAGCTTGTTTTACAAAACTTAGAGTCAACACAAGCCTTGAAATTAAGGGTAACACATTTCAGAAGGATTAAGCCCAGCTCTGAGGTACAACAGTTGACAATAAATTCTTTGTTTCTTTATACTGGACACTGGAAAACAGAACAAATAAGATCTGTAACTGATAAGCCAAGACAGAACATAGTCAGTAAATTTTACTAGAGACCATTGCAACTTGTTCTACCTTTATTGTCACAGTGTTTTGCTTATTCTTTCACCATGAATGTTTTTCTGCATTGTAGGTATACTTGCATGCTTGTCTTAATCTCCCTACTAAACTCTAAGCAATTGAAAATAAGGGATGGATTTATTTCTCCCTAAGAAAAAACAATGCCACAGCAGTTAGCCCAGTGCCCCACACGTGACTGAATCTCAATAACTACCTCTTGAATTGAATTTCGCCTGCAGAGCATGAAGACACAAACACACTTAACAGTCATTTAAGAAATGGTGTAGCCCAATGGTCTACAGCAAACTGCCTGGGTTCAAATCCTGGCTCTGGCACTTACAAGCCATTTAATCTTGGACAAGTCTCTCTTTGCCTCATTTTCCTCATAAGTAAAATTTTACTAACGACAGTGAGTCTTAAAAATGTCAGTATATAAATAATACCTCAAACAGTGCCTGGCATGCATATAGTTATTATTATTATTACTATTACATGATTTCTAATTTAATTGTTCATGAAAACTACATTGGGTTGAAGTTCCAAAGGAAGGGGAAAAAATAAAAATGTTTCATGCTTCACGAAGGATATTGTTTGCAAGGGATCACAAACTTTTAAATCTTCCTCTTCCTTTTGCTCATGGTAAAATATGGGGAACCCCCTATGGAAATGCCATCTCCTATTCTCTACAAAGAGAGTTCCCTGACCCATCCC
Organism: Balaenoptera physalus; assembly: GCF_965194825.1. Taxonomy (NCBI): domain Eukaryota; kingdom Metazoa; phylum Chordata; class Mammalia; order Artiodactyla; family Balaenopteridae; genus Balaenoptera; species Balaenoptera physalus. Next base: position 87,899,418 of record NC_138896.1, read on the forward strand.
CCCCAAGTACTCATTACTCATGTACATTAAACAGACAGAACTTATGCAAAAATGGACAAAGTATGTTTTACTTCTCAAGATGACTGTCTGAATTTTTGTTGGGCTTTATTTCTGATTTCACTTTAGTTTGGGTTCCAAGATCCAGGAATGTTTTGTGGTTGGCGCCTGATAAAGGAGAGAAAACAAATCCAGTGGGTAACCTATCTCATCAGACAGCAGAAAATTATGACAATTTAAGAAGGCATCAGCCTAGCTGATTAGCAGTCTATAAATTAGTATTTTTCTTTCTAGGGCTGATTAGTAATAAGATGCTAGCCTCACTTTCAAAAGCCCAAGGTGTTCCACAAACAGGTCAATATTGACTTTCTTATCAAGACTTTCTTCCCTCTTTCACCCTTATCTCTCCTCATCTCACATCTTACTACACCTCTTAACATCTGTGAGGATGCCCAAAGGGGCCAAGTTCATCCTTTTTCTCTAACTCCTCCTTGAATAAAGCCCTTGTCTAGCTTAAACACTTCATTTACCATAAATATTCCTTAGTGGAGCTTTCAACACATTGTGTTCAATCTTTAGCAGATCAAGCAGACCAAAAAATAAGGATACAGAAGAAAGGAGAAATAACAGATAATTTTGGTTTTATAGCTATGCATTAAAATTTATTCCCTAGAGAGACTACACATTTTTACTAGGCCACAAAGAACATCTCAACAAAACCTTCAAATGACTGTCAGATTAGCAGAGAGGAAAGTAGGTAACAAGGTCCAGGCTGAGTAGATTTTGAGAGGGCCCGCCCATGTCAGGGTAGAGGAAGGTTCCTCACAACAGGGCCAGGGCGGGTGAGAGTGAGCATGGGGCACAACCCATGCATTTTGTGGAGGACGACACCTACCAAATGGCACCGTCATTTGCTTACCTGCCCTATGAGTCTGAGGACAAAGACTAATGTTTCAGTTGCAAAGTTCCTGTTTTCTCTACCGTCTTTTCATCTTAGTCTTAATAAATATTGCATCAACATATTACTTTAAAAATTGTTAAGAGGTGACAGTTTAGACAGATTTGCTCTAGTGGAGCTCCTGGTCCACCACCCCTTCCACTCCCAGCCACGCATCTGGGTCACTTCTAAGAGCTTTGAAAGGAGAGGAAGAGGGTGAAACACAGCTAAGAACTGAGCTGGCCGACCAATGGAAATGAAATTTTGCTGAATAGAGATATTTGGTTATTAGAGGCCATTCAAATACTTCCTCTCAACCCTGGAAACATGATGATGATTTAAATCTGATTTTGCCCTCAGTGTGGTATAGAAGAAAAGAGAGAAAGTGAGAAAAACAAATAAATAGAGTCCAATCCAGAAGTGGTTACAGAAATAGTACAGGACCAGGAAGGGAATGCCAATTAGTGGGGAAGTAAGAGGTGGCGAAAGGGGTTATGGGGGAAACAGAAAAGAGGCAACTTTTTGGCTGGTCCAGGAAGAGAAGGGTGAACAAGAAGACAGTCCTGACTGAGGGCATAGCCTTAGCTAAGTTTTGCTAACAAGAAAGAACACAGTCTGTGGACAGCTTGGGGAGCTCTAAGGACCTCCAAAGTGAGTAATCCAGTGACTAGTAATAGAATATTTTTATTAAAATAGTAATATATTAAAATAGTAATACATTTAAAATATATTTAATATATTTTTATTAAAATAGTAATATTTTATATTAAAATATATTAATATTAAAAAGTGATGTTTATCCTAATGCTTCCTTGACACTCCAGAGGAAACAACCTAAACCTTTTTTCTTAACACTTCTCGGTAAAAGCATCTGCTTCTAAGATTTTTTTCCAAACTCAATGGTAGAAACACTACATATTTACCAAAACTCTTCAAGTTTACTTAAGAGAGGGAGCATTTGTTTTCCTCTTCTGTTTACCATAACATTCCTAGTTGTGTTCATTTTAGCCCATGAAAAGAAACATCTTATGATTGTAAAAGTAATACATACTTACTGGGAAAATATAGCAAAGCATTAAAAAAAAAAACCAATAGAGTCAGTCATAACTTCATCACCCAGAGATAACCACTCTTAATATCATGGTATATATCTTCCAATGCCTTTTCTGTATATATTTAATGTATATTTTTTAAAAAACTTTAAATCATAAACAAAATTAAACATATACATTTAAGAACCTGCTATGTCTCACTGTCATCGAATTTTCTTCTACAATATTATTAATTTTGCATGGTGTTCCACAGTATAGATATTCTACTTTTAACCTGTTCACTATCTTTGACCATTTTTTGCCTAATTAGAACTTCTCTGGCCTTCCTCTTCTTGTATGCAAAGCCCCTCAGGGTCTACCCATGTAGGGTTGTCTGGGCCCCCTCCGTCTGAAACCTAATAAATTAGTCCACCTAACTGAGCTTGCTGAAGGTAAATCTGGAGCTGGGCAGCTTTCACTGCGTAACAAGCAGTGTCTGTGAGAAAAGAGGATCTATTTGGCATTATATGATCTATTGACTAATATGTCTTAAGGTGGGAAAACCCCTCCCTATCCCCCTATTCTCCCTTTTCTCTAAGTGCTCTCTGACTGGGCATGGAGCTCCTTCGATCTGATTTTTATTATGTGATAGCTGCTGGCTTTTCTAAACTGTAAATGCCTGTGACCCAGCAGTCCGATACCCATTGTCCTGTGGAAACTTTAAGGAAAAAAACTCAGGTTATATGAAGAGCAGTGTGAAGCAATACCTGGCTATAAGAATCCTCTTACGAGCTGAGGTCCAAAATGCTATACTGAGTTAAATAACCTGATCAGAGTTAAGTAATTAATAATGGCTAAGAGAGAGATAGGCTAGAGAGATGTTATTTCAGCCCATTCAGAAAAGAGATGAAATGTCACTCACAGGAAAAATACCCTTACATTAATTATCCAAATAAAAGAAGGAAAAAAAAAGTAGATAAAGTTGGAAGAGTATGCTGGAAAAAGGGGATATATAATTTTAAACAAAACATGTTACACGGGCTTCCCTGGTGGTGCAGTGGTTAAGAATCCGTCTGCCAATGCAGGGGACATGGGTTCGATCCCTGGTCCGGGAAGATCCCACATGCCACAGAGCACGCTCTGGAGCCTGTGAGCCACAACTACTGAAGCCTGCACGCCTACAGCCCGTGCTCCGCCACAAGAGAAGTCACCACAGTGAGAAGCCCGTGCGCAGCAACGAAGACAAATGCAGCCAAAAATAAATAAATAAATAAATTTTTAAAAAACCAAAAAACCAAAAAAAAAACATGTTACACAATGGGATCTGATGAATGGGAGCAGCTGTTATTTGTGTGAGCAGTTCTGGGTTTCTTGGTTAGACCAAGGATCTGCAAACTCTTCCTCATAAGAGCTAGAGAGTAAATATTTTAGGTTTGGCAGGTCAGACAGTCTCTCTTACTACACTACTCAACTCTGTTGTTGTAACAACAAATAGGTGTGTCTATGTTCCAATAAAACTTTATTTATAATAAAATCTGATGGCAAGCTGGAGATTGCCCACAGGCCATACTTCTTTAGACCTTTGGTTGAAATGATCAAAATGGTTGCAGCTCTCAACCTTCAGTTCCTTCCTCTATAAAATGAACAACCATACTTTCCCAGTTTTGGTCGTTAGAAGGATTAAATAACAATCATAAAAGATCCCAACCTAGTGCCTGGCCCAAGATCTACACTCAAATGTTAACCACTCGCCCCGCCCGCCCCCCAACCTTCTTCAAGTCAGTGGTCATTATCCACAAGGGAGAATTGCCTCAGATAATCACGCATACAAATTAAAGAGAGAAAAGCAGGTAGAAAAGAACGACATGATGAATGGAAGGCAGTTATTGATTTTGGTTGTGGTTCTTCTTACACACAACTTGGGACAAATCATTGAAAAGCACTGTCTTGCAAACTGAAAAAATAGAGCAAAATACAATGGCAAAAACAAATTGAATCCCGCTGATATACGGTAATTTCCATGACAATAAGCTCATTTTCCTCGTCTTTTTTGAGGTTTTCAACCTTTTAAAAATACTTTTAAGAAATGGAAATTAAATTAAAAAGTAGAAGCAGAAACTTATTGGTACAGATGAGTTGTACTTCACTAAAAGTGTAAAACAGTTTATTTAAGATTATTAATTTCAGTCAGGATGACATCTTAAGTTTGACTGGAAGTGGAGTCATGGTGGTTTTACTTCAGAAGTTCTCAACTGACTCTCTACAGAGCACTACTACAGATTTTCTGAAGCATTTCTAAATGAGATAATTTTATTTTACACGGGGTTTCTTGTAAAAATTATTGTCTTTCTGTACATCTAATTAAAAAAAGACATAATAAAGAATTTACCATTTTAGGGCATAGATCTTAAAGCAATTATGGCATCATTAATAATCCTTTAACGGACTTTCTTGCACAACATGAATGAAAACATTTTTACACCATGAAGAATCAATACACATTACTCATTTACATTAACAAAGCTACACACGCAATCTCAGTCTTTATTAAATTATTTCTCCGGTAAACTAGAGGAGTTTTGGAGAGTCATGAGCTATTAATAACCTAGTGGAACTTCACTTAAAAGGGAGAAATCTTATCCATGACTAGGTACTGGTATCAGCATCATTTAAATGCAGAACTAAATAATAGCAACATGTTAGTGAGTGGAAACAGACTGATAAATTCTGTAAGGAGAACTAAATGAGGAAAGATAGCTACCATCAACGTATTATAATATAAATGATTCAATAGTCTATTTGAAAAGTCAACATCTTAAATTTCTTTCATAATGTTGTGATTAAGGTTCTCCCACCACCACTCTGTCCCTCCTCCCGCTCCCTCACCCAACACACACATTTGGGCTCCCTTTCAGACAAATGAGCATCTAGGGGACATGAAGACCAGTGACCTTACAATACAATCATGAGGGCATCTCAAGTAGTATTTTCAGAATTTATTATTTTCTATAATTTCATCTAATACTATAGGAAAATCTGGAAAGGACAAAAAAAAAACCCAAAAATACTCCAGATAATTTTTCATTTTTCGTTTTTTTTTTTTTTTTTGTAAAAAGAAGGCTATGTTGTTATAAAAAGTCATTAAGAGGGAAAAAAATATATGGCAATTTTAATTTTAGCCACATTATCCCCAATTGATAATTTGGAGGCCGATGTGGACTCCTCTACATAAAATCGGAAGGCCCAAGGTCACACAGTGTCCAATTCCCCTGGGGAAGAACTGTGTAAGGGATTGAATGAGCAAATGCATAACTGCAACAGTGACTTTGGGTCTTCATTCTGTCTGACTTGTTTCTTGAGCCCATCAAAGTGACAGACGATGGAAAGGATGTTAACACAAGCTCTTGTTGGGTCATTTAGTAAAGTTCTCAGTTAGAATGGCCGGTTGTGATGAATGGTAAGTAATGATAATGAAATTAAGACCATTAGTAAAGCCAACAAATCATCAAACCAGACTGTGAACTTATGGATAAATGAGCTGTTCCTGGGGCCTTGTGACAGACTTGCTCCATGAGCCTTACAAGAATTTAGAGAGAATTTGTGAATTGTTTACCAGATTTTCAAGAAAAATTATTGGTTTGCAGATCTGTAGTTACTTATCTTAATTCTCACAACTAGGCCAGGAAGAACCCTACTGGGGTGGAGGTGAGTGGACGGGTCTACAGCCACCTGGAAAGCTCTGCCTGTGGTTGTCCTCCCCATATCTATTCTCCAATTCCTTCCAAGTGAGAGGACCCATGAATTCTAGATGAGCTCATAGCTGAGTACAGCCTGGTGTGTAACTTCTGTCCAATAATATGTATGGAGAAACCTCAGGAGGTATCTTCCTTAAAAGCAACCAGAGCACACCCTTTATTCTCCTCTTGTTTGTCCCACCTTCCTTCCTGCTTCTAGAGTGTGGATGCGATGGCTGTGGCTGAAGCAGCCATCTGGAAACCTATACTGACTGTGGAAATGGAGGCCATACACACAGCGAATCAAGATAAAAGAGACTGGTCCATGCGAAATACAGCAGGAGGGGAGGTTTTTCAGAGCCCTTACTGCTATTGTAGCCTGGCTGCTAAGTGAACGAGTTCATGGTCTGCTGCAGCAACAGAGGGTTTGCATTTGGATTCTGCAAAAATCTTCACAATAACCATGGTCTGCAGCATCAGTGATGTATTTTCACTTATGATGGACTTTTGAATCTGTTGCCAAATTTTCCTATTCTTCCCCTTATAGTTTCTGAGGTTTTTTTGCTAAGGCCTTTTCAAGATTTACTGAAAATAAAATTATCCATAATTTTTCTCAGAACTGTTTGGTTTTCTTTTTTAACATTAAAAATTTTTATCCCTCTGAAATGAATAGTATTGGAGTTGTCTATACAGCAGAGTACATGTGTAATTTATGTACAATGATCCTCAAGTAAACATTTTTCAGTACCCCTCCCCACCCTGACTACTATAGTCAATTTTTTTATTCTCTGAAGGACATGAATTTACACTTCACAGAAGAAACAAAAATAATCGATAAACCTATGGAAATGTTTATATATTTATTAGCAGTGCTAATAAAAATGTTTTGCTTATTAAATTAGGCAAAATTAAAAAAAACAACAGTGCTGACTTGGGTACGCTGAGACAGGTATTCCCTTATCCTGATGGTGGGAGTGTGAATTACTTTCTGAAAAGCAATTTGGCAATATATTGCCAAACCTTAAAAAAGTTAATAGTCTCTAATCTAGTAATTTCACTTTAGGAAATCTACCCTACGGAATTAGTAGTTTGGTATTTTGACAAAGAAGTTCAAGGATATTCATCTCAAAATTATTCTTGGTGTGAAATATTACTAAAAAAAAATAAATGTCTCACAACAGAAAATTGATTAAATTATGCCATACTTATCCCTGGGATGTTATACAGCGATTATGATGGTGTTTTTGAAGAATTTTTGATAAAATGAGGCAGTGGTTACAATATAATGATGAATTAAAAAATAGCATATATAATTTCATCTTCAGTAGGCACAGAAAAATGACTTAAAGGAAATACACTATATTATCAGTTACTTCTTGGGAGGTGAAATTATGGTTAATATTTATTTTCTGCTTTGTATTTTTCTGCATTTTCAATTTTTCCACAATGACAATGGGTTTTTATTTTAATTATAAAGAAGGATTAAAATATAAATATGATTCTGGGTCTCAAATCGAACAAAACAGGAAGCAGCATTACTTACAAAAAATCGACTTAACCAAGATTTTTCCTCTCTGGGTCTGCTACATGTAACATTAGTACTGTTTGGCTACCAAATCCATCATTATTTCTCTCATTAATAACTTGATGAATATGAAACGAGTTATAAACTAATTATATAAAACTCAATACTGCCTAATAGACATAAAAATAACATCAACACAGAAATGCATCTATTTGTGTGCTGACAACCTTGATGATCAAACTGCCTGGAAAAATGAAGCTTCCGTCATTTAAACATACCAAATCTCACCAGAAACTTAGTCACTTCATCATCGGGCAATACGGTCTCTTGGTTGGTTAAGTACTAAATGATCATTAAACTTGCTGAGCACAGACTGGTTTTACCTAAAGGGGTCTGAAAGTTCAGTAACTCAAGAACACAAAAATATTGCTATTCTGGTCATCTAGAATTGGATTGATGGCCTCAGAAAAGAGTGACATAACCTTGGAAAGCATAACACTCTATTGATATGGTTGAGTACAGAATAATAGTTTATTCTGATTAATTCTAGGTTTCAAGTCACTATGAAATCCCAGCAAATTAATTTGAAGTGACCTTAAAGCATGCCTAAAGATTTATTTATAAAAGTATTCCACCTAGCAATATTTATATTGATGAAAAAAGGAGAAAATTTATCTAACAATTGACCTTTTTAAATATAAATTATGTTTTTATATAATGAAATCTTATGCCATCATTAAAAAAGATGTCAAGCAATGCTGAGTGAAATGCAAAAATGGAAACAACATATATTAAGTAAAGATTGAAATCTTTATACATATAATATATATATACATATATGTATATGTAATTTTCCCATTCCTTTCTATATATATATGAATCCATGTATTTGTATACACATACGTAAAACAAAATTTTGCTCCCAAACATCATCTCTAGGTAATAGTATCATAATTTTACTTTCTTCCTTTTCATTTTCTCTTGTTTCCAATTTACTTGCAACAAAAAAGAGGACCCTAAAGTCTTCTTAGTCTGCTCATCCATGAACCCATTAAATAAATTATATTAATAACAAAAACATACTTTAGTATGAATTAAACCATTGTAACTGAGGCTAAACTAAATCTCAGTAACTCTGAAATATTTATTTATACAAGTGGGGACAAAAAGCAATTTTGAAACTCCTAGCAGTTTTTCTGTTAGTGATAGTATATCGTTCTTCCATAGAGAGAAAGGGGAATATCAGCCCTTCAAAGAGACTTTTGATTATGCAAAAGCAAAACCTTACCAGAGCAGCCAGGACTTGAAATGAGATTAGGAGGAATTAAACTGTTCTGCATGACACTGCAAAAGTTTGTTTTCACTCCGTGTCTACTTGTCCCTTGAGGTTCTGTTTCACTGAGAGGTAAGCACAGAACGTGGAGAAGGGAATGGTGAGGGAGGAAAGTTCCTCTTTCCTAGTTGGATGGAACGGGGCGATAGGGTGGAGGACACCTAGATTCCAAGTATGCAGATCACAATCAAAGGCATTATTATCAGTGGGAGATATGATCAGAAAATTCCTGGTAAAGCCTTGGCTTTCTACCTTCCAGAGCTTCCAACCGACTTTGAAATGTAAGACACGTAATAACTCCTTGTCAAGGAATATTAATGTGCTAAGGTTGAAGAGGCCTGATGTTATAGAAATAACCTGGGGGATTAAAAGTCACTTAGAGTTAGAGGGCAATGCAGAAAAATGTTTGTCTGTTTCTTCCTCATCATCTAACATTATCTCCTAAAAGAGGTAGGAACGTGTTTAGCTGCAAGTAATAGAAACCTAATTAAGAGTGGCTTAGGCAGGATAGACATATAGTATTCCATGGAACAACAGGGAAGCTGCTGACACTGGTCTAGCTATTCAATGATGTGACCAGAAACTCAGTCTCTTCCTCTCTTTCCATTCTGTCATCCACAGCATAATGGAGTTTTGGCCTTGAATTTGCTGCCTCAGAATTAAATTACAAGGTGGCTGCCAGATCCTGACATTATACTTGCTTCCAAAGACAGAATAAAAGCAAAAGAGCCAAGTGCATTTGTATCTTTTAGTAAGAGCAAAAACTTTCCCAGAAAGTCCATCCTTACCAACAGCAATTTTCTATTAGAGCTGTCACGCAGACACCCCTGGCTGAAAGAATGGCTGAGGAAGTATTTCATTTTTTCTAACCCTTTAGGGAGGTGGGTCAGGGATAGTGGCCTTCAAAGTGACTCTTTATAGCCAAACAAGGTCTCTCCCACTTCTCCTTGTGGCTTTCACATTTACATGATAATTTTTCTATATTTCTGGTTGTTCCTTTGGTTGCTCCCCACAATTGTTAAAGAATGTCTCTATTTTTCCATTTTGTCTGATAGGTCCAGGCATATAAACACATCAACTTTGGTAACTTGGAATCTTAAAACACAATGAAAAATTTACTGATGATTTTGTAAATCAGAAAGTGCAAAAGGGCAAACAAAGCCCCTGGACAAGATAACATCAAAAACATTTCTTTCTGTCTTGGTGATGGGAAGATCAGAGGATGGAGCACTGCCCAATTACAACATCTGGCCAATATTATCTTTTATCTGCATCTCTTGTTTTATTTACCTCAGGACACTAAGAGGATACACCTGCTAGAGAGATGATTCCTAGTGCTGGAAACAGTGAATACTCAAGGATTAGTCTATAACCAGTGTTTCTCAAATTTTTTCCTTATTGTCCCCCTGAGAACCTTTTTAGATATTTTTTTCCTAATTGTCTCCTCCATAAAATTTTAATAGAAAAATATACTGATTATCTGTTTATGTTCTGTATGTGTATCTGTACGTTATACACAAAGAGGGTAAGATTTTTTACCCGCCCCCCCAAACTGTGAATCAACTTTTGCTCCCTTGAGGATAATATTGTTCCCACCAAGAATGCATGTTTATGTCATAAAGAATTCTTTTTAGGAGAGGTGAATAGAGGGAAGTAAGGGAATTATCTGAACTGACTCTTGGAGGATGGAAAGAACTTCACAAACAGAGATAGAAGGAAAAGCATTAGATGCATGGGAATGCAGGAATAAAGCTGAGGAGGTAGGAGTTGTTAGAAGTGGGTAGCTCAGCTGGTGTCACAGGTTTGGATGGGCAGTAAAGAGAAACCATCCTCAAAGATATGGAAACTCTCAGGTTGTATACTCGGGAATATCAATGCCAGGCTTCAGAGTATAAACTGTGACACGTGGTGAATTCACTAAAGGGAAGGGAAATCATCAAGCAGTCATGGTTTGGCTGATGATTTCCAATTTGACTGGTCTCCACACCTTTGTTTTTTCACTTCTCAAAACAACTGCTTCCAAGTTAGAACAAGAGAGTCTACCTTAATAATCCTTACTAGTGCAGACCAGTATCATTCTTAGTCCCTACTGGGCAAAAAGAATTTAACTTGTACGGATAAGCAATGACTGGATATCTACTGAAGCGGTACTTGAAGACCTAAGAGTGCTGCAAAAAATGACTGTCAGGAAAAGTCTGTATAAATTATCAAATGGTAACCTCTCCCCTGAGCTTCTTACCGCAAGGCAAACACCTAGAAGCTTAGACATGAAAAAGGTTGCTTTGTGTTGTACTTTTCTTCTCTAGTGGTCATAATTAATTTTGTTGACACAAATACACAAGAGGTTAAAGAGGAATGGCACCATGCTGGTGAGAAGACCAACCCATTTTTGCCTAATACACTGGAGAAATACACCTAAGCCATCCACCCATGTGAAAGCAATCTTTCTAATAGCTCCAAGGTCAGGAAGACCTCTGTTAAAAACAAACTGAAAAGCTGTTGCATGAATGCAAATACACCAAGTTCACATTATACATTTAAGTTAACCAACATTTCAGACAAAATTATGTAATAAAAATGAATGTGAAACTCATAAAGACCTCTTTCATTTGCTTTCTCTAATATCATTTCATCCCCTTTAGATTAACCCCCACTTTGAGAAACATACACACACACACTCACAGAAGAGGATAATTTCAAGAGGTGTGCATTACAAATAAAAGTGAAATCTATCTTGGGAGGGGTCAATTAACACATTACAGATAGATAAATTCATTTTGTCTTTGGGGTATTAGATCAATAAATCAAAAAAGAGGAAATCTAGGCAGTTATTTCCCCAATAAATTTATGGCTCTGGATGTTACAAAGAAATTTAGAGTTTATCCTATTGTATTGATTGATTCTTTTTTCTTTAGTGAGGGAAACAAATCTGCATAAGGACTGTGCCATTCAAAGTTCAGAGGCACCCAACTCCTCCTTTCTGAACAAATAGAGGAAACCATTAAATGAGATGCAGTATCCTTTTACTCCCTGACCAGAATGCAAGACTTGTAAATAGGGGTACAAGTTAAAATTTCTTAAGTTTAAAAAGGGATTTCCTAAATTCAATTTGATATCTTGGAGTGGATCCCAGATAAAAGATATTAGTGGAAAAAGTGTTGAAATCCTTATCAAGTCTGTAGTTTAGTTAATATTAATGTAGCAAAGTTAATGTCTTATTTTGATAAATGTACTTTATACAGGTAAGATGTTACCATTTTAGGAGAAACTGAATTAAAGCCATGTAGGAACCTATGTATTATTCTCACAACTTTTTCTGTAAATCTAAAATTATGCCTAAATAAAAAGTTTATCTAAAAAAAAAAAAAAAAGACTTCTCTCCAGTTTCCCAGTCCTAGAGATTCTCCTTAGTATTCCCCAGAGAGAACCATCTTTTCTGGTGACCCTAACACATCAGGAATTATTTTGCTCTTTTTGTATACAGAATCATTTAATAAATGTTTACTGCATTTAGTTCTACAAATGGCAGAGCAAAGTTGCTCTGGACTTAGAATTGGAAGTCCTGAATTTAGATTCGTCATGAGCTGTGAGATCCTGGGCACATCATTTAACCCCTTAGTGGCTCTCCCTCTCCACTTTAAATCCTCTGAGGGCAGGAACTCTCCTGTGCCTATCTCTGTAGCTTCAGTAAGCCCTCCCAGAGGAAAGGGGGTCAAGAAGGGGTTCCAGAGTCAAACTCAGTTTACATTTCCAGCTCCCCCACTAACCAGGCATGTTACTTTGGGGCAAAGCATTTAACATTTCTGAGTCTCCGTTTCCTCATCTGTAAAATGAGCTGTTGGGATGATTAAATGAGGGGACAAACATAGAGTGAAGGGTAGCCTGTTTCTTCTACAGAACAGAACCATTCACGTGGAATATTTTTTATTTTTAACTTTGCAACACTCTTCTAGTACCTATCATGTGCGGGACCCCCTTCTAGATGGTTTTCAAATAGTTACTCCTTTTATCATCCTGACAACTTTATGAGGTAAGTATTATTATTATTTTCCTATTTTACAGATGACGAAATGGAGATGCAGGGAAGTTAACATACTTGCCAGCCCGTAAAGCTACTAAGTGGAGATCTGTACCCACACAGCTGGCTCCAGGATGTGCGGTCCTCAGACACTGAGCTATCATAGAACATATTCTATATGGAGATGCGTAGGATCAGATACTGTCTTGCCTTCTTCACTGGCATGCCCCTGAGAGTGCCCAGCAGGTTCTCGAACGCATGCTGACAGACTGAATGAAAGCACAGCAGCCCCTCTAAGGACAGGAGCTCAGTTGAGTATCTGCCAATCTATCTCTCAGCATCCCCAGCACGGTAGGAGAAGGGAACCGACACTCATCAAGGCCCTCCTGTGTTCTAGTCCACTGTGTTTCAAATGTTAGGTTCTCATTCAAGTCTCAAAACCATCCTATAAGGTGAACCACCATATTTCCTTTTTCCACCTGGAGAAATCAGAATACACAGAGAGAGTACTTAACTTCTCAAAGTCATACAGCTAATCAGAAATGCAGCCGGGACCAGAATCCCAGGATTCCTGATTTCAAAGATCAGGCTTTTTCCAATATACTTGCAGCCTCCCAAATGAGATCATTCCTGGGTCTCTGTTTTGTCATAGAGTGGCTCTTTCCCTCTGCTTAGATACCATCTCAGAGCGACTTTCTCTGACCTCCCCACATAAACTGTACCCCATTCACTTGCCATCCTGTTACTCTGCTTTATTCTTCATTGTATTAATATTTGGCATCATATTACATTGGTTTGTTTATCTTCTGTCCCCCAACTGAACTGATGAACTGGTAAGGTTCTAAGAAGGCAGGGAATTGTCTGTCTTGGTCACATTGTATCCCAGAGCCTAGAATAGTACCTGATGCAGAGTACATACTCAAAAACAAAATTGCTGAATAAATGAGATAATAAATAGATATGTAGGAGATTCCAGTAATAGTCTGTTATTATCCTTATTATGATTAGTAGTATCGCCTCTTATCAGTTAGGTAATTCAGTTAAGACAAAGGTTTATTTCACAAGAAAAAACTGATGGGAAATTGAGGGAACAATGTTGGTTTCAATCAGATCAAAGCACAAATTCCAAACAACACCATTAATAACCAGGAGACCACACACTTGGGACAAGGATGTCCTCCGAGCACAGAACACCTAGCACCAATGAGTCACCAAACACAGCCCGTTTTCATTGTTTCTAAATCCTCCTTAGCTCACAAATACCCCTCTGTTGCTGATCATAAATATTCTTAATTCATCTCTCATTTTTCCATCAGGAAACAATTGGCCTTGGTTAATTTTTATCACTTTATTTCCATGTTCCCTGCAAGACTGAAGCATTGATTTTCCTAAGAGATGATGTTAATAGGATCAATAAACCACAATGAGCATGTATCATAGTGCCACTTTTTCACCCCTAGCCTGAGGCAGTTCGTGCTGCAGGTGGACCGCCTCCGCTGAAATCCACCCAGCTCCAGGGATTCCGAAGAGGGCAGGAAGGCGCCTCTGCTTATAAATTTTGAGTGAGCTCAAGCACTTTGATGACCCAGATAACACGCCAAACACTGCACAACTGAGAACTATGTGGGGAATCTGGAAGCCTCAAGTCATAAAGTCATATTTGAAAGGTATCTCGAAAAAAAGCCCACGCTAGGCACAGAATATGTGGGAGAGGGAGCCAGGGGCGGGGGTCATGCAAAGGGTTAGCTCCTTTGTTGGAATCCTGTTCTGAGTGATGGGGGTAAATTGAAACAAACCATTTCCCTGGAGTGTCTTACCTTTCATCTGCTTTCAGAAGCTTCTAGTTCCATCGTGTCCAATGCAGGCAGCGAAAGGGAGCCAGAGCGCTCACTGCTTAATAGCAGAGCTCCTTGGGCCTTGCGGACAGGTTGTCTGAACAACGTGAACGTGGTCTCTCTTCCTGCTGTCTCCAGACTCCAGTGCCACCTAGGCAAGCAGGCTTGCCATCTTGAAAACACACAGGCCAGAGCAGCCCCTCTCCCTTCAGGCACCTGCGGTGTGTGTCCTAGCTTACTACAACATGAACTGCTGAGCCCGACGCCGGCAAAACCAAGCAGGGACGCTGCTAAAAGCACACACCTGGAAGCAATAGAGAGCCCCGCCCTCCCACGGAGCCCCTAATCACTCCACTCACCCTGGTTCCAACTCTAGAAGTGCAGTAGACTCAGCTGGTGAGCTTTTGAAAACTGCAGATTCACCTGCTTCGCTTCAGACCTACTGGCGAAGAGATGGGGCCAGGGAGAGCATTAATTAGGGTAGGAGAATCCATGTTTTTAAAGGCTCCCAATGGATTTTAACAGGCCCCTCAGCTGATGTATGTCTGAGAACCATTTCTCCAAAATTCCAATGGTTCTCAAACGTGGCTGCACATTATCTGAATTATGAGAAGATTTTAAACAATATTGATGCCTGTCTCTCACTCTAGATTAGGGTTTCTGTATGGCGGGGGCTTAACTCGGGTCCCTACCCAGTGATGGCCAAGCATTCTCCCCTCCCAAGCAAAAATGTCTCCAGACATTGCCAAATGTCCTGAGAGACAAAATCCCCTGCCGCTCCTCCCCTGGTGGTAGTGACTAGTCATCTTATGTTTTCCAGCACATTTTCATGTGCAGTCTTTTCTTACCTCATTTTCCTTACACCCATCCATGCCCTTATAATCCCTGGTCAAGTTGATATGTGTAGCTTCAGAACACATGGGCACATGTGTTTTAGAAAAATACTGATTCCATATCGTGAGCTCTAGGCCAGCTGGCCTGTATATCTTATGTTACATGTTCACAGCCAATATTTGCATTTGCATTGACTTAAACAATTCACAAAAGGGAATGGGCAACTGATAATATACTACTAATGAGGTTAGCAATTTTTTAAAAAACAGATTAATAGGACCCAGAACATTTTTTTCTCTACCATTTTGGCAAAATGGACTCACTCATTAAGTATCTTATGAATGTTTACAATGTGCCAGGGAGGGAGCAACGCAGACAAGATTGTTGCCACGATGCAGCTTATTCTCTAGAAGGGGAGAGAAAAACAGTATGCAGGATTACACACCAAGCAAGATAATTTTACATAATCTTAAGTGCCATGAAAGAAACAAAAGAGGGTGACACGGGTGGAGGATCTGGGGCAGCAGGAGACTACCGTAGGGCATCAGAGAAGGACACAGTGGACGTGACTTTGAGCGTAAAACCGGTGCTGTCACACTCTGCTGGTGACAAAAATTGGTGTAGTCTTTTAGGAAGGTAATTTGTCAATATATATCAGGGGTTATAATAATGTTCATTTTATCCAATCATTTAACAACTATGAGACATCTCTGAAAATATGCCCTATCAATATCACTGCTTGGACAGTCAACACTATGAAATAACCCAATACTACAAAAACTTCATAATATTTTATAAAATTATCAGCTGCTGAATTGTCAACAGAAGGGGATGGTTGGATGAATTCTGACAGACGTACTAAAATGCGGAGGATGCTTACGATATAATGTAAAAATGTTATATAAGGTGTAGAATGCTGAAGATACAGTCAAAAAAAATAAACAAAAGTTACAAATGTATCTATACATATTGATTGTATGTAAGACTAGACAGGTAAGAAAGATGGAAAGAAAATCCAACAAAATAATAACAATCATTGTACAGGAGGTGGCTTTTATTAGGGATTTTTTTCCCCTGCTTTTCCAAGTTTTCTGATTCACTGTTCAAACAAATTTCTAAAATAATGCTTCCGACTTTTGATCCTGACTTTTTCTCCAATTTTTAACCTATGCGATCCCAATCTGATTCCTCTTTTGAGGGTTGCCTCAAATGCTACATCCAAGCAGCCTTATCTGACTGCCTCGACTCCAGTAATAATTCATTGTTTTCTGCCCATTGCTCCAAAGAACATTTTTGCCTTCCTGTTATGGGCTAAGTTTTTTGTCCCCTCCAAATTCCTATGTTGAAGCCCCTAACCTCCTAGTGCCTCAGAATGTGACAGTATTTGGAGATAGGGCCTTTAAAGCAGTGATTGAGTTTAAATGAAGCTGTGAGGGCAGGCCCTAATCCAATCTGACTGATGTCCTTATAAGAGGAGGAAATCTGGACGCACAAAGAGACACCAGGGATGTGAGCACAGAGGAAAGACCACGTGAGGACACAGTGAGAAGGTGGCCATCTGTAAGCCAAAGAGAGAGGCCTCAGAAAAAAAACAACCCTGCCAACACCTTGATCTTGGACTTCAGTCTCCAGAG
Organism: Balaenoptera physalus; assembly: GCF_965194825.1. Lineage (NCBI taxonomy): Eukaryota > Metazoa > Chordata > Mammalia > Artiodactyla > Balaenopteridae > Balaenoptera > Balaenoptera physalus. Next base: position 87,916,296 of record NC_138896.1, read on the forward strand.
CTGTGAGGAAATAAATTTCTGTTGGTTAAGCACCCAGTCTGTGAAATTTTGTTAGAGCAGCTCTAGCTGACTATTACCTTCTTACTGTAGTTCTAACAGAATTACCACTAGCAGTGTGCTTATCTTTCTCTTCCACTAGCTAATTTGCTGATCGAGCATTGGGCTCTGTCTTACTTGCCTTTAGAGGTAACTTCAGTGTCTTTTACAGTTCCTTGCACGTGGTAGTCATTCAATAAATGTTGGCCAAATGAATTATCTGAACTTTTTTCCCTTAACTAATCTGGGGACAAAGTGTCTACAGAATTTTAATAAGCAGTGTCAAAGAATACGAACTTTCAGTTATAAGGTGATTAAGTTCTGGGGATCTAATGTACAGCAATGGTGATTATAGTTAATAATACTGTACTATAAACGTCAAAATTTCTAAGAGAGTAGATATTAAATGTTCTCACCACAAAAAATGAAACAGTAATTGTGTGAGTTACGTGATGGAGGTGTTGGCTAACATTACAGTGGTGATCATTTTGCACACCTTAAACTTACACAATGTTGTATGTCAATTGTATTTCAGTAAAGCTGGGGGAAAAACAAATTTAAACAAGCAAAAAACTAATTAAATAAGAAAAAAGTCAGCTCAAAGGGGAAATTGATATGTTGTAAAAAACCAGCAACAACAACAAATAATTAGTTGGTAGAGATTCTCTATAAAATATGGAGTTATTTCTACTCCAAAATAAGCACCTGTTATGCTTCAAAAACTAGTCAGCTCACTACAAAAAACTCCAAATTTTTGTAATGAGTTTCAGGAGCATCAAATTCTCTTTCCAATGTCTATATTAGCACCATAGATGCATTTTCAAAGGCATAATTTGGCAAATAATCTTCTCTTTCATACACTGAAATCTCACTTTCGAGTAAGTTCTAAATTTTGACAAACTTTCAAATATTATGTGTATATGATACACATACAAAGGTGTGCCTTTATATTTTCCAAGTGTGTAGCTCAATTCAAATAATGGTCTATGAGCGCAGTATTTTAAAATATTTTAGGTCCTTGCATTTCAAAGTTTGGTCTATGAACCAAAAAGCTTTATCATCACTGCATTTGTTAGAAATGCAGATTTTCAGACTCCACCCTGACCTACTGAATCACAGCTTGCTTTTTAAGGAGATCTCCAGATGATTAGTATGCTCATTAAAATTTGAGAAGCACTGCTCTAAAATATGGGCTCTCAAGATTAAATGACACGTTCAACTTCTCTATCTTTTCTATTTATCTGATAGATTAAAGGATTAGAATTTCCCATAGTTAGAACCAAAGCTATTGTAAAATCCTTCATGGTCTTTGTTTCATATTTAGGCAAAGGTAAGGACAATCAGTCAGTCATTTTGAATTTAGGAAGTGTATCTAGTTTAGTTTTTCTGGATTTATCTGTAACTTGGAGACAGTGTCCTAGATAGGGGGATGGATGGCATAAAGAAATCCAGTGTCCTTTAAATAAATCACAAAGTCAATAAAGAAATAGGTAAAGGTTCAAAGGTTCTTCAGAATCTTCCTGAAAAGACTTAAAGCCAACCTAAACATGACAGCCCAGTTTTAAAATAGGCAAGTCCTGAGTTTCAAGGGTAACAGTGAAGGCGATTGCCAGACGTCATTTTTCTTTAACCTGAGATTAGTCAAATGCATTTTAAAGAAGGTTTTGTGCTCTAATAGTAATTGTAGATAAATATTCAAATGGATGTGAACAAACATCTCTGTGATACATAGACACAAAATATTGACTCCTCCTTTTCCCCTACCTCCAGGCACTGATTTCACAGAAGAATTCAGCTGTATTTATTATGGCTCATGTACAAACATAATGGTAAAAATGCTTTATGGGTATAAACACATTGCTTCCCAGAGGCTCAAACTGCTTTCTAGACATTATCTCATTAATTGGTCCCTTAAATCTTTCTCATTGATTTTTATATTTTTTGAACCAACAAGTTCACTATTGTTTGCATATAAAAGGAAGAGTTCACTTCAGTTAGAAATTAAGATCTTCAGCATTTTTGTAACTGTGATGTTATGTCTTAACTGACAAGGAGTTATTGGGAACTTTTCAATGGGAACCACATTTTGAATGTGGTTTCAATGGGAACCACATTTTAAAACCAACCCCAGCACCATGGCTAGACTGGAAGCCTTGAAAGGCACTGCCTCTCCTTCCTGGAGAGACTCCGACTTGTGTGAGTCTCTCATGAAAGCAAACTTGGCCACCAAGAGGCCAGGCTGCAAATGTTTACTTTATTGAATTGTTGATTCTGGGAAAGATCTCCCTTTTTGCATATTGCTGTATTTTAAAAATCAGTTAGAGGCCAAATGGTAGAATTAGAAAAATACTGACTTTTGATCTACAAATGAAATAACTGATTTGGATAACAGACATCCTTGGACAAAACTACTAGATGAAAGGTACTAGATAAAACTGCTAGATGACCAAGGGTCAGATAGCAGAAACTCTGTGAAGGGAAGGTGGTCTGAGCCCTGGAGAGAAAAAGGAATACAGAGCAGCTTGAGGCAACTGTTCAGGTGCAGCGAGGCCCCAGGGGGTGGGGGCAGAATGGTCACCTGAGTCTTGTAGATCTTGAACATAAAAGACAAACATTTATGTTTAATGACATTAACAACAAACACTCCAACTCGGCAATGCCACCCCTTAGGAATTTCTTCTGGTTGAATAAAGGTAGAAACAGCCCAAATATCCCACCACAGGAGATTTGCTTTAAAACGGCATTAGATCCATACAATGGATCACACCGCAACTATTAAAAAAGAAAATATAGGACTATATTTACTGACTTTAAATGATGTCCATTAAATATTTAAGTGAAAAAACATCAAGTTACCTAGCAAATGCATGCTAAATTCTATTTTTATTTAAAATGGCTTATTTTCACACAGAACATTCTGAAAGAATTTATACCGAAAGACAATAGCTGTTGCTAGGGGATACTGTTTCTTGTGTTCTATATTCTCCTTTGCTTATTCAGTTTTCTACTTTTCTAAAATGTATTCCTTATATACTTTAGAAAAGGTACACAATTGTCTCTTGTGGCAAATCTACACATTTAAAGAAGAAATAGTGCATCCTAAGGGCCAACAGGAGAGCTGGGCTTCAGGAAATAAAGGAGTGGGTTCTAATGTCAACTTTTCTTTCAGGTATCAAGGTGTATAAAGCAAGGTTTCCCCAACTGCTTCCATGGGATGTGAAGAAATTTATTTTGAAGGTGAAGGAGGTATGTCTCTGTTCAAAAAATACTAGAAAAGAACTGAGGAAAATAAATTTAAATTGGTTTCTTCACCACAGAATTTCTCAGAACCTGAGAAATTAATATATTCTCTGAATATGTTAATATATTAGGATTTATAGTTGTAATAAATTTCAAGACAAAGAAATACTTTTTGATCATGGAACCCTTTTCTTTCTCACACACATTAATAACTCATTAGGACACAGTTTGGGAATCCCAAGAAAAGACTGAGGCAGACATTATGCGAAGCAGTGATTCTTTTTAGATTCAGCTTCTTCATTTGTAAAATGAGAGCAGTATAATCTGACTTTATATTAAGAAAGCAGAAAACTTCCATTCCTGTAAGGCCTTTCAATTTCTGAAGCTTTTTTTTTTTTTTTTTTTTTGCATATGCTATCTTAGGTGATGTTTTAAATGAAATCTTTCTAAAAGTGCTCTGGAAATCTGAAGGTAACATGAGGTAAAAATAATGTTAAATAATAGCGACAACACTAATGATATACTGTCATCTAATCCAGAGGTCAGTAAATCATTTCTGGAAAGAGCCAGATCATTAATATTTTAGGCTCTTTGGGCACGCAGTCTCTGTCACAACTACTCAGCTCTTCTGCAGCAGCGTGAAAGTACGTAGTTGTATGCAATGTGTAAGGCAGTCGGAGTGGCCATGTTTTACAGAGACTGTGTTTTTATTAAAACTGTCAGTGGGCTAGACTTGGCCCATGGGCTGGAGTTTGCCAATCCCTCATAATCCACTTCGGGGAGACACCGAGAACTTGTTTTTGTCATGGGACTCATGGGATCCGAGTATTGTTTATATTTCCAGAGAGAGAGAAAGATTCCTTTATCAAGTCTACTTTGGAATAAATGTACATCTGTTCTGCCATCCCCTTTAAAAGAAGAAAATGGGGGGGGACCCCAAATGGTGATGAGGAACATGGGGACGTGTCCACTAATTTAGACCTAATGAAACCAAATTAAGGCTGTTTTTCTGATTAAAATTAGGAATGTTTGATAATTCATGCTGGTAATTTGGAGAAGGACAGCTCTCTATGCTTATTTCTAACATCATTACTTACCATTTGTGAAGGGAAAGATACATAAAAATTGTCATCTCAATTAATTAAAAGCTCCAAGAGGGAAAAAAAAAGATACAGAATTTTGGAGAAGTGCTTTAGTCCGTGTTGACATGTACCAATTTTAAGTGTTAGATTGAACTAATTAAATATGGGCTATTTAGCCAAATTAGTCAAAAATGTCGAATCCCTTTTTTAGTTTCAACACGTTTAAGGTTTAACTTTCTAAAACCTTAAGTGCAGACTCACAGCTTGCAAACACATATCTTCAGGTTGAAATTCCCTCTGGCTCTAACCTGGCATTGCTTAGATGATACTTGATTTATGTGTTTCTGTGATAAAGCCAATTGATGTGCTTGGTGGAAATTCCAGGTTTTGGTTGACACAAATAGAACAACCATTTCACATTCACCAATGTGTACAGTTTAAACATTCCTGACAGAAAAAGTTGAGCTGTAGTACTCATTCTATTTCATTAATATGAATAAAATCACTCATATAATTTAATTTTAAGGAGTTCAACATTCATTTGGCTATAGTATAAAGCCTAACTACCCATTCTACTGTTCAGGGCCCTCCATAACCAGGCTGTGGCTTTTCAACACTTTTACCCCCTCCCTACAGCAGACTCTGTGAGGCAGCCCATCACTGTTCTCCACACATGCCATGCTGTCTGACCTCTTTGCCCTTCTTCCTCTCCTTTGCTTGTCATGCTCTAAGCATCCTTCTGTTCCAACTCAAATTCTTCCCCTAAGAAATCTTCATGGATGACCCCAGCCCAAAGTGAGTGTTTCCTCATATGAATTCCTAAAGTATTTACTCTTGCTATGGGTCATTTGTCACATAACAGATATCACCTTTGAGGTTTTGTTCTGTTTTGTTTTTACTAAAAACTGTATATGTTTAATGTATATAATTTGGTGAGTTTGGACATAGGCATAGTATTTGGGAACTATGCAATGATAGTATCCATGTGGTTTTACCATCACTACAGTCAAGGTAATGATCGTACCCATCACCTCTAAAATTTCCCTGTGTCTTTGTGTGGGTGTGTGCATGTGCCTGTGCATGAGGATATGTGTGTGTGTGTGTGTGTGTGTAAGAACACTTAACAGGTAGTTTACCCGCTTAACGAATTGTCAGGTTCACAATACTGGTTGTTAACTGCAGGCACAATGTCATGCTCAGATCTCAAGAAATTATTCAGCTTGCATAACTGAAGCTTTATACTCTTGGAATAAAAACTTCCCATTTCCCCCTCCCCCCAGCCCCTGACAACCAGCATTCTATTCTCTGTTTCTATAAGTTTGATTATTTTAGATACCTTGTATAAGTGAAATCATACAGTATTTGTCCTCTGAGAACAGTTTATTACTCTTAGCATAATGTCCTCCAGGTTCATCCATGTTGTTGCAAAAGGTAGAGTTTCCTTCTTTTTAAGGCTGAATAATATTTTATTGTATGTACATACCACATTTTCTTAATCTGTTCTTCTGTTGATGGACGTTTGGATTATTTCCATATCTTGGCTATTGTGAATAATGCTGCAATGAACATGGGGGTGACAGTGTCACATCTCTAAGTTCCTAGAGGCAGGTACAATCACTTTTAAGCTTGTATCCTCAGGATCTAGCATATTACCTGCATCTTATGGCCATTTTCTCAACAACTATTTGTTGTCAAGACAGCTAGGTGAATGAACAGGTCATCAATCCAGCAAGGTTGTAAGGGCCAAAAGTGGCAATAAATATATAGTGATTGGGATGGTTACTTTTATATCAACTTGATTGGGCTAGGAGATGCTGGTAAAACGTTATTTCTGGGAGTGGCTATGAGGGTGTTTCTGGACGAGATTAGCATTTGATTCAGTGGACTGAATAAAGAGATATGTCCTCCCCAGTGTAGGCAGGCATCATCCAACCCATTGAGGGCCTGAATAGAACAAAAGGCAAAGAAAGGGCGAATTCCCTCTCTCTTCTTGAGCTGGGACATCCATCTTCTCTTGTCCTCAGAAATCAGAGCTCCTGGTTCTCAGGCTTTCAGACTCTGGGACTTATACCAGCAGCCCCTCCGTCCTCAGGCCTTCGACCTAGGATTGGGAATTACGTCACTGACTCTCCTAGTTATGGGGCCTACGAATTTGGACTGAATTGACCACTAACCATCCTAGTTCTCCAGGTTGCAGATGGCGCGTTGTGGGATTACTTGGCCTTAATAACTGTGTGAGCCAATTTCTATAATAAACTTCCTCTTATATACATCTATATATATACTATTGATTTTGTTTCTCTGGAGAGCCCTGGCTAGTAGTGATTTAGTTGAGTTTTACACTTATTAAATGATAGTGCCATCTCATGATTTTAAATTCTAAAAGTGAATTAAAGATATATACATTGGATCTCAGTGAAGTGAGAATTCCAAACAAAAGGTCCAAGATTTAGATAATCTATACTGAAAAAATGATACATGGAACAAGAATTTTAAAAAGTGATAAATAACCCAACACTTTAAGTTTATAGAGCACTAGAACATTTCTAATACAAAATCATTCAAGATAAAGAAATTATACTATACAAAGTTTTGTAAGAACAATCGTTTAAATTTTTTTTTAAAAAGTTCAAATCTACAAATGAAAATCAATTGGAGTAGGGAAGCACCTGTCCAGATATTTTGGCAAGAAAAGTTGCTATCAAGAAGGACTTATGAGCAGTGAGGGGCATGGCAGAAGTGAGGAGAGCATAGTACGCCATGACCAATGATTCACACTAACCAGTAATGACACTGTTTTCTACTTTATCTTTCCCCTCATCACTGGTCCAAAAATTGTCAGCTGGATGAATCCGGTGGAAGGAAAAACTGTATTTGTAAACATAGCATTATGGTTCTGCATTTTTCTTTTCCATAAGGAGTTTTTTTTTTTTTTTTTTTTAACCAGGAGAAATTAATTCCATTCCTAGGTTTTCATTTAATTTTACAATTGACAGAATTTTTGAGCATTTTCCACTTCTTATTCTTTATCAAAATGGATTAAAAAACTGGGAAACAAGAAGTTTCATCCCACACTGAAATAACCTGAAATAATTTACTGATTTTGCTTTTTGCTGAAGCCTTTCAAAGGACCACACAATCAAATCATGGTTTAACTTAAGCCTCAGATGTTGCATATGACTATAAACTACCACACCACCACACTTGGTTCAACTTCTCACCTTGTAGAGTTCTGTGCTACACAAATGCATACATAAAAATAAAAGCAAGTAATTACAACATGAATACAAATAAGGTTTGCAGTCTTATGGATAAGGTAGCTGAGATGATCTTATATTGGAGACACCTGTTTTGCTCTTCTGAGGCTGCATGATAAATACACAAAACCTATGTCCTTGCTTCTGAAGAAAATCAAAATTAGAACATCCGACAGAAATAATATGAACCAGGGTGGGAAATATATGCTTGAGTTCACTGCTGTGCTTTATCAAGACAGAAAGGCAGAGTTTCTTAACATTTTTATCCTTCCTAAACTAACTGAAATGCAGGCCTAGAAACAACTAGAAATTGTTTAATTTGTAAGCAATTGGTGAGCTCTGCTTTGGCACATATTTTTCCCTCTTAATGTCTCTTCCCCAAAGAATCAAAAGAGGAGAAAGTTTAAAACCCTGAGAAGGATAATGCAGTGAGTGGGGAACGGCAGGCTGGCACAGTGACAATTAATAATTTAAATGTGCTCTCCAACACTGAGCACCTGACAGGCTGCCCAGGGTCCATCAGCATAGAGGCAGGTGTGAGCCAGGGAAGACAATTCTAGGAAGTTGACTGAGTCCCTTTGGGGAAATTCTGATCAAAGGAATGATTAAGGGGGGTTTCAAGGGGTCAAACTAAAGTCCTTTGTTCTTTTTATTATAAAAAATTTCACCCAATTTGGACATTTTTGTTAGAATATACATTAGTAATTAAATATGTATTTGCCTAGCTGAGCAGAAACTATAATTTTCTCTTAATCTTCTAAATTCAGCTTTCTGGCAGATTTAAATCAGAGGATGTCACTAAATATAAGTGTAAGTTCCATTTGAGCGTCAAGAGTGAGTCTGTCCAGATTGTCCCGCCCTCCCCAGGAGCTGGCACAAGGCTCGGTACAGAATATGTTCTCATGCTCAATTGATACATTCATATATTGCTTGATACATTCATGCAATACATTCAGAAATAAGCTTTAAAGCTGGAAGGAACTTTAGATAAAAATAATTCGGTCTAATCCCCCACATTTTGCAAAACTGAGGGCCAGAGAAGCTCAAAAGTATACACATAAAAACTTGTGCAATATCAAACGTGCGGATAAAATAAAAGGGGAAATGTGAAGTCAGGTTTTCTCCCATCAAGATTAGTGCTCTTTCACTACCTTAAACATCCCAGAGATGAGAATTCGAAAACGTCCCTTTATGTACCAAACGCCTACACCATGTCAAATCTTCTAAAATGCCCCACATTCTCAAATAAATGATTTCCTTAACTTCTGGTCAGTGGATTCTGGCTTCAAATCACACTCTCTCCAAAATCAAGGTCAGAGGGTGAGGACCAAGAATTGCAGCTGCATACAGGGACTTTTGAATCTCAGGTCCAGAGTCTGGATCTTTAACTGTCTGAGCTAATGTTGAAGTGTCAACATCAGCACATTTGAAGTAATGGAAAGAGGTTATATCTTGTTATCACTAGCATCACTATCAGAGTGCCAGAAGCATTATTTTATGGTTTTAGATGATAAGTTTTGTATTTTACTGATTGATTCATTCATTCATTCATTTATTCAGCTTCTATTGTAATCTAGCACTGGATGTAGTAGGAAAGGTAGATAAGAAAGCTAACATGTAATAAAAATGTATAATCAAGTGAGAGAAGACTTCATAATCCAGTGACGGTTCCAAGGAGGTAGTATCCCTAAAGGTCAGGATTTGTAGCATGAAAGATTCATGGGAAGGTCACCAGACAGAGACGTGGGTGACAAGTCAGGGCACTCAGGCACGTGTAGGGAATGGAGCCGAGGAGCTCCCCCACCTCGTAGGCGTGGTGAACATGACACGCAAACCCTGTCCTGCTGGGGAACAGCCCCCTGTTCACACTGGCTAGAAGAGGACTTAGGAGAGGAAGGAGGAGGGATTAGGGTGGGTACGGCAGGAGGGGCCAGATGGTGCAGGGTCTCCAGTGGCACACCAAGAAATCAGGAATTTTCTTCTTTTTTAGTAGTCCATATGAAGCCACTGACTGGAGTAGCATGATCCTAGGAAGCTCATCCTGGCAACCCCTTGAAAGCTGGAGTCTAGGAAGGAGTTAAGACAGGGCAGGGACAACTAGACAAAAAAAATCAGGCCAACTATTTCAGTAAGATCTGCTGCTCCAAAAAGATCAGAAGTGCCTTGATGCCAGGGCTTATGTCATACTCAACAATGTACCAAATGTCTGGTATATAATAGGTGCTCCATAGATATTTTATCAAATAAATGAGCACAGAACTTTATTTCAGGTGTCCCTCTAGAAGGAGTATTTTTTTCATGAGGTCACGCAGGCTGAAAGTTTCATACCCTCTTTTGAACTATAAATTAGATTTTTAATCATTCTAAGGAAAAAAACAGGGCCAAAATGAAAGCAAAAGGTATATTAATTTCTCTAATGAAGCACAGCTGTTAGCAACAGTCCCCTAAATATGGTGCACGGGAGGAGGTGACAAATTTCCTCCAGGAAGGAAGGGGCAGTAGGTTTTACTTAGATAAGAAAGATAGTCCTACAAAGACTTAGACTCCAAAGACAGTCACCTGGGTGGTTTTGGTGACATTGAGGCTTTGCTGTCATCATGGTTAGAAGCTGAACAATCATTGCTCCTGTCAATCTAGCCATCAAGATGGTCTAGGAGGTCTCAAGCGCTAATTCAGTGCTGCAGGAGTGTAATCAGAGTGCCTGTGACTCATCAGCTGCTCAGGGACAGGTGTGGGATGCTCTAGCTACCGGTTTGTTTTTTTTTTTTTTAGCTACTGGTTTTTAAACCAGAGCCTAGCCAGTGCTTGGAGAAAACTAACTTAAAGGGACAGGAAAATAATACTAATAGAAATTACTCTTTCCTGAATGCTGACCATGTCTAAGGCACTGTGCTTAATATCTTAAAGGCATTATCTCACTTACGCCCCCAAAAAACCTCTATGAGGTTGGGACCATTATTATTCGCAGTTTACAAATGGGGCAACTGAGGCTCACAGAGGTTAAATAATTTGCCCAAGGTCACATAGCTGGGAAGTGGCAAAACCAAAGCTTGGATCCACTCCCAGATATCTGCCCCTGAAGCCTATCCTCTTTAACCACGAATACAGACTGGACTTAGCAAATAGTAATGGTGTGCTTCATTTTGGTAGCACTTGACTTCTCACTTTGGGCCCCTGTCTTTTTTTCACTGAAATCAGTAATAACCTTGTGAGGTGGGTAAAGCATGGGTCATGGTCACCTTTTGACAAATTAAGGAACTAGCGCTAGATAATATGGCATAGTCTTGAAGAGGGCTAGCAAGAGAATTGCTTGGGTTCAAGTCATAGCTGTGTTACTTCCTGGCTATATGACCCTGAAAAAAGTTGCTTAGCCCCTTCTGAGCCTGAGTTTCCTTATGGTTGAGAGGATTAAATGTGACAATGCATGCACAAACTCAAAACAGCTACTACTTATTGATTGCTCAGTAAATGTTAGATATTCGTAGTATTTCCCCCAAACAATTAGCTGATGGTAAGTGTAGAGTCAAATAGTTTCAATTCAACTCCATCCAATCCTATTGATTTCAGTTACTGATTATTGGACATCCAGCAGGTGACAGTGTCCCAGGTACATGTATCTTGATTCCTAGGTCTGTGTAAATTAATTAATTACACTTAACATATCCATCACCGAAACCCACCTTGAGTTGAGGTGAGCAGCCCATGACATTAACACCTTACATATCTCTGGGTGGCATTTACCGTTCTCCAAATTACGCTTCTTCCTTTTTGCTGTTTCTCTCTACCACTGACCTCTTCTTAGACAATGTGGAACTTTCCACCCTCTCTCCTTCCTTTTGCCTTTGGAATCTATGACTTAGGGCACCACTGGCACTCGGAAGCCCATGGGACATTGCTTCACCCTGCTCACAGCCCCTAAAATAAGAAGCCAGTGACCCCAGTAATTTTCATTTCAAGGAGTGCAGCTGCTTGAAAGCTGCACGATGAAAAAAGCTCTTAAGATGGCCATCCATGTGGGAATGGGAGTAGACTGCAACTAAGCAATGAGTCAGGGCCAGCATGGCAGTCTCCCACCTGATGTGAGGCATGAAACACAGCATTTAAAAACCATCACTGAGATCTATAGCCGGGCTCTTCAGTGGCTTCCTTCTGGCTGAAAGGCTTTCACTTGAGTGCTCTGGTTCATGCAAGTTTGTTTAAGATAAATAATTCATAAAGGGTACCTAGCACCACCCTTGAATAACTTTTCACTTCCACCTGCTCAGAAGCATTTGATGGACTGCATGTCATAGGAAGATCACTCTTGAAATCTGTTATTATCACACTTTGTGGCCAAGGATGGGCCACTAGCTACTCATGGTTTCATTCTCTTTACTCCTTGGTTATCCCCTTCAGATATCTGTAAAAATATGTATTCCTGGCAGGTTCTTACCACTCTGTGTGTAGTTTCAAACAGAGTTGAAGACAATGAGAGCATCTCTGAATTAACCACATTTCCATCCACCATCATTATGTCAGGAAGCAGGAACTAACACTCATTGTTTATTGCATTAAAATAGGGAGAGGGAGATTAAAAAGGTAGAGCATAAATTCAGCACTGCTCCTAAGTACTTTTGTTTGAGTTGACATGAGCAAGAAAACAATCTCCTTGGAATCTAGGAGCTTGCCCCAGATTATCTGTCATGCCCGATGCCCAAGGATGACGTAACAGTCAATTTAGAGGTGATTTATGGCACTCCTGGCAGGATTGATAAGGAGTAGCTGCACAGTACAGGTTATTTGGAGGAGGCATTTTTAGTGCTCTAACCTGCCCCAAATATCCTTTTCTTAGCACACTTTGATGATTTTTTTTCAGTATGACAATACGAGACCCTTTAAAACAATCTGTCAAACTAAGCTAGAAGACAAACATAACTTCATGCCCTGAAAAACTTTATGTTCTGGGTCAGCCAACAGCCATTACTACTAATGGTTCCCTGACTGTGGTAGTTTTCCAGCTGGTCATTGTATTTCAACCTAGATACAGGCCAGATGTGTAAAAAGTAAGTGGTAGCAATACGACGGTCGTTATTAGTTTTTTTTTTTCTTAACATCTCTACTGGAGTATAATTGCTTTACAATGGTGTGTTAGTTTCTGCTTTATAACAAAGTGAATCAGTTATACATATACATATGATCCCATATCTTTTCCCTCTTGCATCTCCCTCCCTCCCACCCCCCCTACCCCACCCCTCTAGGTGGTCACAAGGCACCGAGCTGATCTCCCTGTGCTATGCGGCTGCTTCCCACTAGCTATCTATTTAACGTTTGGTAGTGTATATATGTCCATGCCACTCTCTCACTTTGTCACAGCTTATCCTTCCCCCTCCCCATATCCTCAAGTCTATTCTCTAGTAGGTCTGTGTCTTTATTCCTGTCTTGCCCCTAGGTTCTTCATGACCTTTTTTATTTTTTATTTTTCTTAGATTCCATATATATGTGTTAGCATACAGTATGTTTTTCTCTTTCTGACTTACTTCACTCTGTATGACAGACTCTAGGTCCATCCACCTCACTACAAATAACTCAATTTCGTTTCTTTTTATGGCTGAGTAATATTCCATTGTATATATGTGCCACATCTTCTTTATCCATTCATCTGTTGATGGACACGTAGGTTGCTTCCATGTCCTGGCAATTGTAAATAGAGCTGCACTGAACACTGTGGTACATGACTCTTTTTGAATTATGGTTTTCTCAGGGTATATGCCCAGTAGTGGGATTGCTGGGTCATATGGTAGTTCTCTTTTTAGTTTTTTAAGGAACCTCCATACTGTTCTCCATAGTGGCTGTATCAATTTACATTCCCACCAACAGTGCAAGAGGGTTCCCTTTTCTCCACACCCTCTCCAGCATTTACTGTTTGTAGATTTTTTGATGATGGCCATTTGACTGGTGTGAGATGATATCTCATTGTAGTTTTAATTTGCATTTCTCTAATGATTAATGATGTTGAGCATTCTTTCATGTGTTTGTTGGCAATCTGTATATCTTCTTTGGAGAAATGTCTATTTAGGTCTTCTGCCCATTTTTGGATTGGGTTGTTTGTTGTTTTGATATTGAGCTGCATGAGCTGCTTGTAGATTTTGGAGATTAATCCTTTGCCACTTGCTTCATTTGCAAATCTTTTCTCCCATTCTGAGGGTTGTCTTTTGGTCTTGTTTATGGTTTCCTTTGCTGTGCAAAAGCCTTTAAGTTTCATTAGGTCCCATTTGTTTTTTTATTTCCATTTCTCTAGGAGGTGGGTCAAAAAGGATCTTGCTGTGATTTATGTCATAGAGTGTTCTGCCTATGTTTTCCTCTAAGAGTTTGATAGTGTCTGGCCTTACATTTAGGTCTTTAATCCATTTTGAGTTTATTTTTGTGTATGGTGTTAGGGAGTGTTCTAATTTCATACTTTTACATGTAGCTGTCCAGTTTTCCCAGCACCACTTATTGAAGAGGCTATCTTTTCTCCACTGTATATTCTTGCCTCCTTTATCAAAGATAAGGTGACCATATGTGCGTAGGTTTATCTCTGGGATTTCTATCCTGTTCCATTGATCTATATTTCTGTTTTTGTGCCAGTACCATACTATCTTGATTACTGTAGCTTTGTAGTATTGTCTGAAGCCAGGGAGCCTGATTCATCCAGCTCCGTTTTTCTTTCTCAAGATTGCTTTGGCTATTCGGGGTCTTTTGCGTTTCCATACAAACTGTGAAATTTTTTGTTCTAGTTCTGTGAAAAATGCCATTGGTAGTCTGATAGGGATTGTACTGAACCTGTAGATTGCTTTGGGTAGTAGAGTCATTTTCACAATGTTGATTCTTCCAATCCAAGAACATGGTATATCTCTCCATCTATTTGTATCATCTTTAATTTCTTTCATCAGTGTCTTATAATTTTCTGCATACAGGTCTTTTGTCTCCTTAGGTAGGTTTATTCCTAGATATTTTATTCTTTTTGTTGCAATGGTAAATGGGAGTGTTTTCTTAATTTCACTTTCAGATGTTTCATCATTAGTGTATAGGAATGTCAGAGATTTCTGTGCATTAATTTTGTATCCTGCTACTTTACCAAATTCATTGATTAGCTCTAGTAGTTTCCTGGTAGCATCTTTAGGATTCTCTATGTATAGTATCATGTCATCTGCAAACAGTGACAGCTTTACTTCTTCTTTTCCGATTTGGATTCCTTTTATTTCTTTTTCTTCTCTGATTGCTGTGGCTAAAACTTCCAAAACTATGTTGAATAATAGTGGTGAGAGTGGGCAACCTTGTCTTGTTCCTGATCTTAGTGGAAATGGTTTCAGTTTTTCACCATTGAGGACGATGTTGGCTGTGGGTTTTTCATATATGGCCTTTATTATGTTGAGGAAAGTTCCCTCTATGCCTACTTTCTGCAGGGTTTTTATCATAAATCGGTGTTGAATTTTGTTGAAAGCTTTCTCTGCATTGATTGAGATGATCATATGTTTTTTCTCCTTCAGTTTGTTAATATGGTGTATCACATTGATTGATTTGAGTATATTGAAGAATCCTTGCATTCCTGGGATAAACCCCACTTGATCATGGTGTATGATCCTTTTAATGTGCTGTTGGATTCTGTTTGCTAGTATTTTGTTGAGGACTTTTGCATCTATGTTCATCAGTACTATTGGCCTGTAGTTTTCTTTCTTTGTGACATCTTTGTCTGGTTTTGGTATCAGGGTGATGGGAGTCTCGTAGAATGAGTTTGGGAGTGTTCCTCCCTCTGCTATATTTTGGAAGAGTTTGAGAAGGATAGGTGTTAGCTCTTCTCTAAATGTTTGATAGAATTTGCCTGTGAAGCCATCTGGTCCTGGGCTTTTGTTTGACGGAAGATTTTTAATCACAGTTTCAATTTCAGTGCTTGTGATTGGTCTGTTCATATTTTCTATTTCTTCCTGGTTCAGTCTCAGAAGGTTGTGCATTTCTAAGAATTTGTCCATTTCTTCCAGGTTGTCCATTTTATTGGCATATAGTTGCTTGTAGTAATCTCTCATGATCCTTTGTATTTCTGCAGTGTCAGCTGTTACTTCTCCTTTTTCATTTCTAATTCTATTGATGTGAGTCTTCTCCCTTTTATTCTTGATGAGTCTGGCTAATGGTTTATCAGTTTTGTTTATCTTCTCAAAGAACCAGCTTTTAGTTTTATTGATCTTTGCTATTGTTTCCTTCATTTCATTTTCATTTATTTCTGATCTGATCTTTATGATTTCTTTCCTTTTGCTAACTTTCAGGTTTTTTTGTTCTTCTTTCTCTGATTGCTTTAGGTGTAAGGTTAGGTTGTTTATTTGAGATATTTCTTGTTTCTTAAGGTAGGATTGTATTGCTATAAACTTCCCTCTTAGAACTGCTTTTGCTGCATCTCATAGGTTTTGGGTTGTCGTGTTTTCATTGTCATTTGTTTCTAAGTATTTTTTGATTCCCTCTTTGATTTCTTCAGTGATTTCTTGGTTATTAAGTAGTATATTGTTTAGCCTCCATGTATTTGTATTTTTTACAGATTTTTTCCTGTAATTGATATCTAATCTCATAGCGTTGTGGTCAGAAAAGATGCTTGATATGATTTCAGTTTTCTTAATTTTACTGAGGCTTGATTTGTGACCTAAGATGTGATCTATCCTGGAGAATGTGCCGTGCACACTTGAGAAGAAAGTGTAATCTGCTGTTTTTGGATGGAATGTCCTATATATATCAATTAAATCTATCTAGTCTATTGTGTCATTTAAAGCTTGTGTTTCCTTATTAATTTTCTGTTTGGATGATATGTCCATTGGTGTAAGTGAGGTGTTAAAGTCCCCCACTATTATTGTGTTACTGTCAATTTCCTCTTTTAGAGCTGTTAGCAGTTGCCTTATGTATTGAGGTGCTCCTATGTTGGGTGCATACATATTTATAATTGTTATATCTTCTTCTTGGATTGATCCCTTGATCATTATGTAGTGTCCTCCTTGTCTCTTGTAACATTCTTTATTTCAAAGTCTATTTTATCTGATATGAGTATTGCTACTCCAGCTTTCTTTTGATTTCTATTAGCATGGAATATCTTTTTCTATACCCTCACTTTCAGTCTGTATGTGTCCCTAGGTCTGAAGTGGGTCTCTGGTAGACAGCATATATATGGGTCTTGTTTTTGTATCCATTCAGTGAGCCTGTGTCTTTTGGTTGGAGCATTTAATCCATTCACGTTTAAGGTAATTATTAATATGTATGTTCCTATGACCATTTTCTTAATTGTTTTGGGTTTGTTTTTGTAGGTCCTTTTCTTCTCTTGTTTCGCACTTAGAGAAGTTCCTTTAGCATTTGTTGTAGAGCTGGTTTGGTGATGCTGAATTCTCTTAGCTTTTGCTTGTCTGTAAAGGTTTTAATTTCTCCATCAAATCTGAATGAGATCCTTGCTGGGTAGAGTAATCTTGGTTTTAGGTTTTTCTCCTTCATCACTTTAAATATGTCCTGCCACTCCCTTCTGGCTTGCACAGTTTCTGCTGAAAGATCAGCTGTTAACCTTATGGGAATTCCCTTGTGTGTTATTTGTTGTTTTTCCCTTGCTGCTTTTAATATGTTTTCTTTGTATTTAATTTTTGATAGTTTGATTAATATGTGTCTTGGCATGTTTCTCCTTGGATTTATCCTGTATGGGACTCTCTGCACTTCCTGGACTTGATTGACTATTTCCTTTCCCATATTAGGGAAGTTTTCAACTATAATCTCTTCAAATATTTTCTCAGTCCCTTTCTTTTTCTCTTCTTCTTCTTGGACCCCTATAATTCGAATGTTCGTGCCTTTAATGTTGTCCCAGAGGTCTCTGAGACTGTCCTCAGTTCTTTTCATTCTTTTTTCTTTATTCTGCTCTGCAGTAGTTATTTCCACTATTTTATCTTCCAGGTCACTTATCCGTTCTTCTGCCTCAGTTATTCTGCTATTGATTCCTTCTAGAGAATTTTAAATTTCATTTATTGTGTTGTTCATCATTGTTTGTTTGCTCTTTAGTTTTTCTAGGTCCTTGTTAAACGTTTCTTGTATTTTCTCTATTCTATTTTCAAGATTTTGGATCATCTGTACTATAATTACTATGAATTCTTTTTCAGGTAGACTGCCTATTTCCTCTTCATTTGTTAGGTCTGGTGGGTTTTTACCTTGCTCCTTCATCTGCTGTGTGTTTTTCTGTCTTCTCATTTTGCTTAACTTACCGTGTTTGGGGTCTCTTTTTCGCAGACTGCAGGATCGTAGTTCCCGTTGTTTTTGGTGTCTGTCCCCTAGCTATTGTTTGTAATCAACGTTCACTTAAGAAGTTCAACAGAGTGTGCATCTATACTATTCCTTCCAATAACTCCAAATGGTAGATTCTCTTATTATCTCCATTTCACCCCAGTTTCCTCATCTATAAGAAAATTTAAAATATAGTAGTAGCAGAAGCAGAAATAATACCAATTAAAACAATAACAACAATCACCTTTTACCAAGTATTTACAAGGAGCTGGGTGCTCTGAGAAACCTCTCATCTCTCAGTTCATTATTTCTTTAACCTTGACAACCCTGAAGTATGTATCATTATCATTATCTTCCTTTTTCAGACAAGAAGATGAGGAGTTGGGGAGGTCAAGCACCTTGCTGACGAGCACACAGCTAGTTAAGTTGAAGAAAGGACCTGAACTCAGGTCTGAGAGACCCCATCAATAAAACCAGACATTTGCTTGCCTAGAAGGGCCCTCAAGAAAAACTTCTCATCACAGTGTGGATGGCAGAAACCACAGCAAAGGAGATGCCACACTGAATGCAGATTTTAGTTACTGAAAAAGAAAGCTGCTGATTAAATCCACTAAAATATGAGGAATCCTAATGTCAAGGTGAGTGGCCTGGCAGTTTGCCTACCCCATGGTCAGCACCTGAGTTAAGGGCAGTTTGGCCTTTGCTGAAAGGTGGGAGTTGGCACCTGGCATGGGCCTCAGTCTTAAAGGGTCATATACTGGGTGCTGATTTTGCCCTTTAAAGGAATTTTATCATCCCAAGTAGAATGAAATAAGCCTTTTCTGAGTTAGACAAGGACATTTTTTTCTGGCTGGTTTGACTGAAAAGCTGCCAGTTATTAACTACTTACTAACTGCCAGTCACTGTACCTAGAAACACTCTGTAGACATGATCTCAGTTAATCCTCAGGATGGCTTGAGGAGACAGATTTTCTCATTACTCCCATGTTTGCCTTTCTTTCAGGCCCCTCACCTGTTTTTCTAAAGATTTTCAAAGGTTATAGAGGAAACTTTAAAAATTCTATTGCTTGTGTGAACTGAGCACACAGACTCTTTATTGCTCTCAGCCTCCCAGATGAGGTGGGGCTCTTGGAAAGGGTTCACTGAGCACAGGCTGGTAGAGAGAATAACTAGGTAAGTAGCAACACTTAAAGCTAGACTCTTCTTTTGACTGGTATCCAAGCTAAGAGTTGTTTTCACTGAGTGAGATCACTTAGAAAACACTTGAAAACTGAATTTGGTCAATCCTGTTTGGGGGTATGGTCCCCATCTCAACCCTTCCTGATATCATCTGATCTATTTTCAGAATGCGGTGAAGACTTCGGGGTCATGAGCCCTAATTTAAATGTCAGTTCAGTCAATGAAATCTTCTTACCCCCCTCATCTTCTTATCTTCAACTTCCTCATCTGTGAAATGGGATTATTATAGTCATGACAACAGACATTTTTTGAGTGCTTATTGTATGCCAGATTCTAAGTGCTTTACATGTATTATCTCATTTAAATGTTACAACAATCTGATGAAGGAGGAACTATAGGGACTTCCCTGGTGGTCCAGTGGGTAAGACTCCATGCTCCCAATGCAGGGGGCCTGGGTTCGATCCCTGGTCGGGGAACTAGATCCCACATGCTGCAACTAAGAGTCCACATGCCAAAGATAAAGGTCCTGAGTACCGCAACTAAGACCCGGCACAGGAAAAATAAATAAATAAAATAAATAAATGTTAAAAAAGGAGGAACTATTATTGCCCTGCATTATAAAAGAAGAGACAGAGGTATGGTGATGAAGTAACTTACTAAGTTTACACAGCTAAAGAGTTGTAGCATTGGGATTCAAAACCCAGTGGACCGAATCTACAGTTCACCACATGTCCATTACCCCTGGGGTCCTCCAACCTGAGTGTGCATCACAATCACCTGGAAAACAGATTTCCAGGTAACTGTACAGTGACAAGCCCAGGGCTCTGTACCCAGGGTCAGTGCGGCAAACGTGATGATGGCAATGGAGTCAAGGGTTTGCAACTAAGGACAACAGTTTATCAGAATCACAGAAATAAACGTGAATTCAATTCAAAAAGCAGACAAGTTAGTATTTAAAGGGGTGGCTTGCCTAATATACAAAAATAGACCTAAATGAGTTTTTCTTACTATCAGTAAACTTGGGCTGTAATATATATTTATGAATCTGTTGGTCTGGAATATTTCATACTGAATGAGCAAATCTGGCCTATGCCCAGTGGCCTCATATACAGAGCAGGCTTATTTTTGCCTTGAGGAATAAATATGATTTTTGACACCAAGCTTCACCACTAATAACTGGGATATTAATCTAATTCTATTGAGATATCCTTTCAACTGAGATAGGGCTAGTGACAGATCATGTGTGAATTATGAGGAACTATGTACATTTCTATAAAGACTCCCTTCTCACCTCATCTCACTAGCAGACTAAAAAGCAGATTTCCAACAAGAACACTTCCTACAGCTGTGACTCATACTAACAGTATTACCAGCTCTCATGTATTGAGTACTTACTCTGCACCAGGCACTGTCTTAAGCACTTTACATCTCATCTAATCCTAACTATAACCATAAGAGGTAGTTACTGTGATGATTAACCCCCATTTTACAGATCAGAAAATTGAGGCAGAGAGAAGTTAACACACAGGTAATAAATGTCAGAACTAGAATTTGACTGAGGCTGAAAGTCCCTGGAACTCATCATTTCCACCATTTCACTGACTCTCAGAAGTTTTCACTGCCCTCTTGATGAGAAATGCTATATTTTAGTGAGAAATGTTACATGGATGGTGGATTAGTAACAATAACAACAACAACATTCATAGTTAACATTTATTGTACTCCTATACCCCTCCTGATGTGCCAGGCAGTTTATCAATTAATACTTTATGAAATTAATACCCCCATCTTACAGATAAGGAATGTAAGGTTTTCAGAGATTAAATAGCTAGAAATTGGCAGAGCTGGCACTCAAACCCAGGTCTGCTTGAAGTAAGAAATAATACATACAGAAAGTTTAGCTCCCAAGGTCATCCAAAGTGGGGCAGCATTCCTGCCGTATCTACACGGTACTATACATTGGAAATGGAATGGATAGATTCCACATTTTTGCTCCTTTCTCCAGGTGAAAGCACTTTAGAAACCATTTTTTTTTAGCTCGCTGACTATAAGAACATTTTTTAGTTGAGTGACCTTTGGCATGGTATTCATGAGTAGGGGCATTTTTGCATTGCATACTATATGCACAATTTGCCCTCTTGGTCATGTACCACAATGTTCATTGCAGCACTATTTACAATAGTCAGGACATGGAAGCAACCTAAGTGTCCATCAACAGATGAATGGATAAAGAAGATGTGGCACATATATACAATGGAATATTACTCAGCCATAAAAAGAAACGAAATTGAGTTATTTCTAGTGAGGTGGATTGACCTAGAGACTGTCACACAGAGTGAAGTAAGTCAGAAAGAGAAAAGCAAATACCATATGCTAACACATACATATGGAATCTAAAAAAAAAAAAAAAGGTTCTGAAGAACCTAGGGGCAGGACAGGAATAAAGACGCAGACGTAGAGAATGGACTTGAGGACACGGGGAGGGGGAAGGGTAAGCTGGGACGAAGTGAGAGAGTGGCATGGACATATATACACTACCAAATGTAAAATAGATAGCTAGTGGGAAGCAGCTGCATAGCACAGGGAGATCAGCTCGGTGCTTTGTGTCCACCTAGAGGGGTGGGATAGGGAGGGTGGGAGGGAGATGCAAGAGGAAGGAGATATGGGGATATATGTATATGTATAGCTGATTCACTTTGTTATAAAGCAGAAACTAACACACCATTGTAAAGCAATTATACTCCAATAAAGATGTTAAAAAAGAAAAAATTTGCCCTCTTGGAACTAAATGGCATTTTTCAAATGTCCAAATAGGTGAGGACCAAACGCAGAAAACCAAAGTTTTTCAATTAAAAAATTTTTTTCTTATCTTTCTCTGCTTCCAATCTTGCGTAACACTCTTTTGGGGTATCCCCAGACCTCAGACATCTTCTTTGGCTCCCCAGAGGCATACACTCCAGCAGATATGTGTTAACACCCTCTCCCCCAACCCAGTTTGCTTACCACCTCTGATTAGATCAGAGATGACATCTGACTCAAGGTGAGCCAATCAGGGCTCTCTCCCAGGAATTCTGAATTGGCTCCATGGTAGAACAGAAAATAAGAAAACTCAAAAGTTTTGTCCATTGATACAATGGGGTGGGACAAGCCAGTCTACAGAAAGAGAAGAAGCAGATGTGCAAAATGAAGTAAAAATAAGAGAACTTGCAGCTCCAGAGGAAGAGCAAGATGGCTGTTCACTTCCTAGTTCCAATTCGTCCCTCTGCCTCAGGTACATTCCTGGCCTTGAGAGACATCTCAGGGTCTTTATGATAAAGCCCCTCACTTAGCCTTTCAAAAATGTAATCTAGCTTAAGTGGGTCTTGTATTACTTAGAACTAAAAGGGTCTTGACTTGGACACAATCTAAATAGATTTATGGGCAATTAGTTCCAAATTAAAGTAAGCAGAATTCCCTAACATTTGCTCGAAGGGAAAACAGTTTCACTGCTTTTTCTCCTACTTAAAAGGATCTTCTTCAAGTTGTAGTGCCTTGCTTCCCTAACATAAGAAGCTGAACAAAGATTCTACGTGGGGGATCCCTAGAACTAGACCCTGAGACAAGGATTTGCGTGGAAGTAATTTCCCTGGGAGGTGATTCTAGGAAGCAGCGTAGGGGAGGTGGAAGTGAGACAGGGAAAGGAAGGAAGGCAACAAAGGGTGTGTCGTCAAACTGTTATCATCATGGGGAAGTGAAGCTTAACCCTCTGGGAGAACTCTGGGGGGTCAGCATAGACCCCACGTCTCAGAGCCATCCCACACAAGGATGCGGAGCTGGGGTATCCATGTGTGAACTACCATTAGAAACTCATTGAGGACTACTGGTGCATTTCCAGCCGCTGGGTGGTGGCCAGAAAATCCCACAGGGGAAGAAATGCAGGTGCAGGGAGTTGGAAGACCTGGAGGTATGCAATCAAGTTGTAAAAGCGAGTGGATACGGGTGGGACACCCATAGCATCTGCTGCTGGCTTATGTGGAAAGACAATACAGCTAGGAAAGATTTTAAAGTATATGCTCAATAACAAGTTTGTTCTCATCACTTACTGGAAGGGAATGATGAAGGATGACTACAATTTGGTATAGTTTTCAGCATTTTGTTCCTTGCCAATTCTCTGTTTGCAAAGAGTTATTTTTCCATTAACAAGTGGGACTGGGCAAGAGATGTGGGCTGTGAGGTCCTATTTAAATGGGCTCTGATGAAAACATTTTGGACTCACACTTGGGCTGGAGGAAATCATTCCAAGTGTCCGCCTGCACCACCTCCTCTTTCAGGCCTCCCAGCTGAAGGAAGGGTCACCAGTTGAAGAACCATCCCCCCACAGACGGTAAAAACGTGTATTCAAAGAGGCCACAGACAAGGCTGCAAATCTTGCTATGCTTTGTACATACGCTGAGTAGTAAAGGGTTTAAGAGGCTGGTGGTGGAAGGCAGTGGTTGAAAGCCCAGGGAATGGCAATTTTTCTTTCCTACCTTTCCCCTTAAGGAAACATTGCAAAAAGCTCCTTACTTGCTACCTACAGGGGCTTGGCAAGAAGGGGAAAGCGGGCATGCAGGGCTCAGCAATCATCCTGGAGAAAGGGAGGGGAGGCTGATATAGACTTTATCCGCTGTGCTGAGCTTGAGTCCTTCGGTGGGTGTTGGGCCGCCCGGAAGCGTGGATGCCACCTCCCTGCCGAGGAGCTTTGCCCCTTGCTTTTCTCTGTTGCTCCACGTCCTTACCTCCTTTCAAACTCCATCCAAGTCCCATCTCTTCAGATCCCGCAGCCTCCCTGCCCCAACTTCTGGTCTCCGGTGGTTCTCTTCATGTGTGTGCTCACATGGTATCTGACCTGAATGCTGTTCTCTGTGTGGGTTTTCCTACGTGTATACCTAGTCCCTCTGCTAGTGAACAGTTAGTTTGGGCAGGGGTGGAAGTAAGCAAAGGTAGAAGTATAGAGAAGAGAATAAAACAATGTATTTTTTTTTACCCATATTTCTCACTTTCTGTGTTTCAATATTCTACAATAATAGTATTGTGGTCAAGTGTGGATCTGAAGCCACTTTTCCTGGATTTGCATGTCATCTCTGCCTGTGATGCTTATAGCTCTTTGCTGTATAACCTATCTGGGCCCCAGTGCCTCGTACAGCTTATGGTCAGTAAATACTGGCTGAATGGAAGGAAGAATGAGTAACAGAATGAATGAATGAAGAGGAATATGATGTCCCATAAATGCTGGGAATTCAAGGAGCAGGCCTACCTGTAACTTTTGCAGGGCCTGGGACAGGAGAACAACTGAAGACCCACACATGGCTTCATCCCACACTATAAAGGGACCTTTCATAAACGTGTTTAGACATCCCATCCTGTATGTCCAAGCTCTGTTGTCATCTCTAGTAAAAAGCAACCCCTAAGCTATCAGCTAGGCCTAGCGGGATGTGGTCTGGGAAAAAGACCTGGAGAAGAGGACCAAACAGGACCTGAAAGTGGACTCAGGGTCATTTGGGCAGAAAACCTGGAATTCCAGGTTCTCAGAAGAGGCAAGAGCACAGAATGTGCACAACCCTTTGCCCTGCAGATTCCCTACCTATGCAGAGGTTCACCCAGACTAGGGTCAGAGTGGTGACCCCAAAACAGGTGTGTTCACTTGGCGAACATTCATCAGGCTGTACGCCTAGAATTAGTGCATTGTTTTGTAGGTGTTCTTCTTTGACAAAATTTTAATGAAGTTAAATAGGTATATAGACAATAAAAATAAATGAAAAATGTTAACGACAGTGGAATCTAGGTAGTTAATGTAAGCATGTACCTTGTATTAGTCTTTCAATTTCTGTGTGTGCTTGAATTTTTTAATAATAAAAAGTTGGAAAAATTACAACAGTGGTAAGTACTATAAAGGCAAGTTCAGTGATGCTATGAGACCTCATAACAGGGGAATGGAACCTTAGTGTGAATTCGGAAAAGCCTCTGGCTCCAGTTGTATTTGCCCTGTGGACTCAGTGTCACAAGTAAACTTGTAAGAATCAGAAAAAGGCACGCCTTCTGCCAGGCAGACCAGCCACGCCAGGGCACCTGGATTGGGAAGCAGGCACCCTAGCATCATGAACAAACTCCATCACCATAAACAGCGTCAACTGGGACAGGGCTTGATGAGAGGTTAGTTAGGTGAGGAGGAGGAGAAGGAACTTCCCAGGCAAAGGGATCACCATGGTGCAAGGTCCTGAGGTGGGAGTGCTCATGATCCAGACTCTCTACTCTCAAGAAAACTTGCAGGAGCTTGGTGTGACCCAAGGCTGGAAAGATAGGCAGGGAAAGGAAGATTTCTGAAATGGAAGCACTGAAACTATCCACTGCCAGGTAGACATGTGAAATCCCTAACCCTAACCCTAACTGGGCTCTGCAGTTGGCTAATTATGATTTGGGGCTTAACCTGTTTAAGCCTAAGCTTCCTCATCTATAAAATAAAAACCATCTTATATTAGAGGGTTAAATGAGATTTGGCAAATAAATACACGGAACATAATATTTAGTAAGTGTTCATAGCATTTCTTCTTCACGTTTATCTCTTCTAGCA
The DNA here is from genome assembly GCF_965194825.1 of Balaenoptera physalus. NCBI lineage: Eukaryota > Metazoa > Chordata > Mammalia > Artiodactyla > Balaenopteridae > Balaenoptera > Balaenoptera physalus. The sequence continues at coordinate 87,941,929 of NC_138896.1, forward strand.
TTTACCTGTTCATCATTACCATCACCATTGTGTCATGGTAGCTAATACTTACAGCCCATACGATGCCCCCAGGTACTCATGTAAGCACTTCCTATGTACTAACTCATTCAATCCTCACAACAGCCTTTTATGATATAGGTCCTATTATTGTCCCCATTTTACAGATGAGGAAACTGAGACATGTGGAGTAACTTGACCAAGAAAGATCACAAAAAAGTAGCTGAGCCAGGATTTAACTAGGCGACTGGCCTCTAGACTCTGTATGCTTAAAACACTGTGCAGTATTGCTTCCTTCACAAATAAACAAGAGGGGGAAAATGCACACATTTAAAAGGCCAGACACCCCCAAATTTTCCATTCTACATCATACCAGCTCTAAGATATAGTCTTGGGGCATGAAGTGCCACCATATTACTAAGTTTGCTATGAACGCTTTTCTATTTACAAATCCCAGGGGCTAAGATGCTGCTTTGGATTTTTTTCTATCCATTCCAACAATTTCCTCAAACTTGAAGCAAACCTGAGTTGGGAGAAAAGTGAAATCTGCTCTCTGGAGTGGCAGCATCAATTTTTAACCACCTCTGGCACCGAGTGGTAGAGTCGCAAAGCCTAGGGAAACGTGGATTGGTCATGGGCTCCTTGTATGACACAGGGTTGTGAAATTAGTCCAGGGTTTCAAAAAGTGAGGCGATCCTTTTTCTTTTTTTTTTCCTCCCAATTTGAAGGAGCCATTCAATGTATCTAACTGCTGGAGCCCAAATGAAACTGAATGATTTTCTTAATTCTGGGCTCTCTCAAGTCAAGGACCAGTTGGAAGATAGAAACATCACTGGCTAATTGAAAAGAAAATTTTTAATGTAGAAAGTGTAAACTAGGAGAAGATCATTACCTACAAAAAAAGGGTAAAGAGATTCTAAGAGGCCCAGAAGCAGCAGGTGCAAAGAGCGGCTCCTCCCTCCGGGCTGAGGAAGCGTGGGCAGCGGGGAAGAAGAAGGGGCCGGTGGAAGAAGAAGGCCCGGCAGCCCCAGCCTCCCTCACAGGCAGGGAGAGCAGCACATCCCCCAATGTGGATGATGCCAAGAAGGGCTGGAGGGACCGGGGATCAAAAAAGAAAGAAAAAAGGCCAGACGCCCCCAAAGTGCACACAAGGCAATGTCTCCGCTCACAAGGCAAAATGCAGACCCCTTTGAAGAGGGTGCACCTTTGAAGAGGGTGCACCTACCAGAAAGCGTGCAGTCGGCTGATGGAGAAGAAACTTGCCAGAGGGCAGAGATCTGTACTGGCTTCTGGAAGTGGCCTGCCACTGTCAGGTCTGGGCACTCAGGGGTGAGAGCCTTGGCCTGGGGGCTCCACTGGAGCTGGTCTGTACAGATCACTCAGGTTCCACACTGCATAATAAATAATAGGAGACTGAAACCCTGAAGGGAGGTCTTCCTGCCTCTAGAGCCTTGAAGGATCATTCTACTGTCCAATTTTGACAAAAGCTAACATTCTGCTGGTCAGCAAAGGGAAATGTTTACAGGGTCTAGCACCAGTATCACAAAGCAGTGCAAAGAAGGGGGATTTGCAGCCAAGGGATAAAGAATTGTATCATATATGAAGCAGTTAGACTGGGTCCTTTTGAGAGTATGTATATCTATTTCTGTCTCTTTAGAAGAAATGCAGGAGTCCAACAGTTATACAGATGCTGTGTGCCAATTTCTTCCTTTGCCACCATTGTGCTTAAATCTCACAACTCGTGTGTGTGTGTGTGTGTGTGTGTGTGTGTGTGTTTGTAACTGATGTTCTAGGGAGGTGCCCTGCCAATTCTATGAAGCAAAGACTTTGTTTCACTCATCATTACACCCTAGTGCTTAGTATACGGCTCTGCATGCAGGAGATACTCCATGAGTATTTATTGAATGAATGGGTGAATGAATGAATAAGTGAATGCTATACCCTTAACTTATTCTGTGGAATAAACTGTGCTATATTCTTGAGTAATTCAAGGAGGTTACACCCACCCCAATTTTGAAAATCAATGGAGGAATGAAGTGTCGGCTGATTATGCAGAGTTGGGAGCTTGGGACTTCATGGGCCAGGACCTCTTGAGTTATCAGAGCCGCTCAGCCAGACTGCTACCATCACCAGCCCGGCCTGGCAAAGTGCCTCCTGGAGCATGGCTCATGGATACTCTTCCCTCAGCTCGTCTCAGAGCTGTTTTCTTCTCATCTTTCAGGTCTGAGCTGAAACATTATTGCTCCAGAAAGGCCTTCCTCTGACCACCTTATCGTGAATGGTCTCCTCACCCTGCCCCTCAAATTATTTTTTATCATAATGATCCCCAAACTTTGCTATCCATTAGAGTTACCTGGGGACCTTTTACAAATCCGGATTATAATAAAATCCCCAGACAATGTGGCACTGGACATGAGGATACATATATGGATACATGGAACAGAATTGATAATCTGGAAATAAACTGTTAAATGTATGATCAATTGATTTTAGACAAAGGTGGAAAGATAAGTCAATGGGGAATGGATTTTTTATTCAATAAATGGTGCTGGGATGATTGGATATCCACACCCAAAAAGATAATTTAGACCCTTACCTCATACCATACACAAAAATTTACTCAAATGGATCACAAACTTAAATGCAAGAGCTAAAACTATAGAACTTTTAGATAAAAACATAGAAAAAAATCTTTGTAATCTTGGCTTAGGTAAAGAGTTTTAAGAAACCAAAAGCACGCTCTATAAAGGAAAAAATTGATAAATTGGACTGTTTCAAAATTAAAAGCTTTGTACTTCAAAAGATATTGTTAAGAAAATGAAAAGAGAAGCCACAAACTGGGAGAAAATATTTCAAAAGTACATATCTGATAAAGGACATATCCAGAATATATAAAGAACAATGAGAAGACAAATAACCCAGTTAAAAACAGGCAAAAGATAGGAACAGACATTTCACCAAATAAGATATATATACATTAGCTATATATATATGGCTAATTATCACAGGAAAAGATGCTCAACATCATTAGGCATTGGGGAAATGCAAACAAAAGCCACAATGTGATACTACTTCACACTCACAAGGATGGCTATAATCACCGAGACAATAACAAGCGTAGGTGGGGATGTGAAGAAACTAGAATCTTCATACATTGCTGGTAAGAATGTAAAATAGTACACCACTTTAAAAACTGTTTGATGTTTTCTTAAAAAGCTAAACATAGAGTTACCATATAACCCACTAAATACCCTCTTAGATATCCCCAAAGAAAGGAAAATATACACCCATGTAAAGACTTATATGTGAACATTTAAAGCAACATTATTTACCAAAAAGTGGAGCCAGTTCTGTTGTCAGTCAACTGGTAAATAGATAGACGAAATATAGTATAGCCATATAACAGAAGCAATTAAGCAACAAAAAGAAATGAAGTACTGATACGTGCTACAACATGGCCGAACCTCAAAAACATTATGCAAAATGAGAAAAGCCAGGCACAAAAGACCACATAGTGTATGATTTCATTTATATGCAATGTCCATAAAAGGGAAATTGATACAGAAAGAAAGTAGAACATTGTTTGCCTAGGGGTTGAGGGTGGGAATAAGGATTGACTGCAAATACAATGGATGTTTGGGGATGATGGGAAATATTCTACAATTGTATTGTGGTGATGTTGGCAAAACCGTAGCTATACTAAAAATCATTTCCTTGCATACTTAAAATGGAGAATAAAATGAATGGATTTTATGATATATAAATTACCCCTCAATAAAGCTGTTTAAAAAAATTCCCAATGTGCAGGACACTCTGAGTCCAATTAAATGAAAATTACTGGAGTGAATTAGGCGTCAGTAATTTTTTCACTTCCGCAGGTAACTCCAGTGTGCAGACAGAGTTAACCATCAGTGGTCTATCACCATGCTACTCAGTGTGTGGCCCAAGGACCGGCAGCACCGGCACCACCAGCTTCTAATGCTGGTTAGAAATGCAGAATCTCAGGCCTCGCCCCAGACCTCCTGGATCAGAATCTGCATTGAAATACGATCCCCACTTGATGGAGATGTCCATTAAAGTTTGAGAATCACTGCTCTATCACAATGCATTTATCATAATCTTGATTGTTTTATGTATTTCTTAACTTCTTTGATGTACCTCCAGGACAGTTGCTACAACTCCCCACAGAATGCAATGTGAATAGAGCCTCAATCCCAGTTCTCAGAAGGCAGCGTCCCTGTCTATCTTCCTCACTGCTGCTTTTCCATGCCAAGCAGAATTCTTGTCACATAGCTGGTACGAAATCATACATTTGTGGAATGAATAAGCAATTATTACCCCCTACCCCATCCCCCTTTTCTAACTATTGAGCTCCTACTAATATTGAAGACACAGATGAAAGCTGCCCTTCACTAGCTCCCCAGGAGAAGCCTGTTTCCCCCTCTCGGTGACCATGTTGATCCTCTGCTCACCCACCAGGACAGCAGGGAGAGCACTCAGCCTCCCCGAGCCCACCCCCAGCCCCAGCTGAGTGGGCATCATTCGCCCATGGAGCCATCAAACAGTTGCAGTTTTCTGCACAAATTAACCAGTTAATATACAGAAAGTATTCTATTGTTATGAGGGTTCTACTTAATAATAATTTGTGTCTACCTTATGAGGACACACTGGTGAACAAAAACAGAATGACCCCTTGTCCTCTTTGGGAGTTACACTTCACTGTGGGAAACAGACCCTAACCAAGCGTAAAGATGTTGGCCATCTTTGTATGTTAACAACTGTCAACCTTCTCCTTTCTTAGGTTCATCCACCCAGTTTTCTTTGCTTTTGGTATGCTTCCTAGGGAGAGTCAATGCTTCCTGGTAAAGTAAGACCCAGGGCCAAATGCAGGCCCCCAAACACACAATCTCATAATCTAACTTGCACACCCTCCTTACTGCCTGGAGGCTGACTGTCTTAGTTTGGATTCTCCTACAGCAGAGGCTGCGAGGAGAATTCCAGTGTAAATAATTTATCAAATAATTTATTTGGGAGGTACCAGGAAACACCAGAGGGGAGTAGGTCAGTGAGGTACAAAAGGAACGAAGCACATAAAACAACGTGCTATCAGCAATCAAGTCAGATGGGACTGTGGACACTTGGCACTCAACCCCACTGGGAACTATGGGAAGACTATGGAACAAGCTTGGGAGAACTGTCCCAACAAAGGGGCAAAGAAGCCGGAGTATTTTCCACTGACCTCCCATTTGTTATCGGCTGCAGGCTGCTTCTGGAACTAGTAACTCTCCAGCATTTCAGATTTGCCAAGGGTGGTCCCTTAGCCAGGCGGGGAAAACAGAGATTTGCAGGTGTTTAAAATAAGCAGCTTTCCATAGGTAGGGAGCAGGCTGAGATGTTCAGAGAATATTGGGGAGCAGGCGAATGCCAGATGCTTTACCCTGAGAACTAGGATGTGAATGGACACTTTCAAGTTAGCGACTCACTGAGGCTAACTAACTTGGAGGACCGAGGTATTCAGATTCAGAAAGGTCTGGTGAATTGCAGAAAAACAACTTTGCCTGAGAGGCCCAGTCAGTGGCTGGCAGCACGGAGAAAAAGCAAATTGAGTTAAATGGCAATGACATCTCATTTACCTTGCCATCCACTCTGAGGGCCACCTTCAGGCCCTCCGAGGAAACGTCCAGGGACCACTGGCCTTGACCTTTGCTCTTAGGCTAATGTTACAAGTTTGTGGATGTAGCTCCAAAGCTTATCTGGAATGTTTGCTTGGCCTGTGTAGTGTCTGGGGGAGGAAGAGGTAAAATGGGCACTCTGGGGCCCCACAGGGAGTCCAGGACCCAGCCCATGGATAGGCCGTGACTAAGTATAACTGAAAGATCGAAGTCAGCCAAGCTGTCCTCTCATTTCAATGTGGCAGTCTTCCCAGCTAAGGTCTTTGGTGGCAAATCAAATATTCTATTACAGTATTTTCCAATTTCAGGAATTTCCCCAGCTGAACTCTCAAGTGGTATATTTTCCAAAAGTTCAGAAACACTGTCCTGCTCGCCATCTGCCTTGATGGCCTGACATATTGGACACTGACTCTGGGACCAAAACATGTGTGGTCCAAGGACACCATCCTGCTGCCGGCTTATGGCACCTGAGAGATGGTGGAAACACAAGCCTCTCAATCCAGCAAACACCGTGACTCCACGCAAACGCCCTCTCCAGACTTGCTGGTATTTATTCAGCACTTGTTAGGTGAATGTAGATTAGATCCACCCTAAAAACTTCACTATCTTCCATCATCCAATGAGTAAGATGACAATTTGCCCTTTTCCAATATGGTTATGCAGCATCTGTAAGATACTGAAGGTACTCACATGCAGCGTTTTAGTACCAATTTGACCTGATTAGGTGTGTTGCCAACAATTGGACCTTGAATCCTAAGCAGGTGGTTTATTCTCACTCTTGCTGTGTCTCCAGCTCTCCTGTGAATCATTGCCTAAATTTTGGGGGACCACATCTAAGAATAATTCACGTTCTTTAAAGGGAGCAAAGAGGAAGGGGCACAGCTGGAGCCAGAATTCTGCAGCTGTCTCGGGAGCTAGCCTGGAATAGCTGAAAGGAACTCGAGCCAAAGATTCCACACCCATTAGCCAGTGTGATGAAAAGTGACTAGCATTTAGCACAACCATGGCAGCCTTTAAATTCAAACAAGCCCCTGCTCCCAGCTCCCTGTAAACTTGCTCAGTTCCAGCTCTTCCTGATGCTGATTCACTAATTGGTGACACAACTCATTTCCGAGTTCTCCCACCTCCATTTCCTGCAACCCCTGGATTTGATCCTGAACGGAAACCAATGAAAGTGAGAAAGGAGAGGGGCACAGGATGCAATGAAGATGGAGTTGGAGCTAATCACCTTGAATCCTGAGGACACTTAGGGCAACCTGGACCGCTAGAGGCCTGGGAATTTTGTGATTGAGGCAGTGCTTCTTCCGACGGATTGGTTGGGTTGAAAGGAAGTGCTTGTGTGTTGGTTGACAGCAGACCAGTGCTGTTTTTATTCTGATGAACAAGGCATGGTTAGTAATCACTGAACCAAGGCATCTTGGAGTAGAAAGTTTGGTCTCTTCTCCTTCTTAACATAGGAACCACCTTTACCACACCCAGGAGGTGGTGAGCCACCACCGCTGCTTTAGCCAAGGGCAGGAAGCTCCGCTACCTTCAGGGGCAAGGAAGGTTAAGATCAATGAGTGAAATGGAACTGCGTCTAGAACAACAGGGAGAAGTGGGGTCTGAGGAAAACTGAAAAACACGTGTTTCACTGAATGGGAGCAGCGGTATCTCCAGTCAATTGCTGAAATGCAGAATGGAGGGTACTCTGTGTGTGCGTGTGAGTGTGTGTGTGTGTGTGTGTATGAGAGAGAGAGAGAGAGAAAGAAGGGGGGTGGAGAGAGAATGCACAATCATCTCAATTAAAATTTTTTTTACAAACACCAAACTTAAAGAAAACACTGAATGAGCAAAAAACATCCATCCATATATAAGTGACGGTCCACAGGCCACTGGTTTATAGCCCTGGCTTAAGCAGATAATAGGGATCACATCTCATAAAGCAACCCGTTGCATATATCAGCTTCTTTCATCTCTTTACAAATATCTTGTACTCATTCACCTTTTTAACTCATTGAAAAATCTGTATTAAGCACTTCCTATGCTCTAGGCATAGTCTTCTCAGCCAAGGGTTACAAGGAATCCCTGGGGATAAACCAGGGAATAAGACAAGCTTTCTCACGGAGAGTTCATTGTACCTATTGGAGGATAATTCCCTCGTCCTGAAAGTCTTCTCTTTCTAGATGCAACAGCCCATTTTCTCCAACCCTTCCTAAAGTATTAGGGTTTTCTTTGCATTTCCAGTTTGTTAGTATCCTTCTGAAAATGTGGCAAATTAGTGTAAAGTACTAGTTATGGAGCACCATTCTGAATGTGTTACAATTCGCAAATTTTCTTAAATACTTTGCTGAACATACGTGAATGTATCGCTGTTCAGTATACCTCCCACCATCTAGGGTTTATCTGGATTGTGCAGCAGGCACATATCTTCATTTGTAGGAATCCTGAGACATAAAGTGCTCCATGGATATCTCTGCGTGCAGCAACTACAGTCTGTTTTCATATTCTTCATAACTTAATGGAGCATAGGATATGCTTAGCTTGGCTTGTTTGCTTTCTTGTGCTTGTGTTTCCAAAGGTCACATTTCATGCCGAAGTGCCACATGATATAAGTATTTCCAGGAGCACGTGAGGAAAATAACATTAATTGCCTGAGACTCTAATTGGCTTTAGGACAGTAGCCAGGCCAGGGGCTGGGAAAAGACACCCCAGAACAGCTGTCAAATACAAACCTGGCAGAAAGGCATCAAATGCCAAGAGCCCTTCCTGCATGACACTGACATTCCACAGGCCCACACAGACCCAGCGATCAGAAAAAATCTCCCTCCATGTGATGATTTTCAAACTCAATTTAAAATGGTTTCCATGGAACATGCCAAACATGCCACATTTCGGCTCTGGCTGGCAGTTAGCTACACTTGGAGAAGCAAAACCCCAAACCTACTAGTCATTAGCTGAGTGTTTAGGAATGTACACAATGATTAGGCCACAATTACATTATTTCTCCAGACTTTGCTAGGCATTGATTTTTGTAGTTAGGGATGATCTGGAGAGAACCAAATGTAAATCAACAACCTCGATCTGCCAAGAATAACACGCTTTAGCAATCATACAGACATCCTCAGACGACTGTCCTATTTCTTTCCTATCTGAATATTCATTAGCGATTGGGCACGAGCTCTGTCTCTTATGGTAGTCTTTTACCTCTTGATTAGATATGAGAGGAAAAAGCACAGGCCTGTAAGAACTGTGAATGTTGGGGGTTAGTCATCCCCCCTCAGGGTTTGTCTTTCTGGAGGAAAACCAAGAGGAGAATTGGGAGATCAGGCTCTGAATCTTGAATCCTACTGCTTAACAGTGACCAAGTAATTGAACCATCAAAACGATTTTCAGGGAGATTCAAGTGCACATACAGAAGTGACCTGAAAAATATGAAGCACTACACAGAAGTATTGAGCTGCTACCATTATCGCATTTCTGGTTCCCAGAAACTCCTATTCTAAAATCTTAATGAATAGTTTCAACAGTCTCTCACCATGTTCTTTCTTTTTTTAAAACCAGAACTACAAGATCAGTTACCCAATTTCACTCTCTTTCACAGGTTGCAAACTACAGATCCACGGGCTAGATTGAGCCCACAGATATTTTGACTTGCAATGTTGTGTTTGTTTTGTTTTTTAAATTGCCTTGCTTGTCAGCATTTTATATATGGGATTTTTCAGATTGATATTTTCATTGGGTATTTTCATATGCAAGTTCAAATTTCCTAGTTCTGATGAAAAATGGGAAGATTTGGCAATATTGGCTTGGATTCCCTATAGCTGCAATTGCTAGAGCCAAGGGGTGGTTGCCCAGAGGGTGTGTACTCTCCACAGCCCCATGGTCCCCACCTGACCTGCCTGCCTCACTTATGTCTTCTGTCTAAATCCCATAGACATTTAGATGTCAACTCCTGCTTTTCCCTTTATTTTCAGAGACAAATAGCTCTTTAAAATATTAAAAGGGGGCTTCCCTGGTGGCGCAGTGGTTTAGAGTCTGCCTGCTAATGCAGGGGACACGGGTTCGAGCCCTGGTCTGGGAGGATCCCACATGCCGCGGAGCAGCTAGGCCCATGAGCCACAACTACTGAGCCTGCGCATCTGGAGCCTGTGCTCCTCAACGAGAGAGGCCGCGATGGTGGGGGGCCCGCGCACCACGATGAGGAGTGGCCCCCGCTTGCCGCAACTAGAGAAAGCCCTAGCACAGAAACGAAGATCCAACATAGCAATCAATCAATCAATTAATCAATCAATAAATCTTTAAAAAAAAAATTAAAAGGGAGAAAAGCAAGAATACAGAGATGCAATGAGACAATAACCAACTTATTGGATATTAATAAATATTAATAAACGAGAACAGAGATATCAAACAGCTGCTATGAGAAGCAGTAGAGCAACGTGGTTAAGAGTCTGAATAAATTACTGAAGCAACGTCGAATCGTGGCTCCTGCCCTTACTAGCTTAGGAGAGTTATTTAAGCTCAGTTTCCTCATCTGGAATATGAGAATAATAATTATTATTTTTAGAATTCATTTAAATAACAAGGATTTACTAAGCACCCACTATGTTCTAGAGACTTGTGTAGGCACTGATGATGCAACAGTAATCCAAACAAAGTCTGTATTCATATGGTTTACATTAAATGAGTGAATCCATGTTAAGCATGTAGAATGCTGTCTGGCACAATAATAACAAATTCTCAGTACATGTTAGCTATTATTATCGTTATTATTCAAATATGCTGTCTGCTCAAAGGGATCCTTAAATCAGGAATGATAAACCTGCTTAAGCTTGTATTTTATTTCCTGATAGTAGCTACCAGAAATAAATACAGTGTTAAGAATGAGTCTGAGGGCTTGTCTAAGCTCAGCAGAAAGGGGTGCAGTGATTGACTATGGATGTCTGACTTGGGCTGATGTGTGTGGAAATTTGCCTGGAGGTTTTGCCATCCTGGGTTAAAGAATCCCTAATTTCTATAAATTAAATTTCTATAAATGTAAGTGTCTCTAAATTTCTGCCTCTCTTGTCTGTGTTGACAGTCTCTCTGAGACTGCTTGTTCAGGGAGAGACAAAAATTCAAGAAAACTTTTCCAAGTTTTCTCTTTTCAGCAGGCAGCTCACAAGGGCAAGGCCATGCTCTGCTCTTGCAGATGCGCTGAAAACATGCAAAGCTCGAAGGGCTACCAGCCTGCGATTAGGGAGGATTTGAAGATGTCTGTTCCAATAATCAGCTCTAAGGCTGAACCTCTCAGAGCTACAGACCCAATTCAAGGGAACTGAAATACCGGCTTGGGGAGGGTACATTTCTCTTCAATAAAATATTTAAAAGGAAAGAAAGAAGGAAAGGAACATTTCCCTTATCAAACCACAAAACCCAAGAGTTAGCCCTTGGCAGGCCTAGAGGCTGAACCCCTTTGACACAGTGCCTCTGCCCTCACTGACCGCTCAGGTACATCTATTCTCATGCAATTCCGGACTAGGCAACAGTGAAAAGTCACTGCAGGTTTCCTCCTTCCCAAACAAACCCAAATGTACACTTTGCAAACTCCTGAGGGGCAAAAAAGGAAGTGAAACCTTTCCCAACAATATTAAATGTGAACCTACCGTACTTCCCTGAAGCTTGCACCTGCCGTCCCAGCCCAGGGCTCCTCTCCGTTGCCAGTCAGAATCACACATGGCAGCCAAGTTCACAGGAACAAAGACTTCATAGCCACGGGCTGCTGATGGGAGAGGTCACCGTGTAATGAAAGAGAGGGATGCCTGGGCCTCCAGGTTAAAGGTGAACAGACAAGGTGGTATCCAGTTATTACGCAGACATGGGCGGTAATGCTGGAGGGCGGCTCTGCACGGCAGCTCAGATGTGGTCTCCTGGATCAGCTCCCCTGACACCAGGGATGCGGGGTGTTTGAAAATGATTCTTGCCAGGCCGCTCACCCACACATCCATTATAATTCCAGAGCATCCCTATTGTTCCTTTTGGGGTAAAACAAAACCAGTGTTATGCCCAGGTGGGGATATTAGCCGTATTCCTATACCACCTTATTTATAAAAACAGGTGGTAGGCTGTATTTGGCCTATGGGCCATAGTTTGTATCCCCTGATCTAGTGCAATAAATCATTGATGAACCTGCATTGAGTATAAAATAAGTATGTTCGTTTCCTTGCTGCATCTCAACAAGGACTAAAAACAATAGTAATGTGTGGAGATTAGAAATCAGAACAGCAGGGAGGGAGCTAGGTCCTAGAAGAGGGCCCAGGGCACTCCCAGGATCGGTGATGTTCCGTTTCTTAGTCTGGGTGCTGGTTACATAGTAAATTACTTTGTGAAATTTCATCAGGCCACCCACTTAAATCTGAGTACTCTTCTGCACGCATGTTATATTTATTTATTTTTTAAATAATATTTTAAATATATATAATATTTATATATAAATTTTATTTATATAAATATATAAATAAAATAAATAAGGGCTAAAGAGAGAAAGCCAAGCATCCCTGCCTCCTAGCTTTGAGCTCCCGTAATGACAGCTGATGAAAAAAATAATTCTCCACCAATTCCGAGTATAGACCTAGAGGATCAGCCATACCACCCGCTGGCAAACAGAAGCTAAAGTGTGGCTGTTTAGTCTGTCCATTCCATAGATAAAGTGAGTATCCTGAGTATGAAATGACCTTTGAAACCAAAGAGACCTGGTTTCTTTAACCTCTATGAGCCTCTTATTTTTCATCCCTAAAATAATTGCATCTATCCCACAGCTCTGTTGTGAAGGTTAAACTAGATAATGGATATGAAATGCCTGGTATTAGTTAATGCCCATGGTTAGTACCCAATGAATGTCAGCTAACTGAAAAAAGAGCATAGTGGAAAGGAGGTGTGTTGGGTCTCTTTCATTTCCCCCCTCATCCCTTCTCCATCCATCTCTGCCCCCGTCCTGAGGTCACCCAGCCTGGGCCACGTCACTGGGCCCGCTTGCCTTTTCTGGCTTCCAGTATGAGAGTGGAGGCATGAGAGAGAGTCAGGTCAGGGCATTTGTTTCTCGCAGTTCCTCCAAGCGCATCCTTCAACAGAATGGGTATAAAGCACCCTTTCTGCACAGCTGCTTCGTCTTCAAGTCCCCAGAAATGCTCCTCCCCTTGCTTCCTCAGGCCATTGGGAGGTAACTGCTCCCTGCTGATGATAATTCTGGGGTACTGGAGTATTCCTGTGGTTTCCCCCACAATATTTCCACATCTTTGTCCTCTGTTTCCAGGGCTCTGACGAATGCATCCACCACACATTAGGAAAGCGAATCCAAATATGAGCAAGGCAGGAACATTTCTGAAAACAGGAAATTGTGCTTCCTTTTGGCACACCTATGGGACTTGGACAAACAAGGGCTATTTTTCTTTAGGCCCACCCAGCACACAAAGGTTATAAGGCTTTGTTTGTCAAATCTGGGCTTTATTGCTTCAGTAGTTCATTAAGTCTGAGTTTGTTTTTCAGAAACGAAAAGAGCAGTTACCAGCTAACCTAGACACACCATTTATTTGGGCGAGGATGCTCAGGGAGGTAGGCTGGGGCTGGGAGCCGTCTGGCTTGCAGGCAGTAGTGACGGGGGGTTCTGAGGGGGCCTGGGAGCTCACCCCCACTCCCAAGAACAATACTTCTGGGGAGAAGCTGTGGATGCCAAAGGCCTGAGACATCAACCCTGGGGCTTTTGGAACCTTGGCAAAGAGCTCCCACTCCAGGCCTGCTGGGGAAGTATCTGAGCTGCCTTCTTTAAATGCACACATGGGTCTGGACAATGAGTCCTATAGCAGTGACCGTGATGTGCTGACCACTAGAGGCCTTTCTAGTGAGAACAGTTGGGTCCATGTAAGCCCCCTCAGGATTCCCCTATAATCTCAAGGGAGAATAAAGTGCCTTCTACACCAGAACTCGATATGCACAGGCTGTACTTCAGTGTTTCTGATTTTGTATGACTTGAATTGGGCCCCTACACTGCATCTTTAGCGTGTACTCAGGGATGCCTATGCGAGTAGTCCAGCGAGCACAATGCACTACTATACTTATCCCCGTTTTACAAAGGAGAGAAATGGAGCCTCTGAGAGGCTAGCCTTCACCAGCTCAAGATGTTTGGGGTCTAGGCCAATAAGTTAAGCAAGGAAACCTAAACAAATTGCCCTTTCTGTATACGTGAAACACATTTATATCCACTTTTTATTCACTTGAGAAGCTCAATTCTTATTATATTCTGGGGTATCCTGACCAAATCCAAATGTTTGCAAAATTCCAAGAACTAAGCTACCGTCTACTTCTTCCTTCACGGTCAAGTAAACTGGAGCTCTGTAGCTAGAAAAAACTTTTCCCCAAGTGCTTATTAGGTAAGACTGGTCTGGGGCACTTAATCTATGAAGATGCTGAGCAAAACCGAGAAATGTTTCCCATCTTGCTATTAAGCACCAAGCTTAGAAAATCAAATGAAACAATCAACGTGGCCACTCACAAAGTCAGCAAAAATGCTTATCTAATTAATCTTCATCATGGCAGTACAGTCACAACATTAGTGTCAAATGTATCCAAAGAATAAATGTAAATTACAGGTACAAATCAATTTATGTGTTCACCACCAATTCCATTTGCCTCCGCATACACACTTAATAGGTGCTTGAGGCTTATGAATAAGTAGTTACTGGTCTTCAGAAAGATGCAAGTTTGCAAACTGAGATCCGAGATAAAACAACAACAACAAAATAGCGTTATCGTAACACCACAGACATCAGGAAATGCTCAAAGAAGTACCGGGAGCAAATGTTTCAGTACTCCCTGGGGAAGAGGGGAAGCATCAGACTGTATGCTCATTTACTCTTTCTACCTCTTTCTGTTGTGGAAGGGAGGATTGTGGAGGGACCCCCAGGTAAGGAATGAGGCCAGACTCACTTCCATTCCAAACTGCAGTGGAAATGGATTCTCTTTCTTCTGTGAAATGCGAAGGGTCCTAGGAATTTCCTTTCTGATGCTCTGGAGAAAAGATAAACATTTTAAAAGAACCTGGAAATGCAAAGATCTTAGAGCCAGGTAAAATGTCTTGGACAATTGTAACTAATAGAGGACCCTCTGTGTGAAACTGTGTAATACAGGTGTATTTCCCCCCAAGTTCACTTTTCAATTATCTTTGTCTTTTTGGCTGCTTGAAGACAGATGGAAGTAACTGGCTTTCTCTACTTTGAGAAGTGCTTGCTTAATTTTGACAGCAGTTTCCTTTGAACTGTTAATAAAAGTCACAGGCATTGATTGGGTTCAGCCTTCCCACCCTCCCTTTTCCATCATTCCCTTTGTCCCCCATCTAAACGTATTTTTTCAGTTTTCTCATGATGCTTATCTTTAAGTATCATTATGGTCCTAACAGTCTGATTAAGTAAAATGCCCGAGTGGGGTGGAATTCTGATCAACTGAGTGCCAAAGAAGAAAAATTTTTAATCTTTCAGATAAAAAAAGATTGTTGAAAATCTTTCTCTTAAATGTTCTTCTTCCTTCCCTCCTTCATTTCGCTCTCATTTCTAGAGATGAAAAAGAACATAATTACCAGCACACAAATAACCAAATTTATATATAGATAAATTAATATAAGCAATCATGACTGCAAAGGGGGTGACACTGCAACAGGTTTCAGATTCATGCAATGATGACTATGATCTGGCACTAAGTTTAGCTCTGAGCTACCTGGCAGGCAAAGCAAAATAAGAAATAGATCCCATTTGCTAATTAAAAGAAGCAAAGTAGTTCGTAAGGAAAGATGAACTCTTGGGGGAACATGGGGCACTAAAATCTAATAATAATGACCTAAAGGAAAGGTTTATGTGACTATTCCATTTGTGAAGTTGGACCCATCTGGTTTCACATCATTGAACCACTGTGATTTTGACAGAATGAAACCATTTCCCCTATTGTCCCACCCAACCCCTCCACACAGATTTTACCTGATTTTGTTAACTCTTTTGACTAGATATTGAACCTATTATGAGATTGTCTTGGTTTATAAAGGTGGACAATGGCAAATCAGTGAGATTATGGTTCTACCTCCACCCTCTGTTAACTGCCCCCCTTTTTGAAAACAAATATCTTGGCTAGTTTGACATAGCAACCTTGACATAATCCTCTGAAAACTCCTTCAAAGATCACTTGATTATTCCAATATTAGTCAGAGATCCAAAGATGAGTCAAGAATGAGAGTACCATACTGGTCTGAGGAACTACAGGACTAATGCAGCAAACTGTATTTTCTAGGAAACTTTAAGTGCCGCAGCCTGATTTTTCTGATTTTCACATTATGTGTTGCTGAAGGAGATCATAAATTACGCTACAGTAAGGACCAATCAATTCTTTTCAACTCATATCCAAATCTCAAATATTCAGTTTCATTTTCCCCATAACTATCAAACTGTCATAGAAATTCAGTATCTTAATATCTAGACTTTTCTCTTGCATGCACTAAAAGCATAATAATCTTGGTCAGATTATATGCACTGATTTTTAGTTTATAACCTGGTGAATGTGTTCATATCCCATGTAAGTGTTCTTCATTCTTCTGTAATACTAGCCCAGGAACTTTATACCTCAAAAGTTTCCTGTCTTACTTTCTTTGCTTAAATTTCATCCACTGTAATGCCTTTAATTTCTAATTTCTATCTTTAATCTTTGAGGTTTCTAACTTCTATCTTCTCATCTTTAACCTTTGGGTTTCAAAATCTGTCTTTTGAAAGGCAGACCTTCTCAGCTACTACAAATGGACAGCTTTCATATTTTCATTTGGAATCACTGGAAAACCAATTACATTCAGTAGAAAAGGCACATGACCCATATTTGATTCCTGGCTCTCCCCGTTACTGCCCACTCATGGAATATATGCCCTTTTTATGCAAATTTCTTAGCCTTTTTTTCTGAACCTGGAAAATGGGTATAACAAAACTAATGCCTCTCCATTAAGATGGATTTGAAGATTAAGTATGCACATATGAGAAAGTTTGTCAACCATAATTTATTTACTTCTTTTTCATTGTTATTATTAGGCCAAAGTTGTTTTCTGAAGATAAACACAGACAGTCATAATGATAACAGGAAACTTTATGGAATGCTTACTATGTATCAGGCATTCTACTAACACTTACTTATTTGAACCTCACAGCAACCCTAATGCAGTATTATTATTATTCCCATTTTTCAGAAGAGGAAACTGAGGTTCAAAGAGAATAATAAACTTGTCCAAGGTCACACAGTCAGTAAGTAACATAGCTGGGATTTAACCTAAGCATTAAGCCCATAGGCTCTTAATCATCTTACTGTATGTCCTCAGCACACAGCTGTGGTAAGTACTCTATATTGGGGATATTAATAAATGTTATACACATACAAAAAGGATTCCATCATTAATTAAGTTTAGGAAACACTCGATTAGAGAAAGTGAAATAGGTTTCTTGACTGAATGACTCCTCAGATCCTTTAGCATGCACTGTGAATCTCTACGAATGAACCATGGTGGGCAGCACTTCCTAAGACCAAATTGAATCACAGCTGTTTCTTCATGAGCATCTCAAAGGACCAGTTCCACAGAACACATTTTGACAAATATAAGTAGCAATGACATACCACTTAAGGGTTTGAGAGACAATCCTTTGAAGTAGCGGAGACAAGTGTACAGTAACTCCATTTATACATGATCCCCATTTTATATATGGCCTAACACATTAATTGGGTTACCCAAAGTAAAAAAGGTAAGCATGGCAACCCTCTTCCAAACATGCATGTGTAAAGGATGCTTTTGACTTAAAAGAGTTACATGGTGTATATATATATTTCCTCCTGAGGATGGTTCTCTAAGGCTGACATTTAGAAAAGAAAGATGCACACGAATGAGCTGAGCTTTCACACATCTTCTTGGCGGGAGAGACTATAGATTATGCCAGGGCAGGACTGAGGGAGCTCCAGAAACCAGTTGCCTGCAAGTGATTAATGACAGCAAGGTGATCCGTTCACCCATCCCAGGCACTTCTCTACCAGGGCATCTGGAATTACCTCCAGGACATATGAACAGAGAGGGAATGAGACTGGTTCCAAATCACTTAGAGTCTATGATAACTTCACAGAGACCCCTGCCTAGCCCCCAACCCCCGCCTCCCATAAATGAATGTTTGCTTATTGAATTCTTCAGTTTCTGTTACTACTACCAACTTACCATCACTCTCAACTCCCTACCCACCCCCAACACACACACATACTCTACTCGCAATCAGGGAGGAATCACAGGGCAGCTGCTACTAGCTTAACAGAGAAACTAAAATAAAACAGCTTAAAAATGCATGGATCTGGTCAGCTTCATGGAGCTGCAAACCAAAGGACAAGGTGGTGGTGAACAAATATTTGACCTACTTTTTAGGACCCCATGGGGCCTTATAAGCCACACTGGATGTGGCCCGTCAGGCCATCAGCACCAGCCCTATACCATCACTCAACCCCATCCCATAATATATGCCTACCCTGAATATTCATGGTAAATCCACAGTTATGTTAGGACATTACACTGAGGTGAGACTAGTATTTCCAAAGTCTGGAAGTCCATATGCAGTGGATGGTGAGACCATCGTCGTCTGCATTTTGGACACATCATGCCACTCCTCTGAGTGACTCAGATAATTAAAGGGCAGATTTTACTGTTATTATTCTCATTTCTTCTTTCAGTCTTCTCAGCCATCCAGGTTCTCTCTTACCTGGAGTTCACTTCACTTCACTCTTTGACCCCCTCCTTGCCTAAGCACAGTTTACGGACCCTCCTCTCATATTCTAACCTTTTTTTTTTTTTTAAAGAACAGTAAAGGTATACCTGGAGATCAAACTCTCAGAATAAACACTTTCCATTTAGCATTAAAATGGCTCAAAAAACTGCTTCTCCCTGCATGGTTTCTCCTTACATGCATGCAGATTGGCACCTCTGGATGGAATCGATGAATCGTTTCCTTGCAGTACATTGTAGGAGATCAACGGTGTCTGTAATATAACATTTGTGCCCTGATGCTATTAAGTTTACTCAGGCAAAATGCCTTGAGACTCAATAAGCCTTGTAGGAGTGCTATGAACCAACGGTTTCCTGAACCTACTGATGAATCTGTTGGGCACATTACTTCACAGGTTGAAATAAAAACTGACTCCAACGCTGAAATAAAATCTTTAATCTTTCTAGAAGGATTACAGAAGCAGCATGGAGAGAAAGTAAAATAATTGGATTGGAATGGACATTTTTGGTTAACTCTGTTGTCAGTTGGGTCCTCTGGAAAGTAGATGCTAAGAGTGAATCAGGAGCACAGAAGGTTGACTGGAAAGTAACATTTGTGAAAGGAAAAGGGAGGAAGCAGAATCAGACAGACAGGGTCTTGAGACTGTATTTAGGACACATGATGCCACTCCTCTGAGTGACTCAGATAATTAAAGAGCAGATTTTTCTGGCAGCCCTACAAGACTCTGTAGAGTGTAGATTGCACTTTAGAGGAGGATTCCACTGGGCAGACAAGGTTAAGCCCTGGTACTACTGTGCTGCTCAGTCACTGGCTGGGGCTACTCTGGAAAGAGCTTGATCTTGGTTCAGAAGCTAGGGTCGACTGAACGAGGTAACAGCTGGAGGCTATCGGCTAACCACACATCTTGCACTTAAGCAAGGAGTCCTTTCTGGAAGGGGGATCTGAATTAGACATGTCTGCTCTGACTCTCAATGTGCATTCCATCTCTTCCTCATTGTGCAGCAGATAAATGATTGGAGTGAATACAGAAGAGCTTCTAATTACGCACTCTCAACACTGGAACTCTCACTGATGCAACCTGCTATAAATATGAACGAAGACACACAACTGATCAAAAGCACATTAAATATGGCTACAAAAGGCATTAGTGGTCTCTCTGACTTAATAATAGAATCTTTCAGAACTGAGCCTACTTGTAAGTAGAGGGGCTTTCTAGATATAGCCTATGGATCAAACAGGCCAAACTGTGATCTGAAAACTTTCCATTTTCACCCTGGAAAAATCTCTTCCAGGCCTTTCCTATGGTATCACTAAACTCAAGCTACACCATCAGACTATCACCTCCATTTTCAAACCTTTGGATACATCAAGGTTTGGTTGAATCCTGACTTTTAGTTCTTTATATAGGCCACTTTAATGCCTATAGTTGCCTTTCAACAGGAATACAGAACTTGCTTTAAAATCACAATAAACTTTTGTAACAAGTCATCACCAAACATTCTTATGGCACCACTGCTTCATCGATCACATCCAGCAACTACAGAGGCAGCCTCCCATAATTCCTGGAGTGTGTCAGCTTGGAACTTTCTGTACTAATTCATTTTGCATTAGCACTTAGCAGCAAGAAATCTTGATTCCTGGCACAGAGAAGTAAATTATTTTTGGAGTACTATACTTAGATGCTTTGAGTTTAATTACCTTGTAATTTCCCGGTCATGTTACTACCATGAAGTTACATGATTTTGCAAATTTATTTACAGCCTATAAAAAGAAAATGACTTAGGAAATGAATGTTGCTAAATTGGTCCCTTGTAAGTAGCTCTTTTGTTGTTGTTTAAAAAAAATAAAAAGCTTTCCTACCTGAAAATGTGAGCTGCTCAAATGCCTACTCTCTCAAAAGTCAAGAATCCAAACCTTGGGTTAAAGATGTCAGGTTACTTAAAGAGGAGTAAGGGATCTTTAAAGAAGACCATTAAAGTAAAGGGGTCAGACATAAGAAGAACAATCATATCAGGGCCAGGAGTATGGTCAAAGTCTGAAATATTGGCAATATTTAGGATCCAAGGTCAGAGGCTTATAAACAATTCACAGTTTTGTTCAGTGGAAATGTACAAAGGTCTGGGATGACCTGAATATTGTACTTGGTAGATACTATTCTATTCTATCCATAGTATTTTTATATAGCATAAGGGAATTAAGTGAGGCACTATTTGTCTGTAGGGGAAGTCGAGACTGTTTCCTTCCTTTTTCACCCCAACCTGATTCCTACCTCCCTAGGATCAGTAGCAAGAGACTTGGCCTCCGAAAAATGGAAGAGTTGCTGAAACTTTAGGATACTGATGGACTGACTTTCGGAGGGGATAAATTTTCATGTCACATGTGGCATGGCCTCACTTCTCTTTCTTCCTTTCACGCCAAGGAGATGGTAATAGCCTAGGGCTATTCCTGCAGGGCCTGGAATCTGTCTCTCCTTAAGTGCTCTCTTTCCTTCCTGTTGGGTAGCTTTGGAAGGGAACCTAGGGCAGCTTGGTCTAGCTCCATTGCCTACTGTTGGTAGATGTCAGACATCTCTTGTCTCATGGTGACTGAACCAGAATCCTGTGTTTGAGCATTTGGGACATGGGGTTAGAGTCAGAGCTATCCTCACAACCTATTTTATCTGAGTCTGCTTGGGCTTAACTGGCTTTGGAAAAGGAAATTTCAACTTGGTCAAGTATCTTACTAGAACTCTGCCTTGGTGTTTAGGTTCAACCATAATGATACTAGGCACCCTATCACTAATAACTATCCCTGGGCATAACTCTCTCATGAGGACCTCAGGGGGAAAATGGGTGGCTGGCCCAAGGCAGAACAGTTATGTTCCTGGGGCCCTTGGCCGTGGGAACAACAGGTAGCAAACTAGACTTATCCCGAAGTCCAACAGCCACTCATTGGTAGATGATCAATGCCTATGAAAATATGCCTTATTTTTCTCACTAGGGACATTTTCCTCTTCCTTTGCCTCTAAACTTCGGCCTCTTCCTTTTCTCTACTTATTCCCCCAGAAGTCATACACTAATTTTCCCCCAAACCTACTGGCTACTCCACATTATTTCTTCTTTATCACCCTTAACTTCCAGCTTCTATTCAGCTGCTCATCATCCTACAAGTTTCTTTCTTCCCAAGCAATATCAGGGACATTTTTACAGCCCATCTGAGAGCAAAGAAAAAGGATGTGCTTATCGGTGAACAAAATGAGTTTCACCATCAACCAACAATTGATTATTCTGACTGACACTGACCATTTTCTGATTGAAATGTTTAAAAGGAGCATTTTCAAATTTTCAAAAGCCTTTTAAGAGTACAAATCCTACTTTTAAATGACACTACATGCTTTAAAAAGTTCCTAAATATTTAAAAAATGACATTACAGGATCCAAATGTTGCCAAAAATAATTTAAAATAAATAAGTATTTTAAACATATTACTCTATTTACTCTCTGCCTGCATTCCAGAAACAGTAAGCAATCAGTACACATATTAAATTCTGGAGACAAAAAGGCAAGGCATATTTCGCAGCTTGATATTTTATTAAAGTTAAACCAGCTGGTGGCAGTTTGGTAACTGAAGCTGTATCCCAACTCACTAAAAAGTCTGTAATATTGCACTGCACTCAAGGCAAAATAGCCGTCATGTGAATTTAAGCTCCAGGCAGAGGTTATGTAGTTCTTGTTGCCCTTCAGACTAGAATTTTATTTTGGGGGCTAAGTTTTATACATGGCTGGCTATATAGATTTTGTCATTTCCGCATTTCTAAAAATTAATTTCTATAAGATTATGTTCTCCTAAAATAGTGTAAATTCATTGAATCTCTATTTTGTATTAAATTTTGTTACTAAGGACCTCAGACATGGATGCCAAAGACAAATCTAAATATGCAATGACAGAAACTATGATGAGACGGTGTTCCCCAAGGACGAGGAGGTAGCATCCATGTAGCCAGAAAAGCTACAACGATAGTGAATAAGCTATGGTCTCTTCCATCAAGTTGAGCCCCTTTTAAGGGATATATATGTGTAAGCATTACACTATGTTAATTTGGTACGCTGATATAAAGTACTATGGAACTACAGAGGAGAAGCAACTAACTTTGCCTAGTTAGTTGAATGGCAGGTATGAGATGATGTTAATGATTCAATAAAGGCCCCAGAGAGGGGGTGATATTTAGGCTGAGCGTTGACATATGGATTGAAGAATGCCATGTAAAAAAGCAGGGAAAAGAAATATGTACCACAGGTACCAAACAAGGGGACTAGAAAATGTCTTTACAAAATGTTGGAGTAGTCTAGTAGAAAAATCTATAAACATTCCCTGCTCATGATCCCTTCTGGAAAGGCTGTCCTACACTCAGCCCCTGGAAGGAACAACCCTGTGTACCTGCTACCCGTTCAGTGAATGCTGATTGGATCAGAGATGGATGCCTTATCCAACGCATGGTTGTTAAGTAACCAAACAGACTGTCTTTAGAGAATGTGAACTAACAGACCAGAGATACTTCAGTTCGAAAGCTGAGACATGAAAAGCCATATTATGCCCTCTGTGGTGACTATAATAGGCCCTATGCAGGGCAAGAAAGCAGAGGGAGCTGGTCCACATGTAAACAAGAATGAACAGAAAAGGCAATGATGAAAGAACTACACAGAAAAAGGCAATGATGAAAGAACTACATGTATTTTGTTTCCTGTCTTCTGATGTTGTATTAGTCAAAATATACCAGGTTATGCTATATCAGGGGAGGGCAAACAATAGCCCTTGGGAGAGTCCAGTCTAGGGTCTGTTTTTGCACAGCTTGAACTAAATTTTATTTTATTTTAATTTATTTTTACCATTTTAAGGATCATAAAGGAGGAGGAGGAGGAGGGTCAACTACCTATGTGGGCCACAAAGCTTTTATAGAAAAAAATTTGCCAATCCCTGCACCAAATCTTTGAAGCTTTTAACGAGAAAGGTTCATTCCTTACTCATGCTATCGCCTTGGAGCTTTGCTCTGAGTCCCCTTGTTTGGGAAAGGAGGCTGAGAGAGCAGGCATCGTGTTGAATACTGTTAAACGTTGTGGCAGAGGGAAAACACTCCAGAAAGTCTTGCACCAGTGATCAAATCCTTCAGTCTGGAAGTGACCCACATCACAACCATGCAAAACACACTGGCTGGAGCTAGTCACACAGACCCACCCAACACAAGGGGAGGTACAATCCTACCACGTATCACAAAGGGAGAGAACGAGAAATATTTGACCAACAGCGCTAAAGATTAAAACAGATGCCTGAAAATAGTTGTATCCACACTGGAACCACTTTTGAATAAGGTTCTGTTCCTTAGAACAACAAAAAGACTTGAATAGAGGAAAACTGCTGGCAAGGAGCCATATAAAGTTAGGAGGAGTCAGATTAGGAAGGGTCTTATATGTCATGCTAAAGAGTTTATAGTTTTTTCTGGGTTCAATGGCAAGTCTTAATATACTTTAGTTAATAGGAAAAAGGACCAATGTAGGTTCTAACAAAGGAGTTACATGATTAGACCAGGATTTTAGAAATATCACTCTATCGACCGCATGGAAATATAGTTTGGAAGATGTACTGCATGGAGGACAGTTAGGAAGCTATCGTAGTGGATGAGGCATGAGGAGATGTGAATTTGAAATAAAGCTGTGCTCAGGAGTATGCACAGACGGCAACACTGGGGGAAAAAAAGCAGAAGAAGTAGGATTTATAGGACTTGTTGCCAAGGAGAGTGGGAGGCAATAAGGAGTGAGGAAGCCTGAGATTTATGGCTTGCACAACAAAGTATTAAAACTAATAACTGAGATAAGAAGGTGGAGGAGAAAATAGGTCACAGGCCCTGCCCGTCAGGTGTGTTCTCTGAAGATTCTGAGATTAACTTTTGGTCTAACAACCTGACTACATTTCTCTTTCCTTAAACTTTTCTTTTTGGATAAGTAAGGAATAAACTTCACATCTTCAATTCTCTGGGACTGCTTCTCCTGTTAGATTCTCTAAGCGCCAAATGGACAGTATTTCTAGATTTCTACATTGCAATCTACCATTTCAAAATGAATTGTGGCACACAACAGAGTTTATACCCAATTTATTTCTTCAACTCATACTGACCGCTATGCCCTCAGTCATGAAATTGGGCACGTGACAATGGAAAAAGCTTACTTTGCTGCAGCTTAGCTCAGATTTTTTCTCTGGAATAAACTGGAGATGGAGTTTAATGCTCAACAGTAGCTAATTAAATAAGTTAATGTATATGAGGTGGATGGAAACATAGATGATTGTTTTAAAAACAGATTGAACATAGTTCATTTGGGATACGCTTAAAATGCAGGTGTATGCGATGAAAATCAGAGGCACAAGTCAAGAGAGACAACGGATCTCAGATTCCTGTGTAGGGTGTGGTGGAAACGCATTCATGTACCATTAATGTGGCAATTTTCATACTGCATTGAACTATGAACTACTAATGAGGGTCAAAACTTTGAACATATCATTCAATGTCATTGAACATAGGTACTATAAGGTAATATCAATAAACCGTGTGTTGTATATATTCTTTTGTTTCCAGACTTTGTGGGCCCTCTGTTTGTAAGCTATAATAATTGTGATTAATACAGATGTCATTTACCTTTAGTGTCTATACTGATCATTTGCCTGGTTGCTCTCAGATCCATTTGTATACTTTCTCTGTTCTGCTCTGCAACACAGGAAGTGGAACCCTGAAAACTACAATTCCCAGGGTCCTTTGCTAACTGGTATCTGGCTAGGTTCACCCAATGGGAGGAGATGATGAAAGACTGGAGGGCAGGAAGAAAGGAGCAGCCAGGACATTTCTCCCCACTTCTCTGCTTTACTTGGCATCTCGTCAGCGGCTGCATCTCCTGCGTGTTCCCAGTTTCTATTGGATACCTGTTCCCTCTGTGCTCCTCGTTCCCTCTGGGAAACCCCTGCTTTAGCCCCCATTCATATTGAATTCTCCAGAATTCCAGCTTTCAACTGGCAGTCCCAGCCACAGAGTCCCCCTGTCCAGTTCCTCCTCCAAGGTTGCAGCTCCCTCCAGGCGTCCCTGACTCCTGGACTCTGACAACGGCATCTCCTCTCCTAGTCGCTCCAGTTCTAGCTGTAGTAGTGCCTTCTTGCACTTGTTAAACTCTGGGTTGGCTCACCTTTCCCTGTTTACTCTCAGCTCTTCCAACACCTCTGCAACTAGATCCCTCTACCTTTTTCTCAGCTTTATTATTAAGATGTAGTTGACAAATAAAACTGTCATATATTTACAGCCTGATGATGTGAAAGGATCCCCACAATATAGTTTACTAACACTAGATCCCTATATTAATCTCCTTCTATTCAGTACCCGGCAAGGGTTCTCTATACAGTCCATGAAGAGGTAGCATGAAAAATGGCTTCCAGGAGACACCTAGAGTTAGGAGGCTAAGTCAGTTACAGGCATAAAGCGACAAGATTCTGAAGCCAGACTGTGCGGGGAAGGAAAGTCTGCACTTCAGAGGATCTTTTATTTTATTTTATTTTTAGGATCTTTTGCTAAATGGATATTGCAGAAGAAAGATGAAAAAAGGCCCAGGGTGGGCTCGTATTCCTTTTCGTGCCCAAGCCCCTCCCCATTCTCAGGGTGCAAGGTCTCAAGCAATAATGGAAAACCCATTAACAAGCCATTCTCCATATCCTCACACTAAAACACACGCTGAGAGAAAACCTGGCTGCTTCCTCTGAGAATAAAACAGAAAAAAGAGAGACATTAATAGATTAATAAATTATTGAGAGTTAAATCAGTCTGTAAACAGCATCCTTTAAAAGCAATCTTTTGATAACTTTTGTAGGACTGAAAAAGGAGCTTACCTAACCTCAGTTAAGTTGCCTGACTCTGGATATGTTTGATTTTTTTTTTTTCCATACAGGAGAGAGCAACACATTTTGCTAGAATCAAAGGGTTTAAGAAACCCAGGCAACACGAAAGCAGAACATGAACAGAGGCAGTGGAGCCTAAAGTTAACCTTATGAGTCTAACAGGCCTGGGTTTGAATCCTAGCTCTTCTGCCTACTGGCTGTGCCTCAGTTTTCTTAACTGTAAAATGGGAATAATAGCACCTCTCTCTTTGTACAGTTGTGAAGATTAAATGAGATAACTTTTGTGAAGTACTGTCAAAGTATGGGAACACATCCCATTTGACTACAGAGAATAAGGAACAAATCCCAATGACTACATTTATTAGCAGGGTCAAACTTCTCATTTATTTGTAAGACCACCATATGGTCCCACATGATAAATGCTCTGGTGATAATGGAGTGAGTACCATGGTGAAGGTGCACACATGTTTGGAAACTCAATATCAGTTTAAGTGGATACGAATACTGGAAACCATTTACTTTCTTTATTTAAGGGTTTGATGTTTTGTTTTGTTTGCTTCAACTGGCAACATTTGTTAAAACTGTAGAACCTGGACATTTCAAACTTGCAATGTTTTGGAAGGACTCTCTTAGAAAGCCATAAGGCTTAAAGGAATAAAAAGAAAAGCCATAGATGGAGAAAATATTTGCAAAACACATATCTGAAAAAGGACTTACAGCTCCAGTATACAAAGAACTCATAAAACTCAACAATAAGAAAACAAATGACCCGATTTAAAATGAACAAAAGGTCTGAACATACATCTCACCAAAGAAGATATATGAATGGCAAATAGTATGTGAAAAGATGTTTACTATCATACATCATTAGGGAATTGCAAATTAAAACAAAATTTAAATACCTCTACGTACCTATTAGAATGGCTAAAATTTAAAAAAACAAAAACAAAAACTGACAACACCAAATGCTGGCAAGAATGTGGAACAGTAGGAAGTCTCATTCATTGCTGGTGGAAACTCAAAATAGTACAGTTACTCTGGAAAATAGTTCGGCAGTTTCTTATAAAACTACATAGAGTTTTACCATATGATCTAGCAATCACACTCCAAGGTATTCATCCAAATGAGTTGAAAACATGTCCACATAAAAATCTGTATATGAATGTTTATAGCAGCTTTATTTATCATTGTCAGAACCCAGAAGCAACCAGTATGTCCTTCAGTAGGTGAATGGATAAACATTCTATGGTATATCCATACAGAAGAATATTAGTCAGCAGTAAAAAGAAATGAACTATCAAGTCACGAAAAGACATGGAGAAACCTTAAATGCATATTCTAGGTGAAAGAAACTAGTCTGAAAAGGCTACATACTGTTTGATTCCAGGTATGGGACATTTGGAAAAGACAAAAAACTATAGAGACAACAAAAATATCACCTCAGTGAAATTATTCTGTATGATACTGTAATGGTGGATACATGACAATGTATTTGTCAAAATGTATAGAATGGTACAACATGGAACCCTAGTGCAAACTGTGGTTTCTAGTTAATAATAATGGGTTAATATTAGTTCGTCAATTGTAATAAATGCAGCACAGGAATGCCTAGTTAATAACAATGGGTTAATATTTGTTCATCAATTGTAATAAATGCAGCACAGGAATGCAAAATGTTAATAATAGGTAAACTGGGTAGGGGAGGTATATGGGAATTCTCTGTATATGCTGCTCAATTTTCTATGAACCCAAAATGTCTTTAAAGAATAAAGTCTGTTTCTTTTTTTAAAAAAAGTAATTAGGCAACTATGATCAACTACTTGTTATTTTTGTACAATAACTCTTGAAACGTGTTACTTGGTATTTTTGGGGAGAAAAATGTCAAGTACTAGTGCTAGTGATTGAACTGAAAAATAAATGAAGTATTTGCATGTTATGAGGGAAATCATAATTTTGGAATTAAAAATCCTATTTCTACCATTTTGCAGGCTGTGGAATCTTGGACAGGTTAATTAATCATGCTGGGTTTATATTTTCCTACCTCTAAACTGGAGCTAATAATGAGACTCAGAGGGTTGTCATAAAAATTAGAGAATATATGAAAAGTTCTAAGCCTTACAACAGGCTCAAAAAATGGCAGAGATGATGGTCATAAACATGATAAAAATGATGCCTAGAGAAAGAGAAGAAGGAAAAAGAAGAGAGGGAAGAAATAAATAATTTGAGGATTTAAGAGGGTTTCAGAATATTGCAGGTTTTTCATATTCAATTACTATCATTACTACCGTCAGCAACCTAAGACTCTAGATCAAGCATAACCCTACAGGTTAGGAAAAATGATAGGGAAAAAAGTAGACTCTTTAAAAATAATTTCAAAAATAAATTCAAATTGTGTATGAATCACATTGCAACTCCTTTTTATAGCAAAGGGGAAAAAATGCCATTTAACTAAGCCTTAAGAAATATGAAAAAAAAAACCTGAATATTTTACCAAACAAAACTTTGCCTCAGTTTCCACATTTGCTTTCACTTTACATATCTTTGAAAAATAGTTAAAACCTAATCAGGACATATCAGAGAGTTTGGGTTTTGTTTTGTTTTGTTTTGTTTAAGACATTCTACTTGCTTCTTTTACAACTTATTTTTCTTCCTGATGTAAATGATATGTCAGATAGAAGCCAAGGAGCCAGGTGGAATGTCCCAGTTTCCACAGGAAGGCTGAAAATCTTTAATTGCCTTGAATGAGGAGTCCTGTGCCCTGGATTTGCTGGAGAACCTCTATTTTAAGCGACTTCTCTTATTAATCCATTTCGGGGACTCTATTTTTCAAAGCCCTGATTTTGCCTGGATGCCAAACTATAAGAAGTCATATGATTTGGGGCTGCATCAGGTCTAGTATTTAAAATGCTAGAGGAGACTTAGCATTTTAATAGAAAAAACTTAGAAACACATAACCTCATTTGACTGGGGATAAAACTGAGGTCCAAAGAAGGTGGATTATTTGTCCCAAGCCCCACAGCTAGTACTCTATAAGCCAAGATATACACACAGATCTGTGTGACTTCAGAGACCTTATTTTTAACCCCACATTTAATTTCTTGGTTCTTTAACCCTGACACCCAAGTTGTTCAGTCTTCGGGATGAATCCCATTCTAAAAGCACAATTCAGTGGGCAAAACTAATTTAAAAAGAATCCCATTCTTTGCTCAAATCTATCAAGAATACTAAAGAAGAGCAAATGCACAGTCCAAACACATGAAATTCTCATTCCTCTTCCACCCTCACAGCCAACAACTGTCCTGTAATAACCTCCAAAGTACAGTCCCAACTGCTCCTTTATCCCAGGACAAAGTGCCCTTTTCTTCTTCTCACTCCCTTTGGTTAAGTAGATCAGCTCGTGACTGTAGGCCTAAATCCTTTATCTTTCCCTTCCTTCCTCCCATTTCACTCTCTACTCCCACCCCACTGTGCCAGCCCCATTCTCCCAGGTCTGCATCCCCCAAAGCCCAAAGAGCCTGTCTTATGAAGTCAGAGCTTCCCTAGACAAAATCTATCTCAGAACTTTTATTTTAAGCAACTGTGGGGAGGAGAGAAGAGTGGAACATTCTCAAGTTGTAAATGCTAATATTTTGCCTTCTTTTTCACACTGGTGAGATCTCCCAAATCAGGTCCTAAATCTCACTCATTTCTGAATCTCTCATAGACAGTTTCTGGTTGTTGGTCTAATTACATTGCAAGAGACAACCCTACTTTCTAACATTATATATTCAGGCTTTTGTGGTAAAGCTTTGTACAGTCAGAAATTTAATAAACTATTATTTCCAGCTGTTACCCTTAGGGTGCTTATTAAATTTTTATCATCCATTATGGTAGATTATATTTTCCCCAAATGGCTGCAATAATATATATCTCACCCCATACACTCTTCTTACAATGTGTCTTTGACACTCCTCCATCAGGAGGTAGCATTGGTGTTCTCTCCCCTAGAACATGGGCAGACTTTTGTAAGTGCCTCAACCAGCAGAATACAGTGGAAGGGGCAGTGGCTTCCAAGGCTAGAACATAAAAGGCATCACAGCTTCCACCTTTCTCTTGGATCACTCATATTGGGGAAGCCAGCTGCCATGCATTGAGGATACTCAAGCAACCCTGCGGAGAGGAACTGAAGCCCCCAACCAATAGCCAGCACCCAACTGCCAGGCATGTGAATGAGTATCTTGAAAGTGGACGTTTCAGCGCCAGTCAAGACTTCAGATGATTGTAGCTCCAGCCAGCATGGGACTGAAATTACACAAGAGACTCACGAGAGCTATCCATCTGATACATCTCCCGAAATCTGACCAACAGAAACTGGCAGAGAGAATATATCAACATTGCTAATGAAGTCACTAAATTTTGGGTTGATTTTAAGTAGTGATAAATAAATAAGGCAGCCATTAATGCCTAATCTTAAATTTGTCCCAGCACTGAATAAGTCAATCTAGGCTAATTTCAATGTAGCTTTCAGAGAAGGAAGAGTGTCAAAAAAAGTTAAGGCCAGCGTGGAGGGAGTGGGTTCTTCTTTTGCTCCAAGGAAACAGGGGGGACTGGGACCAGAGAAAGATGCCCTAAGAAGATGAGTGAACTCAGAAAATAGACTACTTCTCAGCCTTATTTAAGAGACTGCCTGAATTGATACAGTTGCTATGGCCAAACCTTAATTCTCTGGATGAGGAAGAGCATTTGATTATCAAAGTGAGAATTGAGATCTTTCTCACTAGAGCCCTGAATGGACTCTTAATCAGGGATCATAACATCCACACTCTGTGACTTCCCTCCTGTTTTGGAAGAAAAATCCATCTACCAAGTATAGGCAAACAGGAGTTTCTGGAAGCCTACTGTTAAAGAATTCTGGGAGCCCTGCAGTCACCTGATGATGACTTCAAGTTCAAGGAGGCATTGATACTATTTTCGGGGACACAGGTTAGGCTGGCAACTATCAGGAGATGTAAGTCTCACTGCAGGAGGGATGTGGCTTGCTGTCCAGAAGATTCTGACAGGTTACGGGGAAATGCATGATATTCCAAATAAGCCATTTGCTCAGCAGGAAGGAAAGAAAAAGATATTCTATGTTTGTGGAAATATAATTTTCGCTTTCCCTATTTTCTTCCCTTCTCCTGAGAACCCACCTGTCCTTTCATTGGCTCAGGTTCACACTCTGTATTGCCCAGAATGTCTCACAGGAAAGGGAGCCTGCCAGATACCATTAGAAAGAAAGAATTGGAGCTGGTAATTCATTTTCTGAGGCACTAACTTCCATGTGAAATGGGTAATTCCCCTTTTGATGTGAAACAGCAAACAGCTGTTTGAGGGAGACTCATTTTGAAATATGTTTCTGAGTCAGTTTGGCCCCTCTTAGCTTCAAGGAATAAAGGATCACTCAGCTTTCCTCAAGCCATGGGGGTTATTATAAAAATAAATATGGAAATAAGCAAAACAGCTTAGTAGATAAGACTTTGCCTCTTGACACACAGACACAAGAAACATCAAATTCCTTACTTTTTCTAAATAAAATAAAATCTAGTATCACTTTCCCCCATGCCCCACCACCGTATTGGTAGAAAATCTTAATCTTTTTGGAGAAATGGATGAATAAGTGCCCTGGAATCTATGGAAGTCCAGTAAACTTGGGAAAGAGTCTCTGATGTGCATATGCATTGTGGGTGGCAGCTAGGATGTTCCTTGACTAAACTCCTGTAATTCATTCAGAGATGCTCATGGCATCCACTTCCTTTTGGATTTTAGCTCACAAGGCCACAGCATATAGTGCTCTCTGTAGACACACACATGCCGCCTTTATTATAGGTCTGCCTCCTGTGGGCTGTGTGGGAGAGGATGGTCCTTCCCTTATCATCCCAAGGAAGAGGAGCCCAGCTCTTGCTCATCAACCCCACCCTCAACCCCGAGAAGCCTGACAATGGCGTACCAACGTGGCTGGTGTGAGTACAGTCCCAAGACAGGTAATAAGAGGGTGCCTTGTCCATAAACACTGTAAAAACAATAATAAAATCCACATTTTTGCTTCTTTATGATCACCCGGCAGGCAATTTAAGAATACTCATCTCTTCTCAGGGGCAGACCTCTCTTACTTCTTATCCTTGGATGCCTCTGCCTTTTGAACAATCAAGCATTATGTCCCTTTGAGCATAGGTTTGGAAAACATTAGTTTTCCTCGTAACTCTCCTGCTGCACTAGAGGTTTCAACCTTGTGAACATGAAAAGCCTTATTAGCTGGTGTCATGGGAAGAACAAGAACTACAATACATCTGGCCTCAGGGGATGAGAATCTGAGTAGTCCCTTTAATCCTCATTATTCTTGTTGCATGGCACTTTCAACTGGGCTGCCTTTGAGGCAGGTGCCTACCTCAGATCCAATCAGTGGTTGAGGTAGGATTATAAGATACCCCAATGTTGACTTCTGTGGAAGGAAACTCATTTAAGTGGGATGGAGGCATGGTAGCTATTGTGAGATTTAGCCTATACAATAGAATTTCAATTTGTTGTGGCCTTTCAAGGTGGGAAGTGAGAAGTAGGTCAGGGAAAGTGATGAGGGCATACTAGAATGGCATACCCCTGAGCTCTCTGAATTGCCTTCATGTGTGGTCCAGACCTCTGAATAAGGCCATGTGAGGCCAGTATCCAGGTCCAAATACCTGCTACTGCCTTGGGGAGAAATCTCTTTCTGTCTCTTAATCTTCCTACCTGGAAAGAAGAAACGACACCGTCAAGAGAAGCCCCAAGAGAATGTCTGAAGAGACAATTAAAAAGGAATAAGTGAATTCAAGAATGGAGGATACTATACATATAACTGATTCACTTTGCTGTACACCTGAAACTTATACAACACTGTAAATCAACTCTACTCCAATAAAAATTTTATAAAATAGAGGATACTTATCTATTTCACAGCATAAGATACATAGTTTATTTCATAGCTATTACTAGCTTAAGTTTCCATTTAGTAAGGAGAAAAGACTGAATTTAAATCAGTGCTACTTGAAGTGTGGTCCACAAACCAGCATCACCAGCATAAACTGGGAACTTGTTAAAAACAACCTTTATTGTTAGGAGCCGTTTATTACTGCAACATATCTAGGCTATCCTGACCGATATAACCACAAATCAAGACTTGCAAAATGGACCAAAACTAGTACTTCAAGAAAATGTGTAGCTCTAGATGCTTACATAATAAAAGAAAAGGCTGAAAATTAATGAACCAAGCAACTAGTTAAAGGATTTAGAAAACAACAACCACATGGATTTAAGGAAAGTAGGAGGAATTTTTAAATGAAATAAAAACAGAACGTTTAAATAAAGATCATCTGTTAAGCCAAAGTCAGTTCTTTGAGAAGACTAATAAAGTCAACAAATCCCTAGTGAGGCTGATCAAGAGACAGAGAAGGCAAAAATCTGAAAAAAGTCATTTTGAATGGAAAGAGGCTTTATTGATGAGGATAGTTAAAACCAGCAGCCAAAAAAACAAATCTCAGTGACCTAAAAACAGTCCCGTGCTGGTCAACTGGTTCTCTTCCCAGTGGTGATGAAGACTGCAGAATCGTCCCCACTGATACTGAAAAGGAGCAGGCAACTGTCACCAGCAGCAGTCAGGACCAGGGTGGATTTGAACTGTGGGTCTGGACTTCCAGAACTCTACCCGATGAGCTTTTCAGGTTTGCACTCATCATTTCATTAATCTGCAAGGAATGTGACCCTGCGTTTTATGTGCTTGAATTTTTTTGGACAACATGTATTGGCTATGACAGGGTTGTGTTATGTTAGTGAAAAAAGTTAAGTCACAGAACTACTTACAAAATGTTACAATTTATTTTATAGGACTTGAAAATAAAAATGAAATAATATATTGCTTAGAAATACATACAAAGGTACTAATACTATTTGGTAAAAAGCAGAGGAATAACAAACACAAAATTTAGGAGAGTAGTTAGCTCTCGGGCTATCTACAGGTGAATTCAATGGTATGAGTACTGTTCTCGTCATCTTGTTATTGTCTTATGTCTTTCTGCATTACATGTATTCTTTGGTATGTATTAAATACACCCTCTAGTTACCCTCAGTTTCCACTTGAATTTTTAGATCTTGGCTTTTCCATTCTTCAGCTTTTCCATCTATGAAATGGGCTAGCTTTTATTTCCCTCATTAGGTGAGTATAAATGAATATTTTGAGATCTTCATGCAAAAGTTTCTATCCATTCCAATTTCCTTGGCTTCTCCAAAAAGGGGGCAGGCTTACGACAGTGGAGAAAGGGCAAAGGAAACTTGAGGGATGCTTTAATGTGGCTGCCTAGTAATGTGCTTATGATTCTCATGCAGAACAGGCTTTCCATCCTCTGGTGCCATTTTGTGGAGGTGGGGCACCCTGGGCTTTGTCACACGTGAAAATTCGTTAAATAAGTTTCTCATATTCACTTGAGAAGGGAGCTGTGGGACAAGAGAAAAAGAAGGAAAGAAACAGGGACGAGATAGAAGGGATGTCTGGGCCCAGGATGAAAAGAAGAGGGAAACCAAGTGACTTCAACGGCTCTATTCTCCTCCTACAAGCTCCAGGGGGCCTGGGAAAAGCTGAAGCGCATTCACTTTCTAACTCGACTTGCCCACGCAAGAACTAGCAATTCCTTTAAGTGACAAAGGGGTCCTCTGTAACAATGACCTGAAGTCACGGACTTGTGTCCAAAGATCTCTCTCTCCACTCCGAAGAATAAACTTCAGGGATCCCAGAGAAAAAAATGATTTTTTAAAATATTAATACACAAAAGCAGGAAACAATCCTAGTGCGTATTTTCCAGCTAATTCTAGCACAGAGAGTTGACGAGCAATAATAGTTGTATTAAGCTAGAGCAGTTGGGGCAGTATTTACTCATCTGAAACAGCCTAAGAACTGTAAATGATAAAACAAAAGGCACTGCAGATTGGGGAAAATAAACAAGCAGCCAGTGAAGCTGAGTGGAGCTTTTCAAAGAAGCCATAAAATGCACCCCAACGCATAGGAGGAAAATGAAAGATCAAAAGGAAATTATCATATTCAAGCAGTTCTGCCGAACACAGACTCACCTCTCCTGGACTTGGAGGGGAAAGCAGTCAGTGGTAATAATTAAGAAAGCCTGCACTTGTTTTTTTAATAAATATTTCATGATATGTCATCTGCATCCACGAGGAGCCACAACACACCACAGCCACTGCATACTTAGCAGTTGTGGAATGACAAAAACTGAGCTAATTATGCTAAGATCATACAAATTTAGAATTGAAGGCAGTGGAAGCTGACAGGCCATGTCAAGGGCTATGAATTTGGAACTCCAGGAGTTAGCAGTGTCAGCTTGCTATGCACCAAGCACCCCAGTGGGTCTTTCTCACAGGGGAACCCTTGCTGAGAGTTCTAAAAACACTTTTTTGGCAAGAATAGCACTTCAGGGGCTTTCAGAAATGAGTGGACCAAAACCAGAAGGGCCTGAATCCTGCCTTTCCCCGTCTCTGAGAGAACTTAAGCCTCAGACTGCCTGTTTAGACCTTTTTGAGTGTGGACAATTTCTTGATCTTCACGAGGTTTGGTTTCCTTATTCACTGATTCCAAAAATATGTATTGGGCACCTACTAAGGGTCATGGACAGTTCTGGACACTGGAGACACATTCGCTCTTGTGGAGTTCTCATCCTAGAGGGAAAGACAGACTATAAACAAAG
The DNA here is from genome assembly GCF_965194825.1 of Balaenoptera physalus. Taxonomy (NCBI): domain Eukaryota; kingdom Metazoa; phylum Chordata; class Mammalia; order Artiodactyla; family Balaenopteridae; genus Balaenoptera; species Balaenoptera physalus. Next base: position 87,978,028 of record NC_138896.1, read on the forward strand.
GAAATAGGTAATATTTTAGGCAATGATGCATGTTAGGAGAAAGGTCAATCAGGGAAGGGGGTTGGAAGTGGAGTAGGGTGCTTTAGGGCTGGAGTTCTAGAAAGCGGGGCCAGGATAGGCCTCGCCAAGAAAGCGTGAGACGAGCCTGAAGGAAGTGAGGGAAGGAGCCACGCGGTTACCTGGGAGCAGAGAACTCCAGACAGGGGAAGCCGTGAGCACAAAGGTTCTGAGGAGGAAATGTGCCCGGTGTGTTGGAGAAACCGCGAGGCTGCAAGAAGGCTGGCGAAGGGCCAAGGAGGTTCAAGGCTGGTAGGAGATGGAGCCCGAGGGGCCAGTGGGAGGCAGCAGTCATGGCGGTCCTCATGTCACGTGAGGACTCGGAGTTTACTCTGATGAGATGGGCAGCCATCAGAGGGTGCAGAGCGTGGGGGGGCACGTCTTCTAATCACCTTCCAGCAGCATCCCCCTGGATGATGTGTGGAGAATAGACCATCATGGGTCCAGGTCAGAAATAGGGAGACCAGTCAGGAGGTTCTTGCAATAAATCCAGAGATGATGGTGGCTTGGTCTAGGGGGTGGTGGTAGAAGCCCAGACAAGAGGGGTCTAGAGGTAGGGCTGACAGGAGTTTTTGATGGATTGAATGTGGGAGGTCAGACTCAAGATTCAAGGATAACTCCAAGGGTTTTGGCCTGAGCAGTTGAAAGAACAGAGTTACTTACTGAGAAGGTATAACTGGAAAAGAGAACTTTTAGGGGGAATATCAGGGGCTCACCTTAGGCCATGTTCAGATGCCTATTAGACACTGAGTGGGCAGTGGGTCCCAGGTTCAGGGGAGTGGTTTGGGCTTGATATATTAAGTTGGAAGTCCTTAGCATCCAGATGATGTTTAAAGCCATAAGGGCAGATGACAAAAGGGCTGAGAACTACCAAGGGCTGAGCCCCAGGGTTTTCCAGTGTTTCTGTAAAATGGCAAATGATTGTACTTGCAGAATGGAATAATACTGCACCTCACTGAGTCTTCAGGAGTGAATACATATAAAGCATCAAGTCACAGCGTATAGTGCAAATACTAAGTAGATATGAACAAAACCGAATTATCCTGTTGGAGACTACAATAATTCCCATTATCCAGAAGCAGAAAATAAGGCTCAAGGGGGTTTAAGAGCTTCCTGCCTAAAGTCAAACAGCTAATGAGTTTGGAGAAATTCATTGTTTGGAGATGAGATTTGCACCTTGTTTTTCCAACTCCAAATCAAATATTTTATCCTCATTTGTCACATGTTTTCTTGCTAATGAACAAGTCACATGCCTGTCTTCAAAGAGCTTACACTTTAGTGGTGGGAAATATAAGGCAACAGTGTATAAATTGAAAAGATTTAAGTGGCAATCCAAAATGGGGGGGGGGTGGTCCTAGAACCCGTGTCCTGGGGGCCCTGGTAGTGGGAACCCTTGGCCTTCTCCGCATGTCAGGGCTGTGGGGTCTGGCCCAGTGGATGCCTTCTTGGTAAGGACCTCAGGGTTACTCATGGACACAGTGTTACAGGGAAGAGTCCCCCTCCCTAGCCCTTAGGCCAACCAGAATACTGGCCTAGGCATTATTCACTGCACTACCTTGGAATTCAAGACCTTCCTGATGTAGCCACAAACGACCTCTCCTACTTAAACAGAGTGCCTGGCCTAGTTTAGCCTTCACTGGAAACCCTTTACCTTTCTGAACACTTCCTTGGTGCTCTGGTGGGGTGTTGGTTGGCAGACTGCCCACACCCCACACACACACGGAGGGCAAGGAGAGACCAAAGAAAGAGGCAGACCACTCCAGGTTGGTAGGTGGCAGGTTTTAACGAGCAAGGGAACTTACTTGTGAGGCTTGTCTTGAGTGAGCACAAGAGAAGTAGATCTCTGTACCCACCCACCAAATCTTAAAAGTGTATATAGAAATCTTAACTAGATTCAGTCACATACTCAGTCCAGATGGTTTCAACAACACCTTACTCTCTCAAAGCTATGTCCTTGGAACATTTCCCACTGTGGGGGAAACAGGGAGAAGAGACATTCCAAGGATAGAGGAGGGCGTGAGGAGCCTCAGTCTGCCCGGGTCCAGTTCACAGGTCAACTGGTGGTCACATCCTCAGTATGACCTCCTCCAACATGGGACAATGCCTACAGACAAAGTTTTTCCTTTTACTCTAGGGACAGAGTTAGTTTGGCTTCGTGTGAATAACAACAACAACAACAACAACAAAAAGCAACTCATTATTAAATGATGCATTTCTGAGTTCTCAAATCTTCCCGGATCAGAACTAGAACCACAGAGCAACACCAGTTTGGGGTCAGTGCCGGCATTTCATACTGTAACTACATTATCTACATCCGGCTTTATGACAACATGGTAGAGGTTGTTAAGGCTTGTACTTACTGCAGTATTCTCACTGTATAGAAGAGAAGACTGAAGTTCAGAAAAGTTCTCTGACTTGCTCGTGGTCACACAGCTAAGGAGTGGGAGAGCAAGGATTTGAACACCAAGTTTCTGTTCCTACATCACCAGCACTTACCACACTGACAGACAGTTGTCTGCAATTCTGTGTTTTGCTGTTGTTTCATAGCAAGGTAGTAACAAAGTGACAATTTGAATCTAAACCTTCTGATTCCTCTTTCTTCAATCTCTCAAGAGTTAAAATAACATTTAAGAAAAGGTTTAAATTATTTTTCTAACTAACCTTCCTGGGATGGAATTTAAGATGGACTCATTGGATTCTGAAATTTTCGTACAGCAAAAAACAACATAATTTTGAAGTTCTAGCATTTCAAAAAGGTTGGTTTTCAGTGGTCACATACATTCCCTTACACCCAGAAATACTTCTCAACAGGATCCTATGGTATCTTTCTCAAAAGGACGGATCAACTCATGGATTATTTTTTTCACCAAATTGAATCAGTTGTTGACTTGGCATTACTAAATGCCAGTTAAAATGCCTACATGTATAATTGCTACATCTGTAATCCACCCCAGATAAAAGTTCTCAAATGTCAGCAGTCACCCACATGCTATTCAAAACCCCAGATCCACACTGGTCCCACACTTTCGTGACTGCCTCGCTCACTCCACGTGTAAACACTCGTTGTTTCCTAAATGTCCTTGTTATGCCAGCCAAAAATAAGTCTCCACTCACAGCAACCCACTCACATAAAGTTTTCCCTTCAATTTTGCTTCCAAATGTCCAAAAGGGATATCACAGAATTTGGGCCCCAGCAACTGGTTTTTTAAAGCCTTTCTTTTTCTGCTTCCAGATAATTGGTTAAGGAAGAAATATAAGCATTGCCCTAACTACAAACCTATGCAAGATTACTTAGTATATCTCAAGTAAAATTTGTTCTGTGGAGAAAGAGTATGCCTGGGGACTGTGGAACTTGATTTTGGGGGAGGGAGGGTAGAAACTGATGGAAGATTTGCAACATGGGGTCAATTGCCATATCTTGCCGGTCACTCTGTGCTTTAATATACATTGAGGAGAGGCAGGGAAACCAGCATTCTCTCCATTAGTTCTTCCCTAGAAACACTCTACCATTTTACAAATGGGCCAGAAAGTGGCTTTGAACTGAAAAAGCTGGAGTTCTACAAAGACATATCCGAGCTATTCAATACCTCCCAACAAATTTCTGAGCCTTGGAATATCTATCTAATGAGACAAAGAAATAATATGGCACTGAAGATGCTGTTCATCTTGCTGGTAAAGAACCTTCCTTCTGATTTGCGGTGGAAAAGGAGAAACATTGAAATGATCTCTCTAGGTCCTTTTGTCTGCAGGAAAGTAGATTTAGAGGAGCCAGAAGAACTAGTTTTCCCTCTGCCTGCCAAACTCCCACCACACCACCAAGTCCACCACCCCTGATATCCAATGCTATAGCCACTGCTACCACCTACAACTGCTCCTATTCTTCCCTACCCTTTATCCTGCCTTTTCCCCTCCTTCCCTATATTCTTGAGCAAATTTAGCAATTAAACATCATCCAGCTATTCAAGTTCTCATTTTATGCTTTAAGAAGATTATTTATGGAATGGGAAAAAGTTCATAACAGACCATTCATGAAAATAGGTTTCAAAATTGTAGGTGATGCATGATCCCAGTTTTATGGTGGAAAATAAAGACTATCAAACATTAACAGTGATCTTCTTAGAGACCATTTAATCATAATTGATTTCAATAGACTTCTTTTTTGCTTCAACTAAATCCTTCTCAATTTTATTAGAGAAATGAGTCACTTAAAGAAGGATGCCACTTTACATGGTATGTCATGTCTCCTTAGGCTCCTCTTGGTTGAGACAGTTTGTCAGACAGACTTCCCTTGTTTTTTATGACAGTGACAGCTTCAAGGAGTACTGGTAAGGCATCTTATAAACTGTCACTCAGTTGGTATTTGTCTGATTTTTCCTCATGATTAGTCTGAAGCTATGGTTTTTATGAGGAAGATCACAGAGGTAAAGTGCCGTTTGCATCATACCATGTCAACGGTATATACTCAGTAAGACTTATCATTATTGATGTTAACCTTGATCACCTGGCTGGCTGAGGTACTACTCGTCAGGTTTCTTCACTGTAAAGTTACTCTTTTCCTCCCTGTCCACACTGCAAATACTCTTGGGAAAGAAGTCACTATGCACAGTCCACACTGAAGGAATTGGGAGGTGTGCTCCACCTTGCTGAGGGGAGAGTACGACCATAAATTATTTGGAGTTCTTCTGCATGGGAGAGTTCTCTCATTAACCTCTTCTCCCCATTTATTTTATTCTGTCACTTACGTATGCCAGTATGGACTTACGGATATTTACTTTATACTGTGGGTTGCCATCCAGTACTACTTTGTTTCTTTTCTTGCTCCAACTGTCTTAGCTTTGGCCCCTGGGAGCTCTTTCAGTACCGCTCTGACATACCCTCATCATTGCGGGGTTTTAGGGTGTTTTATTTTTGTGTACTTCCATACTTTCTGGCAGTACAAGATGCTCCAGGCTTATCTTGTATATTTCCTGCCTCAGCACTAAAATCAGCCATTTCTCTAAGGATTTCTGGTTCCTTTTACTGGAGAATGGTATTAGACACCAAGATCTGGGTCTAGGTGTACTCATTGCTAGTGGGGTATCATTGCTTCCAGGTCCTCTTAGCTGACATAGCAAGGATATATATGTGAATATATATGCATCTATCTGTCTGTCTATCTATCTGGATGAAACTATCTTTGTACTAAACCAAATATAAGTTCATACCAAAGTCTCTGAGTTGGATTGATTACTACGTGGATCATTCTAGCTTACTCTTCTGCCTTATTTGTAAACTCCCCCTCCAATAGTGAAGAACCAATAAAATCAGACTCTCTGGGCATAGGTCCAAGGCACTGACATAGTTTAATGCTCCCCACCTCCTCCCTCCTCCACCCCTCCAGTGATTCTAACACGCTGCTAGGGTTGAGAACCACTGCTCTGGTCAGATTACATTAGTCTTCACTCCTGAATCCCCAGTGCCTAGTGTCTGGTTCACAAAAAATACTTGCCATTTACCTGAAGCTGAGACTGAGGTTTGAAGGGATGTGGACATGCTGTAGGTGTGGGAAGGAAGGAAGGGGTGAATCTGAGGGATAAGGCAGGAGATGCTGCCTGAAAGATAAGGGACAATTAGAAAAGTTGGAGGGTAGAACAGAGTGGATGCAACTATCCTCACACACATGGATGAAATACATGTCAAGGCCTCTGCTCTACATTTTCTCGTCTACACAGAGGCAAGAGGAGAGGAAGCAGGCCAAACTTCCAGCAAGTATGCTTAGCTGTAAGGAATAATGTCTTCCCTGTAAAGATGTAAAAATAGAGAGCAGTCTGTGAAACACCAGCCCCTGTGGATCTATTAAAAACTCCTGTAGACACTGCTACTGAATTAGGTCAGCTGAGAAAAGCAGTCTGGAAAAGGAGTTAGAACTCTTAAGAAAAAGTCTTCCAGCCTTTCTTTTGCCAGGAAACAATCAATTCCTTACTGAATCAAGACCCCCACCCCCTGCCAGCAGTGCAGTCACTCACTGTGTGTTGCATCTGTAGGTAAGATGGGCAGGTTACACCAAATCCCCCGTCGAGTTTCCCCACTTTCTCCCCCACTCATCCGACACATGCCAGAGAGTCCCACAGTCTCATCCTATTCTCCCGTGAGAACTCAGAGCATTGCCTGGTGTGGGGACAGGCCCACTCCAACACCTGGATGCTGCCTACCTTGTCTGCAGCTCCTTGCATCACTCCCCACAGCCCCATATCTGCCCTCATTCCACACTGACCTCCTCCCTTCAAATATCTCATGCTCTTGCACACCATGAGGCCCTAGCACAGCTCTTTCTTGCCCCACCTTCATTTAATTAGCTTCTTTCAATCTCAGCTCAAGCATCACTTCAGGGAAACCCTTCCTGGTTGCAAAACCTAAGTCAGAGGCTCCTAGTTTGATGCTCTCACAGGTGTTCTTACCCTGCAGAGCAATAATCTCATCATATAGATATAAGTTGCCAGCTTTAGTCTTTGGTTAGTGTCTGTCTCCTCTTCCAGACATTGTAAGGGCATTGTCCCAGCGATTTGTTGCTGTATAATGAGCCACCCCAAAATCTGGTGACTCAAAACAACAGCGATAACTTGGGTAGGAGCTGATGGGGACAGCTCACCCCTGTTCCACGTGGAGTCAGCTCTACTGGTGCTGGAGGATACACTTCTGAGCTGGCTCACTCACACGGCTGGCAGGTGGCGCTGGCTATCATTTTGTCTGCACCGGGCCTCTCCATGGTGGCATGGTGACTGGGTTTCAAGAGGAAACATCTCAAGAGATAAGGAGGGAAGGCTGCAAATTTCTTAAGGTCTGAGACTAGAAACTGGTGCAGCATCATTTCTGCCGTAGGCTACTTGTCAACAGTCACAGAGCCCAGATCAAGGAGAGGAGACACAAATTGCCCCTCTCCCTCAGTGGAAGGCATGTCAAAGAATTCGGGGGCCATATGGTAAAAATTCCACAAGCATGATTTTTGTCTAAGTTTCTTTCCCTTTGTTCCCTGAGCATCTAGCTCAAAGCCTGGCACAGAAAAGGCCTCAAATTGAAATGAGGAAATTCATTCTTTGTACTCTTTGTTTGTGGGCCAGGGAGCCTGTACTTGGCCACAGTATTTCTGAGCTGATTCCTAGCTCTATGATTGTCTGACCTTTGCCTACAAGCCAACCTGTGGCACCAAACCGATACCTCAGTACCTCACACAGGAGGAAGCCAATTCATTCAAGCCCACTCCTCAGTTCCCGACTCACTTTCTTAGAGTTGTGAGGGAAGATGGCAAACAAGTCATTCTCACAATTAGCAAAAATGTCAATTACAGACACTTGCCTGAAAACACAGTGGGCTTTAAATTAGTTACACATGACTAAGGCATAATACCCACCTACAGCTGACATTCACCACCACCCACAGCAGAGCTCACAGCTGCTGATCTGAAACCACTGGGGAAATCAGCTGTGCAAAGAGCTTGCTTGGGAGCAATCTACCCAGTTATAAATACTGCATTTAGCCCCATTAGTCATTCATTCATTCGTTCCAACCCAGCTTCCCCTTCCACTCACCGGCCTGATTAGAAACAGAAAACCCTTACTGAACACTTACTAAGTGTCAGGCACTTTATGTGTGTTCATTTGTCGAAGCCTCACAAAAACCCATGAGACCATTTCTGTTGCTATGATCCCCCTTGTGGAGGACAGGCAGTAAGATGGCTGCCATATTTATACATTGGTGTGATCCCTTCCCCTCACGGATGGGTGGGACCTTTGACTGGCTTCTAGCCAACGTTACATGGCAAAGGGGATGGGATGTGCTGATCACGCTGCAGTGCAATCTTGTTGGGAGTCTCTCGGTCTCTTTTTTTCTACTTTGAAGAAAGTGGTTTTGAAGAAAAGTAAATGCCACAAGTCCCACAGCCATGGGAAATGAGTTCCACCAACAGCCTGAGGGAGCCTGGGAGTGAACTCGCCCCCTGGAGCCTCCAGGTGAGAACCCAGCTGGGGCCGACATCTTGACTGCAGCCTGGCAGAAGATCCAGCTAAGCTGTGCCTGGACTCTCGAATCAGAGAAACTATGAGATGACAAATGTGTGTAGTTTGAAGCCACTAAGTTTGTGATACCCTGTTTTACATCAGTAGATGATGAACACACCCACTTTACAGGTGAGGACAGTGGGGCTATTAAACATGTTGTGCAGGGCCTCCCCAGGCTTTAAGTTATTCTTTCCATTGGATTCTAAAACAGTAACAAAACCTACCTTTTGGGGGCACTTACGACATGCCAGGCATTGTGCCAGGTGCTTCACATGTGTCATTTCCTTTAATTCTCAAAAAAAGCCCGTGCAATAGGAACCACTATCATCTTATTTTATAGCTAAGTAAACGGAGGTCACAAAGGTTAATTTGCCCCAATTCACAGATACTTAGTGTTGAAACCAGGGTATGAACCCAGCCACCTTGAATGCAGAGCTCACATTTACTCTTAAATCTGTACTATATTGCTTCTTGGAACTATGCAACATAACTGCAGGTGTGTTCTGATAAAGTGGGAAGGCGCCAGCCTCTGACCTAGGCTGGGGTTCGCAGAGCTGAAACTGGGCAAAGAAACTAAACGTGAGGCTGGACAGTGTCTTTCAATGTGCAGAGCATAGAGCTAAGTCAGTACTCAGTGAAGAAGCCTCACGGAACAAAACAATCTGAAAAGAGTGCCATCATGAGGACTCTGGGAAGGGACTTCAAAGCCTGAGTGAAGGAAGAACTTGGTGATAGCATCTTCATCAGGGACATATCTGTGCACATGTGTGGTTGCTAGACCTGAGATAGACGGTACATTAGACTTCCTGTAAGTTCAACTGCCTCCCCCCAAAGCTGCAGGCTCAGCCTTATGGGGTAAGTCTAGAGCAATTCTGCAGATAAACTAGAAAGGCCCCAAGAAACTTGTCTCCCAGCCAGGAGAACCGTGTCAACCGTGGAGTTATGAAACAGACAGTGTAACATTGGAGCAAAGCACAGTATACTCAGACCTGGGAGGGTGTCCTTAGGCCAGCTCTAAGGTGGAACCTGCCATCATCCTATGGCCTGGTCATTTCAAAGACACTGCAGCAAAGCTGAAGAGAGAAAGCCAAGTAAAAATGGGATCCAGGGGTTACATATCTCAATTTAGCTTGACCTAGATTCTGTTTTGACAGTGTAACAGGCTCTGTGCCCAAAGATGAACAAGACGTAGTCCCTGCCCTCAAGGAACTCATATGCAAGCAGAAGAACTCATAGAAATCAGCAAACAACCAGAACACTGGAAGGCTGATGTAAGCTATAGCAGAGGTCCACACCAAATGCAGTAGAAACACTAAAGCAGGAAAGATGGAGTCCCAACTGCAAAACTGAAGAAGGATTCATGGAAGGTGGCATTTGGCATGATTCTGGAAAAATGTCTAGGTCCCAAATAGGCAAAAGTAAGAACAGCTTGTTCCACAAAGAGGAAGTATTGTGTTCAAGAATATAGAGGTGAGAGATACAAAGTGTATATACAGAAGAGCAAGGAACAAATTTGACTAGCGTGTGAGGGTCAAGGAAAGCTATGTAACGGATCATAAAGGGAGAAAATATGAGATGAGCTCATCTGTGATTTTGAATGCAAATAAATAAATAAATAAAGGCATTGATCATTACTCTATGATTAATGGGAACAACGGGGAACTCTAAAAGATTTTGGAAAGGCAAATATTTAAATCTGCCTGACACTTAAAGAAATGTCATTTCTCCTTGTGTAAAAGAGTTCTGGATAAAGAAGGGCATTATTTCTTAGAGTATTCTAAGGAACACTGGCCACATGCAAGTTTCCATAAAATAAAGAGTCCTGTGGTAAAATAAATATCAGAAATGCGGGTATGCCTTTCTTGAAGATCTGAAATGCATGTTAGGATATTAGAAGCCCTGGGAAGTCCTGCAGGATGAAAAGCTACTTAACTCTGTATCACTCGGTGTTTTCCCAAGTATTTCATTACTGATTTTTCTCTTTGAACAAACACATCTAACACTTCTTACAACTATAAGATGTATTGTTGCCAAGGGTGCATGGTCTGTGATCTTCAGTTTTCATGCCAAAGAAGAGCTTTGCTAGGGAATGTCCAAGTCCTTATTACTTCCCACAGGAGAGTTGAGAGGCCGATTTCTCTTCTGTGTTTAATGAGTGAGGCTGGTTAGAAGGGATGAACTGAGGATGACTCTACAAGGTGGGCTGTCATCTCAGAAAATACTTTATTGAGTCTGTCTCCTCTGCTTCAAGGAACAGAAAACTTGCCGTATTCATTGTTGTCTCAGCTTTTCAAGGCCCCAGAAGGACTTGTGTCGAAACAAGTATGAGAGCATTCCACATTAATTACAAGTGTCCATTAGAAGGCCCAGGAGATGTTGTGCAGGCAAATAAATGGGGCCAGAAAAGATCTGTAAAAGCACCTACGATAAAACCAGACCTAAACTGCCAGAGGGTCTTCCTTGGAATCAGGGGCGTAATTCAGCCATAAAATGAGTCATAGCTGCTCCTTCTCTCTCCTTCCACATAAACATTCCGTGCCTTGTGGAAGGATTCTTTACCATCTATTCTGGGCAACAGACCCAAAGATACCGCACAGAAAAGGAGCATAATTTGTCTATAAAAATGTTGTAATAAGTGATTTTATATAACTGAAATGCCAGTTCCTTTACTACATCCTCCCACTCATTTTACAACCAGTTAATATTTTTCTGAACTGTTGTGTTGTATTCCACTCAGCCGCCTCTGCAATCTTTTTTGTCTATTTTTCTGCCAGAGCCGCAAGAATAAAGCTGTCAGATGGTCTGCAAAGGCATTTGTCTTGTCTGGCAAATTGTCTAGAGGCAACCATAACCTCCTACCTGCTCCACTATATAATAGAAGTAGCCTGTCTTAACAAAACAGAATTTAAATATTCTTTCAATGTGTGTTATCTACAGGCATCTAGGATGAAATGAGCGAAAATATATTTCCCTGACATTTTTTGACCTTGTTTCAGTGGGAATGGGGTAGGTGTTCCTATTAAGCAGGCCCTCGTATTGACATGCTTACAGAGATGTTACATGGCTCTCCAGCAGGAATACTGCAAGGTGTCTGACCTGTAATAATAAATGTGACTGCTACAAGAGGAAGGATACAGCACGAAAGTGCCCCACAAGAAGAAGATTAAGAACTGTACTGAGCTAATGGTATACAGTGGTTGGGCTTTGAATGTGATGAGGATTTATGGTTTCAATTAGGGCTGGAGAGCAATTTTAGAAAGTTATTAGCAGGCGACTGGCATTCTCAAAGATGGCTCATTTGTGTATTGCTCAAGATTAGCTGGGTCTTTTAGTTGTTTACAAACACACATGGTGGCTTGCACTGAATGTGCGGAAGTGACTGCAATATTGCATATTCAGAGCTCTTTAGCAGAGCTGAAGGCTGCTGCTTTGGTTTCTGAGTGCTCCTGTGTGGGCCAAGCAAAACTCAATTTTGCAGCAGTTTCTTCATTGAAAAGAAAAGTTGAGTTTCCCCACCTGTCCTAAACTCTGATACACTATTTCAAATGAACAGCTTCCCCATTCAGCATACTCCCTCATATTTAAAATTCTTAAATGCCTGAAATACTCCATGTTTGTGCTGCCTCGAATACAAACAAATTAATTTTTAAATTCTCCCCGCTGGAATGTTTTGCACTGAAACCCATAAATCTTTGTGTCAAAGTGCTCATGTTTTTCTCTTTTAAAGCCTTGGGGCGTTATTCATAAGGTACAAAAATCTCTCAAATAAATTAGAATACTGGTTGAGGCATCTGCAAACACAACAAAAAGGACTCAATCCCAGATTATGGAAAGCTGTGCATGCCCTTGAAAGCTGTACATCATCTTGAACCAGCAGACCTTGACCTTAGCATCCCATGGAGACCTGAAACAGTTTACCTAGCCTGTTCATACAGGAAATACAAGGTAACCCTTCCCACACGTGGTCCCATTAGGATTTCTCATGAACAAGTCCTTGGTCTAGGGAACATGTTCTCACTGCAGATAGTCTCTGCTTTTCATAAGCCTGTTCTATATGGTCATTGAAGGTATGGTTCTTTGATCCCAATTTTCAAGTGGGTAAGAAATACCCATTTCCTATTTTCCCTACTTACCTATATCCTAACTATTTGAAAAACAAATATTTTAAATTAAAAATATATTTTCCTAAGTCAGATTAAGGTACTCAAACCTCTATTCCTCCAACTGAGGGAAACTAGTGTGTGTGACTTGAGTTCTGGGAGATTTATCTGATAGAAAACAGGGGCAGGGTCTGCTGACATCGACCCGCTCTATTCCAGTTGTTGATCCATGAAGTTGACCATCCTTCTACTTCTTTGTAAAGAGACACACTGCTATGCACCCATTCCTTTCTGAGGTCCGTCTCCTTGTTCCTTGACCCTCATAAATGAAGTCAATGAATTCAGGTATTTACACAACATAATAGGAGCAGAGATTCCAAGAAGATTTTGTTTTTAATTCTGCCAAAATCCAAAGGCAAAGAGAGACCAAAGCTCTCTGCTTGGAATTGAGGAGAGATAAGAGATCTTGGAAATGCAAATATCTCTAAAAACTTATCCTGCCTTCAGGATAAGAAGTCAAGAGTTCCATTCTTTACCTTTCCTTTCTAGGAAACGAGCATCCTCCTCTCAACTTTGATTATCCTGAGCCTTGGCTGGAGGAAGCAGGAATGTTCTCTGAGAAGGTGGGATTAGATTCTGGGCCACAGGGAGATGAGGACATGGTTTTGATGGTGGGTGTGAGCAGACAACCATGATGTTAATTCCAGCTGTAAGAGATTATGGCATGTACAATGGTCAATCGGAAAGGACACCCAGAAAATTAGTGCTGGTTATAGAAATGATATGACTGTACTGGTAAACACTGGCTGAATATTAGCTCTGGAATTATATAAATATTGGGTGATTTTATTGAACACATTAGAAGAATGTTCTAGGACTGAGCCAGGAAAGGTACTAAAAACATACTCCCCCACCTAAGTCAGAGATATATAACAACATAAAACAATATAAAAATATTATGAATAATATAAAAATATTATGAACTGTACATGGGTTTGCATGAATATTTTATGTATATCCATTCATGTATACATGTATTCATACAAACACATATACATATATGTATACATACGTGTATACACACATGTATATATCCACATGAAGGTAAATAACAAATAATGGCTTGACATTGATAATTCAAGTCCACACTTCAGAGATTTGTCAACCAAGGGAAGAGGGAGATGGGGTTTTGATCTACCAACTCCCATCAGAAACTGGTGGAAAGCTGCTCTGGGAACATGAACTCTCTGGCACTTGAAGCCTATCCTATAAACACGCCAACTGAGTGGACTGGCTGCAATGGCCAGAAAAAGCCCTGAGGGAGAAAGACATAGTGGCTTGCAGCCAGAAGCCACTGGGTCTATGAACAAGGAAATGGTGAGAGCTTCAGGGCTATGAGCAAGCCAACACTGTTTGTTTTAGGAGCCAACTACTCCAGGCTGACATCTGCTCAGCTTCAAGTCCAATGGATGAAAGATGACCCTCCCTTTCTAATCATTTTAATCATTCTGATAAAAGTTCTTGAATATACATCTTAAAGCCTCTTGTAGGTTCGAATGCAATGCTGTGGTTCGTCAAGCCTGGGTCATGTGACAGCAGCCAAAAATATGAAGAAATAAGAGATCAGCCAAGATGGCAGAGTAGAAAGACCCTGGGCTCACCTCCTCTCATGGGCTCACCTCCTCTCATGGGCTCACCAAAATCACAACCATTTACAGAACGACCATCGATGAAAAAGACAAGATCCTACCAGAAAAGACCTTCTACAACAAAAGACATAAAAAGGAACCACAACAAGATGGGTAGGAGAGGCTGACTCATGATAAAGTCAAGTCCCATACCCCCAGGTGGATGACCCACAAACTAGAGAATAATTAAGTTGCAGAGTTCTCCCAAAGGAGTAAGAGATCAGAGGTCCAAGTCAGGCTCCCCAGCCTGGGGGTCCTGCACCGAGAAGATAAGCCCCCAGAATATTTGGTTTTGAGGCCAATGGGGTTTACTTTTGGGGGTCCCAGAGGGCTGGGGGAAAAAGAGACTCCACTCCTAAATGCCACACACAAAATCTCACATACCCTGGGACCCAGGGCAGAAGCAGTAATTTGATAAGAACCTGGGTCAAACCTACCTGCTGATCTTGGAGAGTCTCCTGGAGAGGCAGGAGTCAACTTCAGCTCACCCTGGGGACACAGACTCTGGCGGCAGCCATTCTTGGGAGCTCCTGCTACCACATGGACACTGGTGCTGGCAAGTGCCATTGTGTAATCCTCCATCTAGCTTATTGGCTCTAGGCCCTAGCCCTGCCCTGGCCCAACAGCCTGTAGGCACCAGTGCTGGGATGTGTCAGGCCAAGGAACCAAGTGGGTGGGGACACAGCCCTTCCCATTAGCAGACAGGCTGCCTTAAGACCTCCTGAGCCCACAGCCACCTCTAGACATGGCTCTGACTACCAGAGGGCCCAGGACACAGCTCCACCCACCAGTGCATAGACACAAGCCCCAGAACACCTTGGGCCCCAACACTGCTCTCCAGAAAGACTACTCGAGCCACTAGACGAACTTCATCTACTAGGGGGCAGAAACCAGATGCAAGAAAACCACAATCCCATAGCTTGCAGATCCAGCCTGCCCAGCAGCAGGCCAGAATCTGCTCTGAGACCAGCTGGGTTCTGACCCTGCCCACAAGCAGGCCAATACAGCCTTCAAGACACCCTGGACCATGTTCCAAACAAAGGAACAAGATAAAACCCCAGAATAAGAACTAAATGAAGTGGAGACAGGCAATTTACCTGAGAAAGAGTTCAGGGTAGTGACAGTAAAGATGATGAAAGAACTTAGGAGAAGTATGGATACACAGAGCAAGAAGATAGAATTTTTTAACAAAGAGTTAGAAAATATAAAGAACAACCAAATGGAGATGAAGAATACAATAACTGAAATGCAAAATACTCTAGAAGGAATCAACAGACTACATGATACGGAGGAACGGATCAGCATGCTGGATGACAGAGTAGTGGAAATCACTGATATTGAACAGAAAAAGAAATGAGGACAGTTTAAGAGACCTCTGGGACAACATCAAGTGCACTAATATTCACATTATAGGGGTCCTGGAAGGAGAATAGAGAGAGAAAGAGGCTGAGAACATACTTGAAGACACAATAGCTGAAAAATTCCCTAACTTGGGAAAGGAAACACACATCCAAGTCTAGAAAGCGCAGAGAGTCCCATACAGGATTAATCTAAAAAGGAACACACCAAGACACACAGTAATGAACATGACAAAAAATTAAAGATAGAGAATATTAGAAGCATCAAGGGAAATGCAACCAATGATATACAAGGGAACTCCCATAAGGCTATCAGGTGACTTTTCACTGAAACTCTGTGGGTCAGAAGGGAGTGGCACAATATATTTTAGGTGATGAAAGGGAAAAGCCTACAACCAAGAATACTGTACCCAGCAAAGTTCTCCTTCAGACTTGATGGAGTGACCACAAGGTTTACACAAGAAAAAGTTAAGAGTTCAGCACCACCAAAAAAGCTTTCCAAGAAATGTTAAAGGAACTTCTCTAAGCAAAAAAGAAAAGGCCAAAACTAGAAACATGAAAATTATAAAAGGAAAAAGCTCATTGGTAAATGCACACATACAGTAAAGGTAGGAAATCATCTCATGCACAAAGCTAGTAGGAAGGTTAGAAGACAAAGGTAGTAAAGTCAATTATATCCACAGTAAGCAGTTAAGGGATACACAAAACAATTAGATATAAAATACGATACCAAAGGCAGTAATTGTGAGGGGAGGAGAGTACAAATGCAGGATTGTTAAAATGCATCTGAAATTAAGAGATCAGCAACTTACAACAATCATGAATATATATAGATTGCTATATAAAAACCTCATGGTAACCAAAACCAAAAAGCTACACTAGATACACACACAACAAAGAAAAAGGAATCCAAACATAACACTAAAGACAGTCATCAAATAGTAAGAGAAAAGAACAAAAG
Organism: Balaenoptera physalus; assembly: GCF_965194825.1. Classification (NCBI taxonomy): domain Eukaryota; kingdom Metazoa; phylum Chordata; class Mammalia; order Artiodactyla; family Balaenopteridae; genus Balaenoptera; species Balaenoptera physalus. The sequence continues at coordinate 87,994,225 of NC_138896.1, forward strand.
AAGAAGAAAGGACAAAGAAGACCTACAAAAATAACCCCAAAACAATGAACAAAATGGCGATTAGAACATATATATCAATAATTACTTTAAATGTAAATGGACTAAATGCTCCAAACAAAAGACACACTGTGGCTGAACAGATACAAAAACAAGACCCGTATATATGCTTCCTACAAGAGACTCACTTCAGCTCTAAAGACACACACAGACTGAAAGTGAGGGAATGAAAAAGGGTATTCCACTCAAATGGAAATCAAAAGAAAGCCGAGGTAGCAATACTTATATCAGACAAAATAGACTTTAAAATAAAGACTTTTGTAAGAGACAGAGAAGGGCACTACATAATGATCAAGGGATCAATCTAAGAAGATAAAACAATTGTAAATACATATGCACCCAACAAAGGAACATTTAAATATATAAAGCAAATATTGACAGACATAGAGGGAGAAATTGACGGTTACACAGTAATAGCAGGGGACTTTAACACTCCATTTACATCAATGGGCAGACCATCCAGATAGAGAATCAATAAGGAAACACTGGCCTTAAATGAAATACTAGGCAAGGTAGACTTAATTGATACATATAGAGCTTCCCATCCAAAAGGAGCAGAACACACATTCTTTTCAAGTACACATGGAACATTCCCCAGGATAGATCACATGCTAGGTGACAAAACAAGTCTCAGAAAATTTAAGAAAACTGAAATCACATCAAACAATTTTTCCAACCACAATGCTATGAGACTAGAAATCAACTACAAGAAAAAAACTGCAAAAAATATAAACATGTGGAGGCTAAACAACATGCAAATAAACAACCAGTGGATCACTGAAGAAATCAAAGAGGAAATTAAAAAATTCCTGGAGACAAATGAAAACACAATGATCCAAAATCTATGGTATGCAGCAAAAGCAGTTCTAAGAGGAACGTTTATAGCAATACGAGCCTACCTCAGGAAATAAGAAAAAATGCAAACAAACTAATCCTACACCTAAAGGAACCTGAAAATGAAGAACAAATAAAATCCAAAATTAGTAGGAGAGATATCATAAAGATCAAAGCAGAAATCAATGAAATACAGTAAATAAATAATAGAAACATCAGTGAAACTAAGAGCTTGTTCTTTGAAAAGATAAACAAAATTGATAAACATTTAGCCAGACTCATCAAGAAAAAAAGAGAGAGCCCAAATCAAAATCAAAATGAAAAAAGAGACATTATAACCAACACCACAGAAATACAAAAGATCATAAGAGACTACTACAGATAACTACTTGCCAATAAAATGAAAAACTTAGAAGAAATGGACAAATTACCAGAAATGTACAATCTCCCAAAACTGAACCAGGAAGAAATAGAAAATATGAACGAGCCAATTACCAGTAATGAAATTGAATCAGTAGTTTAAAAACTCCCAACAAACAAAAGTCCAGGACCAGATGGCTTCACAAATGGATTCTACCAAACATTTAGAGAAGAGTTAACACCTATCTTTCTTAAACTATTCCACAAAACTGCAGAGGAAGGAATGCTTTCAAACTCATTCGATGAGGCAAGCATCACCCTGATACCAAAACCAAAGACAGATATCACAAAAAAAGAAAATTACAGGCCAATATCACCAACGAACATAGATGTAAAAATCCTAAACAAAATATTAGCAAACCAAATCCAACAATACATTAAAAGGATCATACACCATGATCAAGTGAGATTTATCCCAGGGATGCAAGGATTTTTCAGTATCCACAAATCAATCAATATGATACACCATATCAACAAATTTAAGGATAAAAATATATGATCATCTCAGATGCAAAAAAAACCCTTTTGACAAAATTCAACATCCATTTATGATAAAAAACTTTCCAGAAAGTGGGCATAGGGGGAACATACCTCAATATAATAAAGGCCATATATGACAAAACCACAGCTAACATCATACTCAATGGTGAAAAACTGAAAGCATTTCCTCTAAGATCAGGAACAAGACACAGATGTCCACTCTTGCCACTTTTATTCAATATAGTATTGAAAGTCTTAGCAACAGTAATCAGAGAAGAAAAACAAATAAAAGGAATCCAAATTGGAAGGAAAAAGTAAACCTGTCACTCTTCGCAGATGACAGGATACTATAGAAATTCTAAAAAGACTACCAGAAACCTACTAGAGCTCATCAATAAATTTGGTAAAGTTGCAGGATAAAAAATAAATATACAGAAGTCTGTTGCATTTCTATATACTAAAAATGAAATATCAGAAAGAGAAATTAAGGAAGCAATCTCATTTACCATTGCATCAAAAAGAATAAAATACCTAGGAATAAACATACCTAATGAGGTAAAAGACCTGTACTTGGAAAACTATAAGACACTGATGAAAGAAATTGAGGATGACACAAACATATGGAAAGATATACCATGTTTTTGGATTGGAAGAATGAATATTGTTAAAATGACCATATTACCCAAGGCAATCTACAGATTCAATGCAATCCCTATCAAATTACCGAAGGCAGAGAACTAGAACAAATAATTTTAAAATTTGTATGGAAACACCAAAGATCCCAAATACCCAAAACAATCTTGAGCAACAAGAACAGAGCTGGAGGAATCACAGTTACTGACTTCAGACTATACTACAAAGCTACAGTATGGTACAGGCACAAAAACAGAAACTTAGATCAATGGAACAGAATTGAGAGCCCAGAAATAAACCCATGCACTTATTTTCAATTAATCTATGAGAAAGGAGGCAAGAATATATGATGGAGAAAAGACAGTCTCTTCAATAAGTGGTGCTGGGAAACCTGGACAGCTATACGTAAAAGAATGAAGTTAGAACATTCTTTAACACCATATACAAAAATAAACTTAAAATGGATTAAAGACCTAAATGTAAGACCGGAAACTGTAAAACTCTTAGAGGAAAATATAGGCAGAACACTCTTTGACATAAATCACAGCAATAATTTTTTTTAAACATCTTTATTGGAGTATCTGCTGTATAACGAAGTGGATCAGCTGTACATATATATACATCCCCACAGCAATAAGTTTTTGATCTGTCTCCTAAAGCAAAGGAAATAAAAGCAAAACCAAACAAATGGGGCCTAATTAGACTTAAAAACTTTGCACAGCAAAGGAAACCATCCACAAAATGAAAAGACAATCTACTGAATGGGAGAAAATATTTACATATGATATAACTGACAAGGGGTTAATACCCAAAATATATAAACAGCTCATACAACTCAACATCAAAAACAAACAAACAAACAAACAACCTGATTAAAAAACGGGCAGAAAACCTGAATAGATATTTTTCCAAAGAGGAAATGCAGATGGCCATGGGCACATGAAAAGATGCTCAACATTACCAATCATCAGAAAAATGTAAATTAAAACCACAATGAGATATCACCTCACTCCTGTCAGAATAGCTATCATCAAAAAGACCACAAATAACAAATGTTGGCGAGGATATGGAGAAAAGGGAACCCTCATATGCTGTTGGTGGGAATGTAAATTGGTGCAGCCATGGTGGAAAACTGAATGGAGATTTCTCTAAAAACTGAAAAACTAAAAATAGAACTACCATATGACTCAGCAATTCCACTCCTGGGTATGTATACAAAAAAACCAAAAATGCTAATTCAAAAAGATACATACACCCCAATGTTCATAGCAGCATTACTTATAATTGCCAAGATATGGACGCAACCTAAGTGTCTATCAACAGATGAATGGATAAAGAAGAGGTGGTATATATATGCAATGGAAAAAAAATGGAATAAAAAGCCATAAAAAAGAATGAAATTTTGCCATTTGCAACAACTTGGATGGACTTGCAGGGTGTTATCCTAAGGGGAATAAGTCAGACAGAGAAAGACAAATACTGTATGATATCACTTATATGTGGAATCTAAAAAATACAACAAACTAGTGAATATAACAAAACAGAAACAGACTCACAGATATAGAGAACAAACTAGGGGTTACCAGTGGGGAGGGGGGGAAGGGGCAACATAGGGGTAGGGGATTAAGAGATGCAAATTATTATGTATAAAATAAATAAGCTACAAGGATATACTGCACAACACAGGGAATATAGACAATATTTTAGAATAACTATAAATGGAGTATAACCTTTAAAAATCACGAATCACTATGTTGTCCACCTGTAACTTATACAACATTGTACACCAACTATACTTCAATTTTAAAAATAGAAAAAAAAATAAGAAAAGTCGGGAAGAGTGAGTCCTCTTAGAATCTCAGGTGTTGGCATATCAGAGTGGATATAAGGCAGAAAAAAATAAACGCAAAAAAGTGACTCAATGATGTCATAAATATTGAAATACAAGTACATTTTTCTCATTGCCATTCAGCCATGAGTGTGAAGTCACTTGGAACACACGACTGTCTGAATCTCTAAAATGCTAATGGCGAGGGTCATAATTTTACCTAACTTTCTACCAGACATAATTTCTTTTCCGCCCTGGGTTTTGACTGTACTGGTTGAGAGACCTTGGACAAAAGAAATTTAGGTACGAGGGAGTCAAGAAATAAACCACAGAGGCAAACACCAGCCTCGTTGTTCTTTCATACCACAAAAGGGGAGAGGAATTTTAGGAAATAATTGAGTTCGTCAGTGACTGTATTTAAGATTATCTACTCTATATTTGCAATATAAAGGCCAAAGCAATTACAGACGTGATTTCCCTAAAGAAACAAAAATAAGGAGAGAGACCTAGATTTGATGACTGTTAGCACTGAAAGACATCTTAATCAGCTTAATATATTATCAGTTCCATGTCTGATCAATCACAGAATGGGCTATTTCATTTAAAGTTCTTTGTGAGACTTGTATAATTATAAATTAAGAGAAATGCAAACTGTATGTTTGCATATTAAAGGAAAACTATATTTTTATCAAAGCAAGAATCTCCCTTCCCGATAGTTCTGATAAAAGCATTGATCCTCAGATGCTCTGATTAGGACAAATGTTTACTTCTGAACCAACCATAGTAGCCAGGGGCCAAGGGTTCTTTGCAAATGGAGACCTCTAATTTCCAGGACACTTCGGGAAACTTCAGTCAAGTCAGAAACACCAATATGAAATTGTACTCGTATTCCCAAGCTTGCTTTGGCATTTAATTGCCTGGTTTTGCTTATAAGTGGGGGTCGGGGTGGGTAAAAATGCTTTTTAACTTGAAAAAATTTGCATTTGTCCTCATTACATTTATCACTGATAAATGGTACTTCCTGATGGAGACAGCGTTACTAATCTGTGAGATTTTGTGTTGCTGTGTGATACATGTAGAGAGATACACCTCACATGTGGATTTCATATGAGTACACTGGATTCAAGGGCACTGTAATATTATGTGAGATGAGCATATAAGCTAAACAAAGCTGAGATCTACTTTGTGTACTCTGAATTTTAATATGCAGGGAACAGCAGGCTGTCTACCCATACAAATTGGCTTTAAAAACCAAGCAGTTAATCTCAAGGCAAATAATCTGTTATTTTAATAATTAATTCAAATTCTTTAAAACGATGGTTAGGAAGCCAGTTACCAAGAGCTTTAAAATACAGTTATTTTATTGGATTCAACTTTCAGTGAAAGTTTTATGTTTAAACATAGACAAGTGAGGATATAAATGTTTCAATAATAGGTTTAGGTTATTTTGGTAATGAAGTCAAAAGGCCGTTAACGATAAGTTTGCAGCAATTGGTAAAATAATCAAGGTCAAAAGAAGAATCAGAACGGTAGATGCAGAGGGCATTCAGGGAAAACGGAGAGAGAATAACATGGAAATGAAATGGTCAAGATACAACATTTATTTTCCTTGGTTTTGTATCAATTTCCTTTTATTTTTATTACGATAAGAGTGTCCTGAAGCATGTAAAAAGAATTTAACAAAACAAATTTCTCAGTGAAGATTTAGTGAGAGAACTCTTTTGTTAAAAAAAAAAAAAGTTTAAAATACAATAGGTAAAGAATACCAATACCAGAGGGAAGGAACTAGGTAGAAATTCACAAAGTCTAGGTTCTAGATTCAGTTCTGACATGCTATAGAAAACTTTGGACAAGTCTTAACCCCACTGTATCCCAGTTTCTTTTGAATATGAAAGTTATGAACTAGACAATCCCAAATATCCCACTGAGCCTTAAATTATGTGATCCTAAACAGCATTTTTTTAAAAAAAGTTAATGCATTGTAATTCCAACAGAAATCCTAAATCAGAGATCAGTAGCAATTGTGAATATTGAAATGTATTCATATGAGAAATAAAATCAAGTTGTAAACAATTAAACATTCTCTCAAGCTAGTTTCATATTCTCCTACAGGCTGCATAGTGCTACTTGAGTGATGTTACTGAATAGAAATTAAAAGGCAATAACAAACATTTTTAAGAATCATATTATTTCCTTTGATAAATGTAATGTGTGTTTGGAGGCAAGAAAATAACATTTCAACTCTACTTTCTTTCTTCCTATTTTCTTCTTCTAAAGTCTATTGATTTTCCTTTGCCTTTTTAGGGAATCTAAAAGAAACAAAATCATGTCTAATTCACATCCAGAATCTCCTTTTCATAGCACTCTTTGCCTATGTACTGGTTCTATCCCCGCAGGTTAGCAGATCAGGGAATAGTATTTATTTAACTCCAGGTGCTAAACTGGTTCAGACACAGAGTACTTTATTAAAGAACTTGTATTCTATAAAAAATAATCTCTGCTTTTCTTTTATATCACTGTCTTCACAGACATAAGGAAACCTGGGACTACATTCAGAATGCTTTACTCTGTACTGAGAAGAATGGCGTCACTAAAGATTGGAAAAGGGAAACTTAGGTTTCTGGCTTGTTCACATAAATGGTGATGCCAAATTCATTAGCTGGAGAATATTAGAAAAGGACCAGATGTTGGGGAAAAGATGACAATTTCAATATGTTTGTGTGCATTTAAGGGGCCTTGGAGAAGGCCAGAGAGATGTTCTTGGAGCACAGAACATATGAACCTAGAACTTAGTAAAGGGGTCTGGGCTGGAGCCATCAATGTGGAAGCCACTGGCATGTCCTTATGGTTAAATAAAGCAATGGGTCCATGGAAAATAGTCTCGGAGGAGAAAGCACCATGATACAGATCTCTCCCATGCCTCGCCTCATTTATACGCTGCAAAAATCTCATGGGTGGATATTATTAACCTCATTTTACAGATAAGGAAATTGAGAATCACAGGCAAGCAGATGAGAGCTTCTCCCATGGTGAAACATTTCTTTTTTGCTTCATCTTCTACTTTTTCTTAGATCAAAAGGATTAAATGTGGCTGTTCCCTCCCCAGCTTTCATCCTAATCAGAATAAGGACTGATGAAAACTGCAGTTGCTGATGGAAATCACTCAAGGAGAAGATTCTGCCTATGGTTTCTCAATGAAGACCTGTGTGATTTCTACTAAGAAGGATGGATGCTGTAAGATAATGATTAGATATCAAATTTAAAGGAAGAAAAGCTATAAGCTATCCTCCTTGATCAATCAGCCATACAGTGAGAGAAGTTTGATATTTGCATTATTATTTCTCATTCTTATTTGAGTCTTCCTACCTTAAGAGTTTAATTTTCTTGCAATCCCTTTTCTATTATTATATTTCCATTTTTATTAGGTATCTGTCACTGGACTTCTCTGTGGACAGAATTCCAATGCCTCATGTAGTTTTCAATGCCAGCTCAGACTTCGGAATTATTCAAACATCATGGGTTTTTTCCTTATTGACCTGTCCAGCTCTTTCCTTCCTGTCATGTCAGCCTTGACACTGGAAGGCTGGAAGCCGGTCATAGACACATACACAAGTATTTATCACTGAAAATGTAGGGCAGGATGTTGGAGCCCGCTGAGGTTGAGAAGCTATGCAAGTCAGATAACTGCATAGCAAATACTGTTATAACTTGAATTTTGTGCTAACAGACGTTTCCCAGACCCAGACAGTCCCCATGGAAACAGGGCTTTGCTCTTGCAGTTACATCAGAATTCTCTTCAGTAAATAATCAGTGATAGCACATACTTTCTTTCCTCATTGTCCTTGTGACAATGGTGAATCCTCAACTGGAAAGAGAAAACAAAAGGAGAGGGATACCATTGCTCCTGAATGACAGGCTGCAATGCCTTCCAGAGGACCCCAACAACAAGAAAGAGGGGCAGCAATGGGAGTTTAAGCCTGAAGGGTTTTTTAAAAACCACACAACAATGGATAAGCACATTTCCCTCCAGGATGGTTGGCAACTCGCTGATGATTATTGCCGTGGATGAATATTTACTGTGTCCCAATATCAAGGCTCTATACTAGACCCTGACCAGAGGCAAGTCTAAATTCTATAGGGCCTGGAGCTTATACAATAGGGAGAGGAAGTAGGGGTGGGCGGGGGGGGAGGTGTCTTTGAGACAATAATGTAAAATCTTGAATACAGAATAAGGTACAGGGCATTGGAAGGGCCCCAAGCAAAATGAGGGGCCCTGAAGTTTAAACTTCCCTGGTTTCTTGGTAAATCCATCTCTGATCCTAGAAGTAGAGTGATAGATAAGAATAAGCACAATAACAACAACAGCAGAAGTAGCAGCTACTCTACACTGAGCTGCCAACACTGTACTGAGCACTTCACATGCATTATCTCATTCAATCTCACCACAACTGCAAGAATTAGATACCAAATTTTGCAGATAAAGAAATGGAGGCTCAATAACTTGCCAGTGGACAGAGTGGTAAAACTGAACTCAAAATCAAAGGTTCTGACTCTAAGTTCTTAATCAGCAAAGTATAAGGTTCTTAAGAAGTCTTAGTAGTTTTATGGCAACATTAAGGGAGGTACCTGAGACAGTAACGGAAAGTTCAGAAACAGTTTTTTTCTGGAGGAGTCAACACATAAAGAAGCATGTCTCAACCCTTGGCAGGATGGACATTTTGGGCTAGACAATTCTTTGTTGTAGGGGGCTGTTCTGTGAATTACAGGTTGTTTAGCAACATCCCTGGCCTCTACCCACTAGATGCAGTAGCACCCTCTTCTCAGCTGGGATGACCATAAATGTCTCCAGATATTCCCTAAGTCCCCTGGCTGGGAATGGGGGAGATCACTGAACTGAGAACCCATGACTTAAAGATTGAATAAGAGGTAGGGAGGTGAGGAAGTGGGAGGAGGGGTACTCCTGAAAGAAGTCATAGCAGGAACAAAGGCAGAACAGTGGGAAACAGGCAATTTCATGTTACTTGAGGCTAAAGGGGAGGTTGAGGATCAGTTGGTGGTGAAGTAGGAAGAGGTCAAATTACAGAGGTTATTAAATGTCATGCCAAGGGGTTAGAGTATTATTTCCTATCAGAGGGGAAGGGATGCAAAAAACTATCATAACATTTGGTAATGACATGATCAGGGGTACACTTTCAAATGTCACTCTGGTCTCTTAGTGGATAATATATCTGATAAGGACAAGTCTAGTTCAGTTAACTTTGCCTTTTTCTATTTTAGACATGTGTTATGCCCTCTAAGATGTCTAGAAATGACCAAAAAGCCCAGAGAAATTCGAGTCTGGATGGCTTACTGACAATTCACTTCCATCTTCAGAAGACAGAAATCTCAACACAACCCTACCAGGTAGTGGGCTGACAATGCCATCCTCCAATACAATGTGCTGGGAAAGCCTTTCCTGCTAAACAACATGTGCATCAGTTTCATTAAGGGAAACAGGTCATGGAACAGATGAAGGCAACCATGTAACATATATATGAAATACCCACTCTCTCTTCGGCTGTGCTTAAAATAAAGAAGGAAAAGTAAAGAATCACAGGGCTTCCCTGGTGGCGCAGTGGTTGAGAATCTGCCTGCCAATGCAGGGGACACGGGTTCGAACCCTGGTCTGGGAAGATCCCACATGCCGCGGAGCAACGAGTCCCGTGAGCCACAACTACTGAGCCTGTGCATCTGGAGCCTGTGCTCCGCAACAAGAGAGGCCGCGATAGTGAAGAGGCCCGCGCACCGCGATAAAGAGTGGCCCCCGCTTGCCGCAACTGGAGAAAGACCTCGCACAGAAACGAAAACCCAACACAGCCAAAAATTAAATAAATAAATAAATAAATAAATAAAAGATTACTATTAAAAAAAAAAAAAAAGAATCACAAAGTTGTGTCCATGAGCATAAACCACCTGGTTTACTTCCAGATTGAACCATTTGAATGATAAGAGCAGCATTTTCATAGTATGGCAGACATTGTTCACTGCCTGTTCAACATCTATTCTTCCCTTTGTCTTTACTAACAACACGCTGATTTTGTGCAGGCAACAATATTGTGTTCCCAGCTAAAGTCAACTTACTTCCTCAGACTCTAATGAAGCTAGAGGCGGCTGAGTGACCCAGGCAAGTAAGATGTATGCAGGTGTTGTTGAGCGGCATTTCCCCCCATTTCCAATTTAAATTGGAGTCTTTATCTCTTCTCATATTCCCTCTACTTGTGTGTTTCACTTCTTAACATCCTCAGAATATTTTCACACTTTAAAAAATAAATTACACCTCTCCTCTAAGATTGAGAAGATACTTACTATTTAGAAAAGGTTAAGAAATATTCTTTCCTGAGAAGTACTCTTACTGTCTGATAATTATTCCATGACAACTCATTTACTTTATCCTTCAATTTGAGGAATAGATATGACAGCGCATTTTAGTTTTCGTAATTGCCCTGTTGCAATTGCTGACTAACGTCAGAATAGGAGAGAAGAGGTGAAAGTGGCTATTGATTAATTATAACACATTTCTTCCCAGGGCAAGTCTTTGGAATTCAAAAAAAAAAAAAAAAGGCTTCCAACAAGTTGGGCTTGAAGAACAGTGCATATAACAATAATAGCCTGACACAACTCACAGACCCTTCCCAAAGTGCCTGTATTAGAATGAATTCGATATACAGCCTCATCTTGGTTAGAGCAGAGAAAAGCTGCAAAAAACAGAAAGTGAACAACCTTAAGAACCTTTTAGAAACACTCTAGGTTTGACTGCTTAGCCATACATCCTACAACCATGGGTAACAAGATAGGAAACAAAAGAAAATCCTAAAAAATCACCCCCAAGGCAGGCAACAACAGCCAGCAGCTGAATTTGATCCTCTGTAATGACAAAGGGCCAGTGTGGTTGCCTCCATCAATTCTTCAGCTTTACCTGGGCAAGGAGAACTGGATGACCAACTTTTTCATAGCCTGACCCTATAGCCTCATTATCTACCTCTAAGCCTTTGGGTAAAAAGGCCTGGGGCTCCAAGAAAAGCTTCCCAGCATCTCAGGTTTTCCTAAGTGACTCTCATCTCAGGGGACAAAAGGTCAGAGGGACGCCCCTAGCAGACAACAGGGAAGCTATCTTCTGCTCCTTTCAAAGCACCAAAAACATCTCCCAAGGGTTCAAGACCACTCTTCAAAACTCTCCTTTCTATTCAAACCCACTCATTTTTATTGAGTAGCAAAACATGTCCTCATTTGTACAGTTCTAGGCACTTGTTGGAAAATCATCTCTGTTGTGAGATAACACACATGATGTGGTTCAGAAATTAAACTAGAATGTTTGCAGGATTATAAAGAGTTGAAAACTGCTTCCTCTTTCTGAGGCTCCATTTTCCAGTTATTCTAACAGGTGGTGTTTCAGAATATTCCAACGGGATGTGCTGACTCTCATTCATATTAATTTGGTCCTCAGTATAAATATAAGTATGGATGAAATATGTAAATATATTGAACAAGAGGAATAAACCACATCAATTTCCCAACATTCTTTCCAATCCATGTGGATCTTTTCCTGCGGCTGGCACTGCAGTCAAGAAAGTCCTTTTGTTTGTTTACTGAAACATAAACCTGCCAGGAGAGCTGAATTCTAAATTACTGTTGCGTTTCTGATAGAAAGGTGCCACATAATTTAAATTTCAACAGTTCTACAGTTTCCCATATTTCTTATTTGTGACTCGACACCTCACAGACGAAGTGCATTGTACTATCATTTTAATAAGTAGTTTTTGAATGAAGGGCATTTTTCTTTGTGCCCGAATTCCATCTGTTTATTTTTTCTTTCTTTTTACTGACAGATCCTGAGATCCAATAAAGGGCTTTGAAAAGTCATTTCATTTCAAAGGTAGCCATTAGGTTTCAACAGCCAATAAACCAAATGACCAAACAGGACCACCATGTCCTCAAACTGCCAAAGAGGTGGTGACAATTCTGGTTTGTCTGTTCATCTGAAGGGAAAGGATATCGTTCATTCCTCTTGTTCAGCCACTTAGTTGTGAGTAAACATTATTTTTTAGAAAATCAGTTTTCTTGGGTTTTCTCATCAATGAACTATTTTCCCCATAATGGCAGATAATTACCTAGTATATTTGGGAAAATGGAGTCCATCTTCACGATAGAGACGGTAGTTAGATACGCATTGAGTCCAATTGGGTTCATTGTCCAAGCTATAAAGAAATGGATATCAAGTGACTTTTAATCTTGTATGAAACAAAAAGATTAAACTGTCTATATTACGATGAACTGCCGTGACGAGCCCTATGATAGAACCACACTCGCAGAGCTGCTTCTAATGATATGTATGCAAGGAATAGATTTTTCCTGATAACGCATGTAATTAGAGTACAGAACAAAATGTTTTATTCAAATTCATGACATGCCCAACTAATAAAGGAAGAGAGGATAAGGCCCTTGCTATTTATTTGCATGAAAGAGCTTTAATATAGGATATACTTTAGAGAAATTAGTTTTCAATCTAGGTGACTAGATGAGATTTTGACCCTGAACTGTTTTTTGAGTTGACCTGTGAGAATTTATGCAGAAATACGACTGATGCTTACAAACCAGACAGGCACTGTTTTTTTCATTAATTCCTGAATGTCTCATATAGTCAGGAGAAGCAGAAAATTGGTCCTTTTAAAAGCCCACTGTACAAGAATTTGCTTTTATGAAACATAATCAGCAAGAGTTGATAGGAATCTTGGCAGGAATGTATTCTTTTTAAATTCAGACATTCAAGAAGTTAGATACATTGATTCAGCAGTGATGATTCTCCACTGACCTGTATAAAACAGAAATCTAGGGTTGTATATTGTTATAAATATATTTGAGAGAACCTCTTGCTATCATAGTACCAGCTCTTCAGGGTGAATTATGGATCACACAATGGATACTTGAAAGAAAGCTTTACATCAACTCTTGTGCTTATTTTTCCATGATAAACGTTAGTGTCACATCCACTGAATATACGTAAGAAACTGCTTCTAAGAGTAGGAGTCTTTCATTTTTAAAAACAACAACTGATATCAACATTATCCAAGTAATGTATTGTGTAACTGCAGAAATCTATACTTACGATGCAATAAAAAAATTGCTAAGCGTGAGATAAAAGTCTCACACTGTATGCTTAACATCATTTGAAACACTAACAAGTAAGAAAAACTGTTGTATTCCTTGTACAGATATGAAATATGGCCTTTTTAGTAAAAGGCACCAAGATCCACTCAAACACTCAATCCAGAAACAGAGGAGTCCTCTTTGCTTTCTCCCTTTACCTCTCCTCCCACTTCAAAGCCATCAACAACTTTCGTCAATTCTCCCTTCCAACATATATCACGAAGATTTTTTCTAGCTCCATCCTGGCTCCGACAGTTATCCCTGGTTGCCGGGTCTCTTAAAAAAGTTTTTGTTTTTAAACTTCTCTATTATCCTTGGCCTCCCCTAATGCATCTTCCATAAAGTAGGCAGAATAATAAGATTATGTTGATCTAGCTTAAAATCTTCAATGACTTCCCCTCACACTTAGAATAAATCCAAACGCATTAAACTCAGAGCTTCTGGAATCCAGCCTCTGCTTCTCTGTCTAACCCTGTTTCCCATGGAGCCAGAAACATTATACCCACACCCTTTGGCCATCCTCAAGTTCTTTCCCGTTTCAAGGCCGTTGTTCTCCCTGTCTGAATCACTCTTTATCCCGCTTGTTTCCTCCTATCTCAGCTAAAATAGCCTCTCCCTGAAGAGACCTTTCTTCATTGCTATATCTGGAGATCTTATCCTGTCAAGCAATTTCTTTTGTTGTACTTATCAAAATTTGCAATGATTTTGCTTGTTGATCGTTTTCTTTGTCTATCTCCCCATGAAAATGTCAGTGTCATGAAGGCAAGGACAATGTCTGTCTTGGTTACTGTCATATCTACCTAGTTAGTCCTCCACCAATGTTTATTTAATGAATATATGAACTTATTGCAGCTCTGCTTTCATAGATAGAGGCCGTAAAAAGGCAGAGATGCAGATAAATTTCAGGGGAAAAAATTGTCCTTGATTTGTTTTCATGTTTAGGAAACATGGGTTTTCTTTTTTTCTCCATCCTAAAATAAATGTTCAATTAAATCTAACTTTCTCAAGGGGAAAGTAAAAGGAATGAATATTCTCACATATTGCAATCATGAAGCTTATTCAAAGTGTCTATATATTTCTTATTTGTGAGTGGGTGAGCCAGATTTCTCTCTGGAAGTAAGCTAAGCTCCTTGGGAAGCTTTGCTATCTCTTCTGGGCCACTTATGTAACAGGAAGATACTAGAATTTATAACACATCCCTGAGTGTTGCATTTATTGCCAAGGAATATGTAGGCTGATTATAGATTATATCCACTTGTGTGTATTCGCTGTACAAAACAAGTATAGCAGCTTGTAAAAAGTGAAAAAGTTCTTGGCTGACATTGTTGAAATCTCTTACAAATCAAGCTACAATGAGAAAGCTGAAGAAGCTATTTTATAACAATATGTAAGAAAAAAAAGATTTTGTGGACAAACGTATGTTTTAAGCGGACAAAATATTTTATAATGTTTTTCTATTTTAACTGAAGTACCGTTTTCTTCTAGAAGTACTGTTTTCTTCTTATTCATTGCTCAAAGAAAAATTGGAAACCAAGTAAAAATAGTTAATGAACAAACTACTATTATTAGACTGGCATAGTTGTAAAGGTATAAATTTTCTTCCATGTACTCTGAAAATTAAAACTTAGTAAACATGAACATACTAAGGGATAGAATAGAAATTTCATTTTATTTTATTTTATTTATTTATTTTTTAAAACATCTTTATTAGAGTAAAATTGCTTTACAATGGTGTGTTAGTTTCTGCTGTATAACAAAGTGAATCAGCTGTACATATACATATATCCCCATATCTCCGCCTTCTTGCGTCTCCCTCCCACCCTCCCCATCCTACCCCTCTAGGTGGTCACAAAGCACTGAGCTGATCTCCCTGTGCTATGCGGCTGCTTCCCACTAGCTATCTATTTTACATTTGGTTGTGTATATATGTCCATGCCACTCTCTCACTTCGTCCCAGCTTACCCTTCCCTCTCTCCGTGTCCTCAAGTCCATTCTCTACGTCTGTGTTTTTATTACTTTCCTGCCCCTAGGTTCTTCAGAACCATTTTTTTTTAATATGTGTTAGCATATGGTATTTGTTTTTCTCGTTCTGACTTACTTCACTCGGTATGACAGTCTCTAGGTCCATCCACCTCACTACAAGTAACTCAATTTCGTTTCTTTTTATGGCTTAGTAATATTCCATTGTATATATGTGCCACATCTTCTTTATCCATTCATCTGTTGATGGACACTTAGGTTGCTTCCATGTCCTGGCTATTGTAAATAGTGCTGCAATGAACATTGTGGTACATGACTCTTTTTGAATTATGGTTTTCTCAGGGTATATGCCCAGTAGTGGGATTGCTGGGTCGTATGGTAGTTCTATTTTTAGTTTTTTCAGGAACCTCCATACTGTTCTCCATGGTGGCTGTATCAATTTACATTCCCACCAACAGTGAAAGAGGGTTCCCTTTTCTCCACACCCTCCACAGCATTTATTGTTGGTAGATTTTTTGATGATGGCCATTCTGACCAGTGTGAGGTGATACCTCATTGTAGTTTTGATTTGCATTTCTCTAATGATTAGTGATGTTGAGCATCCTTTCATGTGTTTGTTGGCAATCTGTATATATTCTTTGGAGAAATGTCTATTTAGGTCTTCTGCCCGTTTTTGGATTGGGTTGTTTGTTTTTCTGATATTGAGCTGCATGAGCTGCTTGTATATTTTGGAGATTAATCCTTTGTCAGTTGCTTCGTTTGCAAATATTTTCTCCCAATCTGAGCATTGTCTTTTCGTCTTGTTTATGTTTTCCTTTGCTGTGCAAAAGCTTTTAAGTTTCATTAAATCCCATTTGTTTATTTTTGTTTTTATTTCCACTTCTCTAGGAGCTGGGTCAAAAAGGATCTTGCTGTGATTTATGTCATAGAGTGTTCTGCCGGTGTTTTCCTCTAAGAGTTTGATAGTGTCTGGCCTTACATTTAGGTCTTTAATCCATTTTGAGTTTATTTTTGTGTATGGTGTTACAGAGTGTTCTAAATTCATTCTTTTACATGTAGCTGTCCAGTTTTCCCAGAACCACTTATTGAAGAGGCTGTCTTTTCTCCATTGTATAATCTTGCCTCCTTTAACAAAGATAAGGTGACAATATGTGTGTAGGTTTATGTCTGGGCTTTCTATTCTGTTCCATTGAGCTATATTTCTGTTTTTGTGCCAGTACCATACTGTCTTGATGACTGTAGCTTTGTAGTATAGTCTGAAGACTGGGAGCCTGATTTCTCCAGCTCCATTTTTCTTTCTCAAGATTGCGTTGGCTATTCGGGGTCTTTTGTGTTTCCATACAAATTGTGAAATTTTTTGTTCTAGTTCTGTGAAAAATGCCATTGGTAGTTCGAAAAGAATTGCACTGAATAGGTAGATTGCTTTGGGTAGTATAGTCATTTTCACAATGTTGATTCTTTCAATCCAAGAACATGGTATATCTCTCCATCTCTTTGTCGTATCTTAAATTTCTTTCATCAGTGTCTTATAGTTTTCTGCATACAGGTCTTTTGTCTCCTTAGGTAGGTTTATTCCTAGGTATTTTATTCTTTTATTGCAGTGGTAAATGGAAGTGTTTCCTTAATTTCTCTTTCAGATTTTTCATCATTAGTGTATAGGATTGCAAGAGATTTCTGTGCATTAATTTTGTATCCTGCTACTTTACCAAATTCATCGATTAGCTCTAGTAGTTTTCTGGTAGCATCTTTAGGATTCTCTATGTATAGTATCATGTCATCTGCAAACAGTGACAGTTTTACTTCTTCTTTTCTGACTTGGATTCATTTTATTTCTTTTTCTTCTCTGCTGTGGCTAAAACTTCCAAAACTATGTTGAATAGTTGTGAGAGTGGGCAACCTTGTCTTGTTCCTGATCTTCGTGGAAATGGTTTCAGGTTTTCACCACTGAGAACAATGTTGGCTGTGGGTTTGTCATATATGGCCTTTATTATGTTGAGGTAAGTTTCCTCAATGCCTAATTTCTGGAGGGTTTGTATCATAAATGGGTGTTGAATTTTGTCAAAAGCTTTTTCTGCATCTTTTGTGATGATCATATGTTTTTTCTCCTCCAGTTTGCTAATATGGTGTACATACTGACTGATTGGCATATATTGAAGAATCCTTGCATTCCTGGGATAAAGCCCACTTGATCATGGTGTATGATCCTTTTAATATGCTGTAGGATTCTGTTTGCTAGTATTTTGTTGAGGATTTTTGCATCTATGTTCATCAGTGATATTGGCCTGTAGTTTTCTTTCTTTGTGACATCTTTGGTTTTGGTATCAGGGTGATGGTGGTCTCGTAGAATGAGTTTGGGAGTGTCCCTCCCTTTGCTATATTTTGGAAGAATTTGAGAAGGACAGATGTTAGCTCTTCTCTAAATGTTTGATAGAATTAGCCTGTAAAGCCATCTGGTCCTGGGCTTCTGTTTGTTGGAAGATTTTTAATCACAGTTTCAATTTCACTGCTTGTAATTGGTCTGTCTATATTTTCTGTTTCTTTCTGGTTCAGTCTTGGAAGGTTGTGCTTTTCTAAGAATTTGTCCATTTCTTCGAGGTTGTCCATTTTATTGGCATATAGTTGGTTGTAGTAATCTCTCATGATCTGTTGTATTTCTGCAGTGTCAGTTGTTACTTCTCCTTTTTCATTTCTACTTCTATTGATTTGAGTGTTTTCCCTGTTTTTCTTGATGAGTCTGGCTAATGGTGTATGAATTTTGTTTATCTTCTCAAAGAACCAGCTTTTAGTTTTATTGATCTTTCCTATTGTTTCCTTCATTTCTTTTTCATTTATTTCTGAACTGATCTTTATGATTTCTTTCCTTCTGCTAACTTTGGGGTGTTTTTGTTCTTCTTTGTATGATCACTTTAGGTGTAAGGTTAGGTTGTTTATTTGAGACTTTTTTTGTTTCCTGAGGTAGGACTGTATTGCTATAAACTTCCCGGTTAGAACTGCTTTTGCTGCAACCCATAGGTTTTGGGTCGTCATGTTTTCATTGTCATTTGTTTCCAGGTATTTTTTGATTTCCTGTTTGATTTCTTCAGTGATCTCTTGGTTATTTAGTAGTGTATTGTTCAGCCTCCATGAGTTTGTATTTTTTACAGTTTTTTTTCTTGTAATTGATATCTAGTCTCATAGCGTTGTGGTCGAAAAGATACTTGATACGATTTCAATTTTCTTAAATTTACCAAGGCTTCATATGTGACCCATTATATGATCTATCCTGGAGAATGTTCCATGAGCACTTGAGAAGAAAGTGTTATCTGTTGTTTTTGGATGGAATGTCCTATAAATACCAATGAAGTCCATCTTGTTTAATGTGTCATTTAAAGCTTGTTTCCTTATTTATTTTCATTTTGGATGATCTGTCCATTGGTGAAAGTGTGGTGGTAAACTCCCCTACTATGATTGTGTTACTGTCGATTTCCCCTTTTATGTCTGTTAGCATTTGCCTTATGTATTGAGGTGCTCCTATGTTGGGTGCATAAATATTTACAATTGTTATATCTTCTTCTTGGATTGATCCCTTAATCATTATGTAGTGTCCTTCTTTTTCTCTTGTAATAGTCTTTATTTTAAAGTCTATTTTTTCTGATATGAGAATTGCTACTCCAGCTTTCTTTTCATTTCCAGTTGCATGGAATATCTTTTTCCATCCTCTCACTTTCAGTCTGTATGTGTCCCTAGGTCTGAAGTGGGTCTCTTGTAGACAGCATATATATGGGTCTTGTTTTTGTATCCATTCAGCCAGTCTATGCCTTTTGGTGGGAGCATTTAATCCATTTACATTTAAGGTAGTTATTGATATGTATGTTCCTATTACCATTTTCCTAATTGTTTTGGGTTTGTTATTATAGGTGTTTTCCTTCTCTTGTGTTTTCTGTCTAGAGAAGTTCCTTTAGTATTTGTTGGAAAGCTGGTTTGGTGGTGCTGAATTCTCTTAGCTTTTGCTTGTCTATACACGTTTTAATTTCTCCATCGAGTGTGAATGAGATTCTTGCTGGGTAGAGTAATCTTGGTTGTAGGTTTTTCCCTTTCATCACTTTAAATATGCCCTGCCACTCCCTTCTGGCTTGCAGAGTTTCTGCTGAAAGATCAACTGTTAACCTTATGGGGATTGCTTTGTATGTTGTTTGTTGCTTTTCCCTTGCTGCTTTTTAATATTTTTTCTCTGTATTTAATTTTTGATAGTTTGATTAATATATGTCTTGGATGTTTCTCCTTGGATTTATCCTGTATGGGACTCTCTGGGCTTCCTGGACTTGACTATTTCCTTTCCCATATTAGGGAAGTTTTCAACTATAATACTCTCTTCAAATATTTTATCAGATCCTTTTTTTTTCCTCTTCTTCTTCTGGGACCCGTATAATTCGAATGTTGGTGCATTTAATGTTGTCCGAGAGATCTCTGAGACTGCCTTCAATTCTTTTCATTCTTTTTTCTTTATTCTGCTCTGCAGTAGGTATTTCCACTATTTTTTCTTCCAGGTCACTTATCCGTTCTTCTGCCTCAGTTATTCTGCTATTGATTCCTTCTAGAGAATTTTAAATTTCATTTATTGTGTTGTTCATCATTGTTTGTTTGCTCTTTAGTTCTTCTAGGTCCCTGTTAAACGTTTCTTATATTTTCTCCATTCTATTTCCACGATTTTGGATCATCTTTACTATCATTACTCTGAATTCTTTTTCCGGTAGACTGCCTATTTCCTCTTCATTTGTTTGGTCTGGTGGGTTTTTACCTTGCTCCTTCATCTGCTGTGTATTTCTCCGTCTTCTCATTTTGCTTAACTTACTGTGTTTGGGGTCTCCTTTTCACAGGCTGCAGGTTCGTAGTTCCCGTTGTTTTTGGTGTCTGCCCCCAGTGGCTAAGGTTGGTTCAGTGGGTTTTGTAGGCTTCCTGGTGGAGGGGACTGGTGCCTGTGTTCTGGTTAATGAGGCTGGATCTTGTCTTTCTGGTGGGCAAGGCCATGTCTGGTGGTGTGTTATGGGGTGTCTGTGACCTTATTATGATTTTAGGCAGCCTCTCTGCTAATGGGTGGGGTTGTGTTTCTGTCTTGCTAGTTGTTTGGCATAGGGTGTCCAGCACTGTAGCTTGCTGGTTGTTGAGTGGAGCTGGGTCTTACTGTTGAGATGGAGAAAGCTGGGAGAGCTTTCGCCGTTTGATATTACATGGGGCCGGGAGGTCTCTGGTGGACCAATATACTGAACTCAGTTGTCCCACCTCACAGGCTCAGGCCGGTCACCTGGCTGGAGCACCAAGACCCTGTCCACCACACGGCTCAGAAGAAAAGAGAGGAAAAAAAAAAAGAAAGAAAGAAAGAAGAAGAAAAAATAAATTAAATAAAGTTATTAAAATGAAAAATAAAAAAATTATTTAAATTTTTAAAAAAAGTAATAAAAAAGAGAGAAAGAAAGAAAAGAGTAACCAAACCAAAAAACAAATCCAGCAATGATAACAAGCGCTAAAAACTATACTAAAAAAAAAAAACAAAAACAAAAAACAACAGACAGACCCCTAGGACAAATAGTAGAAGCAAAGCTATACAGAGAAAATCACACAAAGAAGCATACACATACACACTCAGAAAAAGAGAAAAAGGAAAAAAAAAAATATATATATATATATTAAAAAAAGGAAGAGAGCAACCAAATCAATAAACAAATCTACCAATGATAATAAGCTCTAAATACTAAACTAAGAGAAACATAAAACCAGAAACAAATTCGATGCAGAAAGCAAACCCCAAGTCTACAGTTTCTCCCTAAGTCCACTGCCTCAATTTTGGGATGATTCATTGTCTATTCAGGTATTCCACAGACACAGCGCACATCAAGTCGATTGTGGAGATTTAATCTGCTGCTCCTGAGGCTGCTGGGAGAAATTTTCCTTTGTCTTCTTTGTTCGCACAGCTCCTAGGGTTCAGCTTTGGATTTGGCCCTGCCTCTGTGTGTAGGTCGCCTGAGGGCGTCTGTTCTTCACTCAGACAGGACGGGGTTAAAGAAGCAGCTGATGAGGGGGCTCTGGCTCACTCAGGCTGGGGGGAGGGAAGGGTGCGGATGCAGGGCGAGCCTGCGGCGGCAGAGGCCAGCATGACGTTGCACCAGCCTGAGGCGCGCCGTGCGTTCTCCCGGGGAAGTTGTCCCTGGATCACGGGACCCTGGCAGTGGCGGGCTGCACAGGCTCCTGGGAGGGGAGTTGTGGACAGTGACCTGTGCTTGCACACAGGCTTCTTGGTGGCTGCAGGAGCAGCTCTAGCTTCTCATGCCCATCTCTGGTGTCTGTGCTGATAGCTGCGGCTCGCCCCCGTCTCTGGAGCTCGTTTAAGCGGTGCTCTGAATCCCCTCTCCTTGCACACCCCGAAACAATGGTCTCTTGCCTCTTAGGCAGTTCCAGACTTTTTCCCAGACTCCCTCCCGGCTAGCTGTGGCACACTAGCCCCCTTCAGGCTGCGTTCTCACAGCCAACCCCAGTCCGCTCTCTGGGATCCGACCTCCGAAGCCCAAGCCTCAGCTCCCAGCCCACACCCGCCCCAGCGGGGGAGCAGACAAGCCTCTCGGGCTGGTGAGTGCTGGTCGGCACCCATCCTCTGTGCGGGAATCTCTCCGCTTTGCCCTTTGCACACCTGTTGCTGCGCTCTCCTCCATGGCTCCGAAGCTTCCCCCCCGCCACCCCCCATCTCCTCCAGTGAAGGGGCTTCCTAGTGTGTGGAAACCTTCCCTCCTTCACAGCTCCCTCCCAGAGGTGCAGGTTCCATCCCTATTCTTTTGTCTCTGTTTTTCCTTTTTTCTTTTGCCCTACCCAGGTACGTGGGGATTTTCTTGCCTTTTCGGAAGTCTGAGGTCTTCTGCCAGCGTTCAGTAGGTGTTCTGTAGGAGTTGTTCCACATGTAGATGTATTTTTGATGTATTTGTGGGGAGGAAGGTGGTCTCTACGTCTTATTCCTCTGCCATCTTGAAGATCCCCCTTCATGTAAATTTTAAATACAAAATGATTGATTTTGAATAAATGTGTCTAACACCAATGGTTATGAGTAGTCTTTTCTGCAATTAGGTATAATTTAATGGCAATTTTTACAAAAATGGCTACAATGTAAGTGGATGGAATGTTCTTTCCTGTAAACCAGGGATGGGAACTGTCAAATATAATTCATCCAGTCAAATGTATCACTCTCTAGTCAAGAGTAAGGCACTGGGGGAGATTCTGACCTCATCAGGTAGAATGGATCATCCCCTCAAAAAACACTGCCCACCCTACCTTGAAGGGATTCCGACTGCCCAGATGCAGTGGAGTAAAACTGGGCACAGAGGCACTGATATGGCTTCTATGGTTCACCTGCTGGCACTTGCCTGGCTTTGACACGGTTATGCAGGCACATGAGCCTGTGAACTTGTGGGTCCAAATGCACATGTGAACACATTTTGCCATAACCAATGTTCTGGAGGGAGTAACAGACTAATAATGCAAGATTCTAGGCTTTTATAGCAAATGGGAGGAGGGTATCACCAAGTCTATGTTTCTAGAATCAGAAAGATTTTTACAACTTGGACTTAATCAGCTTGTCTCTCCAAGGGAAAGTGGTTTGAAAGTCATCCTGTGCCTGCAGCTCAAGCAGAACAGATAAAAAGATCTATGAAGGAGTGACAGGAAGCTACAGGATCATGCAATCAGAAGGAGAAGCCCGGCACCTTCCTTTAAATGTTAGGGAGCTCATTCCTTTAAATGAGGAATAATAGGAATCCTACCCTAGCACACCGCAGGGTGGGACAAGAATGATAGACACTTAAAGGAGAAGATTAGAACACCTGGCCAAAGATTTTCAGCAGCTGTCAAGAGAGGAAAAGTGAAATACTAGAGCCTCATTGTAACAATATATGCATACAAACGTATCAATTGTTGAACATTTTGGTTGTTTGCCACTTTGGGCTATTATGAATAACACTACTATGAACATTAATGTACAAGTTTTCATGTAGACATATGTTTTCTTTCTCTTAGGTATATGCCTAGGTTTGGAACTGCTGGGTTATATGGTAACTCTCTGTTTACCATTTTGAGGAACTGTCAAACTGTTTTCCAAAGTGGCTTTACCATTTTACAATCTCACCAGTCATGCATGAGAATTCCCATTTTCCACATCCTCACTAACACTTGTTATTGTCTGTCTTTGATTTAGCTATCTTAGTGAGTGTGACATGGTATCTCAATGTGGATTTGATTTGCTTTTTTCTGATGACTAATCATGTTCAATATCTTTCCATGTGTTTATTGGCCAATGGCATATCTTGTTTACAGAAATGTTTATTCAACTCCTTTGCCCATTTTTGTAATTGGATTATTGAGTTATAAGAGTTCTTTATACATTCAAAGTCCCTTATCACAAACATGATTTGCAAATATTTCTCCCATTCTGTGGACTGTCTTTTCACTTTCTTGATGGTATCCTTTGTAGCAAAAAAGTTTCAATTTTGATGAAATTCAGTTTATCTATTTTTTCTTTTGTTGCTTTTGTTTTTGGTGTCATACTTAAGAAACTATTGCCTAGGTCACAAAACTTCACGCCTAAGTTGTCTTATAAGAGTTTTATAATTGTATCTCTATCATTTAGATCCATTTTGAGATAATTTGTTTATGGTATGATTAATGTTTGCTTGGTTAATCTCTATTCATCCTTTTACTTTCAACCTACCTATATCATAATAATTGAAGTGAGTTTCTTGTAGACAGAATATAAGTTGGTCATCTTTTTTAATCCATCCTGCTAACCTCTGTCTTTAAATTTGTATACTTAGAGTATTATGGCTTAAGTCTGCCATTTCATCTTTTGTTTCCTGGGTCTTTCCTCTTTTTTATTTCTTTATTTTCTTTTTCCTATATTCCTATTCCTATGGATTACTTGAACATTTTTTAGAATTCCATTTTGAGTTATCTACACTGTTCTTCCCTGAGGCCAAAAAGAAAACTCTGGAACACATCACCATGTCATTCCTGGGTTACAAGGTTCCTAGCTGGTTTTCCTTTTTTTCTCTATCTTTCAGGGTCTCCCTGTATTTGTTTAACCTATAATGTCCGGAATTTGTAGCTTTATTTATTGGGAAGGATCGGGGAAAGTACATCTATTTCATCTTTGCAAAAGCAGAAGTTCTCATTCAGAAAAAATTTTTAAACCCTATTGTTCAAATCCACACTGGCCAAATCTGAGTGAGATTTATGATTCTTCTATGATCGCATTAGAGTGCCCACTTCCCTTGCTTTAAATTTCTTTTCTGTCGTGGCTAAAGTAATTTCACTATGATACCTTATAACAAGAAAAACTAGTCTTCTTTATGGAGATCTAAACCCAGTCTTTGCCTAGTAATATTTGCCAATGTTAGAAGCCAATTATAAACTTTTTTCAAGTCTTATTTTTTGTTCTCAAATTCATTCAAGCTTTTGCTTACCTCTCAGTTTAGTCTTGATGAAAATATGGCTGGTTTATTATTTAATGTTTCTCAAACTGGCAAAACTATGCTAATCTTTTACAAAATCTATATTGCTAAGATGACCGTATTTAATAATATTGAATATAAACCATATACAAAACCCAGTAATGAGCACAAGTCTATAGTTGATGAGTTGGTATATCGATAAGTTCTGACAGAAAACAGAGAGCATATTCAGATTAAGATAATTAGAGGAGGTTTTAACTTACAGAAACTACACAAAACTACAGAAAACTATTTACAAAAATGATATTGCAAGAATAAAGTGTTAGTGGTAGCTCAGCTCTCACCATACCCAGGCCCGCAACGTCAGAGACAACAGTTACCATTACCTCCTGGAAGGTGAGAGTCATGCAGAGAAGTATACTCTGAGAGCAGTTTAGAGAAAATGCAGGACAAGGTAACCTCAGAGGAAGGGAGAATAAATATCCAGACCTCTCTTCCTTTTCCCCCTCCAGTCTCCTCTTAGGGTTCCTAATGGTTGAAATCAAAAGGAAGCCAAAGGACAAGGAAGCTCATGGCAGCCTCTTGGGACAGAAACCCAGGTTAAAAAAAAAAAGAAAAAAAGGTACATAGGGGATCTGGATGGGTGAATGGAAGATATTCAGCTTATTTGGTTTGTATATTAGTATCCAGGTACAAATAAGAGCAGATGGGTTAGGTGGAATGCTGAGAGAATGTTTGAGAATCAATTCTCGAATCTGATAAAATACTCAGACCAATATTACCAATTTGAATAAGTAGAAAGTCATAATTTGCATAAAAATTAATGCATATGAAATACTGGTGATATCTCTATAACCAAAATATGAGGTAACCAAGGCTCAGGGTTTCAGGTTACTCTCTGATGAATTTACTTGGGAGGTTAATCATGATTGTCAGGCAGAAACTACTGAATAATTTTTCTGATTTTCCAGTTTCTCCTCTCTGGCTTCTAGAAGCTATAGTTTCTGGCACCTAACACCTATCCCATACTCACCTCTTAATACAGAAAAGGCTGAAAAAGAAGGTGGCATATGACTGCTTTTGTATTCATATTTTCTCACAAATTTCAGCTGAAAAATTGAGGGTATGTATTCTCCAGCATTAACATTATAATATTATTGTTACTCTCCTTATATAGTGCACAACTGCGAGACTCTTTTTATTTTCAGCTTCCTTGCACTTGCGGAAGTATGGAATCACATTTGAAAGCAGCATGTCTACATCTTTACTATTCAAATGGCATTTTATACGCAATTACTAAAAGCTTTGAGATACAGGAAGGATCTCAAGCCCTATGATCCATGACTGATATTAATGCCAATATCTTCCTATGGAATAGGAGGACACAGTGCAAATAGGACATGGATAAAGGAGATGGATTGGTGATTACAAAGAAGGGCAATAGACCACAGAAACTCCATCTACTGAGGATGCAACAAAGCCACCATACTTCATGAGATAATGCGTTCCTAAGTGGAAAGGGGGAAGGGCAATGGGGGGAAACAACAGCCCAGGGCACTGATGTTAAAGGAAATGAAGCTTCCAGAGATGGAGAGTCAGGGGGATGCCATTGAATCCCATCTGTCACCATGAAGACAATGGAGAGGAAGTAAAGATAAGGAGCAACATCTTGAGAAAATGCAATTAGCTACTAAAAAGTACTGATTTTGAGACAATTTTGTAATTTACTGAGGAGGACATAGAAACTATTAATGTCTTTTAGTAGATGTGAGACCATACTGTAGCCTACCACATCAACTTTGTCAGTAATTAACTCTGGTTAAATTATTTTATTTCTTGTGTTAGATTTTTCTCATCAGAGTAATTATTTTAAAAGTAAGAAAAGACAGATGATACTTCACTCTTATGTTCACTTACTCTAGTTATTGGTATTAATTCGTCTCTTTATTGGTAGACGAAGTACACTACTATATGTTTTTTTATATGGAAATAAACATATTTTTTAATGAGACACGGCAGTGGAAATTCCTGAAGGTTTTATGGTTTCCCATGGGTTTGCTTCCTTGAACAACTGGTGGTAGAAGATTCAGGTAAAGAGTCAAACAAACCAATCTGGGGCTTTCCCTAACATTGAAATATGAATAATAGAGTCAATAAGGAACTTTTATGCTAGGAATTCTTTTTTCTTCTCACCTTCCTTATCCATCTTCAGTGAATACTCTATGGATTATCACGGTACAATTGAAAAATACTGATTCATAAGCACTTATTATTTACCTTACTCAAAATATAATAAACTTGTTTATTTAAAAAGAGAAAACCTGTCCACTTACCAAGTGGGAATCTACGGCAAGTGACAAACACCAAATGGTTTGGGATTGTAATTTACTTCTTGAAGGTGTCCCTGAAACTGTTATACTCAACATAAAATATATATATTTACACTTAAAAAGATTTCTACTCACATAGAAAATATCAGTGTCAGGGATCATAATTAGAATAATCTTTTACTATAGCAGGTTATGTTTGGTACGCTAATAGAAAAGATGTTTACTGGAAATAATTTAAATATTTTCATTATTGCTCTTTGCTATGTGAAATTGATCTATAAACACAATGTTCATAGAGGTAGGTGTTCCTGGTCAGAATTTCCCAACTAGTGTGCCCTGAATACTTTAAAAGTGTGCAGGGATATTAATCCCTACAAATTTCAGGGCTTCTGGTTGGGAGGCTTTAGACCATAAGTAGCCTCTGGAATCTTGTACATATATTCTATGTTATGTCTTGAAATGAAAATATCTAGAAAGCTATAGACAATTACTTCAAAAAAAATACAGGAACTCTTATGTATGTGAAGCTTGACCAGGACACTGTGAAATCAAGTCTGTTTATAAAAGTCTTCTTTGTAATGACATTCCATATGAAAGGAAAAAAATATTTTCCATTCAAAATTTGCTTCCAAGTTTGAAAAGACAGTTCACTTTCAGCTTCATGGTGAAACTTCCTATTTGGGAGAACGGAATGAGGGCTTGTAAATAATTCCTCAGTGTGACCTGCAGTACAGTCTGTATGTCTTCAATTCAGTGGTGATCTAATTACTATGCAGCTTCATGTTTAGAGTCTGTATTAGCAAGATGGTTAAAAAACATATGCCTCGGGATCTATGACCTTGTTTTACCACATACCTCTTGGCGTGGAAAATATCACAGGTGACA
Source organism: Balaenoptera physalus (assembly GCF_965194825.1). NCBI lineage: Eukaryota > Metazoa > Chordata > Mammalia > Artiodactyla > Balaenopteridae > Balaenoptera > Balaenoptera physalus. The sequence goes on from NC_138896.1 coordinate 88,022,319, forward strand.
AGCCAAGCAGGCTTTCCAAGGGGAGGAGCTTGAAAGGCTCCAGGACACCTAACCCTGGATGAAAGACATTTGATGTTGACAGCATTTGACATCAGCAGTTGAGATACGTTTCTTCATTCTAAGCAGTGGCAGAATGGAGGGAAATAGTATACAGCTCTTGAAAATACAAAAAAAAGGGCCTAAGTTCTGCACCTCTCTTCAGAAAATTGTGATTTGGTGTGGTGAGGGTATTGTCATTCCCAACAGAACATTCACTTGACTGAGTAAAGAGCTCAAATCTACCCCTTTTCAGGAGGGCATTAAAAAATCTGCAAGATGTTTCTGAAAGTATGCTATATACTGTTCAGAGAGTTTCCATGGTAGCTTTATTTGTTCCACGGTGTGTTCATCCCCCAATTTCCCTTCCATTTCTTGTCTTCAGTGCTTGTACTATGTAGCACTTTTAAGCAAATGTATACTGAGTGGTGAAAATAGAAACAGGGGTTGAAACGAATGATGAATTCCACAGAAACACGTTCTTCTCTCGCTGCAAGTTGTCTTGAAGCAGAGTTTTATGTTCATGAAAAAATCATTTGCCGTTAAGAAAACAACACTACTCATTTTAATTAATGCATTTTCTGTAAGTAATCATTAAAAAGGCGAGATGAGCCAATGTTTACAAATTCATATTTTTAGTAGGAATGTTTGGCTACTCCGTAGATCTTGTCTTCTGCCTAATCGTTCCTTTAAAATATCTTGATTTATTATGATTAAGTGAAAGCTAGGGTAGACTATTAATTGATTATAAATAAATGTAAGTTAAACTCACACATTAATAGCAACATTAGAAAAAAATGTCTTGGGTCTACATGCTAAACAGAGAAACTCTGATGTGAAATTTTACCTTCTTTGAAGCTGAGTATACCAAGAAATAAAACAAGTAGCCCCTGGGTTGAATTCTGTTCACACAGTGTTTTCCTTGGACTGCATACTATTTTCAAATAAACTGGAATTAGTGACTAACATTTGAAAATCGAGAGATTTTACATTAGGTCAAGGTCGTTGTTGAGTTCAGTTAAAACACGGAAAGTTCCAGCAACATTAGGCTCACATCACTTCCTGGCAGCACTGAGCCTGTGATCTGCAGTGACTTTTTATATCTGCCCCTTTACGCAGGTATGAGCTATCTAGTTTGTTAAGTTTCCCACACAGTCCAATTCACTCATTCATTCAGATATTCATTCACACATCCATTCAATAAATATTTCCTGAGTACCTACTACAGGCCAGAAGACCTGGTGCTAGATTCTGCCCTCCTAGAATGTACAGTCTAAGGAAAATGGACAGTAAACAGTTCTATAAAATTGCAAATTTAGGAAAGTGCTAGGAGGAAGAATGTAGCGTGCCATGAAAGCATTTGCCAGGGGATTCTGCAGTATTCTGGCGTAGAGGAGGAAGGATCAGAGAATTTTTGCAGGAGAAGCAGATCTTCGAACTGAGATGTAAAGGACCAGGGGAGGTTAACTAGGCCCAGTGTGTTCTAGCGAGAGGGAACAGGAGGAGGGGAAGTGAAGAGGAGATAGATTATTCAAGGACCAGAAAGATGTGCACAAGGGGATGGCTGGCACAAAATGAGGCTGGGGCAGGTATACACAGGATCAGACCAAGAATCTTGTGGGTAATGCTAAATGATTGTCCTTTGTTTTTAAGATCAGTGGGTAGACACTGAGGACTTTTTCAGCAAGTATGTAGCAGGAGAAGAATTGTGTTTCAAGAATAATATTCTGCTTACTAGGTGGAAAAGGTTTGAAGGAGGCAAGTATGGAAGGAACTGAGGATGATATGCACTAGAGTTGATCCTTAGAAAAAGGCTTCAAAAATTGACATGGATGTTAAAAACCTGAATGGCACTGGAAATGGCACAAGGCCATAAAGGGAAACCTTTGACTTACTGCTCCAGATCTCCTCTATCCTGCTATGTACCTAGGAGGCTGACCCACCCAGTCTTCATCCACAGGCTCCCTCACCCACTGCATTCTGGCTGTGTTCAGCCTATGCGTGGCACCAGCAGGTGATCAGAGGGTGGCAGAAGAGAGAGGTCAGTGCACTTATTGATCCGGCACCTTCCCTGCTGGATTGCTAATGGTTGTGTTCCTCTTCCAAAGGTCATGGCTCTTGTCAGACTATTCTCTCTCCAGTTTCCTTAATTTCTCCCTCTCCTTGTCCTTCAAGCTTAGGGGCTGTGATAGATTTCCACTGCTGTCCAAACGAGGGTTTCATCATTCATTGTTAGTTTCCCTTAACTTTGCCCACACTATTTCTAAATAGTCCCTTCATTAAACTCTTTTTGGTTACCCCCATTTGAGTGTGCCATTTGTTTCCTGCCAGGATCCTTGGCCTCACTCAAATTATTACCATAATGGAAATCAGTCCAGCAAGGTGCTTTTTAAAACTCCTAATCCTAGTATCTTTTAAGGTTAAGAGACCAAAAAAATGATACTAGAATCACGATGACAAATCCAAAAGAAAAGCATTCAAGAGGAGTCATTCTGCCTGCCATCTCTTTTAAAATGAGATCAAGAAAGCATCAGAACACATAAGCACACAGGAGAGATGCAGAAAGAGAATGGTAGCAGATGCTGCTTTGCAGGAGATGCTGTGGTGTGAGGCACAGATACCCTCTTCAGGCTTGCATCTCAGTCCTCATTCACAGTAGCTGGGAGCGTTGGTGCCTGATGGGCCTCAGCTGAGTTACACTCTAGGCCTTGCCCTTCATCAGAGAAGGCCTGCATGAAATGACCGGTTGATGAGGACATGGAAATGCCTAGGTTGGTCAACTCCGAATGGGCATCCCAGCTTCAGGCTGAGGTTCTGTTGCAGCTACAACATCCTTTCCCTGCTCAACCCTGCTTCCAGGCACCTCACAGATGTTGACCCCAGGGACCCTCTCCAACAAACTTCCTGCATGCTCATCTCTATTTCACAGTCTGCTTCCTGTGTGACCTAAGACAGGTATTATGAACCACTTTCTGATACAAATGTAAAATCTTCAAATGTCAGAATTCTAAGGTGAGTTATGATAATCAAAAAATATAGTGAGTTTTATAAAAGTCCACACAGTGTTGATACTTTGAATACGGATTTCTGTGCTAGGAACTGGAGGTAGCCAACTTGTCTTTTCATGGAGGTTTATTGACACAAAAATCCTGTGTTAAAAGTACAACACGCATATCATTTTGGAAAGTAGTATTATTTTAAGGCTGAGTAAGATAAACAATCTTTTGAGAAATGTGCCCAAGGAGATATACCTACCTCACTAGGCTGGGGCAAGGGGCAGACGAAGGTATCTAGTATGACATGTATTTCCTCTAGGTCACTGTAGGTTGAACTACTGTCTTCTTAGCTCTTCTATGTACCAGGCCCTATGCTAAGTGCCCCAGGTGTGTTGTCTTATGTAATCCTCAAAATAACCATTTGCCGTAGATGATTTTATAATCTCCACAAGTGTAGTAGAAGAGCACCAAGACAAAAGTAAGACAGTGTGGGCTCAAGTCACTGAATCTCCCTGGGCATCTGCTTTCTCGGTTAAAAATGGGCATGAGAATTACCTACAGATAGGCAGTGGGGACAAAATGAGATGTAACGGGCTGATGGAAATGCTTTCCAAGGTAGGTTGTCATGCAAATATTACAAATGACAAGCAATGTAGTTTATGTGGGTGTGAATGAGTGAGGGAATGTGTGTGTGTGTGTGTGTGTGTGTGTGTGTGTGTGTGTGTGTTAGACAGAGAAAGAGAGAGAGAGAAAATTAATATTCAGCAGACCAGCAAACTGGCATCTTCATTTTATCCAAGAGCAACAGTGATATATATGAATTAAAATTTCTATTTCAAATAGTTCATTTGACGTGAAAAAGATGATCATATGTCATTAGGAAGAAAAAAGTGAGGTATCAGAAAGAAGACAGATTTGAAAGGCATTTTAAAATACAGGACATGCTTTCTGCTGCCCCTTTTTCCTTTCCAAAAACAGTGTTGATAATTATTATTGTTATTATTCAAGGTAGAATGTAATCATTCCTATATTCTACTACGTGAACTGGTCCCTCTGCTCCTTGCCAGTCAAGAATATGTTCACTTGACAATACTCTGCCCACCCTCTTAAAAAAGTTATCGATCAGAGGACTTTTAAGTCTTGCCAGTTCACTTTAGAGTGATAAAACACCAGTCGCAAAGGCAAGTAAGGTTTCTGAGCCGAGTGTCATGGTGATTGGTGGGATTCATGTCAGAGCTTTGTAAGAAATACAAATAAAATACAATTCATTTCTATCATCTGGAGTGCTGGTTCACTGGGAAACATTTATAACTAAAGCTGTTGTTCATATGCAGGCTATGGAAGAAGAATGCAGCTCGAAATGGGAAAAATGCTGAAAACCTAGCTGCATAAATTTAACTTAATATTACTAACTTGGGTGGATAGATCATTGTTCACAGGCCTGGGTGAGAAAAACTGATGTCTTAGAGCCTGAATTATAGGTAGAGGAACACTGGTTGTTAAGATAGGCTTCCAATGCAAATGCAACACAGACATCTCCATAGATTCTATTCTGATATAAAAAGAGATGTTTTTGAGAGCCTTGGAGAAGGTTGTGCATGAAGTGCTGACCTACTGTGAAGTCTGCACTTCATCTAATGTATGGCAAGAAAGAAAATCTCATGAATTAATTTTCAGGAGCTTCGGGAGTGTTTAAAAAATTGTAGCATAGTTAGCTACATAGTTTTCTCTATAACTAGACGCAAAAAAGTCAGGGGGAGAACTTTCTAGTGATCTGGGAATGGCCTAAAGCCCCATCCATTCATTAATTCATTCAAAATACGATTTCTGAGCATTTACTATATTCCAGGTTCTCTACACAGGCTGAATATTGAACAAATGGAGTAAGGCATAATTTTTTACCCTCACAGTGCTCACAGACTTAGGAATCATGATGTAAAGAGAACTGGGTCCTTTTTCTCTTTTCTGGACAATAGATATTTCTTCACTTTTGACTGTGCATTTGTCATAACAGTTACCATGGGAGAATGGGAAGGAATATTAGGAAAGATAGAGGGAGGAGGGGAAGACGAGAGAAAAAAGAAATTAAACAAGAAGAAAATCAAATCATGGCTGCTTCAGTGAAGCTAAATCTTGATCCAGAATTGAGCTATGGTTACCCCAAAAGTGATCATCTCAATAACACTCTTGGATCTTTGTTTCATCTTCCCTGACCTCCATCCTCTTCCTTGGGATAATTTCCCAAAATAAATGACTACATGCAAGCCCTTTTCAAACACTGTTTTTTGGGGGCAATCTAACTTAAGACAAGTACCATTTAGACAAAGTTTAGCTGAGGCTGGGTCCATATCCACTGACCTTTGACTAATTTAAACACATAGATATGTAATGTACCATGGCCCAAATAGCTGTATCTATGAGATCAGGCCCAGCATGCTCTGAAAGTAGTTATAATTTTATTTTATTTTATTATTCAGCATGGTAATGTAGGCCAAGTCCTGAGCTGGCAAATAAATAGATAAACAAAAAATGTTCAACATCATAAGTCATTGGGAAAATTTAAATTAAAACCCCAATGAGATACCACTATATATCTATTAGAATGGCTTATATTTTTTAAAAAATCTGATAATACCAAATGCTAGTGAGGATGCAGAACAATTGTAATTCTCATAAGTTGCTGGTGGGGATGCAAAGTGGTATAGTTGTTTAGAAAGCAACCTGGCATTTTCTTATTAAGTTAAACATACATTTACCATATAACCCACAATCCACTCAACCCAAATATCCTTCAGTTGATGAATTGGTTGAAAAAATTGTAGTACAAAATAATAAATGCTGGAGAGGGTGTGGAGAAAAAGGAACCCTCCTACACTGTTGGTGGGAATGTAAATTGGTGCAGCCACTATGGAGAACAGTATGGAGGTTCCTTAAAAAACGAAACATAGAGCTACCACATGATCCAGCAATCCTACTCCTTAGCATATATCCAGACAAAACTCTAATTTGAAAAGACATACATACCCCAATATTCATAGCAGCACTATTTACAATATCCAAGACATGGAAGCATCCTGAGTGTCCATCAACAGATGAATGGATAAAGAAGATGTGGTACATATATACACTATGGAATATTACTCAGCCATAAAGAATAATGAAATAATGCTTTTGAAGCAATATGGATAGACTTAGAGATTATCATACTAAGTGAAATCAGTCAGACAAAGACAAATATCATATGATATCTCTTACATGTAGAATCTAAAAAAATGATATAGATGAACTTATTTACAAAACAGAAACAGACTTACCAACATAGAAAACAAACTTACGGTTACTAGAGTGGGGAGTGGGGATGGGGGAGGAGATAAATTAGGAGTTTGGGGTTAACATATACACACTACTATGTATGTAATAGATAAACAACAAGGACCTACTGTATAGCACAGGGATCTATATTCAAAGTCTTGTAATAACCTATAATGGAAAAGAATCTGAAAAAGAACATATATATGGAAATTAATCACTTTGCTGTACACCTGAAGCTAACACAACATTGTAAATTAATTATACTTCAATTTTAAAAATGGTTAAAAAATTGTAGTACATCCAGGCAATGAAATATCGGTCAGCAATAAAAAGGAATGAAGTACTCTTTCACACAACAGCATAAATGACTATCAAATGAATTATGCTAAGTAAAATAAGCCAGACTCAAAAGGCTAAGTACTGTATAATTCCATTTATATGACATTATTACAAAGATGAACAATAGAGATAGAAAACAGACAGTGATTTTCTGTGGTTGGAGGTGGGGGGGAAGGGTTGATGACAAAGAGAAATAGGGGAATTTGGGGATGCTGTAACTGTTCTGTATCTTAATTATAGTCGTTACTAGAGCACTATATTTGTTGGTCAAAATCCATGAGATTTATAATTAAAATAATTTCATTTTATTCTATACAAATTATACTTCAATAAATGAGACTTAAAGAGAGAGGTTAGGTAGCAACCACCAAAAACATTCTGAGGATTTCATCTATTTTTAATTTTATCTGAGCTCCAAAGACATGGTTAATGTTTTTGGGCAAATATAGTATAGAAGTTTACTTTCTTTTACAATTATTAACATAGAGTTCATCGGTAATCACACCAATAAGCACACTCAGTGGAGAGCAGTAAATATTATTCTCATTGAATGGAAAGAAAAACATAAGTGAATGTGAGGATAAACTATATGAAGTTACCAAGTTGAGAAAGTTAATAGCAAATTGTCTTAATTTTCTTACTGAAGAGGTATTGTTATGAGAAGAAGGAGTGAATTAAAAGGTAGGAAAAAATATACAGAACAATTGATGAAGAAAGGGGGAAATGGCATTAGTTAGGAATGAATAGAGTTCTAAAAGAAGATCTAGCGTGAATAATCTAGAAATACCAGCAACAGTTATAGGCAGAAGCTAATACATACAAGCCAGAAACATTCTTTTAATTCCAGTTCCTCCGGTTATCTGGTTAGGCAAAACTACTGTATGTCATGTATCTTCTCCTGCTCTAGCTGGAGCTTCTAAAGCCAAAGAAGAACCTCCATATTGTTTTCCATAGTGGTTGTACCAATTTACATTCCCAACAACAGTGCTCAAAGTTTCCCTTTCTCTACATCCTCGCCAACACTTATCTCTTGTGTTTTCCATGACAGCCATTCTAACAGGTGCGAGGTGACACACTGTAATATCTAAGTGTATCAAACCAACACACTGTACACCTTAAACATGCAAAATGTTACATGTCAATTATATCTTAATAAAGCTGGAAAAAAGTAAAGCCTAAGAAGACTCCAGATTAGTCTTAACTTAATGGATATATCAGCAACAACTTCATCCTACGGATGTACCTGCAACAAATCCAGCCTCAGAGAGGCTGCTTTTGCCGAAGTCTCTAAGCCACAGTGGTCAGAATAGTAGTTCCAGGAAGCAAGTACTTGCTTGAAATAGATAAATATGAATATAAATATGTGTGTGACTGTTTGAATACACTGAAAACACCATTCTGTCACCATTTTGCTCTTTAGAAACAGCAGTACTAAAATCCTCTTCACAGAGGAGAAAAGGGATGATGATAAGCCCAAACCTCATTCAGAGAGAACAGAATGAATGTGATTGATACAACAATCCTTAAGATAACACACAAAAGTATTTAGCAGGATTCAATATATAAATTGAAAGAAGCCTTCAACCATATAGGTATACTTTGTTCCAATTAAACTGAACACATTTCCTAAATTAGCTGAATAGAAAACTAAACTGTAATATAAGTAAATGGAAACTAGAATTCACATTTCAGTAATAGGCAATCCATGCAGCTGTAGGAATAATCACTCATTACAAAGAGTGATTTAAAATAGCATTCCTAGAAGAAAAAGTGAGTTTTAATACTTGTAGAGAATGAAACATACAGAGAAGAAAGTAAAGGCTATAACCTATTAATATTCAAATACAGCTTTTAAATTCATTTTAAAAACAAAGAAAGTGCTGCTTTGTTTAAGAAAATATCCACCTTTGTCCTTCAGTATCATAAAAGCAGTAATTTTATTTTCAATTTCAAAACAAAAAAATTGACAATTTAAATTTGTAGTTAAAAACCTTCCTACAAAGAAAACTACAGTCTTCACTAGTGAATTCTACCAAATATTTATAGAAAAGAAAGAATAATCCAGATAAGCTCAGCCAGTAAATGGAAAAGAAGAAAACACATTTCAGTTCATTTTATAAGGCCATCATACCCCTGATATTAAAAACAAAAACATTACAAGAAGAGATAATTCCAGACAAACATCCCTTATAAGCAGAGCTGAAAAAATCCTTAACAAAATATTAGTGAATTGAGTCTGGCAATATAGAGAAAGGCTAATACATTGTGGCCAAGTGAGATTCATCATAGGTAGGCACTTTTGGTTTAACATTCAAAAATCAGTGTAATTTATAACATTAATAGACTGCAAAAAGAAATATTATATGGCCATCTCAATAGATGCAGAAAAAGCATTTGACAAAATCAACATGCTGTCAAGATAAAAACTCTCAGTTAATTAGGAACAGTAAAGAAAGGATCTTCCTTAACTTGATAAAAGGCATCTACAAAATAGTCTTCACCTCATATTCATATATATTTTGTTTCCCCTAAAACTGGGACCAATTCAGGGATGTCCCCTCTCAAAATTTTTGTCTAAAAATAAATTATATTTCATTGTAGCTCACACAATAAGCCAAAAAAAAAAGATAATAAAATCATACAGATTGGAAAGGAAAAAGTAAACTCTCTTAATTTGCAGATGACATGATTGTCCTTGTAGGATATCCTAAGAAATCTACAAAAATGCTACAAGAACATATAAACAAGAAACTTCTAGAAATAAACTAAGAGAAGAACGTTTGTAGCTTTGGGTTAGGCAAGATTTCCTAGGATACAAAAAGCATAAACTATGAATGAGAATTTTGATGGTGAACAGCATCAAAATTAAAATATTAAATGACAGTGTTACAGAAATGAAAAGAAAGTCACAGACTGGGAAGAATATTCGCAAAATGATTATCTGACAAAAAATAATTTTATCTAGGATACATAAAAAAACTCTCACAATGCATTAATAAGACTATGAAAAATACAATTTAGAAAAATGGGGAAAAGATCTTAACACTTAGCCACAGAAGATACACTAAGGCAAGTAAGTACATGAAACAACAATCAACATCATCATTAATTTGGGAAATTCAAAGTAAATCCACAATTAGATACCATTACATCCACTAGAACGATTAAATTAAAATGACTAACAATACCAAGTTTTGGAAAGGAGGTTGAGCTGGAATCTCATACATTTAATAGTAGGACTGCAAATGATACAGACACTTTGGAAAAAGAGTTTGGCAGTATCTCATAAAATTAAATATACACACATCCTATGATCCAGGAATCCTTCTTTTGGGTATTTTCCCAAGAGAAACAAAAATATATTTCCATACAAAATCTTGTATGCAAGTGCTCACATCAGATTTATTCATAATACTCAATAACTGGATACAAACCAAATATACATCAACTATATAATGAATAAACAAATTGTGGCATACCTGTACAATGGAGCATTATTCACCATTAAAAACAGAACTATTATGAATGCAACACCATGGATGAATCCCAAAGCATTATGCTAAATGAAGGAAGCCAGAAACAAAAAGTACCTATTTCCAATATAGTCAGTATGCTAGGCCATATAACAAACCTCAACAAATTTGAAAGGATAGAAATAATACACGGTATGTTCTCCAACCATAATGAAATAAAGTTAGAAATCAATAGCAGAAAAAATTTCTAAATATGTGGAAATCAAACAAAACACTCAAAAATAAAGTGGATCAAAGAAGAAATCAAAAGGGAAAAGAGAAAATACTTTGAGATGAATGATAATAAAGATACAACTTACCCAAACTTATGTGATACTGCTAAAGCAGTGCTTAGAGGAAAATTTATAGCTGTAAATTCCTTTATGAAGAAAGAAGGACAATCTCAAATCAAAAACCTTATCTACTACCTTAAAACATTTGGAAAAGAGAAACCTAAATTTAAAGCAGGCAGAAGGAAGGAAATAATAAAGATTAGAGCATAAATTGGTAAAATAGAGAATATAAAAATAAGAGAAAAAACAAAAACTTGGTTCACTGAAAAGATGAACAAAATTTACAAGCCTTTAGCTAAATTAACCAAGAATAAAAGAGAAAAGTGGCAAATTACGAAAGTCAGAAATAAGAAGGGACATTACCAGTGAACTTACAGAAATAGGAATGACTATAAAGAAATGCTACAAACAATTGTATGCCAACAGATTAAATAATTTAGATGAAATGTATAAATTCCTATAAAGATACAAACTACCAAAACTGACTCAAGGTGAAACAGACCATTTTAATATACCTCTAACAAGTGAGGAGATTGAATTAGTTACCAAAGACTACCCACTAGGATGGTTAGAATAAAAAAGTCAGGTAATAACAGGTGTTGAAAGAATACGGGGAAAATAGAATCCTCATATACTGAAGGTTAGAATGTAAAATGGTACAGATGCTTTGGAAAACAGTCTGGACTTTTCTCAGATAATTAAACACAGAGTTATCCTATGACGCAGCAATTTACTCCACCCAGGGAAATTGAAAAAATATGTCCACACAAAAACTTGTACATGAATGTTCATAGTAGTGTATTTATAATAGCCTAAGGAAGACAATCCAAATATCCATCAGCTGGTGAATGGATAAACAAAATGGGGCCCATCCGTATGACGGAAGGGTTAGTCAGCCACAGAAAGAAAGTACTGATACACGCTACAGCGTGGATGAACCTTGAAAACATTACGCTAAGTGAAAGAAGGTAGCCACAAGAGACTATATGTTACATGATTCCATTCCTATGAAATGTCCAGAACAGGGAAATCTGTTCTTTCTACAGACAGAAAATAGATAAGCAGTTGCTTAGGACTGGAGGAATGGAAAGGTAGGAGAGTGATGTCTAAAGGGTGCAGAGTTTCTTTTAAAGGTGATGAAAATTTTCTAAAATTGACTATGGTGGTTGTTGCAGATATCTCTGAATATTTTGAAACAAACACTGAACTGTATACTTTAAATGGGTGAATTGTAGGGTATATGAATTATAGCTCATTAAAGCTGTTAATTTAAAAAAAAGAGTATCTTCCCATTTATATGAAATTTTAGAAAAGATAGAATTATAGTGACAATAAGTAGATCAGTCATCACCAAGGACCAGGAGTGGGGAGAGGGGATTGTCTGTAATGGAGCCCAAGGGAAATTTTTGAGGTGACGGAAATGTTCTATATTATGATTGTGACGGTGCTTACATTATTGTATACATTTGTCAAAACTCACCATTTGTACTTTTAAAATAGGAGACTTATAATGTATGTAAATTATACTGCAATCTTGATTTTAAAAGATAATGTTAAAAACATACCAAGTTATTTAAGGTTTTGCCAGGCCCTAATTCTTCTAGATCAGAATATCAATGCAAAGTGATGGTACAAATATTTCGATAGCTTTGGTAAACACTACATACTTTTTCTGTTTCTTTTAAAAAGCAGATTTTACATATCATTGCAAAGTATTCCTCTATTAGGCGGGCAAACAGACATCAACACATTTGGTCATAAATGGACCCCCAAATAAATATAAGTTGAAAATTATATCTGGATACAAGGAGTTTTCTTCCCTAGAATAGTTTCTCGGAAACAGGGAGTTTCCTTGTAGTCAAGTCTTTATATGTTCTCTTTCTACAGGGTGCTTTCTCAAATGCTTTGTTTCAAACCTGACAAAATGGTTTCTTTAAAAAAAAAAAAAGAAAAAGAAATTTAACACATATCTGGTGTTTTCGAATTTTTCCTGGAAGAATGACCTCACTGTAGCTAGCTTGCATGTCTCTGTAAACAAGCCATTTAAAAAGCAATCCAGAAAGTGATTGCATTGTGGAGATCAGAAATATAAACCTACAGGACAGATGATATCCCTCATTTACTTGTATGCTTTAGCAAAATTAATATACCAAGCCTAAATGGGGTTGAATTTTAATAATCTAACATTTGGGGTCCACGTGCAGCGATGGTAATTGTCATTATTATCAGGCAAATGTACAGTCATGCTCACTGAGCCTAAATTACTGGTTCTCGTTTTGCCTCGGGAGAGAGACTCAACAGACCAACGGGTAAGCCAGAAGTAAATAGGAAGCTATATCTGGCTCTGCATCACTGACTTGGGACCAAGACATCTGCTCATCACAATTGTTGCCAATTTCACTGGTAGTGGATGTACAGTTTTCACCGGGGACACTTTGAAAAGTCCAAAAACAGACCACTGGTTTCCCAGAGAATGAACAAGAATAATACAGCACAATTTTAAAGGTGGTGGTTTCACACACTGAAACAGTTATTTTCCATGATAGAGACCAACTAGCCTAACAGCTGTGAAGCCAGACCGCATGGCTTTGCATCTTGGATCCACCACTTACAAATCATTAACCACCACTCCGTGCCTCAGTTTCTTTTTCTGTAAAACGAGGAAGTCAGTAGAACGTATCTAGAGGGTTGCTGTGGAGGGTTAAATGAGTTGGTAAATATAAGGTGCTTAGAACAGTGCCAGGCACCATGTAAGTGTCACTGATCACTTGAGGCAGGCTGGGCAGCTGTCATCATCCACAGTGTACAGATGGGGAAACTGAGGCACAGAAAGGGTGAATGAGCCACACAGCCAGTCAGAGGCTGAGTCAGGACTAAGCTCTCTGACATCTTACTCTAGCGTCCCACCCTTACTATCACATATCCTTAAATTTAGAATAAAAGAAGATGGGCTTGTCTCATTCAACTGTAAGAAAAGCAGTAATCAAGGACCTGTTCACTCTCTGACTGTGACACTCTAAAAATGGCAAGAACTTGCTTAGGCTACTGGAACAGGATTTTCAAAATGCCAGTAGTAACCCATCAGTGAGATGAATCTTCAATGTAGTGAGCCGCAACCAGCATTTAAAAAAATAAAACACAACAGAATGGGAAATATCAGAATGTATCAAACATAATAAGGGTAATTATTATTTTGTGAAATTTTGGTTCAGTTACATATGTACTCATACACGCATACACATAAAGTGGATTGTATCATTTTCCTCAATATTTCCCTCCTCCCCTCTCTCAGTTTTCTTTTTGAAGGACCATTCATCCTTCCCGGTTACCAGTTGACTAGCAGGACTCCTGCGAGAGGGGAATGCTCCCGCACTGCACTGATATTTGGGAGGGGCCGGGGGACTCACTAGAGTCAGTGGAACATAGTGTCCCTGACTTACGAGTTTTCGACTTTAGGATGGTGCAAGAGCAGTACACATTCAATAGAAACTGTACTTTGAATTCTGAATTTTGATCTTCCGCCAGGCTAGTGACATGCAGTAGGTACTCCTTAGTGATGCTGGGCAGCGGCAGCCTCTGCAGTTCCCAGGCAGCCATAAAGTCACAAGGGCGAACAACGGTACACTTATAACCATTTTGGATTGAACCATTCTGTTTTTCACTTTTGGTACGGTAGTCAGTAAATTATATGAGATATATAACACTTTATTATAAAAACAGACTTCGTGTTAGATGATTTTGCCCAACCGTAGGCCAATGTAAGTGTTCTGAGCACATTTAAGTAGGCTAGGCTAAGCTATGATGTTGTCTAGTTTAGGTGTATTAAATGTACTTTCCACTTATGATGGGTTTAGGAGGACTTGACCCCATTGTAAGTGGAGGAACATCTGCATAAACATGTGAGAGACTGCCAAGCCTCAGAGAAGCTTTTGGAGCAATTATGCAGTTTGGCTCAGGGCTTTACCCTTTCCATCTGCATGAACACATCTCAGGATGGGGCTGCTCCTTTATCCTGAGTCCTGGAATGACAAGCTACTTGGAGCAGAGTCACAACCTCCCTACAGCCTGGAAGAGAGAGCTACAGAGTAGAGCAGAGCAACTGGGGATGCACAGTCTACACGTAACATAATGAGGAAGAAACCTGTGTTTTGAAACCACAGAGATTTTGAGCTGTTTGTTACCATAACATAACCTGGCCAAAGGTGACTAATAAAGATGTATACGTGTATTGGATGGATGAGATAAAATGTATTTTTTACTGAGGGCGATGATCAAAGAATTAAAAAATCACTTCATAGAATGAGCACTTTGGGAACTTGATTCTTTAAAATATTAGTTTAGCTCCCTTGACATATTTGGTGTTTCCTTGGACTTCCCATTGATTTATGCTTCACTTTTATTTTTGTCTGCCTTTCACTGGACAGACTTAGACTCATTCTATCCCTTAAAACGTGGACCAGTGTTTCTCAAATTATGGCATTCATAGAACAATTAATAGATTTTTCAGACATTCACATCACATTTGGTAAATTAAAATATGTAAGAATACAACAGCATTTACTATTTAATGACAATAAAAGTTAAATGTCAGTGAGAGAGATGGTTTTATAATATATTAATAAGCTAATATCATAGGCTAAGTAAAGTATATATAGCCACTTGCATAAGTAACATTAGCTGTAGGATATGTGCCTCACCCACTCAGTTTATTTTTATATCCTTTTTTTTCTATAAAATAACATCCAGGCCAAATATAGACCCAGGTTGCGGGAAAATTTCTCACTGAAGACCATGCCAGCTCACAATCTGATACTAAACATAACAATATCACATATCACACTCGAAGGCTGTAAGACTGAATGTTTAACTTGAAGGATCACAATGAATGGGATCCCAATGCACTCTGGTGGTCTTCAGCCCTAGAAAGAAATTTTCCTTTTCCTGTTGCAGCTTTTGGATGAGTTTTTAAGCATACAGAATAATATGTCAAAGATTTCCTTCATAGATCAGTGTGCGGGGCCACCAAGCATTTGAAAAGAACTAAATTTGCAAAGACTAGGTGTTTGCACCACATCTGTTGTTTAGAAATTTTGAGGTCTTATCTTCAACAATAAAAAATAATGACACTAGTTCCTTGTGATAGATGCATGCATTCAAGATTCTGAATAAATCACTAAATCTGCCACTTGAGAAACTATCTGAAATCATAGAAATAATGTTTATTGGCATCATCAGTGTAATGAAGAAATGTGTTTTTAAATCTCACCTCTCATTTAAAGTTCATCTAACCATCTTTTTTCCTCAACAGCAGTGTAGAAATGTAGAACACTGAAATAGCTACATGTGCACAATACTCTGTAAAGAGTTAAAAATCAATTGCCATGATTTAATAGTATTTGTATTTTAATATAAATAAAATATATATAGAATATATACAAAGTTGTGTTATATTTTTATATATAACATATCATATATTAATATATGATATATCACATATTTAATATATAAAATAGTATATATTTATTTATAAGTATAAAATATAAATATATATATTTACTATTTTTTCAATACTAGATCAAGCTCCAGAGACATATTATTGACTACAAGTTATTCTCTGTAAATAAAGTGGTGTTGGATTGATAATCAGGTGTAACCCTTTTAATTCAAAGTCCTTCATTGCTTCATAGGTAGTTGGTGCTCTTTCATTATTGATTATAGCATACATTTTCTATTCCACCTCATATCTTTCAAATGTCTATCAATCAAATAAAACATCTCTTTTGTACAATGGATGCTCATTAGTAAACAGAACAGCAAGTCATTAAGCACTTCTCTCTCATAGTACATACTATGTACATACTGAGAAACCTTAGCCTGGTATTCAATTGCAATGCAAAGCACCTGCCAACTCAAACACCAGTGCTTTATATTCCCCAGTGTATGTCGCTTGCATTATATAACGGTCATCAGTGTCACTTGAGGAAGGAATTGTGCTGAAAGTTCACTCAGTTCTTTCTCCCAAGTGTGTACGTCACTAACTCTGCTGCTTTTTGCCATGAGGATGCAGCTCTGCATAATGCCTCTGTAGTCTTCTGCCCTTCTCTGACTTTATCAACACAATTCATCAATTTTTGTACTGGAAACCTTATTTCACATTTCTTTTTCTTAGAAAACACAACTAGTTTATCAGCATACCATTTGAAAAAGATAAAAAGCATGAGATACATTATGGTATCATTATAAAAATAGATAATGCAGTGGTACAATAAAATCCAACTTTCAGATGTTCCTCACTGTACTTCTTAGACATGCTTTGCTGGTTTGGCTGCCTGAGTAATCTCATGCCTGTAAGTTTGCTTGTACCAGCAAACTCAGATTCAGAGCTTGTATTCAGTCCTTACGCTTACAGCTTCATCTTAAGCTATAGTAAATAATGAAAAGTAAATAATTTTACTTTTTCTATCACTACTTTTGAATTTGAACTATTTCTATTTATTCATTTTAGTAAATTGGTGGAATAATGCAAGAAAATAACAGCAAAAATGCACACTTAATCATTATAAACAATAACAATAAAGTCATAAAATTAGTTTAGAAGAAACAAATCTTGTTATCTACCTGGAAAAGCATTTTTAAAAATGCTTTTATGAGGCTATTAAATGAAACCCTACCACTGGTTGATCCCTGAATAGTGGCACTCTTGACTAGTATGCTAATTTTTCCCAAGTTTCCATTTTTCTATTTCAGACCTCCCTTGGAAAGTCACCCAAGGGCCCTTCATGCAGCCTAATATTAACACCTCCATGTTATCATTCTTTTGATTCAAAAAATTGATAGATACTAAGAGATAAATTTTCCCCTATCAAAAGGGCCAGCTTTTACTTTTCTTTGTAATGGTTTATGTGTTCAATGTCTTACAATCAATATTTTAAAAAGTTATTGATGAGATATTCTGAACACTGTCATTTTTATCATCTGTAAAGAGGTAATTTTGTAAAATTAAAGAACCATAAAGAGCTATCTTTGCATGTTCTATGTTACAGAAAATTGGATGTACTTGTTTTTATAGAAAAAATTTAAAACACAATGTTGACAAAAATCCCATACAAAGATTTCTAATGCCTGTAGCAGAGTCATCATACCAGCGACAATATTTCTAATAAGGACCATTGTAGTTTAATCCTTCCCAACTTTTAATAGAATGATGACTAGGCCAAATGGAAATGAATACTAAAATTAAAAATCTGCATCAAATATTTTCACCATAAAATACTGTTGTGTAAGATGTTTTAATCTGCTACTAAAAGTTTACACATGTTGATATTTTTAGTATTTATATAGCTACCTGGATCATTCAATAGTATATAATTTAAAATACTTATCATTACTAAAAATACAATGGGTAGTGGTTAAAACTTAGGCTTTGATGTCAGACTGAACTGGGTTAAAATTCTGGGTTTTTGCTAATGGTGTGATCTAGATCAAGTAGCTCAATTTTGTAAATCTCAAATCAATCTGAAACCTCAAATCAAATCTCAAATCTCAGTCAAGTTCTGCATAAGAGTAGGGATATTATCTACTGGCCTCATAATTTTATCTCCCACATATAATACATTAGCTGGTACATGGTAGGCACTTAACAAATATTCAATGACTAAAATAATACATTTAATGATGGGGATAGTCATGTGCTTTCCCTCATGGGGTAGATATGAGATTGAAATATGATTAAGCACGTCAATGCTGAGCACAGATCTGGAACATAAACATTAATAATAGTTATTACTAAGGTGATATATAATATCATTCATTATACAAATCTGGACACTTATAAGAGCGATGGGGGTACTATTAATAACATAGGGACAAAAGGTGTAAACTAAGGATATCTAAGTCAAACCAAAGTATGTAGTCACCCTGGCTCTTGTTGTTATTACTAGATATTATAGAAAACGAAGAGTAGAGGAAAATACATAATTGTAGGTCTTTGAAAACACTTGCAACGGATACAGATAGGGCCAGAGGAACAGGGTCTAATCTGACAAAAAAGGTCTCAATCTACTTGCCTGAGGCATTAGAGAGAAGAAACATTGAAAAATAATTTTTCCTGGATCCAAATGTTTACATTTGTTGTTTTGGGTTCCTTTAATTTACCAAATCTAATTAGATTAAAAATTCTCTTTCCAGATTCTATTTTTTTTTTTTTTTTTTTTTGGCTCCCTGCGTTGGGAGCACGGAGTATTAACCACTGGACCGCCAAGGAAGTCCCCTCTTTCCAGATTCTTTATCAAATCTCTTACAGTGATTGTCTTCTATCTTCACCCTACATATACCTATTCCTGGCCCCGCCTTCTCTGAGCAGAGTACCTCACTTTCCAATTAATAAGAACTTATTACATATCAACCTAGATTTCTCAGCCAACAATGTATCTTCTTTGGGATCTCTCTGCAATACCACCTTCCCTTTTCCCCATGTCTCCTGTCTCCACAGAAGACCCATTCCTCCTTTAGACCATGACGCAACCCTTCCCATGGGCTATTCATCTCATAGGCTCTATGGTGTTCCTCCATTGATTATTCACTTCCATCTTATTTGCATCTTTAATAGCTCCTTCTTGTCAAGATTCAGAACTTCAGATATTATGCCCCAGAATAAAAAATTTAGATTTGTATTTTGGCTTTTCAGTGTACTATTTGTGTGATCTTGAGAAAACTGCTTAACATCAATGGACCTCAGTTCCTTCATAGATAAAATGGTAATAGTAATACCCACTTCAAAGGATAGCAGTGAGGATTAAAAGTCCAGGGGACCTCTGGGCAAGATGGATCCAAGATTTAACCACTGGTATACTCCTTCTGCTCTAAGCAAACAACAATGTTAGGAAGAATATGGGGAAAATAAGCAATAAGGTATGCTGCAGCTCAAAAACAAGACAAGTATATCTTGAATCAAAAATAGAACAGAAATACAAAGTAATAAATGGAGCTGAAACTGCAGGCTGTTGGACTCTGTTTCTGACTGTGGGCAGTGGCTGCCAAGAGCTAGGCTCCTATGTGTTAACAGTGACCAAGAGAGATGCACAAAAGATAGGCAGTTGGAGTCAGGTTCACTGCTGGAAGCTAGGTATAGGGTAGCTGGGGAAAAAAGTTGCACACCACTACATGAGACTAAAGCTTTCAGTAAGCTGTAAGCCTCAGGAGGCAAGAGGACAAAAACAGAGCTGCGTGAATGGAAACTGAGTCAATATCCCTAATATCACAGTGAAACAGGAGCCTCAAAGTGACATTATAAAGACTAAGCGTCCAGCTGCTGAATGTCAGCAACTAAAGAGGGAGAGAGAAAGGAAAAGAGGGAGGTAGAGAGGCAGAAACAAGAAAACAAACAAAAATTAAAATACTGGGGTTTTTGTTGATAAAATTCACTCTCAAAGAAATTTACCTTATAGAAGAGTCTGACAAGGAGTTTAAAATAAATGTTTAGGATATTTAAAGACAAAAATAAAGGAATAAAAGCCATTAAAATAGTAGAACATGACATATAGATTTAGGAGACAAGATACAATGATGACTAAAGAAACTGAAATTTATCAGTAAATTTAAGTATTGACTATTTTGGGTGTGTGTTAAACAATACTGTGTTAGGTGAAAACAAGATATGAGGAAGAGAGCAGTTTGGTTAATTAAACTGTGTTAAGGATGAGGATAGACATAATATAAAAAACTTCAGATTTGTTTAGAATAGTTATAGTTAAATAGGTATGTGGGAAAAAAATCAAGGGTTGCTACTAAAACTAAAGAGTACAGTGTATGCCCTCTGTCTACATTCTCTACTGCTGTATAACAAATTATCACAAGTTTAGCTGCTTGAAACAAATACATTCAATATTTGAGTTTTTGTGGGTCAGGAGGCTGGGTACAGGTTAGCTGGGTCCTCTCTGCTCAGGGTCTCAGAAGTCTGCAATCAAAGTGTTGGCTGAGCTGCACCCTCATCTGGCACTCAATAAGGAATGATTTGCTTCCAGTCTCTCTCAGGTTGCTGGCAGAATTCATGTTCTTGCAGCTGTATGACTGAAACCCTGGTCTTCTTGGTAGCTATTGGCTGAGGACTGGTCTCAGCTCCTAGAGGGTATTCTCAGGTCCCCCTCCACAGTGAGTTCACACCATGACTATATGTTTTCTCAAGGCCAGTAGGAGAATCTCTCTGTCTTGTTTTTGATCTTTAGACCTTCATATTAAAGGGCTCACCTGATTAGATAAGTCTCAACCAGGATAACCTCCCTCTTGATTAGCTTAAAGTCATTTGATTAGAGACCATAATTATATATGTGAAACCCCTTCACCTTTGCCATATAATGTAACTTAACCACTGGAATGCTGTCCCATCATATTCTCCAGTCCTGCTCATACTCAATGGGAGAAGACTATACAGGGTGGGAATTCCCAGAGGGTAGGAATCTTAGGGACTACCATAGAATTCTGCCTACCACATTTTGCCCTCTGATTCCCAACAATTCACATTCTTTCAAATGCAACAGTCATTCATCCTCCCAAAGTTCCCTCAAGTCTCATCCTACTACAGCATCAGCTCACCATCAAGCAATAGGGTGTTAAAAAAAGGAATACAGCAAACTCTACCTAATGAAAAGGAGAACCCCCCCCAATTTTTTTAAACAGAAGACACAAAATAAAACTATAGAAAGAAATACAAATAAACCAATTATCACAATAAATAAAATCATTTCTAAAAATAGATTTTCAAAATGGGTAAAGAAACAAACTCCAGCTATATGTTTTTATGGTTTTTTTTTTTTTTACAATGAATAAACTAAAACAAAACATGAAAGATTAAAAGTTAGGAAATGAAAAAGACATGCTAGTAAAGTGGTAACCCTTCTAAAATCTGGGGTTATAACAACAGACACAATAGAACCTAAGTCCAAAGCATTACTGGGGATAAAGAAGAATACTAAAATAACACAAGGAATAACTCTCTCAAAGATGTAATAATTATTAATTTATACACATCTGACAATATTACCTAATGTATATATAAAGACAAATTGAAACTGGGAATTTTCACACAACTCTATTAAAGATGGAGAGACCAATCTAACAAAAACTTCATAAGGATAGAGAAGATTTGAAGACAGAATTACTATGTCTGATTTACTAGCAATACATTGAATTCTCTACCAATAAATTCTTTTCAAATATAAATGTGTCACCTATAGTAATTAACTATGTCATAAAGAAATATCAACAAACTTCAAAATTTCACTATCATACAGACTATATTCTCAACAAACTTCAAAGTTTCACTATCATTACAGACTATGGTAATAAAATTAAAGTAGAAACCAAGAATTAAAAAATAGCTTAAACACTACATGTTTAGAACCTTAAGAAATTCACTGCTACGTAAGTCATGATCCAAAAGGAAAATTACAGTGAGAGAATTATAAAATATTTAGGACACAGCACCAATGAAAGATAACATAAACTAATGAGATGTAGATTTAAAAAAAACAGAGATAAGTTTAAATACATATGTGCAATATCAAGAAAGACCAAATATAAATGAGTAAATAAACTGAAGATCTAGAAAAATATTTTTGGAAAAGTAAATCCAAAAAGCAGAAGAAAACAATAAACATGATCAAGAAATCAATAAAACAAAAATACAATAGGAAGAATTAACAAAACCAAAAACTGGTTCTCTGAAAACAGACAAATTTCTAGAAAGACTAATTTTTAAAAAAGAGATGGCATAAATAAACAATAACAGGAACAAAAAGGAGACAGACACATCACAGATACTAAAAATTTAACTAATCTGAGAATCAAGGTAATTCTATTCCCCTTGCTAGTGATCAAAGTAGGAATAGTTACATGACAACTCTTATGAAAAGAACAAGACAAAATGGGAAAAATTTTGTAGAAAGCTGTAGAACCTTCTGAAATCTTGGCCTCCCTCCCATCAAAGTACTGAACAAGGAGCAGAATTCAAAGTCATGTTACACAAGATGTCCAGAGAGGACCCATGGCCCATTCTCCATCTAATTAAGAAGCCAACACTTAGCAAATCTGACCATAGTCCTTGATTATACATTCCTTTCTTTCCCATAGCTCTTCAAGTGCCAAAATCAAAGCACATTTCTTCCACAAATTTCCTACCTAGACACAACCCTAAAATATTCTTGGGGATTGATCAGGTATAATCTACGCGCTTCAATGTTCTAATTACATTACCAGTTAGCTGAAGTTAAATGTAAAAAGAAAATAATTTAGAAAATATTCATTAATTTGTGAAAGCAATTTTGGGAAAAGTATCCTAGCAAAGTTAACCTTTAACATAAAAAGATGCCAATGGGACACTTATTTAGATTTTGGTGGGTGACCAGTTATATTCTCATTTGAGTTTTCTGGGTTTTTTTTGCTTTTGGTATATACGACTTCCTTGTTCTTCATAAGAGTACTTGAAATTGAAGTCATAGATTCTTGTAATGGTTTTTTTCCTTGCAATATATTTAGACATACAAGATTATGAGATCTATAATGCTCTGTTACTCCCATTCATCAACAGAACATAACATATTACTGGTTCTTCTCTCACTGGAGGAGTATGCTATGAGGACCACACCTTTTTTCCCCCGTCTTTCCCTCATTTGTTAGGAAAACAATTCCATGGTCCCCTCAGATTGCTGACGTTTGGATAAGGCGCATAAAACTGGTGAGTTTTCTTATCTCCCTACAGAAATTGAAAATACACACAGGGTTTTCTTCTAAAACAGAGAATAGAGTGCCTATAATATAATCTAGACTAGAAGTCAGGACTCATGGGACCAATTGTTCACTCTTAGCCTTCTGACATACTGGGGGAAAAATCACTCAAGAATCTCTTGGCACCTCTCTGGGCTGTACCTATAAATGGTAATTATACTTTTCTATTATAGAGCTCTCTACCATCTATTGTGATACATAACTATCTCAAAGGAGTAGCTGACAGCTTAGTTAATACATGGAGTATAAATCACTTTGAGCTTCTCAGAGGAATGCAAAATGTACATTAAATACAAAGTCTAGCGATACAGGAAGGGAAATAGAAACTGTGAATCATGAACACAGCATGAACAGGATAGGGGTTATGTGGAATACCACTGCAGTCTGTAGATGAAAAAGGAAAATGATGCAACTCATGGAATGGGTTAATTTCTAAGGCAGGGCTGAGGAGATAGATGAGGCAGATTTCTGCCACGGACTTGCAAATGGGCAAATTGTGCAGCCATGGCAACTTTGGTACAGCTTAAGGTCCAAAATGGTCTGGACCCTGCCCACCTCTCCGTTATAAGATTGGTTATATCAGTGGCCCAATTCTTCGTCTTTTCCTGTATCCATGACTTTTGACATGCGATTTTAAGCAACACCCACCAAAAAGTAGAGTGTATTTATATTATCTTGATTCTAAATTTGGTCATGTAATTTGTTTTGGCCTACAGAATGTTAGTAGTTGTGATGCAAACAGATGCCTAAAAAAGTGCTCACGTTTTGGGTTTTGCTCTTGCTCTTCTGTGATTGTTAGAACATGCCCTGGCAAGGATGATGAAGGATGAGACACAGAGAACAGAGCCAAGCTGCCCAGGTGTCCCAGCCAAAGTTAACCTAAGTCAACCATCAGCTAGCTGGTTCGCAGACATGTCATAAAGAGCCAAATCATAAAGAGCCCAGCCTAAACCACTGACTCAGATTCGGGAGCAAAATAAATGCTTATTGTTTTAAGCCACTGTGTTTTGAGGTAGTTTGTTATACAACATCCATGCGGCAATTGTTTGGATATCCTCTCCAACACTTTCCCCCTTGCTTTCTGCACTGGAACAACATTAGACATATCGATTTAAGAGACTGTGCCATGTACCCCAGCACAAGATCCTTGCACATGTGATTCCCACTCTACCTGGAACTGTCTCTTATGCTTCTCTCCCTCGTCCCTTATTGGTCAGTACATTTATTCATCAATTCTTACCTCAAAAGCAGCTTCCTTAGGCAAGCCTTTCCTTCCATCCTGGGGTAAGACAAATTTCTTTACCAGAGATTTGTGTTACTTTATATGTGTTACTTTATATCAGAACATTTTTCTCCTGACATCTCTGTTATTAGTTATACTCTAACTTTTGTGACATTGATTTGAAGTCTGTCTTCTACATTGGATTGCAAAGGCCAAGAGTTTAGAGAACACAACTGTTATCTGGGTCTCCATGGTGCCCTAATGCAGTGGACAATACCTAATACAGGGCTTAGTACCAGTTTTTATTGAATAAAGAAAGAAGTTGTAGCAGATGTATCTGTCCTCCACCTTCCGTTGGTAATGACAGTTAACAACTTACATCTGTATACTTCTCCATAGTAATGCCCTTGAGTGACAGGAGCTGCCTCATTCAGAGATACCTGAGAGGTTACCCAAACCAACACTTTCCTCCAAGGGGAGCCCAATAACCAATGATGATGCAGGTACTGAATAGTCTAGTCTGCTTTCCTCTGGATGAGACAACCACTGCCACTAAGCTCATGGGATGTGGCTTAGGCAAGACGTCTCCTGAAACTACATCTTTATCTAGTCCCTTCCTTTGGACTATGCCATTCCCCCTCATCCCTCTTATGCTTTTCCAAAGAACTTGATCTCAATAAATTATTTGCATAAGAATCTTTGTTTCAAGTTCTGCTTCTAACCAAACCAAACCAAAGACATGAGTTCAGGTTGAGCATTGCTCACTCATCCAAGAAAGAAAACTAAGAACCCTGAAATATTATCTATTGGGAAAACTCTTTGGATAGATGAAACTAAGAACTTACTTTTCTCAAAGGGTCCAGAAATTCACAGATGTCTAATAATTTCAGGGTTGGTTAGAGCCTCCATGGTTATTAATACTAACTCCTTCAAATATAAGATTTTAAGTGGGTAAATAAAATGTAGGAGCATATAGCAAAGTTTTATTCCTTCCTGGAAATGTGGGTTTCCATGATTGTACCACTGTACAATAATGCAATTCTCAACAGAACTGTCCAAGTAAAGAGCATGTTTGATATCTGACCACCAGGATTTTCATCTTCACCTATAGATGTGGGTAGCTGCTTTGAGAAGGTAACTAAAGAAGAGGTGATGGTGGCTGCAAAAATGCCCATAATGTAATGTTAAGAGAAAAACGATATAAAGCTGCACATAGTGCAATACTAAATAGTAAAACATATCTATCCATCTATTTACCTATCAAGGCATTGAAAAATAAATGAAGCATACCAAGATGTGAACAGTAGCAGTGGAATTATGCGAGATTTTAATTTCCTTTTTCATATTTTCTTAATTTCAAAAGTTTTAACCAAAAGCATGACTGTAATTTTTTTACATGGTAAAAAAACAAACAAAAAAACAAAAAACAACCAAAATGAGCAACTGAGCAAAAAGATCATAGAGAACAATGGCATTTTTTTTCTCCTAAATGAACTCAGTTCAACAGTCTATGAAGGGGGTCGTCCACTTCGGGGAAGAAGGAGTAGAGGCACTTTCTTCTTTTCCTTTCAAAAATTACAACTAAAAGTCTTGCACATTATGTATAAAACAAACATAAGGTGACTCTGAAAGGTGAAGAAAAGATTTCCTAGGCACCTCAGGAAACCAGGAACAAGGTGGCAAGTCTACTGGGTTTTCCTTTTGTCCCATATATTCCAGACATGGAACTACAGAACCTGGCAACCTGGAAATGCCAATGGGTACAGACAAGAAAAACTCCAACAAAAGCCTGTTCTCTGTAGCCAAAGGACAAGAAAAGGAGGAGCCTAGCAAGAAAGAAAACATTTAGACCACCATTTCGCTACTTCACTGAGAAACCACAGAAATAACCTGTGACCCACCCCACCCAAGCCAGCAAAAGACAAGTGGGGAGCCTAGACTTCCACTTTGACCATGCTGTAAGGAGGTGCCCCACCCTCCTGTGTCCAGGCCAAATTAATTACTTTCAATACTGCAGCTAGCCCAGGAAGAGTAAGAGTTAAGCAGGGAAATGTTTAAGACATGAAAATGTTCAATACTTCTGTGTAAAATATGGTATTCTGTGCACTTGTCATATGTAAGAAATGTTTAGATTAACAAGTCAGCATCATGTTTCCAATCTAATGTGTGTATGAGCACTTGAAAAATACTTGGATTTTAAACGGAAATCTTACTAAGTATCAATACATAAACAATATTAGCACATTTAAGATAATGTAAGAATGACTATTTTAATTTAAGTATGACTATTTTAACTTATTTAATTTATTAGATTTCTGAAAATTCCTTAAGTTCTTGGGATGGCTTGTCATAAAATTGAGAACAATCAAAAATAAAATGGAACATATTAAATCTGTATGACAGTTTGAGTGTTTAAAGAAATTCCACTAAGCTTAAAAATAGACCAAAACGGGGGTCCTCGGGAAGATGGCGGAAGAGTAAGACGCGGAGATCACCTTCCTTCCCACAGATACAGTAGAAATACATCTACACGTGGAACTGCTCCTACAGAACACCCACTGAACGCTGGCAGAAAACGTCCGACCTCCAAAAAGGCAAGAAACTCCCCCCGTACTTGGGTAGGGCAAAAGAAAAAAGAAATAACAGAGACAAAAGAATAGGGACGGCACCTGCACTAGTGGGAGGGAGCCGTGAAGGAGGAAAGATTTCCACGCACTAGGAAGCCCCTTCGCGGGCGGAGACTGCGGGTGGCGGAGGGGGGAAGCTTCGGAGCCACGGAGGAGAGCGCAGCCACAGGGGTGCGGAGGGCAAAGCGGAGAGGTTCCCGCACGGAGACTCGGCGCCGAGCAGCACTCTCCAGCCCGAGAGGCTTGTCTGCTCACCCGCCGGGGCGGGCGGGGCTGGGAGCTGAGGCTCGGGCTTCGGTCGGATCGCAGGGAGAGGACTGGGGTTGGCGGCGTGAACACAGCCTGAAGGCGTTAGTGCACCACAGCTAGCCAAGAGGGAGTCCGGGAAAAAGTCTGCAGCTGCCGAAGAGGCAAGAGACTTTTTCTTCCCTCTTTGTTTCCTGGTGCGCGAGGAGAGGGGATTCAGAGCGCTGCCTAAACGAACTTCAGAGACGGGCGCGAGCCGCAGCTACCAGCGCGGATCCCACAGCAACAGGGGCGCAGAGGGAAAAACAGAGAGATTCCCGCACAGAGGCTCGGCGCCGAGCAGCACTCTCCAGCCCGAGAGGCTTGTCTGCTCACCCGCCGGGGCGGGCGGGGCTGGGAGCTGAGGCTCGGCTTCGGTCGGATCACAGGGAGAGGACTGAGGCTGGCAGCGTGAACACAGCCTGAAGGGATTAGCGCACAACAGCTGGCTGGGAGGGAGACCGGGAAAAAGTCTGCAGCTGCCGAAGAGGCAAGGGACTTTTTCTTGCCTCTTTGTTTCGCGGCGCGCAAGGAGAGGGGATTCAGAGCGCCGCCTAAACGAACTCCAGAGAAGGGCGCGAGCCGCGGCGATCACCGCAGACCCCACAGCAACAGGGGCGCAGAGGAAAAAAACGGAGAGACTCCCGCACAGAGGCTCGGCGCGGAGCAGCACTCACCAGCCCGAGAGGCTTGTCTGCTCGGCGGGCGGGGCTGGGAGCTGAGGCTCGGGTTTCGGTTTCGGTTGGATCGCAGGGAGAGGACTGGGGCTGGCGGCGTGAACACAGCCTGAAGGGGTTAGCGCACCACAGCTGGCTGGTAGGGAGTCCGGGAAAAAGTCTGCAGCTGCCGAAGAGGCAAGAGACTTTTTCTTGCCTCTTTGTTTCGCGGCGCGCAAGGAGAGGGGATTCAGAGTGCCGCCTAAACGAACTCCAGAGAAAGGCGTGAGCCGCGGCGATCAGCACGGACCCCAGAGACGGGCGTGAGACGCTGGGGCTGCTGCTGCCGCCTCCAAAAAGCCTGTGTGTGAGCACAAGTCACTCTCCACATCGCCCCCCCCGGGAGCCTGTGCAGCCCGCCACTGCCAGGGTCCCGTGATCCGGGGACAAGTTCCCCGGGAGAACGCACTGCCCGCCTCAGGCTGGTGCAACGTCACGCCGGCCTCTGACGCCGCAGGCTCACCCCGCCTCCTCTGTACCCCTCCCTCCCCGCGGCCTGAGTGAGCCAGAGCCCCCGAAGCAGCTGCGCCTTTAACCCCGTCCTGTCTGGGCGGGGAATAGACGCCCTCAGGCGACCTACACGCAGAGGCGGGTCCAAATCCAAAGCTGAACCCCAGGAACTGTGCGAACAGGGAAGATAAGGGGAAATCTCTCCCAGCAACCTTAGAAGCAGCGGATTAAAACTCCACAAACAACTTGATGTGCCTGCATCTGGTGAATACCTGAATAGACAACGAATCATCCCAAATTCAGGAGGTGGACTTTGGGAGCAGGATATATTAATTTTTCCCCTTTTCCTTTATTTGTGAGTGTATATGTATATGCTTCTGGGTGCGATTTTGTCTGTATAGCTTTGCTTTACAATAGCTTTATTTTACTTCACTATATTATAGCCTCTTTCTTTCTTTCTTTCTATTTTTTCTCCCTTTTACTCTGAGCCGTGTGGACGAAAGGCTCTTGGTGCTCCAGCCAGGCATCAGGGCCGTGCCTCTGAGGTGGGAGAGCCAACTTCAGGACACTGGTCCACAAGAGACCTCCCAGCTTCACGTAATACCAAACGGCAAAAATCTCTCAGAGATCTCCATCTCAACATCAAGACCCAGCTTCACTCAACGACCAACAAGCTACAGTGCTGGACACCATATGCCAAACAACTAGCAAGACAGGAACACAGCCCCATCCATTAGCAGAGAGGCTGCCTAAAATCATAATAAGGCCACAGACACCCCAAAATACACCACCAGACGTGGACGTGCCCACCAGAAAGACAAGAGCCAACCTCATCCACCAGAGCTCAGGCACTAGTTCCCTCCACCAGGAAGCCTACACAACCCACTGAACCAACCTTAGCCACTGGGGACAGATACCAAAAACAACAGGAACTACGAACCTGCAGCCTGTGAAAAGGAGACCCCAAACACAGTAAGATAAGCAAAATGAGACGACAGAAAAACACACCGCAGATGAAGGAGCAGGGTCAGAACATACCAGACTTAACAAATGAAGAGGAAATAGGTAGTCTACCTGAAAAAGAATTCAGAATAATGATAGTAAGGATGATCCAAAATCTTGGAAATAGAATAGACAAAATGCAAGAAACATTTAACAAGGACGTAGAAGAACTAAAGAGGAACCAAGCAATGATGAAAACCACAATAAATGAAATTAAAAATACTCTAGATGGGATCAATAGCAGAATAACTGAGGCAGAAGAAAGGATAAGTGACCTGGAAGATAAAATGGTGGAAATAACTACTGCAGAGCAGGATAAAGAAAAAAGAATGAAAAGAACTGAGGACAGTCTCAGAGACCTCTGGGACAACATTAAACGCGCCAACATTCGAATTATAGGGGTCCCAGAAGAAGAAGAGAAAAAGAAAGGGACTGAGAAGATATTTGAAGAGATTATAGTTGAAAACTTCCCTAATATGGGAAAGGAAATAGTTAATCAAGTCCTGGAAGCACAGAGAGTCCCATACAGGATAAACCCAAGGAGAAACACACCAAGACACATATTAATCAAACTGTCAAAAATTAAATATAAGGAAAACATATTAAAGGCAGCAAGGGAAAAAAAACAAATAACACACAAGGGAATCCCCATAAGGTTAACATCTGATCTTTCAGCAGAAACTCTGCAAGCCAGAAGGGAGTGGCAGGATATACTTAAAGTGATGAAGGAGAAAAACCTGCAACCAAGATTACACTACCCAGCAAGGATCTCATTCAGATTCGATGGAGAAATTAAAACCTTTACAGACAAGCAAAAGCTGAGAGAGTTCAGCACCACCAAACCAGCTTTACAACAAATGCTAAAGGAACTTCTCTAGGCAAGAAACACAAGAGAAGGAAAACACCTACAATAACAAACCCAAAACATTTAAGAAAATGGGAATAGGAACATACATATCGATAATTACCTTGAATGTAAATGGATTAAATGCTCCCACCAAAAGACACAGGCTAGCTGAATGGATACAAAAACAAGACCCATATATATGCTGTCTACAAGAGACCCACTTCAGACCTAGAGACACATATAGACTGAAAGTGAGGGGATGGAAAAAGATATTCCATGCAAATGGAAATCAAAAGAAAGCTGGAGTAGCAATTCTCATATCAGACAAAATAGACTTTAAAATAAAGACTATTACAAGAGACAAAGAAGGACACTATATAATGATCAAGGGATCGATCCAAGAGGAAGGTATAACAATTGTAAATATTTATGCACCCAACATAGGAGCACCTCAATACATAAGGCAAATACTAACAGCCATAAAAGGGGAAATCGACAGCAACACAATCATAGTAGGGGACTTTAACACCCCACTCTCACCAATGGACAGATCATCCAAAATGAAAATAAATAAGGAAACACAAGCTTTAAATGATACATTAAACAAGATAGACTTAATTGATATTTATAGGACATTCCATCCAAAAACAACAGAATACACATTTTTCTCAAGTGCTCATGGAACATTCTCCAGGATAGATCATATCTTGGGTCACAAATCAAGCCTTGGTAAATTTAAGAAAATTGAAATCGTATCAAGTATCTTTTCCGACCACAACGCTATGAGACTAGATATCAATTACAGGAAAAGACCTGTAAAAAATACAAACACATGGAGGCTACACAATACATTACTTAATAACGAAGTGATCACTGAAGAAATCAAAGGGGAAATCAAAAAATACCTAGAAACAAATGACAATGGAGATACGACGACCCAAAACCTATGGGACGCAGCAAAAGCAGTGCTAAGAGGGAAGTTTATAGCAATACAAGCCTACCTCAAGAAACAGGAAACATCTCGAATAAACAACCTAACCTTGCACCTAAAGCAATTAGAGAAAGAAGAACAAAAAAACCCCAAAGCCAGCAGAAGGAAAGAAATTATAAAGATCAGGTCAGAAATAAATGAAAAAGAAATGAAGGAAACAATAGCAAAAATCAATGAAACTAAAAGCTGGTTCTTTGAGAAGATAAACAAAATTGATAAACCATTAGCCAGACTCATCAAGAGAAAAAGGGAGAAGACTCAGATCAATAGAATTAGAAATGAAAAAGGAGAAATAACCACTGACACTGCAGAAATACAAAAGATCATGAGAGATTACTACAAGCAACTCTATGCCAATAAAATGGACAACCTGGAAGAAATGGACAGATTCTTAGAAAGGCACAAACTGCCGAGACTGAACCAGGAAGAAATAGAAAATATGAACAGACCAATCACAAGCACTGAAATTGAAACTGTGATTAAAAACCTTCCAACAAACAAAAGCCCAGGACCAGATGGCTTCACAGGTGAATTCTATCAAACATTTAGAGAAGAGCTAACACCTATCCTTCTCAAACTCTTCCAAAATATTGCAGAGGGAGGAACACTCCCAAACTCATTCTACGAGGCCACCATCACCCTGATACCAAAACCAGACAAAGATGTCACAAAGAAAGAAAACTACAGGCCAATATCACTGATGAACATAGATGCAAAAATCCTCAACAAAATACTAGCAAACAGAATCCAACAGCACATTAAAAGGATCATACACCATGATCAAGTGGGGTTTATCCCAGGAATGCAAGGATTCTTCAATATACGCAAATCAATCAATGTGATACATCATATTAACAAACTGAAGGAGAAAAACCATATGATCATCTCAATAGATGCAGAGAAAGCTTTCGACAAAATTCAACACCCATTTATGATAAAAGCCCTGCAGAAAGTAGGCATAGAGGGAACTTTCCTCAACATAATAAAGGCCATATATGACAAACCCACAGCCAACATTGTCCTCAATGGGGAAAAACTGAAACCATTTCCACTAAGATCAGGAACAAGACAAGGTTGCCCACTCTCACCACTATTATTCAACATAGTTTTGGAAGTGTTAGCCACAGCAATCAGAGAAGACAAAGAAATAAAAGGAATCCAAATCGGAAAAGAAGAAGTAAAGCTGTCACTATTTGCAGATGACATGATACTATACATAGAGAATCCTAAAGATGCTACCAGAAAACTCCTAGAGCTAATCAATGAATTTGGTAAAGTAGCAGGATACAAAATTAATGCACAGAAATCTCTTGCATTTCTATACACTAATGACGAAAAATCTGAAAGTGAAATTAAGAAAACACTCCCATTTAACCATTGCAACAAAAAGAATAAAATATCTAGGAATAAACCTACCTAAGGAGACAAAAGACCTGTATGCAGAAAATTATAAGACACTGATGAAAGAAATTAAAGATGATACAAATAGATGGAGAGATATACCATGTTCCTGGATTGGAAGAATCAACATTGTGAAAATGACTCTACTACCCAAAGCAATCTACAGATTCAATGCAATCCCTATCAAACTACCACTGGCATTTTTCACAGAACTAGAACAAAAAATTTCACAATTTGTATGGAAACACAAAAGACCCCGAATAGCCAAAGCAATCTTGAGAACGAAAAATGGAGCTGGGGGAATCAGGCTCCCTGACTTCAGACTATATTACAAAGCTTCAGTAATCAAGACAGTTTGGTACTGGCACAAAAACAGAAATATAGATCAATGGAACAGGATAGAAAGCCCAGAGATAAACCCACACACATATGGGCACCTTATTTTTGATAAAGGAGGCAAGCATATACAGTGGAGAAAAGACAGCCTCTTCAATAAGTGGTGCTGGGAAAATTGGACAGGTACATGTAAAAGTATGAAAATAGAACACTCCCTGACACCATGCACAAAAATAAACTCAAAATGGATTAAAGACCTAAGTGTAAGGGCAGACACTATCAAACTCTTAGAGGAAAACATAGGCAGAACACTCTATGACATACATCACAGCAAGATTCTTTTTGACCCAGCTCCCAGAGAAATGGAAATAAGAACACAAATAAACAAATGGGACCTAATGAAACTTAAAAGCTTTTGCACAGCAAAGGAAACCATAAACAAGACCAAAAGACAACCATCAGAATGGGAGAAAATATTTGCAAATGAAGCAACTGACAAAGGATTAATCTCCAAGATTTACAAGCAGCTCATGCAGCTCAATAACAAAAAAACGAACAACCCAATCCAAAAATGGGCCGAAGACCTAAATAGACATTTCTCCAAAGAAGATATACAGATGGCCTACAGACACATGAAAGAATGCTCAACATCATTAATCATTAGAGAAATGCAAATCAAAACTACAATGAGATATCATCTCACACCGGTCAGAATGGCCATCATCAAAAAATCTAGAAACCATAAATGCTGGAGAGGGTGTGGAGGAAAGGGAACACTCTTGCACTGTTGGTGGGAATGTAAATTGATACAGCCACTATGGAGAACAGTATGGAGGTTCCTTAAAAAACTACAAATAGAACTACCATACGACCCAGCAATCCCACTACTGGGCATATACCCTGAGAAAACCATAGGTCAAAAAGAGTCATGTACCAAAATGTTCATTGCAGCTCTATTTACAATAGCCAGGACATGGAAGCAATCTAAATGTCCATCGACAGATGAATGGATAAAGAAGATGTGGCACATATATACAATGGAATATTACTCAGCCATAAAAAGAAATGAAATGGAGGTATTTGTAATGAGGTGGATGGAGTTAGAGTCTGTCATACAGAGTGAAGTAAGTCAGAAAGAGAAAAACAAATACAGTATGCTAACACATATATACGGAATCTAAGGGGAAAAAAAAAAAAAGAAAAAAAAAAAAAAAAAAAAAAAAGGCCATGAAGAACCTAGTGGCAAGACGGGAATAAAGACACAGACCTACTAGAGAATGGACTTGAGGATATGGGGAGGGGGTGGGGTGAGATGTGACAGGGTAAGAGAGTGTCATGGACATATATACACTACCAAATGTAAAATAGATAACTAGTGGGAAGCAGCCGCATAGCACAGGGAGATCAGCTCGGTGCTTTGTGACCATCTAGAGGGATGGGATGGGGAGGGTGGGAGGGAGGGAGATGCAAGAGGGAAGAGAAATGGGAACATATTGTATATGTATAACTGATTCACTTTGTTATAAAGCAGAAGCTAACACACCATTGTAAGGCAATTATACTTCAATAAAGATGTTAAAAAAAAAAAAAAAAAAAATAGACCAAAACATGAATCAAAGACCTCTTAAAAATGATTTGTTAAAATTAGATAGATTTACAAATAGAATAAGAAGATCTATAAGTTTAGGAAGTAGGCTTTAAAATTTATAACTTAATCAATTATTAATTTTTAAACCAATTTAAATCTCTGAAAAATCTTTTTAGGGCATAAAAGTTGCCCCCAAAGACATAAAATCCCTCACATTGACATAAACATTACATGAACACATGGTATGATTATCATCTATGGAAAATTCATCTCAGGTTTTTCTAGTGTTTCATTTTCCATCACTTCTCTAAGTCCTGTCAAGTGCCAGTGAGTAGTTCTAAGCACATCTGGATGGTCTATTCCTTGAGTAGAGGGTTTGTCTTTATGTACTGTTTTCTCCCAGCAGCTGCCATGTTGCTGGGGAAGAGCAGATGCTAGATAAACATTTGTTTGAATTAAACTTAATTAGCTACACTTTTCAAGCTCTAATTTTAAAATGACTTTTGCCGGGACCGTGATCCTGAAGAGGTTTTGTGTGCATGGCACACTTTCAAGTACTAGAATTTTAGATATTATGCTTCCAAGGACGAAAACACTCAGTAGAACCGTCAACATACTAGCCATATTTGCAACTTGAGCACTAAAGTGATGACACATTTGAGCAGCATTTGGTTCTCTCCAGCAGTCTGTTGCAGTTTGGGAAGAACTGTCGAATGGCTTGAACACAATTTTTATATATGCAGGAGGTAAAGTCTGCCATGTTCCCTTTAACCAGTCATGTTTCTGCAGTGCTGGCTTGTCTTTACATTATGCTTCTTCTTAAACAGCAAGTTTTATCCCCACTAAAGGCTTCAACATAGATCCACATACTCTTTGACATGCATCACTTGAACCCAATGGGACATAATTTCAAGTGTGAAAATTTTAGACACCACACTTCAAAGGTTTAAGGGACTCCAAACAAATGAAACACTTTTAATATCTCACAACTCATACTGTAGAAAAAATAATTCCTATGTATTGAACAATACTGGGGGGTATATCCATGAAATATATACTAGTTGGGGATCACTAATTATTCCAATCCCAGGCCTAAGATTAAATTATCATTTATTCTGAGATACTACAATGTAAAGTGAATGAAGAGGTTATTTAAATAGATCATTTTAAAAACAAACTTTTACTTGGGTCTATATTGACCACATTTTCTTTTCTTTTACAATTTGATATTTATCCTCCCAACACAGAATATTATTTAAAAGAACAGTATGATTTACTAAGTTTTCACTTAGTGAAGATTTGCATTGCAAATTAATCCAAGACCCCTAACAAAGGACTGCATAAATGAATTTATGTCTTTTTAACTTGAACACATTCATCGACTAAGCAAAATCTTCTCCAGTTTCACTTGATACAGCATTTTTTGGTAACTTTATTTTTATTATATCAGTAACCCATATTTACCATAGTAAATTAGTAAATACAATTAAATCAGGGTTTCTCAGTCTCAGCACTATTGATTTTTGGGCTGAATGATTTTTCCTTGTGGAAGGCTGTCCTGTACGTGAGGATATTTAGCTGCATTCTCAGTGCTATTAGAAGTGAGCTGCATTCTCCCAGTTGTAACAAACAGAAGTCTCAGATATTGCCAGATGTCCCTGAAGGAGAAAAACTGTCCACAGTTGAGAACCAATAAGTTAAATTAAAAGAAAACAAAATTAATTTATATCCTTATGATAAATTTTCTGTGTATACAGATATAAACACATGAACAAATTTAAAAAAATATTATCTCATGTATTGTTTGTTACTGCTCTTCTGTAGCATATATTATGAACACTTTTAAAATTAAACTATAGTTGATTTGCAATATTATATTAGCTTAAGGTGTACAACATAGGGATTCAATATTTTTATAGATTATAATACATTTAAAGTTATTATAAGATATTGATTATATTTGCTGTGCTGTGCATTACATCCTTGTATCTTATTTATTTCATACATAGTACTTTTTAAATATATTTTGGATATTAACCATTATCAGGCATATCATTTGCAAATGTTTTCTGCCATTCCATTAAGTTTTTTTTCACTTTGCTGGTGGTTTTGTTTGTTTTATCATGGTATACAATCATTTTTGTATATTGTTGAATTTACTTTGCTAATATTTTGTTGAGCATTTTTGCATCTATATTCATCAGAGTTACTAGCCTGTAATTTCCTTTTTTAATGTCTTTGTCTGGTTTTGGTATCAGGGTAATGGTGGCCAGGTAGAATGAATTTTGGAGTCTTCCCTCCTCTTCAGTTTTTTTGAATAGTTCGAGAAGGATAGGTATTAGCTCTTCTTTGTAAGTTTGGTAGAATTCCTCCATGAAGCCATCTGGTCCTGGACTTTCCTGGGAATTTTTTGATTACTGATTCAATGTCAATAGTAGTGATAGGTCTGTTCAGATAATCTATTTCTTCCTGATTCAGTTGTAGAAGATTGTATGTTTCTAGGAATTTATCCATGCCTTCTAGATTGTCCAGTTTGTATATAACTGTTTGCAGTATTCTCTTACAATTGTTTGTATCTCTGTGATATCAGTTGTAATTTCTCTTCTTTGTGTGTGTGTGTGTGTGTGTGTGTGCGTGTGTGTGTGTGTGTGTATCTGGGTCCTCTCTCTTTTTTCCCTAATGATCCTTGCTAAAGGTTCATCAATTTTGATTATCTTTTCAAAAAAACAGTTCTTGGTTTCATTGATCTTTTCTTTTAGTTTTTTTGGGGGGGGGTTTGTTTTATTTATTTATACTCTGATCTTGATATTTTCTTTCCTTTTGCTGACTTTGGGCTTTGTTTGTTCTTCTTTTTCTAATTCCCTTAGATGGTAGCTTAGGTTGTTTATTTGAGAATATTTTTTTTTTTTGTTTCTTGAGGTAGGACTGTATCACTATAAACTTCCCTCTAAGAACTGCTTTTGCTGCTTCCCATAGATTTTGTATGGTTGTGTTTTTGTTTTCATTTGTCTTGAGATATTTTCTGATTTCCTTTTTGATTTCTTCATTGACCCAGTGGTTTTTTATTAGCATGTTGTTTAGTCTACATGTGTTTGTCTTTATTTTTATTCCTGTAATTGATTTCTAGTTTCATACATTTGTGGTAAGAAAAGATGCTTGATATAATTTCTATCCTCTTAAATTTGTTGAAACTTGTGTTATGGCCTAGAATGTGAACTATCCTGGAGAACATTCCATGTGCACTTGAAAAGAATGTGTATTTTGATGCTTTTGGATGAAATGTCCTGTAGATATCTATTAAGTCCAACTGCTATAATGTGTATTATGAACACTCGTTCACAAATAAGCCTATGTCTACTTCATCATTCTTAATCGTTACATAGTATTCCACTGATTAGACAGAATATAGTTTATTTGCTCAATTACCTACATTTAGATATTGAAGTTATTCCCAATCTTTCTCACAGAAAATAATGTGATAAAAGTGCTCACTTGGCTGGCTAAGATATTCTTGAGTATCACTTGCTTTCCCTAAAAATTTTACATATTTTGTTTCACTGTCTTCTAATATTAAAAATGGCTGGAGAGAAATATAAGTCCAGTATGATTGTCTCTCTCTTGTATATTCTCATTTGTATGTTCAGTGAGGGCAGTGAAGCATTCTCTATCCTCAAAGTTGAGAAATTTGGTCTTTAAATAGTCAACTTTTGTGATTGATATTTCCTGAAGTACAGTGTT
This sequence comes from Balaenoptera physalus, assembly GCF_965194825.1. NCBI lineage: Eukaryota > Metazoa > Chordata > Mammalia > Artiodactyla > Balaenopteridae > Balaenoptera > Balaenoptera physalus. The sequence continues at coordinate 88,060,790 of NC_138896.1, forward strand.
CTTTTCATTGTTGAGGCATAATTCCACATTCTTTCCAATGAGGTTTTCTTCTATCTTTAAAATAACTTTCATTTTCAGTTGTTGGTATCCCTCCTTCAATGACACCAATTTTCCTTATGTTGTATTATCTCTTTGTTATTTTCTCCTAAGTGCTTTAATTTCTTCATTTTCCCCTTTGCATTCATTGTGAATCATACAATCCTTCATTTAACATCAGTGTTTCAGCTTTTTTTCCCTTTAGTACTTTTTTTTCTTTTGGTATCTTTATTTTAATTATACCAATAACCCATATATACTATCGTAAGTTAATAAATGCAATTAAATGTGCGTTTCTCAGCTTTGACTCTAATGACATTTGGGGCCAGAAAACTCTTCATTTTGGGGTGTGGGGGTCTCCTGTGCATTGCAGTATATTTAAGATTCATTGATCCTTGTGACTTATTTATTAGTTCTTGAATATTGTTGTTCTGGTCCTCAATTGGTTTCCTTAGCTCCCTTTACTTCCTCTATTTGTTTGTAAGTCAATGTGATCATGTTTTTGTTTATTAACTGAATTAATATTCTTCTTAAGTTCTTCCATACCATGAAGCTCTATCAGTAATATGTTTTCTATTTCTTGAGTAATATGTTTTATGTTTTTCCAAAAGGGGTCATTTGTTATATGTGGAGCTTCTCTCTTTCTCCTCTACTGTGTAGCACAGATACCATGCTCTTCATTTTCTTGCTCATCACTGACTCAGGCCATCTCTTTATTATTTTTGTTCTGAAATAGTGTGTGCAAATTCTCTTTGATTCACGCCCACCTTATCTGAGATCAGTTGTCTACCTCTCTGAGAGCTGGAAGGTGATATTCAACTCCTTTCCTGAGTCTGTGCCAGTGGTAAAAATTCTGGGGGGGAGGGGTGGATGGGAAACTGTTCAACTGGGCCAGGGTCATCTTGATCTAGTTCGTAGTGTGTGCTGTCACCATTCACATTTCCTTGATGGTGGTGAGGAGATATATCCTTTGGCATCAAATTATTCCTGCTTTCAGCACAGAGCTTCCAGCCTTTGCTTCAGTCAGACAGATCAACCCAGTTGTTCCCTCTTCCTGATATACCTGTTACCATACGGCAGGCATTTCCAAACCCTGAAGAGGTGCAACTATGAGCATTAAAAAATATTTTTATATTCAATTTTTTCACTTTTATTGAGATATAATTGATATGCAGCATTGCATAAGTTTAAGGTGTACAGCATAATGATTTGACTTAAATACATCATGAAATGATTACCATAATGAGTTTAGTGAACATTCAATATCTCACATAGATACAAAAGAAATAGAAAAAAATAGTTTCCTTGTGATGAAAATCTTTAGGATTCACTCTTTTAACAACTTTCATGTATAACATACAGCAGTATTAATTATATTAGTCATGTTTTACACTATATCCCTAATATTTATTTATCTTGTAACTGGAAGTTTGTACCTTTTGATCACCTTCATCCAATTCCTCCTCTCCCTAACCCCTGCCTTTAGTAACCACGAATATGATCTCTTTCCGTATGAATTTGTTATGTGACTGTTTTTGAAGTATAGCTGACTTACAACACTATGTTAAGTTCCTGGTACACACATAGTGATTCCATATTTCTATACATTTCAAAATGAACATCATGATAAGTCTAGGTGTCATCTGTCACCATAGAAAGATATTACATAATCATTGACTATATTCACCACACATTATATTTCATACATATGACTCATGTATTTTTTAACTTTAAGTTTGTACCTCTTAATCTCCCTCACTTCTCTCCTCCATTCACCCCATCCCCTCTGGCAACCATCTGTTTGTTCTCTATATCTATGACTGTTTCTGTTATGTTCATTTGTTTTGTTTTTTAGACTCCACATATAAGTGATATCATACAATATTTGTCTTTCTCTGACTTATTTCAATGAGAATACCCTCTAGGTCCATCCATGTTGTTGCAAATGGCAAGATTTCCTTCTTTTTTAATGGTTGAGTAGTATTCCAACCGTGTGTGTGTGTGTGTGTGTGTGTGTGTGTGTGTGTGTGTGTGTCACATCTTCTTTATCCATTCATCTATTGATGTGCCCAAAGGTTGTTTCCATATCTTGGCTACTGTAAATAATGCTGCAATGAACATAGGGATGCATATATCTTTTCAAATTAGTGTTTTTGCTTTCCTCTGATAAATACCCAGGGGTGGAATTGCTGGATAATATGGTAGTTCTAACTTAATTTTTTGAGAAATCTCTATACTATTTTCCATAGTGGCTGCACCAATTTACATTCCCACCAACAACGTATGAGAATTCCCTTTCCTCCACTTTCTTGCCAATACTTGCTGTTTGTTGTCTTTTTGATAATAGCCATTCTGACAGTGTGAGGTGATACCCCATTGTGGTTTTGATTTACATTTTCCTAATGATTAGTGATGTTGAACATCTTTACATGTGCCTGTTGGCCATCTGTAGGTTGTCTTAAATGTTTATTCAGGTCCTCTGCCCATTTTTTAATTGGGTTGTTTGTGTTTTTGATGTCAAGTTGTATGTGTTCTTTGTATATTTTGGATATTAACCACTTCTTGGATATATCGTTTGCCAATATCATCTCCCATTCAGTATGGGGACTTTTCGTTTAGTTAATAATTTTCTTTGCTGTGCAAAGGCATTTTAGTTTGATGTAGTCCCATTTGTTTATTTTTGCTTTTGTTTCCCTTGCCTGAGGAGACATATCCAAAAGAACATTGATAAGACTGATGTCAAAGAACATATTGCTGATCTTTTCTTCTAGAAATTTTATGGTTTGGGGTCTTACATTTAAGTCTTCAATCCATTTCGAGTTTATTTTTGTACATGAAATGAGAAGGTTGTCCAGTTCCTTTTGCATGTACCTGTCCAGTTTTCCCAATACCATTTATTGAATCTTTAACCCATTTTGAGTTTATTTTGTACATGGTATGAGAAAGTTGTCCAGTTTGATTCTTTTGCATGTACCTGTCCAGTTTTCCCAATACCATTTATTGAAGAGGCTGTCTTTTCCCCATTGTGCATTCTTGTCTCCTCTGTCATAGATTAGTTGACCATTTATGTTTGGGTTTTCATTTCTGATTTTATTTATTTGGGCCCTCTCTTTTTTTCTTGATGATTCTAGCTAAAGGTTTATCAATTTTATTTTTTCAAAGAAGCAGCTCTTAGTTTCATTAACCTTTTCTGTTGTTTTTTTAGTATCTATTTCATTTACTTCTGCTCTTTCTTCTTTCTTTCTTTCTACTAACTTTGGGTTTTGTATAGTCTTCTTTTTCTATCTCTTTAGGTATAAGGTTGATTGGTTATTTGAGATTTCTCTTGTTTTCTGAGGTAAGCTTGTATCACTATAAACTTCCCTCTTAGAACTGCTTTTGCTATATCCCATAGATTTTGGATTGCTATATTTTAATTTATATTTGTCTGCAGGTATTTTTGTTTTCCTGTTTGATTTCTCCAGGGATCCATTGGTTGTTTAGTAGCACATTGTTTAGACACCATGTGTTTGTGTTTTTTGTGGGGTTTTTTTTCTTGTAGTTGACTTCTAGTCTCAAAGTTTTGAGGTCAGAAAAGACGCTTGATATGATTTCAATTTTCTTAAATTAACTTAGACTTGTTCTGTGGCCTACCATGTGATCTATCCTGGAGAATGTTTCATGTGCATTTGAAAAGAATGTGTACTCTGCTGTTTTTGGATAGAATGTCATACATATATAGTTTGTCTGGTCTAGAGTATCATTTAAGACCAGTGTTTCCTTATTGATTTTCTGTCTGAATGATCTGTCCATTGATGTAAGTCTTGTAGTATTATTGTGTTACTCTCAATTTCTCTCTTTATGGTTGTTTATATTTTTTTTATGTATTTAGGTGCTCTTATATTTAGTGCATATATATATATACACACACACACACACACACACAATTGTTATATCTTCCTGTTGGATTGATCCCTTTATCCTTATGTAATATCCTTCTTTGCCTCTTGTTACAGTTTTTGTTTTAAAGTTTCTATTGTTGGTTATACATTTCACAACCCCAGCTTTCTTTTCCTTCCCATTTGCATAAAATACCTTTTCCAGCTTCTCACTTTCAGTCTGTTTGTGTCTTTAAATTTCAGGTTAGTCTCTTGTAGGCACCATATATATGGGTCTTGTTTTTGTATCCATTCCACCACTCTGTGTCTTATGATAGTATTTGGTCCATGTATATTTAAAGTAATTATTGATAGGTATGTACTTATTGCCATTTTGTTAATTGTTCACGTGTTGTTTTTGTGGTTTTTTTTGGTTCCTTTCTTCTTTTTTTGGTCATTCCCCTTGTGGTTTGATGACTGTCTTTAGTGTATGTTGGGATTTCTTACTCTTTTTTTGTGTATCTATTACAGATTTTTTGTGATTACCATGAGGTTTATATATAGCCATATATATCTATATATATCTATACATATATCGAGATATAGATAGATAGATAGAAATATGATTTTAATTTGCTGGTCTCTTAAGTTTGAATGCATTTTAACAATCCTGCATTTTTACTTTCCCACCACCACATTTACTGTATTTGACATCATATTTTACAGACTTTTGTTTTGTGTATCCCTTAACTAGTTATTTTGGGTATAGATGATTTTACTACTTCTGCCTTTTAACCTTCCTACTAGCTTTATAAGTGGTTGATCTACTACCTTTACTGTACAGTTACCTTTACCAAAGAGATTTCTCCTTTCATAATTTTCATATTTCTGGTTATGGCCTTTTCTGCTTTTCTTTTCTGCTTAGAGAAGTCCTTGTAACATTTCATATAGAGCTTGTTTTGTGGTACCAAACTCTTTTAGCTTTTGCTTAACTGTAAGACTCTTTTTGAAATCTGAATGGTAGCCTTGCGAAGTAGATTATTCTTGGTTTTAGGGTTTTTTTCCTAAAAAGGAAAGGACCTGGATGCCTGTTTCCTTTCTCAGGTTAGGAAAGTTTTCAGCTATTATGTCTTCACATATGTTCTCTATCCCTCCCTCTCTCTTCTACTTCTGGGACCCCAACAGTGGGGATGTTAGTATGCTTGATGTTGTTCTAGAGGTCTCTTAAACTGTCCTCTTTTCTTTTTGTTCTTTTTTCTGTTTAGCTTATTTTCACTAATCTTCCTGTTCAGTGGTCTGTTCCTCTGTATCATCTAATCTACAGGTCTGTTGATACCTTCTAGTGTATTTTTTTATTGCAGTTTTGTTCCTTCAGATCTGTTTGGTTCTTCTTTATATTTTCTGACTCTTTGTTAAACTTCTCACTGTGTTCATCCATTCTTCTCTCTAGTTTTTTGAGCATCTTTATGATCATTACCCTGAATTCTTTATCAGGTAGATTGTTTAATCTCCACTTCGCTTAGTTCTCCTTCTGGGGTTTTATCTTGTTTCTTCATTTGGAACACGTTCCTTTGTCACCTCATTTTGCCTAATTCTCTTTTAGAGATATAGGTCAGTTACAATGCTCTATCTTGGAAGAGTGGCCTTATGTAGGAGAAGTCCCACGGGGCCCAGAAGTGCACTCTCCTTTGGTCACCCAAAGTATATGCTCTAGGGGTGCCCTTGATGTGGGCTGTGTAGTCTCTCGTGTTGTGGTGGGGCCGACTACTATGGGCACTCTGATAGGTGGGGCTGGCCCCTGGACCAGTTAGCTGCCAAGTCCTGCCTAGTGAGGATGCTGCTGGCCTCTGGTGGATGAAGCCAGGTCATGGCATGGCTGGCTGCATAGCTCAGGGAGTCCCAGTCCTGATGCTGTTCTGCTGGTGGGCAGGGCCAGGTCATGGAGTGGCTGTCTGCATAGCTGGGGATCCTGGAGCTGGTGTCAGCCTGCTGGGGAGCAGGGCTGGAGCCTGGGAGTTCCACGTCTGGTGACAGCCTACTTGTGAGTGGGCTGGGTTGCAATGCAATTGGCTGCAGGGCTGCAGGGATCCTGGAGCTAGTGTCAGCCCAGTGGTGGTTGGGGCTGGGACCCCACACAGGCAGCTGCTTATCCTGGGGGAGTCCCAGGACTGGTGCTGATCGGCTGGTGAGGGGTGTCAGATCGCAGTGCTAATAACCCAGGGGCAGTATTCCAAAATGCAGCTCACTAGCACCAGCGTCCTCAAGATAGAATGGGTTCCCCAAAATGGCCACCACCAGCATCTATGTCCTTGGGATGAGTCCCAGTTGCCTCCTCCCTCTCAGGGAGGGTTTCCAAGTTCAGCAAGTGGATCTGACCAGGCTCTAACAAATTATTGCTTCTGCCCTGGGTCTGGAAGATTGTGAGATTTTGTGTGCACTCTTTAAGAGTGGATTATGTTTCCTACAGCCCTCTAGCTCTCCTGAAAGTAAGCCCCACTGGCCTTCAAAGCCAGGTATTCTGGGGGCTCTTCTTTCTGGTGTGGGACCCCCAGGCTGGGGAGCCCAATGTGGGGCTTGGATCCCTTGCTACTTAGGCAGAACCTCTGCAATTGTGATTATCCTCCTGTTTGGGAGTTACCTACCAGGGGTATGAGTTTTGACTATACCATGTCTCCACCCCTCCTACCCAACTCATTGTGGTTACTTCTTTATACCTTCAGTTGTAAAAGATTTTTTCTGCTAGCCCTCAGGTCGTTCTTATCAATAGTTGCTCTTGAAATAGCTGTAATTCGGGTGTGCATGTGGGAGGAGGTGGGCTCAGGTTCTTTCTACTCCACCATATTGGCCCCTCCCCCCTCAACTATGAACATTTTTATGACTATTGAGCATACCAAAAAACTACCTCCAGAAAGGCTTTACTGATTATAAAGCAATGGCCACCTGAAAGGGGAGTATCTATTTCCCTATATTCTTGCCAACCTTGCTTATTCTCTTTCTTATTGTTAATATAACTGGATTTTTGTAAAAATTAAAAAATAAAACTATAAAAATACATTTTAGTGTATTTCAAATGTATTCAAATATTTTATGATCATTTTCTGAAATCCACAGGCAATATCTTAAAGCTTATAAAGGTCAATGTGTCCACACAAACTGTATAACATTCTAAACAATTAACAGAAATGTAAAGGATTCTTATTTAAAAGTTAATGTGTAAAAAGGCATCTTTCAAAGGCAATTTTTAAAGCAACTATATAAAACTAGGGGTGATTTGAAAAAGAACAATAAACTTAAATGTTTCAAGACATAGTGTTGAAGGTGGGAAAAAATGACTTTTTAAATAAAGGTCCAAATGTTTTTTAAAAAGTAATAGGTTTTTCTTTGGAATCCAGAGAGCAAGGTTACTAACTATTCTTCTCATGAACACATGCACAAAATGATCACTACATGATAAGGTCACCTGACTGTAATCCCATGAGATAATATAAATGAAGAGCTGGAAATAAAACCCAACCTATGCCTTTATTAACACATGCAACTCCTAATACAAGGCCTCCTACCTACCTATCTGTCTATCCATCCTGTATCTAGAACAGCTTTATTGAGAATTCATATACTATAAAATTCACCCTGAAAAGTATACAGTTCAGTGGATTTTAGTATATTCAAAGAGTTGTGCAACTGTCACTGCTATCCAATTTCAGACCATTTTTGTCACCCCAAAAGAAAACCCATTAGCAGTCACTCCCCATTCTCCTCTCCTCTCCAGTCCTGGCAACTACTAATCTACATGCTATCTCTATAGATTTGTGTACCATGGACATTTCCTAAAAGTGGAATCATATAATATAGGCCTTTGTGACTGGATTCCTTCATTTGGTTTAATGCTTTCAAGGTTCATCCATGCTGTAGCATTCATTCCTTTTTATTCATGAACACGGATATACCCCATTCCTTTTATCTAGTCATTGGCTGATGGACATTTGGGTTGATTCCACTCTCTGGAAAAACTTTCTGCAAACAATTTCTTTATTTTAGTAGATTGCAGTTTATCTAGTCTTTGTTTGTAGCTTGTGCTCTTAATACAAGGTCTTTAAACTTTCCCCTCCCCCCTCAGGGGAAATAATTATAAGGATTTAGAGTACATGAATAGTCAACATTAAAAGACAACTGAAAATTAACTCCAAATAAGAACCTCCAAATCTTCCAGTCTATCCCAGTTTCTGTCTGCTCTTTGAGAACAGATCTCTAAATAACTGCTACATAATGACTGTATTTAATTTCTTTCTCCTGTAGCTAGGAAAAGGGCTAGAAGGGCTCCCAGTTAAAAAAACAAACAAAAAAACATGCCTCCACACACTGCCTCTGCACACACAAGAGAGGAACAAGAAAAAAGATGTATTTTTCCACAGTTGGCATATAAAATCTAATTGATTTGTGATATTTGGCATAAGGTACCTAAGAATTGCAACTGGCCTATATTGAATATTAAAATATGAGACAAGACTTCTGGACCTAAATTTTCCAGAAGAGTAATGATACTTCTATCTAAATTTTCTCCTACTGCTATGATAATACTGTCTCCAGCCTTCACCTTTCCTGCCCCTCTGCCTTTTGTCTTGTGGGTGGTCATCATTTTGTATATCAGGGAAGGCAATGAATTAACAAAAAGGCACTTGGAATTAGGTCCCTAGAAAATGGCCCCTGCCTTATGTCTTACTGTGCGAGTGTGGAAAGGTGCCATTCCCATTATAGTCTATACAACTTGTCCAACTGCACAGGACGATCTTTCAGCTTTTAAATTTTCCTTCCAAAGGTATAAGGTACACTAAAAAGGCAAACGATTCAAGCATCCAGCTTGCTAAACATCTTTGCCTCTAACATTCTTTCAAATTATCCAACGCTATCAGCAGAATAACTATACTGGATTTGGGTCCTGACAGGTTTAAAACAAAAAGCACTAGCTTTGGATTCAGAATATCAGACTTCAATCCTGACCAGTCACATATCGGTATTGTGTTCTTAGTCATGTTCTTACCTGCCTTGAGATACATACCACCTGTAAAACATCTCATCTGTAATAGAGGAATGATAGATTCACAGGGATGCTAAGAGGACTAATTAAGGCAACAGCTGTAAAGTTCCTGGAACAAAGGAAGCACTGAATCAACGTGAGCTCCTCTGATGTGAAAGTAATGCATAAAAAACCAGTAGATTTAGACTACAGAGCTGTGCTGTCCAAAATGGTAGCTACCAGCAACAAGTGGCTAATAATTATTTGAAATTAAATAGTCTTTAAAATTCAGTTCTCCGTGCTTAATGGTCATATGTGGCTGTATAATGGACAGCACCAATACTTATCATTGCCATCATCACAGGAAGTTCTATTGGGCAATGATGCACTAGAAGTGATAGAATTTCACAAGAATCAGAAGTCCAGAAGCCTAAATTTTTGCCACTAACTATGTAACTTTAGCAGAGCAACTTTATCTCACTGTTTCCCCAAAGATAAAATGAAATAATGCCTTTACAACAATATTGTAGGGATCAGGTGCACTGAAATCACTTTTTCCTTCGCTTTCTTATAATCTTCCCAGGACCCCAAGATTAAATTATGCACAAAAAATTCTCTAGCAAGGACCACTTTGAGTATGACTCGATAGGTACAGCTCTTTGGGAGTTCAATATTCGTAGTCATGATTTGATATTATTCCAATACACCTGTAAGTAGTTAAGAATAGCATATGTTCAGAAGCACAAAGAGCTATGTACAGGCAGTTCTTGTGGTGATGGAAAGAAGCAAATTAACATAATTTAAAAGGTTTTCATTGGCAAATGGCCTTTTGCAGACTAGTCAATTTTCACAGGGTTTAAAATGCAAAGGGGTCAAAAATCATATTTCCTACTTATTCATGTTTCACTTTAATGCCTAAATCTGCCTTTCCCAGGTTTGGAAACAATCATCTGTGCTGTCATTTTGAGGGTAATATTGTATTTTTATTTATATAGAGAAGGGGTTGGCAAACTTTTTCTGCGAAGGGTCAACAAGTAAATAGTCTAGCGCCATAAAATTTCTATCACAGCTACTTAACTCTGCTAGTGTAGCATGAAAGCAACCATAGACAAAATGCAAATAAATGGCATGGCTGTGAGTCGATAAAACTTTATTTACTAAATAGTCCCTCGGGCCTTAATTTGCCAACTCCAGATCTAGAAGGATATGGAAGAACACAGCCTTTCTTGCTCTTCCTCACACTGTTTTTTTTTTAACCACTATTATATGATTTTTCATTTATTTTAATTATTTGAATATATATTGTATCCTGCAAATAATCAGATTTTTAAATATTTAATTTAGAAATGTCAAAACATAATTTTTCCTCTCATTTTATTAAAACCTTGAATAAAAGTAAAATAATTCTTTAGAATGATAATCTTTTTTCTTGCCGAAAGCAAACTGAGAGGGATGGACATTGCATATAAACTGTAAAATAACTAACTAAAAGGGATTCACAGATCCAGTCAGGTCATTTAAAATTTCCTGGCTAGAGCCTGTGCTCCGCAACAAGAGAGGCTGCGATAGTGAGAGGCCCGTGCACCGCAATGAAGAGTGGCCCCCGCTCGCCGCAACTAGAGAAAGCCCTCGCACAGAAACGAAGACCCAACACAGCCAAAAATAAATTAAAAAAAAAAAAAATTACCTGGCTATTTTACTAATGCATGAGTTGAATTACAACTTAAATAGAAAATTAAATTGAGCAAAGGGCCTCAACGCCATTACTTATGTGGACATTACCATTCAAGACAAATAAATCAAAGTCAAACATTAAGATGACTCAAGCAGCAACTATTCAAAAATCCTGGTAACCTGTATGCATGTGTAAGAATGGACTCCAAAGAAATGGTAAGAAATTAATAGAATAAAATCATGACATTTCAGAGTTGGAACAGTCCTTACAGAACAATTGGTTCAACATAATTGCTCTATGGTTGATGACTGTGGTTATCATCTCTTATTTTTTCTCTTCCAGAAAACACTGCTTCTTCTTATTGGGTACCCAATTTCCTTATGGAATTACCCCCTCCATTTCTTACTCTCAGCTCTGGTAGTTTGGGTGAGGGTGGTCTCGTTCCCAGGCCAACAAGTGGGTCTTTAACCCAGCCTGGACTCGTCAGAGCCCTGTAAACTCCTGGCCAGAGGACTGGTTCGGGGATAGGTTCCTGACCTAAAACTGATCATCTCAATTCTGGAATGTGTCTTAGAATTACCAGGAGACAACCAACCTCTCCCTCCTCTCTTCTCTCCTTCCTTCCTCCCTTCCTTCCCTCCCTCCCTCCCCTCTTTCCTTCTTTCCTCCCTTCCTTCCTTCCCTCCCTCCTTCCTTCCTCCTTCCCTCCCTTCTCTCTCTCCCCCTCTCCTTCTCCCTCCCACCCTCCCTTTCTTCCATCTTTACTCTTTCTTGCCCCCTGTCCCACTCCTTCTCCCTTAGGGATGCTAAGCTTGAGAATATGTACCTGGGATGGCCAGCAGCCATTTTGCCACCTTGTGGAAATGGGCTGCCTGAGAATGAAACCAACACAGAGACAAGCTGCTATAGATGCAGAGTTCATGCTCTGAGGCTCTGAGTTTCCAGATCTAGCCTTAACTGTAACCAAAAACATCTGCCTTTTGTAATTACAAGAACAAATTGTAATTACATAATTACTATTTCTTTTTTTTTAAAGAAAGCTTTTTTCTTAAGCTTGAGTTGGTTTTGTGCCACTACAAAAGAATCTATACAAATATGAGAGATTATTCAACCCAAAGAAGTGAATGTTGGTAAGTGAAAGGGTCAGGACTTTAATCTCCTCTAGATCTGATGCTGGTTCTAGGAGATTGACATGGTAGACTAGCAAATCCATTAAAATCTTACGTGCAAAGCAGTTCGGGTAAAAAAGTGTGTACTACTTTTCAAGCTTCTTGGATACTGAGTACCGTGTTTAGACTGTCACCTCCTTTCATGGATATTCTTGCTTAGGATAGGGCCAAGTTTAACAAATACTAATCAAATTTAAAGGAAATTATTTTTCACCCTTACATATAGTACAGCTGAGACAAAGACTCGAAGGGGACGCCAGAAGGTCAGAAATGTAGGGCACCCTGGAGGAGGTAATGTATGGACTTCAAATCCACAACCAACACCAACTGCCCCCACTTCTACTCTGTACTCAGTATAGCTGTGGCCACACACACACCAGAAATTCATTCCATAAAAATTTATGGAAGCTATACTGTGCTGAGCAACAGGGATACTATGCAAGCAACATAAACTCAATACTTTGAGCTTCCAAGAAAATAAAGCTTCCCACTTATTTGAAAATAAAGGGCTATTTGCTTGTTATTAACCTTGTTATAAAATAATCACATGAACGATTTAATTTCTTTATCCCCTCCTCCAAACTGTATTGATTAGAAACATCAATATGTACAGCCATGTGAACACAAGCTTTTACAAAGGGCAAAAGAGTCAAATATGTAGTTTTTGTCTAAATGACAGAGTATACATTATTTCTTTTACAATACTAACTAGTTTATCTATCAAAAACCAAAACACACTTAAAAAGACACTTAATATTTTTCATGCATTGCATAACAATTAAGAAATGACACAAGATTGATCTATCAAATGAGCTCTTTCTCCATGGCAAATATGGATCTATAAAATAATGACTTTTTAACTTTTGTCCAGATATGAAATTTATGAGAACAATGTAAAAACTGGTAAAAAAAAAAAAAAACCCAACAAAAAGGTTTGGTCTGTGACACATTTGTACATTGAGAGGAAAACTGTTAATGTTGGCACCTGAGCCTCACATATGGGAGGAGGTTATGTCTGTATATTTCCTTATGCAAACTGAGGTCACATTTTAACCTGTTAGACATCTGTGGCACTTACCTGGGCTTCTGGTGTGTATATAATGTTCATTCTTTCATTAAATAATCTCTTAGCAGATACGGCTGCTGATAAAGTTGAGTAGAACTGGAATAATCCTGGGACAACCCAAATTTTCTAACTTTGGAGATATGCCTAAGACACTAAGGCTAGTGTCCTGGTAAAAGAAAAAAATTGTTTGAGGAATAAAATTGATTAAAATAAGAAACACAGATATCAGAGTTTACAAAACAGAGGATTTTATTTGAATTTCTGTACAGATAAAAATTTACCAAAATTTAAACAAAAACCTAAATCACATTCTTTCCCACCATAAAAATGGACACTGCAAAAAAGTCACATTCTCCCAATTACATTTTCCCAGGTGGTAGATTCTGAGGGAAAATGGGAGGGGAGAGAAGACAGTGACACTCACAGCATAATTTAATTTTCAGTGTTGTCTCATCTTGAAATGACAGTCAGAGATTTCCAGAAGAATCAACCTTCTTCAGTTTTGATATTAAAAGAGAAACTTCTACTTCAAAATCACAAATAAGGCTTCTGGCTTTATTTTTAGTGTGAGGTAAACAGTATATTCAATATTAAGGCAAATGGTAGGATACATGTATGGGGTATTGACTGCAGATCTTTCATTGTAAAATATATTTTGTAATATTTATGGATTTTCTAAACATGTTGGAGTTGGAAATTGTAAAAACTGTTGCAGTTTATAACACCTATTTGTTTCAATGTCTTAGCTGCACCTTTTGGTGGTAAAACTGTTAAATGTAATCTTATCTGAGTTTTTTTTTACAGCCTGTGATATTTTTATTTTTTTATTTTTTTTTATTACACAGGACGAAATGTGCACCAAAATTGTTGTAAATGAACCAGGGCCTGATCTCACATGCACACTGGTTGGCCACATAGACTGCTCCCCAAAGTTGGCAAAATAATGCCTACCGAGCTAGCTCACCATGACAGAGAAGTATTAGAAGGCAGGGCATTAATTTAATGAAGACTATAAGGGAAATCAGATTATTTAGGCTGTCTAGATATTCAAGAAAATACAGATTGGAGTTTCTTATACAGCGATTCTTGCTCCTCCCTTCCCCGTTTTTTCCCCAGTGGGATAACCATTTTCTTCACAGTGATGAGAGAACCATCACTTTTTATGGGTAAATGCACTTCTTCTTCCAAGGGATCAGGACAAAGACATCACTTCTCAGCCACGCTGGCCACAGCTTTCTTGGCTGCATCCTCCAGGTCGACGGCCGAAGTAATGGGGAGTCCACTGTTACTGAGAATGTTCTGGGCCTCATGCACATTGGTTCCTGGAAGGGGGTGGGGGGATGGTGTACAGTCACTGAGATGGAACTGGAGGTGGTGCCCCAGGACGTTTCGTACAATCTGAAATCATGGGATGCCCGAGTCTCCTAATACCATTTAATTACAACTCAGTTCAGCTTTTTATGATCCAGATCTGGCTATTTAGATACATCCAGATGACAAATTTATTTTTTTCCTCTTTTCACCTCAAATGTCTGGCATTAAAAAAGATACTGCCTATATTTTCTCTGGCATTAAAAAAATGGAAATATGAGGTTCTTAGAAGACTGTGAACAAAGAAAGATTAAAAACACCTTGTTCAACTAGTTTGAAAGAGGAAAATATTCTGAAATGGATTTATCCTTTGATTGAATAGTCTGAATACGGAATCTAAAGAAAAAGTTATGCACAAAAAATGAGCAAGAGAATGGTAAATCAAGGCGTTGGGATGGTATGGAGTACTGGCAGTAATACATGAGGATGCTCAGGACTAATCTATCTGTGGCTTTTCACCAGGAACTAAATTAAATTCAGGTTCTAATCAATGTCATTGACAAGAAAGATGATGTGACAAGATCTGTATCAAGTGATGGTCCAGCTAGAAAAAAAGATGAAAGATAGGACTTGCAAGAGGCTAATGGACATTTTTTACTGATAGAAGTTGAAATTTCTGCTGATAATCCACACTCAAGTGGACTTAATGTGGTTTTGGCCCGTTCCAGAAGTCTTTTGTCTTAATGATCTCTTGAAACGAAGGGTCTGAGTTGTGACCTAATCTGAGATCTGAAGTTCAGAGAATCTGCCCACCTAAGGCCATGAATCCACTGCTTGGAGACAATGACAGTATTCAATGTGTCCATTTATGCTTCTTCCCCACTCTATATAAGTTCAGATGCCATGAAAATGAACATCGTAGCCTCTGATGATGTCTCTTGGCCATTCCTTGTGGATCTGTAGCGTTTGCGGGCCAAGCTACCCTACCCAAATGTGTTCTTCGATGACTATTTAACATGCGAAATGCTTTTCTCTTCTTTCAGTGTGAACAAGCCCCTGGGAGAAATGTGATAAAATTTAAGTGTCTTAAAGAAACATCTCATCTTACATCATCTCCCGTGCTTTCATCTAGTTAGCAAGACAGAGCCTATTTATAAACAAAGACCTTGAAATATAGGCCTTGGAGGACCTCAGAGTATAAATTAAAAGGAGGTGCTCGGTCAGCATGTTTCATACAAAAAGGCCGAGGCCAAGTTAAGGAGGAGCAGATGAGCTGGGAAGGTGGTGCAGTGTCGATTTTCCCGGGACCCTGGGTCCACCAGAGCCATGGGGAAGGGGACACTGGGCACTGTGTCTTCGGGTCAAGGCTGACTCACTGCAACTTTACACAGGAATCTGACCAATGGCCTCTAGGGCAAGCAAGAACTTGCTCTAGGGCAAGCAAGAAAGGTAGGGAAGTTGTTACCTAAAATTCCCAGCCACCCATCCTGGCTGGGCACTTTATTAGTTGCAAAATTTTGGGTAAATCATTTAACTCCTTTGCGCCTCAACTTCTTTACCTCCAGACATAACATTGTGATCATCTTCCTCATGACTAATACTGATTAAACACTTGCATACCAGTGCAATGCTAATCTTGCATACCAGATATAATGCTAAGTGACTTACATGGGGCATATGAAAATTTTACAATGACTATGAATAAATCCCATTGTCCCTGTTTCACAGATGAGATAACTGAGGCACAGAGAGGTTCACAGGGGAACTTCATAGTCACACAGGTTGCAAGAGGCAGACATGGTACTTGAATCCTGCTCTCTTTAATTATGTTCTAACAACATGCTGGTCTGTTTCCCTGTCTTTAAAATGAGGTAATAATGCTGGTAGCACAGGTTGCCATGAGAAGCAAATGAAATAATACATGTGAAAGCATTTTGTAAAAGGCGAAGTCTCTGTGGCAGTCATGGCTGGCTGTCTTCCAAAGATCCATGCTCCTCTGCTACGGGGGGAGAGAGCTACTGCTGGGAAGCGGCTGCCCAAACAGGAACTGCATTTCCCGGGTCCCCTCGCAGGCGGGAGGCTCATGTGACTGAGTTCTGGCCAATACACTGTGAGCAGAAATGAAAAACACGCCCATAACATCTCCATTGGTACTCTCTATATTCTCTCTCTCTTGGTTTTCCTTGTCTGTCTTCTGGAATGCTGTCAGCTAAGACAATCTTGGAAGACACTTTTTTCAGATGACAATGACTCCCTCAGCCCGGAAGCTTGAGTAACCCTGTAGAGCAGAGCACCTGGCTCACTCACCCTCTCCGACTTTATATGAGTGAGAAAGAAACTTCTAGTATGTTGCCTCTGACATTTCAGCACATACCTGTTGTTACGGGAGTGAGCATTACTTTAACTAACAGACTACTTTGTAAGGGTGGGAGGCAGCTTCTAAAATGACTCTTAAATGATTGATCCCGACTTCTTGGTGCTCACGCCCCTTGAGTGTGGGCTGGAGCCAGGACCTGCCTCTAATGAACAAGAATATAGCAAAAGTAATGGAAGGTCACTTCTGAGACAAAGTCCACTTTCTGTGTGTTCACTCTGACGAAGCCAACTTCCACGCTGTGGGCGATGGGCTGCCCTATGGAGAAGCTCACGAGGCAAGGAACTCAGGGCAGCCTCCAGCCAAAAGCCAAGGAGGAACGGAGGCCTTCATTCCAACAACCCAAGAGGAGCTGCATCCTGTCAACAACCATGTGACTGTGCCTGGAGGCGACCCTCCCCAAGGCAGGCTGAGACAGGACCCCAGGCTGCAACAATGTGATTGTACTTGTGACAGACCTTGAGCCAGAGGACCCAGCTAAGCCAGCCCTGGATTCTCCACCACAGAAACTTCGAGATGATCCATGTTCCTTAGGTTAATCAGCTAAATTTCGGGGCAATTTGCTTCACACTGGTACTTAACTTAATGCAGATGTAAAGATTTATTATTTCATTAAGAACAACCTCAGTGTGCATTTTGATTCATTTGGTAAAGTTTCAGCCAAGGTCCCAGAGGTTGAAAAGTAGGACAGAGGATCACACTGTGGGAGGTGTTGGGTACCAAGCTAAGGGATTCCAACATTAACCTGTAGGCAGTGCTTTCATGGAGTAGTGACGCAGCGTGAATCAAAGTCCTGACAGACACAGAATTGAATCAGTCTTTGCACCAGGAGGTCAGTGCAAGTTAAGTATGGAAATGTTTATCTCCTTCAACAGAGACATGGACCAGCACTCACTCTCCACCTGGCCTCCAACCTGCCAGGGAAGAAATCTATGCTAAGATACAGAAGGCTCTTCTCCCTCTTCCTTCCTCAATACACAGCTCCCAAGATCCCCATGCATCACCCCAAGAGGCAGTCTCATCTGCCTGAACACTCCTCACCTTCTAATCTACCTTTCCTCCATGTGATTCCTCCTGTGGGTACAAGTCTCACCCACGCCTGCCAAGCTCTGTCTAACTGGACTGAATTAGCTGTGCTAGTAGTAGCCATAATAATAATAAAAGCAATAATAGCAGCTATCACTTAGCATGGGTCACACATTGTTCTGGGGTTCTAAGTACACTAACTCCTTTGTTCCTCAGTAGCAACCCTGAGATAGCTTCTATTATTATCTTCCTTTTGCAGAGGAGAGGACTGAGGCACAAATAAGTTAAAGGCTAGTCTAGCGAGCATGGCTAGTCATAGTTAGGAAGCAGTGCAATGAGCATTCAACAATGCTTGAAACATCCACGCTATACTTGAATAAGTCCTTCTTATGATTTTGTAAATATGTCATCATCATCATCATAACAACAATAAAAAAAATCTCTGATTTACAAAGTCCTCCCACATTACTTTATTTGACCCTTACAAGGACTCTGTGAGATCTATGTTTCTAAATGAACTTGTGAGTTTGGTGTTTATAAATCAGTTCTTTTTTTTTTTTTTTTTAAGCCAAGAGCACTGAGGCCTAGTGACTGATTGGCAGGATTTGGTTTCAAAATCCTTCGCTCTTCAGACTCTATTTTGATTTCCTGGTGACTCCTGTTTGACATTTAAAACACACAGCACTTTCCCATGCATGAGATCATCTGAACCTCAACGAGGCTATAAGTTATTTAAGAACAAGGATCACATACAACTAGGATGTCTCCTCTTTCCAATCTCCCCTTCTGGCTAAACCTTCCATCCCCACTGTCCCCTGTTCTATGAGGGGCCACGGGGTATTCTCTGTCCCAAGGCGGACCTCGATTGTTCCCAAGACACTGACTGCACCTGACCCAAGGGTGGTCCAAACACATACCACGGTCATTAGCTTGTCCAATTAGATTCGCTCTCCAGAGAATCTCAAAGAGTAGTTTCCATGAAATAGAAAGTCGTAGCATGAAAAGGACTTACCAGTCACAAGTAAGCAGATAAGAGAAAGTCTGTGCAAATACTCAGAGGGTGAATAAGTCAAGTGAAGAGACAAGTGCTGGAATGATGTTCCTGAGGTCTGCCTCCAAGTCAGACCCTCCTCCTCCTGAGGGCCAACTTTATTATGGTTCCTGCCCACTGAAAGAACTGTTTGTTCATGGTTAGCTGAGTTCCTTTCCATGTGTATGGCTGAAATAAGCTCCTGATCACTTTTTGGGGGGAGGGATAAATGGATTGATATAACCAACTAGCCAGTTCCTTAATTAATCCCCTCTTCAGCACCCAACTTAGCACCAGATATTCCCAAGGGGGAAAATGACTGACAAAGAAATCTGTGAACCTACAGACAAGCTGGGGCTTTGGCCTGCTGCGCCCTCCAACCGGAGCTCTGTTGCCCCCTCTGCTGGGCAGACACCATATGCCCATGAGCTACCTGTTTAAATGACATTTCTTTGGGGATGCCTTCTTGTCACCACATCCCAACCCCCAATCCAGAGTAGGGGATTGTAAGATGAGCTTCTAGAATACTTTGTACATCTAAAATCACAGCACTATTTGGACTGCTTATTGATGTTGCTCTGTCCCCGCTAAGCATACGCTTCACGAGGGCTGCCACTTGGTCAGCCTTGCTCACCGCGTACCTCCAGGCTCAGCACAGTATCCCACACACAGGATGTGTCTGTAGATGGACTGAATAACTACAGATGGGCTCATCCGTACAAAGTGTGCTCGAGGCGGCGGCAAGTGTGGGTGAGTCCTCTTCTGATCGCCTTGCTGACCCAACACCCCCAAATAACGCTTTTTCAGGAGGTTGAAATCAAAACCCCAAATGGCCTGAGAGAAAATGAGGAGGGCTGCTCCTGAGCTTTCTCTAAGTTCTCAAGGGCTTCTGTCGCGGCCTCTTTCTCTAAGAAGGTCCATGTACTGAGTGCCCTTGAGGGAGGACTCCAAGCTGCTGTCACTGCCGGCCGCCCAGGCACAAGAGGCTGCTGTGCTCAATGTTAACAACTAGCCAGCGGGGCCGGGTAAGAGAGGGCGGGGCAGCGCCACACAAACACACGGCCCTTCTCTCCCTCCAGCTACTCCTGCAGGGCCATATCAAACTGCCTAATCGCTTCATCATTCCAGGATCCACTAAAGTGAATTTTAATTATACTTGCAGTTACACTTTAATTACAGCCTTAATTATTAAGCACATACTAGGCATGCTCAGAACCAAGCAGTTTTGGAAGAGAACCTCGCCCTGAAATATAAAGCTCGGGCACAGGAGTATGAGGAGGAAGGGGGCACATACAGAGGGGCCTTGGTCAGATGCAAATCTGTGACGTGAGGTGTGGGGGGGGGGGTGTCAGAAACAGAGGCAGGAAAGAGAGAAGCACACACAGACAGAGAACAGATGAGACAGAAGGCATGGCAGAGCCTGAGGCAGGAGAGTCGGAAAGAAAGAAACAGAAAGAGAGGCAGGACAGAGACACAGAGAGACAAGAGAGACAGAGAGGGAGAAAGGGAAAGAGACAAAAAAAAAAAAAAAGAGAGAGAGAGAGAGAGAGAGGCAGAAGGGATGAAAGAGGAGACTAGAGACGGAGACAACTAAGAGAGTGAGAGACAAAGAGTCAAACAGAGAGTGAGGGGAAAACAAGTGAGGTTGCCAAGTCCCTTCTGCAGCAGCCCTACCCTGACCCTGCCAGCATCTCCCTTCCAGCACCCTGACTGGCTTCTCCTCGGCCGGCAGGGCTAGGGACAGGCCAGGCAGAAGCAAAGCCAGGGCAGGCCCTGCTGCCCACGGACCCTGCCTTGGAGAGGAATTACAGGTCGCTTCCTGGTTCCCGTTGAGAGAGCAGCTGGAAGGGGAAGTGGGGATGCACAGAGAAGAGGGTTAGAAAGAAAAACAGCAGTCACTGAAATGAGGTCACTGGAAAAGAAAAGAGGAACAGCGGATTCCTTTTGTTAATGATATTATGTGAGCATTTCAGGTTAGTTTCTTCTTGATTCACCAAGTGGCTGACATCACCCATTCCCTCCCCAGTCTTTATTTCTAAATAGAAACCATCATAGCTGCTTTAAACCGTGACACAGAATCAAGAGTTCCAAACAGACTGTTTATGCCTGTGCACCCAATTACAAAGGAAATTGATCTCTTCCCCACATTTAAATTGCGCTGCTGACATGCTCTAATATTTATTAAACGCTGCATTGCTTTTTAATGAGGCTGCAGGACAACACTTTTAACAACCACCTATACAGTTAACTGATCAACTCATGCTGGTCGAACTTTAGGCATTTCTTAATATCTGCCTGTTGAAAGCCACTCAGCTAAATCGTTACCTACCCACTGCATGCCTTAAGAACAGCAATACATAGAGAGTCAAAGGGGACCGATTTTAAAATGAAATCTTGCTCTATTGGTAGAGGATATTATAAAAAGAATAATAATAATTATTAAAATCTTTAAAAATTCTCCACCTCTTCTGCATGATTTACCACTGACTTCCTGCCACTGGGTGGAGTGAGAGAGCTGTATACAGAGATGCCAGGTTAATTTATCAAAATTCGTTCTTTGCTTTCATTACATGGAGAGAAGACAACAGTAGTGGATACAAATTACAGGGCTTTGTTCAAAAGGTGCAGCCCCTCCCTGCCACTCCAGCCAGCTTTTTATCACAGGGCTGTGAAGAAAACCACTCTCTAGTCAAAGGGTGCAGAAGCTGTCTTTTTAAAAGTATTATATTAATAGGAATTCAGCTTTTTAAAAAAGAATAATAAGTTAGCACTTATTCAGTATATGCTAGGTATAATAAATGTTTTTTGGACAAGTGACTAAAGGGGTTCACAAGTATCCTATCAGTTGAATCTTCACAGCAACCCTAAAGTTGACATCATTTTTATCCCCACTTTACAGATGAGGCGACCGAGGCACTGGGAGGCTTAGGAACTTGCCCAACGTCCCCCAGCAAATCACAGGCTGAACCAGGACTAGAACCCAGGTTTGTCTGACTGTAAAACCACATGACAACCACACAGCCTTGGCCTTTTAGTGCTAGAAGGAATCCCAGGGCTCCTTTAGGATAAGTCTCTTGTTCTCACTAGAGGCAACTGAGTTCATGACATGTGAGATAATTTGCTCAGTCAAACAACCAGTGAACCGTGAGAGATCTGACTCTCCGGCTGGTGCTGTCAGGGCTAGCAAACTATGGCCTGGGGGACAAACCCAGCCTGCTGCCTCTTTTTGTACCACCTGGGAACTAAGAATAGTTTTTACATTTTTTAAACAGTTGGGGAAAAAAATCAGAATAGTATTTTGTGATACATGAAAATTACATGAAATTCAAATTTCAGTGTCCATAAATAAAGTTTCAGTGGAACACAGCCAAAGTGATTCATTTACAGATTGTCGATGGCTGCTTTTGTGCTACAGTGGCAGAGCTGAGGACTTGTGACAGAAACAGCATGGCTCATAAATCCTAAAATATTTCGACCTCTGCTTTGAGTAACTGAGTCCTTTTTTCCCTCCCCCTGGGACAGGAGAGGTCAGTGGAAGCAAAGCAAATTCTATGAAGCAGCAGATTCCTCCTCAAATGTTCACGGTCCCTGTGCCCTTGGTCCTCCTCCATTATTCTTTCAAGTGACAATCAGAGAGAGGTGGTCCATTTTCTTGGTGACACGTAAATTTAGAAAGCTTATCACATCTCTTGTGTCTTGTTATTATACTGTTGGAAATGGAATCATTCATTGAGGATGAGAGGCAAAGCTCCTGCTGCATCAGTGGCCCTCATTCATCTGAGACGATGGGCATCTTACATCTAGCACCTTGCAGGCAGCCAGCGGAGTCCATCCATGTGGAATCACTCGAGTTGTGGACAAGAGCTCAGATAAAAATGACAGGTGACATTTATTGAGCCAGGCATCATTCTAGGTTATTTTAAAACTAATCTGCTCCTGACAATAACCCTGTGAGGCTGCCATATTTTTATTCCCATTTCACAGATGAGGAAGCTGAGATTTAAACTTCGCTCTGTTACCAACTAGCTGAGCAACCTGGGAAAGTTACTGCAGCTGGATGAGTATCTCACTGAAATACCTTGTATCACATTTTATAAAAATTGAAGATAGCATAAGATAGCCTGTGGGGCTGTATCATGCACACCTACTTGCCTCAATGATTTCTTCTCCCTTGGTAAGAAAAAACCGAATGCCCAGGGTGTGAATGTGACAGGCATTCCTACGATGACAGCAGGCGGTGGCAGGAAGCGGAATGCCAGGTTTTTTACCACGTTTCCATGAATGGTGTGTATGCGCTTATGATCACGCAAGCAGGTCTAGGATCAAGTCTGACATATAATTATTGAGGGCTTATGACAGGTACCTATGCTCTTGCTTTCAACTATATGAACTCTCAAAAAAGTAACACAGATATTAATGCAAACCAAAGGTACAGGAGCCTTAATGTTAAACTAAAATGGGAGGAACCCTCTGGCAAGTAGGACACTTTACGGTTCTGCACCTGCTGGGATAGGACTGTTCTTATAAAGAAGGAGTGTTCCTACATACGCCCTTATCTATCTGCATGTGGACTACCCTTTCACGCCTTCCTTGAGTCTACCTCATGGCTTTCAATCCATGTATTGATATATTCTAATTTAAGGTGATTGCAGGAATTTTCACAGGTAATTTCGGTGGTGTGAGACTTCTGTCTGAAACGCTGGCTTTGGAACTCCACTGCTGCCTAAGAAGTGACGTGACTGTATCACTGCACAGGCTCTGAATGTATCTGGGGGAAATATTTTCCTGAGTAGACGTCATTGCTAATATTTTCCTGAGAAGAAGTTAGATTCGGAGAGCTTAATATTGCCTGTCAAATGCTTTGTTGGCTCCTAACGACGTCTTTCAGAGCTGAGGATGGAGGGAGATTTAGACACTGGTACCATGGGAAGTTTCCAGAGTTCTAGATCTTGATGTTGGTCTCTTCTCTACACCAGGCAACAAACTATGTCCCACTGTTTGCTTTCGTAAAATAAGATTTACTGTGGCACCACCATGCCCACTCCTTTCTGTACTGTCTACGCTGCTTTGGCACCATGATGGCAGAGCTGAGTTATTGCGACAGGGAATACATGGCTCACAAAGCCTAAAATCTGGCCGTTTACAGAAAAAGTCTGCATACCTTTCTGCTACACCATCCAAGTTTGTGGCCCTGTGGCCCAGCCTCATTTGGTGCTTCTCCAGCTTGAAGCTCCCACTTCCTACTTCTGATGCAGGGGCAGCTGTATTTCTAGGGAAGGAAGTCCCACCTATGCTCTCTTTGAATCAACAATGGCCACTAGCTGGCTCAAGGGCCCTCACTCTCCTTACCCACACCAGTAACGATCAGAGAACTCTTTTCTGCTGAGCTGGGATATAGTCTCAGAATCTTTCTTGGCAAAGACCGCAGGCAGCCACTGCTAATAAAGAGAAGGTGGCATGAGATGAAAGCTATCTGTCTTCCCTGTTCTAAAACATTCCACGAGAAAGTTAGTCTCTCTGCTTAGGTAACTCTGCCTCCAGACAGCCTCAAGGTGGCGCTCTCTGGGAG
Source organism: Balaenoptera physalus (assembly GCF_965194825.1). NCBI lineage: Eukaryota > Metazoa > Chordata > Mammalia > Artiodactyla > Balaenopteridae > Balaenoptera > Balaenoptera physalus. Next base: position 88,084,917 of record NC_138896.1, read on the forward strand.
AGGCTTATTTCACCTGTCACCTGTAAAACAGCACAGACTGAATCTGCTTCAGTCTTTTCCCTGATAGCAATGTCTCTCTCTCTCTCTCTCTCATTGATGGCTGATCAAATATGACTTTCAAGGGTTACATAAGGAACCTGAGGCATGAAGAAATGAACTGAGTGGTCACAGAGAAAATACTCAGGGAGCAGAGGGTGGTACTGTGAGGTCATAAGCAGGACGCGGGATATGCCCGTCCCCACACCTGCCATGTGCCTTGTTCAAGTGCTCCACCCCCAGCTTCTGCTCAGGAAATCAACTTTGGGCTCTTGTGTTTGAAGAGATGTCCATCACCTAGACTGGGGTGGGCACCTGACCAAAAGGCAGCCCACTCCTAAGGAGACTAACGACCTGTAATGTACGTGAGGGGGCATCTCCTTCCGTGCGGAGGGGCAGTCATTGGCATAATATGCCTTGTCTCTTCTTTGATGCTCACTGGCTCCACGGTGGCAGTGGAGAGACTTATCTGGCTGAAATGTGTGAAAGGAGAAAGTTGGCATGTGCAGCCCAGCCCCTTCCTCTGCCTTTCCTTTTGACATGCTGCTCACAGTGAGCCCAGGTCATCCTCTGCCCCGGGGCGGGAGACCTGCCCAAGGCCAGCAGTGGCCATGAATGGCTGTGGAGAGCCGCCTGATTCTGGGGTTCAGAGTAAGAAAGCTCACTGTTAGCATATAGTAAGGTACCTCCTTCAACTTCTTTGTTAGAAATGAAGGTGTTATTTTGGTTTCCTCAGTCTTTTTTCCTATTTCTCACCAGGATCAGAACCCAGATGGGGAAGAATCTGTTGGGTCCCCTCAAAGACCCTAACAACATGGCCTAGTTGGATGGGCTGTAGACAACAGGAGGGATGGTTATTAATAAGCTTAAAAGATGGATGACCTGTGCGATCTACACTTCTAGGGAACACAGAGGGAGCAGGCTGGCCTTAGTGAGAGGCTGAGGGGGTAGAGGCACCAAGAAAGAACAAGAGGGAGTGAGAAGGTTTGAGTAGGGGGCTTTCCAGGTGCAATTCCATTAAAGCCTTACACTAAACCTCCTTTTTACTAAGGTGGTCGGAGAATGAAGTCATTACATCCATAAAAATAAAACAAAAACAAAACACTGCATAACACAGAGGCCATCTTCCTTAAAGGAGGCCTAGTCCTGTAGTTACACTGACTACTTTCTTCAGGTGCAGTAGGCTTTTTCTTGCGCAAGGCAGCAGATGTCCAACACGATATAAATTTCAGTTAGTCACATGAACTACCTAGGAGTAAAATGAAAACTCAAATTGCCAAATATAGTAGATTCTTTGTCTGGAAACTTAAATATTAGATCTCAAAAAACTTTAACTAGTCTAATACTTTAGATAGGTCCTATGAGACTTGGTCTAAGGTTTAAGTGTGACGAAGTTTAAGCATTCATAAGTGTTTATCGATTTTGAAAATGAGAGGATTTAAGGCTCGATGACAGAACAGGATTGTCTTCAATGTCACTGTCTCCAATGACACAGGGAGAAGATGCTAGTGATTAAAAGGAGGAGAGGAGATAGATGTCAATGTGAAGTGTAATTGGTCCCAGTAAATAAGCACCCACAGGGGACAGTGAAGGAGGGAGGAGATGAAGAGAGGTGAGTGGACACTGGCAAGGCAGAAAGGCCGGTGAGGAACGAGGTGTGTAGAAAATGGGGAGAGTGGGAACAGAGGAAAAATGAGAATCAAACAGAGAGAGGAGAAGAGACGTGCCCTGACAGAGAATGTCAGAACCCTCCTCCAGGAGCCACGTTCCCAATGACAGCCGCACCAGAACTGAAACATGGACAGAAGGGAAGATGTGCTTGGCGAGGCTGGGGTGCAGGTGGGGACCAGGTCCATCTCATCTTGCAGGGAGCAGGAACTGAGAAAGGAAGAGAAGATGAAAACTCGGTACAGAGCACAGCTGGAAAATGTGCAAAAAGGCAAAGAGGCCAGGGGTGTTATCAGACACAGAGCCAGACGCCGGCCCTGCTGGGCATCTGCCCTCACTCTGCCCAGGATGGTGCCACCACTCAGCTGGGGGTCCCTTAGTCTCTGCTGACTCAGTGTAAGCAGCAAGCCTAGGGCTCAAACATTCTGAATGAAAACTTTTCCAAGCTAGTCGGTGACAGTCAATCTGCCAAGGGTTACTTTCTGATGGGAGTCAGAAGGATAATCTCCTCTCCGGGTCTCACGCCCTAGCATAACTGAAGCCTTGCTGAATGGACGGCTGCCAAGTAGACAGACACAGCTGAAAGCTCGGTGGCTGTCTCTTAACGCTTGAATGCTCGGGGTTTCTCTTCCCCTCAAGCAGACCAAACCATCACACAGCAGTTTCCCTGTGTCCATGTTAAGGACACTTGATTTGCATTCCTCTGGCTGTGGCTCCAATCTGTCAGTATTTCAGGAAGCAAGTATAAAGAAGTGTCCACGGAGAAGAGGTGCTGGTGCCTTATCAAGAAAGTAAGAGAAATAGAAGACAAAGTTTCTGACTCAGGGATGTTTACGTTCTCAACAACTTCAGAGAGAGTTTAGGGAACATTAGAAAGATTGGAAAGGATAAGGAGGGAGACCACAAGGGATTTCTGTTTCTAAAGACATCTGGCAAAAGAGAAGCAATATGTTTATGTTGCTGAAACAAAATTTTGGTATTGGGTGGAAAAATCAAATTGAGAAGATCTGGCTAAGAGAAACAGGATCCAATCTACAGATTATCTAGACTCATTATTATTTCCTTATGAGCTTAACTTGGAATCATAATGAACACCTGAGAGAAAAGCAAATTCCTCTTCAGGCATACATGAGACATAGAAGTTAGTTGCAGATTGAAGTGGGACAGTAAGAAGGAAAAATGAATTCTAAAAAAGAAAAGTTCTCTTAAGGTTTTGGCAGATTCTGATCCAGAACCATAAAAATGCCCATATGAAATCCAAAGCTTTGGCTAAAACACATTTGCACACTGAATACACCAAGTTGTCAATAAATGCCTGTACATTTCTCAACAGTATCAGGGGTTGGGCTGAATTAACCATCTAGGTAATTTTTGTGCCAAGTATGAATACATTTCAAAAAGGAAAGAAAAACTAAAACTCATTTCATTTTATTTGTTCTTTATTCATTCCAGGAACAACTGTCTACAAAAGCTAAACTCCCCCCACCACCCCCAAAAAGTGTGCTTCTTCAATTTACCCAGGAGTCTTTTGAATAAAAATAATCCTGTGTCTCAGCTGGTAAATTCTATTCTGATAAGGCAAGTAAATACATGTAATTGTAAAGTTACCATTCTCAAAGAGGAGAGTAATCCTTTCCTTATCCACTGGTAAAACAGCTTATAATTATTATACAGCTGATAACAAAGATTTGTCCACAATATCCCACTAAATCAACAAGCCTGATGTGATTGATTAAAACTTCTAACATCAGGACATTTCTAACACACTGTGTGCAGCAACAGAGTCTTTAAAATGTGGGCCACAAATTGGTGAGACTGACGGCAAGGAACTTGGCTCTTCTGAATGGCCACATAACAGCCAAGAGAGGCCACCTGCTTTATTTATAGGAAACAGATGCTGAACTAGTAACAAATCACAGTATTGGGCTTTTGAAATATTTGTTATCTTGGTCATTCAAAATCTCACATTTATTCAGACTATACAGCCATGTGTCAGAGTATCAAAAACTTAGAAAGCAGCTAATAGATATTAGCAATAGTAATTATTTATTATTGTAATTCAGACTCTGGTAAGGTTTTTCTCCCACACTTAGTTTTTACGTGTCACTCAGTTTTTCATAGATGCTGGGTTGGTGGACACCCCTGTCTCTTCTCACCTTTACTAGCTAGACAATAGTGGGTGTTCTGGGAATGTGAACCAATTTTAATATTAATAGAAATAAAGTTAATTTTGAAGTTTATCGGCTAAAACAAAGTATAGTGTCAAGTTAAACACAAACTATCACTAGAATTGTTCAAAATATTCCTGCTTCTTTGTATCACTTTGTCTTTCTCTGTCACCACCGACAATGAAGAGTTTGCTCTGTTTAGAAAAACAGAGGGAACCAAATCATACTCTAAGTTTGGGTAAAATATAACTGAATGCAGAGAGATTTGTGAGAGGAGCAGAATTTATGCTCTGACCCAGAGGAAAGCAAATGAAAAATTTACATTGAGTCTAAGAGAAATTCCTCAGAGGGCCCTGTAGTTAGCAACTTTTTCCCCACTGGAAGCACTAAGAACAAGACTTTCTGTGACAGGACATTTTGGGTTTCGACTGGTTTCTCATTTTAACTGAGCTGTACTGCAGGGGAACAATTTCCAATGCAGTGAGTCCTGAGTGTGGTTTCCTGGGCCCTGGGCCCTTCAAAATGAGGGTGACATCCATTTGTCTGTCATACTTCTCTTTGGATCTTCCCCTGTATTCCCTCATCTCTGCCTCCACACAGGTTCCATCTGATGTTACAGCTTCATCTCAAACAAAGCATGACTAGATCCTAGTGTCATCCTCTCCCAGTCTCTCTATCTAGTTTCCACTTTTGACTTTCCCAAGTCCATCAACTGTGCCATCCTTCTCCTGGTCACAGATTTAAACCATAGCTCCCCACTTTCTCTCATCTCTTTTTCTACCTCTGCTCTTGTTCCTACTCACTTTTACCTCTATGCGGCAAATCTGCTTGGGTTTTAGATTCTACCTAATACTGTAGATTCTGGCTACTAACTTGATTGTCCTACTCAGTTCTTTTCACCCATAACATGTTGCTGCAAAACCGTTACTTTCTACAGGACAGCCTACTGATCTACTCAGGTCCTGGCTTGCAGTCTTTGCCACTGTTATGATCCCAGTACCAACTCCCAAATATGGAACAGATCTGATGACTTGTTTCTGATCCTTTACTAAATTTCCTCCTTCTTCCTTTTTTTCAATGATTCAAATCTTACTTATTTCCATGTTCAACTTGGAAATTCTCCTTTTATAATATTTTGCTGCTAACTCACATCTGTAAATGTACTATAATTACAGTTGTCAATATTGAGTAAGCTTTAAAAAAAGGGTATGCCATATTCAATATCCTGTGATAAACCATAATGGAAAAGAATACGAAGAAGAATATATATACACAGTAGAAATTAACACATTGCAAATCAACTATACTTCAATAAAATAAATTAAAAAATAAAATAAAGGGTATGCTAATAAACGTGGGCTGAGCTACAACAGGCACAACTTACAGGACAGAAATTCAGTCCCTTAGCATAAAGAGCACAGAGGATGGTTTGTATTTAGTTTCCTTTACAGGATCTTTGTGGATAATATGATCTCCAAATTTCTGTATTTTGTTATCTATGATCAGAGCCAAGAGTAGAGTTAGAGCAGAATTCTTCCGTTTTCCCTTGTTTATTATGCAGGACCAATAGAATTTTGGGACAGATCTTATCTTGGTGTGGGGCAGCCGTGTTCCCAGGAATCACACATATGGCTATTAGTGAGTGTCCCTGGTATGACCATGTTGAGCGTGAGAGCCTTGTATCTATCTAAGGTCATTTATCACATTAGATGCAACTTCCACAAGAGAAAGAAAAGAATACCACTGAAGACTCTGGAAATGTGAAAAGCTCTCCTGCTTTTCCTCTATTGATAAAGGTCTTAGGTGCTTATTATAGGATAGCAGCTATTATCGTGAAAGGAGGCGAGTGGCAGAAAAGGTCACCCTACACATTTTTAGGCTAGATAAATTTGGGGCCCAGCATCCTCTTTGAGCTCATCTTCAATTCCCCTTGATAGGGTGGACATTGTAAGGTATCAACATCTCCACAAGCCAGGCTGGTGGTTATCTGGGATACCCCAATGGCTATTGCTACTAAGAGAGAAGCAGATTCTCTTAGGGCAAACACTGGTTAACATTTTATATATATTAGCTTGTATTGTTGATTTTTCTTTTTGTTTTATTTCCCCAGTTATCTAGTAACTGACATCATTTCTTATATTTCTAAGCATCCTCCTTAACGTCTAAAGCTCAATGGCTTACACATAGTATTTATCATATTAATTAATTAAAAAAACACAGGCATATATCTTGGAAATGTTTTAATTTAAATGATACAAATCTAAAAAAAAAAGAAAGAGAGATACAAACCTGACTGTCTAACAGACTTAGACATTTCAAAGCTTCTTCCTAGTAGCTCAGATAGACCTTTGATATAGTCAATACTGATTATTAAGGGAGATGATCTTAGATGTGGTAGTTTGCACATTTAAGCATGTATACCATCCTGCTACATATGGTAAGCATACATTAAATGATGGGGATCATTTATTACTTCTGGAATAATAAGCATAGTGTGAAAATAAGAGAAGTGCTCCTTTTAATCCTTTGGGAAAAATTAAAAGTGAGGTAACTTTCTTTTCTAGGAGTATACTACAAGCTAATATTATAACTAAGGATCCCTGCTGACAACAGAGTTACAGGGAGGATCACTAGACAGAATAACCCCACCATAGCATGTGCTAGTTTCTAGTCATTTCCAAGTGATAGACACTAGTATGATTTGCTTATGGAGACCTGCTCCCCTATCAGAACACAAGAAGAGATGACTTTTACAACCTGAGGCTCACTGGTCACTCTGACCCTGAAAACAGTCTGAGATCAACATTTTAATAAACAGTCTGAGATCAACATTTTAATCAGAGTTATATACCTACATTGATAAACCCATCAACTCCTTGATGAATTTTCTTTACAGTGCAGCCTTACCAATCATTTTCCTTTCACTGAAATGATTTTTAATTGGATCAATTATGTTGCATTTACATTTTTAAGAAATTTTAATTCAATCATATGTTTTAATGTCCATATTAAACTTTGCCAACTGGAGCCCCTCCTATTTTCATTTTTCTTTTGTGATCATTACTTCTATTAAGTCCATATGGTGCACACCTAAGTTTGTGAGGTGGAGAATCTCAGGGAGGCAGAGAGTGAGAGAAGAAAGAGACACAAAGAAAGAAGCAAACAGAGAAAAATGGACTGTAGCTGTTCTGGAGGCTTGACTTCAAAGGAAGACGGGGCTACACAGTAGTGTCAAAATACCCCTAGACTTTATCTTGAGAAGAAGGACTCTAGGGAATAACAGCACCAGCATGGTAATTGGAGAAATCAAGCTGTCCCCAAAATGATACTCCAGAAGTCTATCCAAGGGGCTGCTTGATCACTGTAATCTGAATCAGCTGACGATGTGGACAGGACTTTTGCATAGTTTTCATAGTAAACTGTCTATTTTCACTTCTCTACTATAGTGGTTCTCAGAGTGTGGCTTACACAACCCTGGGGGAAGTCTCTGATGTAAGAACTACTTTTAAAGTAGTACTAGTAGCAGTGGTGGTGGTAGTAGTAATAGTAATAATAATCTGCCCTGATGAAGCAAAAGTAATTGAGGGTAAAACTGTGGGCATGTTACCATGGGATCAAGCAGCATGAATCTGTACTAGTTATTCATGTTATTTTTCACCACCTCACATTCACAAGGAAAAGTTGCCACTTTCGAGTAAGAATGTTCTTAATGAACAGTAAAAAAAAAAAAAAAAAAAAAAATTAATTGTATTAAATCTCAACCCTTGAGTATACATATTTCTAATATTTTGTGTGATCAAATGGGAAGCATACAAAAGGCACTCTGCTGCATACTAAACTATGACGGATGTTCTGAGGCAAAGTATTTGTATAACTGAGTAGTGAGCTAAACCACCCACTTTTCCATGGAAGAGTAAAGAACACACTATGGTTGTTCACTTAGATACATGGCAGACGTTTTCCCAAAAATGAGTGAAGTAAGTCTGCCACTTCAAGGAAAACAGCTTCGCATTCTGTGGATAATAAGAAAAATTTGTATTTTCAAATGAAAATCAGAATTCTGGAAAAGTTGCATCTACCACCTTGACAGCTTCTCAATACTTAGAAGCTTTTCTGATAATAGTGTGATATTAACAGATAAAAATTTTTTGATATTGTATGTTGAAATGTGTTAACCTTTGGAAGATCTGCATAATCCAAAATTTTCCATATGATTAAATCATGCATGTGTAAAATCCACTTACTGTGCAAGACAGACCAATGGATTTCAATATAACAGAGCATAAAAAGTTCACTGACTACAGGCTCTTTGGTGGCACTAATGGTGGACTCTGGGAGGGCTCACACCAAGGAGTACTTCCCAGAATTTCTGCTGTCAGTGTCCTTGTCCCTGTGGTGAGCCACAGCTGCTCCCTCCCTCTACAGGAGACCCTCTAACACTAGCAGCCATGTGGCTGATGGTCTTGGTTCTCTGGCCGGGTGTCGGGCCTGAGCCTCTGAGGTGGGAGAGTCGAGTTCAGGACATTGGTCTACCAGAGACCACCACCCCCCCGGCCCCTTGTAATATCAATCAGCGAGAGCTCTCCCAGAGATCTCTGTCTCAACGCTAAGACCCAGATCCACTCAACAACGACCAGCAAGCTCCAGTGCTGGACACCTGATACCAAACAACTAGCAAGACAGGAACACAATGCCACCCATTAGCAGAGAGGCTGCCTAAAAACATAATAAGTTCACAGACACCCCAAAACACACCACCAGACGTAGTCCTGCCCACCACAAAGACAAGATCCAACCTAATCCACCAGAACTCAGGCACCAATCCCCTCCACCAGGAGGCCTACACAACCCACTGAACAGACCTTACCCACTGGGGGCAGACACCAAAAACAACAGGAACTACGAACCTGCAGCCTGTGAAAAAGAGACCCCAAACACAGCAAGTTAAGCAAAATGAGAAGACAGAGAAAAACGCAGCAGATGAAGGAGCAAGGTAAAAACCCACCAGACCAAACAAATGAAGAGGAAATAGGTAGTCTACCTGAAAAAGAATTCAGAGTAATGATAGTAAACATGATCCAAAATCTTGGAAATAGAATGGAGAAAATACAAGAAACGTTTAACAAGGAGCTAGAAGAACTAAAGAGCAAACAAACAATGATGAACAACACAATAAATGAAATTTAAAATTCTCTAGAAGGAATCAATAGCAGAATACTGAGGCAGAAGAACGGATAAGTGACCTGGAAGATAAAACAGCGGAAATAACTACTGCAGAGCAGAATAAAGGAAAAAGAATGAAAAGAATTGAGGACAGTCTCAGAGACCTCTGGGACAACATTAAACGCACCAAAGTTCGAATTATAGGGGTCCCAGAAGAAGAAGAGAAAAAGAAAGGGTCTGATAAAATATTTGAAGAGATTATAGTTGAAAATTTCCCTAATATGGGAAAGGAAATAATCAATCAACTCCAGGAAGCACAGAGAGTCCGAAACAGGATAAATCCAAGGAGAAACACGCCAAGACACATATTAACCAAAATATCAAAAACTAAATACAGAGAAAAAATATTAAAAGCAGCAAGGGAAAAGCAACAAATAACATACAAGGGAATCTCCAAAAGGGTAACAGCTGATCTTTCAGCAGAAACTCTGCAAGCCAGAAGAGAGTGGCAGGACATATTTAAAGTGATGAAAGGGAAAAACCTACAACCAAGATTACTCTACCCAACAAGGATCTCATTCTGATTCGATGCAGAAATTAAAACCTTTACAGAGAAGCAAAAGCTAAGAATTCAGCACCACCAAACAAGCTTTACAACAAATGCTAAAGGAACTTCTCTAGGCAGGAAACACAAGAGAAGGAAAAGACCTACAATAACAAACCCAAAACAACTAAGAAAATGGTAATAGGAACATATATATCAATAACCACCTTAAACGTAAATGGATTAAATGCTCCAATCAAAAGACATAGACTGGCTGAATGGATACAAAAACAAGACCCATATATATGCTGTCTACAAGAGACCCACTTCAGACCTAGGGACACACAGAGACTGAAAGTGAAGGGATGGAAAAAAGATATTCCATGCAAATGGAAATCAAAAGAAAGCTGGAATAGCAATTCTCATATCAGACAAAATAGACTTTAAAATAAAGACTATTACAAGAGACAAAGAAGGACACTACATAATGATCAAGTGATCAATCCAAGAAGAAGGTATAACAATTGTAAATATGTATGCACCCAACATATGAGCACCTCAATACATGAGGCAAATGCTAACAGCCATAAAAGGAGAAACTGAGAGTAACACAATCATAGTAGGGGACTTTAACATCCCACTTTCACCAATGGACAGATCATCCAAAATGAAAATAAATAAGAAACACAAGCTTTAAATGACACATTAAACAACATGGACTTAATTGCTATTTATAGGACATTCCATCCAAAAACAACAGAATACACTTTCTTCTCAAGTGCTCATGGAACATTCTCCAGGATAGATTGCATCTTGGGTCACAAATCAAGCCTTGCTAAATTTAAGAAAACTGAAATCATATCAAGTATCTTTTCTGACCACAACGCTTTGAGACTAGATATCAATTACAGGAAAAAAACTAAAAAAAATACAAATACATGGAGGCTAAACAATACACTACTAAATACAAAGAGATCACTGAAGAAATCAGAGGAAATCAAAAAATACCTAGAAACAAATGACAATGAAAACACAACGGCCTAAAACCTATGGGATGCAGCAAAAGCAGTTCTAAGAGGGAAGTTTATAGGAGTACCATCCTACCTCAATAAACAAGAAACATCTCAAATAAACAACGTAAACTTACACCTAAAGCAATCAGAGTAAGAACAAAAAACCCTGAAAGTTAGCAGAAGGAAAGAAATCATAAAGAACAGATCAGAAATAAATGAAAAAGAAATGAAGGAAACAATAGCAAAGATCAATAAAACTAAAAGCTGATTCTTTGAGAAGATAAAACTGATAAACCATTAGCCAGACTCATCAAGAAAAAAAGGGAAAACACTCAAATCAGTAGAATTAGAAAAGAAAAAGGAGAAGTAACAACTGACACTGCAGAAATACAAAGGATCATGAGAGATTCTACAAGCAACTAACTATATGCCAATAAAATGGACAATCTGGAAGAAAGAGACAAATTCTTAGCAAAGCACAACCTTCCAAGACTGAATCAGGAAGAAATAGAAAATATAAACAGACCAATCACAAGCACTGAAATTGAAACTGTGATTAAAAATCTTCCAACAAACAAAAGCACAGGACGAGATGGCTTCACAAGTGAATTCTATCAAACATTTAGAGAAGAGCCAACATCTATCCTTCTCAAACACTTCCAAAAAATAGCAGAGGGAGGAACACTCCCAAACTCATTTTATGAGGCCACCATCACCCTGATACCAAAACCAGAGAAAGATGTCACAAAAGAAGAAAACTACAGGCCAATATCACTAATGAACATAGATGCAAAAATCCTCAACAAAATACTAGCAAACAGAATCCAACAACACATTAAAAGGATCATCCACCATGATCAAGTGGGGTTTATCCCAGGAATGCAAGGATTCTTCATTATAGGCAAATCAATCAATGTGGTACACCATATTAACAAATTGAAGGAGAAAAACCATATCATCATCTCAAAAGATGCAGAAAAAGCTTTCAACAAAATTCAACACCTGTTTATGATAAAAACCCTCCAGAAAGTAGGCATAGAGGGAACTTTCCTCAACATAATAAAGGCGATATATGACAAACCCACAGCAAACATAGTTCTCAATGGTGAAAAACTGAAAGCATTTCCATGAAGATCAGGAACAAGACAAGGTTGCCCACTCTCACAACTATTATTCAACATAGTTTTGGAAGTTTTAGCCACAGCAATCAGAGAAGAAAAAGAAATAAAAGGAAGCCAAATTGGAAAAGAAGAAATAAAACTGTCATTGTTTGCAGATGACATGATACTAAACACAGAGAATCCTAAAGATGCTACCAGAAAACTACTAGAGCTAATCAATGAATTTGGTAAAGCAGCAGGACACAAAACTAATGCACAGAAATCTCTTGCATTCCTATATACTAATGATGAAAAATCTGAAAGAGAAATTAAGGAAACACTCTCATTTACCATTGCAACAAAAGAATAAAATACCTAGGAATAAACCTACCTAAGGAGACAAAAGACCTGTATGCAGAAAACTATAAGACACTGATGAAAGAAATTAAAGATACTATAAACAGATAGAGAGATATACCATGTTCTTGGATTGGAAGAATCAACATTGTGAAAATGACTATACTACCCAAAGCAATCTATAGATTCAATGCAATCCCTATCGAACGGCCAATGGCACTTTTCACAGAACCAGAACAAAAAATTTCACACTTTCTATGGAAATATGAAAGACCCCGAATAGTCAAGGCAATCTTGAGAAAGAAAAAAGGAGCTGGAGGAATCAGGCTCCTGGACTTCAGACTATACTACAAAGCTACAGTAATCAAGACAGTATGGTACTGGCACAAAAACAGAAATATAGATCAATGGAACAAGATAGAAAGCCCAGACATAAACCTATGCACTTATTTTTGATAAAGGAGGCAAGAATATACCATGGAGAAGAGACAGCCTCTTCAGTCAGTGGTGCTGGGAAAACTGGACAGCTACATGTAAAAGAATGAAATTAGAACACTCCCTAACACCATACACAAAAATAAACTCAAAATGGATTAAAGACCTAAATGTAAGGCCAGACACTATCAAACTCTTAGAGGAAAACATAGGCAGAACACTCTATGACATAAATCACATGAATCACAGCAAGATGCTTTTTGACCCACCTCCTAGAGAAATGGAAATAAAAACAAAAATAAACAAATGGGACCTAATGAAACTTAAAAGCTTTTGCACAGCAAAGGAAAACATAAACAAAATGAAAAGACAACCCTCAGAATGGGAGAAAATATTTGCAAATGAAGCAACTGACAAAGGATTAATCTCCAAAATATACAAGCAGCTCATGCAGCTCAATACCAAAAAAAAAAAAAACAACCCAATCCAAAAATGGGCAGAAGATCTAAACACACATTTCTCCAAAGAAGATATACAGATTGCCAACAAACACATGAAAGGATGCTCAACATCACTAATCATTAGAGAAATGCAAATCAAAACTACAATGAGGTATCACCTCACACTGGTCAGAATGGCCATCATCAAAAAATCTACAAACAATAAATGCTGGAGAGGGTGTGGAGAAAAGGGAACCCTCTTGCACTGTTGGTGGGAATGTAAATTGATACAGCCACTATGGAGAACAGTATGGAGGGTCCTTAAAAAACTAAAAATAGAACTACCATACGACCCAGCAATCCCACTACTGGGCATATACCCTGAGAAAACCGTAATTCAAAAAGAGTCAAGTACCACAATGTTCGTTGCAGATCTATTTACAATAGCCAGGATATGGAAGCAACCTCAGTGTCCATCAACAGATGAATGGATAAAGAAGATGTGGCACATGTATACAACGGAATATTACTCAGCCATAAAAAGAAACGAAATTGAGTTATTTGTACTGAGGTGGATGGACCTAGAGTCTGTCATACAGAGTGAAATAAGTCAGAAAGAGAAAAACAAATACCGTATGCTAACACATATATATGGAATCTATAAAAAAAAAAGAAAAAAATGGTTCTGAAGAACCTAGGGGCAGGACAGGAATAAAGATGCAGATGTAGAGAATGGACTTGAGGACACGGGAGGGGGAAGGGTAAGCTGGGACGAAGTGAGAGAGTGGCATGGACATATATGCACTATCAAATGTAAAACAGATAGCTAGTGGGAAGCAGCCACATAGCACAGGGACATCATCTTGGTGCTTTTTGACCACCTAGAGGGGTGGGATAGGGAGGGTGGGAGGGAGATGCAAGAGGGAGGGGATTTGGGGATATATGTATACGTATTAGTTGATTCACTTTGTTATACAGCAGAAACTAACACACAATTGTAAAGCAATATACTCCAATAAATATGTTAAAAATAAATAAATAAAAATTTTTTAAAATTCAAAAACAAAGTTCATTGAAATAGTTTCAGATTCTATGTTAAAACTTATCTGTAATAAAGACACTGTTACAGGTTTTAGTGTAGTATCAAAGAATAATATTCAGAATTGTATGAAATGATTATTAAAAACTGCTCTGTTTTCCAGATACATAGCTCTATGAGGTCAAATTTTCTTCATATACTTCCACCAAAACAGCAGATTGCAACAGATCCCTTGCAGAAGCAAATATTAAGCTAGATATTAAAGGGATTTGCAAAGCCATAAAACAGTGCTGCTATTCTTACTAAACTTTTAAAAAGATATATTTACTTCTTCATAAATTATATAGTATATATATTTACATATAAAATATATAATGCAAAAATTAAAAGTTTATTATTTAAAAAATGAGTATTTAAAAAGTTCCAAGTAGTTATTCCTCTTACCAAATTAATTTATTAATCAGTTAAATAAATTAATAAATATCAACAGATATAACCCAAAATAAACAAGAGATCTTTGGGGTTCTCCAGTTTAACAAGTAGGGAGTCCTCAGACCAAAAAGTTTGAGAACCCTTGGTGTCTCATGATGAAAAATTCTTGGAGCAGCATTTCTCAGAGTGTTTTTCCCAGAACACTAATCTCATGGTATGATTCATAATAAAAGGGCTCCACCCTGGAATATGTTTGGAAAATTTGGAGACTCATAACATGTGCCATTCTTGGAGAGCTGCAATGCAAAGTAAAAGCTCAGAGAAGTACTGCATTTGCTTCATCTTATGTAATCCAGTGTTTCCTTATGTTGTCTCAGGAAGTTTGTGAATGCAGAACATGCTGGTCACCTGATCCTGAAGAAGGGGGGTACTGGCACTGTGGAAATCTACAGTAACTTACCTTCAAGCCGGACCACCAGCGGCACCTTGAGTTCCAGCTCCCGGCAGGCTTTGGTGATCCCATTGGCAATGATGGCACAGTTGACGATTCCGCCAAAAATATTGACTAGGATGGCTTCAACCTGAAATAAAAAACAGGAAGGTGCCCATCAAAATGCTGACAGTCAACATTCCCCCAAATAATTGGCTAAACAACAGAGACAATTAAAATAATAATCTTTTTTAAAAAACACAGAATATAAACTATAAAACAAGACCCAGAAAATGCTGAAGTTAAAGTTTAGTATTTAATTAATAAATATCAATATATAACATTACCATATTAACCCAGATTATCCTATCAATCACTTCTCTGAATTCAAAATGAATTCAGTCACCACTCATTTCTTATACACTGTCTTCTGCTGTGCCTTATATTGGGCTGGCCAGAAAGTTCGTTTGGGTTTTTCTGTAAGATGTAACGTATGTTAAGATGTAATGGATGTTATTTATGAATAGTGCCATTTAAAATTTCATGTAGTTACGTCTTTTCCCTCCATGGTTTATACTTGAATTTTTACCTGTCCTGGTACCTCATAAAATATTTCAAAACTAGTAACATTAATTATTTGTTGTTTTGTATTAGGTAAAAATTCCAATTTTTCTATGCTTCCTTAATACCTCTTTGATATGCTAGAGGTATAGTCTCAAAAGTCAGAGATAGCTTAATTATCTTAGATAATGACCTTTTTGATTAAAAAAAAAAGACCCCCAAAATAAAAAGATACAAGCTCACACTATAACGATATAAGAAAAGCCAAGCCACTGACTAGAATTTTTCAGAAATGTAAATTTAAACCCATCATGTTAACCTGCTTGTACATATTCCATACTCAAAGGCGTGTGGGCCAAAAAAATTGTACTTGCCCTGACTTGATAAATAGGTATAAGAAAATCCTGTATAATTAACATGAAGAACGAGATAATGAAGAGAATTCATTACCTAGATTAATTGATAACACCCACAGATAATGGCTATTCATCAAGCTGGAGGCATCAAAATTCCAACAATGGAGTCACAATTAAATTATGCTACACTAATTGCAAAGCATATATGTGTGTGCTGCATGCCATTTTTAAATCCCATTATTTCAATATGCTAAATTAACTACACAAAACATATGAGAAAAGGATACCTTACATTTGTTCAGCACTTAACTCTTTAAAAAGTGCCATTACATGAACCCTCATTTTTAATTTTGATCCCTGCTTTACAGTACAGTAAGTACAGTGAGGGTTAGCCCTCTACAGCTGATAAAGCCATTCAGAAAATTCACATGATGTGTCCCAGTGTTACACAGCTAACAAGTAGCAGTGGTAAGGCTCAAAGTCAGCCTCTAGATTGCCTACTGATTCTTCATTCATGCCAGCTGCTAGAGCTGGAATCTTGGGCACGGGCCATACCCTGTCTCGAACATGGTTTCCCCACCTATAAAATGGGAATAATAGTACCTAGTCCATAAAGTTGTTGAAAGGCCTAAATAAGACATGTGAGATGCTTACTACATGCCTGTAAGGTACCTAATGGATATTTACACATGCATTTATTTCAACAAGCAATGGTGAAAGTGGACAGGTTACCTAGACAGCAAGTAAAAGAAGAAAACCTTTCAGCAGACTGCAGCTATGTTGAATTTGAATATTACAGAAACACAAACTTATTGAAGTTCAGTAAAAAGGTAATGTTTTAAGAATAAAATAAATGAGCAATATTTTCCAAACCAATCAGACACTGGAGCTACTCCCAAAAAAGAAATCTCCCGTTACCATTCACAGCAGGCTGACTGGTAAGCAGAAGCTTGTTTTCTAATGATGGCTATTAAATGCTGTTAGTATTGAGGCCTGGTACAGCAGTAGTTTTCAAATAGCTGTGGGATGGAGAGGAGCTTGCCAGAACAATGGAAGACAAAAACCACTCAAGAGCAATAATGACTCCACAGGGTCCAAGAGAGAAACTCAGAAAGAGCTGAGGCTCATTCAGTTTTTGTAGAAGAACTAAGCTTTCTAGTAAAGTACATAGTGGCTCCTCTATACCTCTGCCATGGTGCAACCTGCACATTCCTTAGGGATGAGTTCAGATGTCAACAACTTCTCAGTGAAGCTTTCCTGTGTCATCAAGTTAGGGTGAATTATTCTATTTAATCCATCTAAAACAGTATGACTGTTCTATAGAGTAGGCATACCACACACAGCAAGCATATGTGAAGTCACCCACATAGGCAGGAGTGAGGCACAAGAGGCAGGAAGATGCCCCTGGCCCTGTGATCCAATGCTTCTCAGTAGATGTATACCCTGGAGCAAGTGTCAGATATGAGCTGTGATTCTGGTATTGCCTCGTTTAGTATCAGTTCCCATGAGTCTTCCATGTCAGTATCTCACTGTGTTTAACGAGCATCTGACAAATACAGATACCCTTCATACAACAACGTGTACCTAAAAGTGAGCCAACCACTTCAACTGGTACTGAACCCAAGGAAAAGCCCTCTTTTCCAATGGTGGATGAACAGCTGGCTTTGTTAGGTGTGCTGAAAAAAGGACAACTGTTCTCCAATGTAGTATATTCACCTCTCACCCTGTATCCCCATGCCCAAGATACAACACCCTGGGTGGGTCACCTTTGTGCTCCTCTACAACAGGAGTTTTTTTATAAGCAGCTAGCACAATCCATGACATAGTGTAATCACCTAATAAATAATGGTTTCAAGAGTGAATGAATTAAATTAATTTCAATAGACACTTAATGGCCATCTCCCAAACCAGGCACAGAGTTAAGTGCTTGGGATATGGAGATGAATAAGAGGTCATCACTGCCCTCAAAGAGTTCAAAGACTAGTTCGAGGCAGACCAGCAAACTGGCAATTACAATCCTGGCTCCTTAGTCTCACGGAGCTAAGACCAGGGCACCACCAGTGGTACAGACTGCTGTAGCGAGAGGGGCATTTTGGAAGAAATGATGTTCCAGGTGACAAAGAGAAAGAGCGAGCGGGAACTTAGGTAAAAGAGGGCAGCCAGGATGAAGGCAGAGCTGTCACCCAACTTAGTTCATTCAGGACCTACAGGCTGAATGGGGAAGTAACCTGAGAAAATCCGGGTGAGGTAAAGAGTGGCAGGCACTAGAGGCCAGGGATGGGAACTTGGTTCTTTTGGCTTATTCCTTCCTTTCCCAGAGCTGGGTGAAGACAAGCTTTGAAAACCTCCCTCAGGGATAGAGGGGGAGTGATGGGAAAGGGAGACAGGGACAGAGAGAAGAGTGAATGCATGAGCAAACATGAGATGAGAAATATAGAGCAACCATGTGAGAGCATGAGAGAGAGAAAGACCAGCAGTGAGAGAGGCAGCATGAGAGAATGTGACAGAGAGAGAGAGAGGAGAAAAAGAGTTTGAGTGATACTAACAAAGAAGTTAGAATTTTTACAAGAGCAGCAAGGCACAGAAGTACACACGCTGTGTAGCTCAGGGACATGGGATCATTTAGGACATGTGGCGTATCACGGAGCACCAAGAGGAAATCACCACCAGGAGTGATGGGAAGACCCCACACCACCAGAGACAATGCCATTCTCTCCTCCTGCAAAGTAATTTGCTGCAGTCACGCACTTTAATGGAAATCTGATTTAAGGTTTCACTCTGGCCCAATAATTAACTACTGTAATCTGCAATCTCAAACTGAGAATGAAATTAAGACAGTTTGAAAATGAAAGCCTTGTGACATCATTATTATTACTTGGCATTTATAAAGCATGTCAAATTTTCAACGTGTGCCTCACGTGTTCATTTATTATTACAACCCCTAATTGCTGCTCCATGACAATACCAATAGAAACTTTTTAATAGTCTTTTTTTTCCCCCCTGGCAAAGGGCATGTTTTTAAAAAGTCAGTGCTAGGTCTATTTACGAATCCGAAGCTCTCCCAGAAGATTCCTAGGTGCTTTCAGGAGCAGGCTTTTCTACATTCTTGGCTGAGGATTACAAGGGTTGCTATTTAGTGTTACACAAAAGGGAAGATCATCTAGCAAGGCAGTTATGGTGCTAGATCCACTGCACAGGTCCCTGGACCCCAGACAGCTACTCCCAAGGAGGGGTCTGTGGTGGCAGCTGTTGGCAGCTGTGCAGGTGGTCGGGCAGTCCAAATGCAGGTTTTTCAAATGTCTGCATGTATTTGGCTTTGCAAAATACACTCTGGCTGCAGATGTCAGTCCACAATTAAAAGTAAAGAATTAACTTCCAAAGAAGAAAAGCTAGAGCCTTTGGTATTTATCAAGCTCCTCTCAACCCTAAATGAACAAACAAAAATCCCAAATAAAACCTTTTTTGGGGAACGTAATCCTTTTCAGAATCTAATGAACGTTAGGGAAGCTCAGTCAGATAAGTTCACACACACACAATTTTGGGACATAATTTTAGGTAAGTCCTCTGACTAAGCTGCTTCTTTAGAATTTGGCCTCAAAGGCAGATAATGGCAAAGGGTAACTTACAGCATATAGAGATAGCACAGGGGAATTGTGAACTCTTTGCAACTATTTACAACATTTTGTTAGAATGTTTACTTTCCCCAGAAAAGTGTTCATAATCTTTAAGAATTGAAAGATTAACAATAATCACAAATACAACAATAGCTAATGTTTACTAGGTATCTATCAGGTGGTTGGCAGTATTCTTTTTTACATATATTAACACATTTAACACATAAGTAGTATACGAGATGGATATAATTTTTATCCCCATTTTACAGATAAGAAAGCTGAGAGTACCAAAGATCTGGAGAATCACTGGGGCTACAGCTTTACCATCAAATATCTTTTGGAGCCAGCAAACCTATTGAGGTCCCACAATACGTACTTTGCTTAGTATTTTCTCATTCATTACCAGAGCAGATTCTGCCATAAACTTGTGAGGTAGAAAACACCTATCCCATTTTACAGATGAGAAAAGTGAGGCTCAGAGAGGTAAAAAAGACTTGTACCAAATTATGCAGCTAGTATGTCATCAGAATCAAAACTTTAGTTTTTTTTTTTTCTTTTTTCTCTTTAAGGTTATCCTGACTCGTTTTAATGACAGGCAAATATTGACAGATTGCTGAAGGAAACAATATATTCTTGAAAGCCTACTCTGTGCTAGGCACTCTTTTAACCATTGAGTGTGGTCCAGTAGCTAGGCTGACAAGAAAGATTTTTCTAAAACAGACCAAAACATATTCTGTATCCATATCTGAAATCGTAAACCGTGATATCGGTTATGAAGGGGAGGGAGACTTTGGGTATTTTGAGATCATAGGACAGGACTCATGTTACACTGGGTGGTCAGGGAGGGCCTCGTGTAGGCAGTGACATTTAGCATAGGATCTGAAGGACAGTCTGGAAGAGGCCAGGTAGAGTATGAGAGGAATGAAGAGTAAGTACTTTGAGACAAGAGAACACCATGGGCAAAGGTCAAGGGGGCAGAAGAGAACTTAGTGCCTTTGAGAAACTGAACTGAACCTGGAGGAGTAACAGCAGGCTGGGGCTTGCAAAGTGAAGTGGTGGGAAATAAGATGGACCACAGCAGCAGGAACCAAATCAGTCTTACAGAGCAAACGCCATGAGTAGGGGATTGAAAAGTCTTTGATTTCTAGACACCTATAAAGACTTCAGGGCAGCTGGCAAGGAAACTATAATTTATTCAGCATCATCCGCAGTACACTCACATTAAGTTTATAAGATAGGTTTTATAACCTCTATTTCATGGATAGACTGAGGCTCTGAGAGTTCAGGGTTTCTTAGCTATTAAGGAGTCATAGTTTCAACCAGGGTTTGTTTTACCATACCACACGCAGGGCTGTCTGAAACAGCTGGGTGATCGTAGGGGCGCTGCTGACATACATGAGGGGTTAGCAAACTTGTTCTGTTAAGGGCTAGTCGGCTTTGAGGGCCAGTCTCTGTTCCAGCTACTCAACTCTGCTGTTGCAACATTAAAGCGGTCACAGACAATGTGTAAATGAATAAGCAGACTGTGTTTCAATAAAACTTTATTCGCATAAACAAGTGGGAGGCCAGATTTGGCCCATGGGCCATAGTTTGCCACCCCCTGACACCGACACAATTTGACTGATGTCCATCCTCAAATTCAGTGCAACCATCACTCCTCCTTTGCATCATTTGATATTTCTTTGATAGTGGGTTTTCAGATATTAAGTTCTCTTCCTTTGTTGGACCATTTTCTCGCTCTCACCAACAGCATTAATGTACCTAGGCTGTAGCGATGGCTGATTAAATAAATGTGTCCATTCCAACATTAATATCATTCCTTTGGAACAAACCTGTACCTTTAACAAGTTCATAAAATGACTTGAATGCCTTTGCTTTCTTCTTTTTCTCTCCCTGACACTGGCTGGAAATGAACAAATAGAAAGACTTAGCAATAAGCCTGCCATTTTGCAACGATTATTGCAAATAGTTAAGTACTATACTGCATTTAAAACGCACCGTAGTGTATACATTAAGCATAGTAAGTGCAACTACTGGGTTTTGTCTGCTTCTTCCAGTTCAGGTTGCTAATTTAGTCCCAGTGCAGTAGGCACTGCTGATGAAAATCAAGCAAGCATGTTTACATTAGGCAAGATAAGGACTTTCTTTTAATCACAAGTTATTTTAATTCTGAAAGTTGTTGCTCTTATTTAAGCATCTGTTTTTGTGGAACTGTTTTTCTCTTTTTTGTTGTTGTTTTTATTTTCCTGCTGAATTCTAATCATGTCTTCTAATCCATTGGTGGCCAACGAAGGAAAATAAATGGTGAAGGAAATTAGATGCAGCTTGGATAATTGATGTTTGTATGCCTGGCTTTAATAAAAACAGTCTGCTAAATTAGAGGGGAGTCTAAATGGATTCAGTCAATGAGGAAGTGATTCAGGTGAGGCATTCAATCTTGGGATTTGCTGTAATCTTACAAATAAACCGACAGATCAGTCCACTTGGGACCAGATTTGCCTTTTGCTGAAATCTGAGTAAGCTTCTACAGCTTGCTTTTCTACTTTCAGTTTATTCTTGAAGTTTGAAATTATTTTCTTTTGTATGAAATCAAGCCCTAGGATCCTTGGGTTAAAGCAAATGATGTCCAGATTTACAAATGACATGAGAACAACAGTATTTCTTGAAAAACACCTGCCCACTCTGCCCTTTTAGTTACTTCCAAGGAAGAAATACTTCTAGTGAGTAAACAATCCAACCTGAAAAGCTCAGAATTTAAAGGAAATATCTTAAACATCACTCTTAATCCCAAACAACATTTCAGCATTTTTAGTTAATCAAGATAAACACCCAACCATTTTATTCCAACTTTGGAGTATCTATCTGTTATCCCAAAACTGATAGCATGGAAATGACATCTGATGGATGAGCAATACTTGGTTGGAGAGCCAAGTTTCCATTAACCTTGACCTCTGAGACCACCCAGGGTGAAACAAGGAAAATGTGTCTAAATCATCCTTGTTCTATTTACTTATTCCTGAATTCTTCACCATACGTGTATCCTGCAATCTTCTCCTCACTAGAATAAGTAAAATGGTATGGAGGATTAGCATTTATTCATGTTAATTTTCCTAGGTGCTAAGAGTGATGAACTACAACCTTCCCTGGCAAGTAAGCTGAAACTCAAGGAGCTTAAATAAGTTGTCCAAGGGCACATAGATATTAAGCAGTGGAGTGAGGGTTTGGACCAAGTCAGTCTTACTTCAAAGTCCATGGTCTTTCCACTCCTTACGACTGTCTTTCAGCCACTTCTATGACTAATCAAGAGCCCCAGTTCTATTTTGGTTTTATTTCCAAGCTTCAAGGGCACAGTCCTGAGTTCTATATTCCGGTGTCCGACTATTTCTTGTTTTCAAATCTCACTGCTCAATTAAAATGGACCAGAGGTAAAATATCTTTTATAGTTTTGTGGACCAATGGTTTTGGTTCTTTACAACCCAAAATGTTCCCTGTTTACTGATAAAAGAGTTGTCCAGAACTTGTGGTTTGCAATCCCTACTTAGATAGGACTATGGAGGGGTCATGATGTTATAAGAGTGAGTCCAAAACCCAGAGTCCCTCCTGAACTGGGACAGATGTCCTTACAAGACCCCTCTCTGCAGACTGGTAAGCCCCCCTTTTCCCCTTTCTGATGCGTTGAAATTTATCCCTTTGCCAAAGCTATTATTTCTATTTTTATGATCAGGAAAATTCTAATGGAGAATTATGCCATTAGAGACATCACTGTTGATACAGATTTTAAATATCAGACCATGGAATGGCCAGTGGGAGGTATGGTAACTCTGTGTGAGTGGCTATTCAATAAGCCTGAATAAGCTTATTCAATATAAGCCTGAATAAGCTAGTCAGGCTTATATAGTGCTTCATGAAAAAAAATAATCTGGTCAAATAGTATGGATTCTAGCTTATGAGAGCTTTAGCAGAGGATCTGTGTTCTAACTTAGAATACCCAACTTTAGTCATTTTTTGCAGAAGAGTCAAAGGGTGGAAAATTTGATCCCCAGAGAACTGTCAAGAAAACTGTTCAGGAGCTGGTATATTGGGTGGTTAGGTGACACAGGAATCTAGGGTCCTTCTCCCCAAAGATGCCAATCATTGCACTATTTAGGTTATATTTACAAGTATCTGCAAAACTGGAAGGCTTTTATGATCAAGAACAGCAACCGTGAATGCCTCGGCCAGTCAAAGTGTGGGACACAAATGCTTCCCCAGTTGTCAGTAAACATGGTGGTGGTGGTTAAAGTCAACTATTAACAGGATTTTCAGGAGAAGGTAAAATCTAAAGATGGAAATACTGGTTGGCATTAAAAGCAGGTACAGGAGACAAGAAATTAAAAGGACTGAAGAACACAGAGATTCAAGGGAACCACACAGACATGCTTTTTATCTTTTTACAGAGACATTTTCCAAATCCTTTTGAACTGAGAATCAGAACCATTGCCAGGATTACAAAAACCACTTGAGCATTTAGAATGGCAAATGTAAGGTTCTTTTTGAGTGCCCTGTGTTTAAAATAGCTCTTGCAAAAACTACTATATGTGTAATTTGGCCACAGAGCCATTTGAAGCTAAAAGAAAAAACAGAGCAAGGGGATTTTGGTTCTACGCTTTCACTGGAAGCCTCAAAAGACTTAAGGAAAGAGAGAGACAGAGACAGTGAGAGACAGAGATAGAGAGAGAGCTCACTTAAGAAATGAGCTATTAAAATTGTTAAGAAATATTTTGGTTACAAAACTGCCTTCCCAGCTTAACAGATAATTGTTTTCAAGGCAGGACACTCATTGCTCATAATGCAATATCTATATTTTATTTGTAATGGAAGCTACATTGGTGCAGATTAAGAATATTTATTGGCACATTCTTTCTGAGCAGTATTTTGTCCAATCATCTCAGACTTATGTCATCTTGATGAATGTGAATATGTATACTCCATCATCATTAGTTGGAGAGTTAATACAGAGAACACCCATAAAATTGGCAACTTGGTGAAGAACCCATTTATTAATCTATAAACAGGATGTCTATCTGTCTACTGTTGTAACATAATAATCTCCACAGGGTAACTGTTCCTACAGAAAAGGAAAAAAATGTTTCTATGGGTGATTTTTTTGCCTTTATATGTGACTGACATCAATTAAAGAAAAAAATTAGCTAGGCAGACAGAGCCAAAACTTAGGACCACACAGATTCACACTTCACACCACAGAGAAATGAACATAAATTTAGTTAATCGCAAAACCCACTGTTTCTGTAAATAACAAGTCTATGTAAGATGAAGGTGGCATATAATGATTCTGTGATGCCCCCATACATCTGTTCAAATCTCTCTGATCATTTAGTTTTCTGGAAAAACGAGGGGTTGACAAAGATTCTTATCAAAACCCCTAATGGAAAAATATGTGACTGGGAAAAGTAAAAATATAAGCTTCCAGCTAAGATCTCAATAAATTATAAGCTATTTATTATACACTAAAATTTATGCTAAAATTCTTTTAAGTAAAATAATTTTTAAAACACATACATATGTTTATTTTCATAACAGATCTCATCAGTATATTTGGGAAAATCAGTTTACTGCCATATTTCTTTGTAAGAACAAGCTTCCTATTTATTTCCTGAAGTCCCACCCTTTATTCATCCCAGTAAAATGACCTCCAACCCCAGACCTTACACCCAGAATCTTAAATTCCAAAACTGTCATTGAAGGTAATATTCTTTAGCATCAAAATTTTAAATTCAGGTGAATTAATTCAGGCAAAACACATAAACCAACAAAAACTCCAAAAAAGGTACCATTTAAAATATCTGAAATTATTAAAAATCAATATCCCATTTGAATTAGGGCTCTTCTGAAATGTCTGGGCAGGACGGTTGCCTGGTAATATTTAAAATCAGGAGGAGAGGAAAATCTATAGAATTCATTCTACATCTACTAGCAGCATCAGATATCACTGTCACCAAAAAACAGCTCTGCTGTAGACAATATTTTAAAATTACTGATATCACTGTCTGACCTTATTGTAATCTGTTGTGTGGAAGTTTGATATATTTATTTAGCTGTTCAGCAAATGTCTGAATACCATGTCTGGAGCAAATTAAAAACTACATTGGCAAAGCACTCCCACAGCCTGATAGGAATGAAATTTAACCAAACTCCTTGTACCTCAGTGTCTAAATCACTGATTATCTCCCACCCCTGGTTAACCTTCTGCAGACCTCAGTGGAGTTCTCAAGTTGTTAGACGCCCTTTACAAAAGGATTCGGAACACTCTACCTCCTGAGGCACACACTCAACAGACAATCAAAGGATGTCCTTTGGGACCTATCTGTGCTGTAAATCTGCATTCCCACCTTGCTCCTCTGGGTCCCGGAAGGCTGACTCCAGGGGCTGCATCAATGGGCTCCTTTCCCCGGCTGGCATCCGGGAAGCCTTGGCAAGAGGAGAGGGAAGTTGGGGTGTTTCTATTCCTCCAGGTCCCTCCCAGCAAGGTCGTCTTGAGTGGCTGTGTCCCTCCACAAAAGGTGGAGAAAGTCTTCATTTCAGACTTGCCCCAGGCTCTTGTACTTTCCCTTATGGTTTGCATACCCGCTACCCACCCCCTCTCATTATCAATCTCTTTGTAAATAAACTTTCCTCCATATACTGAGTTGAGTGAGCCATAATTTCCTAGCAAGACTGATAACAACATCCTATTTTGACCAACTCAGCTTCAATGTGAGAAAATCCGTTCTTTGGAGGCTGAAACAGATTCTAGAACTGGAAGCTTAATTTTAGTTTAGGTTTCCTCTCTCTACAACATATCCATGGACATGAATTAAACAATAAAATAAATGGAAAAAATCTGAACACTCAGTTTAAGCCATTTAATGAATATTTTCAAACACTTTCTCTTGTTCTTTCTGGGAGATGGCTAGCACCTACAAATCAGAAATTACTGCTCATTAACTGTCTGAATCTACACCCAAGGTAAAGGCCGGAAAAGGAAAACAAGCCAAAAACCTTTAGTATCTTGGGTTCTGTCCATTATAAATGACAAATGATAGCTTGTCAGGTGAAAATGAGCTTCTCAGCACTGAAATGACTTCATTTGGTTTATTAGCTGCAAACGAAAACTAAGGAAGGCCCGTCTAGAAGGTGACTTGCAATTCTTATTTTCAGCATAATGAAAGACAGGCTCAGTAAGTCCGAATCCCCATGCGGCCTCCCAGTCTGTCTAAAGGAACACAAGTAACAGGGAGACAAACCTGAAAAGATGGTTAATAAGTAAAAATGTAGGTCTGCAGCCTTGGACAAAAGATGATGTTTAACTTCCATGAAACTCCAATGACCCAGCTGCAAGTAGTGGCCTCACATTTATCTCAAAAGTCACACTATTCTGTTTTATCAAGTTAATAAACTGTGTCACTGAGCCATTAATGGTCAACAATAAAATACACCCCAAAGGAGTAGGTGTAGGATGGCTTTACAAACAAGAAAAAATGTAGGGAAGGAAAAAGAAGCTCTCAAATCACATAAGATCCACATAGCTTTTCAGGAAGTGAACAGCACCTGGTAAGGCCAGACACGCACGCACACTACCTGAATCCACATAGTTTCGATAAGCATTTGCTTTCTGATATGTTAGAGTTTCTTTCTCTCTCCCCTACATCTGCAACTGCTCTTCATTCTCTGAAACATCTGGACAAAAATCCCTTTGTTTGTGGAAGCCCACTTCATCCATCTCACACAGTCCCTCAGCATGAGTTTATTTCTTGAATGTGTGCTTTCCTATGTGCTAGATCCAAAGGGTAGTCTTGAATCTATTTAATGACTCTTCATGTTGTACCAAAGGGGAATCTCCTTGATTGACAGACACATTTTTATAAATGCCTTGAAGTGCCTCTTTTCACTTTTCTTTTTATTTTTAAGATTATTCTGAAAAAAATCATGTCCAAGTTTTCAGTCCAGAAACCCTGGGATAGTCTTCTAAGTTGCTCCAGACTTGTTAAGGGCATCTCCCATTTCTTGTGTGCCCCCAGTAAGCTGACACTTCTGCCTCACAGTGTGATCTGTAAGGTTTCCTTTCACACCGTGTCATCTAGCTTCACTCCAAATTTCTTATCAGCTGGGAGGATCGTAATTTCTGCCCAGGCAGGTGTGAGAACAGGAATTCCAGCCCAGTTTTATGCTGTAGTTCCAAATGGCTGTCTTTATAGATGCACAGGGTACATAAAGTTTAATCAATTTCATGATGAAGTCTACTTCAAACCTCTGACAATTCTGATTGTGCTGCTCAATACAGATTCTCAAAAATTATTAAAATATATGGTATAGTGTTACAATAAGTGTGTTATGGCAAGAGCAATATGAAACATAATTGTGACAGGTAACCACTAGAGGCCAGTATAATTCAACATGGAGAAGGAATTTATAATCAATCCCTGTGGAAAAACTAACATTATTTCTTCCACTTAAAAGTGGAGCTCTTGTGAATTGGAGAAAAAAATGATGAAGAAAGCTTTTTTGATTCTCTGAAGACGAAGTTTCAAACTGTAAGAAAGATGAGTTAAGAAAAGATGAGTCATGAAAAACTGGGGCAAAGAGAATTCTTGTCTCCAAAAAAAAAATAGTACTGCCATATAATGTTTGACATTTCACCAATGTAAGCATAAATTTTCAACCTACTTGGCTTAACTGTGAGCTTTTCCGTAAATGTTTCATTTGGCACTGACATTAAAAATAATTAAAGACTGGAATACCTAGAAAGTGCCACAGTAATCTCCTCTTCAGGGCAATCATCATTACTAGCTGCCCAGACGATGCCAAAGGTTTTGAGAAGGGGTGGAAAAACTGTACATTTGCAATTTCCTTACCTTAAAGAATTTTACTTAGAACAAGTACCTAATGGTTCCTTCTCAAACATGGAATAATTCACATAAATTCATCCATCACTCCATTCATACTGTATAATACATTTCTTAATAATGGTGCTACATGATGCTTACAATACTTTTTAACAAGGAACTGAACCAGCTTCTCAAAACTAAAAATAGGAGTAGAAATGAGAATCTGATTCTTCAAAAGAGCTTAGACAATAATCATTGGTAGGATCCTGTGTAGGAGATTTTAATTTTTAAGAGTGAAGGCGGAACAATTTAACACATAAACCACAGACAGGTAATCTTCCTCTCTCCTGCAGCAGGGAAAGGCACCTTATGTAATGTGGACATGCCAAGGAGATGAATGAACCATAAAATCTTAGAAGCGGACAGGACCTGAGAGGTCAGCCAACAGCAGCTTGAAACTTTTCAAAGACAGGGAGCTTCCTCTTTTGCAAGCTGGCCCATTCCATTGTCTCGGCTGTAAATGTTTGAAAATTATTCTTTAATCCTCATATTGTGAGACCTCATCCAACACACAACAAAATGTTGCTTTGGTTCCTGAGGTCAAAAAGAGGAGGCAAGATACAAAGATAAACAACATATGATCCTGACTTTGAGGTGCTGTAAAATTCCACCCATGCAGTTCTGATTCTGACCTCTGACCCAAAAGTAGTGGCTCTATCTGTTACAAGCTATGTGAACTAGTTAACTTCTTTGGACGTCAGTTTCTTCATCTATAAAATGAGGATAATAATAATACCCACCTTGCAGGGTTGGTGCCAGGACTAAATGAGGTAATTCAAGTAAAACACAAAGCCTATTACCTTGCAAATGATAAGTACTCCGTAATCGCCATTACTGCTAGGCACTGTTTAGTCAACAAATAATTCATTCAATCCTTACCAAACTCCTACAAGGTATGACTTATTACCATTATTTTTAGAGACAGGAGAACTGAGGCTCAGAATGGTGAAATAACTTGCAACGCTCAGCAGCTAGTTAGTGGTCAGATAGGGTTTCAACATGGGTTGGTTTGACTACAAGAGCTTTAACCACTACATACAGCTGCTTCCATGAAATACCTGCTTAAAATCACAAATTCAGAAGAAAATTTGGGGAAGTGCAATGGGGTAGAAAAAGGAAAATGGAATTGGATTTAGTCCAGGGAGACTTACAGCCAGCCCAATGTAAGGCCAGGCATTCATTGTAACTGGGGTACCTTACCTAGAAAGCATGCAAAACAATGGAATGACCTTACTGAAATATACTGACTTAACAAATTATTTGAGATTTTCTTTTGTAACAGTGCATTGTACCATAAATGGAAGTAAGTGAGGAAGACACCAGTCTAGAACAATGTTTTCCAAAATAAATTATACTGTCTATAGGCAAATTATCTGAAGTTTTCACCTTTGGCTTCAGGAGAGGTGATAGAATAAAAAAGAAAGTGGGAGGGATATGAGTACAGGATAGGGTAGGAAATAGTAAAATATTTTCTTGCTATTGACTTTTAAGGAAATCCATGCCCCACAAAGTAAAATTACTGACCTTTCTCTGTAAGTTTCTTCAATAAGGGGAACCTCAAGGGTATCACCCAGTCTACTACTATGCTACAACATGACCTACATACATGCTAAAGAGGTCTTTTTATGCTAGAAAAAAATCCTCCTCTAGGCAGGATGATATAGTAAAAACTAAACAAGCAAAGATATACACATGCTTGTTGTATGTTCCAACTAGAAATTAATAAGAAACATGGTTATCATTTTGTCCTGTTCCATTGCCATAACCCTGGTTTCACCTTCAGGCACATATGAGTTTTATCAATAACCAGGTAAACAAGTAATATTAAGAATAGTTAACTTTTCATTAAGAGCATGACTGTGTCACGTATATACTAAGCATGTCATAGGTATTAGGTCCTTTTATCCTCATAATAAGTTCAGGTGTGGATGCTGCAGGGCATGGAGGTTAGTAACTTGCCCAAGATCCTACAGCTCCTTGATATCTGAGCTGGAATTTCAATGCAGGTCTACCTGACCATAAAGCCCAAACTCTTATCCAACATGGCACATGATCTACCACATTCAGAGACCCACTGTCTTGCCACCTTGAGGGTACATCAGACTTCTCTACTATAGTACAAGATGACTCCAGACACATGCTAAAAGAAAGCCTTTTTGTATTTCCCCAAATAATCCTCCTTCAGTAAAAAACAAACAAGCAAAGAAGCAAGCATATAAAACATTTCACTACTAGCCAGGTGGGAGGCTTGGATCTTTCCTCTGCCCTGAATTAGGTATGTGGCCTTGGAAACATCTCTTCATCTCTCATGACCTCAATTGCATCATCCTTTCAGGAAATCCTGGAGAAACATTCCTGCACAAATGCACTCAATGTATAATCAAGCCATATGTGCCAATCACGGTGACCACCACCAGCACTAGGCTGTTGCTTTCACTCCACTGTGCTAAGTTTATGTAAACTTTTAATACTACAGAAAGAAGAGATGATAAAGCAATATTCATTGGGAGAACAGGGATTAGAAACTCAAGGTGTTGTCATGCATCATTACACATCGAGGTCAAATTTGGCTTTTATGGATAAATGAAGATTGATAAAAAGAACTGCAAATTGAAAGAGTTTAATAGAGACCCTGTCAGAAATAAACTCCATCTTTTGGCACAAACTGGACTGGAAAATTGTTAAAATGGGTTATGCTGAGGAGCTGAATACTTCAATGAGAAGCATTTCCAATTATTAGAATTAAAGCACTGAAGATCTGCACATTAATCAGTCTAAATGTATGTACATTTCTTCAAGGTAGGGAGAAGTTTACTAAAAATGCGACAAGTAAATGCAAAACAGGAGTGAGTGCCTGTTAGCTCCACCTGACTTTCAGAGACTAAGGTTCGAAACTCATTTTCCCCCCTAGATAGCCTTGGAGAACAATAAAGTATGACAGGGATATTAAAAGAAAGAACATTCAACAAAATTTTGCTAAGATTCTACAATGTTGAGATGTGGGGATAGAGCAATTTGGTGACCAAAAAGTCATAGTCTGCCTTTACTGATTTTATAATCCAGTGGTAAACTTGATCTTCAGAGAGCAAAAAAGATATTTCAAAGGCATAGCTCAACTAAGAATCTCTCTTTATACATGGTAAAACTCCCATTTAATAGCTATTCACCACCTACTTACGATGATGTCTACAAGGATATGACCATGTACTTTTTAGCATCTGTGCATCTTATTAAAAGTTTACATTGAATAAGCTCCTTCATCTGCACCGAGAGGGATGGTCAGCAGTCAGAAGTTTGTAAGGACACCCATCACCTTAGGGTGAAGCCTTCAGATCTGAAAATGGGAAGTAGGGCAATGTGGCCAGTGCCTTTGGAGACAGACCTATTAGGCTGAAGAAGGTAGATTTCCTTGGATTGGGCTGTCAAGGTGGATTTGGTCTTATTTGGTGATAGTTAATGGGTGGGCATTAAGGAATGATTTCATGTAGCCTCTATCAGATATTATGCTAAACTGATCAGAGTATCTAATCCAGACACTAGAAATCCCTCCTTCTGATACCCACTAACTTCATTTTGACCCTTTCTATGCCTGGTCTTTGATTCTGTCTTCCCCATCCCTCCTTTACCTCTTAGAGACAAAATATCCACAAATCATGTTGCCTTCCCCAAAATTTGCCTGGTGTTCTCTCTCTCTCTCTCTTTTTTGCCCTACAAGATTTTGTATAGACTGGGGCAGAACTTCCTTCTTTGTCCTCTATTCTAAGATAAAAGCCTTTAGAAATTTTAACATTTCTGACATCAGAATCTAACTTAGAACAGATGTCTTCCTTTACTGAAAGGGGGTTTTGTCCCTAAAATGCCATTATTAAAACAGCATAATTATTAAATGGCATATTAGAATAGTTAGTATTCTAGAAAAGAAGGAACACTGAGTTTCTGTTGTTTAGGTCCTGACCAATAACAGGACTAACTTCAATGCTACCCAGACACCAGCCTCTCCTCCTCTTCCTCTGCTTCATGAAGTCTCCAAAGGATCCCATGTGTTTGACTCGAAATCACCTGCAGAATTTATGGGTACCCTGATTTTCTTTTGTGTGTACAGCATCTTCAAGGATTGCTTTAGTGGAATATAAAAGCAAATGATGTCTCATTCAAAAAAGACCACTGAACGACAACACTTGAGAACTCTTTTGCCACTGGTAAAACTAGTCCCATCCATCTGAAATAATCTTGCAATTCACTTAGACATTTCTATGTAATTCCTCAATCTCTAGAATATATAATGGTGAGGGAACTCAGCCCACCAAGACTGAAGAAGAGAAGAACAAAGGGGGATATAAAGCCAAATCTCTCACTTTGTCTCACAAACCAGATTATCTTCATGATGTCTCTTTTCTGTTCACAGGGATTCAAGGATTCTTTATCACCCCATGAAGCCTCCTTTGGATGGACTCCAGTTATCAATATCTCTTCTAAAAATGTAGGATCGTGCCTCTGAACTGCTGCTCTCTACAAATACTTATTACACAGAGGTGATATTGGGAAATGTTAAAGAATGTAGACTTTGGTGTAATATTACCTGGGTTCAAATTTTGCCTTTATAACATACTAGCTCTGTGGTTTGGGGTGAGTAAAGAACCTCTTCTAAGCCTCCTTTCCTTGGCTATAAAATAGATAATAATAATGTCTTCAAGTACGGTAATCCACAAAAAGTACAAGAGCCTGGTACATAATAAGAGCTCAATAACTGGTGACCATTACAAATACCACCACCACCACCACCATTATCACTACTCTTGATGCTTGATGGATAATTCCAGATGGACACTCCTTCAGTGCAACAATGGATAGGGAAGTGACAACAGCTTTCCTGGGCCTGCACAACTTGGCCCCTTCTCACCTAACTGAATTTCTTACCTATCACTCCACTTTCTTCCAAAGTGAACAATCTCTTTACTGGCCTTTCCTGCTTGAGCATCCAGTCTAAAAGGCCTTACTCGTTCTCCTCTACTCTTTCAACACTTCTCCTGCCTCCAAGAATCTGCTCATTGTGCCTACGTGAAGTCTTCAACCCATAATCACCTCTCCTTCCTCCTCACCTTTATTCAGATAATCATTTCACATCTGATTAAATGATCTGTTAGTTCAATGTTCAAGTTCAATGCCACAGAAGATTACAATGATTTATGGCTTCCTAATCGACTCATGAATTTAACTTGTCTTTAAGTAACTACCGGGTAAAGAGTTTCCTATTCTTATTTGGTATTGCCTTCTTGCACTTAGCATCATTCTGGGGATGAAGAATAAGATCTAGATAATGTCAGTGGACTCACATTTATATTTTAAGTGTGTTGATTATCTCTAGAATTAATATCAGGAACCTTGGAAAGTAAAATAAACCTTCACTGGACATGTTATTGCTTAACATTAGGGCTGTAGAGGATTACAGCAATCTAAAATAAAGGAAATTTAGTCTTAAACTGAGACCTGTAAAATGTTACCATAATCTCAAAAGCAGTTTAATGTACACTCAGAAAGGAATTCACGCTCAGGGGGACCCTGCCCTCCTGTAATCTAAAATACAACACATTTATCAACTGACTCACTTAAAATAAGTAGGACACAACTCCTGCGTAAAAGACTCTGTGTGAGAGAGTAATAGTGAATGTTAAGGAATTCTCCCCTAGGAAGTTAGACAAGAATGGAGGACTGTCAAATCTTAGTATTTTATAGTACTTTTTCCTGAGCTAAAAAACCAAACAAAACAAGCAAGGAAACAAATAACAACAAAACCCCATCATCGCTATTATTTCACTACTTATAAAACCGAGTGTCATATTAGTACCTGGGGTCATAAAGGCTGGTTCGTACAATTACAAACAAAAATTTGATAGCAAAAAACAGAGATACAAGGAAGGACTTGATGGCTGATAGATCACTCTGATTACTTCTCAAAATGCTAATGTCTCTTTGCACAAACAGCTGTAACTCTTCATTTCAAATTCCATTTGTTCAGAATGCACATGTGGACTTACCTGAAATTTACTTTGTATTATCTAAGAAAAAGGATTTGCTGAGTAAAAAAATATTGAAATAAGAATATGAAGAATATACTTAACATATTTAAAGAAACAAACTTTTTGCCAGCATGAAAATGTCTCATCTATAAACACCTGACTCCTTAATAACAAGACACTCCTTTCTGTTAATTAAAATTGGTAGCAAAAAACATCTACTGATCAAGGATTGTTTACCTACTTAAACATAAACAAATAATAAATGACATTAGGAATATAATTCACAATAGGGTCTCTTCCTGCTTAATAGCCTTATTATAATAAGACTGAACAAAAAAGTTTTGCATATTATCAGAGAGACAGGATAGTTTTTCTCTAAATAATACTCTGATCATAGATACATGTTTTATGTTTTTATTGCTTTTTTTTTTAACATCTTTATTGGAGTATAATTGCTTTACAATGCTCCCTCTTGCGTGTCCCTCCCATCCTC
This sequence comes from Balaenoptera physalus, assembly GCF_965194825.1. Taxonomy (NCBI): domain Eukaryota; kingdom Metazoa; phylum Chordata; class Mammalia; order Artiodactyla; family Balaenopteridae; genus Balaenoptera; species Balaenoptera physalus. Next base: position 88,119,707 of record NC_138896.1, read on the forward strand.
CCTATCCCACCCCTCTAGGTGGTCACAAAGCACCAAGCTGATCTCCCTGTGCGATGCAGCTGCTTCCCATTAGCTATCTCTTTTACATTTGGTAGTGTATATACGTCCATGCCACTCTCTCACTTCGCCCCAGCTTACTCTTCCCCCTCCCCATGTCCTCAAGTCCATTCTCTACGTCTGCGTCTTTATTCCTGTCCTGCCCCTAGTTTCTTCAGAACCATTTTTTTTTTTTTTTAGATTCCATATATATGTATTTGTTTTTCTCTTTCTGACTTACTTCACTCTGTATGACAGACTCTAGGTCCAACCACCTCACTACAAATAACTCAATTTCGTTTCCTTTTATGGCTGAGTAATACTGCATTGAATATATGTGCCACATCTTCTTTATCCATTCATCTGTCGATGGACACTTAGGTTGCTTCCATGTCCTGGCTATTGTAAATATGTGCTGCAATGAACATTGTGGTATATGACCCTTTTTGAACTATGGTTTTCTCAGGGTATATGCCCAGTAGTGGGATTGCTGGGTCGTATGGTAGTTCTATTTTTAGTTTTTTAAGGAACCTCCATACTGTTCTCCATAGTGGCTGTATCAATGTACATTCCCATCAACAGTGCAAGAGGGTTCCCTTTTCTCCACATCCTCTCCAGCATTTACTGTTTGTAGATTTTTTGATGATGGCCATTCTGAGCGGTGTGAGGTGATACCTCATTGTAGTTTTGATTCGCATTTCTCTAATGATTAGTGATGTTGAGCATCCTTTCATGTGTTTGTTGACAATCTGTATATCTTCTTTGGAGAAATGTCTATTTACGTCTTCTGCCCATTTCTGGATTGGGTTTTTTTTTGATATTGAGCTGCATGAGCTGCTTGTATATTTTGGAGATTAATCCTTTGTCAGTTGCTTTGTTTGCAAATATTTTCTCCCATTCTGAGGGTTGTCTTTTCATCTTGTTTATGGTCTCCTTTGCTGTGCAAAAGCTTTGCTCTTCTCTTTTTAACAAAAAAATATTTTCCAAATAGCCCACCAATTCACATGTGAAACTGAAGCTACTGCTATGAGATCAGGTTTTAAAATAACTTCAAGGAGGAGAGGTCCTTGAACAGAGAGTTAACAATAGAAACCAGGTCACCAACTCAATACCGAGACTTTCTTTATTGTTCATGGATACAAATGCTTGGTTTCAGAAGTACATTGTTATCAAGGAAGCAGTTGGCCAGCACTGTTTCTTTGGGCATATTATATCCCTGAAACTAATGCGGTCACCTGACTAGTTTGCAACTAGGTAGGAAAAGCCAGTTCAATCTTCAAACTGAAATTAAACATAAACAAATAATAATCACTTAGGGGTCAGCAGCTGGTGGCTTAGTTGGGCACTGGAGGCCAAGTCTGCTCTCCCTGGGTGTAACACTGAGGGCACGTGACCTTAAGAACATCAGGAAGGAATGATGGATGGTCTGCTCAGACTCCCTTTGTCCCAACTACATTTTTCAGCTGTGCATTTTTCAAGGTGCACTAGCAGGGGCCAGATTTAACAATGGGAGACCATCTGGGGGCCTGACCACCTTATCGGCTATACCCTTGGCAGATGATAACAGCATCTTTTCTGTAAAATCTGGCAACTTGGATTGCTGAACATTATTTTGCTGGTTTATTAAACCTGTTTCAATAAACAAACAGCCAGTAACTGGCTGAGAGTTCCTTACAGACAGAAATCAGTCTCAGTAAATGCCATATCTCGGGAGCCTAGGACAGTGCTATAGGTGATAATACTAATTTTACGGTCACCAAGGCCAAACTTAAGAGACGAACTCACATGCAATAGTAAAACTCTGGGAAAACAGCTGTGAAGGATCCTTTCTGTAGTCAGCTGTGGATATTCCAGCTACACAACATGATTTACCTACTCTCCAAATGTGTCTGAGGGCAGAAATGGAACCTTAGTTATTTTTGCAACCCTTCCACCTTGAAGCCCCTTCCCACAACACCAAAGTCAGAGTTTTAAAAGGAACAGTGGCTCAGTACACATTTATTAAGTTGACTTAAATTACAAGCGATGCCTAATATCTTCTGAATTTTCTGATCTTCTTAAAATCGTTTGAGTGGACAGTTCGCTAAGGTAGGGAACAGTGCGTCTGTCTACTGTCTGCCCTTTCCACTGTACTTCTGGGGGGAAATTGCTGTTAGTCATAACCTCTAGTAAAAGTTCAAAATAGCATTTCTATAAAAGCTACCCACAGAAAACATTACTTTGTAACCATATTAAAAATCCTGAAGTGGACCTCGAAAAGAAACCACTTCATATATCGCTTCCCCAAACATTTGTTTGATAAGATTAAAAATATTTAGCTGGAATGTTACTTGAAGTTTATTTTCTCATTCCATTTACCATTTGTGACTTAATCTGCAGTTGAAATTGGCTGAAAATGATCAATTTTATTCACTTAAAAGACATTTCAGATGGGAGGTGTGACGCCCTCTCAACAATAAAAAAGTTGATGGGTAGAGGGCAGGTGCTGAGGGAGAAAAATCTTTCTTAATTGTAGAAGAGAGAAGACAGTGGCCTGGGATCAAGTTATTGAGTGACCTTTCTCTTTTTTAGTCACTGTGTGGGGAAAAAAGTCTATTTCTTCCTAAAGAAAGCTGAGAAGTGAGATAGAAACTGAGTAGTGAGGTAGAGTGAGCCTAACACTTTAGCTGATCGAGCAAATTGTTGAAACACCCAGAGGGACTGACAGTCCCCTAGGGAATTAATAAATCCAGAGATTGGGTAAATTAAATTTAAGGTCTGAAGACCAAACCAGGGTCATATTAGCCAGGGATTGTGAGGTGCAGGATTTAATGAAAAGGGAACTAATTTGCAGTGAGATGCTTAGTTAAGTCTACTTCTACAAAAGCATCTACAACGTGTCTTTTTTAACTGTCTACTTGTTGGCTGAATGATTGGTTTAGTTTCTGTTCATAAAAAAAATGTAAAGAAAAAGACTGCTATACTGATGGGAAGCTCAACTGCTTTCTAATTGAGCAACGAGAGTAAATCCAAAATGCCACCACAGATCTAGAGAGTGACAAAACACATGGGAATACACAGGTCTCAGGAGTGCTAATCTTGCATCCCCAAATAATTAAAGTGAGAATAAATGCTACATAGGCAAATCGATCAAATGAAATAATCAGTTTAAAATATCTTTGAAAAGCAAAAAAAGTACACACACACACAGACATACATGCAAAGGATGACGATCATTACTGTGTTCTTACTGAATCATGAAACAGGATACAGCTAAAATAAGTTCAATTTAAAATTGCATATAGGGTACCAAACAGAAAGACATAACAAAATTATTTTTCAACACCTGAGATGGGAAAGGGCAGCAGTGAAATTTTATGCTGGCTGGGGAGAGGAGTGATGGTGGTCAATCTGAATTCAAAGAAAACGCTTCACTTGAAAAATGTATTCTCTTCTTTATTAATTTTTGTATACATGTGCACATGCATGCCATGTGGCAGGATGAGCTGCAAAGGCTTCATTTATTTCCTCTTTCCATTCCAAACAAATAGGCAAGAGAACTATATCCAGGAAGGGTTAGGCCAAGTCTAATCTCACATGTGCCACTACTCCTAAGTATGCTTTCTTCATGCATCCCATCAGTTGCTAGGTGAGTCCATCACAAGTAACTGATCATAGCTAAATATATTAATCTATGAATGATCTACTTGGGTTTTTAAATGAAGTAGAAAAGACTCAAGGTCAACCTTATAATGGTTTTTCTCTCGCATCTCTATAGATTTGCTTGATTGGGAAACTACAGTAATCTCTCTCCACCTCGTGGTGTGGCTATAGCTGATGAAGGTTCGAGGACCACTGTTCTCTATAATTCTCAGCAAATCACAAGTACTCTTGCATGAGTATAGTTTGCTCCCCTGTAGTAGTGACTGAGACCCAAACAATGTTTTTTAAGGACATTTTAATAATTATTTTCCTTTTGAACAAAATATTGAGAGAATACACTTAAAAGACTATATACCTCAATTCTTTACTTCAAATGCAGGTTGCTCTGGGATGAAGCAGGGAAAATATGTGTTATTAACACCAGCAGTTGTTAATGGTAGTAATGATAATACATTATCTTTACCACACAGTGATAACAGGTTTCTTATTATTAAACTAAGTTGCAGCCTTTATTTATAGACATCAGTTAAATCAGAGAAAATGCAAATGCAAAATTACTGCACAGTTCAAATTGAAGCAGCTCTTAAGACTCAGTAGAGAGAATGTCCATGCATCATCTTATAGATTAAAAAGAATACACATTATTTTAGCCCATTATTATGTACACACATATGTGACTCGAAGATTGCAGAAATAAAAAAGCTAGTCAAAATAAAGAAAACATTCTTTTATGATGTAATTTTTAAAGGAAAACACATTCTAAAAGCAATCAATTTTTTTAAACTAACCAAGTACAGACTGGAAAACACTATATGCTCTTCTCAATTATGACCTTTTTCCCCTTAAATAACTTCACTTAGGAACGAATATGTGCGCAGCCAAATGAAATTTACATTGACCATTTAAAATAGTTTAATGTTCTCTTCCTCTTGCATTTTGGAGATGAAGTTCTACTAGCTGTCTGAAACATGAGTGTGTGAAAAATTGTATCCCCCAAAAGCGGCTCCTGCAATTGTATTTGCTGTCAGAGAGATGCATATGTTCTAGTATAGATGTATTTTTTAAAACTTGGAATTCTACTAGATTTGGTACTTTGGAGACTATTTCATTTGTTTTGACCACTGTGGAAAATAAAATAAAATACAAAGAATGAACGTTAGTTGTGAGCATTACAGAAATACATGTAATGAACTCCAATCTTAGCAAAGTGTTCCAGGTAATTATAAAGAACAAAGGGTGCAAAAGTGGAAAAATACAACCTATTTTTCCAAACACAATGCCACTGCTAATAACAAATGAACAAGAAAAGAAACAAAACCTTGCTAGAGAAAAGGTAACAGGTCCCAACAATCTGAAGCAATTTAATGTTTCTGTTCACCAGCTCTTGGCTAGACAGCCACATTGCAGTGACCTGTAGCAGACTCCAAAGGAGATGGAATCAGCCATCATGGAAACCAGTGACATGCTACAGAATGGATTGGAAGATGGAAGGTAAACTAACAATGAGAAGGTTAGAAAGCAAAGCACCCCTGAATGCCATTTACAAAAATCCTGTTGCCAAACAAGACCTACAATCCAAAAATCTTCATTGACTGAAGCACTGAGATCTGTGGAAATCAACTAGCAAAGATGTGCTAGTAAATTCCGTTGTCTAAATTACTAGAGGATTCAAACTAAATTGTCACTAAATTATCATCTATAATATTACCAGGGATTTACAAAGTACTTCCCATGTGCGAGTACTAGGTAAAAAGTAACCTGTATTTTCTGTAAACATCTCATTTTGTTTCATTTTTCTTATTATAAGTGATATATGACTACTACACAAATTTTAAATATTACATACTCTTGAATTATATCTTTTCCTTGCAGTTACTTAAATACAAGTGTGTAAATTCACAACTTTTTTCTCCCAAAACAATCACTTCTCAAATGTTACGTGTGTTTAAACTTCTACTTTGTTCTTTTCCTCTGATTTTCCTTACCTTCTCTTTTTCTTTTTAAGCATTTCTCCATTGTAAAATAATATATGATATTGAAAGGGAATAGAAAACCAAAGAAAAGTAGAACAAATCACACACAGTCCTAACACTCAAAGACACAGAGTGTCGTTACTTGGTATATTTTTTTCTAGTATGTTTCTGGGGTGAGAAGAAAAAGATTGATCCCAGTTAAAATCATACTTACCATGTGTAAAAAGAGAGAGTGGCAGCCCCTGAGACAAAAGCCACAGTCTTTTTATAACCTGATATTTCATTTCTATTTGTTCCAAGTGAGGCACCAGGTCCAGCCATTCAATGGAAGGGGATTACACAACAATGTGAACATCGGGAAATGGGGACCAATTATTAGGGGCCATCTTGGAGGCTACCAACCAAAAATACTATCCTGTGCTAAGCATACTTTTGCATCAAAAATTTTGGCATTATTTTCTTAAGACAAACTCACAGAGATGGATTATGGGGCCAAATGGTATGTAATTTTTAAGTCACCTGACAGAGTCACTATCCTTGTGTGTTAGAAGGATATACCCTACATGGTGATGCAACTTATTCTTCTTTCAATAATAAATTATTACAGATGTTCTTGTATGTAATCATAATGATATCAGTCTATAACTTCTTTGGTTAGAGTCTGGTTTTATTATCAGAGTATATTTCCTTCATTAAAAAAAGAGGGGTTTTATGAAATGTGACAATTAATAAAATACAGATTTGGGTGGGGAGAATTTCACACACCAATACACTTTGGTTGAGTGTAAAGTTCTTAAGAAATGATGATGATGATGATGATGATTATCATCATCATAACAAAATACCTACCATTATTAAGGTCCTATCATATCTCACTTTCTTATTTCATGGAAGAGAAGACTGATGCTAATATAGTGTGATGATTTTAACGATACATTCAAAGCTTCTTTGATATTATCTTCTAAAGATATGGAACTTACTTCTCTACTTGAGTATGGGCAGGACTTAGTGACTAGCTTCTAGTGAACATAGTGTCACTTCTGAGATTATGTTTGTTCTAAGAAACAAGCCCCAAATGAAGTCACTTGTGCCAAGTCCCCCATCAGCAAACCAAGACTTAATACCTAGCCTAAGAGCAGTTTCAGCCTCTGCCCAGAATGTAGCATAATCAGTCAGTCTGGAATTCCCTGATTAGCAGTAGTAAGGTCATCCACCTGACAGATCCTTCCCCTCCCCCTAAGAAAGATGAGAAAATCTGTTTTTTCCTTGTCCCTGTGCCCCTCTGTCTATAAAAGCCTTCCATTTTGTACAGTCCCTTGCAGCTTCTTTCTATTTGTGAGATGGGATGCTACCCAATTCAAAAATCATTGAATAAAGTCAAGTTGATTTTTAAATTGTCTCAGCTGAATTTTGTTGTTTAACAGATTAGGTGGCAGTGCTGGGCTTTGAAGCAAACTTCTGATGGCAATTGAGGATGAGAAACACAGGTGTGGTACTGGGCGAACCCACTAAGTTCACCATCTTTCTCCCTGTTTCTCAGGACTGTGGCTAAGTTCATCTAGGTTTTGAGCTCTGCGCTCTCTGCACTGAGCTCCCAATCTAATTGACTTTCTACAGTTCCCCATTTGATTGGAAACCTCCAGCCCTTGATTCTGTCTTAAGATCCATGTGGGAACGGTCACTGGCAGTTTGCAGTTCCCCATTTATGTGGAGCCCCCAGTGTGCAGTCCCCATTTGCTGAGGTCTACTGGTTCAATCCTTTCAACAATCCTCAGACTACACACAGGAAACTGCTGGTGACTGCTGGCCAGAGTCAAACTGGGTTCAACTTAAAAACCAGACTGGTTTTGAACTGGGATTGAACTGGGTCCAGTTTAAGCTGGACTGGGTCCAGTGCAAGGGACTGGGTGAATAAAATTTTGTTGTAAATAAAGGTTATTGCTAATGGAAATCTTGGGAGCAAAAAAACAAAAAACAAAAGTGGGGGCATGCATTGAGTATTTAAGAGCTGTTGGAGTGCTTGCCACCTAACCTAAAGACTCCCGTGTTAGGCTAAGTTGGTCATGGAATGGGTTGGACTGACAGTAAGTCACCTGTCAATCTCAAGAAAATTTCTGTGCAAAATATCACACAATTCCCAACCTAGCAGCACATCTATTTAGGTATTAGTTTGGCTCTGAGAGACCCAACAGTTTAGCTAGAAAGAAAATAATAATAAATAATAATAATAATAATGAAAAATAATAAAAATGAGATATTTAAAATATCAAGAGTTAAGTGGGACACCTTCTGCCACATCTGCTTATTTTATGTCTTAGAATTAGGGTCCTAGAAGCTATAAATATCTACAAAAATGACAGAATCTTCCTAAAAACAACCTAGAATTACAAAGGCCATTATGAGGAACATTCCAATTAGATAAGATCATTTATCTAATGAATTTAAAAGGCACTTGAAAGCAAGGGCTGCCAAATAAATAAAAGAATAGGATATCTATTTTAACTGGCATGCAAAAGCCTCCAAAAGGCTTCAAACTCCCAAAACAGTTTCACTGAAAGATTGTTACGAAAGGCTAATGAAAAATTAAAGATATGAGGTATCTAAAACAAAAGACGAAGTCTGAAATAACTCCTACTGCTACCCTCTCTCCTCCTTTACTTGAGTACTCATTCAAGTAATAACCTGTCTGAATTGTTTTTCCACTCTGAAAAGACTACACAACCATAAAGTATAGTCCAACAAGTTAATGGCCTAATAGACAACCCCATTCTACCTTCAAAGAAGAGCCTCTGTATAGGCGCCCCCCAGAGTTGACAAAACTGAGTGATAGTCTAGTAAACTGCTACATTATTCCTTTAAACAGCTAAGAATAACTAAAATTAATGAAAAATCTTGTCAAATTCTGGTAGACATTGGAGCCCACAGAGGGGATTCTAGAAAACGTGGCAGCAGTTGGCCAAGGGTGAAAGTTCTTGCCAGAGTCAGCTCCCAAGATCTCTGTTTATAGGGCCCAGTCAAGAGAGGGAAGTAAATTTTCATGTTGCTCCTTCTTTCCCAACTCCAGACCCATAGGTTATTCATCCTTTTTCTCCTAGGAATAGCTATTGCCTTCATGCTTGCGTCGTTTCATGTCCTAAGAACTTAGCTTGGCTTTCCACCTGCCTGGCACATGCAGGTGTCAATTCTTTCTTTTGGCTATTGTTGAGAGTGACTCTGGATCTTGGGAAGGTAATAACCTTTGCACCCTCTTTGAGGACGCCTCTTGGGTCCGTGGGGCTGTTTAATACTGTCTGTAAATATTTACTGTTTGTCTTATCTGAAACATGACAAGGTATCTAAAAGAATTTATTAACTCTATAATCAGAACTTTGAACAAATCGGAAGCTGATATTCAGAGCCTAACAAGAAAAATTTTAAGGCCTTTTCCTCTAAGCTAAATGTACCCAGAGGGAAAGAAAAACATTACAACAAAGGTGTAAGAGTAGGTCACTCCTTTATCAGCCAGGCTACAATCAAATTCAGGAATTGAGGTTGTATTGAGGAATTGAGAGCAACCGTCCTAACCTTGCAAACCTTCACAAAACTAGAAATATAGCTCTAGAGACAGTTCAAATTTCACCTATTTTTTTACAGCAATCCTGAAACCACCCCTATTTATCTCAAAAGGCTTGCAAACATTATAAAAATTCTGGCCTTAGGAAACCAAAGACCTTCTTGGAAGACCTACATTAAGATTACTTGTCAAGGACAAATACAAATCTTAAGTATCTTCTAAAAAGCTTTAAAAATCTGAGTAGATAAATTTAACTTATCCCAACTGTTCTTTTATAAGCTAGTGAGTTTTGCATTATCCTACCCATCTCATGACTAAAATTTTAGAGCAAAACTATAAGGTCTCTACGTCTGTCTATTTATGTGTGTCTATTTATATGTGGTGTAGACGTATGATAGTTTCTACCTCTGGATGGTATTGCTAAAAGTAATTTGTAAAAGAGCTTTATTTAATTGGCTTAAAGAAATTAGGCACTTATGTAAATTAAATTCTCAGAAATATAACAGCAGCTAACATAAATGAATTTCAGGTCCATGTGATTTAAGAAAATATTTGGTACAAAAGGCAGTTTAAGGTTGTTGGTTTAATTAAGATAGGCATGCCTTTATAGCTATCAGCATTAAAAGTTTTTTTTTTTTAAACAACTACATTTGTCTTCAAAGTCTTTAAGTGGCACTACAGTTAAATGGATAACTGTTATTTCCAATGACCTGTGACCCTCAATGACCAAGTGTTTCAAAGTCTTTGATAATTTTACAAACTTCCCAAAATCAAATTCAAATGAAGTAATTGTGACTCAGAACTAACTTTGGAATTTTCTAGAGAGCTCCTGGAACATCTCAAAAGATCTGTTCTCTCTCCTGTTTTCCTTATAAAAAGAGAAATGTTAAACTAATTGGGCTTTTTTAATATGTTAAATTGCATGGGCATCATTGTCAATACTAAGCTTTCTTTATGTTGTATTTGTATAGGTATATAAGTGTTCCAAAAATTGAATAAAATTACTAAGCTGTGATATGTCCTGGTATAATGTTATCATAATTACAGATATCATTTTAAAATGTTGTGTGTTATAGAAATAACCAGATTTCCTTGTCAATTCCACATAATGAGCTCTCACCAGATCTTTAACAATGAGCATTTTAAAAAAGTTTTTGTCATTTACAGAGAGTTATTGTTTTACTCTGGTGCTTTGCAAAAGTGTTTCTGCAAAAGTACTTCATCTTCAAGGAGGTTCATGGAAAGGGCTCTGGCAAACACAGGTTTCTGGTAACTTCAAGATCATAAAAATGAACTGGATAAGAATTTCCAGAACTGGGGACTTCCCTGGTGGCCCAGTGGTAAAGAATCCACCTTCCAATGCAGGGACGTGGGTTTGATCCCTGGTCGGGGAACTAAGATCCCACATGCCGCAGGGCAAGTAAGCCCACGCGTCACAACTACAGAGCCCATGCGCGCTGGAGCCCGCGCACCACAACTAGAGAGAGAAAACCTGCACGCTACAACTAGAGAGAAGTCCGTGCACTGCAACAAAAGATCCCATGTGCTGCAACAAAAGATCCCGCATGCCTCAACAAAGATCCCGTGTACCATAACTAAGACCCGAGGCAGCCAAAAAATAAAGAAAGAAAGAAAAAAGTAAATTAAAAAAAAAGGCTAGCCATTAAAGTCTTAAAAAAAAAAAAAGAACTTCCAGAACTAATGAAAAAAACTGATTCAAGCAGAAAAAGAATTAATAACATGGGACTGAATGAACTAAGGATGATCATAATTTTATGACTTCTTTTTTGAATCACTGCTGATCCCTTAATGTTTTGTTTTTCTAGATTTAAAGAAACTGTTTCTCTTAAGCAATCTATAACTTAACAATTTGTAAAGTGTACCTTTGTAAACAAAGATGAAACATTTGCTTTTTCTCCCTACCTGATCTCTCCAGAATTTGGAAACTCTTGAGTGTTCTTTTCATGGCAAAATAGTTATTTATGTAAGTTCAGTAAGTATCTCTTCTCCTTGTAGCAAGACACAACTGGAAACATGTGCTCATATTACCAAAGCTTTGAAAGAGATATGCATAGACTCAGGTATAACCAGACACTTTTAAGGAATTAAGGTTGACTTTACAGAGCCAATAAAGCTCCTTGGAAAGATCTACCTGGTACTTTGCTTACAATGTTCCAGCCAAGCAATCTTAAAAGAGTTTATATAGTCAATCACTATTCTTGCTGCACTTATGTAAATAATCAAGCCAAGTTTAATGCAAACAAGTTCGTTTTACTGTGACTATCTTTGGTAAAACGGGGGTGATTACAGAGAGAAAAATGTTTGCACCTTTGTAGATATTATAGTCCTGTTAATTGTCTCTGAGGTTTTGTTATATACCTGTAAACTGGACTGGATCCTGAATTCTTCTAGTTTCCTAAAATGTCTAGCTACAACTCTCCAAACTAATGTGTCCTATGTTCTCCCATCCTTCTGATTTGGAATCACTAAGAACAAAGGCTGCCCTTGGACCTCCCTGGAGGGGATGATACCAGGTCCCTCTCATTACCCAGATGGCAGCCAAACTTCAGGGACTTGAACCTTGTATATACATCTCACAGCTGAAGAAGACACCACCTGACATCTGGTCCTGTACACATGCTGGAGACCTCCAATTCAAATTGACAAAGAGAAGTGGCTGACATCAAGGTTGATTGCTTCCTCCAAATATGCTGAATCAAGACTTCCTACTTTAACCAAACATAAAATCTATTCTTCTTCTCTGTCTTTCCTTTGCTCTGGCATTGGCCTGGAAAGATAGTGCCATCATCTGTATCTCCCAGGCCACTGCTAAGATGGTTAACCATTCAGACTGCTGGATTCGTCATCAGAAAACTCTGATCTGTCCATGATGCTAGACACTCCCTGGTGTGTTTCCCAGTCTATGGTTAACAACCCCAAGCTTGGGGAACTTTGCATCCAAGGTCTATGCAAAGAAAGGACACAGGGCAACGGTAACCAGAATAAAACTGCCGATGTGGTCTAGAGACCTTTAAAATTTTACTGGTGTCCATGGCTGTCATCTTTCCAGTCCTGAGCCACAGATTCAAATGAGAATTACCAGGAGGCGTTCATGATTCAGGATTCGCTTCCTTTGACATGCCCTATTTCCTTGGTTAGGAGTAAATATAAGTGAGGCTATAATCAGGAACCTCTCCTTAAGTCTTGAAAGTACTGCAGAATCTGCTGCTGAAGCAATAGCTGCCCCCCAAAATCCTTGTTCTTGATAATAGGACAGACCTTGATTATCTTTTAGCTGAGCAAGGAGGTGTCTGTGCTGTGGCCAACACCACCTGTTGTACCTGGATTAACACTTCTGGGGAAGTTGAAACTCAGTTATACGTAAAATCATTAAGATCACGTAAGATTACATAAGGTTACTAAGATCATAAGATCACTTGGCTTAAAAAGGTGGCTCCTTCAACAGGGTGTTTCTTTGACTTATTTGATTTTGATTGATTTGGGTCTTGGAGACCATGGCTTTGAAGGGCAATCCAAACACTGGAGCTTATAACAATCACAGTAATCTCTCTTGGTGTGTCATATTCTCTCAAGAGCTTTAAATGCATGTTTGCAGGCACTGAACACCAAGCAAATGATCTCCCTAAGACTGGAACATCAGAAAAGGAACAAAGAGAATGACTGACTTAAAAATCGTGATCATAAAGTCAAGACATGTGAATACCACAGAGATACAGCAAAAAAAATCATGAGCTGTGAATCTCACAAAGAAGATCAATAAGAGCTTCGAGAACTTCAGACCGGTAAATGGGGTGGCACCGAATGCCTTAAGCTATGATCACATCTCTCAGTTAAGCTGAGAGTCTGATCAAAAGGGGGAAGTTGTTAAAAAGAAACAAGGATCTGTGTTCTATCAAGCTTTTCAGGTGATTTTAATGCACAATGGAATTTGAGAAACACTGCTCTAGATTTAAGACTCTTGTGAAAGTGCTCATGGTTGCCCTACAGCTTTATGCCTATTATAGCTGAAACTGTTTTCAAGATGAGAGCAAAGGCTTTGGATGGCCTTCAGCCTAATTAAAATGTTTAAAGAGATTTAATTACTAAATGCCAAGCCACACAAATATAAAGTTCTTTCCTACAGAGAGACTATGTGGTGAATTGAATGCATTTTTTAATCAAATGCTTGGCAAGCAGTATGGGTTTTCTTTCTTGTAAACAGCTATACTAATGCTAAACATATTTATTCACAACTTGACAAGAAATATTGCCCTGTAATTAATCATTTCCCAGTCCTAATTCAGACAAAATAAAAATACAAATACAGAATGTGTATCACCTTCTCGTTATAAAAGAGTCACATACATAAATAGTAATTATTTAGATCTATCTGGTATGTGCACAGATACATAACATATGTGCACATCTGTCTGGGCAAAACCATGCCAGATACTCAAAGTATGCTGGTTATCAAAAGGGCACTTCACTTTAAAAGTATATATATATTAAGAAAATCACTATTCATTTTAACTACTTGCAACTGTGAATTATTAAAACCAGGTTATCTATTAATTACAGACTTTCATTAATGGTTTTTTAATAAGATGCAAATTTTAAAATAATCGTCTATATTTGAGGAAGAAAATAGTTAAAAATCTAAAGATCTACATTAGTTTTTCAAACAAGTTTTAAAAAATCATCACTAGAAATTAGCTCATGAAAATACATTGTACTTTGGTTCACTGGTTTTCTTTAATGTGTATTCTCAAGATGCATATGGTAACAGGAATCACTCTCAATTGGACAACATGCTAAAATTCAAGGTCTATAAAACTGAGTTAATTTTTTTAGAAATGTTTTACTTACTCCCTTCTATGATTTCTACCTCATTTCCCAAATGTAATAATACTAGAAGTACCATAAAATACTGCAATTAAATACAAAATTCACTATAAAGTTGAATTCTTAACAATGTGAGGAAATGTTATCAAGTCATTACAGAAAAGCAACTGTCTGAATATAAAAAATATTATGATTTTATAAGTGCGTAGGTGTGGGTTTTTCCCCCCATCGTCTTCTAAATATTCGTTGAGCAATTATTACATGGCACGTACTGGGACAGATGGAGTTAGCTACAAAAATCAGTACCTCTGGTTTTAATGTGCTCACAGTCTATGGGTGGAGAAGTGGGAAGGAATGTGGTGTGTGGGGAGGGAAGGGATACAGACAATAACACAATGTGCGTACACAGTAAACATGAGCAAGATGCTAAGAGGAAACTTTGACTCCCACCGTAAGGTTATTAGATCACCAATAAAATATATTCCAAATCAACATATTTGCCAATGGAGAAGAAAGTTCATAAAAACTTGAGACAGTTTGTTTTAAAAAAAACAGCTAAAGTTCAAATAATCATACATTGTTTTAGCAATTTTATTTCTAACAATTTATCAAAAATACACACAGATGTTCATAAAGAAATACTAGTTAATGATGGTCACTGTGGAAAAACCAAAAAACCATGAGCAACCTAATACCCACCATGACGGGACTGGGTAATAAATGATCAAACATTCGTATTATAGAATGCTATGCAGTCATGAAAATGAATGAAGTAGTGTCATGTATATTAACATAAAAAGCTCTCTAAGATCTATTACTAGGTAAAAAATTCAAGTCACAGAAGAATACTTGTAAGATGGGTCCATTTATTTAAATAACAAATTAAAATCGTGTGTGTCTGTATGTGTACATACATGTAAACACATCAAAGTGTTGAGTGAGAAGACTTACATCTAAATTCTTCTGACTGTAATTGACTCTGGAAAACAATATACTTTTAAATTGTTTAAACAGTGCACGAGAATACTGCATTCTGGTGTCATGTGTGGAAAAAAAAAAAGCTCTCCCTTTTAGTGGGTAAACTCCAGTTATTCTGACTGCTTATCTCTGTTCTTATTGATTCTGGTAATGGAAAAAAACTTAAATTCCATTGAGATAGTAACAAACATAAAATCCTACCAAGAGACAGACAAAAGTAATATAAAAATAATGACTTGTTGAATATTTCTTGCTTTTTTGCTTTTACAGAAACACATTATTGTATATTTACTTTGTAGAAGTGATGTGCTCTATGATGTTCTCTAAATTCTATTGAGAAAAGAAAATTCTATAAAGAAAAAGTAACTGTGATAGATTATACCTAATCCAGGCCTTGCTTGGCAAATCACTCTAAGTGGCTCTTTCCTATTTCAAGAAAATATATATACATATACATTTTCCCCAGGAAATATGCCAATATTCCCCAAAGCAAGTAAAGGCTGCCACACCTTAAGCACTAAAAAACCAATAATCTTTATTTTGGAGATTAGCTTTCATAAACTTTTGAAGAAATGTGAACATAGAGACAGGCAACCATCACCACATATAGAAGTTTAACAGTGACCAGATTAGTTCAAAAACCAAAAACTACATTCATTTTGCACTCAAAGCTGAATAATTAAATTTCTGAGAAATTAGGACACTTAAAATGCTTCAATAACCAACGTTTTACTAGGGAGGTCATGTACATACCCCCTCTACAATAGTTTTTTTGCCACACCAATGCACCACCTGTCTATTGTTTACTGAATATTTTAAAACTTAAACACATTATTTGAGGAGGGAACAGTGACAATATCAACAATAAAAAAAGCTGTATTAATTACCATAAGTTGAATGTAACACGAAATGCAAAAAATACAGTATTTTTATTAAATTGTAGCTAGACACGTCTTGCCAGTGGCTCTGAGCCAAAGCAAAGTGTTAAAGCCTTACTGAACCAAGAAACTTTCTTGTGATTTTCAAGAACTAAAAGACAATTAGAGTGAATAACCTTTCTCGTTTTTTCCAATATTGTACTGTGAATTTTCAAGCATACAGAGAAGGTGAAAAAACGGAGCAGAGAACACGCATGTATCCATCATCTAGAGACCACCAATATAGCATTTGTTATATCTATCACATGTCTAAACTTCTTTCCAGCCCTCTATCCAGGAGTCACGGTTATTTAATGCTGCTATTTAACCATCTAGAGAGAGTTCTCATAGGAATCACAAGAGGTCCCAATCCACAATTTTGGAAACAAGGTTCTAAAAGATAACGTGATCATTTCGTAACTCCTTTGCTCATGGGGATGGCTTCTTAATGTATCTGGCCCATCCTCATCTTTTTTCCTTATCTCTAACTAGTCCCTAACACACAAGTGCACAACTTGTCTGAACAAAACATTTACCATCTCCATTAACTATAGCACTGAGCCTAAAGACTTTGGTATGACATAAAAGGCCATTCCTGGCCTGACCCTAATTCACCCCTTGACCTTATGGTAATTCAGCAGTCATTGAGTGCTAACTCTATGCTAGGTCCTGTCCTAGGAATTTCACTTGCTTACTTCATATTCCCTCAAAACAGCTCTATGAGGAAGGTCTTACTGTTACTCTCAATTTATAGTAAGCAAATGGTAGCAGAGAAAATTTTAAAAATTGGCCCATGTCTGCCTGATTTTCAGTTCTATCATCAAACCATTCTACTCACTGTCTCATTTTTGCAACATCCTTCTTTCACCTCATGTATGCTTCTTCTAACACTGTTCATGATTCCAGTTTGCTTTTCAAACTGTGGTTTCAGCTGCTTGAATGCACTCCCTGCACTTTCTTTACCCAACCTTACTCATTCATTTAGACACAATTCATGTCAGCTCCTCAGTGACAAGTGCTTAAATATTTTAATAAGTGAGAGTTTAATAAGTGAATCGATACTCACAAGGTCAAGATTTCCACTGGATGAACTAAGTGAAATACTGATACTAGGTCTTTACTTTTGTAAGCTAGTCTTTAGACAACTAGGATGAAACTATTTCTAACATCCAGCTATTAGAAAGGAATGATAAAACAAAAATCCAGTAGATTCTAAATAATCTACAGGGCAATACCTCCAACACTTGTAAACTAGGCATTAGTGACTTCATATTATTCATATTCATATTATGTTCCCCTAGCAGGCATCACCTATCTGGTATCCTTGAACTCTTCAGCTCTTGACACAATCATCAACGTAAGAGTATTCTATTAAAATGACTGTTTTAATAAATACAAATTTTCATCCTCTGCCTTAGATTTTTATTTCTGGGGACAATTATATTGAAAAGGAACAGAACAGACCGCCCCAAAATGTGCCACTTTGTCATGTGGATTGTTCTGAGCTGAAGGCAATTAAGGAGATTCAAGAAAAACTTTTACTTCTCCCCTAACTACCTAAAAGAATTTACACAGGTGACCTGGCCCAGAAAGAGAGCTATTACCACAGATAATTATTTATATGAATAACCTATTTGTGTGGCAGGACAAGCATCTAGGTACCAAACATCTCCTATTATCATCCTGTGAATTACCCTCCTTCCCTTTGAAGCCCCAGACCCCTAACCCATTCCTTAGCTAAGGATGGCATATAGGTCTCAATTGCCTGACTTACATGTAGTTCTCATATTTTATGGGGATCCTGTATGTATGAAATTAGTTTTTCTCCTGTTAATCTGTCTTATGTCAATTTATCTATTAGACCAGCCAAAGAACCTAGAAGAGTAAAAGGGAAAATGTTCCTCCCCCTACAATATCATGGCATTAATTTAAAATGATGGTTAAATCTCTCGGAACATCTATGATGTAAGATCGCTTTCTAACTAACACATCGTAGAATCACAGAACCTTAAATTTTGAAAGAACGTTAATGATAGTATAGTCTGTGAGGGGCTGGTAAACTGGCTCTGGGTTGGGAGCATAAACCCCAGTTTCCATGGTGTAAATAATCCAATCATGGCCAATTTCAAGTTACCAATAATTTAACAACCTGCTCACAAAATTCCTAAATACTTAACACTACTGGTATACTCCAACTCTGTTATTGGAAGAACAGGGATTCTGAATATAAGCCAGACGGAGAAAGACAAATATCATATGATATCACTTATACTCAGAATCTAAAAAATGACACAAATGAACTTACTTACAAAACAGAAATAGACTCACAGAGAAAACAAACTTATGGTTACCAAAGGGGGAACGGGGGGAGCGATAAATTAGGAGTTTAGGACGAACATATACACACTATTATTTATAAAATAGGTAAACAACAAGGACCTACTGTATAGCACAGGAAACTATACTCAATATCTTGTAAGAATCTATACAGGAAAAGAATCTGAAAAAGAATATATATATAAAAATAACTGAATCACTTTGCTATGTAACTGAATCTCTTTGCTGTACACCTGAAACTAACATGACATTGTAAACCAACTATATACTTCAATTTAAAAAAAAGGGAAAAAAAACTGCAAAAAAAAAAAAAAAAAGGGAGTTATGAGGATAACTACATGAGTTGTTCAAGGTCACAGGAACAAACTGTCAGTGTCTGGTCTAGAAGCCAGGTTAACTGACTCTTGCTCTAGCCTAGTTACTCTCAATTCTATACAATCAGTTGGGAACTTGGAAGGACACTTTGCCTAGCCTCACTCCAGAGCAATCAAAAAATAATCTCTGGAAATTCCCCTCCTCCATAATGAAAACAAACCAAAAAAACCTCACCAGGTGCTTCTAATACAACTAAGTTCAAGAACTCCTATAATTCTTTTTCCCACTTCATGGTTGTCTATAGGAAATCCCCATTCCTTTATATGAACTTGGGGAATGAACAAAATACACACTAATCAACGGCACGAATTATCACAATATTTGAAAATTTTATGAGTTTCAAGTATATTCCATGTATGGCCATGAATTATACCTACTGGAATATTTTCTAAACTTTTGGCCCTGCTTTTACAAAAATGAGACTGATTTATAATTAGTGTATTGATTTTATCTAAACGAATGCTTCTGTGTTGCTTAACAGGGTGGCAACGTTCTCTTAACAATTCTATTAACAAATTAAAAATCCTTTTCCTTCTATTAGTTTATCTAACACTTTATTACATGGAGACAAGAGGTAACTTTCAGTAAGTCTCTAAATTAATTATCACAAGTTCCTCATCAAGGTAACTAAATAATTCCACATCTACTTTAGCCTGTCTGCCCTCCCTCCCTTCTTCCCTCCTCCCTATTTTCTTCTCTTCCCTCCCTCCATTCAAATATTTATTGTGTCTAACCAAGTAGAGGCTACTAAATCCAACCCAAGACCCTCCTGTGTCTCAGAGAAAATACCTAATTAATTCATCTAATTGTCATTCAGTGGCCGAAATTCTATTCAGGTCTACATTTTAAAATTATTGTTCAACTAGTAGCTTGGTTTACGAGTCACGAATACTGTTTTAATTTTGCAGATTTGGTGGATATATGTAAGAGTCTTCTAGCCAAATCAGTTGCATTTGCAACTGCATGATATGATGTGTTTTAAAGGAAGCATCTAGCATTATTTCCTTTTCAAAGCAAATCACAGACGAAGGTCTATAGTAGACCTTCCTAGTCCCTTTCCTTTACGTTCCTTAAAATAACTATAATCCTGAAATCATTTATTTCTTTTGCATCACCCTTCATACTCAGCATATTTTCCCCTTTCTTTACCTTGGAGCTGATCAGCAAGGACTGCAACACTGGATTTCAAATGCTATGACGTTTGAGCTATATGAACATTTTCTTCTTCAAAGGAATAATGCAAAGAAAATGTTTAGAGAGATGGTGTTTTTTGTTTTTTTGCCTTTCTGGTTACCTGGCTAAAAATTAGAAAGTAGGAAAAAGATCTTTCAACACAGTTATTTTCAGGCAGTGGGAAACTCATTCCCTAATGGAGGATCTGTATCAGCCACATGACTTTTACAAAGGCTCTGCCTCTTGGAAACTCGTTCACTGGTCACATGCACATCGGTTACAAATGGGACTATCCAGTTCAAACACAACTCTAACTGCAAATATTGGAAATACATTTAAATGTGTCCAGAATGCCACCATGTACTTGTACAAACCCAAGGCTGTCACTGTCACATTTTTATGTTCAAACACCTTAAACATATCCATTACTGCCTATTGTTCTTACATAAAACTTACCAAAAAAATTTGATGTTACAGGGCTGACTGCCAACAGCCTTAGATTAATATATATCGCTTAGGTGTAAGCAGATGCAAATATTAATTTTAATTCCCAAGATTTTGTAAGAATTTGGCTTAGAACTAAATAAAAGTAGTAAAAGACACATACTAAATTATGAGCTCTTGAAGTAAAGAGACAATATCTTATTTATATCTCTAGCACTTGGAACAGTACCTGTCATACACAGTAGATGTTTAATAAATGATAATCAAACGCAAGCTTGGGAACTGGAGGGCAGCATGAACAGCAGGCTGTGCTTGTACTGGTGTTTACTGAGCAATGCTTTTTGGCCTTTTGAAGGACAAAAAACATTAAATATATAGAAAAATATAGAAAGGTTGAAATAACTGTATAGAATACCCATACGCCCTCTACCTATATTTAAGTTTTTAATATTTTGCCATATTTGCTTTATTTCTGTCTCTCTTCACATATGTATTGTTTATGTTGAACCATTCAAAGTAACTCACCTATATAATGACACTTTGCCCCAGATACTTTGGGATGCATTTCCTAAGGACACTCTACCAACCAATCACGGTATTATTATAACTTCTAGTAATTCCCTATTATCTAATATGCAGTCCATAGTAAAATTTTCCCAATTATCCCAAGAATGTGTTATAGCCACATATACCCAAATCAGGATCCACTAAAGTTCACACATTGTTTGTGGTCCTTAGGGAGGGTCTATGTTCAGTCTTTAAGGTTTACTTATTCCAAGTTTTCTATTTCTTTGTATAACATTTTATTCCATTTATCTCTGACTTATATCAAGTATTTTTAAATCTGTAACTTGAAACTGAGCTCTGTGGATTAAGATAAAAAGGACATTGTGGAGACATCTGGCTCACCCTTCCCATCCTTTCAGTAAGCAGAGGTCATGTGGGCCATCCTTCTGCAGGTTAGGCATTGTTTTGCACCTGACGTACACTTGGGATCTGGGGCATAAACCACTACAAGCATCTTTCATAACTGCCTAACCAACTCATTTTAATACCCCTGACTAAAAAGGGAGCCTATTTTAAAGAATCAAGATTGGAGGAAAATAGAAGATTTTTAATTTCTTCCAGCTCCTATAAATGAAATGATTTAAAGTGATAAATATTGGAAATGTAAAATACTTTTGGTGGAGAGAGTATGAAGAAATTAATTTTCCAACTTAAACAACTTCTATTTTATAATTCCTAACGTTAGCATAATTACTCTCATCAAAATACACTATTATGTGCTCCAGGTACAGGGTGAAGGAAAACACTGTTGATCTAGAGATCTTATTAGGGAATGCGGCAGAGAAAGTGAAAAAATGAGGACTGAAGATTTTCAAATATGGGCACCAAAAACGGTGAGCCTTTCCATTTTTGTCCTCCTACCTATTGTTCCAATCCCACTGAGAACAGCACAATGTCCCAAGTCGTCACCATGCCACTCGCGCTCTGCCCTATGGATATTTGGGGTATGGGGTGCTGTTTCACCCAGTGCTCTTTAAATTTAAGGTACTATTACCACTGTTATTATTTTTAGGTATACCATCAAACCACTGGAAGTAGTAAGACCTCCATCAGTGATCATTCACTGCCAAGACATTAACTGGTGTAAGGCAGAGGTACTGGGGTACCAAGCACTGATTTTTTACTTCTTCGTTAGCTGCAGAATCTCAACAGAATGTCAATTCTATGATATTTTTCAGCCTCCTTTTCAACTCGGGGTCACGTGACTACTTTCGGGGCAGTGAGATGTAAACCAAAGTATGGTGTAGGACTTGTGGTATCCAGTCTGGCCACTGTGTCATTCCCCCCCTCCAAAATACATGAATATCTTAAATGAAACTACACAGGACTTATTGCCCTCCCTACCAACCAAAATAATAATTAATTGAGTAAAAAATATATGGCCCATTACATGCAATGGTCAGAATACAGGCAGGTCTTAGAGAGGGAACACCAGAAAATCCACAGGAAAATAGGTTCCTCTATGGAGGAAACCAATACTCCTCAAATGTTACTGAACAAGATGTTTGTCTACTCAGTCCCAGGATAAACCCTTATTCAGAGGTTTTCTGGAAAACTGGATTGAATGTAGATAGTAGGGGAAGGTGTAGCTGATAATAGGAACAGAGTTGTTGTGCCGTCCATGGAATGTGAGGGCACAGGAAAAAACACACTCAACTCAAGAGTATGATAATTTCAGGCTTCACTAGAAACACAGGGAGGTGAAATCAAGCCAGACAGGAAAGAATCAAAATCAGTAAGGAAACAAAATTTAATTTCAAGCTTCTAAGGAGAGACTATAAATAATGCAAAATTTAAAACATATTAGCAAAAATAGATCGTTATGTTTCTCTTTCTCTCTCTCTCTCATGCAAAATGGTTAAATGTTTCTGGAAGACTTTTGGTTGTGAATATTTAAAAACAAATGCACATATTTGCCAGAGAGGAAAAAGTGTTTGGGGTGGGGGCAGATATTAAATTGAAAAGTCTGGGATAACACACACCAAAATATTAATACTGACATGAATGACTCCAGTTTATCAGTTTATTTTCCTTCTTCTTCTTCTTTGAAAATTTTAAACTGCAAGTGAATAATTTTTATAATTATTAAGACAAAGAGCATTTGCCAAAGAAAAGCATTCAAGCAGTCATAAAATAATATTGTATGAACATTAGACAGAGAAGGCTCATCACATCCAAACATTTCCCAAATATCCTCCACAAAACAAACTAAGTAACTTGCTCTTAAAGAATGGGGCCTCCTAAAGATACCCATTTTTACATGCTGCTAATAGTAAAGGCCAGGGCCTCTGAGTTGTAGACTATAGTCTTGCTTCTCCAAGTATGGTTCTCTACATCAGCAGCAGGAAAATCACCTGGAAACAGGGGAAGGATCGCACTGGAGGAAAAGAGGAGATTTTTCATTTCTTGCTGCTCCTAAATATGTAATGCTCTAAAGTGATACATATTGGAACTGTAAAATACTTTTTTGATGGGGAGAAAGTGCAGAAATTAACTTTCTAACTTGAACAATTTCAACTTTATAATTCCCAATGTCACACTGATTAGAAATGTAGAATCTCTGGCCACAACCCAGACCTGCTTGAGTTAGAGAATTGGGGAACTTATTGGAGAATTACTGAATTAGGAAACTTATTCTATGCTCTAGTAAATAAATATGTTTCCATCTGTACTTTATAGTGGATATCCCAGGAAAACTCTGGATAATGATGTGATATATTTAAACTAGGAGATGATAGAAATAAAATTATTTAATCTTTCAAAACTTCTATATGAACTGTTTTCCATTTATGCCTACTTACAACAGTAGCACCAACAAACAATAAAAACAACTCTTAGTACTACCACTACAACAGAAGAGAGTGGCTAACATTTATTGTGCCTTTGGCATGCACCAGGCACAGAGGTGGGTCCTTGTCATGATCTGCTGTATCGGTGTCCCACACTGAGCCATGTTAACACTTATGAAGGATCTACTGTAGTGCCTTCCTTCTTGAATCTTGGCTGAGCCTGTGATCTGCTTTAGCTACTAGAATGTGGCAGAAAAGATGCTGTACCAGTTCTAGGCCTATATCTTGAGAAGGCCTGGCAGTCTCTGCTATTGTCCTGTTGAAAGCCTTCAGGTGCCATATAATAAGCCTGGTCACCCTGCTGGAAAGGCCACAAAAAGGGACCATGTGGAGAGATCACATGGAGAAGTAGAGGCCCTCAAACAACATGGGGGTGAGCAAAGAGCCCAACGGCCCTAGCATCACAGCTGAGCCCAGCCACCACCAACGCACCAGCTGAATGCAGCCAAGAAGAGTGAACACCAAGAAATGCCCACCTGATCCCAACCCAGATGGCTGAATTATGAGAAAATAACATGGTTATTGTTTTAAGCCACTAGGTTTTCGAATGGTTTACTACATAGCAACAACAACCAAAACAATGCATTATAGACATTTCTCTCATTTCAATCTCATAACAACCTTAAAAATATCCTCTTTCTATAGAAGGGTTTAGCTAATTTGAATAAAGCCACACATCATTAAGTGCAGGAGCTAGGGCTTCTTGCATAAAAACAATTCTGTACATCATACAACATCCTGTAGCTTAGTTTCTGATCTGAAGACAGAGCATTTCCTCTTACTGGCCTGTGTCTCCTCGTCTATAAAGAAAAGCTAGTGAACCCATGGCTGTCTAAGATCCTTGTCAGCTCTGCAATTCCATGACTTTGTTTTAAAGTAGTAATCTTGTGTTTGTTGCTTATATAGCATGGTCTTCATCACATCACATCTCATGCATGAGAACGTGGCCTCGACTGAGCAAAGGTCAGAAGGGTAAAAAGTACCCCAAGAACATCACATCCCAATTGCCCCAACGATCGGAATCACACTAACAACTCCACCAGGCTGGTAGGGAAGGTTCAATGCATATTAAAACATCCTAAGCACGTTGCCCTTCTAGAATGTCTTTAAACAACTCAGTCTGTCATACAGTCCTTTGAGGCCTTCAATTAAAAAAGAAATGGCACATCTATGTATTACCATTCCTTTCTAGTTTGCTAATTTGTGATTAGGAAAGAAAAACACACGGTTAATTACCTTTGAGACTCAACACAACAAAGTAGCTAAGAAGGAGAAAGGAACTTTTTTTTTATGACTTAAATTTTTATGTGGTCAATCAAATCTAATCTATTCTAATTTATTCAGATGGAAGGTCAATTATCCAAATGCTCTTAATTCAGCAGGCACCTGATCTTGGTGGCCAGTGAACCATTCAAAGGGCAGCTGTGTTCTGTGTGTGCTTTAATATGAATTAGTTATCACATTTGTACACTTTCCTCCCTGTTTAAGCTAACATGGCCTGTTTGACAAGGTACATTTAAGAAGAGGGAAAAAAACACTAAGCGTTCTTTGTTTTCTGGAACAAACACATATTCTCCAAGGCCCTTCTTTAGTCAATATATACAAAGAACCCACCAGATTCATGCGACAACCATCTGTTTGAAAGAAAACACCAGAACAGCTTTACAGAAATAGTGGTACCACCTTTAGAAAAACTCCGTACTGAACAGCAGACCACACACCATGCATTTCCATTGACACTAAAGTAGCATCAACCACCAGATGAGCAACTGGACTGGGATACCATATGCCGATGGAATGCAGGCAGCAGACCTCCTTCAAGCCAACAACTCCTTTCTCTAGGACCATTTCATTTTCCAAATAAGCCTAAAATGCATGTCAAGGAACAGCATACATTTGTCTTTGCACTTCCTGTGGAAGTTTTTGTTTGTTGATTTGCTCAAAAGTCCAGTTTAAATTTGAGTCAACTTATTTATCTGCTTTATACTGGAAGAGAAATTTACCAAGGAAGAGCAAAAATATTGGAAGTATTCCATGGTAAATGAGAGGAAGTATGCCAAAGCTCTCAGCAGCAAGACTGGATCAGTCAAGAACAAAGAAATACAGGGACTTAAACATACAAGTATTTATTCTCTCATATAAAAGAAGACTGCTGGTGTGTAGGCCAGGACTGGTTTGACGCTACCTAAAGTCAATCAGGGACTCAGATGCCCTTGATCTTTCTCCTTCATCACGCAGAGCTGCCATACTGAGGTTATCTCTTAGTCCAAGAGTGCTGCTGGAGCTCCTGCCATTACAAAGGCATTCTAAGCAGCAGGGAAGAACAGGGAAAACGCAAAAGGGCTTCTTTTCCAACCACTTCAGCTTATTAAAAACAACCTTGCCAGAAGTCCCACACTATATTTTGGTTTATCTCTCAATGGCCAGAAAGCCATCACATGATTCTACCTCGCTGAAAGGGAGGCTGAAAAATACCACAGAATTGACTGGCATTCTGTTGAGATGCTACTAAAGAAGAATTAATGAACTGATATTTGATATCACAGTACCAAGAGTCTCTGCCTTATACCAATTAATGTCTTGGGAGTAAATTATCCCTGACTGAGGTCTTATAATTTCCAGTGACAGATGCATAGCTAAAAATAATGAGTGGTAATGATAAGTTAAATCTAAAAAAGTTCCAAGTGAAAGTTATAATTTGGTTCACACAATTACATAATAGTAATAATAAAAGTGACAATAATAATTAATACTAATATCAGAAAGTAGAGCAGTATATACAAATTATTGAACACCATGTTCTTTGTCAAGTGATGCAATACCTTATTTTAACCAATCTTCATATCAACTTTGCAAGGATTTTAATAACTGCATTTTACATAGAAGACACTGACTTCAGAGTTGGGAAGTTACTCTTCTAAGGTTATACATCACTAGGAAGAGACAGAACTATAATACCACCACAATGGTATTATTCATTATCCTGATCAGGTCATTAATACTCCCATTTTACAGTTGAGGAAACTAAGGTTCAAATAATTGGAATGCTTCGATTTACTATAATTATTATTTACTATAATTTCAAACCAATGGTAGAATTTTGTTTGTAATAAATGATTTTTTTACTCACTGGCCTCTTAATGGGCCCAGAGAAGGAGACAGGAAATCTGGTTTCTCATCCTGACTATGTATGTTAATAGTAATTCCCACTTGATTGTAAAAATAATACGTGCCCACTGAAAAGGAAAAATTAAAACAATATGGAAAAGAAGAAAGTAAAAATCACCCCCAAATAGCACCAATCAAAGATAATATTACCAATGTGAACACTGTGGTGAGCATTCTCTGTTTGAGATTTATAGATGGAGAAGGGGACATGGAGAGAGACAGGTTAAGTAATTTGTCTCAAGTCTCTGAGCTAGGGGGCTAGGATTCAAGTCCACGCTGTCCAAGGCCCCTGTGTATTCAGTGACCCAGCACATTCAGGAGTCTTACCTTTCCTGCTGCAAGACATCCCACATGTGTACATGCCTGAAAATTCTATAACAGAGAGACTGCCCTTTCTTTTAATGGGCTCCTAAGAAAATGCATTTTTATGTTTCTCTTTCAAGGGGCAAGATGAAGAAAACTGAAATGTGACCATTAACAAACTACCCATGCTGTATGTGAGTTTAACACCCCAAACAAGACTCAGGGTTTTGAACATTTACAATGCATTGAAGCCAACTCATTGTAAAAACATAAAATGTAATTAGATTTCCATATAACAGTACTTGAAGAACTACAAAGGAAGATGGCATTCGGGGAAGGAAGGAGTATGTGTATTAATTTCCAGATGTTTTAAATCACATACTATGTATCAAACACTGAGAAGACAGTGTCAAACAAAAGGACCTTACATGTAGTGCAAGGTTTCTCAATCTCATTACTATTGCCATTTGGGGCCATATAAGTCCTTTTGGGGACTGCCCTCTGCACTACAGGATGTCTAGTAGCATCCCTCGCCTCTTCCCACTAGATGCCAGGAGCACACCCACCACAAATCGTTGGTACGATGTCTCCAGATGTTGCCAACTGTCTCCTGGTCAGTGGGGGGGCAACATGTCCTCTAGTCCAACTGACTCGGTAGATGACCTCCAGTTCACTCAGTGTGGGAAGATTTACAAGGCAGTAGTGATAACGGAGGCAGACAAAGTGGGGAGGGAGAGGCAGAGCATTCTGAGACAAGGGTACTTGGAACAGATGGTAGAGTCTATGCCAGCAGTGGAAGGTAAGGGTGTCTGCCTGACGACGCAAGCTTCTGAATCTCTGACTCAAGAGTTTAGAATTTAGTCTGCAGAAAATGGGGATCAGCTCAGGTTTGTGAGCAATGACAAAAAGCAAGTCCTATGAGGTGAGCTTAAGGGTGTGCTGCTGTGGCTTCTGCTCTTTTACTGCTTTCATTAAAGACAACTGGGGGATGAAGAAATGACAAACCACCCCCCCCCAAACTGTCTACTTAACAAAGCAGCTAAACACCATTGAAAGTTTTTTGACTTTTAAAACTGAAATATTTTAACACATAGAAAGCCTTTTGCACTTTGCCTCACACACAGAGCACTCCCAGCAACGTTAACTCCTCATTGTTATCACTGCTGCTGTGGTGCTTATTAAAGGAAGACAAGGTAATGATGGCTGATGTCAGCATTTCTCAGATCTGCCCCAAGAAACTCTGGTATCCGGGGAGTGTTAAAACTATCTGTACAGGGGCTTCCCTGGTGGCACAGTGGTTGAGAGTCTGCCTGCGAATGCAGCGGACACGGGTTCGTTCCCTGGTCCGGGAAGATCCCACATGCCGCGGAACAACTAAGCCCGTGTGCCGCAACTACTGAGCCTGCACTCTAGAGCCCACGAGCCACAACTACTGAACCCACGTGCCACAACTCCTGAAGCCCGCGCGCCTAGAGACCGTGCTCCTCAACAAGAGAAGCTGCTGCAATAAGAAGCCCGCGCACCAAAACGAGGAGTAGCGCCTGCTCGCTGCAACTGGAAAGAGCCGGCGCACAGCAACGAAGACCCAACGCAGCGAAAAATAAATAAATAAATATTTAAAAGTTACCTTTTAAAAAAAAATCTGTACACATGTACAGATATGCACACAGAATTATTTTCTTTCCAAAATTTGTTTTTTAAAAAGGAAACCATTTATGACAAAGGATATAAAATAGGAGATATTTTTCTTTATCTACATCTATTTTATTATAAATGTTTAAGTTCCCTAACTTACATTTTCCTATAAAATAAGGAGAACACATAAATTAATTTTTTACCTTTCCTTGAAGCAATTAGTTTGTCTACGAAGCCACTGCTTTCCTATCCTTTCTCTGAGGACCTGTTGGTATCCCACTATACTTGAGATAGTGTAAGTCTGGAAAACATTGCCCTGATCAAGTGACTGGGACTGTCTGGAAAAAGAAAACCAAAAAAAGCGGCTTTGGGACTCTGAGGTTACCCAAGGGCCACGGGTCCTCTTGAAATGAGGAGGAAGAAAGTGTCATCCGTACAAAAAGGTCGAGGAGAAAGCTGCCTCGCCAGCTGTCTGCACACATCACTCCAAGGCAAACAACCGACAGAGCAAAATAATCTCAAGCAGGTATTAAAATAGCAGCAGTGTCTGAAGAAGGCCAGGGAAACACACCTGCAAACACCCAGACAACTGGGTGTCACTGTTCAGGAGTTTGAGGGCCATCCCTTCTTGCACATCTAAGGCAATTTTTTCCTGTGACACACTATGTTTTGTCTTCCTGAACATTTAGCCTCTGGATTTGGACAGCAGAGACCTGGCCTGGGCCCATTCCTTTAGAGAGTGCTCAAATGGTTACGGAAAGTGAAACTTTTCTAATTATTCTGTCAAGAATCAATCTTGGAAGCTGCCAGTTTCTCAGTGCTCTGACTGACAGGGCAATCAGCACTTTACTTAAAGCCTCAGCACCAACTTCTTCTGGCCTGGGAGAGCTCCCCACATGCTGGAAGAACAGAAAAACTCACAACTGAAAGACAGTGAGAAGTCCTTATGGGAGTGAAATTTTACAAGTGTGCGCACACATCCTTCTAGGGAATAGCGCTTTTCCAGCTGGCATCCCTTGGAAATGGGGACACCCCCATTCCCAGAGGTATCGTTCCAAATCTCAAGCAGCATGGCTAGGATTTACTCCGTGCTCACTGTGGCTGCTCAAAAAAATTATCAGAAGACACAAGAAAAAAGCCAGTGTCAAAGCCCTCGCTAGGTCCAGGCAGACCAGAGTGCCCAGGGGTGGAGGAGGAGACGAGACACACCACACCACACCTCCAAAGCAAAACACGCATTTCCACCTTTCGTACACACTGGGCTTCTAAGGGGAAAATGGGACGTGGGATGCGGGGCAGCTTAAGAACTGTCACAATAGGAGAAATTATTCTCATCAATCAAATTTACCCAAATTCCACTCATTTGTTTTTGTCTAAAAGTTGCCCCCATATATTAAGCAATGTCCTGCTTCAGTTTTGCCTTTGGGAATGTTACTGCTTGTAATTTCTGAGACCATATATAGAAAGAGAAATGAGATGAGTGGATCAGTATCTCAGCTGGTTTGGATATGATGGTAAAGATGTGTGAAAGAAAATGTGAGGCTGCATGCACCACTTGGTGTCAAAAACCAAAGGGGCACAGAGTAGAGAAAGAAGGTTGCGCGATGAGTGAGAGCCACCGGGTTGAATTGGAAGCGGGGCTGGACAGAAAGACGGCCTGAAATACTTGATGGGGGGAAAGAAAACAGGGGCCTGCAGCTGTTTCCCTAACAATAAGTAGATTACCCGCCATATTTTCAGGATCCTAAAGGCTTAGAGAAAAAAGAGGTAATCCAAAGGCATAATTTTTCAAAAAGCAAAAACTATTCAAAAGATAGTTTGGGGTTGCCTAGACTAATGCTAACTAAAGTCCTAACCAGTCAGTCTCTGGTCTCTCTCTTCCCTTTCCACAGCACATACCTCCATCTCTGTCTCAGACTTGGAGAGGCTTCCCATTTTACTTAGAATAAAATTTAAAGTTCCCAATTTGTATATGTATAACTGATTCACTTTGCTGTACAGCAGAAACTAACATGACATTGTAAATCAACTATACTCCAATAAAAATTTATTTAAAAAAATAAAAATTAAAAAATAATAAAATGGAAAAAAAAAAACTTCCCAATTTGGCCCACAAGTCCTTCCTGAACGGGCTGCAGCCTGTCACTTTCTACTCAGTTCTCCTCACTTGCTCTGCCCTTGAAATACCCTGAGTTGTTTCTTGCCTTCCAGCCTCTGCACTTGTTTCCCCTGCTCTTCCCTCTCAGCCCCAGGTCAACATAGGTTCATTCCTTGGTGTCAGTCAGGTCTCAGCTCACACATCCGCCCAGCGACAGGCCCTGCCTGGTTACTCCATCTCAAGTAACTGCTTACTGGCTGGTGAGGCCATGAGAATGCACCTCGGACCTGCAACTAGAAGGAGGGAGACCGGCTGCACTGGTGCCAAGGCCACGCTACCCCTGGTCTGCTCCCAGCCAATGACTAAGCCTGGAGGGACACTAGGGAAGGCCCATTCCTGGGAGACAGGGGACTTCACTATCAGCTGACTGGCTGCAGGACACCCCTATAGCCCCGCCAAATATTCGTCACTCTGCTCTTCATCATGGGACACTTCCCCTCTCACCTCTCCTTCTCCCTCACTCAGGGTCAGACCTGTACCACAGTCCAATGGCCCTCCCAGCCTTTCCTGGCTTCTTCTCCATTTTCTATCAAAGGTACTTCCTCAATAACAGGCTTGCATATGAACCCTGTTTTGGTGGTATCTGGGACCCTTACCAACATACTCACTAACACCTCAGCCTGTTTTATTATCTTCTTAGCACTGATCACTAAAGAAAATGATCTAAAATGGCACCCAGCAATCTGTATTTTACCAAGCCCTCCAGGTGGTTCTGGGACATACTCAAGTTTGAGAAACAAAGGCCTAATAGTATACAGCTAATTATAGTCAGAGTAAGAATCAGGACTCAGCCTTACAAATTCCCAGTGCATTTCTCAGCAACCAGTACACTTAATAACACACACAACCCTTACACTGTATCCCTGCTTAATAACCCTGATTTAACAAATGAATTTAAACACTGGTCAGTGTTTCACATTTATTTTTTAAAATATGGATTTAATAAATGGACATTAACTTACCAGGTAAGCCAAAGGAATTTCTAGAACATTGATTTGAATGTGGCTGACTGCCTCTATAAATCTAACTGACTTTGTAGCTTTTAGGCAGTAAAAATAAACTTCTCAATGTATACCTCTCTCTTGTGAGGGAACCTTAATCTGATGTTCTGCTATTACTAACATGGAAAAGCAGTAGCGCTATCAAGATAGCATCTGGCAAGATGAAATGGCACTGAAGTTTGTCGCTATCGATTTCTATGTGGCAAAACCTGTGCCTTGTTCTCCTGTTTTTCCTTTAAGATCAGGCAGTATGATCTCCAGGAAGAAATGCTAAGGTTTTGGGGAACAGTGGCAAGCAAGTGTGATAACAACAGAATGGATTGATTACAACCAGGAAACTTATAGATGGTCAGGTATGAAATATTACCTGGTGGAACACTCAAGATAAAGGAATATAACATGCTTTACTGCTTATAAAAGGGAGGTAGCAGAAAGTTTCCTTTCTAACATAAATCCTTAACTATCTTTCCCCGGGGGAAAAGTATATTAAATCTAGTCTATTATAACTTTAGATACAAGTCAGGATTCTGAAAAGTAGGAATACTTAATTTGTTTTTAAGAATAGAGAAAGGGAACATCCACAATGATACGAATTCAGAGATGAGGACCTTTCTTACTAATTAATGACCTCTGGCCTGCAAGGCCATCTGTAGAATTTCAAAATGTTCTCCAAACTTTCTTTTTCTCTTATATCTTCAGGTCAACGGCATAAATACACTTAACTATATAATTGCCCTCTGAAATCTAATTTTCGGATTACTGGCCAGAATCTCTTAAACTTTGCAAATCAGAATAATAGCTCTGATATATTTTTCTAATCTCAAACACTGAGGCATATGAAGCTTTTCAGTTTCTCACAATTTTCTTACCAAATGCAAAGGGTTGAGTCAAAGCATGTATCATACCTGCTTAAGCTCTTGAGGGAACAACTTTGAAAAGTGAAGAGAGGAAAAAAGCAGCCCCACTGCCCTCTTATAACACGAAAACAAAACAAAACAAAACAAAAACACAAATGGAAAGGCATGGAATGACAGATTTTTCAAATTGTGTTTTAGTAAAAGGTTGATGTCTTGGAAACTTAAACTGTAATTTTACCTTGAACAGGTACAGGGTAGAATGTTTTGAAAGGGAGTATTCAAAAATTCTAAAATGTTTATTTACTAACAAATCCCTACTGAATGATGACTACATCAGTGTAACATGACACCCAAGACTTACTGGGAATACACAATAACTAATGGTATGTGCTAAGTGCTTTATATGTCTTATTATGCCATTTAATACTCGTAACAGCACTGTGGAATTGTTTCTATTAATATGCCCATTTTACTGGCAGGGAAAAAATGAGTCTTAGAGGAGTTAAGTCACTTGCCAAGGTCATACAGCTAAGAGGGATACAGGCAGAATTCCAACCCAGGTGGATGTGTAAGTGGCCCAGGTTCTTACCTGCCACACTGTCTTGTCTAACACTGAGCTAAGCACCCTGAAGAATACAACGCACGGCCTCACGAAACCTCATTTCGTGAGGGGGAAACAGGTGGGAGAGGAAATAACTACAGTACAGTTGCTCAGCCAAGTGCTACATGAGGGGCAAATGTGTGAAATAAAAGCATCCTGGATGTTGACAAATTCTAAAAGATATAAGGGTGGGGCAGGTAGAAGATGGAATTTAACCCAACAAGAGGCGAGAAATCCAGATCACTTACATTTGTTTCCTGGCCTGCTCTTATATCTGTCCAAGACTTTACTCTGGAGTTATTATTCATTTATTTGCTCAAAAGTATGTTCTCAGCACCTACTATGTGCCAATACAGTGTAAGACATGGACCATGACTTCATGAACGACAGTTGAGCAGTAGAGGTTGGACAGTTTCCAAAGACGTTGAAGCAGTATCTCCCACCATATGCAATGTGATTCTGCTACTCCCACATTAAGAAATGGGGTGTGTTTCTCCACCCTGCTTGAATCTGAACAGGACCTGTGACTTCTCTAATAGACATGGCAGAAGTGACACAGTACCAGTCCTGCCCTGGCAGCTTCCATTTCCTGCCTCTCAGAAGCCAGTCACTACACACGATCATGCTGAGACCACCATGAAAGGCCAAACCACACGGAGAGGTGAGATGGGATGTGGAGAAAAAGAAAAGAGAGAGGTCAAGGAGCAATGGGGTGCCAGACATGTGAGGAAGCTATCTAGGACATCCAGAGCAGCTGAACCTTCAGATGGCTCCAGCCTCAGCCACCAATGTGTGCAGCTTCATGACATATTCCAAGCAAGACTGCCCAGCTGAGCTCAGTGACCCCACAGCACCAGGAGAAATAAGAATAAATTGCTGTTTAAAGCCACTACACTTGGGGGATAGTTAGGAAGCAGTGGATAACTGTAACATAATTGAACGCAAAATCACCTACGTGACTACATAATTAAAAAGGAGTATGATTTGAGAAGTCGTAACCAGCAAAATACCCTTGCCTTCAACCAGGTCTGAGGGGTTCGTGGAAACCTCTCTGCATAGTGACATCGAGGATGAGACCTGAAGAGTGAGTGGAAGAAAGAAAAAGATGAAAGGGGAAGAGTTTGGGGTAGAAAGAACAGCCCAGGCAAAGTTCTGAGGATGGAGATGTGCTCACACATTGCAGGAAGAGAGAGGAGGACAGTGACCAAATTAAACCAAATAGATGAAAGGGCAGGAGTCGGGCTGCAGAGCTGGCAGGGCTGGCTCACATGGAGCCCTGTAAGCCACGGTGGGCACTGGGAACTGTATTCTGAGGGCAATGGGAGCCAAATAAGAGGAGTGACAGATTTGTGGTTGCTGTGGTCATCATGGCAGGGTCTCAAGGAGAGTCAGTGGGGAATCTGCCTGGACATGAGGTCTTAGAGGTCCAAGTGCAGGATGCCCTGAAGTGAAAACCAGCCTTTACTTAGGCCTCAGATGTCTAGAAGCATCTTAGTTTAAAAAAAAAAAAAAACTGAGTATGGTGTCCAGGGAATTAACTTTCTCAATTCAAACTTTACAGTTCACACGAGTTTAAGTACAGAGTCCACACATAAATTTGACATAATTTAGGGAGTAGAATGTGGTTAAATTGAATGAACTAAAGAAAACAAAAAGAATGACATGGTTTGAATAAGAAACTTAAATGAATTTCTCACATTTCATGTGGTTTTCTCAGGCCCAAGTTAAAGATGTGGACATAATGAGCTTCTTATACTCTAGCTTCTGCTTCAGCTTTCTGCTTCTGTCGAGTCTGTAACTGCATTTTCTTATTTCATTTACATGCTTGTCTCTAAACGCCCAAGTGTTTTTAATGACTATCATTTAGATGTACAGATGCCCACTGCCATCCTCGCCCTACACACCTAACACGTAAGAATGGAGATCTCTCCAAGCACAGCTGTTGCAGATCTGAAATACTCCATTCCATTGGTACAAAGAGGCCTGCAGGCTGGAAGGGTGATGGGTTGTGTAAAAAGGGAGGTCACCACTTTGTTCTCTGAAGCATGAATTACTGTGATAAGAAAAACCTGAAGAACATACAACATGATGCTAATAACAGTGTTGGGATCTGGGTGGTCTTCATCTGTTTTGTGTATTTGCTTTTGTGTATTTTCTAAGACAAACAAGAATTGTTCGAGCAGTAATTATTAAAAATCATAGTGCCAGTGTATTATTAGGATGGTATAAAAATGACGTTTGGCCAGAGCACCCAGGGAAGCCTGAAGTCTCTCAGCCTTGAGTCTGAGGTGGCCACACAAGGCCAATGATAGAGATAATGTGCCAACAAAGTAAGGCAAGGCAATGTGACCTCTATTATTAGCTGAGGTAAGAGCTCCCAAATCTTACTAAGACAGAATGACTCTGTTGAGGGCTTCTTTATCCTAGTTAATGACATTAGAACATCGTAATTGCTCTCTCCTCTCCCGTGCTCTACTCCAACCCACTAAATCCAAGGTTCTTAACTTGCCACTCCACTGAAACCAGAAACTTCACTCTTCTACAGTTACAGGAAAGGTAGACAGAGAGAAAGATAGAGAACATATGGTATTTACTATGTAAATGGCTACACTGGGTCTGATCTATATTGGTCCTGCCTTCTCTGGGGCTGGATACAAAAGAAGGGGGTTGGGGAGAAATGATGCTAATGAAGAGGAGAAGAAAGAAAACTGATTTAGCCAGCTTTGAGGGAGAACCGTGGCCTGTGTTATTCTCAGGCTGGACCTCTGAAAGTGACCACAATAAGCCTGAAGCTCTGGATCTTTTAACTGCATACTGTGATTACATCCACCAAGACACTGACCAACAAAATGTACTTTAATGAAACAAATCAGATCCATGGCTTCCTTCCTCCTTATAGCATTAAGGAAGAAAAAGTAAGTACATGCAAGAAACCTGTTCCCCCAGAGGCCATAATGTGATGGAAAAAAATAGCAGACACACAGACACACACATGGATACTTGCAAAATCATCAAAATGCTACCAAAAAAAATAAACAAAAATAAAAAAATAAAAAAATAAAAAAATAATAATAATAAAAATACACAAAAAATCTTCCATGTATTTAGAATGCCTGAGGGTCTTGGTTTAAAATATATAAAATAAGTGAAAATAATTCAATGTTACATTATAAATTAATAGTATCACTGAAAAAAAATCAAGCCAAGTTTCATTTCAATTACCTACTTTGTCCATCTATGAAAATCCATCAAATGAGTCCAATAAGAACATAGCAAATAAGCTGTTTATTGGACTCTAATTTGATGCAATTTTAACACAGTAATATTCATCTCTTCAATATATGGAAAAGGTAAAATCTATAAAACTCACATGTTCATATTCTACTATTATAGATTAAGAAAAGAATTTTTTTTTAAAAGGATCATGTTTCCTTTCTTACTGGAGGCAAATCTGTAGCAACCATAAAGTATCATATATTTATTATCAGATCCAAAATCTGATAACCACATATTTATTACAAGATATACTAGATTTTTATGTGACTTTTACATTTTATCACAGATTCTGTTTATTGGGTTGTCTTACAATGAAATGCCCTTGATGATAATAATTTGTTTTACCCAACTGTCACTATCAGAGTAAGATTTATTTCCTCTAATTATATACAGACCTCCTGAAGACATCTGTTAATATCTAAGCATCTATTTGTTAATTGGTTTTTATTTAACGTTTGGGATCATTTAGTAAAACACTTTGTTCAAGGAACAGTGAAAGCCAACCAAGCTCAATTAACTAACTTGTTGCCAGAGTATCATATTAAGGAGGGAAAACAAAAAATAAAATTATTTCATATTTAGGTGTAGAATTAAAAAAAGAAACATTTAATATAGTCCCATGTCCCCAAAGGGGGAAAAAGACACTATAATTCCAACTCCATGCATAAACTAATACCACAAAAATATAAAAGATGATCACATTATGGTGGCAGCAAAAAACAGGAAACCAGCTAAATGTCATAACAACAGGAAAATGGCTAAAAATATAAGGGTGTATTAACATAATGGAACATAACATAAGTGCTAAAATTCTTGTTGCAGAAAAAAATTTAATGATGTGGTAAAGTGATCTCAGTATACTGTTAAGTGGAAAAAACAGTATGATCCCAATATAATTTAAAACATATGTGTATTTATACAGAAAGAAAAAGAAAACACTGGAAGCAGACAGGCCAAATTTAAATAATAGTTATCTCTGAGCTAAGGAATTATGAGTGATTTTTTTTCTGTGTGCTTTTCTATATTCCAAATACTCCATACCGACCACTGATTAAATTACAGAACAATTATTTAGGAAATGAAATAAATCTCTCAGACACTTAATTCTCAAGTTTTTTTTTTTTAAAGAACTAGTGATGTGGAAATTAATTTATAACTCCAAAAAGAATGACTGTTAAAAGATGTGTTTTAGACATTGTTAAAAAAAAAAAAAAGCCTTCTAGGGACTTCCTTCGTGGTGCAGTGGTTAAGAATCTGCCTGCCAATGCAGGGGACACGAGTTTGATCCCTGGTCCGGGAAGATCCCACATGCCGCGGAGCACCTAAGCCCGTGCGCCACAACTACTGAGCCTGCACTCTAGAGCTCGCGAGCCACAGCTACTGAGCCTGCGTGCCACAACTACTGAAGCCCACGTGCCTAGAGCCCATGCTCTGCAACAAGAGAAGCCACCGCAGTGAGAAGCCCACGCACCGCAATGAAGAGTAGCCCCCACTCACCGCAACTAGAGAAAGCCCACGCGCAGCAACGAAGACCCAACGCAGTGAAAAATAAATAAATAAATAAATAAATTTATTTATTTTAAAAAAAAGCCTTCTGCACCAAGGGCCCAGGTGCTCATTAAGAATCTTAACTACAAAGTACAAAGTGTACAAGAACAGACATTGCACGTTTTGTTTTGGAGTGAGTTTTATTTGAGTTTTGACCCAACTTTATTTTAAAAAGATTTTGTTTCGGAAAGACATCAGGCTGTTTTCTACAGATAATTTCTGAGTATCAGCAGGACCAGTCTGGACTGCCTCAAGGCTTGCTAAGCACAGCAATAAAGTTGTGAAAGGTGTTTAATTAAAGCCGTTCGCTTTAAGCAAATGGAACAAGAGTTCATACTGACTATTGCCTCTTGACCTCTCAGGCCAGCAACGCTCTTCTCTAAAGGGGGCTACTGCTGGCATAGAAATGGCAGAAAGGCATGGGCATCTTCTTGTGGTCATTACGTTTTAAGACCACACGGCCCACAGAAATTATGAGAGATTTGGAAAGTGCTGACATAATAACATTTTCTAGAATTTATATTTTCTATACATTGAAGAGAGGAATGTTGCTGTGTCAAAATGCCTCAAAATAATGCCTCAAAAGGCAGCTTATTTGCTATGTTCTTGCTGGTCTCATTCTATGGATTTCCACGGATACACCAAGTAGCTGACAAAGATGAGACAAGACCTGATTTGC
This sequence comes from Balaenoptera physalus, assembly GCF_965194825.1. Taxonomy (NCBI): domain Eukaryota; kingdom Metazoa; phylum Chordata; class Mammalia; order Artiodactyla; family Balaenopteridae; genus Balaenoptera; species Balaenoptera physalus. Next base: position 88,158,619 of record NC_138896.1, read on the forward strand.
TGGGTGACTATAATGGGTTTGGCCCCCTTTCAGAAAAACATGCCAAATCTTCCTATATTTGCTCAAATTTAACTCGCCTTATGATATTGCTTTCTTTCACATTTAGAAGGTCTCACCCAATTCTAAAATACTGTTGCACATAAAGTTTTTAAATAGGTTTTTAAAGAAGCTTCTCTTAAAATCAAATTTAAATACATGCTTTACTGGCTTAATGTAGGTGTCCTTTAATTTATCTTTACTGTGTGTTTGTTTTTGTTTTGATGCCCCCACACAAGCATCCAAGTCATTCGCAATACTCACAGGCTTATATCTGGTCCTTTTCTATTCCAGAGATTTCTCCCTCAGGAAAGCCCTATCCCAGGCCTAAGAAGAGTAAGAGACAGGGGCATGTGGATTGGGACTTCACCTCTTTTGAGCTACTGACTCAGTGGTCCTTACAACCCACACATAACGAGCCTCCGCCTTCCCTGTCCTTAGAATTGCTCACCCATGACAATAACAAGGCAAGCACGTCCAGTGCCAAATGCTATCTCTCTTCCTGGTCTGAAAAGATGAGAGCAGGAAAAGGAGAAAGTGTGCCACCAAGTAGTGAATAAAAACACAAGTACTGAAGTCCTAACACTCATGCCGCTTGCATTAGTGCCATGTAAGTAAATGGCATGCATAATGGACAAAATGTCATCAAGAATATTACCCTGAGCTCTGAAGTCACGGGCTGGCAACCAACCCCTGACAGAGTATGAGAATTTAGTTAAGTCTACTTCATATTAGCCAAAGAGAAAGAATAAAAATGATATAAACACTCGCTAACTTAAGACATTAAGAGCTATTTTCCAACGAAAATGTCCTTTCATATGTACCAAAACTGAGTTATTTCTCATCATTTTCACAATGGCAAGAAACTTTCTTTGAGTTTCTCCTCCATGTGGCAGAAGCTTTGGGCTTGGAAGTTCTGATTAAAGGTGAATCCGCCACAATTCAGAAAGCACTTCTCTACCCCACCTCCCCAAAAGAAGAGTTCAAGAGGACGGCCACCAGAGAGCAGCGGGAACCAACAATTCTGAGGAGGTCCTGGAACCTGCCAGCTCACTGGAATTTGTCCTATTATAAGTTTGCCATGAAAAGACAGGCCTGTAGTTCAAAAACTTTAAATGATTTGCTGAGTATGAAACATTCCAGGTCCATCACCAACCGTGATATACTGTGCACATGCACTGCCTCCATCTACTCCTTCATAATTGACTTTTTTCTTTTGAAAGTCCACATAGTTATGAACCTGAAATACTGTCTGGAAGGATAACTTCATTGATTATGGTATAGAAAATCCCCCTTGGAAATACAGAACTTGAAAATATATTTTCTCCTTCTCTTTCTCTCAGTGCAAAGCTCATTTTGCCCATCTACTTGATTTCAATGGGATTCAATTTATGCGTATTTATACATAATTTATAAACACAATTTTAACCCTTAATGTTTTATATGTTGATTCTGAGAGATCAAGAGTCTGGTCCACATTCATGTAAGATAGGGACCAGGTTTGCCTCATAACATTCCCCTAAGCAATGCAGCCATCAAGCTAGACTATCCATCGAGCCTGATGACTTCAGATGGTATGAGCCAGGATTTGTGGAAACCGTAGCAATGGAAGCAAAAAGAGAGAAAATTGAAACTCATGGATATTTTTATCAGAGGGATAAAAATAATTCCAAGCTCAGCAAAACCAGGGTAGTTGGTTCTAGCTCTGAATTCTAGTCTTATGGAAAAGCCAAGAGCATTTTTCTTGGGATTAACTCGAACAGGTCTCTAAAACTGGAATAACTCCTTGTAACGTTCCTGAGTGATTCCAGAATCTGCAGATGCATGTAAACCTCCTTGTAACCTTCCTGAGTGATTCCTGAATCTGCAGATGCATGTAAACCTCCTTGTATCTACTAGTTGGCTCACATTCCCAGGGTAGTGCCTTCTGCAACATTCTTTCTCAAACTGGCTGCACCGTGGACTCACCAGGAAAACTTAAAAATTCCTGAAGCCTCAGTCCCTCTCCGTTCCAAGTGATTCTGATGGAATTCATCTAGAGAATGAATGGTCTGGGTGTGTGGAGTGTTAACAGCGCCCCAGTGGTTTCTAATGTGCAGCCGTGTATGAGAATCCAGGTCCTTTTAAACTCTCTTTGGCCATTTTAGTTTTTTTTTTTTTCTTTTTTTCTGAAAGAAAGTTCTAGATCTTATTCATCTCTTTATTCACTGTGTCCTCTCCAGTGCCTCTTCCCAGGATTCCTTGTAATCATAGTCTGTAATTAGAAAACTGGTGAGACACCTTGTGGAAGTCTGTTTGGCCCACAATACTGTAAGCTCCATGCACGTAGGATGAACATCCCCACTCCTCACAGGATGGCACAAATACGGTGCACAATGAATAATTATTTGGTCGAATAAAAAAATTAACTGTACCAAACTGAAAGAATAAAATAAATATTAATAACAGCGGCTAACAATTATACAGTCTGGTCCTCCAAACAGAAATTTAGATCCAGGGTTAGTTGAATCTGTGGATGTGAAACCCACGGATGCAAAACCCAACTGTACTCATCGTACTCTGCAATTTTACATGAGAGACTTGGGCATCTGTGGATTTTGGTGTCTGTGGGAGCTCCTAGAACCAATCTCCTACAGACAGCAAGAGACAACTGTATAGGCAGGCATTAACTATGTGCCGGAAACTGGTTTAAGGGCTTTACAAATGTTAACTCATTTATTTATCACCACAAACCTAAGACAGGTACAAAGTCATATCCATTATACAGATGAGGGAACTGAGGCACAGACGGATTAAGTCGTTCAGGGCCAAACTTTGGTGAGAGAGCCAGGATTCAAACCGAGGCAGCCTGGCTCTAGAGTGCCTCTTCTTCTCAACTAGATTATACCGTGCCTGGCCAGTGGCAAAGGCTGGCCAACTGCCCCTATTATATACATGACCACCACCACAGCAACCACCCCCTGAAGATACCCACCACTGGCACTGCTTTCATGAAATGACTGCCTAAAGTTCCAGGCACTGTGCTCAAAGCACTTCATGTGTTATTTCATATGGTACCACAAGTTATTAACTCCACTTTACAGATTAAACGTCAGGCACAGAAAGGTGAATCAACATGCACAAGGTCACACAGCTAGGAACTGGCAGAGCTGGATCTCAGCTGAGCCATTTCTGCCAATGAAGTATAAGCTCTTAACGACCACATAATGACCCCTATCATTGGAGAGTTATATATCTTTTTAAACTATCTAACATGCATGACAAGAATACCTTGAAACAACTTCTTGGCCCCTGGTTTTCACTGCTCTCTTCATACCTTCCCTAGCATGTTATTTAGTCTCATCTCATACAACAAAGTCACATCAAAAACACATTTAATTTATATGAATCCATCTATACAGGCATGGGGATGGAATAAGTAAGTGAGAAAGAGTAGAAATTAATGAGTAAAATCTAGTGGGTGACCCCACTGCCATTTCATTCAAAGGACGTGAGTCCCTGAGGGAAATGGGAGGGAGTGAGATCTCACTGCTCACTCCCAAATGCTCAGTGGCTCGGGTCTCACCACACTACTGGGACTCTAATGGTTAAAGATATTAAGATGCATGGGTGACTTAAAGGACTTTCAAACCTAATTTTGATTACATTTTTTGCTTTATGAACTGTCTTTAGAGCCTCACCTTCACGTGGACTGTGTCTCCACTGTATAGTGGCTTCAGTGAACTAGAGACAGACGTTCAGGAACCAAAAGAGGAATGAAAACTAGCTCATGCCCTGTTTCTTGTCTGCTCCACTCTCTAAGGGATCCATGAACACTCAATAACATGGTAACAACCTCAGAGGTGGAAGAGATAGCAACAAGGTCTCACCTTGATACTGAACATATGAATTAAAAGAAAAGCAGGCAAATCTCAATTCCCCAATGGTGGTTGACATAAAGATGATTTGTCTAATGGTGAGGGAAAGTTATATGCTGATTCTCTGACGAAAGTGTTTCTGTAAAAGGAATTTGCACAAAGAGCCATCAAGATAAAGAAACATTAAATTGTATTTTTTTAAAAAGTGATTTTTTCATTCCCCATGTATACCAAAAGAAAACTCAGTAAAGACCTTCCTTGTGTCACATATCATCATGAATCAATTTTCTTGACCAAACATAAAACTTGATTCAACATGTCCACCTTGAAACATTCTATTTTCACAGCTTTTGTCAAATACTGAAAGATCTGACCACTTCCCTTTTCCCCAAATAGCACTAGGAACCCAGATAAAAAATGAAGGTTGTATTTTGTAACAAGAATAGATGGGAGACTGAATCACAGCAAAACACTTAAAAATCAAGAGAGGAGAAGAAAAGTATCAAGAGAGATTAAATGCACAGAGAACAATAATAGGAAGGAAATCTCCTGTGAAAAGAAGCAGCTGATGGTAACTTAATCGGGACAAAAATGAACTAGATTTACTTCAATGACTGAGTTCAAGATGAAGTAATTTCATCAAGTTTATAGAAAGTCACTTGAAAAATTACACAACTTGTTGCTGTATTCTACTTTTAGAGAGGAGAGAAATAAAAGTTCTCCGCGAGGGAGCTGATCTTCAAAGAAATGCATTTACGATCCCAGTTGATGAATTTTACCTATTAACTAGGAGATTATCTTTAATTCTCATTTGGATAGAAAAGTCACTTTAGGACGGATAAGGTCCCTCTGAGTTTCACGGAAAGATTTTGAAATAAAAATAAGAGAATAAAAAAATCTTAAAATACATGGGGGTATAGAGTGTATGGGGAAAGAACTAAAAAGAATTGTTAACAGAGGAGGGCCCAGGGCCACTACACAGCACAAGAGAATGCTAGGGCAAACTCTCAGTTTGGTGAGAATTTTAAAGGTATAGTATATTAAGCAGACTTGCTGGGTTGTCAGTGACTGACAATGAACTCTAATTCAAAGGGGAAAAAGAAAGAATGATTTGGCTCATAGCTGGAAAAGATGGAGAGCAGCTCACAGAAGTAAAGAGAAGCTGCAGATCCACAACAGTCATTCTCAAATTTAGGCAAACATGAGAATCACCAGAAAGACTTGTTAAAACACAGGGCTGGGCCCCACCTCAGAGTTTTTGATACGATAGCTTTGAAGGGGGCCAAGAATTTGCATTTCTAAAAAGGTTCTAGGTAACACCACTCCTGCTGGATCAACCACTTTAAGAACCACTGAGTTACAGACAACTGGCTATATAGGAATGAAGTGCTATGACTGAGAGAGTCTCCATCATGCAGGTTCGCTCCTGCATCTTACTCAGGCTTTCACCAGGTGGGAAGGAATAGAGCCTCCTGGGCCACATTCTTTTAATTCATGATACCAGAGACAGGTGGCGTTTTCCATGAGCTTCAGCAGGAGAGCTGATTGGACTGAGGGGCCTGTGCTAGGAGATCACTCCTGAAAGCAGCCTGCTTTCAGGGGGGCAGTAAAGCAACTGGCCTACCCAGAGTATAAGGATACCCCATGGGCAGGAGGGAAGAAGAGAGGATCCAAGCAGGGACACAGAGCCTTAGAGGAGGCACTGAATGTGATGGCATTACCAAGATCACAGGGAACGGGAGAAGAATCCTTAAACAAGAGAAAGAATCATGAGAAAACATGATGAGCAAAGAATAATATGACAATATGATTCTAACAGCCTACAGTAAAGTTCATTTGGCATCAAGATGTACCAGGTACGATCAAATTCACTTAAGATACTGGTTTTATGCACATATTATCTATCTTTACCCACAGAGTAGTGCTTCTCACATAATCCATGGTGAAGGATTAGGTTTTTTTTATTCCCTGACAGTCACGGACTGATATTTTTGTAAAACAAATATTATGAATTGCTAGCAAACTGATCTTCCACTTGCGTGTCATGGCAATGGCAATTTGCAATCAAAGTTTCTCAATGCCTGTTCTGTTTTTGTACTTATCACAAACCTAAAACAAAGAGCTCACAGATTGGCACTTCTGCACAAACTGGCACTGATCCAATGCCACACTTTGAGCAGTACTACTCTAGACTTCGGTGGGCCAGGAGTTCTCTGTCACAATTACTTGTTACGAAAATGAATGAGCAAAGTTCTGTTTCAGTAAAACTTTATTTACAAAAACAGGCGTGGAGCAGGATTTGGCCATGAATTACAGTTTGCCTGCCCCTGCTCTAGACCAGTGTTCCTCAAAGTCTAATGTACATAGGAGCCATCTGTTGTGAAAACACAAATTCTGACTTGATGGGTATGGGGTAAGGCTGAGATTCTGCATTTCTAACAGCCTTCATGTTGATGTCAACACTGACTGTCCATGGTCCACATTGTGAGTAGTGAGGCTCCACAGACTCTTCTCTGTGAACTCAGAGACTGAGATGTGACCTCAAGTACACTAGGTGCTTTATACTGGGTCTTTATTGACCTTAGAAAAGACTACATCTGTCAGTCAGGCACATGTCTTCCTCTGCTTTACAGAGATGATTACAATCAGAAGGAATTGATAAGAACAGCCTCACTGGAACCAATGACATCAAATACTGGATGGATTCCCATTCTCTCAGTCAGCCCTGAACTTGACACACAGTAGGTCATCAAGAAGTATCTGTTGACTCCTCACTGGATGGGGAATACCAAGCTGTGTCCACTAGGAAGAGGAAGCTAGGGTGATGGTGGGGCTCTAATTTCTGTCCTGTTATCTTACCTAAGATATCTTGCATAAACGGATGCACCTTTCAACAGGCAGTGTTTTAAGGTTGTACTTGGAGATAAAGATGGAATGATAGAATTTATTCTTTCAGTAACACATCTTTTCATGTTTCTTAGCTTTTGTATTTTTTACTTTTGCTTCTTTCACTCTTCTCATTTGAATATCAAACACCTCTTCTTTGGAATTTGCTTAACACTGTGGGCATTTGGATTAGCTATTTGGAAGTTCAGCTTCATGAAGAAGCTCCATTTATAAAGTACAACGACTAATCACAGATTACAAAACACAGAAAAATATCAGAAGTCATCTAAATACAGTATGAATTGGACATTTCCCTGCCCGCCTGCTAGCCAATTGCCAATATTCTTGGATCACATTGACACAGTGAAGATTCAAAGTCGCTTATGTCTCCTTCTCAGAGAAATGTACTGCTTGGGATTAAAGAACAAGTAAAATCTAGAAGGTCATGGGTTAAAGCTCCAAATGGATTTTCTGTTCACTGTTTACCATCCTAAGGCCTCTGAGCAGACACCTAAATGTTTGCTCAAAAATATTCTACTGGAGTTCTAATTGAGAAAAAGGGATGTGTCCAGAATGTTTACAGATAACACTAATGAAAGAACTCACAGATAAGCTAGAAGAAAAATAATTAACTAGGATTTGTGCCAGCTGCCCGTTGGGAATGCTAACTAATATGTGTGTTCGAAATGCTCTGTTTCATAAGACCTCAAAGGTGGTAAACGAGCATCCCAGGAGAGGGTCCTGGATATGTAGATAAAATATCTATGGATGTTCACAAAGGATCTCTAATTGCAAGAGAGTTGCCATCCAAATTATTAAAGTTGCAGCGTAAACTATTCAAATGAAAAAAACCTTTTTTTACGTCCATAATAAAGCAAGCAACATTGCTTAGAACACTTTGGCAAAGCAGTAGTGAGTAAAGGACAAAGGAAAGGAGGGCAGCTCCAACGGATGTAGATGTTGGATTACATTGATTTTCTTTTTTTGTTGTATAAAAGTCTGTTTTGTACCACAAAGCTTTTCATGATTGTTACTATTGCATTTGTTAACTATATTGTACCCTGTTTTAGCAAACCTGATTTACAAAGTTCACATACTTTTTGAAAAAGATTTTAAATACTAGGCTTCTTTAAATTATCTTCCAAATAACAAGAAGCCTTTAAAACACTGCCAATTACTAATATTGCTAGTAAAATTCACAGTCAGGGAGACCAGCTAACAACATGAGAAGATGATTATCGTGTAATATTGGACTAATAAAAAAAGGCCATCAAAAGGAAGGACATCCTAATTATAACCTTATAAAGAAGATATGCACAGATAATGCTGGAAGGAAATTTAACAAACTGTAACAGCAGTTGTGTGATGTGAATAAAGTTAGGGGTAATTTTTTTAATCTTATACTTTTAAGTAGGAAAGGTAAATTTATAAAAGTGAAAAATGATCAATTTTTTAAATGTAAAGAAAACTTTCAAAAAGCATAAAGCGAAGGGACCTAACTAGGTAAGGAAATCATTCTTAACTGAAAAGTGAAAACTAAATTAAAATGTTCTCAAGGTTTATTCACTTAATCCATAGGTATAAAGCTACTATGTCTCAAAAGCCATTAGTGACCCATTTCAAAGGTTCTCATAATCAAAATACTTCCCTTTAGGAAACATATAAATGCAAATTATGAGAAGAAAAGTTTTTTGTTTTTTGTTTTTTAACTTTACATTAGGGGTTCCTGAATGTCCTTTCTTAAAAAAGATAAAATGAAGTCTCTAGCATATGATTCTGAAGAGCTGTCCATAATTACCCAAAACTTTATAAAGGCAATTCTCATTATTCAGAGCAGTTATGGTCTATAAAGTTGCAATGAACATTGAATTAGTGAATACTGATCCATCGCCCCTAAGGGAAATACAGGGTTAGGTTCCTGAGAGCCCTTGGTCACAACATTTTTGTCAACCTATCAGTACATAACCTTGTTTTCTGTGTGTTTGTTTCTGTTTCAGTGTATCTTAGTTAATATACACTGTGGATTCATTAACATTGAAATTGTGACCAACAGCATTGTAAATCACGCCTCAAGAAAGCTTATCTAACATGTATTTTCTCTGCAAGGCACATCACACTAGACAGTACTTTATCACTACATGTGGGTCCATTTTAAACAGCAAAATAACACACCAAAAAGGACAAAAACATGAAAAATGGGGCACTGAATAGATCGTGAAAATGACACTTGTTTCCTGTAAGAGAGCTGAAACATGAAAGGAGAATCTTGCCTTGATTGACATTCACTGAGAACAGCATGTCGGATAAGTAAAAATTTTCAACACTGTGTGTACTTTTGCAAATGACCGCGAAAGCACTGTAAGTATTGATTTTGGGGTCACAAATAAATTTTAGAGCATAGGCAAATTTGTAAATATTGAACCTGCAAATAGTGGGAATCAACTGTACTAAGAAGCCTGGTTGAAAAAATGCATATTAGTTTACAATGAAATTCCTTCAATACTTTGAAAAATATTCCTTGAAAATAACTAAGAATCTTATTAATAACTAAAGAACCATGCCATTTTAATCACAACATCATCTTGCTTTAAGTCACATTTGGAGGGGTGGAGAATACGATGTTTCCACTTGAAACTGTACCTTAAATGGTGATTCATGAAGCAACAAATTTTAAAAGTCTTACTAAAAGTTTTATAAGAAACTAAGTAGGGGCTTCCCAGGTGGCGCAGTGGTTGAGAGTCTGCCTGCCAATGCAGGGGACACGGGTTTGAGCCCTGGTCTGGGAAGATCCCACATGCCACGGAGCAACTGGGCCCGTGAGCCACAATTACTGAGCCTGCGCGTCTGGAGCTTGTGCTCCGCAGCAGGAGAGGCCGCGATAGTGAGAGGCCCGCGCACCGCGATGAAGATGAAGAGTGGCCCCCACTTGCCGTAACTGGAGAAAGCCCTCGCACAGAAACAAAGACCCAACACAGCCATAAATAAATAAATTAATTAATTTAAAAAAAAAAAAAGAAACTAAGTAAATAATAGCAAAAAATAATAACATGCATTAAGTGGTCTCACTTTACATAACAGTATTTCAGGTGGACACAGATATAATGGCATAATAAAATTTTATATAGACCAATTCAAAGACAAGAGGCAGGATGGAAAAAAAAGAGTGACAACATATATAAAAGAGCCCATTCCCTTGATTTCCAAAACACACACACACACCTGTATTTTAAATCTCTGTGAAAAAGAGTGACATAAAAATGGAAAATTGGGCAAAAGATATTAATAGGCAGGTCATAACAGAAGTAATAAAAAATGCTCAATAAAAGAAAAATAATTTAAAATGTTACCTCTCATGATTGTAAAGAGCCACAGTAATGATAGCCAGGATGTAGGAAAACTTATTTGATGAAAACCCTCTATGTTCCTTCAACTAGTATTGAAATAATGCGGCAGTAAGTGTAAAAAACTTAACCTCTGCATACATTTTTACCCTCACGCTTCTCCACGTTCATCTTATGTAAATAATCTGACCTGTTTGTAAAGTTATGAATACAAGGAGGTCCACAGGAGCATTATTTTTAGTCAGAAACAACCTGAATACCAAATAACAGAGGACTGGTTAAGTAAACATATATCTATAAAAGTGAATACTATTTAGCCACTGAGGATGTTGTGGAGTACTGCACAAAGACAGGCAAAATGTACATACAAAGTGAAAAAAGCAGACTATATAATAGTGTCAGTTATATTGATACTAGTTTTGTCAAAAATGCTGCACTATATTATTCATCAAAAAGTCTATGTAGGGGGCTTCCCTGGTGGTGCAGTGGTTGAGAATCTGCCTGTCAATGCAGGGGACACGGGTTCGAGCCCTGGTCTGGGAAGATCCCACATGCCGCGGAGCAACTGGGCCCGTGAGCCACAATTACTGAGCCTGCGCGTCTGGAGCCTGTGCTCCGCAACAAGAGAGGCCGCGATAGTGAGAGGCCCGCGCACCGTGATGAAGAGTGGCCCCCGCTTGCCACAACTAGAGAAAGCCCTCGCACAGAAACGAAGACCCAACACAGCCATAAATAAAATAAATAAATAAAATTAAAAAAAAAAAGAAAATGCTAAAAAAAAAAAAAAGGCTATGTACATGTAATTTGATGTATTTTTGTACTTTTCTGTTTTATGTTTCCCTAATTTAATAATTAGGGGAAAAGGGATGCTGCTTAATAAAATATCCTAAAACAAAGACAGAACACTATGTAGAAAGCCACTGTGAGTCAAGCCGATTTCTTCAGCAAGCCCATATGGACATGTTGCTCATTTATGAATGAGACAGCACTCCTAATTCTCTGGCAGTGGGTGGGGGCAGCATGGAGGGAAGAAGAAAGAGGATTCAGTGTCTTCAATCTCCTGAATCCACTGGGGCTCATCCCACCAGCCTACAGTTCACCTCTGCAGAGAAGAAGAATCAGAGGTCCTCACAGTTCAAAGGTTTTTAAACTTGTTCTCCAGAATAATTTTACTAAGTTCACTCTCCACACCCAGTGATTCCTCTACCAGCTAATTTGGATTCTAAAACAATACCTCAAAAATAATAATAGTAAAACTGCCTTCATCACTCTACCATGATAAGATGATTCTTAAGATTCAGAGATGCTTGACATTAATCCTGGTCATTATTTGATCAACTTGTTAGGAAATACACTATTTTCTAATTGCTGAGTTCAACTACTTGTTTTCTCAATGCAATAACATTAAGAAGAAAAAAAAAATCCTAACTCTTGTAATAAGTATATATTATTTCCAACCTATATGATATCATAATTTGATTAGTGGTCCATTTCTCTTCAACAATCTACAAAGGCCTCTCCATACAGGATTCATAATGAATTACTGAGCACGCTGGGACTAATCATAAAATTTGCTAAAATATCCCAAAGTCTGTTAAATTCTTTAAATCACTTACCACAAAACAAAGTAAGGTGTATTAAAATCTGAATTTTGAGAAGCAAAGCGTACAAATATTATTTTTTATTTATTTCTGAGACTATGTCAGCAAGGAGCATGAAAAGAGATTTAGAGTGTTCCATTAGAGATGCTTTGAAAATGCGGTAGCTATCAGACACACTGATCATGTGTGAGATACGGAAAGAGCCAATACTGTAAGAGCAGGGCCTGGCTCTTACAGTATTGGCAAGTAAGCTGGGCATAGAGAGCCAGACAATCTTGGAAATTTGGGATAAATGGACATCAGGAAAAGAAATGCAAAATCAGCATTTATGAATTCATGACAGTAGGAAAACCACTGCGAAAAGAAATGAGCCCAGGGAGGATGGTTTTCCACTCTCCAGTGTATGCACAGTGGTTACCCTAAATGAGAGGCTATCCTAAGGGGAAGGGGAAACCAAATGACAGTCTCCAAATCGAGAAGTACAAAAGCATTTTTATTCTTTTCAGACTAGGCTATCAGGTAGATGATCACCATAAAGAATGGCTGCTTTTCAACTCTATATGAAAGTAAAATTTGTTTTCAAACTGGCCTGTAAGAATGGAGATGCAGGGTAATCATTTCAAAAATATCACTCATATTTAAAATATATTGGACATTATATTTGAAAATTAGTCCCTAAAGAGTTCTATTAACACCCAAAATATTCCCTTGCAGATAAGGCATTACAGCAAATACATGTGGCATGTAATAAAACAAGTTTTTCTTCATGCTTCTGATATAAGCATGTATATAAGAGAAAAAGAGGATACTGTTTTGTTTTTAAATATATGATAATCAACAATATATGAGGCATTTAGTATGTATTAATTCTAAAACATATTTATTACAACTTAAGGCCTTTGCATAAACCCTTTATCAAAAATACAGCATGCAGTTTTATGTCCCTGGCCTCAAATTCTAAAGACTTTTCAAGCACTTACCACAGAGCTAAAACAGCTGGCCTCTCCTCAAAGTTATACCAAATTATATTTTGTGGTTCTCCCAAACATGAATTTAGTCCTCCCTTTATTAAACTGTGTTTTCTTGGTTGTCTGAAGGGAGAATCACTGCAAGCTACTGAATTGCTTACACATTTAATCAATTTCAAAACAACCCAGGCAGTAACACTGGTGACAATGAACTGTTTCAGACAGCTCCCATTTCTGTAGATGACCATTTATTCCCCAACTGTTTCAGTAATTCTAAATCTAAGCCTTTAAAATGATAATCAAAATGAACACTCAAAAAAAAAAAAAAACCCAACACAAACTAAAGTTTTCATCATGGTTTAGAAAGGTTTGCGAAGTACTTCCACATATATCTTAGATGATAATAAAACAATGCTTCGGGGTATTGTTTTCAGGTCTACTTTATACATGAAGTGACAGAAGCTGAAAGAGTATATTCAAGTAGCTAATAAACACATGAGAAAAAGGCATTAAACCACAATGAGATACTACCTCACACCTACCAGAATGCCTAAAATGTTGATGAGGGTGTAGAGAAATTGGACTTCCCACACACGCCTATGAGAATGTAAATTGCCACGTCTAGAGAACTGTTTGGCAGTATTGATTTAAGCTGAGTATATGCATACCCTATTACCCAGAAATTCTAGTTCCAAGTATCAAAAATATGCTCCAAATGACATGTATGAGAATGTTCACAGCAACATTATTCATAATAGTCAAACATAAGAATAACACAAATGTCTATCAATAGAAGATGACAGAAAAGTTCTTGCAGAGTCATACAATAGAATACTATACAGCAATAATGATAAGTGGACCACTGCTACATAAAATATGAGTGAATCTGAGAAATAAAAGTCAAGTGAAGGATGGCAAATACAAAAGTGTATACAATGTATGATTCCATTTGTATTATGCTCAAAACCAGGCAAAACATATCTTTGATATTAGAAGTTAGGAGAGTGTTACCTTTGGGAAGAAAGCAGGGTAGGGGGAGGATAGTGGGGAGGCATAAGGGGCTACTGGGATGGTGACTGTCCTGGTCCATTCAGGCTGCTATAACAAACCACCATAGACTGAGTGGTTTAAACAACAAACATTTATTTCTCACAATTCTGGAGGCTGGCAAGTCCAAGATCAAGGCACCAGCAGATTCAGTGGCCACTTACTGGTATACAGGTGGCCAACTTCCAGCTATGTCCTCACACTGTGGAAGAGGTGGGAGAGCTCTCTGGGGTCTCTTTTATAAGGGCAATAATCCCACTCATGAGGGCTCTACCCTCATGATCTAATTCCCTCCCAAAGGCCCTACCTCCTCATACCATCACATTGTGGGGTAGGATTTCAATGGATAAATTATGAGAAAACACAAACATTCAGGCCATGACGCTGGCCAGGTCCTATTTCTTGATGTGGTCAGAGGTTCCACAGATATGTTCACTTTGTCATAATTCATCGAACTACATACTTAAGATTTGTATAGTGTCCTCTATGTAAGTTATACTTTTAATAAAAGTTTATTAAATTTTTAGATGGTACTGTCATGTGAAATTATTGCCCCTTTAAATTGGAAATCTGTGTATCTCAATTCATGCAATAAAGTAACCCTCTGAGGTAATAAGTACTGTTATTATCTCCATTTTATAAAAGAGGAAACCAAGACACAAAAAAGTTAAATGACACGCCCAAGGTCTCACAGCCAATACGTGTTAAAGACAGGACTGCAACCCAGGCTGCGTGGCACCAGAGCCCCACCAAGAATCCCTTCCTTCTTAAACGAGTATTTGGTGCTTATACAGCACATTTCTTGCTAGACATTTAAAGGGCTTTGAAAATTTGACTCTAACTTGGATCTAAACCAGGAAGCACAGTCAAATCAAGTGAAGTGACTTCACTAATGCCAATCATATGCTACTGCTTTTCAAAATCAGGCCTCCCGAGGGCAACAAATTTGCTTAACTTCGGACAATACAGTCGAGGTTACTGTTGAGATTCATATCAACCATCTTTTTCTTTAATTCATTTATACAAGATGTTTTACACACTCCAGATGTTGTTGCACTCATTTTCTACACCTTTGGAATTCTAAATTTAAAATTAGAAGCAAAAGCCAAAGCACCAATCAGGAAAACAAAAACGTAAGGCTAACATTCTTGATAGTGTTTCTCCTTTAAATGTGTTCAAATTCTTTACAGATTACCACAAAATCCTACTTCTACTTTTTATTTTATATCAATTTTACTCCCTGTGATTTTAAGAACATTAATGTTTAGAATCCTGGAAGTTAAAATGATGAGGGTGAGATCATATCTATTCTACCACCAGCAGAACAAACTCTATTACCTTTCTCTCATCTCAAGCCCAGCTGGAAAATAAGAGAATTATAAAATATTTAATGATACACTTCATGGGAATCCAGTTTAGAAAGCTACCTAGTAAATACTCTTGTTTTAGACAGTTTGGCAGAGGAACTTCACTTCATATATATTACAAACAAATAAGGAACAGATCAGTTATAAAGGTACGTGTCCCAATGAAAATCAGCATTTGGGCTAATAGTCAAGTGAAAGAAACGCAAGTCTCAGCTCCATGGCTGACGTTAGGAGTGGAAACATATGCCAATCCATATGAATGTTGATGTCTATTACTTGATCAGTAGAATTAGCTTGTACATATAACAAACAAGTAGTTGTTAGTATCAGTTGATTTAAGTTTAACAACAACAGGCCTTTTGTAATTTTGAGTTTCAGTGTATTCAACTGACTAATCCTTATATCTAACAAGAAAATCAATACCTTTGAAATAATTAGCTTTGGGCTCTGGGGAATCTCTACTTCTGGGCAAATGGATGGGGTTCTACTTGAAATAATTACTGCCAGAACTATAACCAGTTTCCTTGCAAGATGGAATCAATTCATCTATACTATTTTTTAGCCTCTGTTCTCTGAAATCTGTGAAACAATGCCAGGATTGAAAATACCCATTACATTTCTATGCTTTTTAACGGGCTTTGAAATTTCAAGATTTGGAAAATGTACTGTGAGATGAGCCAAGCATGCATTTTCCTGATATAGCATGAGAAAAATAAAATAATTCCCACATACCTTTATCTATACAAGATGACAGTCAAATCTCAAAAAAGTTTAAATACTCCAAGCATTTGAAAGTATTCTATAGGGTAAAGTCAACATTTTTGAAGAGATTGTTTTTTTTCAAAAATAAAAACAAAAAAAGCTCTCCAAGTGATTTTTCATTCCCTTCCTGTACTTTTATGAAATTAAAATTCTGGATCAGCCCCTAAGAAAAGATATTCCAAAGAAAATGCAATGATTGTCCTGTTAGATTTAATCCTTTGATGGTTCTCTTTAATTCTCAGCACTGAGTTTCACTAAATGTACAGTATTTCATTACAGTTGCCTGTCCTCTGGGTACTTTGCAGTTCAAGCAGTTTAAAGAGCTGTGTATTATGTCCATGGTATTTACAGATTTCAATTGGTTTGAAAATCTCTGGGATAAAAATTATTCTTCCCTTAGAAAGGAGTAGGAAGGAGGGATAAATGAATTAATAAATGATTACAGAGCCTCTGATAATATTCCTACTTAACCAATGAAAACGAGGTGCTTCTGTAAACAGAAAAATCAACTGCAGACACTTCACGGCTGGGTGACTTTGGACTTCAGTGACTTTGCTATTCCTGAACAACCCTGGAGCAATGAAGATAAGTTGCTAATAATGTTTAACAATTTTATGTGTGTGTATGTGAATCAGAAGGAAAAGATAGCAAAAACATAAGGTTACCAACTAGTCATAATGAAAACAGACAAGCATACCACTAACCTAAGACAAAACTGCATGCACATGATACCCAAAATGCCAGTCTATTTATGAGTGGGAAGCTTCCATATTAAGTTCAGACAACATTTCTTTAAAAAGAATCTGATATTGTTTTCATTCATGATTTTCTTAGTGATGGTTCAGATTTCCCATGCCTTCAGATATGTCAGGAACCAAGAGAACGTGTCACATATTAACAATATTAAGATAATGATTCTCAAATAAAGTTTACAATCATATGGTTGTGCTATATACACTACCCCAAAGAATTGTGAAGAGAATTAAATGACATATATCAGATATTCAAAAAATATTAGTCTTTTCAATATAATAATATCCACCTAAATCTTGTTATCATAGACAACTGAATACCTACAATGGAAACAAATCATACTGGTATTTAAATTGATTAAATATTTACTGAATACCTACTATGCACCTAGCATGAGTATGATAGCTACATTCTAGTTAAGAAGATGCCCATGAAACAACATTATATGCTACTTAGAGCATATGTTACGAATTGTAATGTATGTAATTGTCAGAGATGTAAATTGAAAAGCATATAGAAGGAGGTGGGGTCATTATTTTCCAGTAATATATAATATTATAAGCCTGTAACTTTCTTCTGTCTTAATCTTATAATATCTTCAGCATCTTTATGAAAGGAATCTGAGACTCAGTCCTCTCTAAGTCACATAAGCATAGAACTAATCGCTTCAGTGTGAAGGACCCAAAAAATATTTCATGCCAACCCATGTTTCATTATTTGCACTACACTTTTTAAAAAAATTTCCTTCTACCTCCCAGAACTTTGTAAGCACATACCCTGAAATAAAATCCTAGGGGCACTTATAAGCCTTTCACCCAGATGATTTAAACCATCATGCATTCAATGGGATATAAGGCAGGATTTGCACCTGGGGCTGCAAAGTACATGGTCTGGCTTATTAACCCTTAGCAGCAGGAACAAGGTAGATCTTGATGGTGAGAAATCATTACACCATGCAATCTCCCCTACAAAGAGAGAGGTTACCTTAGGATCAGCTGTGAGTAATTTGAATGCTTGATATACTTGAGATTCCTTTACACCACCACCAAGATCCAAGAAGTTGGCTGGCTTCCCACCATTCAGGAAAATGATGTCACAGGTAGCCATGGCGAGTCCAGCACCATTCACTGTGAAATGCAAATGGCACACAAGACAGGATAAATTTAACAGCATGAAAGGGTGCATAAATTTTGTCCCTCCCCCATACTGCTAAAAGAGAACCCCGACTTCACTAGGCCAATTTCCACCCTGCTTGGAATTCTATTCAACCAGATAAATTCATAGACTTTAAGAATAATCAGGAAATGTGCATATAAAGAATAAACAAAAAAGACCTGGGAATGGGAAGAAGGATTTATTGAGAAGTTAAATCAATCTGGGAAACACAAAGAAGGGAAGAGCTTAAGTAAGTAATAAATTTGGACTATTAGTAGAGGAAGGAGTTTTAGGTTCTGGAAAGTACGGTGTTTAAGAGAAATGGGAAAGAGAGGAAAAAGGATATGAAAAGTTGCTAGAGCTTATGAATTACATTCTTTTTAATATTCTTTAAGAGATTTGAGTAAAGAATGTGATTCTTTCAATTTTTTGTTTGCTGAGAATATGCTCCTTTGAATGTGGCATCCCTCTGGGGTTGAACCACAGGGGTCCCAACTTCAATAGGACTCCACACTTTTTTACACTTAGCGCAACCATGCATGTTTGTGTGTTCTCTGAGAAACTTAGAAAGCAAATGAACAAATTACAGCATCAAAACAATATTCCTAACCCCCGTTCCTGTTTCAAATTAATATCAGAAATGTTCACTAGCAACCTGATCATTAAAACTAGAACCAAAATGTTGCCAACATCCTAGTAGCTTTTCTTTAGAAACCAAGGGAAGAGTTTTAACATAAAAATTCTTATTTTCCAGAGCAAAGTTTTATTGATCA
Source organism: Balaenoptera physalus (assembly GCF_965194825.1). Taxonomy (NCBI): domain Eukaryota; kingdom Metazoa; phylum Chordata; class Mammalia; order Artiodactyla; family Balaenopteridae; genus Balaenoptera; species Balaenoptera physalus. The sequence continues at coordinate 88,177,165 of NC_138896.1, forward strand.
ACTGCACTTCCTTTGCTTCTTAAGCTTAATTATAGGAAATTGCTTTCCTTAGATTAGAAAGCGCCCAAAAAGTGCTGAACACAGCAGAAACTCTCCAGGTAAAGTACCTTTCACTTTTTCTGACCCCTGAATTCCTCAGGTAAGCCTATGAACTGTGACTAATTTAATTAAGTCTGGGACAACTAAAATAAAAATCATTTATATATGATCTTAAAACAATGTGAAATGTGTTAATCATAGCTTATGAGACTGCTACCTTGGTCAAATCATGCACACTCCTACAGAGGCTACAAAGAATATGTACTTAATTTGCTCTAAACACACCATTATATCTCTCCCCTTTCTAAACGCCTACAAATATTGAGAGCATATTAACTTATCAAGATCAGAATGATGTGAGTGATCTGGTACATTAGAGTTTTTGCTGCAAAACAAAGCAAGAGCCTTTGGTATCACTTGTAATTGGATGTCATTTTCTATTGTATTGAACAGCAAACTACTGGATGAGGTCTGTTCAGTTCTGAATATAAAGATACTGCTGGTTTAATGAGCTACAAATCTTTTTTATTTTAATTCCATTAAGATTAAGACCTCGGTTTCAAGTGCGATGAATTGCTTCCACCAGAAACGGAAAGTGTATAAATCTCAGTACCATACGCTGTGGACAATGCAGAAACTGTATTGCCTCTATAGGCCCATTCTTATCTCTGCTAATAAGCCAATTTTACAAATTTAGATGGCTATGATAAAATCAATTGTCTTATTAATAAACTGACATAATGGAGTAAACATTTTATCATTTGGTTTTCACAGCACCTGAAACTTTAGTATAATGATTAAAGTATTCATTCTCTTCTACTTCCTCTAAGAAAGCAATTTATCTTAAACCCAAATTTCAGAATAATTCCTAGCGTATTAACATTGACTAGAGTAGCAGAAGTTCTGACCTTTACTAATCAAAGTTTAACTGAAACACCTTAATGTTGTGGTCCTCAACTGGGGTGACTGTGCTTACCAAAAGGTAATGTCTGGAGACACTTCTGGTTGTCACAACTGGTGACAATGTAGCACAGGAAAGCGCCCCACAGTCAAGAATTATCCAACCCAAAATGTTCATAGCGCGAGAAGTGAGAAACCCTGCTTTAAACTGGTGACCACCAGCCAAAATGAACTTTGGGAAGAAATTCTGGGTTGTTTCTTAAGAGTTTTTGGCTACAAAAATCTCATATGTTTACTCGCTATTGGGAAATAACATTTCAGAAACCAAGGGGCCCTAAATTCTGCAAAAATCCACAAATGATTCTTTTTATATAACTGCTTTCTTACCAAAGCAGGCAATGTTCCCGTCCAGCCCTATGTATTTTAGATCATATTTGGCAGCTTCATTTTCAATGGGTTCATTCTCTGATTTGTCGTCCATAGCAAATATGTCCTTTTGTCGGAATTCTGCGTTGTCATCAAAGTTTATCTTGGCATCAAAACAGACAACTAATAAAGAAAAAAGAAACATACCTAAATATCTCGTAAGGATCTATAAATTAAGTTCATCAGGCTGACAAGTGCGGGAGAAAGAAAGTCAAATATTGTCATTTTTTCTCATGCTTCAGGCAGGAAAAGCTGTTATGGCTTTCTTGACCTTTAAACTTTAAGGCTACAAAGACAAATATGACATGGTCCCTGTTTTCAAGGGACTTACATCCTAATAAAAAGCATAATAATTTATATCTGTTGGTTTCTATAAAATAACAATGTAAGTTGCCATTACTCATTAAAAGCTACAGACTGGCATAGCTACATACAGATTTGATTTGCAATTTTTATTACAGTTCTTATTTTTAGTATTTAACCTTTCACTTCAATGCAAGGAGAGACTAGACAATAACACTTAATGCTGTCCCCCTATGTCCTTCTTTTGATGTTGCAAAGTGAAGTTTTTATTTAATCAGTATCCTCACTAATATGTCTAGAAGATATAGTGGAAAGAACACCAGGCCAGAATCAATAGATTTTTTAAATTATTTGATCCTTAACTAAATCTGTAACTTTGATAAAAATAACCTTCTTTCTGGACCTCAGTTTTCTTATTTGAAAAATGGAAACAACAATCCCTAGACTGCTGATACACTTACTCTGGGGTCTGCTAAAACTAGACCATCATCTTGATGTGAGCAGGACCATCTTATGACTCTTGTAATTCAAGATACAAAACATTAAGAGACCAAGACTAGTCAGTTACAATGGAATGCTGCCAGGCATTATTAGCCCCACTGTCTCCACCCTCTGGTGCTTGCAGAAATCTCTAACTCTTTTTACTGGCTAGGAGCCCTGGACACAGTGAAACTCACTCAGCGACAGGGATGGACCACAGAGTTCTCCTTGATTTACAGATCTTCCACATGTACAATCAGGTAGCGACTGCAGTGGGGAGGGGTGGTGTGCTTGGTGTCTTGGATCTGATCTCTTTTATTACATCCCTTAGAGTAGAAAGTAATTGTCTATGATTACATTCCATCATAACCTTCTTTTACTCTGCTTGGGATATCGACAGGCAGGGATCTCTGACCATGAATTTAGATATTACCCGTTCTCCTCCAGCATTGCTGATAGGCACCTAACTCTTGACAGGGAAAGAACCACCTTCATATATTTCACTCTAAAGTAATGACCATGGTCTGTTAGTCCCACTTGCTTCCTATGAAAAGAAAATATTGTTACATTGTAGCATCCTGGAGTTAAAGACCCCAGGTAGAGGCTTTTTCCAAGGGTCTCTCTACCACAATAATTGAGCACTTCGGTACAAATCTGTGCAGAATTGTCATATTAACATCTAAGAATTCTCAGCATAAATAAAAGTCCAAACCACAAATTACTTAAAGTAGCACTGACTGACAAGGGAGAATCTTATATAGAATTTAATGTCTGCCTGAGTCCTCTGTGTTGCCACAAAATGTCCAACCCCTTTACCCACACACTGTGAATATACAGAGCAAATGAGTAATTACTTTCCAGAATAGTGAAATCTTAAAGATGGAATCCTACCTTACCAAAGGAATTGGCCAATGTTCTCTGCTTGCTACAGTAGCATTTTCTCAGCAATTAATGACTGGTATAATAATCGATAGGAAAGCAACATCACTGTTGGCTTTCCATTGGGTTTACAAATATATATTAATTAATTTATTAGTAATTTTAGCTCCTCCATTACTCATTGGCAAGATTACTTGAAACCAACATGTTCAGAATGAATGGGCAAATGCTATAAAATTGACTTCCTAAGTGAAGAGTTTCAAATAAAAGAATTCTTGGTCAAGATTAATAAACCAGTAAATCAAAATAGGTCCAGGCTGATCTTTGCCCCTTACAAAGACTACAGTTACAAGCTACTTGAGAGAGAGTGTAATTAATGGATAGGTATGCAAAGCGCAGAAGGCAGTCCCAGCTAAATGCCTGCAAAGTCAGATTTTCAAAAGACTCTTTTTCTTGTAATATGATATGTATGCCAAGTACAGAAATGAGTTCACTATTTGGGGACCACCTTGAGAGAACTTTAGAGTTAACCTAGGACCTAAAGATACTGACTGTGGGATGGTAGGGTTATCTATAGGTAGGAAAAAAGGTGTATCTACTACAGTCCCTTGCCAACTGTTCTCCCTCTGTAGAGAAAATTAAACAACATAATTAGGTCAATGTATGTATGTCCAAGTACTTTTAGAAATTAAAAACACTACATAAATAGGAAGTAAGTAAGGCAACTTTAAGGAGTAATGAAAAATATCCAAAACTGAATTGCCACCATTAATGCCTAAATCTTTTTCGGGGAGGGTGGTGCTGGAAGGAGGATAAAGCATTTTAAGGAGGTACGTGGATTCTGTTAGACACATATTTGTTAAACCTGCTCAATATTTTTAAAATGGTCCCAAACATACAAAGTGCTTTCCTGCCTTACAATCTCAGTTCATAATGTTACATCATCTGAAAGTTTTCCCTTGAACCTGACCATTTAACGCAGACTCCGGCATCAAATACACCTGGGTATGAATTATAACTCTCACACTTCCTGACCAGGGAGCCATCGTCTCTCTTAAGCCCAGTGGCCTTGTCGATCAAATGGGGACCAGAGTATTTTCTACTGCACTGTACTGAAGGAAGGGGAGGATGCATGCAAAGCACTGAGCCTCACTGACAGCTGCCACTCACTGGTTATTTTCATTATTACCAATGCCATCCTCTACATGCACAGTGCTTTCTTAGGGCTTCAGAAATACGATAGGTCCTTATGGCCCAGGCTACAGGATTCTCTTCTCTTCCTATCACTAAAAATGACCTGTACTTTGTCCCATTCCCTTATAATCCTAGACTTCTGTTTAGAGTACATCTAAACTAATGCCTACTGGAGTTTGCACATGTACAGGTTACCTATGGTTTTCAATAAAAATACGATCTTCTGAATACATCAGAATTTTCCCACAGGAAGGATTTTAATGGTTGGCATTTCAGGCTTTGGGACTGACAGAGAAGGAGATTTTGCCTAAAGGATGATGATGAAAGAGATGACTTTGGTGATCCTCGAATCACACCACACGGTTGCATAAGGCCAGGGAGGCTACAGATGTGTCTAAAACAGCCCCAAGTGAGACTCTAAGTCAGGCAGTGGCAGAGTACAGCCCTTAGGCCAGCTCACTGCCTGTTTCTGTAAATGCGGTTTTACTGGAATTCAGTCACAACCATTCATTTACACACCTCTATGGCTGCTGTCCCAAAACAACAGCAGAGATGAGTGGCTGCAATAGAGACTAAATGGCCCCCAAACCCCAAAATATTTACTAACTGGCCCTTTACAGAAAAAGGTTGCCAATCCCAGCTAAGCCACATTTCTCATCACATTTGTATCCTACTTTAACAACTGAAAAAATAGTCACAGGTATCATATTTGTATGAGTGAAGGAGAAACTTAGGAAAGTTCATCATACTAGTGTGAAAACAAAAAAGTATAACAAACAAAATAAACCAAAACTTTCAGCTTGCACAAAAGGAGTAGATCAATCCCTGAATACTGACTGACTCTTACATGCTAATTTCCCCCTGCAAGACCCCTCCAAGTACACTTTCAGAACTGGTGGGTTAAAAATGGATTGTCTAATTCAAAAAGAGTCAGGTACCACAATGTTCACTGCAGCACTATTTACAATAGCTAGGACATGGAAGCAACCGAAGTGTCCATCGACAGATGAATGGACAAAGAAGATGTGGCACATATATACAATGGAATATTACTCAGCCATAAAAAGAAATGAAATTGAGTTATTTGTAGTGAGGTGGATGGACCTAGAGTCTGTCATACAGAGTGAAGTCAGTCAGAAAGAGAAAAACAAACACTGTATGCTAACACATATATATGGAATCTAAAAAAAAAAAAAAAATGGTTTTGATGATCCTAGGGGCAGGACAGGAATAAAGACACAGACATAGAGAATAGACTTGAGGACACAGGGAGGGGGAAGGGTAAGCTGGGACAAAGTGAGAGAGTAGCACTGACATATATACACTACCACATGTGAAATGGATGGCATATATACACTACCACATGTGAAATGGAAGCAGCTGCATAGCACAGGGAGATCAGCTCGGTGCTTTGTGACCACCTAGAGGGGTGGCATAGGGAGGGTGGGAGGGAGACGCAAGAGGGAGGGAATATGGGGATATATGTATACGTATAGCTGATTCACTTTGTTATACAGCAGAAACTAACACAACATTGTAAAGCAATTATACTTCAATAAAGATGTTTAAAAAAAAATGGATTGGCTATGTCAACAATAGTGCAATAAAATAAACTTCCTTGCTCAGACCTTGGCTTTTTCATTTAATAAGACAATAAACTATGGTAAAATGTATTTTTGGAGGTGCTGAGCTTGGTTCAGATATTAAACTTTTCAATGTCACATTAATGAAACCTCAATTCTATAGAAAATTCAGCTCGAACAAAGGCCATTCTGTGTACAAAGTGAGTGAAAAAAACACACCTATTAATATTTATAAAACAATTTTCACCATCAAAAGCATATTGTTATATGCTTGATAGATTATACAAATGAATTTTCCTTCTGAACAAATATCAAAGAAAGCTGCAGTACTTATATTCATAGGGTGTTTTTGTTGTTTTGTTTAATGGTGTGAGATCCTGTGAGCTGCTAATTCAACAACCTCGATGAAGAACTGAAGAACGTGACTGGCAGTTAGCGGCCTCTGACCCTACAGTTTTAACAGAAGAATGTGCCACAGAATTAAACAAAAGAAAAATACATTTCAGAGGGGAGACTCACACATAAAAGAAACATAAAAACAGCAGGAAATAAGACTTGTCATAATTATTTTGGAAAATAATCTGTCTTCAAGCAATGTACTGAATTCGATTTGTGATAAATAACCATAACGTGCTACTGAAATGCACTTTGCCAAGATGGCTTTAAAACGCTGATACTTCCAAATTAGTCCACTTTCCGTTAAATGTTAATATTCAAAGAGTTGTATACTCTTGAGAACTTTCCTTTAGTTGCTGTGAAAAGAGAAAAATAGACACTAGGCGGGAGGGAGCTTTGGAGGAACGTAGAGAACTGAGAATGTTCTTGAAAATAGTCTTGTGTATAAAGAGAGAAACACAGAGAAACACCCACCAACAACATGGGCACTTGCTAACACAGAGCAAGAGGGTGGTTATTTAGGGAAATTAATCTGAAGAAAGAAAGGAATTTGATGTGCCACTTAACTTTGGATCACCCAGCCTTAATTCTCTTGGAATCTTGGCCAGATGGTCACTGTTTTAAATTGGGTTTAATTCCTTCAGCTCAGTGAATGGATTTGGGCTCCAACTGATGAAGATGCCTTAGAGCAGGAATTCTTAATCTCAGGACTACTGACATATTGAGTGAGATCATTTTCTTATGAGAGGGACAGCACTGTGCATTGTATGATGTTCAGTGGCATCCCTGGCATCTACCCACTAGAAGCAAGTGGCATCCTGCACCCCAAGTTTTGAAAAGCAAAAAAGGATGTTAACTAGATTCACTGTGGTGATCATTTCACTAAATAGATAGACATAGATATAAATCAAATCACTGTGTTGTATACTTGAAACTAATATAATGTTGAATGTCAATTATATTTTAGTAAAAAAATGTGTCGAGACATTGCTAAACAGCCCCTGGGGAACAAAATGCCCACCCTCCCCAATGAGAAACATTGTTTTAAAGATACCAAAGAAACGAGTCTGTGTGCAGGCAGATCTGGCTGAGAATGGGATGAAAAGAAATAAGATATAAAATCTCACAGTGGCTTACAAAATAAGTAAATGAAGATAGGTAAATAATTAAAAATGAAAAAAACCTTGCTTTTTACTTGGCTACAGCTTTAATGAATTAAATCTGGCACTGCAATTGGACAAGCAAGGAAAACAGTTCATTTCTTTCTATTTAATTGTTTGCTTTCATTTCAATAAAAGTTGTCATTCTCATAGACATGTTTTAACTCAATGTCCCTTTTTCCTTTGCGAAACTGCCTTTTTCTCACCATGTGATTCCAGCTCAGTGAATGGTCTAGGTGTGCACATGTGACCCAAGCAGGGCCAATCAGCATCATCTGAAAGGACTGTTACTGTTGCTGGAGGAGAATGATGAAAACTGAGAGCCACCTTGGCTGACAGCTCCAGAGGTGCTGGCTGACAAAGACGCTGAGTTAGAGGCAAGCAGCACTGGGGAACCAGAGAACCCCTGATTACCTTCATACCTTAAGCCAGTCCACTCCTTAAACGTCTCTGTAACACAAGTAAAATAAGTACCCACCTCCCCAGGGGGCTTTTTAACAAAAACTAGGCTGATGTAGGTTTGTGTCACTAACAACCATTATAACCCTAACTAGTAGTCACTAAACTACATTACAGTCAGTAGTGCCCACTTACATTGTTTGAATCAGACTATTAATCACATTGGAAAAAATCATTCTTGGGGTGTACCAAAAATTCCCCACTGGTGACCTAGCAGCGTAGATGTTATCAAGGCCAATGCTATTCTTTCTCCTGTGTGTCATCTATTATGCATATATATGACCATTCACCTGGAATTTTTAAAAATGTTCCTCATCAAGCAATAGAAGACTGAAGAAATTCTTTTACAAAGAAATTGTACAAGGAATAAGTTTAAAACTTCTTAAAGTAAGAAGTTTGGTGTAATGCCAAGCTTCTTAAACTTCTAAATTAAAAGAGTAATTGTTAAGTCAAGGTTTTAATGGGAAAGGTTATATGTTTTGCTCTTACTGATCTAAAAGGAAAAATTTAAGTATTCTGATTATAAATATTGTCAATATTGCTAAGATAGAAATGACTACTTTCATAGCTCCTAAATAAAGGGTGGCTTTAGGGCACTGTGACAATGACGAAGATCAATTTGTACATTTGGTCATTCATCAACGTTTCCTAATTGGGTTTAATTTGACTACTGCTCATTAGGAGTTATAAACCAACACACTTATTTAATTGTGATTATAATTCAATAGCTGAACTTTTATGGTACAATGAACAAATTAATAGCTAAAGATAATTTTGCTCTTAAAAATATCACATAAGACTTATGTTTTAATGAACTATATACATGGAATGTATTTTAGGACGATTCCTTCGAAAAAGCTCAATAATTTTCCTTTCTCTTAATAATTAAAAAGGAAACTTCAGATTTTACGAGGTTTTACAAACACTCTCTAGGAAAAGGTTCTTGTAGCCCTGTTCCCTGCTGCCAGACCACAATCTGTGACCGACAACTTCCCAAAGGGTTAAATGAAAATGCCATTTTTATCCCACTTGATGGCTGAATTTCCATTTTTTTTGTTAATATGAAATAACCAGGTTGCTTGTGCATATTAGCTTGAAAAGCAATATATGACCTTTAAGAATTTAAACTGAACTTCCTCTCTTGGATTTAATTATCAGCCACTCAATGCAGCATGAATTTTAACTGATATTCCCAAACTGGAGACTACTTCTAGATCACTCTGATGAAAGCAAATTAACAGTTTAAGATGGAAAAAATAGAAAATAAGGCAGGTCACCATAAGTTAGTCTGGCGTATCAGAATCAACATGCACACCAGACTCCAAAAGACAAGGGTTTGAATCCCAGCTCCAGTAACTAACTGCCCATGGGGGAGTCAAATTCATTCTTCAATCTTCTATAAAATGGAGATAACAACTCCTAACTCTTCAGGGTTATGATAAACAATAAAAAAAGAAGACACATAAAAGTTTATCACAGTGCCTGAAGTATGAGTTCCAGAAACAATTTTCTTCTCCTCTCTATATCAAATACTGATTATTTTACAGCCAAATGCAATTTTTCAAATATTTAAGAATAAAGGTAGTTCGCTTATAAATGACCAATCACAGAATTTTATCTAGTGGTCACTTGTGTAAACCATGAAACCTATTAATTTCAATGGTTTCCTAAACATGAGCTCTTTGCCTGTCCTAATCTGAAATCTTTAAAAACAAAAAACAAAATAAAACAAAAAAATAGATAAAAATATAAAATCTATACCTTTCCTGGACTACTTCTATACTACTTGAGAAGAATACATTTTATGAATGTCAGGGGCCAGCCTATTTTGTGTCTAACACTGGATGCTTACACCAATCACCTCATTTAGACAACTGCCCTACAAGATAGGTATCATTTTTACCCACTCTTTTGGATTTACAAACAAAAACAAACAAACAAACAAAAAACAACTGAGGCTTAGCCCACATATGTGGCTGGAACACAGCAATCCCAGGCCTCTCTGGGTTCCAAGGACATGGTATTTTAAATTTTCTGAGTCGACTATACAATCTTTGAAATATACTAAAGAGAAAAAACTGTACCATCCATGCTGGTCTACAACTTATTTATATTTGCACATAATGGGTACTTATTAGTCCAATGGCAAATCCTTATTTACTGTCTGCTCACAACATGCTAAGCAACAAACAAGACACTGGTGTTGAAAGATACTAAAAAAGACAAGGTTCATGAAACTTACATTATCACTATCCTATCCCCTTGATATTCCACCCCCCACCATAAACACATGCACATTTTCAAGCTTTTGCTATCAAATTAATAAGACCTTACTGAATACTTGCTGTATGCAAGACACGGTGCAAGGGTGGTAGGTGCTGAGATATAAGACAGTTATTGATACACTACAAGTACCCAATGGGAAGAAAAAACCTTCTCCACAAAAATGTCTCCTTCTGCTGCTAACCAAGTAACGAGAAAGAGTTTGACGATGGGGCACTAGAGGCTTCACCATGATGACATAACTTCAGCAGGAGACACAAGGTGAAATTACATGCAGATTTAGGTAAACTAAAAAGCTTCAAACAGTTCCAGTTCCATAAAAGCAGGTGCATTCATTACACCCAAGTGCTGTGGCTCCTGATCCAGCCTAAATCTTTACCATTGTAGCAGCAGTGAGGGGCATGAAAACTAGGGGGTGATGGTGGATGGATGTTTCTAAATAAAACAAGAAATAACTTTCCTGCAGGCTTGGCATTTGGCTACAAACAAACTCAAGGGCTGAAATGTTCAACTGCATCATGGGAGCATTTGAAACTATGGCAGAAATTAAATTACTGAAGAAAATTAATGCAAGGCTGCTGCTACAGTCTTTTTGTACAATTTATAGTTTGCATAAATAATTACATTAATTTGTTTTCTCGCTCTCTTTTTTTTTTTTACCTTGTCCTTCTGGAGTTTCACCAAAGGGATTCACTTCCACCTGAGTAGCATCGATTTTCAAGAAGAGATTATACAGCTTCTTAATTTGATCTGCAGCCTAAATGTGATCAAGTGAAATGAAATTACACGAAAGCAGTAAAAAAAAAAACACACATTTATTTTGCTGGATTAATGAAACCTTAAAAATAGCAAGTTATGTCTTTATTTTCAGTTAGGTTTTCTGAAGGGAAAAACAGAAAAGCATAATTATTTTAATTTCTATTGCTATTCATTAGAAGGAATTGCTCACCTTTCCTCCAGACACCAGGAAATACCATTATCAAGAAAACAAAATATTTTCAGTACGGCCTAAAAATGTTGTTAATCTTTTTGAAAATTATCATGTCCCTATTACCTGAGCTATACCACCATATGAGCTACAATCACTAATGCAAACAAGCTCCATTTAAGTAAAAGGTAAACATGATTTCGAGAGTTTATAATGACAAGGTTTTCCTTATTAGGCTGGAATAAAACTGTTATTATATTCATCAATCCAAACCTATAATCTGTGAAAAAACAATTACTGAGTGTCTAATGGAAATGGTTGCAAAACAGGAAGATGAAAGCCCCAAACAGTAAACTTACTGAATAGCACAGTTCAAACCGAAAACAGTTTGTCCCAAAGGCATAAACCACAAAGAGCAAAAATATCCAACAGTTTCCCTGGTGTCCTATCCCTGACTTCATCTTTCTTACTCTGCTTGAAATTCACTCGCTCATTCATTCTTTTCAACTAACATTTATTAACTGCTCATGTCACAGCAGGCTGGCATTGCGTGAGCCCGGGCTAGGGGAAGAATCACAAATGAGGCGTGACAACACCCTGGAAAGCTCGCACCTGCAGTGAACACAGCCTGTGATGCAGCACAGTGAGACTGTGCAATGTGCAATCAAGGCTGAATGCTGGGGTTCGGTCTCATTCTTGGCTCCATCGTATTTCCCAGCCATGGTTTTCCCATTGCTACATTTTTGTTCATTGTTCCCATCCTGCATTATTTGCCCTCAGATTCCTTTCTGGCTTTTCCCCACCTCTACTCTGTATCAAGGTAGCTGACACTTTCAGGCTGTGTTTCCAAGGCTCCTGGGCCAGCTGGCTTCAGTTCAGCCAATGGAAAGCAGTGGTGAGAGACAGGAGGTGGGAGGAAGGAAAAAGACGGGTATTTCTACCCCTCTCTTTCTGTCTCCTCTGGCTTTAATTCCCACCAGGGTCCCAACTTCTGTATCCCAAAGTCCAGTAATACCACCGCCTCACTTTGTCCCTTGAGCACACAGGTAGCAACAATTTCCTGCTGTTGTTTAGCTCTGCATTGCCTCTCCGTCCACTCTGAAACTTCTCTGCTCTCACAGCACCTACATAACCAATTACCTAGAATAAAGTCCCACTGCGGTAAATACTAGGAGTGATTTCTTTGTTCTGGTATTGAGTAAAGAACTCCTGGAGATGTATGTAATTCATATAATCTTAATTTATTGTATATACATGTGTAAACTTCCTTAAATCCTAATTTGAAAGCCAGTGGACATAAACAAACATAATGAGTAAGACTGACTATTTTTTAATATTATTTTTTTTCTGGCTAGATAGTACATGTACATGATAGAAAATTCCCAAGGTACACAAGGGTCTCCCTCAGAACCTTCACCAGACTCCCCAGCCACGTAGCCCCCATCTGTCCTCCTGCAGCAGCCACCTTACTGCTTGATGCTTCGTTATTCGTTAAGAGATACAGCTATGCATATGCAAGTATATACACTCTGCATTCATCGTTTTTAAAAAACCCAACTTGGTTCTATACCTTGTTTCTTTGTTAATAGGTTTCAGAGGGCCTTCATCAGCAACACAAAGAGAGCAATCTTGTAAATGGCTGCATGATATTTTACTGTATGGATGTATCGTAATTCATTTAACCTGTCTCTTAAATAATGGTCATTTGGTTTCCATTAGTTTGACATTACTTCAAATGCTGCCTTACCTATATCTGTACATATATATCGTACATATGATTAAACATCTGTAGGATATATTCCCTGGAGTGGAGCAAAAATGGGTGGGCATTTTACATAATAAAAGATTTTATTAAATTGTTCTTGGTAAAAGCTTTCACTAACGTCCCCTTCTACAAACCAGCATCATAGAGGTTGTTTTTCTACGCACAACCATCAGCTATCTGGATCTTTCAGAATGCTAGGTAAAAATGGGTACCTCATATATGGTTTTAATTTGAATCGCTCTTACTGTGAATGAATCTGAGCATTTCTCTATGATATTGAAGCATCTGTATTTCCTCTGCTGTGAATTTTGCCGATTCTTCTGTTGAGATTTTAGTATTTCTCATTTTAATTTATATGAGGCGTTTTTACATGAAGGAATTTAGCTCTTAATCTCATAGAAATTGCAAATATTTTTGTCCTTTAACATTTATCTTTTGCCCATGTTTTTGTTACTTCTGCTGCACGGAAATTTGATAATAATAATGTCATTCTTGGCTTCTGGCTTCGTGCCGGACTTGAAAAAGGTTGGTCCCACCCTCACAATTCTACCATTATTTTTTCAAAAAACTTTTAAAGATTTTCTTTATTTAATGTTTACTCTATTTTTATAAATGCAAACTGATTTTATTTGAGTTACAGTGTAGAGCAGATAAGTGACTCACTGCTGAATATTTTTTGTATTTTTAGGGATTTTCCAGGTTATCAATATGAGCGTGCAATGTGAGCTGCATAAGAGAGGCATGATGTCTACCCTGGGCACCATGGCATCCACTACAGTTATTCAGCCTCTGTGCAGAGTCAACACAATAAATAATGGTTGAAATGATCATTAATTTAATAATAAGGAGACACTGCATAACAGAATAACTTCTGTGTGCATACATCTATAAGATCTTATCCCAGCTACTTAAAAATTTTTTTTTAATACACATAACATAAAATTCACAAACTCAACCATTTTTAAGTATATAGTTCATCAGTGTCAAGTACACTCACAATGTTGTACAACCAAGCTCCAGAACTTTTTCAGAATCCTGAAAACGGAAACTCCATACCCATTAAACATCAACTTCCCATTCTCCCCTCCCCCAGCCCCTAACAACCAGTCTTTGACTACTCTAGATACCGCATATAAATGGAATGATACATATTTGTCTTTTTGTGACTGGCTAATTTCACTTAGCAAAATGTCCTCAAGGCTCATCCACACTGCAGCACATGTCAGGATCTCGCTTTTTTTCGAGGCTGAACAACCTTCCATTGTATGTATATACTAAATTTTTTTTGCCCATTTATTTGTCTATGAACACCTGGGTTGCTTTAAAACTTCTAAAGCTTATATTAACCTAGCTTAGCATGAAGCCTGAATTTTCTCGTGTTACTGCCATTGTAGTTATACATTAACACAGCACTTGGGGGGCATTCGTTATTACAATTGTTTATTATTGTGTAAAGGCGGACCATAAACATTTTTTGAAGCATGACTAGATCTATGCTGTAAGACCTACAAGGGGTATATGTTATAAAATCTGTGTTGTAATATCCACAAGGGAGATCCAGCCTGGCTCGGAGACAGAACGTGCCTTATTCCAGAGGCTATACACCAAATGACTATAAGGGCTCTCCAGGCAAAGCTTCGTCAGTCTGCCCAGGTGTAATAACAGGAAATGGCAAGGCCTGTGGCAAGTTGAGTTGGCTCCCCTGCTTTCTAAATGTGTTCAAATGTAAAAAACAGATTAAACACAGTCAAAGAAAACATCCTGCTAGTAAATGTGCAGTTAGCCAGCTTGCCACTGCCACCTACTTCCTCAGTAACCATGCTGGACAGAATATTTGTTTTGTTTCTTTTTTGCCACAATTAATGTTATTTTAAGGTTATTTGTTAAGCAATCAAAAAAATTAAATGCCTAACATCAAATATCCTGAGGGCCATATGCATGAAACCCTGACAAATTTACCAATGTCTTCAAAAATGCTTTAACAGGTTAAAAAAAATTTTGAAAAAGTTCTCTTGCACTCCAGGAATTAACATCATCAACATTCATATACGGTTCTTAAAGGTAGCCAGAGGTACAAACCACACCCAGAAGGGTTAATGAGCTTGTATTAACTCGGTTTATCGGATATTTTCATCAGCTCAAATCCTAGAGGCGCATGCTGCCAATTCACGGTGCCTATGCTTTTAGAAATGAATAGTGTAGATGATAATTAAGACATGCTTGAGGAACTTGCGGATTTTAGTCATATTCAGTTTTCCCATGGCTTCAGTCTTTTCAGTCAGCTCTTGCTGAAATGTATTTTCACCAGGAACATATACTTGGTAGGTTTTTACGCAAGGTGATGTTTATTTTTGGTTAAACTTAATATTAATACATCACATTTTAGAGACAACAGGCATGAGTCACAGGAAAGATATTAATAATTTTATAAGAGAATCATTTTATATGTCATTTATCCATGAGTGAGGCACCTCCAAAGGCCCAAACCACATCCTAAATGAAAATCAAGTAACTTTCAAAGTCACATTGAGTCGAGGGGCCTCTAAGATACCATTTCCTTATCAAAAGATCACCAATGGCTGATTATTTAAATACATGTTTTCTCCTCTCAGGTGGCTCCTCTGCTCACAGTACACTGAGCCCCACGACTGGAGGAAGCACTTAAAGCAGAGATCCCTCAATCTACAGCTCCGAAAGTTCCCCGCGCTGCTACACCATGCATTCCACGTTCTACTGTCCAAATATAAATGGGGGGCCCCAGATGAACAAATCTGGACACAACTACAGCTGAGATCTCTCTCTCTCTCCTTCACACCCCCTCCTCCTGTGTTCACTGTCAGAAGGCCGACCACTGCCCTCCGAGCCTCTAGGAAACAATGGCTAATTATCACCTCTGTTCGCCAGGGTTCAGCAGATGACCTTGGTCCAACTCTGCTGAGCAAATGAAGATTTAAAGCCTTTCATAGAGACAACAATGAAAAAAGGAAAAAAAAAAAAACTGATTTAAAACACTTCTTTACTTTCCTCAGTATATTAAGTCAAAAATATAATGACAATACAGCTACTAATGACCCCTGAGAACTTGCATGTTCATCTTCCTTCCATAGGTAACTCACTTAAAACCTAGACTGTTTAGGGTATTGGAAAAACATGATTCAGTCATTTAAGAGCTATAAATAACTTAATTGTCTCTTACATTATGTTGGGGGGAGGGACTGATGGTGTACATAATACTATTATTGCCTTCTCTAGAACTCTGTTATGTTTACCTCCTGAGTTTTCAAGCCATGTGGTCAGCAGACTTTATCCACTCCAAATTTATTCTCTTGTCACTTACAGCTACCCATCCCTGACTCCCTAGGAATCTCTTCCAAGTGGACATCTAGATGTGTTATTTCACTTATTCACGCATATGATAGATGTTTCCTGGGCATCTAATATATTTGCCAAGCACTTTGTTGGCAACACAGTAGTGAGCAAGATTCACCAAGTCCCTGCTGTGGTGCGGATGAGAATCCAGCAAAGGTGACTGCAAATGTCCAAGAGAAATACAGATGTGCAAAGGGGTATAGAGGATGTAAACAGGGTTACTGAGCACATTCTGGAACTGACTGTAGGACAGTGTGGCTAGAACACAGTGACTACATGGAGAGTGGCTCTCCGTGACCACCACCCATACACAAGAAGCCATTAAATAAATCTCAAATGATCAGCTAATATAGTTAGTGGCCTCATACTCAGGAAGTGAAACCAACCACTGCAGCCCTTACGCACAAATCCTCCATTATCTCTCTTTCAGCAGGTCACTAACCTGGCGTCTCTTTGCCAGTCTCGGAAATGGCAATTAATTCCTCTAACTGTCCACTGAAGCCTGGCCCTTTCTATTTCCTACTGAGGTTTAGTCCCCGATGATCCTGTTTCCTACTACCACTTTGAAGCTGTAGCTTTCCACTGGAGCCTTTTCCCCAATCTTCCAGTAAGTGCTGTTCTCTCTTAACTGAAACAAATATATTTTAAAGTCTTATTCTGCTTCACCCTTCTATGACTTGCCTTATTGTTACCCTTTAAACTTCTAGACATAGAATCAATCAAAAGAAAAACTAAAGGCAGAAAAAAAAGAGTGCACAACTGACTGTTTTACTGGAGGAACGTTGCCCAACTAAATTAAAGGAAACTATAACAATCCTAGAGCTCTAGGGCAACACACACACACACACACACACACACACACACACACACACACACACAGAGGATGAAGGGTTATCAAGGTGGCTCCTCTTAGTAATGGAAGAGGAAAACAATAGCCAGTAAATTCTTCTGATTTAATTGTGAGATAAGGAAGCTTGCCTACGCAGACATAACATCAGGCTCTATGGGCAGGACCAAGGGCAGTGCAGGGCTGTGATGCTCAAGACAGACTCTCTCCCTTAATAGCTCAGAGGGTGATTTTTCTGTCTTTGAAACCAAGGGATATAATTACTAAATTGGCATAATTTAAGCTGTTTTCAGTGAAATATCACCTCTGTGCCATTAACATTCATCTCAAATGCCCATTAGCTATGAAAGAATAGTAATTAGTTAAGTAATGTATATTACTAATAACAATAATAACTGACCTTTCTGGAGTATTGAATATGCATTTTCACACATCAGGTTACTCAATCCTCATGATAACCCTCTCAGTTAGGATTTCATCACCCCATTTTACAGATGATGAAAGTGACGTTCAGATGGTCTGAATCACACATGTACTGGGTAGCAGCACAGGATTCAAACTCAGGACTGCCTGACTCTACAGCCTGTGCTTCTAACCACTATATTGCCTCTTATAATTCAAGCGCTGGAGCTGCAATGCTACCAAAAAGACAAAGAGACCAACATACATAACAAAGTGCATGTGTCTGCAGGCGACACACTCTCACACACATACATACTGATATATCAATATATATATATAAACACACATGTCATAAACATCTTCTTTGGAACACCAGGTAAATATTTTTTCATTATAAACAACTAGAGGAAAAAAAAGAAAACAATAAATTACCCTATTTCCTGATAATCACAAACATTAGAGGCAATTAGCAAGTTCCCAAACATTTTCTGAAACAAGTCAGACACACCAGCCTCCAATTGCTCAGGTACCTGGTTTTTCAAAGGCCCAAAGAAGCCTAGATTTTCGGCCATCCGCTGAGCTTGGCTGTCCTTTATCCCTTCAATAATGTCAATTTGCTCCTAATAAAAATGAATCAAATGAGCAAAATTCAGACAGTCAAATGAAAAGATTTACAACCTCAAAAGAAAATACTTAGTATTTATTTGCAAATGAGTAATTAAAGTGTGGCACCTTTCCAGAGATCTCTGAGCAGGGCCACCACAGCTGCCTATAGGGTATATTTTAATTAGCAGACCATCTATAAAACAGCCTTTCCGAAAACTATACAATTCTTCAGGGTGGCATGCTGACAAGACAATCAGAGGCCAGTTTTCACTTTTAATTACTATACAGATGGCAGTGACGAATATTTAGGCAGTTAATTTTTATGACATTTTTTGGAAGGCTTCCAAAGTAAGGTTTTCCTGCCTAATACTGCTGTTAAGCTTAGAGCTTGTCTTATACAGGTTAAATACTACCTTATGATTTAAACACTCTATTGATGATGATAATTATTAATAATACCCTAGCTCTACAAAGGACCATTGCCTCCAAGACACTGAGTGCTGTTCATATATATTATTTCATGTATTCTCGTAACAAATGGAATGGCTTGTTTTAAATCATGTTAATTTCAAAAAAAAAAAAAAAAAAAGTAGGTATTATTGGTAAGCCAGCATGTAAAGTCTCAATTTAACTTCCAAAGTAGTTAACTTAAATATGTAACATTGGTGAAAACATTTTAAAACCAATCTCCAAAGTATTACTACCTTATATAAATGAAGAGTTTCAAGAAATAAAATCCCTGCTTTTTGGAGGGAAAAAAATCGCTTTTTAAAAGGAATAATGAATGTTTCTGCTAAAAAATTTTTTTGTGATTTCTTTTTGACACTAAGAACTCAGAATTAAAAGCTGGGATTATAGTTCTAAAGACCTTAGGTTTTTCTTCTTATAGTTGAGGTAGGTTGATAAGCACTTTACATACATCACCTCATTTAATCCTCACAACTCTGTGGGGTGGGAATTACTCCCATTTTCATTTTACTCATTCAAAAAATGAGGCTTAGAGACACTGAGAAATGTACTGGCTAGTTAGGATTTGACCTCAGGTCTCTTTGGCTAGAAACTCATCCTAATATCAAAAATAAAACAAAAGAAAACAAAAACCCACACACAAGATTTAATGAATTGAAACAAACTGATAGAATCTGGGCGTTAGAAGTATTCATTACCAGTACTGAAAGACATCAAGGCAGTCTCTAGTTCACATCTGATTTCCTAGGAGAGAATTTCTGGGTCATATATACTGTTAAATGGGGTAGAGTTAACCAAGAGGAAATGGAAATATCACAATCATCTTCCATTGGTTAATTCTTGGGGCAAGGTGGATGGAAAGAAATGAGGGGGAAAGAAAAGGCAAGAAGGAGGAAAAAACAAAGGGAGGGGAAAAGCAAAGAAAAAGACCTTGAAAAGCGCATACTTTGGATCTACCCAACCTTCAACTGGACACCCAGTAAGAAAAAGGACTCAATATCTTCATGCCTTAAATCCCAGGAACAGTCTACCTGGCTCAGACTCCACACTAAATCTTTAACAGGTTGTAGAGCAACAATCAATGAACAGAGCATAGTCAGGAATCTAAACATACCTTAAAAATAAGTTCTGGATTCGAAGCTGCCACCTCTTCAATGTCAACGCCCCCCCGAGGGCTGCCCACCAGCACAGGGCCATTGCAGGACCGGTCCATCAGAATGGCCAAGTAGGTTTCCCTAGAAATGTCCAAGGCTTCAGCAACCATCACCTACCACATTAGCGGGAAAGTCAAATAAAGTCAGCATCAAGCTGATTTCCACTTGGAAATCTATACAAACTTGCTACACAAATCAAACAGCTTCATTTTCAGGGTCTTTAAACACAGTGAGATTTGAGAGTGCTGCTCTCATGGTGCACAGTGCCCATTTTCACCTCCTTAATTGATCCTGATAACTTGTTCAAGTGACAGGTATTCGGTTTGCCTCAAGGAACCTTCCCACTTTAATCTTCTTTTTCTTCTTCCTTCAGAAACCCTGATACTTAAGAAAAACTCCAGGGAAGCAGCTGTTATTTTAATTTGAGACATTAACAGTACATATATATTACTACACTGATTTTTCTCAGATTGCACTGGTGGAAAACCAAGTTTCGTTGCCAAAGAAGGATTCTTTTTATGGTATGTCTGATGCTTCCTATGTTTGAATACTTCTATCTCTTGGATCACTGTATTTTTATTTCAATTTATACTCTCTTTTAAATTACAAACATAATATTTGCTTGTTTGAAAATAATGCAAACGATACTAAAAGTATACAGAGGAGACAGTGAAAGCAGCTCCCTGCTGCACATACACACCCCTTGGGCCCCAGTAGTCAGAGTGATCACGAGTCCATAGGGAACCTTTGTGATAATCAGAAAAAGTCGTCCCTTCCTCTATGAGGATGTGGTCATATTCCAGGACCATGAATGGGCAGGAGGCAAATTAGATGGAAGGATTTCTTTCTCCACGCATGTGCCAGACAGGTGTCCTCTTGCTCTGCACGACCTCAACAGAGGCACGAAGCAACCCTGCCAGGAAAAACCACTACTAACTTTTACCTCTTCCCTATGCGTCTGCAAGCATTAGTCATGGAATCATCCTGCACACAGATGCATATTATACATGCTTGAATGCCTTTCTTTCTTCCTTTTTGTTCTTAATCTTAATACTACAACTTGGTTTGTACAAGGTCTTCTCTCTTCATTGTGACTACACAGTACTTATATGTCAATATTTATTTGACCGTGTCCCTGATGACAGACAATTTATGTGGACTCATGTTTCTAAAATGCTGCCTCAGTGATTATTTCTGTACATATAGCTTTGCTCCACTGTTTTAGTATCCCTGTGGTCAAGGTATATAAAGGTAAAAGGGCTAAGTTTTAGATTGTTCATATTTTAAATTTTGATAAGTACTATTAAATTTCCTTGGAGAGAGAGGCTGTACCAACACTCCCAACAAAAATAGTAACAGATGTCTTGGATGCTTTTTAAAAGAAAATAAGAATATCCATGAAGAATCAGTACTAGAAGTGAAAATAATAAAATCACATACATTGCTTTTCCTAAGAGTTCAGTAATTCGTTTCACAAAAAATGTTACTCATTAAGTAACATTAGATTTTAGCTACGCAGAAGCCACAAAAGCATTAATTTTTAAGTCACATGAAATACGATAAATATATGATGACCTAGAAAGCTATAACGTAATGAATACAGAACTCCTTCTTTTCACACCTTTATGGAATTTATGACTGGTTAAAAATAAAGTACTTTATAAGGGGTTTCACAGTGATTCTTCTATCATAAATGGTAGCTCATGAGTTTGTAAGAAATATTTCTTGGCACACGGTGTTAGGATTTTCATAGAACCATTCTGATTTCAAGTCACTTTCTAATACAGAGCTAGTCTAGTGAGCCAGATTTAATAACTTTCAGTAGTTATTCTGACAAGCAATACAACGTTATCACTTTTTAGGATAAGTGTCATTCAAGAGTCCTATTCTTAATCTTCTAAAGTGTTGACAGATATGCTCTGCATTCCATCAAATTTCTATTTGTAAAGACCAGCTGCTGCCTCAAACAGCTCCTGCTTGGTAGAAACAACCCAGCACTCTTCAGAAAAACATTCTCAGGAAAATGATGATTATCAATAGATAATTCAAGAAATTTTTATAAACAGACCAGTTTTTTGACATTCAGATGCCCTTCATATGAACCAGGATATTAAAATACTTTAGGGATTGTTACAGAGAGACTCTAAATGGACTCCATCAACACTCATGCCATGAGAAGTGCAGTCAGATACATTTCAACAATCTTCATCTGTGACTGACACAAACAATATCAACACAGCCTCTTCTTGGAGTCTTCCGGTATGGAAAGCTTTTTAACATACTTTACCCTATTTGACCAATGAACCTGTTTTTCATTTTTTTGTTGTTTGTTCATTTTGTTTTGTTTTTTTATATATCATGCTACTCAAATTGTAGCCTGTGGATGAGAGCCAGTGTACAAACTACGTTTAACAGGACAGCGATTAGACAGGATTAACAGTGTACTCAGTTTCTGAACTTAATCTCTTTGCGAAACAGTAACCAGTACGGGTACTGACTCATGGAGCACATGATGAGTAGCACTGTCTCACCTCCCCTATTACTATCCCAAGGAACACACCACAAACACAGACTTAGGAAAAAAAACCCAGTGTGAATCGAGGTATGTAATGTCCTTAAATAGCTTCTTGAACAAACTTAGAAATCTAAAGTTTCTATAATCTGGGAACTTCTGATTGATGTCCAAGATTCTATAAATTAAAAATGCATGTTCCTTAAAGTTGCATATAATAATACTGTTACAAAATGTGGTAATACACATTTTGCAGAGAAAAAGGACAGAAACAAAGCATGGCAATTAAGGGGTGAGAATAGAGGGAAATTTTACTTTTCTAATTTTTATATTTCTGTATTATTGGAATTCTTTACATATGTTAATCACTTTTGCAATCAGGGAAAAAAACACTTAAAAATAAATCACTCTGGTAGTTTCCTGGCAATGACTCAATTCACAAGAATGCACTTATCTCTAGTATTTCATGAACCGATCTACAGAGCTAATTTTATGCATATCTATATAGTGTGAATCTTCTTTTGTGTATTTTTTTTTTTTTTAAGAAATTCACGTTCTTTTATTTATTTATGACTGTGTTGGGTCTTCGTTTCTGTGCGAGGGCTTTCACTAGTTGTGGCAAGTGGGGACCACTCTTCATCGCGGTGCGCGGGCCTCTCACCATCGCGGCCTGTCTTGTTGCGGAGCACAGGCTCCAGACGCGCAGGCTCAGTAATTGTGGCTCACGGGCCCAGTTGCTCCGTGGCATGTGGGATCTTCCCAGACCAGGGCTCGAACCCGTGTCCCCTGCATTGGCAGGCAGACTCTCAACCACTGCGCCACCAGGGAAGCCCCTCTTTTGTGTATTTTTATATGCTTTTTAAAGGTATCAGAAACTCTAATCTAAAACCCCATGTGTCCATATAAAGCAAAAAATTCCTACAAACAAAACTACTAATCATATCTTCTGGGGACAAATTGTGAAGACGTTACACAGGTAAAGGCTCATAACCAGTTTAAAAAGGAAAAAAAAGTACCTCACTGGGCTGAACAAAAATAAATTCAAAAAACCACTTTAAGATGTAAACAGCTCTTGAATCTACCTGCGAGGCAGTGGGAAAGGGAAATAAGCAGAACCAGTCTTGTTTGTGGGCTTCCTGGACATTTAGAAAGGCTCTGTGTTCTCAGAGGGAAGGAGCTAATGACCCTCCAGTATCCCCATCTCCCTCCAGCTCAGTGTCCTTTTCGGGACCAAGACAGATGCTCTCATGGTAAGTTAGGCTCTGGCCTCAGCTCTGCCACTCAGAATTTCATGGCTGAGGCAGGCCACTTTGCTCTTGGCTTTATTTTCTCTGTGTGTGTATACATGTACGTGCCCTATACACACTTGGGTGTCCCAAGAGACCTCACTAATACAACATACTCCCAGTGAGAACAGTGGGTCAAAATGGTAACAATCTTAAAGTAAGTTATAGGGGCACATAGAAAAATAACTGTAACGGGTACAGTAATTCTGATATACTGAGGATGAGGGTGGGGCTGCGAGGGAGCAGAGAATGTCTGTCACTGACCCTAGGAGCTGTTATGCCAAGGTCTTTCGGCTTTAAACAGAATCATGCCTGTGCTCTGAAAGAAAAAGGTATTTCAATCACTACCCATCTTTACTAAATGCTGATGATAATAAACACTATTACTACTTTAGAATCCTTTTTATTTCTCCTTGAAGTTACATCATAACACAGAACTAACTATGTGAGGTTTAAAAAATAAAATGGCACGTTGCCAAAGTGCATTGCTTCATTTGATTCTGTCAAAATTGAAGTATGATTTTCTTTTCTTTTTTTTTAACACATACACAGAAAATGACCAAAAGCATTCATGTTACCTTGTTAACTTTCACACCTTCTTTTGGAGTTTGTTTTGTTGCTAGTTTATAACCAATCATCTGTTTAGCCAGCTGTCCCACAACTTTAGGACTAAGAGAGAGGAGAAAAAAAGAGAGAGAGAGAAGAAAGAAAAGAAAGTCAATGTTTCTGTTGAAAATCATTTTAAAGCAGAGTCCGTATTATATCCCCAAGTCCACCCTGCCCAGGGCCCACCTCCACCTTCATAGAATCCATGGTGTTTTCTGCTCATACACTAGGTGCCTAGCACTGTACCAGAGGCTCACTGAGTGCAACATATATATGAATGAATGAAACAATAGGAGGGAAGGGGAGGAGGGGAAGGGAGGGGAGGGAAGGGAAACAAAAAGAAGCTTGCTTACATTTGCTATCCTCTCCCCCCACGTAAGTTACAGTCATAGTAGAGACACAATGCTGAAATGCATAGCAGACTAAGATAAGAGCTAAATAACAAATACTGGATAGTGGGCAATGTGGGAAGTAAGACCAAAGATGGGGATAAAGGGAAGGGGAAGGATCAAAGTAAACCATGAAAGGTATGTGATAGGAGAGGAGAGGAAAGTGTTCAGTGTGTGGAGACACAGGATATAAAGCTGATCAGACAGGTGCAGATAAAGGAAGAATTAGACTATCAGACAGGAGGGACCAATGATGCCATCGGTAATGGGAAGCCACCGCTGGTTCTTGAGTAGGAGAGTGGCATTACAGAAGCAGCATTTAATTTGTAAGTGGTACCATATCAAACATGATGAATCACTGATTGTCTAGAACAGGAGGAGTGTCAAGTTTTCACCAATTAGTGAACAAAAATCCTTTTATGGGAGGAGAAGGAAAACTAAGGCATTGCCAGAGCCCTCTACCTGTAATTTATTTCCTTTATGTGCTACCTCCTGCTCCTACTCCCACCCCAACCCTCTTTCTCAGTGCTCCTTTCAATCATGAGCAGGATCTTCCATAACTGCTTGGCCCAAAGACAAGGAATTAAAACCTCCTGGCTTACTCTTTTGTTAAATGAACGCCTCCTTTCAAACCGCTACTGAAGACACCTTTTCCTCTTCCTCCAGCTAAGATCTGGGCTTTTAAAACAATTTCTTTTGCATCTGCAAAAGAAAATCCAGAGTTAGTAGTTGATTTACAATTCTTTTTTTTTTAAGCAACAAGGGAAGTGGTAATGAAATAACTTCCAAAAATGACTGGTAAAAGCTCTCTCAAACCGACTTTGAAAATGAAGGCAATAAAGAACTTCAAAAAACATTAATGTGCCTAAATACAAAGTCTGTTTATTGAGGACATTCAAATATTTCCTGCGAGTTTAATCTAATACTCAGCCATCCCAAGGGAGAGCAAGGCATGTGTTCCCTGGCTCTTCTGAGTGTCAGAAGATGCTAAATAAATCCAGGCTGGAAGTATTAACTTTACTGTGTAAAGACACTTCCGTGTGGCAGAGACACCAATCTGCCAACCAGAGGAGTTAACTACCTGTCAGCCATCTGAGATGTCAAAGGGAAGGCTGGTTTACGTGGGGGAAAGGTTTATTAAAGACAAGATGCAAAGGGAGTATTGAAGAACTGTATTCTTGGAAACCAACGGTTTTCTGAGCAGTTGTTCTATGTATCAGTGGGGCTGGGCAAGGGAGGAGGAAATGGATTAAAACTAAAAGTAAGCAGTATTTTTTCAATGTTGGCAGAGTAACAGAACATCCCAGAGGAAAGTGGTTGGGGAATCTTTGTTTCTCAAAACACTCAAGGAAAGAGTGAACTGTTTGCTCTTGACCTTTGAGACCAAAGTTATAAACTCAAATATCTTTATAGGACTAGTGGGAAAGCTAGATGTGTGAAGCAGCCCAGTGATAGAGAAGGCGCCCTCAGCCAACAGGAATGCTCCCCTACCCAACCAACAAAAAGAAAAAAAAAAGTCAGCCCCCAAATCAAATGCGTTTAATAACTCAAAGAGTACACATCTTCAGGCCACAGCTTGGCATTCTCTGTTTGTGATCCAGTTTTGTCTGAAACTAGAGAATTAAGTCAGACAATCTCCGATACGGCTCTAACGGTTTTCTGGTTCAGCACACCAGGTTTAGAATCACAGACCCAGGTTTTAATCAAGCCTTCATCCCTTGCCCAGCTGTGTGATACTGGACAAGTTACTTAATGTCTCTAAGACTCAGTTTACTCAATTATGAAACAATGTTGAGGGTTGTTTTAAGAATTAAATTAGAAAATATATGCAAATATCCCCAAATCCTAAAAACTAATGAAAGAGTATTGCCACAATCAGTTAGTACATTTATTACCTTTGTATATTGTGAGGAACCAAAAGGATTATTTCCATTCGGGTTGAGATGGTAAAAATTGTTGGAATCTGCAATCACTCATGTAAGGTCCATAATTGTTGGTTATTTCAACTATTACTACCATCATTGTGGTTACTCGTAGGCAAGCAGGCAAAGGTTCAAAGAAAAGGAGCCACAGGTTTTATCATGAAGGCAATGGGGCGCTACGGAAGGATGTGACACTATGAAGGCACTGGGTAAGACAGTCACTCTAGCTGATATAATCAGATTATTAAGGCTCATTGTCTTATTGGTTGGTCTTCCCTTCTATATTTGCACACACTCAGAAAACCAGGGTTTACCTTCTCTCAGAAGTATACATAGTTCCTTCTTTGCTGCCCTCTATAACCTCTGACAATAGTTTCTGCCCAGGATATGAACCATAACAACATCAGTCAAACGATGTCTTAAAATAAACTAGTTCCCATCAAACTGAGTAGAAGACAAGCTATGGTTACCGCTCATTATCAGAAACTCACCAGGAATGGAACCAAGTAAAATGAATTTATTGCATATTTAGGCTATTGCATGTAGGAGTAGTATTAAGATCAAGAACTTTGAAGAAAAACAGACTTAGTTAAAATCTCCAACTCTGCCTATCCCTTTATTTATAGAGAAGAGGAGAATGAGGTTCAGAAAGGTAAAAGTAACAGGTCCATCTATAAAATAGTCAAAACAAAAATAATCTATAGTGTTAGAATGATGTAAAGAATAAATGAAAATAGTAGGTAAAGTACTCATCTCAAAGTTTGGCGCATTAAAAAAAGAGTCAAAATATGACAGCCATCATCATTATAATTATTTTCAGCAATTAAGCAAAAAAGTAGAATACAGAAAGACATTTCCAATTTCTCTTTTGAAGACATCAAGTAGAAAAAACACTTTTTGCTGTCTACTTAAGTTTTTAATTGTGATCTCTTCAAATTCTTTAAAAAGGATAGCCAGCATTCCATTGCCATTATCATTTTTCATATCCTCGTCATCCAGAAAAAGAGATGCTTTCCTCTCCAAGCTTTCCAACAGCAAAACTTGAAAGCCATGCAGACTACCTAAAGGGGCAATGTTAACTGGTGTTACACAGGTTTGATTAGCTAAGCTTTAGGCACTAACCATCAAGACACAGAAACAGCTGTAGGCTCAATGAAGTGTTGTTAGTTATTCATATCACCACTGATCATGTATTAAAGGACTCCAACTTGGTCTACAGTTGGTAGACCAAGCAACCACGTTGGAGACTGTGAAGCCACACACTGGGGCAAATAGAAAAAGGGAAAGAAAAAGATTATATCAAATCTAGGTACATCTTCTGCAGCTTACACCCCAGGCCAAAAATAAGTTCACTACAATCATCTCTTCTGCTTAGATCTCAAGTACTAAATCAGTACAGCAGGTCAGTAGCCCAAAGTAAAATAAGTGTGTCTCATCTTGAGGGAAACTCACATAAAGTAATTTAACTCATGTGGCTATTTACTCAAAGTGTTAAAAATTAAGTGGCCAAATCCTTCTGAACAGTAACTAGTTTTTTCATTCAGTATTTACCAAGTGGATTCATACTTAATGTCACTGTTTCCATTTTATTTAAAGATCTGATTTCTCCAAAAACTTGTACAAATTTGTTTGTTTTTTTAATGTTACCTCTCTGTTCCCAAACAGAATTACAAAAGAATATCCCATACAGGAAATTCCATATTTGCATGAATACACAAGATGATTTAACTGTATTTTAGGATATAAAGCTAAAAAGAGACAGGGGGGGAAGACTCTCCTCCAATAGATTTTGTACAGAAATGGATTGCATCTATACATTGATAACCATATTACTGGTATAACCCAGGTCTGTATAACTCCAAATTCCCTGCTCTTAACTGATACTTTTACATGCAGTAGCCTAAATATGCAATACATTCACTTTATTCTGTTCCTTTACTGGTGAGTTTCTGATAATAAGCAGTGCTCATGGCTAGGCTTCTATTGGGTTTGATGGAAACCAGTTTACTATAATTTATATATATTTTAGGAGAAAAAAGCACTATAGAGACATATTTGATAAACTTAATAGATATGTAACACTTTCAAATACCATTATCACTTAAGAGAACAAAATTTATAGCCATTAAGAAAGCCTAAAAAAACCCCTCTGAGCCATGGTCTTATTTCACTCTATTAGCTGCATTAAAATAATGCTTTCTCACTGTTTTCCTCTCATTCTCCACCACAACAAGTGTTATTATAATTACAATAATACAGTTTTATACCAATTTTTATAGTTCCCCAACAGTCCCATGCTGGATAATAAACATTCTTGGAAGCGTTATTAAATCTTAAAGAATAAATAGATTCATTAAGGAAAGCATAACCTAAATAGAATAAATAAGAAATGTTTTTAATTAGGTAGGCTTTGTAAAACTACTTCACTTTACTTTTCAGAGATGGAATTCTGAAAATACATTTATGCAAAATAATGTTCACAAGACATACTTTAGAACCAGAACACAAATGGGCCATCACAAATGTCTGAAAATGTTAGTCAAGAATATCAATAAGAGTAAGTTATTTTCAACTATCCTTTTTAAATAGTTTGGTGATCAAACAAAGATTTGTATTACTGAACTGGTTTTTATTCAGTATTGCGCTCTTCCAAAGTGTAATACTTTCTAAACACAAAATGTATTACTCCATATACCAGTCCTGTAGCAAGGTGACTACTGCCATGATCATCTATTTTGAGTCAATAACACTGTAGTTTGGGGGGGAACTACGATTTCTATGATTCACTGACAAGCAAAATTGGAATATTCAGTTTTCACCACAACGGCATTGTGTAATTTTTAACATAGTGATCACCTTTCATGAGGTTTGATAGAATCCTTAATAGAGAAAGTTAAAATGTATTTCAGATTTACCAATTACTGTAAGACAAGGAGAAAGGGGAGGGGGAGGCAAGAACAGAGTTGAAAGATACTATGAAAATATGAATATTAATAAAGAACATACAATTTATAGGGTGATAATAGAGACCCAAGTGGCAATTTCCCAAAGGAAATGAGCTAACATCCCTGTTTTCATTATGACCCCAGAACCCAAACTTAAGAGTGGAGAATTACCTATCTTAATCATTACTGTAATATCTCCTACAGAATGACCCTTATTTCCTCAAATTGTGAGTAGGTTGCTCGCTGTGAAATAAGACTGTTTCTGAGACTGAAACAACTATTTCAACTTTCAACAAGTCTCACATGCGCTCACAAACACTGGGAAAGAGAATTTCAAACACATGAGACATCAGAATAAGCCATTTCACCACTGGTCACATCCCTAGACTAAAACAGAAAAGGAGATACTTGGCTCTCCATCAGACTGCTACCCATCAAAGACTTAAATTACACATACCTGGAACAGTGATTTACAAATATAAGTAAAAGATGGAAATAAGACGATCTCTAGGACAGGGGTTTTGTAATACAAACAGGAAGTTATCCAGGGAGACATTATTTCACATTAAAAAATTCTTTACTGATAAGGCTTTTATGTAAGTTTTAAACCTTAATTTCTTAACGAATATGTTAGCCAATTAATCCCACATTATCTAAAATAATTCCTTCATTTGGATACTGTGGGGGCATGATAATGCCCATTTGAACATTTTATTAATTATAAAGAAGATAATAATATTATCTTAACACAAAACACAATTTTATTTTCGAGGGAATCATTTTGAGCTCTTATAAAAACCCCTAAATTAAAGTTTGATAAATCATTCTTTTTTCAAATTGCCTTACTCTTAAAAATATTGTATATTTAATCCTACATTATAGGCCTTATTAAAATCTATAATGATAAATTAGCCTACTCTTCTGATTTTGTCACTGGTGTTATTAATTGCTTTCATAACCTTTAATACACACTTTGTTGGTGATAAAAATTTTAAAGCTAGATAAAAATTACCTCCAGAAAGGCTCGATTTAGTTGTAATATCTTACTCTTTCTGTAGTTTAATACTTATAAACCGATCTTATATTTTGCCTATTAGATTAAAAGATATATTTCCATAACAAAGGTTAAGGATAGAACCTCCTGACATTGATGCCAAAAATAATGTGATCGTATTCAAGCACCTGTAGCTAATCAAAAAATGTCTAATGGGCTTCCCCGGTGGTGCAGTGGTTAAGAATCTGCCTGCCAATGCAGGGGACATGGGTTCGAGTCCTGGTCTGGGACGATCCCACATGCTGCAGAGCAACTAAGCCCATGTGCCACAACTACTGAGCCTGCTCTCTAGAGCCCGTGAGCCACAACTCCTAAAGCCCCAGCACCTAGAGCCCATGCTCTGCAACAAGAGAAGCCACCGCCATGAGAAGCCCACGCACCGCAACGAAGAGTAGCCCCCGCTCACCGCAACTAGAGAAAGCCCACACACAGCAACGAAGACCCACCGCAGCCAAAAATAAATAAATAAAATAAATAAATTTATTTTAAAAAAATGTCTAATACTATAAGACTGCAACCACAGGGCATTAAACAAATCTTCTGCAAATGAAGTCACTTGAAAAAAAGAATTTTTCAGAACAAGTTTCTTCAAAAGAAGAAATTTCCAGAAATCTCTACTCTGTTTTATGTATAGTAGGGATTAATGATACATATTACTAATAATAACATCTGTAACATTTGTAACTTCAACATATCCTGGAAACAGTCACAGATGATGAAAAGCATTTATGAACATCAATAGCATTTCTACAGTATTTTGTGGTACATTGGAAGGAAAAGAATGATAAAGGAAAACTAGCTATTAAAAAATCATTTTTTTTCCCTGATTTTTAAGGCAAAGATGTGTTCAGTCAGGGCTCAATGAAGGAAGCAGAACCACTGTGAGTTATGGATAAGGGATTTATTACAGGAATTAAAGCTGAATTTGTAGGAGATGCTGAGAAAGGAAAGGTGTGAAAGTGGAGGCTGGACGATCAGGAGTCACCAACCAGCCAATCAGAGGAGTCACCCACTAGCATGTGCAGGAGCTGTGGAGAAGGGTATGGGACTTGTTGCCAAGCATCTCATGATAGGTTTGTGTCCATGCTGATCAGCAAGGTCAGCAGTTGGGAAAACAGCTAGACATGGAGCACAAAGGAACAAAGACAAGTTGGACCCTCTTGCCAGCACGTCTACATCTACCCATCACTGCATCACAGAGTAATGGCTGCATTTCAAGTTCTGTGCAAATTCCAAATCTGGGCAACTCTAACCTGATATATACAAGGAAGGGGATTCTTAGAAACGGAGTTCCACCTTAACCAAGCTGACACAGTATAAATTACCACAGATGATAATAAAGGAATGAGAAGGCAAAGCCCGTAACTGTTGCAGGTTCAGAATTAATATTGTTTTACATTTTTCTGAGCGGCTTGAGAACCTATCCTGGGCCAGGGTATATCCCTCCTTCAGTAGCAGACAATTGGAAGCTACGTGATCATACAGAAATATAAGGTGATCTCTTGTTGATCTGAACCAGTGATGAAAAAGAGGGGAGAAAAAGGTGGCAATGCCCAGAACTGATATGCGAAGATAAACTCACAACAGTTTTATTTTCAGAGACAACTGGAAAGACTGTGAAATTTAAAATGTATGCACCATATATATGGCTGGGCTGCACTCATATTTAAAGATGTTTCTTTCACTTTCACAGCAATATTACTAGTATTCTGAGATCTTCCACCTTCATGTTTAGAAATCTTGTCTATTCCCTGTTTTCTCTTACTTAAGTCAATTCCTCTATCTAGCCCTCCACTTGCTGAGAGATGCTCTCATACGCTACTGTCTGGAATCAGCCTCACTGCCTGTTTGCTGTCCTCCTTCTGCCACCCTGGTCTACTGGCCACACCTCCACCAGTTTCCTCTAGTCAAGAAAGATCCTCCAAATTCTCACAAGTGGGTCCTTTCTGGGGACCTTCTCAAGCAGAGTGGCTGAGCCCCTAGTGAGGCAGCTTTTTCCTTTTCGGCACAGTCTCTATCCCAGAGGACACAGTCTCCAGGGGAGACTTGGGATCAATGAAACCTGACGCTTCTGTGCCCTCAGAGCTATAGCTCCTGCTGCCCAGCCTTCCCCTTTCCTCACTCATAGAGATTTAGCAGGAACCCCTCAACTTTCTAACCAGCTCCACTCTTTAGAGACTCTTTCTCCTAACAGGCCCTGATTTCCCAATTGCAGAGTGCATTCAAAATCCTTCTCAGCCTCCTGAGTCCAATGCAAATCAAGGAATAGTACTGGGCATCTGTTCCATGCTCCTGAAAAATTCATGACAGTTAAGAAACCTGGAATGTTCTAAGACAATTAGGAGGTCCATCTGTCCAATGCGCACAGAACACCCTTTGGTAGAGCAATCCCACTTCTGTGAAAATCAGCTACAGAAACAAGGATTTTCACTGCAATGTAATTATAAGAGGGAAACACTGAAAACAACCAAAATGTCCATCAGCATTTGGACATTCGGGATTGGAAAAACAAATTTTACATATCCACATGATGAAATGATACAATACTATATATCTATCAACCATGATTAAGTATATCTTTATGTATAAACGTGGGGAAATGTCCATAGACACTATACGCTTTAAACTGAGTGAATGATTAATATTTAAAAATAAAGTCACATTTGTGAATCATTATATAGTCATAATGAAATCTAAATGAACAGTAACCAAATTATCAACTGAGATTGTCTTAAGGAGGTAAGGAGGGGCATTATGGGTAGAACATTACCTTTTTTCAGTACTGATTCAAATTTTTCGCAATTATCATGTGCTGTCATAAAAAAATAAAAATGAGACTTTAAAAATGTGCGATAAATATGGGCAGTTATTTATAGTGGTTTGTGTTGAATATTTAAATGTTCCTTTCTGTATCAGTCTTTATAGTCTTAATCTGTGGGCTCAGGGATGCCTATACTTGAGGAGGCCTCAGAAGGCATCTTTAAGAAATACGGCTCATCATCTTACAACATGACTTCCTAAAGTGTCATGCAAGAAAACTGACAGCAGCAGAAAAACGTTTTGCCCTTTTAAAATATCTCTTGAGCACCTGCAGGAATTCAAAGATTTAAAAAAGTCATAGTCACTGCCTTTCAGAAACTTAAAATCTACTGAAGGAAAGAGATACAAACAAAGAATTACTGAAAAATATGAATGCTTTCACAAGTGGCAAGAACAAAGTATAGTGAGAAGGGGAAACGGTGTCAAGTTAAGCAGGGCAGGAGAAAGAATAGAAGAGCCGGGAAGAGAAGAAGAGCTGTGAGTTTTCTAGGTAGATAAAGCTGGGGAGTGAAGACACCAAGGGGTAAACAGCTAAGAAAGGCTACTTCGCTTTTCTATTTATACTTCTTTGGCTGTCTTAGTTACCTATTTAAATTAGAAACCACTATAGCATCACTTCAAATAAACCAGTAAAGCATGCCAAGGATTCAGCACTCAAATTTGTTATTTCAGATCTTCAGAAAACCTCTACTTCAATAAAAGTTTATTTATCTATATTCAGGAACAGCGTATAAATGAAAAAACACATTTATGGTCTTTGTTAAATTTAGTTATTTTGCCCTAAGTGCTTTTAAGATCTCCAATAATTTTATCACGGTGGTCTTTAAAAAGCCCCCAATCAGGTACACTCTGACACAGGGCTGTGAAAGCTCCCAAGGGGTCAGTGAGATTCAAACTAAGCAGTTGTTTAATAATAGCAAGAGTTACGTATATGTCCACCCCCTCCTAACCTGCAAATAAACACATATTCCAGACTTAAAATGTGCAACCATTCTAAATGCCAGAAATATAGAATTCCAAACACTGGCTTGGTGATGTTGCTATAAAAAGGAAACCAGGAGGTTTTTATTTTCCATTTTAAAGTGCTAAAGTGGTGGATGACACTCTGGAGTTAAGTAGAAGCCAGGAATGACCCACCCCAAGGGAGATGAGAAAGATCTCAGAACCACTTTCCCATGATATACACATCTACTGTGGTCCAGCATAAACTGTTATGTAGCTTTCAAATTGCATTGAGTTTTAAATTGCAATGTCTTGCTCTTTTATTGCCTGTCCTGATCCATTCATTGTGTCTGAAATCTAAGTCTATTGCTTGAATGTTAAACACAGGGAGGACTTTAGGTTGCATCCTAGAGGATGAAATCATGCAATTTCAGTGAACTAAGAAGAGTTTATATTTGGCTGACTTTCGAGGGTCGCGAAGGCCTGAGAAATAGTTACTTTTTCCTTTTCCTGCTATGCCAGCTTTCTTTGGTTTTCATCCTTCCATTCTTCCCCTCTCCTTCCTTCTTCCTTCCCACCCTTCCTTCCTCCTTTTCTCTTACCCTTCCTTGTATTATTTCCAATTTATTTAAGTGCAAGTTCAACTATATCTAAGATAACTAACTTCAGTTTCAACAGTTCAGTTTCAACAGCCTGAAAGATCAGCACTAACTTCAAATTTCACCTCCCATCACACGCTCCTCAAAACCACTCCCAAGTAAGGACTAATACACTTAAATCCCTCAGAATTGGAGCACTCATCATCAACCTGATCCATACCTGACTTCAGAAGCCACAAAGCCTGGACCTACTTCCTTGGACTGTCTTCAAAACAACCTTTCTGATTATCTTTGAAGCATTCAAACTAAGATGGTCTCTTCTGGGACTTCCTGCATCATTTTTTTTTTTTTTTAAATGCCTGGTTTGAGCAAGAATTCATACTGGAATAAGCCAACCCAAGTGTTATAAATAAGAAATTAAAGAATTAACAAGCTGATGTGCACCCTCTAGGATGCACATCATGGGGAAAAATTAATAAAAATTTTTTGAGTTGAGTTTGGAATTATTACACCCAAAAACACAGTAGAATACTCAAGAGCTGGCATCCACACCTGGGAAAAGTAAGTGAAAATTCTGGCAGGTTTTAAGTAGCTAGTACTAGTGTGTCAGAGAAATAAAATCCTGTTTCACGCTTGACCAAGCAAGTAGTCCTATATGAGGATACCCTCTGAAATCCCAATCACTAGGAGACGTTTACTCTCAAGATTCACATTTCATTATGGCAGCTGGAAAGCTACCAGATAAGCCTATTCTTCCTACCCACTGACCGACCTCTCCTTTCAAAATGTGGCCAACATTTGTTCTCTATCCCACACTCTCCCTCACCATCACAGTTTTTTTACTCTGTTTTTCACCTTAGTTTCCAGGAAAATGATATCAGACATCTGGAAATAAATAGCACATCCACAGAACTACCTAAAATATTCCCTTCATCTCCCACTGCTAGTGCCCTTAAATCCAGCTGCAGCTTTTTTCAGGTCCCTGACCCTTTCTCTTTACCTCCCATCAAGAGTTTGGAACAGGCTGTCATAATGCATAAACATGATTCCACTGTGGGGAAGGAAGGAGATCTTGCTACCCTAGATGAATTTCCCAGGACACTTGTCCGTAAAGCTAAAACATGATAACCTCAAAACAGGATGGCTTAGCCGTATACAAAGGGAGCGATTTTTATGATGAATTAAATCAACACTGACTCGGGAATACTACAAAGTCTCACAAAGCAGACGCCACCTCTCCTCTGAAGGGCCTTCTAGTTCAAAGGAGATGCCACACCGAAGAGGAGCCACAGAGCTGGGGAGGGCCCTGTCACACTTGATGAAGCCACACTCAGTTTAGCCAATCATGCCCCTCACACCTTCTCTAGTGTTTGTTGCTACTGAAGGGCACACACAGCATGATGCAGAATGAGATGGCCTCATTTCCCTGGAAATGACCAAGCAGGAGTGCCAGGTACATAGTGGGCCCTCAGCATATGGTCATTCATTTATAATCATCACTTCTTTTGCATTGTGAAATCATAATCACAGTATTTATTAGGTGTTTACTGTGGAATAAGATTTGTGCTAAGTGTATTCATTACCCACATTTAACAAGTAACTCCACTGAGGTTGAGTTATCTGGAGTAACACAGCTAGCAAGAAGTAGAGTCAGAATGTTTCAGCAAGAAAAATAATTCTAGAGACTGTGCTTTAACCCTTTCACATAGAGCCTCATTATTGCGTTTTTTTCCCCCAACATTTTGTTATTAAAATTTCCAATCACATAAAAAAAAGTTGAACGACAAGTAAACATCTACACACTCACCGCTCGGATTCTATAACTGCTAACATTTAACTACATTTGCTTTATCCCAAATCTCTCCATCCATCACAGCCCATCTTATTTTTTCATGCATTTCAAAGTAAGTTGCAGACATCAGTGCAGTTACCCTTAGACTCTTCAGCACTCATAACAGTAACTAAAGTTAATACTTGTTTACAGTTCCTTTTTGGCGAGAGATACAATTTACATACAGTGAAATGCCCAAATCTGAAATGTACCATTCAGTAGGTTTTGACAAATGTATATACCTGTATGACTCAAATCCCAACCAAGAAATACACTGTTGTTTGTGAGAGCATATTACTAGAGTGCCCTTAGGACAAAATATCTAAATAGAGCAGCACTGACAATGGGGATCTTAAGTCTCTTACTGAATTTTCACTGAAACTAAACATAACAAAATATTAAATTCTTACACCTCAGCACAAAGATCAATCCCTGGCCTATAGACAGGCCACCAACAGATACGTGACTATTCAAGGCAGCGTAGAAAGCAATCAGTTCTCCCCCACCCACCCCACGACCTCTAAATCAGAATCCTGCTCGAAACATTCCTAGTCAGAGTCAGTGACATGCAAAGTACTGATTTCAAAAGGGATTTTTTTTTTTTTCTTTACCACAAGCATATATAACTTTTTGAAAACAACTAATTATTTTAAAACATGAACTTTTCCAGCCCTGATACTTTGGAAGTTCAGGGGAACTATCAATAATAGCTGCACCAAAGGTGTTTCCTTGCACCATGTCTGTCCTGGTATTTTGGTGTGGCTATTCCATTTTGAAAAGGGAAGTGAATTTTCCTGGGGATTCTTGCAACCTCCAGAAAAGCCAGGATGATGCTTCCAGCCTTGATCTGATGCTTAAGTGATAGAGTGATGAACATGACGATCTTTAAACCAAAGCTTTTCTAGGCTGTCAATGTCCCTGTCACTGCCTGAAATTAACATATTGGGATTGGAGACTTTCCATAAGCCTCCAGGGTTTTTGAAAGAAAACCACTAGAAAGTATTTAGAAGACAAAAGCCAAGACATATCTGCGCTATAACCTAGAGTACATTAACTCTTTTGCAAACTTTGGAAAATACAGATACAAATGCTTTAAAAAAACGTCTGGAATGATAGAAAGTCTACATCAACAGTTATCTACAGGGGGTGAAGTTTCAAATTATTATTTTTTTAAATTTAAATTTATTTATTTATTTATGGCTGTGTTGGGTCTTCGTTTCTGTGCGAGGGCTTTCTCTAGTTGTGACAAGCGGGGGCCACTCTTCATCGCGGTGCGCGGGCCTCTCACTATGGCGGCCTCTCTTGTTGCGGAGCACAGGCTCCAGACGCGCAGGCTCAGCAGTTGTGGCTCACGGGCCCAGTTGCTCCGCAGCATGTGGGATCCTCCCAGACCAGGGCTTGAACCCGTGTCCCCTGCATTGGCAGGCAGATTCTCAACCACTGCGCCACCAGGGAAGCCCTTTACTTCCTTCTTTAAAGCTTTGATATTACCTGCACTTTTTACAATGACTGCTTGTCATTTATAATCAGAGAAAAACTATTTTCAGATTTAAATAAAATATATGTTTATGTGACCTAGTAAGAACAATAACAATATTATTGCTAAGTGGGGGGGAGGGGGAAAAAGCTTTCTGTAATCGAAAATATATATCATTTAATATATGTACATGTATGCATACATGCATATATAATATGTATACTGAGGATTAATCTGGAATAAAATATACCAAAGTATTAACTGATTATTTGGAGTGAGGGAGGAGATTACTGGTAATTTTTTCTTCTTTTTGACTGCAACTATGGTACAAAGAACATGTATTATTTCTGTGAATTTTTTAAGCAAGTTTATCACACATTAGATTACACTGGTGCCTGAGATGCGCACAGAACGCTGCCATTCAGCTTCACTGGGCTTTACCACCCCTTCCTCACTTCATGGGCGGTGTGACTCAGAATGGAGGACAGAGGCAAAACACGGCCACTTCTCAATTCAGCAACTCATCTTCCAGTTCGAAGCCAGCCATGGTGTTCCTTGGGCCTAGGGACTCACACACCTGTGCTTTCCAGAATTAGTTGCATCTGATCCATGCAAGAAACATGAAGATTCGTCCCTATGAGATTCAGAACAAGTCACTGGGGCTCAAGTCACCAGTTTCCTTAAGGGGGACATACAGGGGTCAAGTGCCCTCTTGAGGTGCCCTTCAGCCCTTCAGATGTATGTGCGGAATTATTAAAGCATCTCCTTTCTATGTACATAAATCTACCATCCCTCTTAAGTCCCTCCCAAAGAAGAAAACATACTGGAGATGATCAGAGTATACTGGTTAAGTTAATGAGCCACTGGTAGACAGCCGTGGATCACAACTCAGGTTTTGCTCCTCACTAGCCAGTTGAGTGACCTTGGCCAAAGAATAACAGAACCTCAATTTTCTCATCTATGAAATGAAGCTGATAAAAGTAGCACTTACCTCTGAGAACTGCTATGAGTATTAAAGGCTAGGGGTTGGCGGGGGAGGGGGGCGGCGGGGGCGGGGGGGGGTAGTATGTAAGGTATGTAAAGTTACTAAACACAATACCTGGCTTACATCCTCACTTATGTTTATGTCTTAAGTTTCAAGTAAATAGTAGATGATGATGATAAGGATGAATATGTTGTCCATTCGGCAAAAATGTTTCATAGTAAGTAATAAATGTAGTTTTACCGACTTTTATAAGTGTTTAGATACCGATGTCTTACTTTTTTCCAATCATTCAGAAATGATCAATAAAATATGCTCATGGTTGATGAGAACATACTAGTTCAAATCAAGTTTTAAAAGGTCAGATACCTTCAAGAGAAGCCCAAATCTATAGACATTTAGCATTGTCCTCCTGCCACCTCCCAGATGGACTACTGCTTTCGTAAGTAAACTGAGTATCTCTGGATCCCAGATAGGATTCCCCTGCCACAAATGCACACCATGTTTTTATTTATGTTTGGATAGTAGTTTGTTTAGTTCCAAGGCCTGCATGTTTCCTTACTTTTTTCTCGTCTCCCTTTCGATACCCTTGACTGTTGCCTGGAATGAGTGGCCCTGGCCCATCCGCCACGTTTCCTGGCAGAGAACTCATTGCTTGACTCCATCTGGAGTTGCTCAACTTCAGGCCTCATTAGCAGGCTGAGGCTTGTACCAACACAGCACATCCCTCCCCCAGCACTGATGCTGGGTCCGTTCCAGCCCTGTGGCAGCCTGCAGGGGAGGGAAAATGAGCTGGGAGGCAAGCTAGACACAGAGCTTGGCTGGCGTTTTGTACGTCAGCGTTAGGACACATGGCTCTCTGTTCTTTAGTGTCATTACTGCCATGGTTATTACTGTTACTATGGTGGTTGAGGCTGTTGTCATGTGTCTTAAAGACATCACATTTTCAGGACTATCTACCAAGAACTAGTCAAGGGACTTTATACACCTCATCTCATTTAATCTTCACATCAGCCCTCTGCATAAGATACTATTCCTAGATATCAGAACACTGAAACTCAAAGAATTAAAGTCCCTTGTCCAAGATCACACACAAGTTGTAAATTCCAGAGCACAGGCTCAGGCCAGAGCTGAAGATCTACCAGCACCATCTGAGCATGACCTCCTACTACCCTCACCAATTCATGTTTGTGGAAGTGAATGAGGTTGGGAGCGGGTAAGGTGACAGTGGTCAGAGAGAAGGCAAGCCTCCCACTTCCAAATTTGACCAGAATTCTTGACCATGGGTTCTGGGATCTGTCAACTAAAATGAAGAAAAAGTGATGACCCAATAATAGCAAGAACAAGAAAAACCTCCCATTTTGAGTCAAACGAAAGGCTATGCCCATAAGGTAGCTCACATGGATTAACAGCTTCACAGACAAACCTTTTAACTGTCTATACAACCAAATGTTTTTGTGATGTATTGTACCTGATCATCTTGTAATAAAATAAAGCCTACTCTATCAGTGTACTCCCTCAGTACTTTTTTTTATTATTATGCATGGTTTTTTTTTAAAGACAGCAGTCCAGGTTGATGGGGTGCAGATGTCAGAGAGGAATTCTCTAAAGTCAAAGGCAACACTGGCCCTTCCTTCTCTGAGGCACTTGTTACCGCAGATAGGGATGTCCACGACACAGGAATGCCAGAGTGTGGGCCTGAGTCCACTCTCTAGCACTAGGGTTCCTGGATTCAAACTCTGGTTCAACTCTTTTACTTAGTTGTATAAAATCTTAAAAGTCACTTAACCTCTCTAAACTTCAGTTTTTTCCTGTGTAAAACGGAGAGGATAATAGTAAATCTCTCATGGGTTACTGGGTAAATTCAAGTATGCAGTCCATGCGAGTACTTTGAACAATGCCTGGCAACACAGCAGGTGTTTTCTTTTAAAGAATGTGAACTACTATAGGTTTTATGACTTAACATCCTCTGATTTCACCTCCTACATTCCCTAAATAAATCCATTAGCCTTCACATCTTCCTCTAACAAATGTCATTACTGTTTGAGCCTCTGCTAGGTGACAAGCAATATAATGGGTGCTTTGCATCTATTATCTTTAATCCTTCCAATAATTCCATAGTTTAGAAATTATTGTCCCCAGTCTACAGTAGAAAACATTGAATGGAGTTCAAAAGTTTATGAGTGACTTGTTAAGGGATATGACCTCCAGCCCATGCTTTTTCTATTATAGTTTCCATCCCAACCAAGAAGGGGATGTGAATGTTATCTTGCTGCCCCGGGCAGCAGCTCATCTACTGAGAGCTGACAGTCCCCCAATCTCACCATGGCCTAGGGGGTATCGCCAGAAATCAGCTTTGGCAACCCGCCTGGCATCCAGGCCCTGCCAGGACTAACCTTGTCCACCACAGACCTTCCGTTAAGGCCACTGCAAGAGGGGAACACTCCCCTTCCCCCTCACCGTGTCACTGTGTTTGGGAAACCTAGGGTAGCTTTGCTGCAAAGAAGAGCCCACTTGTGATTTTAAATGAAATATTTGCTTTACTAAAGTGACATTTTTAAAAACCCATTTTTTTATAAGCCTTTGAGTTCAACTTGCAATTCTTATCATTCTACTAAGTTTGAAATTTTGACATTCACTTTCAAAGTGGCTTTTGATTAAGGTTCAAACAACTCAAGTTGGACACACTAAACTCCCCCTCAGCAATCAGTATCATTTACACATTTAATTATTCTTAAACATTTTAAACTGAATTTATAAATTGAACGTATCCGTTTTCTTTTCTTAAGCACTTCAACTGTCTGACCCAACAAGCAAAACTTTCTCAAGTACTAAATTGCACCAGTAATTCCCTAACAAATTAAAAGATTCAGTGAATTTTAAAACCACTGCAATACTATTTATAATCTTTGTCAAAAGTCTTATCTTTCAACATAAAAATTATGACAGTAATGTCATTTAATGTCTACTCTGTTACTGTAATATGTCAAATTCTCTTAAATATTACAAACACATCAACTAAAACAATATATACAGATAATTAATAATTGATTAGGATTAATCATATGGGTTTTAGAAATTTCATCATCTCTTTGCTAAGTTATCTACCTACCTCGGTTAAAAGTAACATAACAACTAAGGAAATGCTTTTCAAATCTTGTGTCACAGATAACATCACAACTCCAAGGAACTGAGGTCACGCTCTTATCCAGGGTGGGAGTGATTTTGCACGTACTCCTGATGGACAGGATGGAACTGTTTTTAATAGCTGCCAAGACAAATGGGGACCCCAAACAGGGTGATCTCCTGGACTATATATAACCCAGAATCACTAGGATTACACCACCAACCTAATACTGCTGAATTCCATCTGACGGCAGCAGACAGAAGTCAGCCACTTTCTGTAGGGCTTCAGCTATTACCTCACTTACTGCATGCATGGTTTTGTGTTTTAGGTTTCTGGGTTTTTTTTTTTAGCTTTTTAGGAATTTCAGTTGCCTTTTTATTGCTCGAGAACTTTAATGCTATTCCATAAGCTCCTTTATATTCTACTATAATTCCTTTAAACATCTATAAATTTTGTCACTTGATTCAAGACTAAATTCAGCACTTACTGGACCTCTATCAATTTGGTGCTGGTCTCCTCTACACAGTTCTTTACTGCCTCATGGAATTCAGAATTATTTTTGTTTCCTTCTTGCCTAACAGAGGTAGTATCAGTTAGAATTAGGTTTAGCTGTCGAGGGACCAAAAAATTTTAAATTATAATTTTGAAATTTTAAACAAGAGAGAAGTTTATTTTTCTCTCACGTAAAGTCCAGAGGAGAGTTGCTAAGAACTGGTATCATAATCCCACAACCATCACAGTCCCTCAACATATCGTTTTGACTTCATGGTCAAATTGGCTGCCATTGGCTGTAACCAAATCATAAGCCCACAGCTAGCTCTGCCAGAGACTGGGAAACACGGTCTCTGCTCCAGGCAGCCATGTACTTAGTGGAAAACTGAGTAGCACCCTGGTACCTGAGAACAAG
Organism: Balaenoptera physalus; assembly: GCF_965194825.1. Taxonomy (NCBI): domain Eukaryota; kingdom Metazoa; phylum Chordata; class Mammalia; order Artiodactyla; family Balaenopteridae; genus Balaenoptera; species Balaenoptera physalus. The sequence continues at coordinate 88,220,205 of NC_138896.1, forward strand.
GGGTGCTGAGGGGGAGAAGGGAAATGTCATGAAGGTATTGGCACACGTCTGCTGGAGCCCGAGTACATAGTTACCAAGGGAGGGAGAGAGGTACCTCGTAGACATGTCAGTAGCATATCTGACAGCACCCCAAAACTGAAGATCTTGGAAGGTGTCAGGGTGGTGGGCAGACAGTACAGTTCCAATTGGTCATATCCATAGGTTACAGTTAACTGAGGAAATAAGTTTATATAGAAGATAATGAGAGCCAGGTTTCTCTCTGTTGAAGAAAGTATTTCCAAACATGGAAAGGTGAGCTGCTAGAAATACCCTTGAGATTTAGGATTAGAATTGCAGGTATTGACATAAACACAATGTTTTTTGTAATGTATGCAGACAAAGAAATATATATGAGTGTGTTTGTAAGTATGTGTATGTAGAGCAGAATGAATGTGTAATTTTATATACATGTATATTCGTATATGTGTACATACATACACATATACATGTGTTTGTGTGTATGTGCGTATACATACCCAACTGTCTCTTAAGATGACCTAAAAGCAATGACATCTCAACAATAATGAGCACAACCACATGCCAAGGGGTTTTCAAATATTACCTCTGCTAAAAAGAACCAGGGTTTCTTAGAGAAGCTAATGGCTTCTCTAATTAGCCATGGCTAATACTACATCTGGAACAAGAGAAGTACAAGTTGAAATGGGAATATCTTGTGCCAGCAAGTAAGAAAGTGCTCAAAGAAATGACAAAGCCATGTCAAAAATCCTTAAGAATGGATGACAATCCACTGAATAAAACAAGAGTTCATAGGTCCTTGATGATATAAATAAATGTTGTAAGGCAGAAGGAAAAGCTCTTCTTTATAGCAGATTACCAACTCACAAATGTAGGAGAAATAATGGAAATGAGAATCACCAATTGGCAGCTATCACAGAGGTAACTGACTCAGGCAGGAGCAGTCCATGAAGGCCAAGGCTGGTGGGTGGAAGTTAGATGAGGAAAAGGATACTGGTGTAATCTCAGAACTCCTCCCCACAAAATTCTAGCCAATCACAAAAGGAAAATGTCAAATGTAAGGTAGAGAAGCCTGGCAGACATCAACTGGACTAGTGGTGTGAAAGGTCACATAGTTTCTGATGTGACCAACTATGAACAGCTGACTATCATTTTTATGGCAGTTTTTTACCAAGAATGCAGGACCTGAATCTAACCATGAGGAGGCACTGGGTGGACCCAGCCTGAGAGACATTCCGCTGAAGGAAAGGCCTGGACATTTTTAAACAAGGACTTGAAAGACAGGGAAAGACCAAGGAAATGTTCCAGAGCAGAAAAGATTGAATAGACACATGACAACCAAATGTAACATGTGTTTCTGACTTAGATCTTGGTTCAGGAAAGAAAAAGACACTATTAGGACAGCTGGTAAAGTCCAAATAGGCTTTGTGGATGGGATGGTAGTAGTACATCAACACGGTTTCCTGATTTGGAGGGTTGAATGGTGATGATGTAGGAGTGTCCTTGTTTGTGGGAAACACACACCACAATGTTTAGAGTGAAGACGTATCATGTCTGCATCTTGCTCTCAAATGTTAACAGTTGGGGAACTGGGCTGAAAGTGATATGGGAGTTGTTTGTATGGTACTTAGAATTCTCCATAAGTTTGAAATTATTTCAAAATAAAGTATTAAATTAAAAAAATCAAGGTCCGTTGTTCAGGAAGGAGAGCCCTGATACTGAGAGAGAGCCAGTGGTCCCTGCTGGTGAGGCCACACAGCATGCTGTTGTACCTGCATTATCTTTCTTGTCTTTGTTCAGCTCTACAGTTATAATCCTTGTTCCCACTGTCTTGTCCTAGTTGTTTGCTTTAACAACATCATTTCCTCTCCTCTGGTCCATCAATAAGATTCCAACACACCTTATGTCCAAACCAGTCACAGGTACCACAGGCAATACATTTTGAGGCAGATAACAAGGTGTTTTCAACATCCTATTATCTACACAGCATTTAAGAGCTTCTTGACACAATTGTGCCCTGAAGTAACATGCCAAGAAAACAGGAGAAGAAGTGTAATACCCAGGCAGTGTGGGGAGCGTGAGACTGCACAAACTGTAGAAGATAAAACAGAAGTGAGAGAGGGTTTCAGAACCACAGCCTTGGGGGACCTTTACACCAAACACAGAGACCATCCACCACTAGCACAAAGACCTACTTGAACCAGAAGTTTTCCAAAAAGTCTGATCAATGAGTCTCTCAACTAGAATTCTAGACTCTGCTCTTACCAATGTAATTTAGGTTTGCAGACCTATCACTCACGGGAAAAAGAAGAGAGACAATGAGAAATCTCCTTCCTAGTTTCAAATCTACAGATTCTGTCCTCAGTGACGTGAAGAAGGCTGGACACTTTCAGAAATACTAATATCTCAAATTGTGTTGTCATTTATAACACTTATTAATGTCAATTTATGATCATTGTGTCTGATGCCTATAATGAAGAGAATATACAGCCATTAATTCTAAATATGAACACTTTGCCCTTTTCACATTCAAATTCACAGTCTATAAACATTTATTGAATTCCTACCACTCTGAGCCTTGAACACCAAGATGACTAAAACAGCAGTGCCCTCAGTGAGTCCACAGTCTGGGGAAGGGCAGACACGTAAACTAACAAATTTAATAAAAAGCACATATGACACCAAATTGTTCACCATTTCTAGGTTTGCCCAATCAAGTACTGAACCTTAGGCTATGTTTTTATCTTAACTTCTTTTACTGTTTTAAAGTTAGGAACCAAATTAGGGAAACTGAACACACACTAGCTATGGGCTTCATCATTTAAACATATCAAGCCATGTGTGATATATCACCTAAATAAGTGGTTTCCAAGGTTCATGTCTGAGCTATATCAGAATACCTGTGGCACTTCTTAATAATTCAGAAATCCAGTACTAATGAATCAAAATCCCAGGAATCAGACTCAAGAGTTCAGTGCTTTTAAGAGTTCTTCAGTGGATTTTGATGCACGGCTAAGTTTGGAAACTTCTGACTTAACCGTCACTAATTCTGAGAGTGACCTTAGCTCACTACAACACTAGTTGGCAAAATAAAAATCAGTCCCTTGGCTGTGAAATTTATAAGACTGCTGATTAATTCATTTGAATATGATTAAACTGCTTCCCTCTACCCTGGGTTTGTGGACAGTGAGGAACCAAGATGTTTGCTGTAGTATCCATTATTAATGCCATTCCTTTCCAAAGGCTGTCCCTTTGACCTCTGTTTATCCCTCCTGGTCTCCTCTATGAGTTTATAGTTACTTGCTGTTCTGTGCAATTACATCATGCTGAGTATGAGGACACCCCACAAGCTGTTAGCTATATTAACTTAATAATAGATTTCAGAGTGTGATTTCCAATTAATTTCATTTTCCATATGCAAATGCAGCTCCGTGGGAAGCCAGAATTATAGAGTAGCCATATGGTGCCTCATAAGTAACAATTAAAACTAATTTTCTATTCTTTGACACTAAAAAAAAAAAACATACAGTTTAAATGCCACAGAGAAAATTGGAACTTCAACAGCATCTGTAGTTCTCTAGAAAGAAGATGCCCCACTTTCCACATTTATGTCCTGATACTCCAGCTTCTAGCTTGGCAGTGAGTGGCTAGGTGAGGACTGAGCTGTCGCCAGGCTTTTTGCATTTTTGCTTCTTCACTGCTTTTCCGCTGGTGGAATGGCTCAGGGCAGCTGTGAGAAAGTCCTAGGCTGTCCATTTCACATCAGTGAGCTGGGATGAAAGAACAGTTTCCTTTTGAAACAGGTGATTTCTGGTAATAGAACTTTTCTACAGACCCATTTCCAAAAGGTGACGTCTGAAACAATGCTGCCATCTGCCCAAGCCAGGGGGTAAAATACACAGTCCCACTGAAAGCAGGTGATGTTTTTTAAGCCATGAATATAATTGTTCTAGGCTATGAAGGGCTGGGGGAAGAGCCGCTCCCTCTGGAAACTAAGGCTAGTGTGTTAATTGGATGGATGGCCCTTTTATACTTAACATAGGGTATAATTTTGTCAATCCCCAAGGGTCCAATTTTGGCAGAATCATCAGCTGAGAGGTTAAAAAACAAAGCAAAACATATCAAGACTCTATTCAAGATATATAGTGTGACAAAATCCTCAATTTTATTAGTCTTTCACCATTTTCAACTTTAAACTTGTCAAGTTTTTATGTGAGAGCAACCTTGCCATAACACACCCTGCTCACAGCCATGTGTGAGGGTAATGCAGGTGAGTGCTCTGTACCCCCAAACTTCTCATCACCAACCCCAGCCCTGAGACTAAGCCAACCTCTGCCACTATGGGACAACCTCCGGTGACTTTCTAGTGTCTCTTCCCAGTAATCCCAACATCCCTGGATTGTCACACCCATCTCCCTTTTCACATCCCTGGAATAACAAACTCCTCTCCTCTTTCAAATTACTAAATAGCAAAACCTCCAAATTCCAGTCTTCCTGCCCAACCTTGAGATGCCCTACGTGGCAGAGATTACTATTAATATTATTAAATGCACAAGTTTCCCCCACCCGGCCCTATTTTTTTCCTTCCACCTTCACCTACACACACAGAGTGAATATAAAAACAGCATGACAAACATAAAATCAGCAAATTAATATTAACACAGTTGTATACTTTGTTCATCTAGGATGGGAGATTTCTGACCCTGCCAGATGCTTGGAGAATATCCAAAAAATTCTCTTTGATAGCTAACCTTTTTTTTTTCTGCAGGGAGTGACAAAACCTTCTCAGTCATTTAGTATTATATTCAGTTTGTCTTATTCCCAGAGGCTATTTGCATCGTGTTTTCATGCCTCCTACAAATGCACTGAGCAAAAGTAATAAGCACCGTGCCTCTTATTTTTTGTTGTAAGGAATTAATAACCACTAAACACATCAGTCATTCACCCCCTTCTTGTGGACACTGATGAACACCATGAAAATGAAGTCATCAGACTATACTACAAAGCTACAAAAATCAAGACAGTATGATACTGGCACAAAAACAGAAATACAGATCAATGGAACAGGATAGAAAGCCCAGAGATAAACCCACGCACATATGGTGACCTTATCTTTCATAAAGGAGGCAAGAATATACAGTTGAGAAAAGACAGCCTCTTCAGTAAGTGGTGCTGGAAAACTAGACAGGACAGCTACACGTAAAAGAATGAAATTAGAACACACCCTAACACCATACACAAAAATAAATTCAAAGTGGATTAAAGACCTAAATGTAAGGCCAGACACTATAAAACTCATAGAGGAAAACATAGGCAGAACACTCTATGACATAAATCACAGCAAGATCCTTTTTGACCCACCTCCTAGAGAAATGGAAATAAAAACAAAAATAAACAAATGGGACCTAATGAAACTTAAAAGCTTTTGCACAGCAAAGGAAACCATAAACAAGACCAAAAGACAACCCTCAGAATGGGAGAAAATATTTGCAAATGAAGCAACTGACAAAGGATCAATCTCGAAAATTTACAAGCAGCTCATGAAGCTCAATATCAAAAAAACAAACAACCCAATCCAAAAATGGGCAGAAGACCTAAACAGACATTTCTCCAAAGAAGGTATACAGAGTGCCAACAAACACATGAAAGAATGCTCAACATCATTAATCATTAGAGAAATGCAAATCAAAACTACAGTGAGATATCGTCTCACACCCGTCAGAATGGCCATCATCAAAAAACCTACAAACAATAAATGCTGGAGAGGGTGTGGAGAAAAGGGAACCCTCTTACACGGTTGGTGGGAATGTAAATTGATACAGCCACTATGGAGAACAGTATGGAGGTTCCTTAAAAAACTGAAAATAGAACTGCCATACGACCCAGCAATCCCACTACTGGGCATATACCCTGAGAAAACCGTAATTCAAAAAGAGTCATGTACCACAATGTTCACTGCAGCACTATTTACAATAGCCAGGACATGGAAGCAACCTAAGTGTCCATCGACAGATGAATGGATAAAGAAGATGTGGCACATATATACAATGGAATACTACTCAGCCATAAAAAGAAACGAAACTGAGTTATTTGCAGTGAGACGGATGGACCTAGAGTCTGTCATACAGAGTGAAGTAAGTCAAAAAGAGAAAAACAATTACCGTATGCTAACACATATATATGGAATCTAAAAAAAAAGAAAAAAAATGGTCATGAAGAACCTGGGGCAAGATGGGAATAAAGACACAGACCTACTAGAGAATGGACCTGAGGATATAGGGAGGGGGAAGGGTAAGCTGGGACAAAGTGAGAGAGTGGCATGGACATATATACACTACCAAACGTAAAATAGATAGCTAGTGGGAAGCAGCCACATAGCACAGGGAGATCAGCTCGGTGCTTTTTGACCACCTTGGGGGGGGATAAGGAGGGTGGAAGGGAGGGAGACTCAAGAGGGAAGAGATATGGGGACATATGTATATGTATAACTGATTCACTTTGTTATAAAGCAGAAACTAACACACCATTGTAACGCAATTATACTCCAATAAAGATGTTAAAAAAAAAACACCCCTCCCCCATGATTAACCATATTTTGCTTTTGCACCAAAAAAAAAAAGAAAATGAAGTCAGTTCCTTGATATCTTTTGCTTTCTTGCATTAATTTTAGATTAAACATTGCCAATGTTAAGGCAATATTTTATGTGACATTTCACGCTAAGCAAATATTAAAGTTCTCAACAACTATTTTAAAAAAATCCCCTCATGGCTGACAGAAGAATTAGCGCAAAGCTTAGCAGCTGCAGCATCCGACCTGCTTTGCCAACCATATAAAACAAAATGAGCTGAAAGATTACGTGTATCTTCATATTCCAGCAAAAATAAATATTTGGAAAAACAAAAATTTGATCAAACACCTCCCCCCTCAATATTCAATCATCATTTGATCAATCATTCCCTCTCAGTTTCCCCCTTTTTTCCACCTTATTCCCACCACCTCCATGAAAATAACTTAAAAAATTCTTAGAGTTTCACTTTTCAAACTTCCGATGAAATGAAGTGTTTATCATGTGCATCCTAGGTTTCTGTACTCCTGTCTTTATCAGTTTAAAATGCAGACAAATACACACTTGACACACGCTTAGGTAAATAAATCTAGTGGTTGCTAGTCTGCTATCACAGTACATTATAGGGGTTTCCAAAACCCAATCTTCCATTTTTTGAAGGTCACTCCTCTATTTATCAGTCATCCAGGAGGCTCAGATGACAAAGTTAGAACCAAAGACTGGGCCAGACCAACATTTGATTTCCACCAAGGTTTTAGTCCTGTTTCTACATCCCTGCCTCCATTTCCTTTTTCATTTTATGGGGTAAGGGGAACAGGTCAGTGAGAGGATGAAAAGTCATTGCTCATGAAAGCCACCCTCCCCCTTCAGCACCCTCCCTTAGGGCTGATGAGCGGAGCACAAACATATTCACCGTGTACTCTTCCTTGCATAATCTTCCGTCCTGGAGGTTTTCCTCCATGCTTGCCCTTTAAAGTGCACCCAAAGAACCCAAGTACCCCAATTATATATAATAAGGAAACAGTATGATATTAATGGTCAAGAGCATAGCAAATTACATAAACATTTTCAACATCAATTTCCTTGCCTGTAAGATGAAGGCAACGTCTTTCACCTCATAAGGTTGCTGAAGAATTAAAATGACCTGATTTGGGACTTCCCTGGCGGTCCAGTGGTTGAGACGCCATGCTTCCACTGCAGGTGGCACGGGTTCGATCCCTAGTCGGGAACTAGGTTCCCACATGCCACGCCGCAGGGCGAAAAACAAACAAAAAAAAGAACTGATTTTTATATAAATTGCCCCAAGACTATACCTGGCACAAAGTAAGTGCTCAGTAGGTGGTGTTTCCTATTACTGCTATGAATATTATTAAGGCTAAAAAGTTTGGGCTGTATGTATTTACACAATACAAAAAATATATTTATATATTTTAATACTATAATTTCTAAATTGTATAATTACATAGTTTATATTTTATTATATTAACTGCATGTTCAATATAATTTATAACTTATAAATTGATATATATAATTTATATTTTTAATTCATTTTATTATAGTTTATTATTTATAATTATAACATATAATACATTAAGTGAATTTTGTTATACTTATTCTCTGAAAATCTCATTATAGAAACTGACTGTAAAGGCCTTGCGTACACCCAAAGCCAGGGTCAGAAATCACCATCTCAGGGAATTCTTCGGAAATCTGCCGTGAACAGTGAAGAAGAGTGTAGTGCCATAAGGAGAACCGAGCCTCCTACTCTTGTTCTGACTTTGATCACGTCCAGCCATCAGTAAGAAGTTCTATTCCTACTTCCCTGAGTTTCAAGTCCTCAGCCACCTTGGAATAATACTTTCATGCCTTTAACGAGAACAGAGGGGGTGACGAGGCCAGAGGAAATGCTTAAGTAAATATGGTACTTCCACAAACTGGGATATTATGAAGTGTCAGAAAAGAATGAAGAAGTTCCTTATATAATGATCTCTAAGACGTTGTTCAGTGAAAAATGGCAAAGTACAGAACAGAATGTATAATACTCTACCTTTCGGGCTGACCAGGCCTGGCAACATTTCAACTATTAGCAGATGCTAGAAAAGAAAAGTACTAGTTGTCCTTGAAGTTTTCTTTTGCCAATTAAGTAATATGTGTGAAGAAATAAAGGGGGAAGAATAAGATGAAAACTTCAAGATTATAATAATATTTCCTACTAGAAAAATCAAGCATATCTGCAAGAGCAATGTAATCTGACCAACTTCACAGGCTTTTTTCTTTTTGTAAACAGAGCACGCTGCCAGCATCAGAAGTAAACAGTCTCCATTTTTTTGGACAGCTTTCTTCCCCTTGGAACATTACATCTGAAATGTTGGATCCCAGCATAGACACTTTGCTGAGCTGATTTACAGGGCTCACTGTGCTGGGGTTTTTTTCCTGCTAGTATTCATTCACTCCAGTATATATTTCATATTGGAAAGTCATTTAGAGTTTCAGCAACCTACAAAACAGTCTTCCAAAATAAGGAAGGATATAAGTTGGGGTGGCAGGCTACATTAGTGAAACTGGGTAGAAACCAAACAACACAATTATAATCTCTATATTCACTGTAATGAACAAGAGTTCCTAAATGAAATCCTCTCTTATGGGTGCTTTGCACCCCTGTCTCAACTATCAGTTTCAGAACCTGCAAAAAACAGTCAGAGCTTGAAATCCTGGTACTCCAGTAGAAAAGTGTCATAATTTTAAAAAATAATCATTGACATAAGCATATACTACTATTTGTAATCTTAGAGCAACATTTTTCCTTTGTAAAATGTACCTTGTATTATAGTACTTCTATTCTTCCCACAGGATTTTTTTTTATAATGAACGTATATTTTCAAACTGTAGCGTTTGAAAATCAAAGTAACGGTAACCTAACAGAATCAATCAAACCTTATCTTAAATAGAAATTGACATGACTGCCTTATTAAATATGTGCTATATGCCAGGCACTGTGCTGGGTGCTGGGGATAGAGAAGCAAATATAATAAACGGGGTCCTTGCTTTGACCAGGTTCATGTCCCATGTCTGCTGGGGAAGTGGGGCTCATTCCACAAATAATTTCATAAACTATTTGATGAAGACATATATATTCTTTACTAGTTCCTTATTTATGAAGAGTTAGTAATAAAAATTCTAGTGAATATAGTGTAGTTTTAACAGGCATTACAGGATGGCTTGAGGGTATCCATGTGAAAACCAGGTATTTTATGACTTCAGTCTTACACCCAACTCTATAATCCAATATTAACTATTAAAATACAAACGCGCCATGTTTCTAAAAATGTAACACATGTCACTGGTCACCCCCTTGAGTCCAAAACACTTAACATCGGCATACAAACAAATGCCCTTCATAATCCATCAGCGTGAGAAATCCCACTGCCCCTGAGAAGCTTTCTCAACTGCCAGCTAAGGTTTGTAACCCTCCACCTTCCCACGATAACTTATCCATACTTCTACTACTATATGTATTGCTTTGTACTAGAGTTATCTGTCACCCTCTGTAACCTGTGAGCTCCTTGGGTGCAGGAACTATGTCTCATTCGTGATGTGTCACCAACACCTTCTCCAGTGCCTGGTACACTGCAGTCACTGGATACAGGTCTGCTGAATGCATCTGTGACAGACGGTGAACGAAACCCAGCAAGGCAGCTATCACTCAAAGTTCTCCACGGTTCCACAAAGCATATCCACCGCTTAAACTGGAAATGCCCTAAAATTCTTCTCCATCTCAGCTATCTACCATATCTGAAAATCATTCCTTTCTCTTCTTACCTTTTCTTTACTGAGGTGCACTCTATTCCAATTACTGTGGTGACAACCTCGGCTCCATCGGTCAGAGAGAGTACAGCCTACTGGAAGGAATCACACACCTGTCCACTCAAGACAAGATTTTTAAACTCAAAACAAGCATTTGCAGGGAGATGCTCAAGCACCAGGCAGCTGATGAACCTTTTTAATGAATTCCTTGGTTCTTTGAAGATGGTGAACATTCTAGCATGTCTTTGACCTTATAAAGTTATGTCTTTACCCCTCAGATTGTAAATTTAGAGTCAATTTAGAGAAATCAATCTGAAAATGCTACAGGGGGAAAATGGTTAAATAAGTTCTAATTCATCAACTGATGGACTTTAATACAATCATTATAATTACATTTGGGGAGACTTTAATGACAAGAGAAAATTCTCATATACTGTGTTAATATAAAGAGCAGACTATAACTGTATATAAACTATGATCTACATTTTGTGAAATAAAGCTGTATGAAAATAGTTAATATATGTATATACCTGAATATAGAAAAACAAAAGGGACCAACTAAATTATTATCTCTCTGTGGACAAGTTAAATGGCTGAGTTCTACTTCCTTTTTCATAATTCTCTCTGGTTTCAACTTTTTGTACTATGACCATGTATTACCTATAGAAATTCTGAAAATAATGTACTTTTTTTTTAAAGTAAAAAGCGCATGTTCTTAACAGATAATTATAGTGGATTTTACAAAGTAACAATTTCTCCTCTATCTTCCACTAATATACTTTTCTATTTTTAATTGAATTGTATTCATTAAAAACACATACACCACAAGTAAAGATGAGCTATTATGCTTCTCTCCATAGCAAATAAATTTTCAAGAAATTTGAAAGATAAAATTATCTAGGATTTTAAAGATTAATGGTTACCCTCATAATTATGGATTTCTTCTATCCTTTATTTTTAATGCCTCATAACTACAATATGTTTAAGCTCCTTCAGAAAGGAGGAAGAAATACCAATGAAATCAACAAAATACTTTCAAACATAAGGTAATGCTGCATTTTACTATGACAGAACTATACTTATGTCAGAAGTTTCAAGACAAAGAAAAGAGTAATCCGAAAACATTCTGACAATCTTTGTATTCATGTCGCTCTTTATTCTCACTCCCACAAAAGAAAATTCTAGTCTCTTTTTAATTTATTCCATTTGGAAAGAGGTTGCTTAAAGTCCACCAGAGAGGTGGGACCCAAATCAAGCACCCCACCTTGCCCTCTACTGAAACTGTCAGCTTTTCCTTTTGATCTTTCTTTGCACTTGAAGAACCTAAAATTGATTTTTTCCCAGTTGAACCAAAGTAGAGGAGGGGCAATGTTTTATTAAAAGATTCTTCATTCCCCTAGCATAATCCATCTTCTTCATACACAAAGAAAATCTGTCTTTTTGTTCTTGAGAAAATGTTTTCAGAAACTATTGCTCTGGAAAGTTAATTCAATTGTACGTAACACCAAAAAGAGAAAAGGAGAAAAGAAAAGATGATGATGACAACGCTATTAGCCACCTCAGCAAAGAAGAAAGACGTGTGTTGATTAGCTCTCTCAAGAATAGTTGGCAGAAATGAAACTCCACCAAAATGTAAAACACAGGCACCTTGGAGCCGGTCTTGCGTGACTTTTGTTGTACCTGAGAGGGAGACCACGACAGCAAAAGAACCTGTATTAGAGTCAATGAACACTTTTCAATTTAAGAAAAAAATCACTGTTGGGCTTAAATGTGCTAAAGAAAATGGCATTCATGTTACACAAAAGGCAACAGAGTAAGGAGAATCCAAAGTGATCCCTCAAATGAGAAAAAAGTGCGGAGTGTGGTTTTCCAACCAAATGGTGGAACCCAGCCAGCTACAACTCTGAAGGAAAAACATCAAATAAATTTTAAAGTGGCAAAGTAAGGGAAGGATGAAAAATAAATAGAAGTCTACAAATTAATATGATTCTTTACTTCTATGTAAGCCCAAGATTCTATAGCAACACAAACAGAGGCACATGAGAGAGAAAATGTGAGAAAACAAGTGCTTTCCATTTTGGTCTTACAGAAAGCTTAAGTGACTTCTTTTTCTTTTTTAAAAAAAAATGTATTTAAAAAAATAACATAGGTATTTTATTTTTTAGAGCAGTTTTAGGTTCGCAGTAAAATTGGCAATCAAACAACCGATTAATTATGCCTACATGATGGAATGCCAATAAAAACCCTGACCACCAAACTCAGACAATCTTCCCTGGTTGGCAATGCTGTGTGTCATGTCACACATTAATGCTGGGATGGTAACGTGTGCTGACTCCACAGGGAAAGGACAAAGGAACTTCCCAAGGACAAAGGACAAAGCAACTTCACGTATGGAACCCTCCCAACCTCTGCTTTACGCATGTCTTCCTCAGGCTGATTTTAATCTGTATCCTTTCCCCATGTGCATAACAGCTTGGAGTGAGATCTATGAGTCCTCTTAGCAAACTAGCAAACCTGAGAGTAGTTTTTGGAAACCCCCAAACTTGAAGTTGGTGTCAGAATTAAAGACAGTCTTGGAGACTGTGCCCTCTAACTTTGCAGTTTGGCTACCTGCAGGTTGGAATGAAACCTCAGGTATCATCACTGCAGTAACATTTCTCCCAAGTGCCCAAAACTTTTCATCATGATTTCCTTTCGTACACCACAGCACATAATCCTAATTTGCCTGCTAGTTACAGCGGTTCTAACTCAGGGTGATTCTATTCCTCACAGGATGTTTGACAATGCCTGGACACAGTTTTGGTGGTTTCAACTGAGAGATGCTACTAAATTCTAGGGAGTAGAGGTCAGGGATGTTACTAAACATCCTACAATGCACAGCATCACCCCCACAACAAAGGATTATCCAATCCAAAGTGTCAGTGGTGTCAAGTTTGAGAACCCCTGCATTAGAACTTTGACAGTCACAGGGTGAAACCCCAGATCTGAGATGACAACTCAAGAAATAGTGAGGAGACAGCACCTGAATTCCAAGGGGCAGTGTTCAAATTCCCATTCCACATAAATCACTATGGTTTGACACTGGACAAACTTCTAAACCTTTGGCCCCCAATTTCCTAATTTGTAAAATGAAACTAATGATTAAGATTTACCCCACAGAATTGTTTAGAGAAGAAGTAAAGCTACATATTAAAATGAGTTAGCAAAGTATTTGGACCAAAGTAAGCACTGGCTGAATGTTCACTCTGTCAGTTAACTGTCCTTGTATAATGAAAACCATTAAAAAATTTTTTTAATGATTGGAACACTGGTAAAAGCAGGTTTACAAATCAGTTTTTCTTAATGTGTTGCAGAACAGACAGATGACTCCTGACATCTTTTAGATGTCATAAATATGAGCTGCCAACGAATTATTTCTTTCTATGTAAAATTTGTCTTCCCTGCCCATGACCTATTTTTCCCCTCTTTCCTTTCATCATCACATGTGGTAGCTTTTCTGAACCAAGAAACAAAGTTTATGTCACACATGAGAGTTACTTTAGAGGCAATGACAAAGAAAATAAACCAAGCAGTCCAGTAATGACACTGCTGGGCAGTCAGCTGAACACAAGCACCTGTTAAACTCAACTACCAGGTAAGTAACTCCCTCCTATATGACCATCTCCCAGAAAATTACAAATTGCCTGATACGTGAGATCATTAAGAGCACAGAACTGTTCATGTTATATTTGAAAACTAAAAAGGCTTAATTTGTTTCCTTCTGGCTTGGTGTCTTCCACTACCCCCTATCCTAAAGTGAACTACTCAAACAAGAGGCACAAATTTTCCCTCTCAGGCCCCAAAACCTGTCACCACACCTGACATGCTGCATGTGTTAACTCATATGTCTTGGATGGATGAGAGAACAGATGGACAGATGGCCAAATAGATGGAAAAGTATAAGGGCAAATGGAGGAACAAATAGAAGAAAAAAATAAATGAATAATTAAGGGGAAAATGTGTTGCCTTGCTATTTTGACACCAAAGTTGTATGTGGACGTGACTATAACTATAAATTTAATTATTCACCAATCAACAGAATGGTGAAGAGAGGACAGAACTCCTCGATATAATCACAGATCAAGTCTTGTCTTCACGACAGATTCATTGCATTTGCAGAGACATCGTTCATTCATAAACCTAGAGACTCTCTTTGAAGGAAGAGACAAACTATGCTATGATATGGTTTGTATAAAGCAAACCACAAAAACATTTCGTGTGTGTTAGTAAATAATCTGTACAAATTTTAAGAGAATAAAGGTAGACAGGAAATTTTCCTGATTCCAGAAACGAACAGGGTTTTAAGAAGTATTTCCCCTTCACGATTGTGCTGAAACATTCTCCTCTTTAAATAGCAAATAGATGAATTTAGATAAACATACTTAAATTCCCAGAGCAATCTCAAGGAGCGGCGACAGTTTGGGAAAATGTCAAGAACACCCTCTGCTTGAGAAAACTGCTGTGCTATGTAAGATGGAGATTATCTCAAGGAAAATAGAAACCTTCTCAAAGAACCTTACTGAGTGCCTCATTTTTCCCCAACTGTTGGTTTTAGAGAATTTCAGTTGAGAGTTACTTCTCTCTGCCAACTAAATATAAATATCTCATACCAACTGGGTTTGGGGGGAAAAGCACATAGGTTGAGAAGACAGAAAGTACACTTGATTCATTCTCACTAAGAACTGATAACCAAATTGTCCAAATGAACTTTTACTATCAATACCAAAACAGTGACTAAAAAAAGACAAAAACTCAAAATGGATGTCACCTGAGTATAAACAACTCAACAGGTTCACCTGACTCAGTTGGGTGGTAAAGAATTAAATAAGTAAAGAATTAAGTTAACTAGGGCAGTTAAGAGTAAAGTTCACTTTGTGCTAAAAATAAGCTATAAAGAAGAGAGTTCATATTGGAGAAAATTAAAGAACAGTCAAAAAAGAGCCCATGCTGCACATAAAACAAACAATAAATAAAACAAGTAGTACTTCTTTGAGATGTCCAAAGTCATAAGGAAGTCATAAATAAAAGGACTTTTAAGAAAACAAGGTATACTCTTCGTTACAAAACGAATTAGGACTCAGAACAGTTTGGTTAATAAGTTTAAGCAGACTCAAGAGCCAGAAAAAAATTAGATTAAGTGAAATAAACTAAGTGAAAGAACACATAGAAAATAAATGACATGAGAAGAAAATCTGATTTCAACATTAACTTTTCATAGCTACTAAATGCTAAATATCAATAAAAGACTTCTGACTATTATAAAGCAGAGACTCAAAACCTGGTGGCATTTCAACCAGTGGATACCTAAAATAATTTCTTTTGAAACTCAGGGCAAAAATCTGACAGCCAACGAAGCTGTACAGAGCTTCTGTCTTGACGGGATCTTTCTCTTCTAGTAATGACAGGAATGGGAAGAGGGAGGACAGGAACTCTCCAAAGTCATAAAGGATTATACAACCAGGGCAGCCAGATACAGCTCTACTGTAGAGCGGCAGCCACACTGTAGTCTAGCCAGTCATTATGCCAGATATTTTACGTGCACTTTCTCATTCAATTTTATCTTAGTGAGTAATGGAATCAAATCTCCATTTTCCTAAAGAACCAATGGGCAAAAGTAAAGAATACTCTCTTTAGTTCTCTATCTTAAGAAGAACTGGAGGAAGGGAAAGGAGAATGACCTGTCAAATGTGCATTTCAAAAAACATCATCAACCAATTAAAGAGAGCTTGGTGAGAGGGGATGGGGTGGGGAAAAGCCATGAGGGTTATTATTTTTTTCACTCTTCCTTTCTCTGTGTGCTTTTCTTTCTGATTTGGTCATAAAATAACATTTTTAAATTTTACCACTTCAAAAATCACATGCCTATTTTTCATTAAGATGATTAATTATATATTGCTATATAATTGATAGTATATATAACTAATATATACTATTTATAATGAACATATAGTATAAATTCAATAATATAATCAACATATAGTAATATATATTTCATACATATATAATTTTAAGGGCTATTTTTGTATTCAAGAGGTAAAGAATTGTGGCACCTAATCAAGAATAAGGGTTTGTGTCTGCTGAAATTATCTAGTTACCTAATAAATATTTAGAAAAAATAATGGTGATATTTTATGTTTTCAAAACATCTTAGATTGGCTTATCTAAAAAACAAGAGCATATTTTTTAAAAAGCATGCCAAGTGTATTTTGTATTTGAGGGTGGAATCTCAGTGGAGCCAGGGTGAGAGGAACAGTGCAGCGAGGAAGGTAGGAAGGAAAGGAATCCAAAGTGGTAGTTGGCAAGGTGGCCAGTGCTTCAGCTGGATGGTTGGTCATGGAGGATGGGATGTCTCCAGAGAGGCCATAGGAACCACTGTGCCTGGGACAAGCCATGAGGGAGGAGGAAGGGATAAGATGGGGCAGAAGGGCAGAGGAAGGGATTTATCTGCAGGCTTTTTCTGTCTTCAATCTCCTTTCTCTCACTCTCTCCTTTCTCTCACTAAAGTTTGCCAAAAGTTGGCAGGAGAAGCCTGGGCCTCAGAGGGTCTGGTGTGGTTCAGCTTAGGCCTCAGAGGAGACAAAGTGCACCCACTCAGGCCCACAACATCGGGGAGGCACAGAGGAGGCTGTGGCTCTGAGAAAAGATCCAGGAGCACCTGGCCTAGCATAAATCTAGGGTTCATCCAAGATACTTTCTAAGATTTGAGAATATTTCCAAAGGCTAAAACTTATATCATGAAATCCTAAAATGTCTTTTAAAAGAAGTATTTAGAAATTTCAGTTATATGTAATATAAAAATTTACATTAAAGCCGAAAATAAAATAAAATTGTGTCTTGTCAAAATGAAATTTTTCCTTCCTCATTAATAGATCCTTTTACAATTGAGTTTTCACTAGGATAAAGGGTCCAGGTTCACAATTTATAAATCAGGCAAAAATGAGGCAATTACAAGATTAAGGGTAGAAGAATTTAGAATGTCAAGTGGCATTAATTTAAGTGAGGTTCTCTACACCTACTTTAATTAATGCCAAGTGCTTGGAGAACTTTGTTTTTCTGAGATGAAACCTGAAATTGGATGAGACTAACAGTAATCACAGTCTAATACCTCATCCTTCAGAACAAAAGGTTTTATTTCTCATCACTTAAAAAAAAAAACAACAACAACCTTTTCACTCACAGTATGTGTAATATAAAATCAAGGGGGAAAAAATCCAAACAGATTTTAATAAACTTACTATAGCTAAATTCCAAACCAAGAAACATCCAAAGGGGGCTCTCTGGCCCAGCTTCTCTTCCTATCTGATAGGAGACTGTTCGGGAACACAATGATATTCCAAGATGGATAATAATTCCCCTCGATATACCAGCATAGGCTTTCAAACAAATCAGGGTGTAGTCAGAAGAATAAAATTTGAATTCAGTTCTGGGGTATGGAGTCCATGTCAATTGTCAACCACATTTTAAGGCCATCTTCTAAAAATAATGTTAGTACATTTAAAAAAAAAAACCTTGTTCACAGGGGAACATATGACACTGACTTGTAAGTAAAATAGTACCTATTATTCTGAGATAAAGACAGACATAGTACAGCCAGTATAACACAAGACTAAAAAATCAGGATGATGAAAGACTCAGAAAAAAGTAAAAAAAAAAAAAAAGAAAGAAAGAAATGAGAAACTATCTTACTAGTAAATACTCTGGCAAATCTCAATTTATGGGATGTTTTATAATTTTGTCCAACCTTATTTTATTTAATCTTTATTTAATTCCACTATTACTAAAAAGGAAATTACAGGCCAATATCTTTGATGGATATAGATGCAAAAATGGTCAACAAAATATTAGCAAACCAAATCCAACAATATATAAAAAGGATCATACACCATGATCAAGTTGGATTTATTCCAGGGTCAACAAGAATGGTTCAACATTCACAAATTAATCAATGTGATACACCACACTACCAAATGGAAGGATAAATATCACATTATCATCTCAACAGATGCAAAAAAATGCATTTGACAAAATTTAACATCCATTCATGATAAAAGCTCTCATCAAAGTGGGTAAAGAGGGAACATATCTGAACATAATAAAAGCCATTTATGACAAATTTACAGCTAACATCATATCAATGGTGAAAAGCTGAAAGCCTTTCCTCTAAATTCAGGAACAAGACAAGGATACCCGCTCTTGACACCTCTATTTATTTAATATAATATTGGAGTCCTAGCCACAGTGATCAGATAAGAAAAAGAAATAAAAGGCATCCAAACTGGAAAAGAAGAAGTAAAACTGTCACTATTTGCAGATGACATGGTACTTTATAGAGAAAACCCTAAAGTCTCCACCAAAAAAAAAACTAAAAAACCCCCCAAAAAACTATTAGAACTAATAAACAAATTCAGTGCAGCTGAAGGATACAAAATTAATATACAGAAATCTGTTGCTTTTCTATATACTAACAATGAACTATCACAAAGAGAAAGTAAAAAAAAAAAAAAATCCCATTTAAAATCGCATCAAAAAGAATAAATCACCTAAGAATAAACTTAACCAAGAAGGTGAAAGACCTATACTCTGAAAACTATAAAACACTGATGAAGGAAACTGAAGATGATACAAAGAAATGGAAAGATATGCCATGCTCTAGGATTGGAAGAAGTAATATAGTTAAAATGGCCATACTACCCAAAGCAATCTACAAATTTAACACAATCCCTATCAAAATACCCATGACATTTTTCATGGAACTAAAACAATCCTAAAATTCATATGGCACCAAAAAAGACCCCAAAGCGATCTTGAGAAAAAAGAACAATGCTAGAGGTATCACCCTCCCAGGCTTCAGACTATACTACAAAACCACAGTAATCAAAACAGACACATAGATCAATGGAACAGAACAGAGAGCCCAGAAATAAACCCACACACATATGGTCAATTAATCTACAACAAAGGAAGCAAGAATATACAGTGGAAAAAAGACAGTCTCTTCAATAAGTTGTGTTGGGAAAACTGGTCAGCTACATGCAAAAGAATGAGATTAGAACATTTCCTCACATCATATACAACAATAAACTCAAAACAGATTAAAGACCTAGATGTAAGACCTGTCACCCTAAAACTCCTAGGAGAGAACATAGGCAGAACACTCTTTGACACAAATTGTAGCGGAAGTTTTTTGGATCTGCCTCCTAACACAAAAGAAATAAAAGCAAAAATAAACAAATGGGACCCAATTAAACTTAAAAGCTTTTGCACACCAACAGAAACTATCAACAAAATGAAAAGACAACCTATAGAACGGGAGAAAATACTTGCAAATGATATGACTGACAAGGGATTAAAATCCAAAATATATAAACAGTACATATAATTCAATATCAAGAAAACAAACAACCCAATGAAAAAATGGACAGAAGACCTGAAAAGACACTTTACCAAAGAAGATATACAAATAGCTAGCAGGCACATGTAAAGATACTTAACATCACTAATTATTAAAGAAATGCAAATCAAAACAACATTGAAATATCACCTCACACCTGTCAGAATGGCTATCATCAAAAAGAAATGATGGAAAGTCTACAAATAACAAACATTGGAGAGGGTGAGAGAAGGGAACCTTCGTACACTGTTGGTGGGAATGTAATTTGGTGTATGTAAATTGGTGTAGCCACTGTGGATGACAGTATGGAGGTTCCTCAAAAAACTAAAAACAGAATTATACATGATCCAGCAATTCCACTCCTGGGTATATATCTGGAAAAAACCAAAAACACTAATTTTAAAAGATATATACACACCAATGTTTATAGCAGCACTATTTACAAGAGCCAAGATATGGAAGCAACCCAAGTGTCCATCTACAGAAAATAGATAAAGAAGATGTAGCATGTGTGTGTGTGTGTGTGTGTGTGAGTGTGTGTGTGTGTGTATAATGAAATATTACTCAGCTATAAAAAAGAATGGAATTCTGACATTTGCAGCAACAGGGATGGACCTAGAGAATATTATACTTACTGAAACGAGTCATGCAAAGAAAGACAGATACTGTATCATATCACTTGTACGTAGAATCTAAAAAATAAAACAAATGAATATATATAGCAAAACAGAAACTGACTCAGATATAGAAAACAAACTAGTGGTTACCAGTGGGGAGAAGTAAGGAGGGAGGAGCATGTTAGGTGTAAGAGATTAAGAGATACAAACTACTATGTACAAAACAGACAAGCAACAAGGATATATTGTACAGCACAGGGAATTATAGCCATGATTTTGTAATAACTTTTAATGGTGTATAATCTGTAAAAATACTGCATCACTATGCTGTATACCTGAAACTAATGCAATACTGTAAATTGACTACACTTTGTTTAAAAAAATACACTATTACTATAAAAAAATATTTTAAGAGTTTTCTTTTAAAAAACATCAAAGTTCATAGGATAAATAATACCCTCTTTGTTTGTATGTTTATTTCAGCATATTCAGGACAAGCAGCATAGAGAAAGCACACATCACTACCCTTTGCCATGTCCATGATATTTCACTCATAATGTAGACAGAGCAAACTGGAACTATACACTAGGCTTTTCTAACAGGATCACTGGATTCTTGTTCCGTATAGCTCACTGGTTAAGAACACAGGTTTTGCAGTCAAACAGAACTTTGTTTTTTATTTTCAATTATAGGTCCTCGCTAAATTCTTTCTTTTCTTATCTGTAAAAGTTCTTTGTTTTCTTATCTGAAAATATAGATAGCATTCCTTGCCAGAGGAATATAGATCAAGCCCTTTCCCTAACCATACGGTCACTTTGCCATCTTTTCCTACCCACTGTTATCCCTTTACTTCCTACAGAGCCTCTCCATTAACCACTATCTGAATTTTGGCCTTCCAGCTTGACCCACTCTCTATATTTTCAGCCTCTTGGTCGTCTGCATTCCTAGATTTGGTTCACAGCTTGACTGGACTCTCTTTTTTTTCCTTGTAAGATAATAAAACCCGTAATTTTTCAATTACTTTATAGTTTTTGTTTAAGTTTTTATATTCATGAAATTTCATTTCATCTTCACCATACCCTATGAAGTAGACAGATTGTTTTACTAAAATTACATATGAGTAAAGAGCTTTGAGATGTATTCTGACTTTCCCAAGTCACAATGATACCAAAAGAAGCAGAAATGGAACAAAAATTATGAGCATCACTCCTGAATCCATGTTTTATTTTGTTTTCAGCTATGTTATAAGGCACGCCATTTGCATAAATAAAATCCAATAAATGTCCAAGGAAAGTGAATTACATGTGGAGCCTTAAAAATTTTTTTTAAAAACTAGAAATAATCAATTCTCCAAAATAGCATAAAATATGCTGGATAATGGCAAGAGATGGCAGGAAGATAGAGCAGACTCCAATACAAAAAAGAAATTTGCGTAATAAGTCCAGCAGAATAGCATGAGGAAGCAAGTAGAAGCATGCAGGGGAAGTGTTAACTCCTGATTTTTACAGACAAACATTGGAAAAATGCCCATAGATGGAGGTCAGGGGCATTCCCAAGGAGAACTGTTTCACTGAAGAAGAAGCCATCAAAGATCTATTTGTATACAACTTTACACATGCTGTTTTGTGTGCTGGGTACAATATATCCATGTCCTCAAAGAGCTTACAGTCTAACCTCACCAGTACAAAGAGTTAAAATATACAGCATATGGCTAGGTCTCAAATATGTAAAATATAAGCTCTGTAACATGATACTGCTTGCTATATTATTTCTCCATCTAAAAGAATTAGTAGTGGTCTCCCACAGATAGTAGACATGCTAGTAAAAACTCAAAATGAATGACTATACACAACTTCAGAGAGGATGTGGGTAAACAGGCACACGCACATTCGCTTTGACGAAGGGTGATTCAACCATTCACTTTAAGTGTGTACACTGGTACAATTTTCACAGGCAGTAAGGATCATATACTCAGAAACCAGCAATCTCACTCCTACAGCACTAATCACCTAAGTGAACAAGGATATGTAGACTAAGGATATGTTCACAGCAGGGCTGTTCATAATAGGGAAAAACTGCATTAGTTAAATAAGGTAAAGTACAGCTAAAAATGATTTTGTATATATTTATGGTGTAGAGCTCTACTCCCTAAGTAAGGATAGCCATGATGTCTTAAGTGAAATGAATAAGTAGGTACATTATAAGCCACATTTAATGGCTGTGTATATGCACTCACACATTCATACATCAGTCTGGAAGGCCATAAATCAAACTGACAACAGTGGAAACCTCTGGGTGGGATGATTCCAATTGATCTTTTTTTTTAATTGAGTAAAAAAGTGCTAAGTAAATTAAGTAAAAGATAATGAAAGGCACAAAGTAGCTATATTTATTATTTAACCCAATATTTGCTGAGTGTCTCCTCAGAGGATGGTGAGAGATACATACAGGTTGGCCAAAGCCCTGAGTTCAGAAATGAAGCCTAAGACCCCAGACCACCAGCAGAGACAGTCCCTTGATTAACTATTAATATTATCTCCACTTTTAGGCTGAGAATGTCATCCATGGGTCACAAACCTTGAAACTGGTTCATCTTTTACAACTTACTAATGGTCAATTTTGAACACAATTGAGCTGAATATTACAGAGTGCCAATCATAATTTCACAACTGAGTTGTCAGGAAGAAAAAAATATATGCTGTACTTGGAATGTCAAGTGTAATCCAATAAATGTCAAATAAAATTGAATTGTTCGTGGGAACTCATAGGTGGATGAACAGGAAACCTGGGCGAGACCCTCTGAAAATGAGATCCCATGTATTTGGTTGAGTTTGTGTTCCTGAAATCAAAGCTTTTTCCCCCTCCATGTTACCCTGCACAGTAAACCATTCTAACTTCCTCTGAAGAGTACTTTATCCTTTAAATACTTGGCTGTCCAGTCACTTTCTAATAAACACATTTCTCACAGACATATC
Organism: Balaenoptera physalus; assembly: GCF_965194825.1. Classification (NCBI taxonomy): domain Eukaryota; kingdom Metazoa; phylum Chordata; class Mammalia; order Artiodactyla; family Balaenopteridae; genus Balaenoptera; species Balaenoptera physalus. The sequence continues at coordinate 88,243,612 of NC_138896.1, forward strand.
CCTGGGCAGTGATGCAAGGGGAGTTAGTAAGGCATTTAACCAATGTTGTTTAACACAATCTTTAGATTTTCCCATGGCAGTTTTTGCTCAAGAGCAAACTCCAAAGATTCAGCCACACTAATAACGGCACAAGACTGAAAGTGCTTAGCATATGGCTGTTTCCTTTACACTGAAAAGGATCTTAGCAACCAGACGTGGCACACGCATGTCTGTGGTCAACATAATATACTCTCCCACATTTGCTTGTCAAAAGGATTGGGAGGTCTGTCAATCACAAGTGACTTTCCCAGAATGCTTGTTCTTTCTTTAAGAGATTAAATGTTAAGTATTTTTTTAAAAGAGACGGGCATGCAGTAAGGTGGTAGCTGTGGTTCTTTGCTTAATTCAACCAGTATGTACTAAGCACTTCTCAGAGTCAAGTTCTTTGCACCAGGGATGCAATGGTGAACGCCAAGCCCTAAACTTTTGGAGCCAAACATCAAGTTAGGGAGACAGATGAGAAGCAGACAAAGACAAAACAGCATGCGATGAGGAAAGTGCCTGGAGTGGCAGCATCTTAAGGGGAGACTGAATGGAAGGTCAGAGAAGTTTCTTAGAGTATTAGCCTAAGAAGTGAGCTGAGCAGTACAGCACCAAAGGGAGAGAAAAATAACATGTATGAAAAGACCCAAAGGTATTTAAGAAGCTTATGGGATTCAATCAGGTAAGGCTGACTTCTACCAATATGGTTAACTGTCAGACATACACTTAAGATATCAAAATGGTGAGCGAGTCATCAATTTGCTTCAAAAAACTTGGAGAACTAAATATGAACTTAAAATATCCAAATTAGGAAGCCTGCTTATCCCAGGTCAAATCAAGCTAAATATGTCCTTTGAAAGTTTTTGTACTTAATGCCTGATAGTAAATACTAGGAATATATCAAACCACACATATATTTGTGGAGAATGACATTCCCCACCCTCAAAACCACCTTTTCTTACATGACACATTATGTTTCTCTCTTAAGACAATTATCTTAGTCTATTCATTTTGATGTTCATTTTCCTCTGTCAAACAACCATCACCTTCACCGGTGACTAGTTTTCTCAGAGTGGTGAGTAAGGGATGCTTATTTACATGCAATGATAAAAGAGAAAATATCTTACAGTGTCCTTCTTTTACCAGTGAATCAACCTCCTCTGAGGACGCAGACTCCACCGGAGACTGACCAGTGGTCTTGGGATGTTCAATCACTGAGGACTCTTAGACCTGCCATCACCTCCCACCCTGCCACCCCCAGAAGAAGGCCAAACTGCTCCAGATGCCTCTGTCGTCCATGGCTCTATCCTGATTCCAACTTGGGCAAAGCAACTCTGGTTACAGCCACCATCTGCTTGACTTGTCTCCTGTTCTTCCTGCTTGTGCCCTCGCTTGGCCCCTCTACAGGCCTGTTTCAGCATCGCCAAAGGATCCTTTCAAAATATCATGTCACTGCTCTCTGTTCAAAACCACTGCAAAGTTTTTTAAAGTAGGAATTTACCATATGACCCAGCAATTCCATCCTAGGAATCTACTCTCTTAGTTTTCTTTTGCTGTTGTAACAGATTACAACATTAATTTATTATCTCACAGCGCTTGTGGGTCTGAGGTCTGGCACAGTGTGGCAGGGTCTCACCCAGCTAAAATCAAGGTTTTGGCCAGGACTATGATACTCATTTCAGGCTCAGGGTCATTTTCCAAGCTCACTGGTTACTGGTGGAATTCAGTTCCTTACATATGTTGGACTGAGGTCTCTATTTTCCTGACACATGATCCTTCACCTTCAAGCCAACAACGTTGCATCAAATCCTTCTCATGGTTCCAATCTCTGAATTCCTCTTCTACTTTCCTCTCCTGCTTTTAAGGGCTCAAGTGATCACAGGGGGTCCACCTAGTTAATCCAGGATAATCTCCCTATGTTAAGGTCAACTAATTAGTAACCTTAATTATAACCATAAAGTCCCTTTTGCCGTGGAAAGTCACATACTCATGGGTGCAACACCAGGGGTAAAGGTCATGGGGCAAGAATTCAGCCTATCATACTACCCAAGAGAAATAAAGACACATTCCACACAAAGATTTGCACATAAATGTTCATAGCAGCACTAATCACAACAGGCAAAAATTCAAAACAACCTAAATGTCCACCTACTGGTGGGTGAATAGATGAAGTGTGCTATATCCATACAATGAATACTAATCCAAAAAATATTATTCAGAAACACAAAAAAGAAACTATTAATACATTCAGTGACATGAATGAACCTCAAAAAAAAAATCACATTAAGTGAAAGAAAGCAGAAACAAGACTACATGTTATATGATTCCATTTACAGAAAAAGCAAATCTATAGGAACAGAAAGTAGATTAATGGTTGTCTGCAGCTGGGATTAACAGTAAAAAGGCATGAGGGATCTTATTGGAGGATGAAAATTTTCTAAACAGGACTACAGTGATGATTGCATACAGCAGTAAATGGTAGTATATTTACTACTAAAAGTCACTGAACTATGCTCCTGAAGTGAGTAAATTTTATGATATGTAAAATATGACTCAATAAACTTGTTAAAAAATTACAAATAAATAAAACCTTTGCAAAGTGATCTCTCTTTTCATGCAAATTTAAAGTCAACATCCCTCCAAATGCTTACAAGGTCCTACACAATTTGAATTCCCAGTATCCCAATGTGACCTCATTTCCTACTGTGCTCTCTCTTTCCCATTAGCCTGTTTCTGCCATACTGACCTCTTTACTATTCCGACTAGCCCCTACACATTCATGCCTCAGGGCCTTTCCAATTTATCCTACCAACCCAACCCTCAAAATGAGACTATCACTGCTTTGGATCCAGCTCTCTCTTGAATCAGCTCTAAATCAACATGGCGTTGACCATGGAAACAGGAAGAGAACACTCAATACTTCCCTCTGCTCCTTTTTGCTCTCGCTCTTACGGGATAAGGGAAGGTATAATTTAAACGATCACACTGTGAACATCGGTACAGGTTGAGCACTGTGATACTTGGCGAGCAGGCAAAGGACAATTCTTCGGAACAGGGCCACTGCCCCATCCTTCTCCAGCTGCCACCGGTGCCAATAAGCTGCTAGAGTATAACTGCCGACTACACTGGGAATGCACAAACTGCCATGTCAAAATGCTTTCTCCCTGCTGCCACTCTCACTCCCCTGTCCAATACGAATCCCCGTTTATTTCAATTATTACCATTACAGATTTTCCTCAACATTTGCAAAATAATGCCAACATCAACCAACCTATATCCTCAACTAACAAAAAATCACCTCCACTTTATCAGAACCACTTGTGCAGTGAAATAAATTGCAACGTAATTCCAAAAGAAACTATTATTTCCACTTTTTAACCAGGTTCTTGTTTTTTTTTTTTTCTTTTTGTTACCAGGATAGAGTATCTTACTTGTAACTCTCAATGATTTCCTCAGAGATTATAGCTACTGGCAATCTGGAGAAGCTCCTTCCTTACTATGGCCAAATCTCCATAACCAGATTCACATGACAGAAACTTCAAAGTTCAGAGAACAGTAGCAGTTAACCTCAGAGAGCTGTTGTTTCTCATCAAGCCCCTAAAACAACCTAGAATGCATGGGACAATAATCTCTTTTTGCAAATGAAGTGTTTTGCTTAAAATAAAAAAAAAGAGCTATTCATAATAACAAGATTCATTGATTGTGAGAGATCAGAAATAAGCAAGCTTTGTAGCAGAGTCCAATATGCCAACCTCAGTCCTCAGGAAGTCAATTAATCTACCTTCCCCAGTTGGTCTCATATCCATGACCCTGTGGGGTATTTTTAAATTTTTAATGAGTATTTTAAAGAATATAAGGATGTCTCTAGCCTCTCCTGTTTTTAAACACTGTCAGATGACTTTCTCAAATGCTCTAAAACATGTTCTGGGGCTTTTCTGTTTTTGTTTTGAAGGCAACATAGTACAGTGGTCAGGAACTCATGCCAAGAAGGTGCAGGTCCTAATCTCAAATCTGACATTTACTAGGTTCAGAGATTTAAGTAACCTGCCTAAGGCTACACAACTAGTAAATGACAGGAAAGGGATTTAAACCAAGACAGTCTAGCTCCAGGGTCCACGGGCTTGGTCACTACTCTAAGACGCCTCCCATTTACAATAATCACTCCTGTTCTTCCACCAACACCACCATCACCATTATCCTCATCACCACTATCAGAGAGCCATATTATAGACAATAATTTAAACTGTTTTGTTTACCTGATCACGTCTCGAACTCTGAAAAGACACACTCAGCAAATGCCATCCAATAAACAGTCACCACATTCATTCATTTTTCTAATGCCGTTCCAGTGAAGTAGAGAATAAAATGTCATAAACCTCATTTTGCAGACTGTGGGACTGAGCTAAAAATGATTAAATCTTCTAGCATCACTTGGTGACTGAGAGGCAGAGAGAGAACGGATGAAGCTCGACTCTATTCAACCAGCATGATCACTCATCTTAAAAATATTTCAGCTTCCCAAATAAAAATAAGTAGGACAATTTCCAGCCATCTGATCTACCTGGAGAAAAACAAGGCCAGGCTGGCTTGCTAAGCACACTGGAATAAATAAAGTACTATGACATGAGTAAGGGCCTATCATAAAGAATTCCCACATGCGTCTGCAGTCAGCATAATAACTGTGGCGTTTCATATCGTTTTGCATTCAGCCTGGGTAATTCAGTGACACCTTAAAAGTGACAGATGAACATGAAAAAAGAGCTGACATCTTGCAAGATGTGAGAAGATGCCAGGAGGACCCGAACAAAGCGCAGTGACAGCTGGAATGGAGGATGACAGAGCTTAAAAAGCAACTTACCACTTATTTTTTAGACTTAATTTTTATATTAAAAAGACAACAGAAACATGAAAGAAAAACAATTCAATAAACTCTTTCTCAGTGGAACAGTTAGTAATCCTAAATCCAACCAAAACCAAAATGAATGACTGTCAAATGTGTCGCTGACACCAGCAGTCCCTACTCTATCATTCATGGGCAAATATTTTAATCTGTTCAAAACACACAAGAAAAAAGATTCTTAAAGATTCCACCAGACCTTTAGGACAGCCCTAAAAAACTCCGGAGCTTTATAGTATTTCCTAAAAATCTGCTACAAGCATATTTGCAAACATTTCACTAAAACAAACCTCTTAAAATTAATAAATTACCTGTCAAATCCCATAAAAACAGATGGTCACTTGGAGACAGGAAAAGATGTTATCATTCTGTTTTACACAGCTGTTCAGACTAGGAAAAGATCATTTCATTTTCCAAACATACAATAAACCTTGTCTAAGATTTCCAATATCACGCATAAAAATGAAAATTTCATGCAGCTGCTTCTGTGTTACACATCTGGTTATTGTTGAGAAAACACCTTTAATAGTAAAAAAAAAAATCATTATAATAAATAAAAACTAAAATTGGTCTGTCTTTGTTCTCCCTTAACAAGCATCAAACTACTTCTCAGAGTTTTGCTATCAAAAGATTTTAAATTGCTGAGTGTCCCTATGTTGAGGTACGCTAACACGTTATTTAACACAATTAAGAATTTATTAGCAATCTCTTACCAATGAAAAAATACACACAGCTGAATATCTGGTACCACAACTGTTTCTTCCTGTTTCTCCTTTCAAGAAGGTATTTTAGGAACTGCATGAGAAATCTAACACATGAAACAATAAGTCAACACACACATTTGTGTCACACATCTGAAATGAGATTTTGATTTGTTAGTCTCCAACACATTACTTACATTACAATAAATCACACAAAGATGAAGACATTTGGCACCTAAGAATAGTTATAAAATAACCAACACCAAGAGCATGCCTATATTTATGCTCAGAGAGCTCATGGTTCTATATTTTTAGCAAAAGACATGAAACTTGATAGCTAAATATATGGCCTTTTTTTTTTCACATTATTTGCCAGGAGCACCAATGTTTAAGTCTTCAAAATGTCCACAAAATATATCTATGACGTTCAACTACTGTAAGAGGAGGGTGGGGTTTGTATGGCAGTGGGCTTCCTTTAATATTGGAAAAATAATTAAAAGTTTGACAGGCCACTTTGAGTTAACAGTTAGGTAGTGAATTGCATCAGGAAGTTTTACTATCACTGCCCTGTTTAATATCATCCAAAGGATCCTACTGGAAAAAATTCAAATCCCTTACAGGGCTGACAACATCCCAGTGACCTCCTAGAACCTTTTTTCTCCCCAACCTCATTTTGTTCCACTCCCCGACCAACTACACCCAAGCTTCCATGATGATCCTTCTGTCCCCTGAAGCCTCCAAGCTTGGGGCCACGACCCATGTATTCCTCCTGCTTGGAACACTTCCCCTAGATTTCCTTGCAGCTGTTCAGCATTCACACTGTGAATGTCACTTCCAGAGAAGCCTTCCTTGACCATCAGTCCCTCCCCTCCCCCCCCTTAGATCACTAGCTCATTATCTTATTTTCTTGATGGCATTGATAACCTTCAGACATTATTTTATAATTATTTACATGTTCATTTTTCTATCTCCTCCCACTAGAATTTAAAGTTCTTCCGAATAGATGTCTTATTCACAGCTACATCTCCAGCCCCAAGTACCTGCACATAAAAAATGCATACTGAATGAAGGAACAAACTTTGTTTTCCTCTAAATTAACTAATAATGTGACTGAAGTGTCCAAACAATCCATTTGAATCCAACCTGTATCTTGGATACCCCACTACTGGCCTCATAACCAGACTTAATGATAGGTTGGGATAAGGAGTCCATAAAACCAAGGGGGACACGCCCAGAGCCTATCCCCTTGAAGTCTGTGCCCAAATGGCTCCGTGTGGGTCTCTTCTCAAGATCTGGCCTTCCAAGAGAAGAACATGGTACCCGCTATGTACCCCCTTAGGCTTGTGGGGTGGCTATTCGCAGAAGAGGTGGATGGATCTGGGCATGAATGCACATGAAGCATCTTACAATATGGGATGGAGCCAGGGTGAAAAGAGGAACCACAGGCCAGGGGTTGGTAATCCCTATGCTGCACATTCTTAACGAAACTCCAGAAAGTCCAGGAATATGGGGAATTCCCTGGAGGTCCAGTGGTTAGGACTCCACACTTTCACTGCCGAGGGCCCCAGTTCAATCCCTGGTCAGGTAACTAACATCCCGAAAGCCACAGGGCGTGGCCAAAAAAAAAAAAAAAAAAGTCCAGGAATATGAAATTTAAGCCAAGCCTTCCACATCATTATGAAGGTATGTCTGTCTAGGTAAGACATTTTATTCCATTTTGGGTATATGTTAGTCTATCTGATAGACTGTTAGCTTGACTTATAACTTTATATTTTGAACATATGGGATGTGGGTTTCTATCCGGTCCTACAAATGTTGGGGGTGGGCCTATGTGCCACTGTGAGTCTTTGATCAAGTCCCTTGAGCTCTCCGAGCCTGTATCCTCACTGGAGAAAGAGAAATAATTCCTGTCTTGCCCCCCATATTATCTGAAGAACAAATGAGATCATACATAAATACCTATAAAAAGTATAATTTAATAATATTTGTATTGTGTTCTTTTTAACATGCCTCCCTACGTATTCCAACCAAGTGAAGACCATAACAATTTCCATTGCCAGTCTCAAAGCTACTTTGGCCTTTAAGAAACTTTTGAGCTAGATGGAGTTTTGCTATTCATTTCATTTTTTCAAAGTGTTAAGTATTCATAAAATTATTTCTCTATCCTTCAAAGTTTCATATCCTTCCAGAAGGAAAAATATACCAGACTGCCCATGAGTTTAGATATTAAAAGGGAATTTTCTTTTTTCTTTAAGGAAAAAACCTTCTAGAATTATTTATAGTTATTTATAGTTACAAAGGCATGCCAACTGAAAAATGCCTCTTCTACTATTTAGGCCACTGAATACAGATCTGTTTTTCAGGAAAAGCACATAATATACACTAGTGCTATGCATTTGTTGATCTCTAATCAGTTGCTGGAATGAACTGAGCATGAAGTATACCCTTGAGGCTGTGTTAGATCTCTGAGGCTGTCTGTCCAGAAGCCTCTCCTCCCATCCCAGAGAAGAGATGATCTTGGAGATTTAATAAATCAAGAGCACAAACAGAACATATAAAGAAGCTAAGGCAAAAAAAGAAAAACCCAAATACTTAAAAAGAGCAGAGAGCTGGCCAGAGTGCAGTAAAAGCTAAAATGGACTCTGTCCAATACAGGACAAGGGAAAACAAAATAAGACTTCAGTGGACTGAGATTCAAAAAGCCTGCATTTTAGATGATCAAAAACCCTTTTACACAATGCATTAAACTCATCAAATGGGGTACACTAACCACTAGAAAAATCACAAATCACCAAAAAATAAATATTGGAAATCTATTCCAAAGTACCCCTTAGAGTTCATAATGACATAGGCTTTGCAATTTTCTATATAACCAGATAGTTCTATCCCACTCTTAGGTCTACAAATCAAGTAAATTCAGCAGGAAACTTACTTGTAAATAGTAACAGCAATAATAATAAAGGAGCTAACACTCACTGGACAGTTATAATTTCCATGCACTGATCTAACTGTGTTAACAGAATGAGTTATTACAATTAACATAAAGAAGAGACAACAAGTCTCTGACATCAGAAATACTATTAGTCCTTTAGAGGGGGAACCTAAGGCACAGAGAAGTTAAGTAACTTGCCCAAGACCTCATGTAAAAAACTGTAAGAAAAATTCAGGAGGTCTGGCTTCACAGAGGCAGCCAACAGTCCACAGAGGTAAGTAGAAGAATCAAGAACTATTAGGAAGGAGATACTTTATCTGTCATGCCTTCTAAAAATATGTGTTCATCACCACCACATGTAAGGGTACAGGCACAGTAGATTAAAAAAAAAAAAAAAAATGAAGCCAATATAAATTCAGGCCTGGAAACTGACTGTCCAGTTGGAGATGGAGAAGGAAGAACATATTATCGATAGGACATCACAGAGTACCTTCATATACAATGTCTCATGTGATCCTCACAACATCCTTAAATTGTGATTCCCAGCTCATAGAGGACAAACTGAGTCCAAATATGCCAAGCAAGTTACTCAGGATCACAAAGGTATTCAGTGGCATTGCCCACATGAAAACTGATATTAACTCAATGTTAATTCACCTAGCATCCCTGAATGCTCTAGAGAAACAGTCCTCCTAATCACTCAAGATATCAAACTAGACAGGTGGGGAAAAGGAACTGGCATTGTCTAATCACAATCCTATGTAATGCGTGCCCCCCACAAAAAAAAGAAAAAAAGAGTAGAAAATGGTGAATATGAAAGCCACAACTCAAATTCAGACCTTCTGAATCCTGTTCAAACATTCTTTCCACCACACCAGGCACACTGTCACACAAGATAGTGTTACAATGTAAACTATAAATCAGGGTGGGCTGAGCCACTGACAAATCAAAATGAAGAGAACACACTCATTCTCCAATATCCATGGCTTGTTTGCTCATTATAGGAGTAAAGTGCTGTGATGAGCTGGGGAAGCAGTGAAGGCTATTAGGAAGATTCCCTTTGTTAGTGACAATCATTTTTCTGATACAATTTATTTACATTATTACAAGACTAGGTCGATTTATAGCAACTTCTACACTTATTTCACTGATTTCCTTGGTGTGGTTTTCAAAAGAAATACCATACTGTGTGGCTACAATATAGAATGCATTTGCAAGTACTATTTTGTTATCATATTCTTGCAATAATTATTAAAATTTATTATTCTACTCTTTAGCTTACTCAGATCACCATACTCTAGCAAATACTATATTCAACTGGTCTAACATGTCCTCAACTCCTTTCTTCATCCACCACATCCCATATATCAGCAAGACTCATGAGCTCTAACTTCAAAATATATCCCTAAGACATCCACTTCTCCCTAGCTCCTCTGCCACCCTCACCATTTAACCACTGTCTTCTCTCATTTGGATAATCATAACAGTCTACCTCTTCCCTACTTCTCCTGCAGCCCTGCTAATCAACTCACCATCGGACAATCCATAATAGGGTAACCAACTCATCCCAGTTTGCCTGGGACTTTTTTGCTTTTAGCACTGAAAGACCTATAGCCCAGGAAACCACTTATTCCTGGGCAATCAAGATAGTTGGTCACCCTAATTCAACTGGTGAACTTTTTATAAAATAGGTAAAATCAGGCCATTGCTTGTGGTCAAATGAATCAATGGCCCCATTTTGGATTCACACCCTTTGCCATGTCCCCCTGACTTTCCCTCCACTATAGACCCTGGTCATTTGTCTTTGGGCTCAACCAGTAGGATGTTAGCAGATGGTATTGCAAAGAGGCTTGAAATATGCTAGAGGCTGGGCTCAATCTCTTGCATTTGGGCCATTTCCCTGTGAAGATTTGCCCCAGCTAGCCTGATGGTCCAGGAGGATGAAAGTAACATGGAGCAGAACTGGACCCAAACAGCAGCTTATAGCCAAGCCCAGTGAGACCTCCCTGGATCAGCCAATGTGCAGATGTTTGAGCAAGAACAAATGACTCACTGAAGCTTGGGGATGGTTTGGCATCTAGCATTGTTGAGGTGATACCAAATTGATGTGGGTTCTTATCAAAATCTTTCAGTAGCTTCCCATTTCACTTAGAATAAAATCCAAAATACTTACCTGGCCCACAAAACCCTGCATGATCTGGGCTCTCATCTCCCTCTCACCACACTGCCTTTCAATCTCACTGGTCTCCTTCCTGTTTCTCAGACTGAGAACGCTGTTTCTAATACACGATCTCAGCCCCACCTGCTGCCTCTGCCTAACACCTTATTCCCAGTGCTTCTCATGACTGGCTCCTTTTCATCCTTACATGTTAGCTTAAAATCACCTCCACAAAGACTTTCTTGACCATCCCAAGTTTTCCATGATTTTACCACTTGTTTACTTCTGTCACAGCACTTCTCGCATTCTGTAAATAATTTGTTGATCTGTTTCTACTCTGTATCCCTACCAAGCTCAAATATTCAATATTTTCTAAATAAGTTACTGAATATCAACTGAATGATGCCCAGTGGTGCAGAAAATCTGTTAATCTGATACCTTCCTGGTCTGAAGAGTAAAAGATTTTTATTATTGACAACAGAAAGTAAGAATTGATACAATAGTAGCGCTATAGATTATGTTTATCCATCACTGATACAGTTTTTAAATTAAAAGTTCAAAAGGGATTTAATGGGGTGGGGGGGAAATGCTAGCTGGACATAAGCTTATAAAAACCAGAGAGAATTATACAAGACTTTAGTTGTATCACATTTTCCAAATGAAAGAGTACCTCATTATCAAACCCCTATTAACAACCCTCCACCACCACTAAAACTACTTGCTTAAATCAAAGGAAGCTGAATAAAAAGTTGTTTGGCCTTTTAGCTACAGAAGTTAAAACAGAAGCAATGAAAGACCTGTAGCCTATTCTCCATCATTAGTTATTGTTCTATACTATGGGCCTAGTGGAAAATTTTAGCTGTCCACCTTCTTCAGGGACTTCAATGTTCACAAAAGACCCCTTTAAACTCCAACAATTGTGAAGTTAAAAGGCATTGAATCATGGCAGCGGATGTGTTTCTATATTGAGAATATCTTTGTAATGTGAAACACAACAGACCCAGTTCCTTGTTCAGCTAATGGGTGCTGCTTACAGTATTCATGGCAGGGGAGGTGGACACACCAGCACTCCTCACAGTTTTGACTAATAAAATCAACCCAGGAGATAGGATGTCAGGTTGGCCTCAAGCAGGAAGGGAGGGCTTTGGTGGGGGCCTGCCCAGTCTAGGGTGTTTTACATGAAGCTTTAGGGAGCAAGAGGGCATGAAAAGGTGGATCAGAGTCCCTGCGTGAAGGCAAACAACCTTACGAACAGGGCTCTCAATGCTAGAGGCCCTGGTCCCTTGACTTTGGGCTCAGAAGTAAAGGGCCCTTGACTTTGCTTTTCTGTCACTCAGAGGTGCTTCATTTGGCCTGGAATTTGTGAAGCCCACTAGTACAGTTAGTGAAGGTGCGACCTCAGAGTCTAACCTATATGGACCACTTGGGGCCTCTTAGAGGATTCTTTTATAAACTAGGAATGAGGATGATGACATATCTCAGAAATGTCTTATGAAGATGCAATGAGAAAACTCAGGCAAAGCATTTAACAGCAGTTATTAAACATACACGGAGTTCTCAAGACAATGTTAGCTGTTGTATTTTCCACCATCTAGCACATGCACCCAATAAATATTTACTGAGTCCATGAGTAAATGAAAGTCTCAGCTTCTGTTGAAGTTTACTCTTCTGCTTGAGAAGGGGAAAAAACCTGTGTAAAGGTAAAACAACAGGTCTGCCTTCTAAGACATCAAACAGGATGGCAGATATGAACATTCCAGTTGTAAGAAAAACATTCCGTTTTTGGTTTTGGTTTATACATCATTCTCCTAAGTTTGGTTCATGAGTATCCAACCTCTACAGTCTGATGAATTCTGATTGGGTTCCCAAAAGTTTCACAACCTACGAAGGCAAGGAGAGGTCTGGAGTTTACTCAAAGTAGTATCCCTTAGGGCACTGTCCACAGAATCCTATCTAAGAAGGCAGCCATCTACACTTCCCTTGGACAGCACACTTCTCTCTTTCCTACAAGTAACTACCTTGACACACAAATAACAAAATGATCTAAGTTATGGCTTCTCTCCTCAAAGCTAGTATTACCAATATCTCACCAATCATTTTGAGAGATCATTTCCATCAGAACCAAAGAGGAAAAAAAATAAGGCCAAGGTTTCCATTCTAGGGTCAGAATAAAGTCTGTTCATTAGATGTATTAGATTTAATAAAGAGCCAGAAAGGAAATGCAATTTTCACCTCTTCTAGGAAGTCGTCCCTGATCGTCCAGCATCCACAATGGGATAGGTACACCTTTCCCCTCTGTGTGCCCATAACATTAAGCCATGCTTCTACCATCACTGCATTTCTAGGGGTTATGTATCAGTCTCTCTACAAGGCAGTGAACACCTTAGAAGCAACAACTATTCTTGGTCATCCTTGTGTCCAACCAACCTCAGTGCCTGAATCATTTGAGGCACCTAATCACTGTTAAATGAATTAACATCACACAGAAAAGATTACTTAAATTACAAGTGTTTTTTGAGTCCTCCCTTGGTTTCCTTACAGTCCACTCTCTTATTTTATCCAAGGGTAATAAACACAACACTATGGCAAGGATGGAAAGCTACTGTATAATACTGTACAATATTTATTTTTTTTTCCATCAGTAGGCAGATGAAGTAACAAAAAATGGCACTGAAATGAGCATTCTTGAGGTACCTTTCAATTTAAATGAACAAACATCCAGTGATGCTATAACTGAAAGCACAGCTGGGTGATATAAATAGGGACTATCAATACCATGACCTGCTAGAGCTCAGAGAGAACCTGGCAGAAAGTGAAGCTGTCTTTGTCTAAGTAGACTTGTTCCTGGCAATATCAGAAGACCTGACCATCCCCACATATTGACCAAGGCTGTTTTGTGGCATTAGACAGGAGGACCAGCCTGAGGAAAATCCTAAACTAATTTCTGCCAGAAAGCTGGTAGCAGGCAAAGCTGCCAGGTTGACCTCTCCCGTCATGACCTCCCACCTTTCCACCATGGCCCATGGGGCTGCTGCTCCCTTAGTTTTGCCTTCTCCCTAAGCCAAATTTAAGGACATGACCCAGTGGCATAAGAGAAAACCCAGTGAGTGTGTACATCATAGAGTCCTGCTTGGCAACTGTGAACCTAGATGGAAGATTCCTTGGAGTGTCTGTTCTCTTACTAATTTTTCCATTCAGTAACCATTTATGGAACCTATACTATGCTCTGGGTACCAGGAAAGCAAAGATGAATGGGAAGCACCCTTGGCCCTGGAATGGAGAACTAAGCTTTGTCCTGTGTTTATACCCTGGCTTCCTGAAGTCATCCCTAAGAGCAGGGGTCCCCAGCCTCCAGGCCACGGACTGGTATGAGGCAGCACAGCAGGAGGTGAGCGGCGGGCGAGCAAGCGAAGCTTCATCTGTATTTACAGCCGCTCACCATCACTCACATTACTGCCTGAGCTCCACCTCCTGTCAGCATTATGGCGAGTTGTATAATTATTTCATTATATATTACAATGTAATAATAATAGAAATGAAGGCACAATAAATGTAATGTGCTTGAATCATCCTGAAACCATCCCCCGCCCCGGTCCGTGGGAGAACTGTCTTCCACGAAACCAATCCCTGGTGCCAAAAAGGTGGGGAACCGCTGCCTAAGAGTATCAGGAAGGCCCTTTCATCTCCTCTTCATTCTTCATTTAAAAGCTGCATGAATTAATGGGGTAATACTTAAAACCATCATAATCCATTCCATAAAACAGGCTTCAGTAAAGGACCATTGTTATCAAGGAGTCATTCTTAAAGTTACTCTACAAGTAAGGTGATCATGTACTTTATTGTTTAAATGAAGACAGTTTGAGAGTGAATGTGATTACTATTAATAATAGTTCTGGAACAAAAGATGTATCTAAGTCTATCCAGACAAACCAATAAGGATGGTCATCTATGCTTAGAGACACTTAAAAAAATGTTAAATGCCAGATGAATCTTGAAACCTGTCCTGGCTTACGCAAACACATACAATCTCTTTCTTTTTTTTTTTTTTTTTTTTAAATTTATTTTTATATTTATTTTTGGCTGTGTTGGGTATTCGTTTCTGTGCGAGGGCTTTCTCTAGTTGTGGCAAGCGGGGGCCACTCCTCATCGCGGTGTGCGGGCCTCTCACTATCGCGGCCTCTCCTGTTGCGGAGCACAGGCTCCAGATGCGCAGGCTCAGTAGTTGTGGCTCACGGGCCCAGTTGCTCCGCGGCATGTGGGATCTTCCCAGACCAGGGCTCGAACCCATGTCCCCTGCATTGGCAGGCAGATTCTCAACCACTGCGCCACCAGGGAAGCCCCAATCTCTTTCTTATATATTGTGTGGAGAGGTCGGCCCACAACTGTCTCATAAGTCATGTGCTTCCTCTTTCTGAGAAACAAGACAGCACAAGTTAAATGACAGCCTCTGCCCCCACCCCGTGCACACTGAGATGTGGTGCACACCACTCACCATAACAGCAAAAACCACAGCAATATGATGACAACATCTGCACTGCTGGTGGGAATGTAAATTGGTGCAGCCACTATGAAAAACAGTATGGAAGTTCATCAAACAGTTTAAAATAGAACCACTATATGATCCAGCAATTCCACTTTTGGGTATTTACCCATAGGAAATAAAAACACTCACTTGAAAAGACATATGCACCCCCATGTTCACTGCAGCACTAAACAGCTAAGACTTGGACACAACTTAATTGTCCATAGACAGATGACTAGATAAAGGATATGTGATGTCATACACGTGTATGTAAAACAGAATATTATTCAGCCATTAAAAAGAAGGAAATCCTGTCATTTATGACAACATGCATGGACCCTGAGGTTCTTATGCTCAGTGAAGTAGTCAGACCGAAAAAGACAAATACCTTATGAACTCACTTACACATGGAATCTAAAAAAAAGAAACAAAACCATACTCAAAGACACAAAGAACAAATTGGTGGTTGCCAGAGGAGGGGGCAAGGGGTGGGGGTGGTTCTTTTTTCATTTTATGCAGCCAACATTATCCTAATAGCAAAGCCACAGAGAGACATTACAAAAACAAGTAGAGACCAACAGCCCTCAGAGACACAGACACAAAAATTCTAAACAAAATATTTATTACAGAATTCAATAATAAATAAAAGATCATATACCTTGACCAAGCAGGTTCATTCCAAGAATGCAAGTCTGGTTCAACATTCAAAATTCAATCAATGTTAATTCAATAAATTAATAAATTATAAAGAAAAAAACAGGTGATTTTCTAAATAGGTACAGAAAATGCATGATACTCTTCGGCATCAATTTTTTTATCATTATAAAAAAAAAAACACTCAGTAAACGAGGAATTGAAGGGAATTTCTAATTGTTGTGAATCCGCAAACAGGGAAAAGTAGTAAGGGATTCTGAGCAAGAAGAAAGTGAAGGGATGAAGATTTTCTCATGTTTATGATACTCAATGTAGGTTATCTATAAAGAAAATATATATTTATGTAAAGTTGTTTTTCAGTGCTACACCTTGCACCTGAAGACTCTGGGAACAGTTTGATTTTTGCATATCAAATACTTTTAGCACTGTTATTTTTCCCCTGTTATCCACATCCCATATACTTCTTTTCCCCCATACTGAAGTGGCTGGTATATTCGCTCAGAAAGACAAAAAAATTCTAATACTTGGTCCACATTTAATTTGAGAAAAATAACAGACTCACTAATCCCTTACTTGTTCCATGTTGAATGAAAGGAAAAAAAGATACATAATTGAGGTAGCTTGTTTACTCATTTGGTTTTCATCCTAAGGTAGATCAAGCAATATATATATTTAAAATTTTTTCAGTTCACTTCCTGACTTTTTTGTAAGTAACCTAGAAAACTCAAGTGGAGCCTTAGTACTATTTATGAACATCTGTTAAACATTGCCAACTCCTGTAACAACCACCTTGGGGAACAGCGTAGCCTCTTAAAAGCATAATTCCTTAGGTAATATTTATTCTGTTGCAATGTAAAGAAAGAACTATTTTCATTTTCTTTCAAAATTATGCAACTTTTGACTTCACAAACCTCCATCTCCCTAGAAAATATCAACCAACAGTAAATGAGTAATATATTCATTATCAAATCATCTGACGAGCTGTACACTAAATATAGTTCAACACTCCAGTATTATTGCAAAAGCACTGAGCATTGTTTGTTTTTTATCTGCTGTTGATGTTTTTAATAGCTGTTATTTTATGTCTTTTATGATGGCTTGAAACATTCACTCAGTTCAGACCAAAAAAGAAGGAAGGAAAGAAGGAAGGTAAATTGGTGAGCACCTCATTTATATGAGGCATGTGCTATGTTTGTCTTTTTTTTAATCTGAATCATTCCTTGACATACGTATTATTAGCCTCGATTTTACAGTCAAGTAAATTGTGGCTTAAGTAACCAAAGTAGACCTGGGATGATGTTCTGACTGTATAGTCCATGCTTGTTCTAAGCCAAGAAGCAGTGACAAATTTCCCCCAAATTCTAAAAGCTACAGAGACCGCTACCAGGATCACCAAACCCATTTCCTCTTCTTCCTACGCATGCATTGAGACTGTATTTCCCAGTCTCTCTTGCAGTTCACTGTGACCATCTGATGAATTTTAGCCAATAGAATGTGAGCTGAAGTGATGCAGTATGTGCAAAACTTCCACACGCAATCCTCCATGCTCTTTTCCCCTCTTACGTGACTGAAACAAACACAATCCCCAGGTCATCTTTGAGACACGTGTTGAAGAGGACAGAGTGAAATGATGAAGGAGCCTGGATCTGTGAGTCACCACTTAGAGGCAGAACAAGAACACCATATTGGACTCTTATATGACTAAGAACTCCTTATTGTATTAAGCTACTGAGAATTGGGCAGTTTATAAGTTACATAAGCTAGAATTCCCTAACATACAAAAACAGCAAAAAAAAATCTAAGTAAGTCACAGTGGGAAATAACATAGTCAATCTAGGGATTACCATACAACCATTACAATCATATTTCTGAAAAACATATTTAATATTTAGGTAATGCTCATGTTATCATATGGACTTTTAAAAGTAGGACACAAAACTATATGCATAGTATTTTCCCAGAGTTAAAAACAAACATTCTCTCTCAATTATATTTACTTAAATATGTGCACAGAAATAAATGTTGCTGACTGAATGAATGCAGAAGAAAAATGGAGAGAAATATGTTGATCTTAAGGCAGGTTCTCTCTGGGTAATGGGATCAGAGGAGGTTTTTCCTTCTTTGTGCTTTTCTATATTTTCCAAAATCAAAATAATAAGCATATTCCTTTGATAATCAAAAGAGATTTATCTGTTTATGTTTAAGATTTCTTTAAAAAGGCCAATATGTCCAGACACATGGATAATAAGAAGCTAGCTTTTATGCCTACTTACCCAAGGCAAAGCTTTTCTACATTTATAACCCCATAAGGTATCTTCTGTAGATTTAGAACTACCACGATATACAATGGGGTGAGTCAAAGACCTCAGGCACAAATAATTCATAGGAAAGACCTGGAAAATGAGACCATGCACATAACTTCTTTGTTCATTCATAATGAGGTAGCTTTAAAAAAAATTAATAAATAAGTCCATTAATGACAAACTGAAAAGACTGAATGAAATTATGTTAGTCACTGTGAATACACAATCATAGACACACAAGTTCTGGTGATATTTGGAACCAGTTCCAAAAGGAAAGCCCCTTTGGTTTAAATGAGGATTATATGAAATCACACTTACAAAATGCTCACCATGATGCCAGAAACATGGCAAGAGGCCAAAGGTTAAATCCCACCACTATTATTTTTATTGGTTAACATGTGAGAATTAATCCTTGCCTTAGCCAAAATTCAAGTTGAGGTATTGACTTTCAAAGCCCTGTTCTCATTTGTTTCTAAGGAAACTGACAAGAAGCTAAATGTTCACTCCCATAAAGCCTGCCTGCCCACAACCTGTCTTAATCTCACCTTTCACTTGATGGGTCTCCTGCTACTTCTATTCAGTGACCAGCACAAGACAATTAGGAAAAGACATTCTAGCAAAGAGGAATTCTAAGGAGATGACCAGACAAGCCCATTTATATGTGCAGACTTAGGAAGAAGAAAAAAGAACATTTTATAAAAGGGGGGGAATCTCTTTGCAAAATACATTCAATAGGAAATATTATTAAAGGTTACAATTTGTTGAACGGGATGCTCTTAATAACCATAGTCAGGGAAAGCCTTTAAGGTCAATTCAGGTGTTCTTTTAGGGAGCATTTGTAAATTTCATTTAGGGCAAATGAAAATTTTGTGAGTAACAATAATATTTATTGAGCATTTACTATGTCTCAGGACCTACGATAAACACCTTCTGTCTGGATGAGTCACCACCACAATTTCTAGAAAGCAGACACCGTTTCAACCTCTGATGGCCCGCATTTGTCATCACCCTTGTAATTGCATTCTTGACTGCAGGTTCAAAATAATGGACAGCTGGTACGGTGGTAAAAGGAAGATTTACTACAGAGTAATCAATGTTATCCTCACCTATCATTATAAGACAATAATGACCACCATCTCAACACAAAGGTTATAAGAAGATCTTTTTGCAAGATCCTAACCACATAATGTGATATGACAAAGCCACAACAATCAAGGAGGCTTACTATGCATTTAATTGCCTACAGGATTAACAGTACATGTCAATCAGTAGTCAATGCACAGCAGTTCCCTTTTTATATAAAGTACAACTCCTTAATGGTGTAAGTAATTCACCAGGCTTTAGGATGTGATTATATAAAATGAAAAGAATAAGTTATCATATTGACGAATGGAAACACGTTGTAGCTGAAAGCACTCCAAAGCTAGCCGAGTTCAAAAAAAGCTCCGTATCTCCATTTTAGGATGCATGTCATTAGCTGAGAAAAGGTTAATTTCTCCATTCATATTTCAATTTCTTTCCTGGCAAGAAATAAAACTGTGAGTTTTTGAAATACAATCTTCTTGCTTAATCAAATGTTGAGAGTCTCATATCAATATGAATGGAATAATTAATAAACTGTGGAGATTCCAAAAACTAAAAAGTGGCGGTCCTAGATAAGTTTCAGCTATGCTTTTATACACATCTTTGAGACAGGCCTTTTGAGTTATGTGAGAGACTTATGCCTTCATTCATTTTTAAAGAGAATTGAAACAACATAAAAATTAGTCATGCACACAATAGGTATTCTGTAATTATTTGCTGACTGTATACATTAAATGTAATCCATACAGGAGAAATCTATGTAATTAACAAATCTCCTGAGAAAATTATAGACAAAGGAAACAACTCCTTCCTGAAAGTGTGATTACAAAAGGTAGCTCATAAAAAATGCTGCAGAAATGAATATTATCCATATATTAAAAACTTAATTCACCAAACCAAATTTACTCTCTCAATCAGACGTAAGTTCATTTTCTGTGCAACAAAATGAGGATCTCGCTCAATAGCTTATCATTATGAATTGTTTCATAAATAAAAGGTTTGCATCACCCATTTGAAACAAATGGTCAAATTAACAAGATTTCCATAACTACACAGCAAAACGTCCTATTGCCCAAAGAGATACAACAAAATGAATCATTAAGAAAATATCTTCAGATTACACAGTTTCTATAAATTGAGCCTTAGAACCTGCCACATCTAGTTTTAATTCAATCTTCTAATTTTATTAATATGCATTTCCTATCTTAAAAATGCTGACTCACGTATTAAAATCTCCCAAGAACAACATCACCAAGTTAGCAAAGAGGAAAAATGCTTGGAGAAGAGATTAAATCCAACCTGGCTGGGTAGAAATCCCATCTTTGTCAATTATTAGCTGTACAACCCTGGCAAGTTTTTAAGGTTATCTTGCCTGTTTAGTTGCTTTAGCAAAATAATGATGCTGCATTTAAAATGGCAGCCTTTGGCAAATGACTGAATATGACAGACATGAGAAGCATTAAAGATGACACAGGGATATCTCAGCTGGGTAAGTAGGAAGAGCTAAGAGGGAGAAAGAGTTTGGAGCAACCAAGAGATGACAAGCTCCATCTGGGCCAGGAAAGACAGAGACACCCTTAAGTGGATGGCAAACAGAAAACCAGCAATGTGACTTTAAACACAAAGAAAGAGATTTGTAAGATGATCTACACAGAGATTACAATGGAAATCACAGGCATGGCTAATATCAATATTTATTTTCAAAATATTTTATAAAATGTCATTTTATTTCAAGACATATCCAAATATCAATAAAGTAGAAAGGTAAGCAAATACATTTCAATCATTTACAAACTTTGCAAAGTATAATGTGAACTCTCCGAACATACAATCGACAGAATACTCATTATCAGATGTCTCTGATTTGTCTGTGAATTTGCATCATGGCAGCAGTGAACCCTTTGGAATTATATGCTGCTGCTGCCGATGATGACAACAATAAAATCTTATATAGCACTTACTGCACATTATGCATATTATTCTTCTATGTAATTTATTCCCATTAAAATACTGTAATTATAAAGTGGAGGTCCCATTTTCAGGACAGTCAGAAAGACATATGTGTGATCCAGCTTTAACCTTAACCTCGAATCTCCTTGGTAAAACTCCCAAATGTGCTGTCGGTTTTGTCAATCTTACAGAGACAAGAACGTAAACAGGGTGAAGTATTGCCAGCTTCTTCTTGTGTGCTCTAAGCAATCTCAAGGATGTGCATACCTCCTTTCATATCTACTATCAACTTGTTTCATGTTTAACCAACCAGACTTGGTACCATCTCCTTCTCCAATACTATAAATTTCCCCTGTGACCAAAACTGTCTACTCAACAACAAAAATCAGAGATCTTCCTTCTCCCAAAACGACTTACTGAGTAAGAGGAGGATTACTCATTCATTCAGAAAACGAGGTGCTTGGATTAGTTCTCTAAATTCTCTTTCAGCTCTAAGCAGGACCACAGTGAGGCCTTCCCAGGGCCACCCCATCTAAAGGATGATCACAGGTATGCACTGGCCAAGGCACACATGCAGCCACACCATTCTCAACCCAGTTTCATTCTCCTTAAAAACCACTCCTCAGGAACCAAAATGTCTTTTTTAAAAGTTGATTTTCATTTTTTAATTTAACTTTCTTTTATTTAAACTTGCTTCACTGCCTATCTCTTCCCCTCTGTCCACCCTGCCTTGGCATATAAATATCACCTTGCTAATTCTTCCAGAGCAAAAATCCTGTCTGACAAACACAGTATACAATTCCCACCCACAAAGTGGTGGCTAAATAAATGTTTATAAAACAAATGCACGACTAAGACGCCAATTAGTCCAGTTAAGTCCAAACCTCTTTGAAAACCTGAATGGTAAATTCTCTTAGCTGTGCTCCACTTAAGGCGGGTGGGGGGTAAGCAGCTGGCTTCCAGAATTCCCTTAAGAAGGATCCTTAGACCTGGACTACTAGTGTGTCAGCACATTTAAGAAAATAATAGGGAAAATGAGGACCAAAGACCAACTTGAACTTTACACTTCTTGCTCTCATTACCCAATCCCCAAACCAGAGGAGTATAAAACAAAAATGATCCTTTCATGTAATGATGTTAGAATACTAACTTTTACTGAGTCTATTACCACAGTTCACTGCGGAACTCTCATCCAGGTGTAAATCTAGTTTTACTGTTTTTTTTTTTTAACCATAAAAACCAATTTTGATGGTTCTTGAGAATAAAACCAATTTTCATTTCTTAAAATATAGACTGCTCTCAATTTCTACATTTAGCATCTGAAAATTGCAAATTTGTTCCTTTCTAGAATGTAACTTTGAAGAAGAAAAAGGGCTTTCTCATCTTCCACAGCTGCATCCACCGTGCCTAAAACACGTGGTTGACAATAACTATTTGTTGAAAGAAAAAATAAATATACATTTCAACTGAAATAACAGAGAAAGGATCTGGCGTACAAGCACCAGGGGGAACTCTGAAAGGGAGATAAAAGAACAATTACTAACCGAAGCACCTCACCGCTTACTCTTAAAAGAGCACAGAAAATTGGAAAATTGAAATACAGAGCCTGCCTCTATTTTGCACTATCAAACTTCGCTACAGCTGCCTGGGCAAGGCCAGTGAGCAGATGCTCTATGCTTTCTTTTTTAATGGCAAACAACTGCTCTCCAAGATTGCAGGCAAAGAATGCACATGCACATCCTTCTAGTGTCCAGATCCGCACTGTCCGACAGGGTAGCCACAAGACAGCACGTGTCTTTTGAACACCTGAAATGTGGCTAGTGTGAAATGAGATGTCCTGGTGATGTAATATATAAATCAGATTTGTGAGCATTAGCACAAAAAAAGAATATAAAATAACCCCTTGAAAATTGTTTTATATTAATTACATTTTGAAATGATAATATTTTGGATATACTGGGGTAAACAAAATATATTATTAAAATTTATTTCACCTGTTTCTTTTTATTTTTATTAAGGTGACTTAGAAAATTTAAAAATACTTGTAATAAGTTCACCTTATATTTCTAATGGACAATGCTAATCCAGACTGACAACGAGAGAGTCTATATGGCAAAAGAAGGAATATTCACTGAAAAACAGCAAAATCTGAGTGCTAATTTCTCAATCTATAACTAGGGAAACTGATTAGATTTTCTACCATGTACCAGTGTGCAGTCTCCCTTAAAGGCTCTAAATAGCTTTGGGAGGTAAACACATTAGCACTGATTTACAGACAAGGAAACTGAGGCACAGAAAAGAAAAGGTACTTACGCAAAGTTACAGAGCTGATAAATGAAAGGGCAAAACACTGAACCAAAGTCAGCAGGACTTCAAAATGCACATCCTTCCCTTTCTCTCCTCCAGTCACTCAGAGGAAACTTTCCCCATGTTCTAAGAGACTTAATAAAGGATGCCAACTGTCTTGCCTGACTTACCCTGCAATGGGCTTCTCTCTGACACTTTACACTCTTCAACCAATTTTCTTGCAGCCACTAAACCACAGATAAGAGAACTAGGTGAAACGGTGACTGAGAGACTTGGAAAAATTACCATAGAGTGGCACCCCATATGCTGCTATCTCATGTAAAAGAATAAAGTTTTCTTAATTGGGCATTTTGCCCTTGCAACTCAAAGTTCTACACTGTACCTGTCACTGTTAGTATAACCGGTAACAAAGAAATTTAACTAGTGGGAAACCACTACCTGTGAATTCACTAATTTGGCCAAGCGTACTTCACCTATTATGAATTAGCTTACTTAGTCTCTTAGCAGCCTCCAGAGCTTCATTGTCAGTGTCTGCTACAAAGAATCTTTGAACTTTCACTCCGTTGTCAGACATTAGTTTCTTGCTCTGGTATTCCTGCAGGTTCAACCATCTTCTGGGGGTTAACTGAACCACCTAGAGAAATTGGGGAGAGAGATAAGGAGACTTACAACAGCATGAAAAATAACAGTCAACTTATAGGGCCAGTCTTACAGGTACCCTCAGAATGCAATCGGCAACAGAGATTTTGAGGCAAAAGAAAAAAAAATCTGTAATGAATTTTTCATGCTTAATTGTTTTTCTAAGCAAAAATGTTAAGGACAACTACACACACCCCTAAATGAATATGGTCTGTAATTTAGTTAACAGGAATGTACCAAGGTCAATTTCCTGGTTTTGATACTGTACTCAAACTATGTAAGATGTCAACACTAGGGGATGCTGGGGGAAGAGTACACCTGTGTACTCTTGCACTATTTTTGCAGCTCCCTGTGAGTCTATAAGGACTTCAGTAAAAAGTTATTTTAAAAAATGTTAAGGACTCTGTTATATAGCATATGCCTTCCCCCATCTCTACTCCAAACAAACAAAGCGCAAAGCATTATTTTAATAACTGTACACACAGCATGAATCATCGTAAGGTATCTCAGGAAATTTGTTTCAACTCTTTGAGGTCAATGGGCCACAGACTAATCCATTTCTTTGTTGTGGTTTTTAATGGACTCTAGGTACAGTCATTATGTGTTTAATGAGATTATCTCTTTCACACACCAAAGCTGAGTACAGTAACCTGAAAAAGTCACCATTAATTAAACTACTATTTCCTAAAAACTGCAATTTGTGTATTAAAGTAACGCTGCATAAGAATCATGTGAAAGTGGTTTTCCAATATGCACTAATCAATTAGTTTATATTTGTGCTGAAAGAAAATAATCAAAGGATGGAGTGACATGAACAAATAAATTCTTCTCATTCTTTAGAATAAGATCGACATTCCCTATCAAATCCATAAGCCTTGTTTTTAAAAGAAAAGAAAAAAATAAAAAAATGAATACACTTAGTTTCATTTCTATCCATGAGTTATGATGCAAAGGAACCACAGTTCACTAGAGGTAAGATAACGATGCCATTAATGCACAAACCAACCAAAAAATCAATCACACAACTGGCTCACAAGACTGGTGGTGGAAGATCACCTGACATACCTCCTAGCGGCTTCAGTCAAGGACCTCGGTGGATGTCCGAGCAATATCATGCAGACCATAAACTGAGGTCCACAGGGCTTTACCACACAGAACCACTAGCTTTCAGGACCTTTAACGTGTCCTTAAAAATGTAATGTTCTTCTGGCATCTCCAAGCTACAACGCACTCAGGAAGCTCTTTTGGAAGAGAGGCATTCCAAAGAGGCTCCAGAACCTTACGGCAAGACTGGGCTCTACTCAAGGACAGAGTGTGTCTTCAACTTCTTTGCGTCTTTATGAAGAATGTGATGGTGCTTGGCATACAGAAGATACTAAAATATTACCAGTTAGATAGCCAAATAAATAAATCCTGCCTTTTGTCTTTTTGTCCCCTGATATAGATAACTTTTTACTTCCAGAAACTTTCTCTAAAAAAAGTAAAAGTCCTTCAGATCTAAAATAAACATAACATAATTTACACACACTTGTAAAAAAATTCAAATTTCAACATGATCAAGCCTCAAGCTCTCTCTTTGTTCCATCCTTATAAATATTGGTAATGATGTTATTAAAATTGAAGTTGCCTGCACTTCTTCTTTAGAAACAGATAATGCTAAGATACAAATAAACTGCCAGACAAGCAGTGCTCACAACGTTTACTGTATATAATTTGTTAACTGTATATGATTTGTTACTCTTATTTCTGAATATCTAAGTCTTGATGAAACATTAGTAATTTGAAAAACACAACAATTCAAAAATGAATGTACTCGTCAACTTAGTAGTCTTAACAGCACCTCATGTAACATGCCAAGAAAAATTCAGTTTGAGGCATTTAGTAAAAGCCCCCTAAAGAAAAAAGATTGAACATTATATGTGCCATATTCTGGGACCACTTTTAAAAGGCAAATGGGGAAGGATCAATAGATTAAGTTTATGTTGACGTACCAATTTAAAGCCATTAACAGAAGAAGAAAAGAAATGCTGTTTGAAAAGGACATCTGAGGTAGACTAAAAACAGCCATAGTGTGGTCATGGTCAATTTCTTTTCATCAGAACATTCACTGTATTAATTTTAGATATGTTAATGCAATCTGCTGCAAACTAATTGCAATTGATCCAGAGACCAGCTTCATAGACATATAATACATATTGACTGTTTCTGCACTGACTCAAAATGAAAAGCTGTTAAAGTCTGTGGCTCTTAAATTGAAAACCAACACAGTGAACATAGTTCCAAAGCCACTGCTGATACTCAAGCTATCACTTCACAAAGTGATCGTTTTACAGAATAATTACCTATATCTGTCAATCCTAAACTTGGAAGAGTAGGGTCCCTGACTGGGTCTAAAACTTCATTAACTCAACTTCATTAATTAAGAATTTGTGATACGTCTAGAGAGGAACAAGTTAAGTCTACTTTTGCATTTTCATGGGGAAGAAAAAAGAACAGAAGTTACTATGTAGAAGGATGGTGTAAAGCATGCTGCTGAATAATAATAACAACAATAATAATTGTTCTACCTATTACTGATGGAGCATTTCCTACAGGTTAGGCATTATAATCAGTATTTATATTATCTAATGGCCAAAAAAATCATGAGAAGTCAAGTATTATTATCTTTCTCTGTAACTATCATTAATGCAAACTAATAAATATTCCTAACTGTCCTCCTTCCAGGTACTTCTTTGCCTTAGCTGAAGTTAGGTGAGGCCGTGTAACTAGTTCCAGCTAATAAGGCACGAGTATATATGGTGCATGACACGTCAGGCCCAACATTTGATTGTCAACCCTCCCACCCACCCAAACACTCTCTCTCTCGACCTGAGGACTGGCAATATTCAAGATGGTAGCTGATCTATGAGCCAGGGGTTAAAGTGAGGACTGAACATCCCCAGGTACATCACAATGAATGTGCAGTGAAAAATAAACCTTTGTGGACATTTAGCCATTGAGATTCTGGGGATAATTTGTTGCTGCTGCAGAACCTAGCCCATCTATAGCACCTAGTCTGTCCTAATAAAACCGTCTTACCATTTAGGAAACCCAGGCTGAAGGTTAGTCACTGGCCCACTATCACAGGTGACTGTAAAACAGCAAAGCTTCAACTGTAATACTATTGATTCCCTGCATTTGTTCTCTGGCTCCACATTCCCAGAGGCCTCTTGGTGATAAATACTGAGACTGGCATGAGCAAGATCATATTCCTGTCTTCAAAAGGTCAAAAATCTACCAGGAACAGGATTCTCATGAAACGCTGGCACAGCGCACGTAAGGAAAAATGCAGCTGCTCCAGGCTTTGGGAGGGAGGGAAGTGGAGATGTGAGCAGGTACTGTCCTAAGACTCTAAAATGGTAGAAGAAGTAGTTTATTCCAATTCCTAGGTAGAGCGACCTGTTAAAACCCTAGACTAATATCTTCACTGCAGAAGTCGGGAATCTTCCAGGGAATCTTTGAACTCTGGAATATAATGGAAGAGAGTTTAAGGTTATCTGGCCCAGTGCCTTTCAGTTGTTTCTGCCAGTTATTTGCCTGCTTGCCTTCAAACTGTGCTCTTTGCAACTGGCTTCTGCCTAAATTTGAGACTGTTTGGAGATAGGACAGTGAGAATAAGATACCAGGCTTTGGCTTCCTCTTTCTGAGCCAGGTGGCCACTCGAGCAGTGACTGCATCTCCTCTGAAGCCTCAGGTCCCTCCAGACAGCCCTTCCTTCCATAACTCCTGCTCCTGCTATCTCCCCACTGTGACCCCTGCGCCTACAAGCTGGCCTGGACTCTGCCAACACCAGCCCCTCCCACTCCTTCCGCTCCTCAGGCTGGGAGAAGGTTCCTAACGTTGCCAGTCTCTGGGTTGCCTCCCCAGCCCTGTGTGGATTCTAATTGTTCTAATACTTTTGTCATGAATTGTCTTCCCTGTTAACTCCTATTAAATGACCTGTTGCTCCACAGATTCTGAAGGCGCCCCTTCAAGGCATCGCAGGGGAAGAGGAATGGCAGTGGCCCATTATAAAGGCGACTTTGGACCCTTAATCTGCAGCAGTTTCCCAGGAAGTCACATGTTTCATATACTGGGGTTCCAAGGTATAGAAAGACTACTGGGATCCAACCTCTTCACTGTATAGAGTCAGAAGACTTGAGGCCTAAAGATGAGAAGTAACATGCCTAGGGATCCTACAGTGAGCCAGAGGTAGGATGAGAACTAATTCCAATGTTCTTTCCTTTTTTCATACAGATTTTGGCAAAGTGACCATATCAGGAACAGCATCATGTTCTCAAAACAGCTGGAGGGGGTGGGCCCCTGGGTTTGGTTACTTCTAGATTTGTGCACTGACCTTTCCACTGCTCCCTTCCCTTCCGTATTTCTTTGACAGAGCAAGCATTTCTAAGCTTGGAGGGGAAGGGGGAAATACAACTTAAAAGAAAAGCAGCACATAAAGATTTAACGGGAACAAGGGAGCAGAGACAGAAGAAAAAGAATGAAAAATGAGGGAAAGGACAAAGAGAACCAAGAGATAAAAAGACAATGACTAAGCAGGGAAAAATTCACAAGAAAACTCAAAGCACAAAATTAGACAGCTCCACAGAAAAAAATGACACGACTGAGAAAGCATCCTTCACCCCACAGTTGTAAAATCAGAGGTGTAAAGACTACTGAAATATTGCCGTGGGAGGAAAAAAAAATAGATCAAGGGAGTATAGAAAGAAATGTCACTGAGCTGGGCGCCCCTCAAAGGGAGAATGTGTGAGCCACATCTGCCCACTGGCTCTCTGCACTCCCTCTGTCTTTCTTCAGCCCAACTTTCCACAGTCCTGCTTCACTCAGGCAGCATAACAGACTCTGAGAGAGAGCCAAAAACTCACTAATAACCAGGAAAATAGAAATTAAAACAAAAATGAGAAGCCATTTTGCCAAAAGGAACAAAGATGCCATTGGATAGGGGAAAAAATGAAAGTTTGATAATGTCATTGGTGAAGGTATTTCTTTCTCATACACTAACCATGCAAATCAAACACCAGTATGACCACCTTTGAAAATAATGTGACAGCACTGATGGTAACAAGAACACCCACATCCTCTGAACTGTGAAGTCTACTTCTTGAGTGCTTAAACTAGCAAAACAGTCACATGTGTAGCCGGGATACATACAAGGCTCTTCTGTGTAGTGTTGTACATAATAAAGGGTAAAGTTGGAAGTGATCTAACTGCCCATCAAATAGGAGACCAGCTAATTAAACCACAATATATTCAAGCTATATGAAGCACTGAAAACTCCTGTGGCAACAGACTAGCACCACTATCCATGTGTTCCCCTCCATTCTCAGTTCTCTTGCACCTAGCGTGCCAAAACTTTCCAGCAACCCTCCAGCGCCCTTTTCCGGTGGCTGCAAGGACCTGGAAGCCAGATGTGGAGACGGTGGAGTCAGAGGGTTGAAACAGCATGGATTATCAAGTTACTACATGGAGGACCCTTGCCTTGGAGTCACACATTTACATGAACAAGAAATAAACCTTTGGGACTTCCCTGGTGGTGTAGTGGTTAAGAATCTGCCTGCCAATGCAGGGGACACGGGTTTGAGCCCTGGTCCGGGAAGACCCCACATGCTGCGGAGCAACTAAGCCCGTGCGCCACAACTGCTGAGCCTGCGCTCCAGAGCCCGCAAGCCACAACTACTGAAGCCTGCGCGCCTAGAGCCTGCGCTCCACAACAAGAGAAGCCACTGCAATGAAGAGTAGCCCCTGCTCGCGACAACTAGAGAAAGCCTGCATGCAGCAACGAAGACCCAATGAAACCAAAAATAAATAAATAAATAATTTTTAAAAAAAAAAAGAAAGAAATAAACCTTTGATGTGTTGACCACTGAGATCTCGAGAATAATTTCTTCACTGACAAGTCTAGCCTGCTAAGTATGGAGGCCTAACACTGACCATTCTCCAAGACACGTTACTGGAAGAAGACGGCAAGTTTCTTTCAATATATAAAGTAGAATAACATTTATATTTCGGACACACGTGTCCACACACAAAGCAATATTCTGTATCTTCCAAGGATAGACATATGAGTAAGTGAATGTATAGGAAAAGGGCCAGATGAAGTTTACCAAACTTAATGCCAGTAAATCTGAGGAGGGCAGACCAGGAACATGGTGATCAAAGGAAAATTTAACCTAATCTATAATTTAAAACAAACAAATAAAAAATTATAGGAAAAAACATTTATTATTTGTGGAATGAAAATCAATTTACTCAAAAACATTGAGAGGAAGTCATCAAACCTAAGCTTTAACCCAAATGCATAGCCTCGAGCCTATTAACTTGCCTAGAAAATGAAGGGCTTGCACCCCTACTTAAATGTAGCAGGGGTTCTTCAAATGTGGTGTGGAATCAGGGTGGGGGAGGAAAAGCTTGCCTTTTCTGTTACACAGAACTATCACCTCTAATATAAACTCCTGCTGTTAGATAGGAAGAGGCTCTTAAACCTCATTTTGAGCTCTCAACAGCATTGACGACAGTGGAATACAAACAAGGAATTAGCTGTAAACTCAGAGGAAAATATATTTCCCTCTCATTACAGGCAAGGAAGGCAGATGCTCGGTGGGCTGTGGGCACGCCAAGAGTTGGTATGTGTTTGTTATATTTTAGTTTTTGCCAGTGTTATTCTGTATGCAAATTAGCAACCATAAATCTACCTTAGTCACATTACCTAGGAAATACTAGGCTTCAAATAAACGTGTTGGTGCAAATGAAAAGACAGATATAACTCGATGTGTCTCAATATGAGTACCATAAAATAAAAGGCCTGCTTGCTTAAAACAGGCACTGATAAAGAAGCCACTTCACTGTTGCCCTGGAAAAGAGATTAAGTAGAATCTTGTTTGTAAGAGGAAGATAATAATAACAACAATAATAATAACAGCACTTTTCTGTTTAGCCCTTAATATGAAAACACCAGCACGTCAACTCCTGCTTCACAAAGAAAACATGCTGAAGAGACAGATAAAGAAAAGCGGCATCATGATTAGAAACCTAAGCCTATGGAAAGGAAAGAATAAAGTCAGACTTGGAAGAAAGAGCAGGAATGTGAGTACCGAGACTCTGTTATATTTTACGTGTGTTCAGGCTGAAGTGTGGGGCCTTCATGTGGGTAACCTTTGAAAATATAGCATCCTTTTTGTCCAGAGCTGGCCACTTGCCATTTACATTATCCCCATTTTGCACACAGTAGAGAAATTAATTAACCAATTAACGAGCCCCCTGTGGCTGAGTCCCTAAGCTCTAACAGGGGTACAGAGGGAAGCTACCCTCTAAGGATGAGAGAAATGGCAGCTGAAATGAGTTTCATCATTTACAAGGGAGGAAACTCACAGGCCCATCCTCATAGGATGCTGTGAGGATTAAGTACAAATCAATTAGAACAGCGCCCAGCATATAATAACTACCCCAAAAAAGGTTAGCTACTGTTATTTAATATAGAAACACAAAGCAGGAGAAAAGGGTGACAAGGAGACACTGAGGAATTGCTAGAATGAAAAGAGTAGGCGATCATATAAACAATAAAGAAGCGCCCTTGGTGTCCTGCTGCTCACTTTAAATGCATTTGGGGAGGTGTTTTTAAACTCTAATAGTGGAATGTTATACTTAATTCACTCAACAGTCACAGAAAGAAACCAAGCAGTAATTTACAAGAGGAAGGACCACACAAATCTCACATTTGGTAAGCATCTTAAAATGTGCTATTTGTGCTAAGTAAATTTATTTTCCATCTCATTTGAGCCAGAACATCCCCATGTCACAGATGAGGAAGTTTGAAGGTGAAAGAAGTTAAGAAATGTGTCTAAGGCCATTCAGCTAGTTAAGTGAGAATCAAGATTTGAATGCAAGTTCTCTGCCTAAAATACCTATGAGTTTTCCATTATTACTTTTCTTTTTTTTTTGTCTTTCTGTGAATCTTATGTCAATCCTTGGAACTATCACAAACACGATACTGCCATTCCTGACCTAAAAATACAGTTTTCTATTTAAAAGAAGGAGAAATTAAGCAGCTGACAAACTGGGAACACTAATAAAGATGGTGTGGTACCTGAAAAAACAGTGTTGATGGGATGTGGTATTTAATTAGAGTAGATGGCTAGAGAGGAAAAGTACTTTAAAAAGTTTACCGATTGTTGGGCCGTACCCTGAAGGCCTACAAGGCCTGTGCTTGCCCAGCTTCAAGACCAAAGAAACAGCCTAGAGTCAGCAACAGAGATATTAATAGTTTAATGGATGGAGGAGCTTGTAAGTCTGAAGCAAGGTCCTGGAGTGACGCCACACCGCGTGCAGTACACGGCGGGCAGGACATGGCGGCAGTCTTCACTGGGGTGGAGTGGGGGGGAATACCAGTTATAGGGGAACTGACGTCAAGTGGACTCATTAGTTACCAGGGAAAACAGTAGAGGGGCACGCCCCTCACCATCCCTTGCATAAGGCCAATCATCAGCTGGGGCCTGGGCAAGTATGTAAGAAGGTCAATCAAGTGAGCAGGGTGTAGGTGAAACAGGCACTGGTCAGGCCGGGGATATACAGAGAGTAAGAGAACAGCCATCTTGAGTGGCCTGACCATACACTGATCAAGAGAAATAATACTTGAACTCTTCTTTACAACAAACTAGGTGAGGATCAGACTAGGAGCCTGAGGCCATTGGTGCCCCTCTTACAAGGCATCTCTGATAGTACCGCTTCTCTAAGGCCCCACAGTAAGGGGGGGCAGCATCTGTTACAAAAATAAAATAAAATCCTCTGTCCTACCAGGGAAGAATTGAAAGTTGAGCTTTCAGACTCTCTAGACACTGGATCATAGCCGGTTGCTATTTTAGATTTAATTCTTAGAGTACCTTGACAAGGTCTCCTATTTTAAGACTACACCAAATACAAGCTGACATGTGTAAGTGCTACGAAGCTGTGGAAACTGTACTAGACACTAGAAAAGCATTACATCAATTAATTCTCACAACCACCCTACGAGGAAAGAAACCAGCAGAAACCCGTTTTATAGATGAGCAAATTAAGGCGCAGGAAAGCTCAGTGGTTAGAGGCAGAGCCACATTCCAATCCAGGTGTGTGTGCCAGAGTCCAGAGTCTGTGCTCTTCAGTGAGGCAGAAATTGTGAATTGCCTCCCAGCCCACAAAAGTGGGTCCTGGGCAGTGAAATTAACTGGGGCAGGAGGAGAAGTGGAATGTTCTGCTTTACAGATTTCACTGCAGGACAGTACAGAGCTGAGTTGAAAACGAGGTTCAGGGGAAAAATGAGAAGCTCTGAATGAGAGCGAGCTTCCTGGATGGGTTTCACTAAGTCAAAAGAATTAAGATGCTCCAAGATACTGCCTTGTTCTTTTTATCCTAGGTTCAGCAGAAAAGCAGTGCATTTTTTTTAAGGAGCGAAGAAATGTAAAACTCTTTGTAGTAAGGACAAATGCCCAAAGGAGGCTTCACTCCATAACTCCATGCTGCTGCTCTGCCAGCAGCAAGGAAGAAAGGGAGGGGAAAAAATACAACCTCGATAAACATTAGCATATTAACACAACAGCAGAAACAAATATATAAAAGGCTCTAAAAATCCTGAGAAGCATCATTTCAAAATGCCTGCCTGTTCCCTGGTGAAGAGTATGCCAGCTCAGTTATGTTGTAGAGGAAAATCACCTTAAGTTTACCCTGTGAACAGGAGTGGGCAAGATTTATTTATATAGAGAAAGAAAACAAATTAGGTATCATAAACATACGCTTGCATTTAACTCCTACCAAGGAAACAGGCAGAACCTGTACCTTGTTCATTCATTCAACAATTTTCCACTGGGCTTTATAATGTGGCGGCCACTGCACTTGGCGTCCAAGATCAACAGCACAGGCAAGTTTTTTGCCATCACAGAGTTTGTGTCCTATGAGGGGAGCCAAGGAAGAAAGATGTGAGCGCATGAATGAAGAGTGTAATTACAGAGAGTGGGAAGTTTATGAAGGAAATAAAATAGACATGATGAACAACGGAGGCCAAGTGGTCACCATTGAGGGGTGCCCTCTGAGGAAATGACGCCTCTGAGGAAATGACCTCTGAGGCCACCTCTGAGGAAATGACATCTGTGCAGAGATCTGAAGATAGAAAGGAGTGAAACATGTGAAGCAACTGTGAGAAGCCAAGCAGCATGTCCCCAAGGCAGGAAAGGCTCAGTGTGACCAGAACAAGGGGGAATCCTGTAAGGCATGAGGGTGGAAAGGTGAGCAGGGACCAGACCATGCAGGTGCTTGTAAGCTATGGTATGGAGTTTAGATTTTGTTTTCATTCACGGGGTGTGAGAAGATCAAATTCACATTTTAGAAAAGTCACTCTGTCTTCTGTTTACAGAATGAAACCAATTACAAGAGGGCAGCATTAAACCAGACTAGAGCCTGCAATCTTTTTCTGTAAACAACCAAACAGTAAATATTTTAGGCTTTGAGACTAGATAGTCTCAGTTGCAACTATTTAACTCTGCCTTTGTAGCACAAGCAGGCTTAGATAATACATAAAAGAATGGGCAGGGATGTGTTGCAATAAATCTTTATTTACAAAAACAGGATGTGGCTAGCAGGCCACCGTTTGCAGACTCCTCACCTAGACCACAGAGAAAGTGGTGGAGGGGGAAACAGAAGAATGGAGGGATTCTTCGCAGAGTTTGGTGATGAAGCAAAGGCTACTCATGGATTAGATGTGGGTTATAAAGTAAAAAGAAATCTAATATTAGACACACATACACATACACATGCACACAACAGACACACACACAGACACACACACACACTTTACAAGGTTAGTTCATTAAGCCTATTGAGTTTTATGTACCTGCTAGTCATAAAAAGCATTTCTTTAGAAACAACCTTAACCTTGGATTTTTTTGCCCAAACTGGCCTTTGCATTACACTTAATTATTGACACTTCTGTACATCATTCCACAACATCAGAGCTGCTGGGTCTTTGATCTTATAACCTTCTTCCATTATTTAATATTGATCCCAGCAGGCAACAGGCAAAGTGCCTTGCTATAGCACTCTCCTGCTACAGTGGCCCATCTGCAGCTTCTCTCCAAGGAGAAAACACAAGGCCTCCCTTGATTAAAGAGACAGCAAGCAGGAATAGTAAAAGGGAAGAAATAAAATCTAAGGATAAATAAAATGTGGCATATCCAATGGAATTCCATAAAATGGTTCAAATGAATAAGCCAGATCTTAAAATAGATCAATGCAGACATACTTCCAAAGCAAAACAGAGAGAGGGAAAAGCAAGCAAGTGACAGACAAGAGGGACACATAACAGTATGCATACTTAAACAGGAAAAAATAATAATATTAAACAATCTTACAGAGATAAATAAAGGGGTTCAGCGTATGCCACTGCAAAATATGCCATTCAGGTATAAGGATTATTTTGAGCTGAAGGTAAACAAAAAGAAGCAGACACAACAAAAACTCTCTGCTCTTGACCACCCTTCCTTCTTGTCCCTGACACACACACACACACACACCAGGATGGACAAGATTATTCTTAATCATGGGAGACAAATCTAGACTCAGCACGGAGGCAGCACCAGAGGGATCACACAATGAACCTACTAGCTAGTCTTTACCTCCCATCAGGGTCTCCCATCTATTTACCTTCCCACAATTTGCTCCCCCTAGAAGCTCAAAGTCCTTTTCCTTTGTCCTGTCACTCCCATACACATTTACTGTTCTCTTAAGATGCTACAGAAGCCCGCGTTCTGACCACCCCTTTGAGTTACTCACCAGTGAGTGCTCCCATGTGTGTGTACACTGCACCTGTTAATAAACTTCTATTTGTTTTTCTCTTGTTTTTTCTGTCTAAGTTGCAGGACCCCAGACAATGAACCTAAGATGGGTAGAGGAAAATAGTTTTTCCCTCCCCAACATGTATATGCCAAGCTGGCATGGCCTCATCAAGCTAGCGTGAGGCGTCCATCTGTGTGCTCAGGCCCTTCCAGAACGCCAGCACTACAGCTGTGCAGAACAGGTGAGCTCAGGGACGGAGGGGAGGATACAGGTTTGCATCCATGAACTGTCTCAGGTTTGTGTCAGGTGACTTGCTCTTATGTCAGGTTCATGTTCATAAAAGTCGAGCTTCTGCTCATTTCTAGCATGAGTGAATAACTCTGGAAGTAATTTCCTGAAAATTAGGTCATTGTTTCACCTCATAAAAATGTATGTGTGTGTGTGTGTGTGTGTGTGTGTGTGTGTGTGTGTGTGTGTGAGATTTTCTCCACTCACTCAAGTGAGTCTCTGTGGCAGCAAAAAGGGCTTTGGGGTTCCAAGAATAGTTTTCATGCAAAGTGCTCACTGGAAAACAAATTCAAAACAGTGCAATAATACAACAGGCAGTACTCAACCTTGTATTCTGGGGCCATTAATTGCTCAGCTAACCCCAGCCAACCATTTTACACATTTACACATGCCATCAGAGTAGATTATGTATAATACTCAGAGAAGGGAAAATGCTAGATATTTTTCTTCAGCGACCTTGCCCAAAGGTGTGAGAAGACTTACAGGGGTGTTTTTCAAGAACTCCACCTCCAATGAGCTTGTGACACTAAGCAAGTAAAGCAGAGATACGAGTAAAGCAGAACACCGAACTTTCCAGAATTGCTGGGAGGATAAAAACAGATAAGGTATGTGAAGGCGCTTTGTTATATGTGTTCAGCACGGCCATTACAAGGAGTCACATGTCAACCCAGTGCATCAGATTCAGCTCCCCAGTAGAGCCTGCCACCTTCCCTGCTCCATCCCCCTTCAGTTCCCAATTTGTTAGCTCTCCTTAAATTACTCCCTGAAGTCCCTTCCAATAAATTCAGTAGAAAGCTTGCAAGGCGCAGACTTTATTTCAATCAACCCACTCATGCTCCTTCTAACAATCTAATAGCACTCAACAGTTTAGGATACATTTGAGTTTAATGGGATTTACCCAATAGAAATAGACTTCTCATGGCTTCTTTATAGTAGCAGCTTTGAGTGACCTAGCTAACTCAATCTCACAGGTTCGCCTGTCAACTTGGCATGCTGAAGAAATGACTCAGAGGGTAGTAAATGATCGACCTTTGCTGGGGAAATTCCTGAGATCGTCTGACATTTTGAAGGTTTGCTGTACAGAATGATAATTGGCGTCTGCAAGGTTCCAAGCGTACTATTTATGTTTAGAAGGAGACTTCATTCTTGTTGATGAATGAAATATTACTACTCTGGAGAGTGAGGTCTTAGATTGTCTATTAAGAAAGATAACAACATTATAGAGAGTGTCCCTTTCTTCACGTTTCCATTGTCAGAATTCCCACTTACAGAAGAAATTAGAATCTCAAGTATTAAATCTGATTGCCCAATATTCCATGTAAACGTCCTATATATGAAAGAAAAGCACATGCCAGATCTTCTGATTCATATTAGTCACCTGTTCTCTGGCAGTAATCTGAGTTTCTTTAGCTAAAGTTGGGAAGGCAGAGAATTGTTAAATTTTACATATATCTGTATGAACAACACATAGAAGTGAATCTTCAAGGCAAGCTTTCAGAAAACTAGATAACATGAAAATGAAATGTCAAAATAATCCCTGAAAAGAGAATTTATACCACAGCATAGGATACATGACATTCACTTTGCTCCAGGAAACTTTTGAAAGAAATACTGTGATTCATCTGAAAAATCCACTGTGATAACAGAAAAATCCGAAAAGCACACACAGACAAAAGGACTCTTGCAAAATAGACAATGTGACACTTAATATCTGAGCAGCAAATAATATTCTTATCATGCTATATCCTCTTAAAATTGAGAGATTCAAAAAAAACTAAGAAATCTCAACAAAGGTTAATCCTAATCATTTTTCTTTCAAGAACCTAGAGTAAAATGTTATACAATATTACTACAATTGAACAACTGGTCCAAACTAAAAGTTAACAGAGAAAATGAGAAACAAAAGAGCAAAATATGATGTACTGCTTGGTAATGTCATGATGAAGGGTTCAGGAGTTGACAGTGAGAAATGAGCTTAAAAGGGTGAGGCTGAAGACTTGGTCGCCCATCTTTGCCCTACCGCTTATTGGCAGATGACCTTTTACCTTCTTTACTTAAGTTAAATGAGACTATCAACCACCACAACCTTACAAGGTTGTGGAAAAGTGAAATGAAAAGTTTCTGTGAAATCCCTTTTCAGTCTGGTCTGGGATCAAGAAACAACCCCAGAGAGGCAAAAAATGCTGCCACGGTGGGAAGATGGTGCTCTGTTACTTTCCATGTAGCCAGATCCAGCCAGCATCCAATGGCTATCCAAGGATAAACAGCCTAAATAACTCTCCCTTGTTGGTCCTCACTCTCTTTTCTTGAGAACCTCCTCATTTATCTCTAGTGGAGGACAGTCACCTCAAAAGTGATCTCTACAGATCCTGCCATCTTTGAGGCACCTGACCTTCCCGAGGCAGAGGAAATACCCAAAGGAAGTATTGCCACAATGATAGCTGGAGAAGTAACCCAAGGCCCTGAGACCAAGCCCCCTCCCAAAAGCAACCCACCTAGTAAACATCACCTACCCTACAGGGTTAGAACTAGAGCTAAGCAGAGTGGGGACGCAGAAAGGAAGAACACAAGATTAGACCAGAATGTCCAAACAAACCAGTCATAGCAGCACTGGAGAAAATAATAAAGAAGAAGGGAGTGCACCTAGCAGACCAGAAGTTGAGAAAAATCCCTGAAGAATGTCAGACGAATAAGAACTAGACTGAAATAGAACCCTACAGCTAAAACAGCCAGGACAGGACTATACCAAAAGTGGGAGTAACTCTGATTATACTTTAAACTTGAAGGCTGGATATACAGGGAGCACAGGAAGGGGCCAAGGCAACCATCAGGATAACTGACATGAGGTAGCACAAGATATGCTAGACAAAACAGTATTTGTGGGGTACCTAGGCCCAAGGGATGACACAGTGGTCCAGGCGACCTCTGATACTGTGGGAAAAGACCAGTTACTGACACATTCCATGGGGCTACACCCTCTGCCCCTCTCACACAGTCACTGATGACAGGATGCTCTAAGCACAAAATTAATAATAATTAAACAACGGAGGCCCATCAACATCATGAAAGAGAAACAAACAGAAGAACTAATAACTGAGGGAGAAAAGCTCAGAGAGAACAAAGCACAAAACTGCTTTAAAAAGTGTAATACATCAGACATATCAGAGAATATTACATCAGTCAAAAAATTTAACTAGAAATCTTGAAAATTTAAAATTGATCATTAAAAAAAAAAAACAGGCAAGAAGAGACAGGTTGAAAGTAAAGGGAATATATTCGGAAAATAAATTAATGCACTAGAAATCGGAGGAGAGACGTTCATGGTCAAATATTTGCCAAATACATAATATTACTTCCTTCACTTAGAAATTCTCAACACACATTATCTTATTAAAGGTTATGAGAAGTCCAACCATTTAAAAAATACGCATATTTAGATACATTTTACAGTCTTCCCCAAACCAATTTTCACTTGACATCTGCTTTAGTTCCCATGGAACTAGTCACTCCTTTAGGAAATGCCACAGACTGCAAACAAATTCAAGTACACAACTAACCATAACACCAGACAGAAGGAAACAGGAGTTGTTTCACCTTTGTGTGAAAGTACTTTTGTTTATTCGGGTGTTTCCACTTATCTTCTCATTGGGATTCAGTGCAGCAGATCTAAAGAGAGAGAAAGAGGGCACACACTTGGGCCTATCAGTGATGTGCCAGTTATTAAGCTATTTTTTATCAGCTCCAAAACCTCCTTTCTAGGTGCCCACCACTCTGCCGGCTGAAACTCTGCAAATTACTTTCTTCTTTGCCAGCTGGCTTCCCGTTAGGTTCTGCCAACAGGTGGCACCACTGCGAGACTAGAAGGCCGGAGGATGGAGGAAGTACCTGCTCCTTTCGGTGTATACTGTTCTTTCATCAGAGCCCCGAGCCACAGCTCTTCACCCGGGATGTAGCAGTGGGTGCCAAGAGCAGTTGATTTCAGTTTATAAAGTTCTGCCTACACTCCTAGAGCAGCCTCAGAGCCAGCCAGGCAGTGCCTCTTCCTTAATGCTCTGGGTCCCAGCACTGCAGGATTCCTCCTCCGTGTTCCCAAGTTCTTGGAGGGTTCCAATCATTTCCTTTTATTCCAGGGGTGGTAGCTGCTTCCTACAATTACAATCCCTGCTTTAGGCAGGGTTCTCTTTCTGCCCTTGCAGTCCTCCAACATTTCTTTAATCAATGTGCTACATTAAATCATCCCTGTTAAAATGACTAGCGCAGTTTCTGTATTTCTGACTGGACTCCAAATGCTAAAGCAGGAATGGAAAGTATGAATACAGAGAAATTTAGACAATGCTGTCCCCCTGCTTTG
The DNA here is from genome assembly GCF_965194825.1 of Balaenoptera physalus. Lineage (NCBI taxonomy): Eukaryota > Metazoa > Chordata > Mammalia > Artiodactyla > Balaenopteridae > Balaenoptera > Balaenoptera physalus. Next base: position 88,284,253 of record NC_138896.1, read on the forward strand.
TAATTCCTCACTTGTAACTAATATTATATATTTATAGAGCTAGAATGCCAGGTCCATCAGGCACACACTTGTTTTGTTCACAGATAAATGCCCAGTGCCTAGAACACTGTATGATACATAGCAGGTACTCAATTCAGTTTTTTTTATGGAATAAACGCATTTATGAATGTTCAAGGTGGACAAAGATACATCTACTCCCAAATTCTCTCAGGCAGACTCTGATATGCAGTTAGAAGGAATATTTTGACAGGCTATTTGGGGTGAGCCTCCCTGTTTATATATTGTCTCTGGCTGCTTTCTCACTACAATTGCAGAGCTGAGTAGTCACAACAGAGACGGCACGGCTGCAAAGCCGAAAATATCTACTATCTGGTCTTCTAAGAAACAACTTGACTACCCCCTTCCTCAATATGAGATGGGGACAAACTACTTGAGAGTCCACAGGAGGAAACTGCTCCTCATACCCTCCTACACCAGTACGGAGAGTCCCACAGGAGAGATTTTTTACCTCGCTAGCTAAGTGAAAACATACAAGTGGCCTTCCAGTGCAGATACACTAAGACATTACTTCATTAAGTAAAATCATGCTATGGATTTTGATAAGCCTCTGTGACTGTCATCAGCAACAACCTGCTAGCCTGTATCATATGTCCTTTCTTACCAGTCTAGATCATGGGAGAAGAGGTCTACTTCTAGAGGGATAGGGCAAAAGAAAAGGGAGGGGAATTCTGAGTATGCTGTTTTATTTCCCAAATGAGAAAATGCAAAACAGCCATGGATTAACTCAGCATGTGATTCCATGACAGGAAGTAAGGTGGAAATTTTCACCCAGGGGCTATCAAATCGAAGTTTTGAGCACATCTTCTACAGAGTGCCACACATGGTCCACTTCCCTGAGAATAGTTCCTTCTCTAAAACTACAACAGTGAAAGCAGCATGAGAAGCTCCAGATGTAAATTTCATTTTTTCTAAGCCTTTCTATGGTAATTCCAGAGGTGCTCCTGCTCCTCACACTAATATCATTTTATTATCAGAAAGTCTCAAGAGCAGACACTAATTTTCACAAATCCTCATCTATATCAAGTACTGAAAGAGTGTGTCCCGTTATTGATGGAAAAAGAAGACTAACCATGAGTAGAGTCCCCTAGCCTCATCTCCTCATCATTGAACAGCAGCATATCCAGAAGCAGCACCAACTTTCTCCCATACAAAACTTGCCTAACTCAGCTTATTAGATAAATGGCCCTTTAAAAGTTTATTTAAATTTGTAGGTGTGGCTTATAAAATAAACTTCATGCACAGAATGCTACATCCCAAACTGGCGAGGGTGCTCTCCTCTGAGGAAGGGGACGGGGGTGTGGGAGACTTAATTTTCATCATGATACCGGATGCTTTTTTACATATTGTCAAGGGCTGCTTTCACATTGCAGTTGATAAGAGTTGAGTGGTTGCAACCAAGAATGTAAGGACCAGGAGCCTAAAATATTTACTACATGGCCCTTTACGGAAAAAGTTTGCTGACTCCCACCAAAACCTACATCAGCATTCCACTCCCAGGTTAACCTTTCTCACTACAGTCCATCATCTTCCCTCACAGCATCTCTCAAAGTGCGACTGACTACATATTTGTGTGATTTGTCAATGTCTGGGCATCCCAAGAGACTATGATGGCCTCAAAGGCACAAACCAGGCCTGATGCCTTCACCAATGCATCCCTCGTGCCTGGACAGTCCTGGCATGTACAAGGTGCTTTGTAAGTATTTGCTGAGTGATAACTAATTTATTAGATATAAAGACCACAGACAAAATGATCTCAACCTAAAACTGGGGCCACCAAACTACCTTCATGGGAGACAAGTAACAATAGTTCTTGTGACAATAAATTATATTAGACAAGGCCAGGCACTTCCTGGGCTAACAGTTCAGCAGTTATGTTTCTAGAATGATATAGTTTTTAGTCTATATGCCCACCATTTATCTCTAAGACTCCAAAGCTAAGAAGCTTCTTTCTACATTCTGCCATATATTATCTACAAATGGCAGTTCAAACACAAACTCTACAGGGAACATGTACCTCAGAGCACATTTATTTAGCACCTACTATGTGTCAGGCATGCTTAGACACACAGTAAGGTGATTAAAATCACGGACTTTGGAGAAAGAGACCTGCTTTTGAGCCCTTGTCCCACTATGATGATGACCATGATCATTAATGGGAAGTGACCAGGGAAGGTGACTCTGTCCCAGTATGTTAATCTAGAAACAGCAAGGTAGGAAAAGGATTACCCCCAACTGTAGATGGAAAACTGAAGCACAGGGAGACTAGACACGTTTCCAAGGTCTCAAGAATTCAAACCAAATGTGTGGAGACCGTAAGCTTAATCACTATCCTGTCAGGTTATCATCTGTCATCAATGAGATCCTCCCTTTGAAGTATGTATCACAGTGCCTAACACAAAAAAGACACTCAGTAAATGCTTTTATTATAACTATTACATTGCCATAAACATCTACACAGTAAAGAAAATAACCTATTTGGTATTTCATGGATGCAATGAATGTGTACAACGATGCTTCATAATTCTTCATATTCAAATACAAATCTGAGTTGTACAATTTTGCTTTTCCACTGCCCTCATCCCTAGAACCCACAAGTGTAAAAGGATGAATGTACAGGTACTGCATTTTTTAACTAACGTGCTTAAGCCAGAAACCAAAAAGCAAGAACAAATTAATAATGAAAAGTAAAATGTTTTTAAGGTTATTCAAAAGGACATGATTATATTTTTCTGGCTTTTTCACAGGCTGATTCAGGTAAAATTTCTCTAATTCCATGTTAGATAGAATACTTACTAGCAAGATGTATCCATTAAATATTTATTATATCAATATTCAAAAACATTGCAATACATTGCAATCAGTTTCTGTAGTGAAGTCGTTTACACGGAGGTCAAACCTTTAAAACACTGAAACAGCAAATGGATTTTGCATGTTTTCAAAAACCAAGTTCTAAACCCAAATCCATATGGTTAATATACCCTTACTCCTTCATTGTATATTTGATTTCCTCATGTCTTATAACCTATAGAATAGTGTTAAGTCCCCAAGTCTACATGAAATTAAGGATATACTCCATAATGAAATGCCAGGAAAATCATCTAGTTGTAATAAATATCAATTAAAGAACAATGCTTCTTATCAGTGTCATCAAGTTTTCCTGGCAACAGTAAAGCCTAAACTTGTCTAGGCAAATAAAGAAAAGTAAGATTTCAATGGACAGCTGTTTAATGCACTGGGTAGGATGGGAAGAGTCCTCAAAGGAAAAGCTGTATAAATGTGGCTCTTATTCAGTGCAGTTCCCTTCCTTAAAGGATGGAATCCTCTCCAGTTTCTGCCTCATTCTGATTACTCTATAACATCTTCAAATATTTTAATATTTTTGAAATTTTTTCTTATTTTGTCAAGAAGTTATCACTGTTTTATGTGTTATCTGTTAGTCCAATACAAGCTACTCCATTACTGAAATAAAGTGTCCATTCTATAACCATGGGGTTCAGAAGAGGACAAAGTTCCAGATGTGGTCTGAACAATATGGAACAGAGCAGAAACACCACATCTCCATCCTGGACAAACCTCTATAAATTACCTAGGCCTAATACTGTAACAGCTTCCTTTTGTATCCACAGAGACCCCGTGTCATCTAATCAGTAAACTGCAGGACTCAGTGTATCATTAAAAGCTCTTTGGTGCCATGGTAGAAAGGGATTCCTCTTTCCTTTGCCAATTCTTGACCAGGACCACTACCATCATCAAGGTTCTAGTCAAGAGCCTGTAGGACTCTAAGCAGATTTCAAAATTCTAGCCTAAACAAACTATTATTTCTCTTATAAGTAGTTTATTTTCATCTTTTCATTCTAACCGGCTACACTCAATAATTTGCTCCTCAGTACAAATAAAAATTTCAGTGGTATTTTATTCACAAGAGTCAATAAACAATTGCCCAGACAGAACCTAACTCAACTGAGATAAGCTAACTACTCACTGGTTAATTATCCCTTTAACTAAATTAGAGTTCAATCTTTGGGCTAACACAAGTATTTCTTAACCTTACCCCTACCAAGTTCATGCCAGTAAACTTGACAGAACACAGTAGCAGGAAAATGGTATTTTTCACATCTCCTTTGCTCAGGAATCTAGTGGAACTCAGTCCAGACGATACCTATCTCCCAATCCAAACCAAGCTTCTCAGACAGTGTACCTGAGTATATACCATACCGACCTATCTTCCTCTTTCACTTGGCTCCTGGCTTTACCATTTTATAGCTATGTATTCAACCTCTAGGCCTTTATTTCCTTAACCATAAAATAGGAATACTAAAACAGGATTACCATGAGAATAAAATGAGTTACTACATATAAAGTGCTTAGAGCAGTACCTGTTGTGTAATGAGAGCTCAGAAAATATTAGCTGTTACCATTTATTATTACTGTGATTTTTATAATATTCAACACTTCTTCCAACACCATGTTGAGGAGCCAACAAAGGAGGTAACCCATGACATTAGAATGCATGAGGGCAATCTTCACACACCAGTAATTGTGCAAAACAAGTGGGAACTGTGGCAGAACCAATCCTTAAAATCTCATATCAAACTCCTGCCTTGGATGAGGCTTTGCACTAGTTCTAAATATTTTAGACCTCTTGCCTGCCTGCTAAGCTCAACAACTGTGAACGAAGCATAAAACTCAGAAGGGCAACTGAACAGTGGGAAAAGAACATATTTACATAGCGTGTATCAGACACAACTGAAAAAATGGCTGAGTTCTCAGTGAAGAGTGATTCACAGGTGACACACATTCAGACTCAGACTACAAACTCTGTCTCTTGGGCAGCTGCTCAAATCTTAGTTCAGTTCTTTTTCACTTTAGCTGGGCCACTTGCAGTCAGCCCCCTGCACATATCCTTCAGGGGATACCTTCTGATTTGGGCACTTTATGCACAGAATCCAGGACTCACCCCTCTGTCTCTCTCCTTTCTGGGATACCCCCTCACTTTCCAGCTGCTGTGGTTATCCCAAACTCTGTCCTCTGGTTCTTCAGGGCAGAAGGACTATAGGTTTTCTATTGGAGTTTTAGATACCACTGTAGCCTGTTATCAAGAAAAATCCTGGAAGTAAAAACTGGAAACTCAGTACACCTGTCCCTTCCAATTTCAACTCTCCTCTGGGATCTCCCTGCTTTTCTTCACTATCCAGAACCTTCAAGTTCTTGGTTTTTGCATTTTGTCCTGAGTATATAGTCACTAACTATGGAAAGTTCATTCTGTGAAGAGCTTACATGGCCATACTGTAAATGGAGCCTGTCTGATACATACGCAGGAGCAATTCAAGCAGAGACAGTCTTTGTAAGTTTGTGTTATTAAAACAGGAAAGAGTTCTCACCTTAAGAAAGCAGTCACTTCCAAGAACAAACTCCGAAGAAATGAACAAAGACTAGTCAAGGAATAAGTCCAATACTTTGTTCTGAGATGCACACACTATGTAGGCAGCTTGAGTGATCTGAGGTATACATGGGAAGTAAGGTAAAACAGAGAGGTCCAGTAAAGGGAAAGATCTTCATCCAAATAGGTAGAAAAATGGGAGTTCAAGGCAGAAATTGAGAAAAAACAAGCAACTGATATTGTAACTTACTCAATAGGTCATAAAGAGGGATACACAAGTCTAGACCTAAGACAACCAATATCAGGATCAGGAATGGCAAAGGGCCTGCCAACTCTGACCAGATGGGAATGGCTGCTTGGTATACTATGTGCAGAAAGTCCCAGGGGCTTTGTCTGGGCCCACCAGAATAATGTCATGATTGATTACTGATGCCGCCACAGGAAGAAAAGAGAAGCAGCACGTATTCACAAGTCAAGTATTCAGTCCCACGTATTCACAAGCCAAGATCAAGAATAAGGTTATCGAACTCGAGAAGAATAAGATGGGACAGATTCGTCAACATCATCATTATTAATAACACCGAGTATCTTCAATATGCCCAGATGATGTTTAGAGTAATTCAAATTTAAGTGAAATCAAAAAGGGATATCAGACAGGCTAAAATAAAAAAGTGCCTTGAATCTTAATAAGCCCACAGTACATGAACTGCCTCTAATTAGATTCAGGAATATGACTCCTTTTGAAACCAACCAAGAGAAAACACTTATTCCGAAGATTTCAATGAAAAATTAATAACCACTTGGTTCCACTTTGTCATGCACAGACCTCAACAGTGAATTTTAAAAACCCCAAGTACAGTGTGTCTCAGAGAAATTATACTCATGAGTCCTTCAAGAGCTAGGACATTTTAATCAATAAGGTGTAAGGGCAATATACTGACTTACATAAGTGAACAAAATACTTGCTATTCAAAATGAGTGAAGTCTGTCACAGAAATTGTTAAGGGTTTCTATAACCATTAATACTAAATTAACAAAGAAAAAAGCAAGCAAAATCTGCCCTCTAACTTGGTTTTCACTTTCTAGTTAACCAACCCCTTATCTGGATAATGGTGGTTAAGGGTTTTTAGAAGTTATTTGGCCTTATGTCTATCTTTTTTGGAGACATGTGACTTCGCCAAGGTAAATACAATTACCGAAGGGGAGCATCTATGCCTCTGATTTCTGGTTCACGTAGCCTCCCCTTATGCCATATCATGAATTGCTAAGGAGGATAATTAAGCAGAGTAATTAAGAGTATAAGTTTCACAACTAAAAGACTACCACAAAAATTAGCAGTATGGAAACCGATCAGTAGAAAGAATGAGGATGGGAGTTTCTGGGATATTGGTAACTTTATATTTTGGTCCTGGGAGTGATGTTCACTTTATAATTACAAATTAAACTACACATATGTTGTATAGGGGCTTCCCTAGTGGCACAGGGGTTAACAATCTGCCTGCCAATGCAGGGAACATGGGTTCAAGCCCTGGTCCGCGAAGATCCCACATGTCGCGGAGCAACTAAGCCCCTGCACCACAACTATTAAGCCTGAGTGCCACAACTACTGAAGCCCGCGCGCCTAGAGCCCATGCTCCACAACAAGAGAAGCCACCACGATGAGAAGCCCGTGCACTGCAATGAAGAGTAGCCCCCATTCACCACAGCTAGAGAAGGCCTGGGCGCAGCAACGAAGACCCAACACAGCCAAAAATAAATAAATAAATAAAACTGTTAAAATGCTGGTAGATATATATTAAAAAACAAAAACAAAACAACTACACATATGTTGTATAGATTTGTTTTCAGTATTTTATGCTATATTTCACAGTTTTAGAAAGCTTGAAATAAAAGTGTAAGCTTTGAAGTCCGATAGCCCTGAATTCAAATCTAGACTCTATCATTTACATGTTGGGTGTATTTAGGCAAACTGCTTAACCCGTCTAAGCTTCAGTTTCATCTTTCGTAAAATGAAGATAATGACAGATAATGATAATGATAGTACATGCTTCATAGCATTGTTGTGAGTGTCAAGGAGAAAATACAATTACAGTGCTTAACCTGGCACTTACTGGGCCCTGTAAAGGCTAGGCTGTCTCTCTAAAAGCTCAGAAACTGCCTCTGGCATCACTTCTAGGCTGACACACATCAACACATTTCCAGCTGGTAGTTACAATTGACCTTTCACCTCTTAGCTGACAGTGTGCAGCTGTTCAAACTGCCTTGGGATAGCAGACAGCTGAATGTAAATGCAGATCTTTTACCTTGGCTATGAGCTCCAGGGATTAGGAGATGCCCTCACAGCCTAGGGATGGGCAGGCTTGGTCCATAAAGAAAGCCAGAAAATGGATATTTGAACATAATTTGGGATCTCGAGCCACTGGTCTAATCCCAAAAAGAAACCAATAAGGAAAGCTGCAACTGGAAGGCTTTGTGGCAAGCAAACAGCCATTTAGGGAGGCATATGGCATAGAAGGAATCTTGCAGACTTTGGAGTCTGACAGAGGGTCCACGTCTTAGTTCTGCCACTTGACAGCAGCGTGGCCATAGCAGACACTGTAAGCGACTCCCAGTATCTTTTCTAAATCATTTAGTAGTCCCAGCCAATCATGGGAATTGCACCTCTACTGGTCAGCAATGAGCATATGACCTAATCTTCCCCTGAGACATGTGAGAGGAAGCCTGATGGGAGGGTTATGGGAAGAACTTCCTCCCCCGAGAAGAATAAAAAAAAAGAGATCATCTCTATTTTTCCTCTGGATGTTGTCTCTCTCCCAGAAATGCTAAAGTCACCTTACTTCCAAAATGAAGGTAAAACCAGTGCCAAAACCCTCACAGCAGAGAAAAGCAAAGATCCTGGAGTCTCAATAACATACATTAAGCCACTGAATCACCCAACCTGGGGCACAACCTACTGTGGAGCCCCTGATAACTGGGATAATGAATTATTTCTTACTTAGGCCAGTTTGGGTCAAGATTTTTTTACTTATAGCCAAAAGCTTTCTAACTGAAAACGACTTCAGATTCCATGAATTTCAGTTTCCTCATCTAGAAATTGGGTTATTAATGCTGAGCTTGCCCACCTGTGGAAGGTTTAAGAAAAAAAAATTATCGAAAGCAATTAGGGGGCTTCCCTGGTGGCGCAGTGGTTAAGAATCCACCTGTCAACGCAGGGGACACAGGTTTGAGCCCTGGTCAGGGAAGATCCCACATGCCACGGAGCAACTAAGCCTGTGTGCCACAACTACTGAGCCTGCGCTCTAGAGCCCATGAGACACAACTACTGAAGCCCACGCTCCTAGAGCCCGTGCTCCACAACAAGAGAAGCCACCGCAATGAGAAGCCCGCACACCACAACGAAGAGTACCCCCTGTTCGCTGCAACTAGAGAAACCCCACGCACAGCAACAAAGACCCAACACAGCCAAAAATAAATAAATAAAATTTTTATAAAAAGCAATTAGGGCAATGCCTGGTAACTATTAAGTATCCAATAAATGAGCCCTATTTTTCAAAACACAATATCGAAATGAGTTCTCATGAAAAGGTATTAAAATATTTATTCCCCTTTATTCAAAAATTCATAAAATAGACCCAAGAGTGTTTTTCTTTTATCTATGCCAGGGCTAAAATAGATCCTGCAGATCACTAGAGCACTGGTTCTCAAACATTAATGTGGAAGATGTTTGTTAGAATGCAGATTCCTGTATTTTAACCATAGATTATATCCAAGGGGACCCAGGAATCAGCATTTTAAACAAGCATCCCAGGTGATCCTGATACAGGTGGTCTAAGATTCACACTTGGACCTTTCCACTTGACTCTCCCAACAGCCTCCTAACTCTGGACTCTACCGCTACTTCTGTGGCTACAGTCTACTCTCCATCCAATAGCCAAAGTGGTTCTTTGAAAACTGAACTCTAATCACATTGCCTCTTTGCACTAAAACCTCCATTTGTGAAACTCAATTAAAACACTTACCTGAGCAACATGGCATAAAATAACCTTCAATCCCTCCCCCAACCCAAATATTTATAATACAGTAAGACCCTGAGATACACCCATCAAGTTACAAGAATGCAACTTAATGAGGAGTTTCATTTAATAAACCTGGTTCAACTTACATGACATTTATTTACAAGGATCATTTCTGATACCTCATGCCTTGTGAGCAGCCGAACGCTGGGAAACAAGAAACATCATGCAAGCAGCCTTACATTTGTACATTTGATGTAAGTGTACTCATGGCTTGCTAGTTCATAATACATACTAATTACCCCATGTATCACTTGCATCGTTTTCATTGATTTTTTTCTGTATGCTTTATGGTTTTCTTGAATGGAGCTTGCATTAAAGTTTCAATTACACAAACACTGAGTATCAATGAATACTTGGTAAGTAGACTGTTAAGTGCACTATATAGAAAGCTAAAAACATGCTGAAGGAACGCAGGGAACAGACACATCACAAGGTAAATAATGAAAGGAAACCATCTTGTCATATCATGTCATGATGACTGACTTTAATTCCTGAAGAAACTGTGTACGTTTTAACAGGGTTTAGTGTTGTTTAGCATAAAATGGTATTAATTTTGGAAGTCAAGCATGCATTCAAACATTTCCTATTGAAATCAGGAGTAACTATATTTTTGACTCATGAGAATTTAAAACTTGTCTTAGGAGATTTTCAGGAACAAATTCCTTCCTAAAACAGAGAAGATAACAGTGTTGTCTTTCTGAGATGAAAAAAAATGTACATTCTTTTAGTATCAGAGCAATGCAATCTGAAACAATGAGAAGTTATTTCCCACCTAATGAACAGAAAAATTTTTAATTATGATATTTGATGTTGGTCAGGGTACAAAAAAGACACACATTCTCATATACTGCATGTTGGTTTCCTTATCTCTGAAAGGAGGCTAGCATTTTGTTACGATTGAATGAGTTGGGGCTTCCCTGGTGGCGCAGTGGTTAAGAATCCGCCTGCCAATGCAGGGGGACACGGGTTCGACCCCTGGTCCAGGAATATTCCACATGCCGCGGAGCAACTAAGCCCATGCACCACAACTACTGAGCCCGTGTGCCACAACTACTGAAGCCCATGCACCTAGAGCCCGTGCTCCACAAGGAGAGAAGCCACCACAATGAGAAGCCTGCGCAGAGCAACAAAGAGTAGCCCCCACTCGTCGCAACTAGAGAAAGCCCGCGCGCAGCAACAAAGGCCCAACACAGCCATAAATAAATTTTAAAAAAACATATTAAAAAAAGAATGAGTTAATCCACACAAAGTGCTTAGAATAGGATGTAGCATACTACATATAATAAACTGCCAATAAATAGGAGCCACTATTATTGTTGTTATTATTAATCACCACGGACAGGAGTGTAAATTTGTACAGCCTTTCTGGAGGGCAATCTGACAAAGCATCTGAAGCATTTATTAGATTAGTAAACAGAAATTCATGCTCAAGAATATTCATCACAACATTAAAACAGTGGAGCATCAGAAATAACACAAATGTCCACTAATAAACAAATAACAAATAGATGAGGACACCTATGTGAGCACAGCCTCTTTTTCTACAAAATCTTTGGCATCAAAAATAATATCTGCAAAATTTTTTAACGCATAAGTTAGTACTCCTGATTTTATGTCAAGTGGGCAGCTGTCCCACCACAACCAAAAAAGGTTTCAAATATTTTATCCTCTGTAAAGCTGACCTCACATTAGAACCAAAAGCTTTTCCAACTATGCCCATGTTTATGTGCAATATTGCCATTTAGTACAATAAATTCTAACGTATTGAAAAGCATGCTAATAACTATAAATAATAATAAAGCATCAACTACAGGCATAGGACAAAGCTTCCCAGCCCTGAAAATTAAGAACAGATATTAAAGTATCAACTCTTAACTTCTTTGCGATCTATTCCAAATCACGCTTATTAAGGGTTCCTCAGGTAAAAGAGTGAAGTAATTGGTTTTTCACGTGGGGAGAGGGCAGGGGAGAATGGCTGGCAGCAATATCTGATTATTCTCTCAATTACATTTTTATCAGTTATTCATGGGCACTTTTTTATTAAGTAAGAAATAGAATTATTCTCTAAACTTTTCAAGTTCTGATGATGCTATCCAGACACCCAAACTTTCTCCTGGATAATGTAAAGTTACTAATTATTCATCAGAAGCAGAAAACTCCTCGCCTTCAGTTAAGTGTAAGATTCTGTTAACCAGAAATTGGATATATTCATTCTACAGAACCTCCATGTGCTAGATGCTGACGATACAAAGATGAAAGAGACTAGGCACTGGAGGTGGGTGGGAGAAAGGTTAACAGTGAGAAACAGAAAACATTATAAGAAGTGCCACTGGGGCTAAATCTTGAAGAGAACAAAGATGTAAGGAAAGGTATTTCCAGCAGAGGAAACATCATGTACAAAAACACAAGGACGTCCTTTTGTACTTGTACTTTCCAAGTCCAGTGTTTGAAGGGACCACACAGTTCAGTGTGATATGAACATGGGAGTTTGGGTTTACACGTGAGGTCCACATGTAGGAGGAGAAAGAGAAGTAGGTTCACAGTGAGTTGGAAGAGGAAACATAAAATGGTCCACACACACCGTAGGACCAAGATTATCACTCTCTAAGAGAGGCTTCTGATGATCCAGAGAAAATATTATCAGAACGGATTCTTACTTTCCAAACTGATCAGTTATGGTATTTATCATAAGTTGTTTAGCCTGCTACTTTAAGAAAGCATACTCCTTGCACCTAAAGCAATTAGAGAAAGAAGAACAAAAAAACCCCAAAGTTAGCAGAAGGAAAGAAATCATAAAGATCAGATCAGAAATAAATGAAAAAGAAATGAAGGAAACAATAGCAAAGATCAAAAAAACTAAAAGCTGGTTCTTTGAGAAGATAAACAAAATTGATAAACAATTAGCCAGACTCATCAAGAAAAAAAGGAAGAAGACTCAAACCAACAGAATTAGAAATGAAAAAGGAGAAGTACCATCTGACACTGCAGAAATACAAAAGATCATGAGAGATTACTACAAGCAACTATATGCCAATAAAATGGACAGCCTGGAAGAAATGGGCAAATCCTTAGAAAAGCACAACCTTCTGAGACTGAACCAGGAAGAAACAGAAACTATAAACAGACCAATCACAAGCACTGAAATTGAAACTATGAATAAAAATCTTCCAACAAACAAAAGCCCAGGACCAGATGGCTTCACAGGTGATTTCTATCAAACATTTAGAGAAGAGCTAACACCTATCCTTCTCAAACTCTTCCAAAATACAGCAGAGGGAGGAACACTCCCAAACTCATTCTATGAGGCCACCATCACCTTGATACCAAAACCAGACAAAGATGTCACAAAGAAAGAAAACTACAGGCCAATATCACTGATGAACATAGATGCAAAAATCCTCAACAAAATACTAGCAAACAGAATCCAACAGCACATTGAAAGGATCATACATCATGATCAAGTGGGGTTTATCCCAGGAATGCAAGGATTCTTCAATACATGCAAATCAATCAATGTGCTACACCATATTAACAAAATGAAGGAGAAAAATCATATGATCATCTCAATAGATGCAGAAAAAGCTTTTGACAAAATTCAATACCCATTTATGATAAAAACCCTGCAGAAAGTAGGCATAGAGGGAACTTACCTCAACATAATAAAGGCCATATATGACAAACCCACAGCCAACATCATTCTCAATGGTGAAAAACTGTAACCATTTCCACTAAGATCAGGAACAAGACAAGGTTGCCCACTCTCACCACTATTATTCAACATTGTTTTGGAAGTGTTAGCCACAGCAATCAGAGAAGAAAAAGAAATAAAAGGAATCCAAATCGGAAAAGAAGAAGTAAAGCTGTCACTGTTTGCAGATGACATGATACTATACATAGAGACTCCTAAATATGCTACCAGAAAACTACTAGAACTAATCAATGAATTTGGTAAAGTGGCAGGATACAAAATTAATGCACAGAAATCTCTTGCATTCCTACACACTAATGATGAAAAATCTGAAAGAGAAATTAAGGAAACACTCCTATTTACCATTGTAACAAAAAGAATAAAATACCTAGGAATAAACCTACCTAAGGAGACAAAAGACCTGTATGCAGAAAACTATAAGACACTGATGAGAGAAACTAAAGATGATATAAACAGATGGAGAGATATACCATGTTGTTGGATTGGAAGAATCAGCATTGTGAAAATGACTATATTACCCAAAGCAATCTACAGATTCAGTGCAATCCCTATCAAACTACCAATGGCATTTTTCACAGAACTACAACAAAAAATTTCACAATTTGTATGGAAACACAAAAGACTCTGAATAGCCAAAGCAATCTTGAGAAAGAAAAACGGAGCTGGAGGAATCAGGCTCCCAGTCTTCAGACTATACTACAAAGCTACAGTCATCAAGACAGTATGGTACTGGCACAATAACAGGAATATTGATCAATGGAACAGGATAGAAAGCCCAGACATAAACCCACGCACATATGGTCACCTTATCTTTGATAAAGGAGGCAAGAATATACAATGGTGCTCTTCAATAAGTGGTGCTGGGAAAACTGGACAGCTACATGTAAAAGAATGAAATTAGAACACACCCTAACAGCATACACAAAAATAAAGTCAAAATGGATTAAAGACCTAAATGTAAGGCCAGACACTATAAAACTCTTAGAGGAAAACATAGGCAGAACACTCTATGACATAAATCACAGCAAGATCCTTTTTGACCCACCTCCTAGAGAAAGGGAAATAAAAACAAAAATAAACACAAAAATAAACAAATGGGACCTAATGAAACTTAGAAGTTTTTGCACAGCAAAGGAAAATATAAACAAGACCAAAAGACAACCCTCAGAATGGGAGAAAATACTTGCAAATGAAGCAGCTGACAAAGGATTAATCTCCAAACTTTACAAGCAGCTCATGCAGCTCAATATCAAAAAACAAACAACCTAATCCAAAAATGGGCAGAAGACCTAAACAGGCATTTCTCCAAAGAAGATATACAGATTACCAACAAACACATGAAAGAATACTCAACATCACTAATCATTAGAGAAATGCAAATCAAAACTACGAAGTATTACCTCACACCAGTCAGAATGGCCATCATCAAAAAATCTACAAACAGTAAATGCTGGAGAGGGTGTGGAGAAAAGGGAACCCTTCTGCACTGTTGGTGGGAATGTAAATTGATACAACCACTATGGAGAACAGTATGGAGGTTCCTTAGAAAACTAAAAATAGAACTACCATACGACCCAGCAATCCTACTGCTGCACATATACCCTGAGAAAACCATAATTCAAAAAGAGTCATGTACCACAATGTTCACTGCAGCTCTATGGACAATAGCCAGGACATGGAAGCAATCTAAGTGTCCATCGACAGATGAATGGATAAAGAAGATGTGGCACATATATACAATGGAATATTACTCAGCCATAAAAAGAAACGAAATTGAGTTATTTCTAGTGAGGTGGATGGACCTAGAGTCTGTCATACAGAGTGAAGTCAGAAAGAGAAAAACAAATACCATATGCTAAAACATATATATGGAATCTAAAAAAAAGAAAAAAAAATGGTTATGAAGAATCTAGGGGCAGGACAGAAATAAACACACAGACATAGAGAATGGACTTGAGGACATGGGGAGAGGGAAAGTTAAGCTGGGACCAAGTGAGAGAGTGGCATGGACTTATATATACTACCAAATGTAAAATAGATAGCTAGTGGGAAGCAGCCGCATTGCATAGGGAGATCAGCTCAGTGCTTTGTGACCACCTAGAGGGGTGGGATAGGGAGGGTGGGAGGGAGACGCAAGAGGGAGGAGATATGGGAATATATGTATATGTATAGCTGATTCACTTTTTTATAAAGCAGAAACTAACACACCATTGTAAAGCAATTATACTCCAATAAAGATGTTAAAAAAAAAAAGAAAGCATACTATATAATCCAACCTTACAGCATGCTCTTATATAAGATAATATATTAAGAAAATGTTCAACTTATTAAACTTCAAAAGACAAAATGTATTATTTTTATCATTCCTAACAAAACAACTAGTACTACTAATACCATCACCATCACCCCCATTTATTGAGCACTTACTATGTATCCTGTACAGTCTTAACCTTTGTAAGTCTTCACACCTCCCTTGTTGTGTTTCCTCAGTGGACACATAAGAAAAATAAAGTTCTCAGAGTTTAAGTTACCTGCCTAAGAACACACAGCTAGTTAGGCCAGGGCCAGGATTAGAACCCAGAATCTATCTTTAGAGCCTGTGTTTTTGTTTGTTTTATTTGCCCTTCTATTGCTTAATTTTTATTTTTTCCCCTGCTTTATTGAGGTCTAATAGACAAATAAAATTGCAAGACATTTAAGTATACAATGTGATGATCTGATGTATGTATACCCTGTGAAAGGATTAACATCAAGTTAATTAACACATCCATCTCAATCTCCTCACATATTTATTATCCTTTTCTTCCTTCCTTCCTTTCTTTTTCTTCTTTCTTTCTTTGTAAGAATTAAGTTCTACTGTCTCAGCAAATTTCAAACACACAATAGTGTTATCAATTACAGTCACCATGTTATAATTACATCTTCTGACCTTATTCATCTTAAAACTGAAAGTTTGTACCCTTTTACCAACCTCTCCCTATTTCCCCCACCACCCGACCCCAGCCTGTGTTTTAACCCACCAAACTATGAATACTGCTTCAGAGTCTTAGTTACAGTATTTGCTAGTAAAACTGAATAAAAATAAAAACACCAATTTAATTCCATATAACAGCTATATTCTAGTGTAAAAGAGAAAAAAAACATGGTTTTCATTGTCCATATAAAATGGCACTGGCTTCTGTGTTAGGACTGAATCATTTCCAAAGTTCCTTATAGTCCTAAGATTCTATAAACCACCACTGAAGTAGAATTACAATCTATGTGTGAGGTTCTTTAAAGAGTCAAGGAAAACTCGAGCTTCTAGCAATTTTTTTCCTAAGAGAACCACAGAAAGGAAGCTGAGAAAAACAAATCTGTTGTCATCACACCACCTGAACTCATTTCAACAATTTTTATTTGATCAACAGGCTATAAATGTTACCAAGACTATCACCGATGGGTACATTCTCCAGGTTCCTGTGGTCTATTACACTACAAAACTGAAGGAAGAAAGCTTCTAAACAGAAAATACATAAACTAATTTCACCAAAATACCAAGTTTTGAGGATAATATCTTTATAATGCACATGGACAGAAGAGCTCAGCCAGGGTTTATTAGCCCAGGGCCCATGGGAATACTAAGCACAAATGCGAAATATTTCTTTCCAGGATCTCAAATGGTCCTTAATTCAGAAGAGCTTAAAAAGTAAACGATGTCATGTAAAGACACAACCGAGTTTACATCAAAAACAAAATATATCCAAACACCCAAATACACTTACTTCACTGGCGTTAGAAGCTGTAAGTGCCCTGGAATGGGAGTCAGAAGACGAGGGTTCAAGTTCCCACTTGGACCAAAGCACTGTAACTGGTCTCCCACATTTAACTTCTCTGCAATTCAGTTGCTTTATCACGTAAGAGATGATGTCAAAGACGCCTAACAGCTCTAAACTTCTAGAATTTCTTCAGAAGAATCAACAAAAGTTTTCTAAGCCAAATCAATTCAATGGAGGAAAGACAGCCTTTCCAGTAAATGCCACTGGAGCAACTGAATATCCATTGGCAGAAAAATAACCACGAACTAATCGTCACACCTTACATAAAAGTTAACTCAAAATGGATCACAGATTTAAATGTAAAACTATAACAACTTTTAAAAGATAACATAAGAGAAAATCTTGTGGATCTAAGCCTTGGTGAAGACTTCTTAGACATGACACCAAAAGCACTGTCCATCAAAGCAAAAAATGGATAAACTGGACTAAACCAAAATTTAAAGCTTTTGCTCTCTGAAAGATTGTGTTAAAAGGATAAAAAGACAAGCAATACACTGGGAGAAAATATCTGCAAACCACACATCTGACAAAGGACTAGTATCTAGAATATATAAAGAACTTCTAAAAACAACATTAAAAGCAAAACAATCCAATTAGAAAATGGGCAAAAGAGATGAGACATTTCAATAAAGAGAATATGCAGATGAAAAATATGCACATAAAAAGATGTTCAGGGGATGGTGGTGGTGGTAGGATGAATTGGGAGACTGGGATTGACATATATACACTAATATGTATAAAATAGATAACTAGTAAGAGCTTGCTGTATAAAATAAATAAATAAAATTCAAATAAATAAATAAATAAATAAATAAAAAGTGGTTCAACATCACTAGCTATTAGGAAGTTGCAGATTAAGACCACAATGAGATATTGCTATACACCAATTAGCACAGCTAAAATTTTAAAATAGTTATAATACCAAGTGAAAGCAAGGATGCAGAGAAACTGGATCTCACATACATTGCTGATGGGAATGAAAACAGAACAGCCAATATGAAAAATAGTTCGGCAGTTTCTTAAAAAATAAGCATACACTCAAAATACGACCTGGCAATTGCAATCCTAAGCATTTACCCAGAGAAATGAAAACTTCTGTCCACACAAAACCTGTACATAAATGTTCACAGCAATTTTACTTGTAATAGCCAAAAATGAAACAACCAAAATGCCCCTAAGTGAATAAACTGTAGTCCAACCATACCATGGAATACTACTCTGTAATAAAAAGGAACAAATACATGCAACTTGGATGCATCTCAAGGGATTTATGCTGAGTGAAAAAAAGCCATCTCAAACGGTCAGATAACGTACAATTCCACTTATAGAACATATGAAAAAATTATAGAGATGGGAAACAGATTACTGGATGCCAGGGATTAGGCATGGTAGAATGAGGGAGTGAGCAAGACTATAAAGGGTTAGGACAAGGGAGATCTTTCTGGTGATGAAATAGTTCTGTGTCTTGATTGTGGTAGTGGTTACAAAAATCTGCACACATGACAAAATGCCATACAACTACACACAAACTTTATATCAGTATCAAATTCCTGGTTGTGGTAGCAAACTTTTAATCATAGAAGATGTACTACGGAACCTCTCTGTACTATCTTTGCAATTTTCTGTGAATCTATACTTATTTTAAAATAAAACGTTTAAAAAGAAGCTTTCTAGGAAACTGTTCAGTGTTGAGTAAAATTGATAACTAAACTCCGTCTTGCCAGTTAGGCAAGGAGGATTGAGTCATCCTTCAGTCTTCTCTCTCCTCATTCCTGACATCCAATTCATCAGGAAATCCTAGGGCTCCTTTCAAAATGTTTCCAGAATCTTACCATTTCTTATCATCTATACCCAACACTCTGGTCCAAGCCATCTTCATTTCTCTGGATTATTGTCTGTTCTCCCTGCTCATACACACAGTGTATTCTTTTCACAGAAAAAGGACCTTCTTTAGGTCTCTTTAAAAGCTAGGTCAAATCTTTCAAAGACTTCACTTATGAGTAAAAACTAGTCCTTAAAACTCCCTACAGGTCCTTCAAGACATGTAATACTCTTGACTCTGCCTGTAATGGATTGACTGGTGGTCCCCATCTGTAACATCCACATCCAAGAACCTCTGCATACGACCTTATTTGAAAAAACAATCTTTGCAGATGTAATTACAATAAGGATCTGCAGAGGAGATGATCCTGGATTATCCAGGTGGGCCATAATTCCAATGACAAGTGTCCCTGTAAAAGAGAAAAAGGTAAGACGGTACCCAGGAGAAGAGGAAAAAGCCATATGAAGATGGAGGTAAAGACTGGAACTATGCAGCCACAAGCCAAGGAATGCCTGGAGTCACCAGCAGCTGGAAGAGACAAGGAAGGATTCCCCTCTAGAGCCATCAGGGGGAGCAAATTCTACCAACACCTTGATTCAGGGCTTCTGATCTCCAGAACTCTAAGAGAAACAAATTTCTGCTGTCAGAAGCCACCTCGTTTGTGGTAACTTATGGCAGCTCTAGGAAAATAATGCTCTGTCCATCTGGCCAAGCTCCTTTCTCTCCCCAGATATACTGGCTACTTGTTACTCAAACATGCGAGGCACACGCCCCCATCTCAGGGCCTCTGCACTTGCCCCTTCCCCTACCTGGAACTCTCTCCTCCCAGATTTCTCTATGGCTCTCCCACCTTCAGATCTTTGCTCAAATGCCGCCTTATCAATGACTACCTCCCTGACAGTCCTAATTAAATGTGCAACCCCATTACCCACACTCTTTCTCTCCTCCCTGCCTTATCTTTCTCCGTAGCACATACTGTCATCTGTCACACCATACATGTTCTTTGTTTACTGCCTCTCTTTCCCCACTAGAAAGGTAGCAGAGATTTTTTGTCTGTTTTGTACTGTTATATCCCTGGTGACTAAAAATGTTCCTAAATGATAGTAGGTTTTTGAATATTACTTGCTAAATGATAAACTAAAGATAGAGGCACTAAAGATGATATATATATGGGTCTCTTCCTATTATAGTACTTTCCAAACCCAACTTCCTTAATTTTTGCTACAGCTCCTTACCAGAAGTACAAATACTTACATTTTTTCAAGTCTACTATCTATGTGTTACTTAAATACCTACTTGAGCCTCACCTTAAGCAATAATATGTATGAAATTACAGGTTTAGAATGTGAGTTATATACTGTTTCTATTATAAACTGCATAGCTACTAACATTTAGAATGTTCACCTAGGTATCCCAAACATCAGCCTTGGTGCCACCAGCTGTCTGTACACCACATCAAGGCAAGTGTTGGCCTTCTCCTGTCCCCATGGTTCACCACATGCAGCGTAATGAGGGTCACAAGGAAGGAGGAGCCCTGTAAATATCCTTGAGTTTGAGAGGCATCTCAGAGGTGAAAATGGCAGCCAAATTACGTTGCCCTCCAACCCCAGCTGGAAAGACACAGAATCTCCTATTCCCTCCTCTTCACAGGCACAAAGTAAAAGACAATAATAACCCATTTCTATGTGGATGGAGCTCTTCACTGTCCACAAAGCATTCCTCAACTCTATTTTGACTCTCACGTCTACCCTTGAAGTCACACTAATTATCCCCATTTTACGTATGAGGTAAACTGATTTGCTCAAGGTCATATGTGGGATTTTAGCCAACATTTATTGAGCTCTGTATCAGTTCAGGCTCATGGTAACAAATACACCTAAACACAACGTTGCTCAAAGTGTCCTTTCTGCTAAAGTCCCAGTCCTGGGGGTCCAGGAGTTAAGACTCCGTGCTTCCACTCCAGGGGGCACGGGTTTGATCCCTGGTCAGGGAAGTAAGATCCTGCATGCCATGTGTCATGGCCAAGAATAAAAATTAAAAATTAAAAAGTTAAAAATAAATAAATAAATAAAGTCACAATCCTGGGAGGGTGAACAGGTAGGTAGGGGGTTCTTCTCTACGGGGGTTGCTCAGAAACCCAGGTGACAGAGGCTCTGCCACCTTGACCACAAAGCTTCCAAACTACCTTGATCATCACCATCTCCAGCAACAGGAAGGCCGAAGAGCATAAAGGAACCATGTAGGAACCATGTAGTCTTCCTAAGCTAGACTTGCCCACCCCACCTCTAGTCACATTCCACTGGTCTAGAGCTCAGTCACAGGACCAGATGCAAGGCAGGCTGAGAAACACCATACAGCTGTGCATCTGGAGAGAAGGAGAGATGGCTTCAACTAAGAGATAATAGTTCTGACATGAGTGTTTTCTCTGTGTCAAGACTCTCTTCTGTGTGCTTATTAACATATATTAGGAAAGAAAAATGTATCAATTACTTATCAAGCCCATAATATCAAGGATATTATTGCTTAAGGTGAAGCTTAACTGTGGATTTAACTTTTTAAAAAACAGTGGACAGATTTACAAGAAAAATATTAAACCTATAATACTGTTATTTAAACATCACAAAAACCCCAGAGACAAGTTCTACTGTTATTCTAACCTAGATGAGGAAATCAAGACACAAAGGCTTAAACCAAATGTCCAAGGCACAAGGCTAGTAAGTGGCTCACACGTCACTTAAATATGGAAGAAACTTGCAGCAGATGCCATCGGTGCGCCACCTGCGTGGCCTCAGATCCCTCCACCATTTTTTGCACACAGACTCTGCATGCTCTCACTTCAAACAGCCAGACCCTGTGGTCCTTTGTCACGGGGTACTGAAGCCAACTTGACCTTAGGCATGAAGACCCAGAGTGCCTGGGAATTTACATCCCTATGGGAGGGATGAGGGTATATAAATACCTCAACTCCCCTTCTGCTCATAGGGACAATTCTGAGGTTGTCACACACTTTTTCCAAAGCTGCCCTGTAGAAATAAAGCAAAGTTACCTCCTCAAGACTCAGCTTAATAACACACTCTTCTCAGCCTCCTCCTCCTACAGGTTCAACTTCCCCAATCCTTCCAGATTTTCCTAGGAATACCTCCCCCTAAAATCACTTTCACATGAATCCTTTTCTCAGGATCTGTTAGCAGGGAACACAAACTAAAAGAAATCTAAGGGTTATACTGGTTCAAAGTTCCCCAAATGACAATCACTCACACCCAATTCTTGCTATATCCACAGAACACTAATACTATTACCGATTTCTTTATGTGGCTGATTTTAAATTAAAGAACTTTATTTTAAAAGGTTACTTTATATCACCAGCCATGCTGTTTGCATTACTAGAAGGTGATACCAATACAATTTAAAAATAAAAGAAATTCAATTCTGGCTAGTCCAGGCAGAAAGTTCTGAGCTGAATATCTTAAAAGTACACTGGCACAGGACCAAATAATTCTCCTTGACAAAATCTTAAGGTTTCAAAGATATTTAAAAGAAAGTAACTTCCTCACTATGTGACTCATTGGTGTTTGATGCTGCATCCCCATGTTACCTAGTCTTGTGTAACGCCAATTGTGTGCACCCCACACTAAGGAAGTGTTGCTTTAGTAGCCATTTTGCAAAGCTGTGTATGTATCTAGCACATACCACAATTCATGGTACATAATTGATGCTCAATAAATGTTAAACAGTTTAATGAGTAAACTGAGTCTGAGAAAAACCGAATGTCTTCCCTAAAGCCACACAGTTGATCAGTGGGCCAGAAATAGACACAATTAACCTTTTCTTTCCATGCCATCTGCCAGCATCTAGAATCAAGATGTGGTTCATTCCTAAAACCACTATGACGTTTCCTAGATGACTTCATCAACGGCAGTAAATCAATACAAGTATATAGATTTTTACTCTTATAATGTTTGTTTCCCCCATTCTCCCCAAAACTCTTTGAGAATTCCATGGAACATTGCTGGCTGATTTTCATCCACTATTTTCCTATTAGCATAACAATACACTTTTTTTATGGCTCTCCTTTTTTGACTACTGCTATTACTCCTTTTTTTCTTTCATTATAACCCTCAGAATTGATTTCATTTTTATGTTCATTATTGTTCATTTATAATCAGCTTTTGATTGCATGCTGATTATTCTTAAATTTCAACTTTATACTACTGAAGAAAAACAGTGCTTGATGTTATGCTTCTGATTACAAAATCAGCTGGATTAAGTTATATAACTGTTTTTTAAAAGGTCTGTAACACAAGTTTTAAAATGTAGTTTTTTTGTTTAACCTTGGATGAGCTGTCTGAATAAAAAGAATAGTTAAGAACTGAGAGATCAAAAAATAATGAGGTTTATTGTTATTTTATTTAAGCAAAAGGAAAAAATACCAGAAATTGACATATCTGAAGAAGTAAGGCTCTGTATTTATTCCAATTTTTTGCTACTGTTCAAAGTATTTCTAGAACTTCTATTTCGGAAGTGGTATCAAAGCCTGTGCCCCATTCCTTAGGATATTCTTTTCTTCTTCCTTTAAATCGATTTCACTTTCAGAAATGGTCAGAGCTTCTCAAATCCAACAATGGTGAATGGGATAGTGGGAAACAATGTTTTGGTTCCAAACAAGTATATTAAGCCTATTAAAGCAAGACAACTTGTGGTCATCATTCATGGGCTAGCTTCCCAAGCAGCTATAAAAGATGATGTACATGTCTAGGATAAGCGCAGAGACTCCAAAAATGTCTAGGTGGAAAAGCTCAAGATGAACAAAGCAGCATGCACACCACACAATGCCAAGGGGCAGAGTATTCGCTTCCTAGAGCTGCCATAACAAAGTACCATAGACTGGGTGGCTTAAACAAGAGAAATGTATTGTCTCACAGTTCTGGAAACTAGAAGTCTGAGATCAAGGGTTGATCTGAGGGTTGATTCCGTCTGATGCTGTGGGGGAAAATCTGTAACCATGCCTCTCAGCTAGCTTCTAGTAGTTTGCTGGTAATCTCTGGTGTTCCTTGGCTTATAGAAGCATCACCCTTATCTCTTTTTTTGTATTCAGACAGTATTCTCCCTGCTTGCATTTCTGAGTCTAAATTTCCCCCTTTTATAAGGACATCAGTCCTATTGGATTAGAGCCCACCCTAATGACCTCCTTTTAACTTGATTATCTCCATAAACACTCCATTTCCAAATAAGGTCACATTCTGTGGTACTGGTGGTTAGGCCTTCAAGGCATGAATTTTGAAGATACAATTCAGCGCATAACAGGCACAAGAGAAGAGATCAGTGTGAGTGGCACAGCAAGGAGCTGTGCAGGACAATAGCTGTGACAACAGGGAAGTTGTTTAAAGTCTCTGAACCATGGTTTGTTGCACTTTAAAATGGGCTTAGCAATGGCAATGAGAGTGTCTACCTCCTAGGGTCGTTATGAGGACTCAAGGAGACAATCCTCTTCAGGTGCACAGTACCAGACTTGGCCTAAGGAATGTGCTTGATAAATGTCAGGTGTCTATTTCTACATGGGCCTAACTTCAGATTATCCCGACAGACACTATTAACAGCCACTGTGTAGGGGAGTCCAAGAGAAGCAGTACAGCTGTATACCCAGAGAGCCCTGGGAAGCCCTCTTGAACACCAAACACCTCTCACTGTAATTGTCCATTTCCCATTGGTCTCCACCACACGTCTGTATGTTCCTTAAAGGCAGTAGCTGTCTCATATGCCCAAGCTTCCTACCAACCCACTACCTTCTGGGCCTAACAATGCACCTATTATGCATTTAACAAATACCTAATAGAAAGATAAATGATTATGAATATTTAATAAAATATTAACCTTAAAGGTATTTCTTAACAGACATTTTGACCAGATACGGGAAGGTGGAAGCAACCCAAGGATCCACTGATGAAGGATATAAACAAATGTTATATATACACATACAGCAAAATATCATCCAGCCTTAAAAAGGAAGAAAATTCTGACACATGCTGTTGAACCCGAGTTTGTGGAAATGATGCACCGTGAGGCCAAACAAACCAAAACATTGGAGTTTGGAGCAGAGAAAGGTTTATTGCAAGGGCCAAGCAAGAAGGACAGCAGGCTCATGCTCGAAAGACCTGAACTCCTCAATGGTTTTCAGGGAACAGTTTTTAAAGGCAACATTTGAGGTGACAGCTGCAAGGTATATGACTTTCTTTTGATTGGTTACTGGTGTGGTAAGAGGGTGGTGTTCCAGAAATCTCATTCATCAATCTTCTGGTTCCAACCAGTCTGGGATCTCAGTATGTAGCTGCCATCCTCCACCTGAGTGGAGGGCCTTAGTTCCTACAGAACAACTCGAAGATATGTATCAGATTGCTATGTCCACCCCCTGAGGAGGAACTAGGACCCTGCCTTATCACTGCACAATTGTTTCTTGACTGCTTCTCCTTTGTTTCTGCATTCCCTCACTTCCCTCATTAGTAACTGCTTGAATCAGCCCTTTGACACTCAGGGAAGGTACAGGAGGCTTAAGTCTTTTTCCTACAAACAAGAAACTGGGGACATGGACAAAGACTTTTGTACCCAGAAAGGCCCTTCAGGACCCTGCTCAGCTTCAATCCCCTCTTTTCTTTGATACTCCTCAAGCTCGAGGGGAACAGGTGGGACAAGAAAGGGAATACAGTTTTAGAAAGAGAGGTTCATCGTGAACTTGGCAGAGGAACTCAGCTTTACAGGGATTTGGCTTCACACATGCAACAACATGGATGAAACTTGAGAACATTATGCTAAGTGAAATAAGCCAGTCACAAAAAACAAGTATTTTATGAATCCTCTTATGTAAGATTCTAAAGTAGAAAAATTCATAGAGACAGAGAGCAAAATGGCTGTTTCCAGAGTCTGGTGGGGGAGAGGAAAACGGAGAATTAGTGTTTAACGGATACAAAAGTTTCAGATGGGGGAAGATGAAAAAGTTCTGGAGACAGATGGTGGTGATGGTTGCAAAACAATGTAAATACACTTAATGCCACAAAAAGGTGCACTTAAAAACAGTTGAAAGGTAAATTTTATATGTTATGTATATTTTACCACAATAAAAAAGTTATAAATTTAAAAATAAGAAGTATATTCACTTATAATTTTAGTACCTTTAAAAGCGTGGGGAGCAAAAACAAGGTTTCAGAGACATAAAAGGCATTTGCTGGTCCAAACTTTGAATCAAAAAAGCAATTCCTTTGCTACCTGCCTCAACACCCCAAAATTCAATCACAGGGTCTGTGGGTCTGTCCGGCAGTCGGGCTGTCTTTGCGGACCCCGCCCCATGACTGGGAGGGACGCAGCAAGCCCGGCGTGGAGTGCGGACAAGGACACAGCAGGGCAGCTGCCCCTTCGCATCCTCTGCACTGCCCTCCGCCCCCCACCTGGTGTGGGAAGTAAAGATCAAACTAAAGGAAGGGAGGCGCGGAGGCAGGAGTTGGGCGAGTGATGGGAAGCACATGAACTGGGGCCAAGAGGGTCTTGGTGCTCCAGCCGGGTGTCAGGCCTGAGCCTCTGAGGTGGGAGAGCCGAGATCAGGATATTGGTCCATCAGAGACCTCCTGGCCCCTCGTAATATCAATCGGCGAGTGCTCTCCCAGAGATCTCCATCTCAATGCTAAGATCCAGCTCCACTAAATGACCAGCAAGCTCCAGTGCTGAACACCCCATGGCAAACAACTAGCAAGACAGGAACACAACCCCACCCGTTAGCAGAGAGGCTGCCTAAAATCATAATAAGTTCACAGACACCCCAAAACACACCACCAGATGTGGCCCTGCCGACCAGAAAGACAAGATCCAGCCTCATCCACCAGAACACAGGCACCAGTCCCGTACACCAGGAAGCTGACACAACCCACTGAACCAATCTTACCCACTGGGGGCAGACACCAAAAACAATGGGAACTACGAAACTACAGCCTGTGAAAAGGAGACCCCAAACACAGTAAGTTAAGCAAAATGGGAAGACAGAGAAATACATAGCGGATGAAGGAGCAATGTAAAAACCCACCAGACCAAACAAATGAAGAGGAAATAGGCAGCCTAAATTCAGAGTAATGATAGTAAAGATGATCCAAAATCTTGGAAACAGAATGGAGAAAATACAAGAAATGTTTAACAAGGACCTAGAAGAACTAAAGAGCAAACAAACAATGATGAACAACACAATAAATGAAATTAAAAATTCTCTAGACAGAATCAAGAATAACTGAGGCAGAAGAACTCCAGGGTAAGTGACCTGGAAGATAAAATAGTGGAAATAACTACCACAGAGCAGAATAAAGAAAAAAGAATGAAAAGGATTGGGGACAGTCTCAGAGACCTCTGGGACAACATTAAACGCACCCACATTCGAAATATAGGGGTCCCAAAAGAAGAAGAGAAAAAGAAAGGGACTGAGAAAATATTTGAAGAGATTATTGTTGAAAACTTCCCTAATATGGGAAAGGAAATAGTCAATCAAGTCCAGGAAGTGCAGAGAGTCCCATACAGGATAAATTCAAGGAGAAACACGCCAAGACACATATTAATCAAACTATCAAAAATTAAATACAAAGAAAAAATATTAAAAGCAGCAAGGGAAAAACAATAAATAACATACAAGGGAATCCCCATAAGGTTAACAGCTGATCTTTCAGCAGAAACTCTGCAAGCTAGAGAGGTGTGGCAAGACATATTTCAAGTGATGAAAGGGAAAAACCTACAACCAAGATTACTCTACCCAGCAAGGATCTCATTCAGGTTTGATGGAGAAATTAAAACCTTTACAGACAAGCAAAAGCTAAGAGAATTCAGCACCACCAAACCAGCTTTACAACAAATGCTAAAGGAACTTCTCTAGTCAGGAAACACAAGAGAAGGAAAAAACCTAAAATAACAAACCCAAAACAATTAAGAAAATGGTAATAGGGACATACATATCGATAATTACCTTAAATGTAAATGGATTAAATGCTCCAAACAAAAGACACAGACTGGCTGAATGGATACAAAAACAATACCTGTACATATTCTGTCTACAAGAGACCCACTTCAGACCTAGGGACACATACAGACTGAAAGTGAGGGGATGGAAAAAGATATTCCATGCAAATGGAAATCAACACATAGCTGGAGTAGCAATTCTCATATCAAACAAAACAGACTTTAAAATAAAGACTATTATAAGAGACAAAGAAGGACATTACATAATGATCAAGGGATCAATCCAAGAAGAAGATATAACAATTGTAAATATTTATGTACCCAACAAAGGAGCACCTCAGTACATAAGGCAAATGCTAACAGCCATAAAAGGGGAAACTGACAGTAACACAGCATAGTAGGGGACTTTACCACCCCACTTTCACCAATGGACAGATCATCCAAAATGAAAATAAATAGGGAAACACAAGCTTTAAATGACACATAAAACAAGATGCAGTTCATTGATATTTATAGGACATTCCATCCAAAAAAAACAGAATATACTTTCTTCTCAAAAGCTCATGGAACATTCTCCAGGATAGATTATATCTTGGGTCACAAATCAAGCCTTGGTAAATTTATGAAAACTGAAATTGTATCAAGTATCTTTTCCACCCACAACACTATAAGGCTAGATATCAATTACAGGAAAAAAAACTATAAAAAATACAAACACATGGAGGCTAAACAAAACAGTAGTAAATAACCAACAGATCACTGAAGAAATTAAAGAAGAAATCAAAAATTACCTAGAAACAAATGACAATAAAAACACAACAACCCAAAACCTATGGGATGCAGCAAAAGCAGTTCTAAGAGGGAAGTTTATAGCAATACAATCCTACCTCAAGAAATAAGAAAAATCTCAAATAACTACCTAACCTGACACCTAAAGCAATTAGAGAAAAAAGAACAAAAAAACCCCAAAGTTAGCAGAAAGAAAGAAATCATAAAGATCAGAAATAAATGAAGAAGAAATGAAGGAAACAATAGCAAAGATCAATAAAACTAAAAGCTGGTTCTTTGAGAAGATAAACAAAATTGATAAACCATCAGCCAGACTCATCAAGAAAAAAAGGGAGAAGACTCAAATCAGTAGAATTAGAAATGAAAATGGAGAAGTAACAAGTGATACTGCAGAAGTACAAATGATCATGAGAGATTACTACAAGCAACGCTATGCCAATAAAATGGACAACCTGGAACAAATGGACATATTCTTACAAGAGCACAATCCTCCGAGACTGAACTGGGAAGAAAAAGAAACTATAAACAGACCAATCACAAGCACTGAAATTGAAACTGTGAATAAAAATCTTCCAACAAACAAAAGCCCAGGACCAGATGGCTTCACAGGTGATTTCTATCAAACATTTAGAAAAGAGCTAACACCTACCCTTCTCAAACTCTTCCAAAATATAGCAGAGGGAGGATCACTCCCAAACTCATTCTACGAGGCCACCATCACCTTGATACCAAAACCAGACAAAGATATCACAAAAAAAGAAAACTACAGGCCAATATCACTGATGACCATAGATGCAAAAATCCTCAACAAAATACTAGCAAACAGAATCCAACAGTACATTGAAAGGACCATACACCATGATTAAGTGGGGTTTATCCCAGGAATGCAAGGATTCTTCAATATACGCAAATCAATCAATGTGATACACCATATTAACAAACTGAAGGAGAAAAACCATATGATCATCTCAATAGATGCAGAAAAAGCTTTCAACAACATTCAACACCCATTTATGATAAAAATCCTCCAGAAAGTAGGCATAGAGGGAACTTACCTCAACATAATAAAGGCCATATATGACAAACCCACAACCAACATCGTCCTCAATGGTGAAAAACTGTAACCATTTCCACTAAGATCAGGAACAAACAAGGTTGCCCACTCTCACCACTGTTATTCAACACTGTTTTGGAAGTTTTAGCCACAGCAATCAGAGAAGAAAAAGAAATAAAAGGAATCCAAATTGGAAAAGAAGAAGTAAAGCTGTCACTGTTTGCAGATGGCATAATACTATACATAAAGAATCCTAAAGATGCTACCAGAAAACTACTAGAACTAATCAATGAATTTGGTAAAGTAGCAGGATACAAAATTAATGCACAGAAATCTCTTGCATTCCTTTACACTAATGATGAAAAATCTGAAAGAGAAATTAAAGAAATACTCCCATTTATCATTGCAACAAAAAGAGTAAAATACCTAGGAATAATCCTACCTAAGGAGACAAAAGATCTGCATGCAGAAAACTGTAAGACACTGATGAAAGAAATTAAAGATGATACAAACAGATGGAGAAATATACCATGTTCTTGGATTGGAAGAATCAGCATTGTGAAAATAACTATAATACCCAAAGCAATCTACAGATTCAATGCAATCCTTACCAAACTACCAATGGCATTTTTCACAGAAGTAGAACAAAAAATTTCACAGTTTGTATGGAAACAGAAACGACCCTGAATAGCCAAAGCGATCTTGAGAAAGAAAAACGGAGCTGGAGGAATCAGGCTCCCTGACTTCAGGCTCCCTGTAGACTATACTACAAAGCTACAATAATCAAGACAGTATGGTACTGGCACAAAAACAGAAATATAGATCAATGGAACAGGACAGAAGGCCCAGAGATAAACCCATGCAAATATGGTCACCTTATCTTTAATAAAGGAGGCAAGAATATATAATGGAGTAAAGACAGCCTCTTCAGTAAGTGGTGATGGAAAACTGGACAGGACAGCTACACATAAAAGAATGAAATTAGAACACACCCTAACACCATACACAAAAATAAATTCAAAGCGGATTAAAGACCTAAATGTAAGGCCAGACACTATAAAACTCTTAGAGGAAAACATAGGCAGAACACTCTATGACATAAATCACAGCAAGATCCTTTCTGACCCACCTCCTAGAGAAAGGAAATAAAAAGAAAAATAAATAAATGGGACCTAATGAAACTTAAAAGCTTTTGCACAGCAAAAGAAACCTTAAAGAAGACGAAAAGACAACCCTCAGAATGGGAGAAAATATTTGCAAATGAAGCAACTGACAAAGGATTAATCTCCAAAATTTACAAGCAGCTCATGCCGCTCAATATCAAAAAAACTAACAACCCAATCCAAAAATGGGCAGAAAACCTAACTAGACATTTCTCCAAAGGTGATATACAGTTTCCCAACAAACTCATGAAAGGATGTTCAACATCACTAATCATTAGAGAAATGCAAATCAAAACTACAGTGAGGTATCACCTCACAAAAGTCAGAATGGCCATCATCAAAAAATCTACAA
The DNA here is from genome assembly GCF_965194825.1 of Balaenoptera physalus. Lineage (NCBI taxonomy): Eukaryota > Metazoa > Chordata > Mammalia > Artiodactyla > Balaenopteridae > Balaenoptera > Balaenoptera physalus. The sequence goes on from NC_138896.1 coordinate 88,315,452, forward strand.
ACAATAAATGCTGGAGAGGGTGTGGAGAAAAGGGAACAGTCTTGCACTGTTGGTGAGAATGTAAATTGATTCAGTCACTATGGAGAACAGTATGGAGGTTCCTTAAAAAACTAAAAATAGGACTACCATATGACCCAGCAATCCCACTACTGGGCATATACCCTGAGAAAACTGTAATTCAAAAAGAGTCATGTACCACAATGTTCGCTGCAGCACTATTTACAATAGCCAGGACATGGAAGCAACCTAAGTGTCCATCGACAGATGAATGGACAAAGAATATGTGGCACATATATACAATGGAATACTACTCAGCCATAAAAAGAAACGAAACTGAGTTATTTGTAGTGAGATGGATGGACCTAGAGTCTGTCATACAGAGTGAAATAAGTCAGAAAGAGAAAAACAAATACCGTACGCTAACACATAGATATGGAATCTAAAAAAAAAATAAATTGGTTCTGAAGAACCTAGGGGCAGGACAGGAATAAAAATGCAGACATAGAGAATGGACTTGAGGATATGGGGGGGGGAAGGGTAAGCTGGGACGAAGTGAGAGAGTGGCATGGACATATATACACTATCAAATGTAAAATACATAGCTAGTGGGAAGCAGCCACATAGCACAGGGATATCAGCTCGGTGCTTTGTGACCACCTAGAGGGGTGGGATAGGGAGGGTGGGAGGGAGACGCAAGAGGGAGGGGATATGGGGATATATGTATATGTATAGTTGATTCACTTTGTTATACAGCAGAAACTAATACAACATTGTAAAGCAATTATACTCCAATAAAGATATTAAAAAGAAAATTCAGTCACAAAAACACTGCTTTACATTCATAATTAATTTTAAATTATGACAATGTTGCTTATTTAAAACTTCAAAGTTCCACGAAAGGGATTCTTGTCTGACCTATTAAAAAAGACTTTGAAGTATGTTGGGGGGTGGGGGGGTAGAATCATACTGTAGCACAGAACAAAGTATCTTCAAGTAAGGAATACTGTAACTCGTGGATTACTGTAAACATAAAGTTATTGATATACTGCCAATATTAAGAGAAATGAAATGCCATTCCTACTTGGGGCACTTTAGCGGAAAAGGAAATTTAATAATTTTCTCTCATCCTTATCTAAAATTTAACTCTGCAAGTTTTCCCCACATTAAAATATTTTATATAAAATATAGTTATAAAATCAATTTCATATCACTCATAAATACCTCACCATAAACGTATATCAAACAAAAAAGAAAGCATCCATTACACTCACAACATGCCTGCTAGGAGTTTTGGAATTGGTACTCCAATTCTAACAGCACCCTGTGATTCTGTGATTTATAATAAATATATATTTGGTCTTCATCCCCAGTCCTTGTACTGAGCTCCTAAAACGCTTGGAATTTCCTAAGTGAAGAGAGTGATAAAGGTGTCTTTGTTAAATGAATGAGACAACTTTTGAAAAGCCACTAGGTAACCTAAGGATGGGGGTTGGTTGCCAGGGGAACCAGCCTAGTGATTAGAGGGTTGGGACTTTCAGTCCTACTCCTCCACCTCAGGGGAGGGGAGAGGAGCTAGAGATTAAGTTCAATCACTGAAGGCCAATGATTTAATCAATCTTGCCTATGTAATAAAGCCTCCATAAAAATCCCTGTACCAGGAGACTCGGAGAGCTTCCGGGGTGGTGAACATGTGGAGATTCAGGGAGAGTGCTATGCTCTATAACCCTCTCTACACACCTTGCCCAGGGCATCTCTTCCATCTGGCTGTTACTGAGTTATACAGCCTTTTACAATAAACTGGTAACCTAGGAAGTAAAATGTTTCTCTACATTCAGTGAGCCACTCTACCAAATTAATGGAACCTGAGGAGGGGGTCATGGGAACCTCCAATCTATAGCCAGTCACTCAGAAGTACAAGTGACAACGTAGACTTGATATTGGCCTCTGAAGTGGGGTGGGGGCAGTCTTGTTGGACTGTGCCCTTAACTTGTGGAATCTAATGCTGTTTCCATGTCAACAATGTCATAATTTAGTTGGACTGTAGGACACCCAGCTGGTGGAGAATTGCTTGGTGGTATTGGAAAACCCATACATTGGAATTGATGTTAGAATCTACACCCTTAGGCTCAGCCTCCCCAAAAACCAGTCTCAAGACTTCTGCTTCCATTTCAAGCTAATCTCCTCAACACTCAGCCATTCAATCCATCATCATTTTTAAATTAGTGAGGATAATCTGTTTACAACTTCACTATCTCAAAACTTAGTTTTTCTAATTAGCCAAATAGCACATTTATTTTTTCATGCTAATTATAAAAAGGTTAAAAACTGAAAAAATCTTTCTTTCCCTGTATTGTTGGTTTTCAATTTTAATGATACATCACTTTAAAAAGAGTTCTGAACCTTAACAAAGAAACATTCACCATTAATAGTTTATTCGCTTAATGAAAAATAATTAATAACTTTCAGCTTTCTTTATATTACTTATTAAAGGCCTATGTAAGCCCTAAGGCTGGTATAAGAGTGCATATTAAATGTGGTTTTCCTTCCCTTCTTTTCAAAGTTAAGTTAACCCAAATATGTCCTTCAAAGTCCAGGTGGTCATTTGGACAGCAATTAGGAGAGCACTAGCAGAAAATAGTGACATCAAACAAAAGATAAAGATAGTTTCCTTATAAAAACGTGACGAGATCTCCATTGATAAGGTGAAAACTGTAAATTTTCTGATAAAGCTAAATGGCTGGTCTCCACTCCCAATCTGGGGCTAAGTGCAAGAAAGTCCTTTTCCCAAGAGACTTCATTGTAGTCCTCCACTCCTGACACCAATAAGGCACTACAGAGACCCTCTCTCTCCTTCCATATCATTTCCCCAGCTTGACTGTTCTAATCCCCTACTTTGCTTACATTGTTCATCTCCCTTGCAAGTTGCAATGTTGAGGGGGTTTAGGAGGAAGGCAGGGAAAACACTGAAGGAGGCTTTTTACAAAAATAAAGCCTTTCTGTTTATTACTTATGTAACTGTAACTTAATTATATATTATATATATTTAATATATTTTAATTAACCATTTTCAATTAGTGTATTTTAATTAATATATTTTGATATTTTATTTAATCTATTTTACTTAAATAATATATTTTATTTAATCAACACATGTAAGTTAAATGTGATTTAATCATATTATGTAATATGATTTAATTAACTATGATTTAACTACAATTTTTTTTTTCTGAGAACATCCTTTTTATTTTTTTATGTTTATTTATTTATTTATTTATTTATTTTCTTATCGCTCATCCATTTTATACACATCAGTGTATACATGTCAATCCCAATCTCCCAATTCATCACATATTATGTAATATGATTTAATTAACTATGATTTAACTACAATTTATTAAAGCTAGTGACAATAAAACCAAAACCAATAACTAAAATTTATTGATCATCTAGGGCATGGTGCTAAGATGATATGCATGGCCTCAGTTAATCCTCATTGTAACTCTGGGAGGTGAATACTGTAGCTCCCTACATTTTACAGATGAGAAAACTGAGGCACAGAAATTTCATCAAGTTTAAGAATGAACAACTCTTCTGCACTACTCTAATGTACCACTGGGAAAAACCTGCCAATCAATCTATGACACAACTGTAAAACACATCCATATTTCAGAGATGCTGAAATGTGAAAAAGAAAAAAGTGTGTCTTACAATGAATTACCTAACTAATTTTCAGAAGGTCACAAATCTACTAAGTGTTGCAAGCAAGATTTGAACACAGGCAGTCTCGTTCCAGTCCTGGTATATGCCTATTATCCTGGCATTATTATTAACAGTGCTCCCTTTTAACTATCAAAAGTGCCCCAGTTTTAAGGATAAAATATAGTTTCCTACTCATGGTTTAAATGAAATAAACCCTGTGCCCCGAGTCCCCCCTCACTGCACCAGGGACTAATGTGGGAGCCAGCATCCTCTGCAGGCGGCTTCAAGGAAGTCCTGCCCAATATGGCAGTTTTTTATTGAGTGGTGGCAAAAGGACCCAAACCAATCCCCTTTGGGAAGCATAAAGTGGAGGTGAATCAAGAGAAGTTCGGCTATTTCAACTCAGAATATTGCTCCAAGCAAAGCTGAGGAAGTATTCCAAGGCCATATGAAGCCTGTTGCCTACATTTGTCTTGGAAACACTCACTTGGCTATTTGGATAGACAAGCTGACTTCCCATGACACCCCATTTTCCCACTTAATAATTCTCTCCCGAGAATTATTTTAGTTATGATCATAAGAAAGCGGTCTAAAACAAGGCCCACTACCATTACCTTAATCTCTGATAAATTAATCTAACTAAGACCAGCCCAGTGAATAGTAAGAAGATCTTCAGAAATTTGGGAATGTGAAAAAGGAAACAAAGCAAACGTGAACATGTGAACTTGGAGAAAAGAAGATGGACAAGTTAGCAGCAGTGCACGAAGGAACTCTAAATGGATCAGGTCACCCCAACAACACTGCACTCAGAGCCCTCCTACTCGGGGGGCCATGGTGCTGCTCCTCTCCGAGACCTCCCCACCTCAGCCATAGGTGGTAAGGCGGAGGTGGGTACCTTAAAAAGAACCAGCCGCCTTTCAGCTGGCCAGTGACCCGCACGTGAGTGCAAAAGGCTGAGCCAGACTGATGAGATGTTCTTGTTATTAGAGCTGTAACATTCTGAGAGACAGAAGCTGAGTTATGTGCTCGGGTCAGGAAGCTGGAGTGGGCCCAGCAATGGGCAAAGTTACGGGCAGGTACAAGTTATAGAGAAATGGTACCACGAGCTAGCAACCACTTAACACAACAGGAGAGGCACAGAGGAGCCAACACCAAGGAAGATTAGTTTTGAGTTCCAGTATGTGTCCCTTTCAGTAAACCTTTTTTTTTTCCCTTAAGAAAAGTCCAAGGAGATCTTTCAATCAAAGAAGACTTAATAATCAACTGCATCATCCACACAAGACTGAGAGCACAAAAGGAAACAACTAAGCCAGACGGCACGATTCCACCAGGGCCCAGAACGTTGTGAACGCAGGATAAGGGAGGCTTGGAGCTTTGGAAAGCTCTTCACTGCACTCAAGTTTAGAAACGTGCACTTTGCAAGCCTGGCATATTTATAGGTCTTTCTATTTCTCTTCTTTTATTTGCCTGTTCTTGTTCTGCGACCGTAACAGCATGTCCAGGGAACACTTGGGCATAAGGACGGAGCACATGGTCCCACGGCAGAGACAAGCAGGAATCTTTTATAACTACGGTAGCTCCTCACACCTTCTCTGCTCAGGGATGGTACACAGCCTTTTATCACCTTTTTGGTATATGGCAGTGGAGAGAAGCAGCCAGCAATGGGGACTCAGCAGGGAAAGCATGAATCCTGTCCAGCCTCTTTCCTTATTAATGTCAATCTTTCTCTTCTATCCCCACTGCCACCATTTAGTCCACTTTAGTTAGGGGGACCATATATCAGCTTTCCAGGCACAGTCTGGGTTTCGGCTATACCTGCTGGTGTAATTGCTCACAGTGCTCACGTTCACTCTCAAAAGCATCCTGATTTGGCAAAAAATTATGTGGTCACCCTGATTTTGGTCCAAACCCCCATCTTCTTCCATTGCATGTACCACTGGAGAAAAAAAATACTGTCACTCAATGTGTGACATAAGTGTACAAACACATGCAGTTTTCAGAGATGTTGAAATGTGAAAAAGAAAAAAAGTGAGTCTTGTAATAAAATATGTAAGTAATTGTCACACATCACAAAGATAACCAGTATTGAGGGCAAGATTTAAACCCAAGCAGTGTGATTCCAGTCCTGGTTTATCCCTATTATTGTAGCATAATTATAACTACTACTGGCACTGAATTAGTACAATAGTCACCTGAATGATTTCCATTCTTAATCCCTCCAACCCTTTCCACACTGTATGAAGAAAGAATACTCTGAAGCATAAAATGACTCCTGCCACTCCTCTGTCTAAAGCCCTTCAATGGGGACTTCCCTGGTGGCACAGTGGTTAAGAATCCGCCTGCCAATGCAGGGGACACGGGTTCGAACCCTGGTCTGGGAAGATCCCACATGCCACGGAGCCACTAAGCCTGTGCGCCACAACTACTGAGGCTGCGCTTTAGAGCCCACGAGCCACAACTACTGAGCCCACGTGCCACAACTACTGAAGCCCGCGCACCTAGAGCCTGTGCTCCACAACAAGAGAAGCCACTGCAATGAGAAGCCCACACACAGCAACGAAGACGTAACACATCCAAAAAATAAAATTTAAAAATTTTTTTTTAAAATTAGCCCCTATTAAAACCCTTCAATGGCTCCCCACTGCCCTCAAGCACTAACCTTAACTCCATTACCAGACTTACAAGATCAGCAAAATTTTGCCCCTGCTTATGTCTCCAGCCTCATCTCTCACTGCTCCCCCACCTCTAACTCCACAAAGCAGCCCTCCTGAAATTCCTCAGGGTCCTCAAGTCACAACCCTGGGACTAAGACAGCCTAGAAATGGAAATGGGGTAAGCACATGGAGAAATGGATAGGGGTAGAAAAAGAGATACCAGACTCCCATCCCACCCCCACTCACAGGACCCAAACTCAGACCTATTCCTTAAGCTTTGCCATGTCTCCAATATCAACTCAAACACTACATCAAACCCCTCCAATTTTAAAATAAAAGTAAATGTTAGAGGTAAATGTTAGAAATCTATGCCTTTGTGACTAGTATCCACGTGATATTCTTTTGGAATCATTTCTAGAAAGGGGCAAAAGCTGGCCAGGTAATCAGCACACTGACCAAAGTCTGAACTCAGAATACCAGGAAACTCCACCCTCTATCACCATCCCCCAAAATTCACCCTCCAAAGGAAATGCAATTTCACAGTTTCTCCAGCATTCCTGAAACCTTGAAGGCAGTCCTGTGCACAGGGCAGACAGTGAAGGGCATGTGCCAGTTGCCCTTGCGCACATGTTATGACTACAGTCTAGTGTTTGGGTGTCCCTCCACCTCAAATCTTTGATGCATAAGAGGTCCAGAAGCCATAGCTACTAAGTCAACACCAAGATGTGCAAACATTTCTGGAACAAGCAACATCCAGGATGGTGCAACTGAGTTCCCCACACAACCCTCCCCGCTGCCACCTCACGCCTCACCAGACCTTCACCCCACCTGTGGAATAATGAAGATAACTGGGGCTCAGGAGACAGGCCTTGAACTCTCTGAGTCTCAAGTTCCCTAGATGTAAACTGAGAATAATCACCTCTGTTTCACATCGCTGTTGCAGGATTAAGTGAAATAAACCATTTTGAAACACCAAGCCAGCACCTAACCCTGATATGGCAGCAAACACTAAATGCTTATCAAATCTGGGAAAGGAAAACTATTCTGGCTTAATAAAGCCAAAAAAAAAAAAAAAATTCAAGTAAATTTAGCTTCAAATTTACTGCAAGAGAAATAATCCCTCTGAGCCTACTATCTAACCATAGTGTCAGACATTATGCATATCATCTTATTTAATCTTTGTAACTATCTGTAAGAATTATCTCCTTTCAGAGAACAATAAATTGAGGTTCAGTCAAGTTCAATAATTAGTAGAGCAAGAACCTGGCAGACCCAGAATTTGAACTTAGTCCTATTTGAACACAGAACCATACCCTTTTCTCCTCACTGTTTCCCAGACCCTGGAGCCAGAGAAGGAGGGAGTCAGATAAGAGCCTGATAAGAGTCAGATAAGAGGACAATCATGCAGCATTGATTAGTCCACCTAGGCATAAATGCAAACACCAAGGTGCCCATTACTCAGGGACAAAGAAAGGGGGAAAGGTCAGCTATCAGTATAACTGGATAGTTCAGCTCAAACAGGACCCTTTGGCAACGTAACTTAATGTTTTAACAGCGTAAGTAACTCATCAGCATGAGGCAGGTGACTCCTTGGCCCTGTGATTTTAAGCAGGTTATTTAGTATGACCCTTCTATGCCTCTGTTCCGTTATTTGTAACATGAAGACAGTACAATCTCCCCTGCAGTAACATTGTAAGGGTTAAGGAAATAATGTGCAGGCGTCACTTTGCACAGGGTCTGTCACATATGAAATGCACAGTCCTATTACTTTGAAAGCCCTTTCACAACGAGATTTTCTATAGCCCTTTCCTTCCTCATTTGCCTAAATTATCTGCATCAACCCTCATCTCTGTTACTTACCTGCCTCTCATTTCTGTGTACACCACGCATTCATTTAGACCACAAAAGCTTACTGAATCAGGCAGGCTGGGGAAATAGCAGTGCATAAGAAAAAGCTTTGCCCTCATAGAGCTTACATTCTTACATTTGTGGGAAAGGAAGGCAGACAGACAATAAAACAAACAAAAAACACATAATAAACCACCAGGTAAAGTGTTAAAAAGCAGGCAAGGGGCAGAAAATAATCTCTGGGGAGAAGGTGAGTCAGATAAGATAATTAGGGAACGCCCCATGGGAAGACCACTTTGAATCAGAAAGCTGAATGACGGGATAGAACAAGGCCTGAGATCAGAGGGAAGAGTGTTTCAGACAGGGAAACAGCAAGTGCTCCATGCAAGACCACGCACAGTGTCACAGAAGACTAAGAACATAGCTCTACTGATCTCACGATGCTACTGTATAATTATTGGTTTACCCGCCAATTTTGCCACTAGACTATGAGCCCCCTGAGGGTAGGGCTGTGTATCTTCCTGCGTTCACTCACTCATAGACCTCATCTATTAAAGGTATCTATATGCCCAGCATTCTCTAAAGCACTAGATTTACAGTGAAGAATTAATCAATATAGCCTCTGCCTTCAAGGAGCTTACAACAAATAGCATGGGGCGAAGACTAAGCACTGAGAAAATATTTACTAAGTGAACAATATGTGCTTGATGTTCAGTTATCCAGTTCTGTACCATGCCGAATTCTGGGCTTTCTACAGCCCTTCTTTCCTTCCTCATTTGCCTAAAAGATCACCACTAGCTCTTCACTTCTGTTACTCACCTGCCTCTCCTTCTCCGTACCAAACTGTTCCCAATGACTCCTCTAATCTCCCCATCTTCTCTCTCCCCTCTGCCTTCGCCCACAGTCCACTCCACCTGACATGCCTTCCCCTACATCTTCTTTACCAGACTAATTCTAGTGTCATTTCCCCAAATTTCATTAGCATACTGACTTTACCACTTGCTCAAACGTGTAGAAACCTCTCAAGTTCTTCAGACAAAACGTTTTCATCAAGTAACAGAAAATGATGGGTGCAGCTAGCAAAGGACAATTCCAGATTGAGTGAATAGCAAAAAGAGTTGAAAGACAAATGATCTGAAGTTGCATATGTAATTTCTTTTCCTCCCCAAAATACAAGATATGTCAGTGAGTTTCTGGGTGTTGCGCTTACAGAATTGGGCCAGGATACAAGGGCAGCAAAATTCTCAGTACTATGGGTCTGTGTACTCATCCATGAAAGAAGTGTTTCATTTACAGTAAACAAAACCAATTTGGGACAAAAGCTATCATTTAAAGGTCTTCCCCACACAGAAGTCAGTAGTTTAGCAACTAAATTATTTGAGATGAATTTCCTTTTCTAACAGCAGAAATTGCAGGTGCACTTCATTTTTAAAAAGAAAGGAGTCAGATATTTATTCTTCTAGGCAAGAAGGCAGATAAAGGTGAGTCACAACTTCCAATGCAGCCTCCACAGCCATAGTCAGCTGACAGAAACTTGCACATAAGCTTCAGTCCTTCACTTCTAAAAGCCAGGCATCCATCTTTCTCCTCTCACTTCTGGAAAGAACAGAAAATTAAGCTGGAGTCATCTATTCTGAGATACACAACAGCAGGGACAGGGTTTCGGTCTCCTTCAACAATACACATTCCTCCCTGAGTTCCTGGACAGAAGCTCTGGGCTTTGTAGAGAACCACACAACAAGGATTCTACAACTAGGGGCCTGAGGGGCAGTGTTTCCCACAGCGTCTTTGCTTCACCTACAACAGAACAGCTCTGTGAACTTCACCCAGCCACTATGAGAGGGGAAATGCACTAAAAGGCAAAATACCATGATCGGATTATCACTAACCATTTAAACTCAGTGCCCTCAACCAAGATTTCCCCTAAGACATAACTAATGTAACAGGCTTATCTCTGTGCCCAACATGGCTGTGCCTTGCTGTACTGTGCTATTCATAATAAGGAGTGCACTGTACAGTAATTACATGCCTGGTCTCTGGCAGCCGGACTGGGATTCAGCTATTTTTTACTAGCTGAGTAACTTTGGGCAAAGCACTCTAAGCTTTTAAAAACTCTTTATCAGACCCTACAAGTCCCCACTTGATCCAGCCCCTGCCTACCTCTCAGACCACGACTAGTACTGTCACTTTCCACATCTTTAACTGTCTGGATATGTTGAGTTCAGGTCCCACCTCAGGGCCTTTGCACTTGCTGCCCTCTCTTCCCGAGTGTCACCTGGCTGGCTACTTTTCATTACTCAGGTCTCAGTTCAAATGTCAAAAAGTCACCTCCAGGATCTCATAAACATAAGGTTGATTATGTGAGTATGCACTCACATAATCCATTGTATAATTCCATTTACATAAAGTACAAAAAGGAACAAAACCAGTGTATGGTGGCGTAATTCAGGGGACTGGCTACTCTTTTCTGGGTGGGAGTAGTGACGGGAAGGAGCACCAGGGGGCCCTCTGGGCTGCTGCTAAATGATTAATTTCTTGATATGGCTCTGATCTCCTGGGTGTGTTCAGTTTGTGAAAACTCATCAAACTGTTCACTTATAATATGTATATTTTTATTACATGCGTTACAATGCAATGTCGAATTGGTTTTCCTGGATCATCTAATCTATGACCCACCATCTTGGCTAAGCTATTCATTCTCCAGCCCAAGACCCTGTTTTATTTTCTTCATAGTATTTGTCACTGGCTGAAATCATTTTCATTATTGTCTATGTATGTACAGTCTAGCCCTTCCCCACCCCCATTAAAACAGAGTATCATGTGGCCAAGATCTCTGCCTGCCTTGTTTACTATCCCCAAATATCAGTACCTGTAAGAGTCTTGTTCTAGGTATAAGCTGAATAGAGAAATATATGTAAAATAAGAAATGGCAAAAGGGTGGCCCTTTAAGGATGTAACATCAATCGAAAGTCAAAACAGAGAAGCCAACAGCAGAAGAAATAGAAAATGTCAATGACATTTAGCATCAGGAATATGTGTCAAATGTTAAATTTAACAACGAGGAGGGGGTAAAGTGTCATTCTTTGGCACCTCTGTGAGAGTGGTTAAAGTTACTTCTCACAGCAGAAACTGGGTCATTTATCTCTGTACACACAACAGTTTTGCACAAGGTCTGGTACAAAGAAGGTCTGAGACGCTTGGTGAGGATTCTTAGGTTTCCTAGAAAAAGAGGGTCATATTCAACTGTAATGTCTGCCGTGGGCAAGCGAGTAGGTAGGCACAACATACATGCAGAGGCAGGTAGAGCAGATATAAAGAAGCATTCAAGAATATGAAAAGGGTTCCTTAGGAATCACAAACAACACTCACCTACTTTCATTGCCAATTCTAAGATGTTTATAAAGAAAAAATTAAAATGCGTCAGTAGTGTTGGTGACTTGGATGTTACATAGTAACTTTATGCTATGCAGAGTAACTTACATGCTGATATAACTTATTTTCATTAGGAAATTTACACCACAGCCTGGTATAATGGAACCTGAAAAGTAAACCTTTAATCTGTAATCAGCTCTGCCACAAACTCTCTTTATAACCTTGAACTTCTTTAGTGCTCAATTTTTCTACCTGTGAAATAAGCTGGTTGGATCTGATGCTTGCTAATGCCCATGTCCAGTCCTTGAACACTGTGTATTATTCCTGACTTAAAAAAAAAAAAAAACCACTCATTTCCTAAGCTTATGTTCACAGGACAATACTCCATCCACAAGTATGTAAATCAAAGTTACTAGATGCAGTGAGGTAGGAGATCCTTTTACCCAGTCTTCTTGCCAAACCAAGGGTATCACCCACCCAGATTCTCTCCAGTGTTGTGTTCAGACTCCCATTTCTTGGTAAGGCAAGAAGCCCTATCATACTTCAGCTAAACAGTTGGATTTCTCTGCACAATTATTTCCTTTGCTTGAGTTTTCACTGCCTTAGGCCCCGTGTTTCTCATCAATTCAAGTCTACTCTCATAGTTAGCACCACACTTCTTGTTTTTTCTAACACTTAAATAATGAATAGAACTTGATCACCTGGAGGTATTCTCCTTACTCTATTACAACAGTTATTAGTGATTTTAATTAGACAAAACCACCATTCCTTTTGCTATCCCACCATACTGTCAAGTGCCTATTAAAGATATTACAGTAATAAGTTATTAGCACCTTTTAAATTTACATTAACAAAAAAAGACAAATGAGAAGTCAGGAAATGAAAGAAGGAAAAAAACAAAAAAAACCCCTTTCAGATGTCATAATTAACCAAAGCTTAGAGTAACTCAAAAAATCATTGGTAGCTATCTTTCAATTTTTTTAAAAAATATACTACGGATATCCTAGTTAAAACTGCAGGAGTGATCATTTGTCTCTCATCGATTAAAGATGGGAAAACGGACGAGGACAATGCTCTGCTGTGGATGAGCCCCACATCATCCTTTCTTTAAAAGAGCGGTATTACTAACGGAGAATCAGAAGTCGAGTGGTTGAGTCATTTGTCCATGAGTCATCACCAACTCATAACTCCCCAAAGACCTTCTGACTACTGTGACTCTTGCCACCTGCGAAAGGTATTGATCAAATCTACAGGAAGCCAAGTTCTAATAGCTATTCAGCATCCACCATTGGCCCTCCTAGGTTTTTATTCTCTTGAAACAAGGAGAAACAGGACAGGGCCAATGCTCTGATGTGTTTTAGTGCTGGGACTGATTGTTCACTGAATTGAGGGAGAGCGTTTCCCATCTTTCTCCTTGACCCCCTCATTTCACCAACTCAAGCACCACTACCCACCCACCCCCCCCCAAGTCTGCAAAAGCAGGCAGCCGGCAGCGAGCTCACTCCAGGAGGTGAGTTACTAAACCAGCAAGGCTGGGTTGGGTTTCTAGGCATCTTCATGTGGCCTAACAAATAGGCTCAAGAGAGAGAGATGGTTCAGAAACAGAATTGGCAAAGCAGGTAACTGTGGACAAAAAAATGTTGCCTGCCGTTTTACTAAACAAGAATGTTGCTTGCCATCAAGTCAGCGGTCACTGCAGCCGCCCGAGACAGTGCAGCCTGAGGGGAAATCAGGATGCAGAAAAACAGGATACAGTCCCTAGAGAGTTAAGATGCATATCAAAGGAATAACTTCAATAAGCCCAGACTCTTACACCTTCCCAAATTGAGCAAAGCATTAAAATCACTACCTTGACATATCTGATTTTTGTGATTAGCCCTAATCTTTTGATGTTCCACTACAAGTTTTTTTTTTTGTTTTTTTTTCAGCCAAAACTCCCATATATCCTGGCTCCTCCCTTACCTCTTTGGAACAGTTCCTCAGAGCTATCCAGAAACTTCCCCAGGATACAGCCCTCAATGATGCCTCCAATAAAATGTATTTCCCAACTTTCAGGCCGTGCATTTTTTTTCTGTCCACATAATAACACCTCAGGACTCCAAAACCCAGTCCCAGGGACTTTTCCTTAACTTGCCTGCAGCGCCTGGAACAGCGCCAGGCGCCCTCCGCAGCGCTGGGGTAACCCACGTCAGCGACAACTGACAGCTGGGTGGCTCTCACTCCGGGGTGGCCCGGACTGCCATTCCCCGCTCCGCCTAGGACCCCCGACACCTGAAGCGGGGCGGGGGGAAATGCTGGGGTCTCTCGTGCGCCCCGGGCGCAGCACCGCGCGTCCCCTCCACAGGTGCGGCGCCCTAGCGGCCGCGCACCGGGGCCAGGAGGAGGTGGACAGACAGGGACAGGAGGGCACCACTGGCTGCTCGAGGCTCCCACCGAGAGGCCCGCTCACCTGGGACCTGGCCGCCAGGAGCGGGGACCGGAGCGACAGGTCTCTCAGAAGTTTCCAGGCCTGCGCTGCCCCAGGGGCCGCCATCTTAACCAGGAACCCGGCGCGGGAAGCTAGGCGGGGAGCGGCGAGCCAGGCGGGGCGCGGCGAGGGCGGGAGGGGGAGGAGAGGGGAGGGGAGGGGGCGGGGCCTGGCCGCCCCTCCCGCACCGCCCCCTCCGCCCGGGCCCGCCTGCTGCCCCCGGGACGTGGCAGCGCCCCTGAGGAGACATCTGCGCGAGCCCTGCGTCTCCCGCCGCGACTCCCACCTCGGCCCCAAGTTCACTTTCAGCCTTCAGAGGCCCCGTGGGCTCCTCACCGTTCTACCCCGGCTCACCATGTGAGCAAAAACACATCCCGAGCCCTACGGTCGTGGGGCTTAAACTATGCTGGGGCGACGGGCCAGTGCACGTTGGCCGTTGCCGTGAGTGCTCTGAGGACCGGCCCACGGAGCTGACGCCAAGTAAGGGAGGCCTCTGGTCTGGTCCTTGGGCCCCAGAGGCTCGCCTAGGGAAGCGATATTTGAGCTGAGCCTTGAGGGAGTACCGGAGAGGCAAGTGGGTCTGATGAGGTCGGTGGATGCCCTCTACACCTGAGTAAGAATTTTTTATCTTTTACCGAAGGTTAAGACAAAGCAATTGAAGCATTTTAAGCCAGTAATCACCAGAACAAGAGCAAGCGTTTATTCGGAGTTTACGTGAATCTAAGCACTGTAAATGTAATAAAATTACTATAGCAAATAAGCTTAATATGTGCCAGGCACGTTACAAATTATGAACTAATTTAGTCTTTATAGCAACCTTTCCAGTAGGTACCAATGTATAAATCCCCATTTTGCAGAAGAGAAAACTGAGGCACAGAGAGGTTACCTAACTTATTGAAGGTCAGAGATCTGATAAGGATTAAAAATGAGGTTCAAACCCATGCTGTCTTCTCCCCACCCTATTAAGTACCATTTTAGAATTTTTTTTACCCTTACTCTATTCTTGAGCCTATGATCATGAGAAAATGTACAATGTAACAGAACTAGGAAACTGTTTCTGCTTTACTTCCCTTTTTACTTTTTCTGCTTTTAATTTTTTTAAATTTTTATTTTGACAAAACAAATCTACAGAGAAGTTGCAAGAACATTACCCCCAAACTCCCAAGTATCCTTTACCCAGATTTACCACTTATTTATATTTTTCCTCATTCCCCATTTTTCATAGATATAGATACATAGCTTTATAGCCCATTCTTTTTTTTTTTTTTTTTAAATATATATATATTTTTTAAGTATTTATTTATTTATTTATTTATTTATTTATCTATGGCTGTGTTGGGTCTTCGTTTCTGTGCGAGGGCTTTCTCCAGTTGCGGCAAGCGGGGGCCACTCTTCATCGCGGTGCGCGGGCCTCTCACCATCGCGGCCTCTCCTGTTGCGGAGCACAGGCTCCAGACGCGCAGGCTCAGTAGTTGTGGCTCACGGGCCCAGTTGCTCTGCGGCATGTGGGATCTTCCCAGACCAGGGCTCGAACCCGTGTCCGCTGCATTGGCAGGCAGATTCTCAACCACTGCGCCACCAGGGAAGCCCCTATAGCCCATTCTTAATCACAAGTTTACTGGCTAGATTTAGCATCCATTGTTGATTTTTTCTTGAATCAGTTATTACTGTAATGGTTGCAAAATCATGATTGTCTAATTCCATTCCTTTCTACATTTTTTAGTTCACATTCTACTCTGAGAAGAGCTTTACCGTCTCCCACGTTTCTTTATTTATCCTTGTATTCACTTGTATCAATATGGACTCATGCGTCCCTTTTTATTCAGCGCCAAGCCTATGCTCATTCCTTTTACATGTACTCAGCTGCCTCTGAATATGGGTCATTTAATCCTCACAGGAACCCTGTAAGGGGTGATGATGTTATTCCCATTTTACCAGAGGGGGAACTGTACTACCGAAACACTATGTAACTTGCCCAGGGTCACAGCCTGGAACCAGACCCCAAAGCTGAAATCTGACCACACCCTCCTCTTGACCTGAGGGGATCTGAGTTCCCACCTCATCTATCATTACGTGTACTGGGTCTGCCATCTAGCCAGGATGGAGCAAAGACTCATTAATGTTTACAGACTGAATGTTTAAGCTTGGTGAGAGCTTTGAACATGTTGTCAGAAGGAAGCAGACCTCCTGTAGAATTAATCAAAGGTGGTTTATTCAGACAGTACTATGGCAAGGGAGTTGGCTACTATCACTTTCCTTCCAGCAGAGACCTGAAAGGGTTTGAAAAGAAGAGTGCATTTCGTAAAGAAAAAGGACAGCCTCCTTAGACAGTCTTTGATGAGTGTTCTGTTAGGACGGGATTTTTTTCTATTAGGGCAGGATTTTTGGAAGTGGAGTGGGCAGAGCCTTTCTGATTACCATTCATGTACATGTGGCAATCTTTGATTGGTTCATTATCTACTAGTGAATTTCTGGGCTGGGTAGCATCATATGAGTTTTCCTGTTTCAATTGGAAGACTGCCTAGTCCTCAGCTTTGGGGCCCAAGTCCTGCATCAGCAATTCCTCAGTGTCTTCATCCACATTCTCTAATTCTGCCATCTCTGCAGCCAAGAGGTTGGGGGAGATGGTGCAGAAGGACCTTCGTATGGTATCTCCAGTGCTTAGCACTGGGCCAGGATTAGAGAAAGTGTGGAATAAACACACGTAGGATGACTCACACTTATTGAGTTCCTCCTAAGACTTCTCGCTCTTTTCTACCCTTTTTTTCCAAATAGGAAGCTCTTTGAGGTCAAGGATCCACCAAAGAGTTCTGCACTGTGCTTTGCTGAGATAAGCACTGGGTTTTCAGTGAAACTGGATTGGATTCAAATCTCACCTCTGCCTTCTGTGAATCTGTGACCTGAGGAACTACCTAGGTCATACAGTGATAGTAAGTATTCAGTGAGATGTTGTATGTAAAGACCTTGCACATAGCAGGGTCTTAGTAAATGTTGTGTTTCTTCCTCTGATATACTCTTTTTTTTTTTTTAATTAATTAATTAATTAATTTTATTCTTGGCTGTGTTGGGTCTTTGGTGCTGTGCGCAGGCTTTCTCTAGTTGTGGCGAGCGGGGGCTACTCTTTGTTGTGGTGCGCAGGCTTCTCATTGCGGTGGCTTCTCTTGTTGCGGAGCATGGGCTCTAGGTGCGCAGGCTTCAGTAGTTGTGGCACGTGGGCTCAGTAGTTATGGCTTGCGGGCTCTAGAGCACAGGCTCAGTAGTTGTGTCACACAGGCTTAGTTGCTCTGCGGCATGTGGGATATTCCTGGGCCAGGACTTGAACCCATGTCCCCTGCACTGGCAGGCAGATTCTCAACCACTGCACCACCAGGGAAGCCCCCCTCTGATATATTCTTAATAAATATTTGATATCTAATGTGAAACACCAGAGCCAATCTGAGATATGGGTCATAAGGCCCCTGACACTTTGTAACTTATCTTGATAGCACTGGAGAACAGTAGAGAAGTGTATGTGCCAGATGAAAGTATTAAAAGGATGTAAAGTGGTTGTCTCCAGGAAGAGGGTGGAGGATAGGGGTCAGGGAACCTTTACATTTTTAGAACTTCGCATATACTGATTCCTGGGCTCCACTCTAGACCTACTGAATCAGAATCACTTAGGATGGAGTCCGATATCTGCATTTTAAATTATCTTCGCAAGGAGTTCTTTAGTTTGAGAACTAAAAAAAATAAAAAATAAAAAAAAAGCAGACAAACCAAACCATAGCGGTAAACTCTCAAGAAGTTTCCCAGTGAATCAAGAGACAAGTTACTCTGCCTTCTTCCATTGGGTTCCTAAATGTAGAATGAAAATCCTATGATTCGTAGATGGAGGTGATGACTAAATGCTGCTCTCAGAGAGTCTTGACACATGGGTACAAGCCCTATCTTCTACCAGGGGTCTAGGTCAGCCCCGACATGTAGAAGCATTGGCTAAGGGTGAATAAACAGTGATTCTATGCTTTTTCTTTATCAGTATTGCAATTGTGAACTGCTTGAGTAGTAACTGTGGCCATAGGCAATACCACTACCAAACGCATTCTGTACTGTCTGGGGTCAGATTGAAGCACAGAGGTAGATATCAGACAAACTGAGTTCAGGTCTTGACTCTGTGATTTAATAACTCTGAGCTTGGGCCAGTTATTTCACAGCCTCAATCCTTTATCTGTGAAAGGGGGATTATAATAGTATGTATTTTGCCAGTGTGTTACTGAGTCCAAGCTTGTACTACTTGCCACACAACAGGCCAATAAATCGAGAGACAAGTTGCTAGAGCAAGGAATAGTGACTTTATTCGGAAAGCCAGCAAACTGAGAAGATGGTGGACTTGTGCCCCAAAGAACCCATCTTGCCTGAGTTAGAATTCAGGCTTTTTTTATACTGAAAGGGGAGGGAGTAAAGTCAAACATTTCCTGGTTCCTGTCAGCCTCCGGGAGGGGATGTGTTAATTTCTTCCTCCCTGCAGTCATTCAGGGGTGGGCCTGGTCAGCACGTTTCCTGTGAGCTAAACAAAGGTATTTTAGCTTAATGCTCATTACCTGGGAGGCAGGGTTCCCAGAGATGGGCCATTATGTATAATTTAAGCTTATAGGCAACATCCGTTTAGTGATTAACTTGTAATAGAATACAAAGTGTTCTTCCCCATTACAAGTACATTGTAAAGCACTGGAGATCCCAGCGGCTGTTAGCCACTAGGCTTTCTTTGCTTGACTAAGAAATCTTTTTTCATGTTTGTTTCTTTACCATTTACATCAGTGAACCTGTTTCCCCATTAGTAAAATGAAGGCCAAGTATGACAGCATCTTATTTGAACTAGGAGTTAACAATGTAGCACTTCTCATGAACTTTGCATACACTGGAAATATTAAGTTCCAAAACTCCTTGATCAAACTTTGGATTTAGAACAACCTGCCTACACTACTTCTTACTGAGTTAATTGTTCCAGGAAAGAAAATAAAAACATCAGTAGGCCCACACACCTTCTCTTTCATTTTGGCAGTGCCTGTTAACAGTGAAATAATGTGCTCATTTTCATATCCACACTGATTACTCCCTGGGCCCAGATTTGCCAAAGAGGCATGTCAGGAAACCTAGCACAGGGATCATGCATCTAGCAGTTCCAGTGGTTGTTTATCATTACCTTTTCATTTAAGCATAAAAACTGTTTGACAAATACGGACTCATTGTAACCAGTAGAAATGAATAGAATTTTTTACAAAACAATCCTAATTTTCATGGATAACATATTTGTGTTTATGCCACTCCCTGTCAGTAATGAAAATCACTATTAAGATGATGAAACAAAGGGCATTTGTGGATTTTGTTTAGTTATTTCTTCTTTAATGGTTAACAGATTTCTTGAATTTACAGGCAAAGAAACTTAGGGCTTTCATTACGTACACTGGTAATATCTCTGTTGCTGTTTGTGACAGCCATTTTAACCAATGCTTCAATTGTGTTATTTGCCAATGGCACAGAAAGAAGTTCCATTGTGCTGCAGTTATTTTTTCCCTCTTCAATAATGCATTAAAATGATTAATTCTGATGACATTTCTCAGCAGCTTATTTAAATTATAAGGTGCACAGAAGAAAAGGGATCTGCAACTAAAAGTGTCTCCTCTGACAAAACTGCAGTGAGCTCAAGAGAAATTCTCACTATATCCTGGAGAGAATCTGGGGGAGGGAAGGTAGAGCCATAGTAACAGGTCAAAGTCAAGATGAAAAAGAAGTAAGAGTAAGGACCATCAGAAACCAAGAGAAGGAGCATTCAGGGACAAGGTCAGCTGAAGACTAAAAGTGGAGAACGAGAGTTAAGGATAGAAACAAAGGCGATGGCATTCTGTTGGTCGGGAAATTTAGAAATGGATAAAGAAGATGGTAAAAGTGGAGTGAAGAACATTTACACAAAGGACAGTGGAGAAACATAGACTGAAAGAGAAAACTGGTACCAGATTGTGGGAAAGAAATTCCCTTTAGAAAGAAACCTGTTTTCCCACTGCAATCGAAAGCCGTGGAATTTAGCACTTTCAATATTAAGACATCCTTCATTTAAATACCAAAATAGGGACTTCCCTGGTAGCACAGTGGTTAAGAATCCTCCTGCCAATGCAGGGGACACAGGTTCGACCCCTGGTCTGGGAAGATCCCACATGGTGTGGAGCAAGTAAGCCCATGTGCCACAGCTACTGAGCCTGTGCTGTAGAGCCCATGAGCCACAACTACTGAGCCCACGTGCCACAACTACTGAAGCCTGGGTGCCTAGAGCCCATGCTCCGCAAAAAGAGAAGCCACTGCAATGAGAAGCCCGCGCACCACAGCAAAGAGTAGCCCCCGCTCACCGAAACTAGAGAAAGCCCGTGCACAGCAATGAAGACCCAACACAGCCAAAAAAATAAATAAATAAATAAATAAATAATAAAATAAATACCAAAATAAAAATTAAAGGCATTCCATTTCAAATCCCCTGCTTCATTAGGAAGTAAGCAGTCACAGCAATGGTTCTTAATAGAATTCCTTTTTTTTTAAAAATTTATTTTATTTATTTATTTTTGGCTGCTTTGGGTCTTCCTTGCTGCGCACCTACTCTTCATTGCGGCACGCGGGCTTCTCATTGCAGTGGCTTCTCTTGTTTGTGGAACACGGGCTCTAGGCACGTGGGCTTCAGTAGTTGTGGCTCGTGGGCTCAGTAGTTGTGGCTTGCAGGCTCTAGAGCGCAGGCTCAGTAGTTGTGGTGCACGGGCTTAGCTGCTCCGCGGCATGTGGGATCCTCCTGGACCAGGGCTCGAACCCGTGTCCCTTGCGTTGGCCGGCAGATTCTTAACCACTGCGCCACCACAAATAGAATTCCTTTAATAGGTTTCTGTTTTGTTTTAATGTCTTTGGGGCTGCATTCTCCAAAGGTTCTAATTCAGTCTGTCTTGGGACCTAGAGATCTGCATTTTTATAAGTACCTCTCCCACCCCACCATCTTTATTGTAGGTGATCCATTGTCTGTGACTAGAGAAGCACTGACCCAGAAGGTGGGACTTTGAGACAGCTAGAGGAAAACAACAGAAATCATCCAATTCCTCTCTTTCTCTCTCATTTTCTTTTCCATTTCTTACCCTACTTGTAGTATGTTTCTTAACCTTTCCCAACCCCTCCAAAATCTTAGTACATGAGAAGCAGTATGGAATGAGACACCAAAGGAAGGTTTCATGCTGTTCTCTCTGATGGAAACAACTCTTCCCTGTTGTTCACTGGGCTCAGGCTCTCTCTTCCCTAGAGGGGGTTTCAGTCACCACCCTCTTCAGGAACCTTCTCTGAAGGCAAGCCTGGGGGTCATCTCAGTGGTTATCATTAGGCAATGACCCTATTAGTTTCTTGTCTCCTTCTTTCTTTAGGATTTAAAAATCTGCAGTGACAGGGACTGTGTCTTCTTTGCTCTTATGACCCTGCACCCAGTACAGTGCCTGGAAGACAGGCAGTACTCAACTGATATTGGCTAAACAGATAACTAAATGAAGATGAAACCAGTGCAAAAATCACCCTAATAAGAAAATTCAAAGATTCACTAATGTCTAGAAATCTGCCAGTACCCCCTAACAAGAATGGAAGTTGAGTCCCATGAAGGGAAATAACCTGCCCAGGATCACACACTACACTAGTGGTTTTGTTCACTGTTCCTCAGAGTTCTTAGATGCCTTCAAGATCCATCTCTCCCTTACCTCTCTCTCTCGTTCCCCTACATTTATTGAACATGTGTGTGCTTTCTCAAAGCTTTACAGAAATTATCTTACTTAATCCCCACCACAGCCGTATTTTACAGTTGTGCAAACTGAGTCTCACAGCAGAGAGTAAGTTGCCTGAGGTAATGACTAGGAAGAAGCCAATCTCAGTCAATCTGGGATTGAATCTACACGAGCACTATCTAATGGATCTTTTTGCAATGATGGAAAAGTTCTATAACTGTGCTGTCTGATAGCATAGCCATCAGCCATGTATGGCTGTTGAGTACTTGAAATGTGGCTGGTGAAACTAAGAAAATAAATTTTTAATTTTAATTAATTTAATTTTGAATAGCTGCACATAGCTAGTGACTGCCATATTTACCAGTAGAGGTCTATGCTATCCAACTGATGTGCAGACTTTGTATCATCTCACTATTTTCTTAATTGCATTCCTATTAGGTACAAGTTATATGAATTGGGTTCCTAATTTAGGTACAAATAGCTTATTTAGGAGGTGATCCTAGGCATCAGGAAAAGGAATGGGGAAGTGAGACAGGGAAGATGGGGTTTAGTTTCAGAGAGCACTCTGATAGAATGTTATGGAACATACCTCAAAATGGTCCCATTGAGGGATGAGGAAGTGGTCATGTTTTTCCACCAACTCCCATGCCTCATTGGTTGAGAGCTGCTCCTGGGGGCGCTTCCAGCTTCCCTCTCCTCGGAACAGTTACGCCCCTGTGGTTAGACAAAGCCTTAGAGCAGAGAGACGCAGCTCTCTGAAGCAGTGATTGTCTTGCAAAGCTGCCGGTGACTTCCAGGGAAGTCAAGGAGATGTGGGCCCAAGTAAAACTATATTGCCTCTCCCTTTAAACTGACCAGATTAGTTCATATCAATATTTTATCTGGGTTGGGAGGAAGGGCACTTGAGATTGTGTTGGTAAGAAAGGTTCTGCTACTTAGAGAGAGAGAAAGAAAAAAGTTTCCAAACTACAGTTCTAAACTGTACTCTTGCCTGTTTTCATGACCAACTCAATTACTGGATTTTATCCTATTCTGTATCATTTCTAGCTCAGCATGGATGCTCTAAGTATCCCTGCAGTCTAGGCCCCATAATGTAGTCATAAAATAGCTGATCCTGGACTTTCTCAGTGGAGACATGAAGAGACTCAGGCATTCCAGAAAGCGTTCGTTTGGTTGTTTTTTATTTGATATATTTAAAAAGATTAGCCGCAACAAGAGCAGAGAATCAGGGAGAACCTGATTAAAAAAATAAAATATAGTTTTAAAGAAGAAATAGAAGTGATGCAAATAGTGATTTCTCCTCCTCTGATATCAAGCTCTGTTGAGCTCTGGAAAGAGGAAACATGTAATTATGATAGAAGTGAATCAACTGAAAGCCAAGTCAAAAAGGCAGATCAGCTTCTGAAGAGATGCCCTGGCTTCTATAAAGACAGTAGGTAAAGAGTCCTAGCCTCTCTACCTAGATCGGCTGCTGGTCCTTAGGACCTTGGGCTGAAAGAACATGGAGAACTCTTGATAGTGTAGGCAAAAGGAATGTTACCAGATTTCTTTCAGAGACAATGGCCATCCATGGAGGCTAAGAAGAGCTTAGCTACCTCAGAGAACCTGCCTGAAGAGATTTCTTCATGCTACAAACCTCTGTAAATTTCCTTTCAAAACTTATGTTTAAGAAGAAATAGGAGTAACCTTATACCAAAGTGAGGGCAAGAGTGTCCACAAGAGTGAAGCCAGTAATGCCACAAGGGAGAAAATGAAGGGAGACAAGTAAAAATTTCACATGGAAATATTTCAAGTACCTAGAAGCTCTGAGGAAAATAAAAAACACCATGATGAACAAATGATGTGAATAAAAAATTCAAAAAAGAAAAGGTAAAAGTGGCCAGTAAACAAGAAAAAGAGCCAACTTCACTGATAGCATTGAAGAAATGCAAAATAAAAGATAATATTACCTTTTAAAATTGTATATGTTTTTAAACCAATAAAAATGCCCAATTTGGGTACAATTGTGGAGGAAATTAATACTTTTTAGTATTGTCAGTAGAAGTGTGAATTGTTACATCCTTCTAGAGGACAATTTGGCAATATATATCCAGAGCCTAAGAGTTTAAATCCTCTAGTCAAATAATTTTATTTCTAGGGATTCTCCTAAACAAATCCTTAAATTTGCAGTCAAAGATTTTTGTTCAAAGATATTAATTGCAGCAATTTATTTAACAACAAAAATTTGGAAACCACATAGCTGGTGAATAGTTTATAAAAAAACCACACTAGAATATTGAACAATGCCAAAAAACATATTATAAAATTTTAATTTATTTAAAGAAGCAGTATATTCACACTGTAAGATTTTTTAAGTCTCTGAAGGTCGTAGCCACTGTTAATAGTTCATTTCTTTAAGAAGTTTTCTTCAACAAATTTTCTATATATACATTTTCTATTTTGATACATCAATGTATATATCTCTATCCATATTTATCTATCTATCTATCTATCTGGCCCACTACTTGTCTTTGTGAATAAAGTTTTATTGGAACTCACACCCATTTGTTTATGTATTGTCTATGGTTGGTTTCCAGTTACAATGGCAAAGTTGAATAGTTGCAACAGAGAACCTATGACTAAAAATATGTAATATCTGGCCCTTTACAGAAAAACTTTGCAAACCCCTGCACCAGCATACAAACTCATTACATTGTTACCTCAGTGAGTGCAAATATTTTTGTCTGCTTTGTTTGCTATTGTATTTCCAATGCCTAGAACAGTGCCTGGCATATAGTAGGTGCTCAGTAAATATTTGTGGAATGAATTAATGGGATCAGTTGCTCCTGCTAATGCACAGTTGTGTCATTTTCACATTTAGTGCTTGTTTTAGTATTACAAATAACGCTGCAATGAACACAGATATTTGCTTACTTCTGCAATTATATCAGAAACAGTACTTTGAAAAATGTTTAATGATATGGGAAACATATTGATATATCAAATTTTTTTAAAAAGCTAATATTTTTGTTACTTTAATTTTTGTTATTGAAAATGTGTGTGTATAACCATAAATAATTTGAAATATAGGAGGTGGGATTGGGGTGATGTTTATTTTCTTTCTTGTTATCTAAATTTATCATAATTAACACATATTGCTAGTAAAAAAATATTAAATGTATTTTTAAAGGACTCAAAAGATCCTTTTTATCTTGTCCCTCCTCTGTCCTATTTTAAATCATTTAATACTTCCCATCACTATAAGTTAAATCTAAATTCTTCCACCCAGGGCTTAAGGCTATTGAGCCACTGGTTTAAATACCTGTTTCTGTCTCCCCAGTGGCTTTCCTTCATGAAACGGTTGTTCAGCCAGACTTGGATATTATTCTTTGTCCTCAGAAAAGGCCTTATAAATTCTACCTTGGCGCACTTAGTCATAGCTTTTGTCCTGTCCAGAATGCCATCCTTTTCTCCACCTTGCTGAGCCTGCCACTGAAGTGTCCAATTCTTCCCAGTAGCATTCCTAAGTCCTTCCCACAGCATCATCCTTCTACAGCATCTACTGTCATGGGTGGCAAATCTGGTTTCCTTTAGGAGACAAAGCAAGAAAACCTAAATGAACAACGTAGTACGCCATACAAGGGAATGAGGAGTCGTGGGGACCATGGCAACAAGTACATGTCCTATCTAAAGGCAGACAAATGAAAAAATAAAATTTGTTTTTAAAGGCAGACCAAACAAAGCAAGACTGCTGACAAAATTTATCCTACAGCTTATACTGTATGGGCATATAAACTGCTTGGAACTTTTTCCTGAAGCCCGTGGGGTTTAGGGATGCAGAAAAAGGGGAAGAAGGTGAGAGTTAATGGAGGTCCAAAAGTAGGATGGGGGTAGGTTGAGAATGAGGGATGGACAAGAGGTTTCAGGCTTAAAGAGAAGGGAGGGGGTAGGATTTAAGACTGGACTAAGGATGTCTGTGATAGAAGTTATGCAGTAATTTTTAAAATGAACTTCTAGTGTTTTATGTTTTTGGCTATATCAGAATATCCCTAGTATCAAAATGGCTTTGTCAAAACAGACCAAATAAAATATCTTGCTTCATCACCCATACCTGTACCCAGGTTCTTCTCATAGTAATAAAAACAGCAATAGCTAATTTGAGTTGGGTCTGTATTATGTGCAGTCACTGTGTTAAGCACATTTACTGAGAGTGTCCATCTGACTCAGTTCTCAAGATAGCCTTATGAGATAAATGCTATTCCTCTCTTACAGATTAAAAAAAGACATAGAGGCAGTGATCTGCCTGAGGTCATATGGCTAGGAGGTGGCAGGGCTGACTTGAATCCAGAGTCTGATCCAGAAGTTGTACAATGAATATACATCTTCTGCAAATTAACCACTTAACCACTGTGTTGTACGGCTCAGAAGTGTTGAAAGAAAGGAAATGTTTGGTAGCAAGAGTACAAGTTAGGGTTTCTCAACCTCAATACTGTTGACATTTTAGACTGGATAATTCTTTGTTGTAGAGGCTGTCCTGTGCATTGTAGGATATTTATTAGCATGCTTAGCCTCTATTCGCTAGATGCCAGTAGCAAATGCCCTGAGTAGTGACAGTCAAAACTGTTTCCATATATTGCCAAATGTCCCTGAAATGGGCAGGGTATTGGTGGAGGGCGAGAAGGAGCAAAACCTCCCCTAGTATAAATATTTATACCACTGGTATAAATACTTGTCCTTAGAGCAGAAATGTAATACTTAATATTGTCATTCCCCTTTTTATGGACTTTCATAATCCCAGATGTATTTCCTCCCCCACCAAATATCCAAATATCCAACTCTGAGAACAACAGGAATTATTGCACAAAATATTGTGCATTTTATATATCTAATCCTTTCATAGATTAATTTCATTAAATTCCATAGCAGGAGGGAAACAAAAAAGTTCTAAGTCATAAAACAATCATTAAATGAATTAAAATAGTAATTCTCATGTCATTAGTCTGATTTTAGCCAAGCCAAGGAAGTACTATTCCAAGATTCTGCACGAAATAGCAAATTTCAATTTGCAAGTTCTCCAAGCAGTTAATGGTCCTGCTGTCCATTTGATTTAGTAAAGGTTCAGAGCATTTGTTAGCTAAACTTTCCCAGAAAGTCATTTTTATACTATCACTGTTAGTCTATGCCATTAGGATCATTTCTTTCTACGATAAAATGGGTTTTTATGTTATCATTCTGTGTCTCAGGGAAACGTATAATTTTTAATGGAAGAAATCTAAGATTAACCTCCATAGTCTCCCTAAGTGATTTCATAGCATCAGTCTGTGCAAAGGGAGAGTTTCGTATTCTAAAGAAAATCAGCTCATATTATTAAAAACAACTGACATATAGTATAAAAAATATTGTAAAAGTATTTGATTATACCTCAAAATACAAGTTGTATTTCTTTGCCAGGAAAAAAAAAGTGAAAACTACTTGAGCTCTAATTCTGAAAGGCAAAATTTTGAACATTGAATATTGGCTATTGCCTATGGCCTAACTGGATAAGAGCAATTCACCTGTTTGATCCAATTTGTTCTAACCTGTGCATTTCACATGGCAAGGGCAGAAAGTCCTAATTCCATTGCTTACCAGGATTTTTGTAAAAAATATTTATTTATTTGGCTGCATTGGGTCTTCGTTGCTGCGCATGGGCTTTCTCTAGTTGTGGTGAGTGGCGGCTACTCTTCATTGTGGTGAGCGGGCTTCACATTGTGGTGGCTTCTCTTGTTGCAGAGCATGGGCTTCAGTAGTTGCAGCACGCGGGTTCAGTAGATGCGGCACATGGGCCCTAGAGCACACAGGCTTCAGTAGTTGCAGCACGTGGGCTCAGTAGGTGTGGCTCGCAGACTCTAGACCGCAGGCTCAGTAGTTGCGGTACACGGGCTTAGTTGCTCCGCGGCATGTGGGATCTTCCCAGAGCAGGGATCGAACCCGTGTCCCCTGCATTGATTGGCAGGCGGATTCTTAACCACTGCGGCACCAGGGAAGTCCCAGTGCTTACCAGGAATTTTGATCAAGACTTCTATTGCAAGTGACAAAAACTTAAACCAAACTCAGGGTATTTATTGGCAAACATAAAACACTCCAGAAGAGTGTCTGTTCTGAAATATAACTATTTGGACCTAAACATCATGAGGAGGCTCTCTCTCTCCCCTCTCCCCGCCACCGCCATCACCATCATCATCATCATCATCATCATCATCATCATCATCATCATCATCATCATCTCTGGTCTGAGTTTCTCTCAGTTTGGCTTTCTTCTTTTAAAATCATTTTTCACAAGATGAAGTGGGTACTAGAAACTTCCACATCACATCCTTACCGCCTCTTGATTATAGAAGAAAGAGAGCCCTCATCCTCTAGCTCAAGTTCTAAAAATATCTAAAAGATTCTGATGAGGCCATCTGGGGTCCCAGTTCCATTTCTGGACACATCTCTGTGGTGAAAAAGGGCTGCCATGATGTTTTAGATTGGATTCAAGTACAAGTGGTTTTATTAAGGAAGTTCTCCCAGTAGAAAATGGTAGGCAAATGAGGGTAACAGGGTAAGGGAAGGGAAAGAGTCTGTCAAAGCTGCAATATCAGACGAAGTGCCAGCCTCCCTCTGATCCCGCAGGGAGCTCCAGAACATAAATTGCACATCAGAGTTTGGCCCTATGTAGAAGCAGGGGAGCTGGGCTTTGCACCTGTGCCCCAGTCGTTGGCTACAGGTTGCCCTGAGAGGATATAATCATCTCCTAGGCACTTCCAGCTCTGGCTCTCCGGAGGTGAGGCAACTCTAGTAGCCCAAGTGCAAAACTCTGTGGAAGGTTGCAGGTACCAGCCTTTTGCAGCATAGGTCAGGGAAGTTGGGGACTGGGCACACAGCACTGGTGTTTGCTGCACATGCTTATCCCTGAGTGGCCAAAGTACTGGTTCT
Organism: Balaenoptera physalus; assembly: GCF_965194825.1. NCBI lineage: Eukaryota > Metazoa > Chordata > Mammalia > Artiodactyla > Balaenopteridae > Balaenoptera > Balaenoptera physalus. Next base: position 88,344,197 of record NC_138896.1, read on the forward strand.
CTATGATTGGTAACCCCAACCAGAACCACATTTTTGAGCCAAAGAAGAATAATTTACTAAAAAAGGGAAGATCCTGTTACAGGAACAAGAAAGGGGCAGACAGAATAATGAATGTCAGTTCTACCTGGCTTCACTTGATTTGTACTCACCAAATTTGACCCCAAGAAGGTTGAGTCAAGGTCAGGTAAACACACATTTAGAGAAGGAAAATTACATTTACTGAGAATCTACTATGTCACTAACACTGTTTTTGTTAACAGCTTCATTGAAGTATAATTATCACACAATAAAGGGCACATATTTAGATTATAACTTTGATAAACTTGGACATATGTATACACCCATGAAACCATCACAGCAATCAAGATGATAAACATCTCCATCACTACAGAAGTTCCTCTTTCTAACCTATCATTCCCTACCTTTCCTGGTTCCTCCATCCTCAAGCAATTGCTCATGTGCTTTCTGTCACTATAGATTATTTTGTATTTTCTAGAATTTTATATAAACGGAATCCTTCAATATATGCTCATTGCTTTTTGGTTTGACATGATTAGTTTGAGATTAATCCATGTTGTTTTGTGCATCAATAGTTCATTCGTTTTTATTGCTGGGTAACTCTCTATTGTAAAGGTGTACCACAGTTTATCTGTTCACCTGTTGATGGACCCTAGCATTTTTATGTATCATATTATATTTATACGTCATATCCTTTTCACCATACTGTGGGGCAGGTCTTACTATGCTGTTTTTACAAAAGAGGTGTTTAGGCTCAGAGAGATGAGCCAAGTTACCTGATCTCTTAGCTCATAAGTAGTGAAGCTTAGATCTCAGGTTTTTCCCTCAGCAAAGTCTGTGCTGTTTTCATCCTCCCCGTCTTTCTAAGAACACAAATTGGCACTCAGTAATTGATTGTTAGTCACTCTAATTAGCAACATTTACATATTCAAAAGGTGTTTTCCAATTTTAAACTCTTACTTAAAAGTCTTGCCTCCAGCTTTGATGCTTTCTTTATGCCACAGTTAGGAAATAACCCATTTCCTACTGTCTTTCCTCTGAAAAATAACGAAACAGAATAATGCAATAGGGTGTTTCCTAGCAAGTGTCCAATCTTTGGCCATTTTTACTCTGCTGCACCAAATCATTTATCATTTCACTACTGAGCTATGCAGTTGATAGTTTAAGAAGTCAGCGCTAAGTGTGTGCCCTATTTAGATCCCTCGAAATTTCAGAGTGAAATGGGAAATGATACTAGATGAAAGCATTAGGAATTTCAGCAGTTTTCCCAATGACAAAACCTCACATCTCACTTCTTAGAAAATTCCAGTGCACCTACTTTGGTACCTTAAATTTCTAAATTTACATTTTTTACTTGTGTATGTCCAATCTCTCCAGTTCAACTGTAAATTCTGTGAGAGTGTCTACCAAACCAACCCTATATAAAATCTGGATGTCCAAGCTCAAAGTTCTAAGTCCATTCAACTGGAGGGTATATACACTCTAATCTTGCCAGACTACAGTCTTCAGATGAGAAGATGCCTAAGAATATAGTTTGAAAGATTTTACCTATATTATAATAACATCATAAAGTAGGATCATCATAAAGGACTTAAGGAGATTAATAAAGTCTGGGTTAAGGAGAATGAAGCAGATCCTGCTGGAGCTCTACCCATATCCCCTATGTGCTCACTTCTATACTTGAAAGGCCACTTACTGAAATCCCTTTGATTCTTTCTGCCTGTGGTCATTTCTCTGCTTTTGGGACAGACTGGTCCAGCATGCAGGACAGGGGACAGAAGTGCAGGAAGGTTAGTGTCCCCAGGAACAGTCCTCAACCAATAACAGAGAGTTGGTGGATAAATACCTCAGCTTTCTCACCTCTTGGGTGGGGATAATACTGAAGCTGTTCTGCTTTGTCTCTTAGAGTTCCCCAGAGGAACTGAGCCCCAGTTACCCCCACTAGTCACTTGCTCGATAAATCACCTATTAATGTCTTTCTTCCCTTCTCTGTCTCCATTCCCAACTCTTCTACCTTTACTTTCTTTTGGAAAAGCCAAGCAAAGACAGATATTATAGCAACCAAACAAAGTAATAGCAACCACTGCTACACATCTACAGCATATTGGGTTAAGTGTTTCCTATACATTAACCTATTCAATTCCCATAATTAATGTAAGAGGTAGGTATTTTTTATTCCCATTTGACTAATGAAGAAATTGAGTCTTTGAAAAGTTAAGAAACGTCCCAACTTCACACATTAAGTGGCGAATAGGGTTCCCGCCAATTCTGAGTGACTCTGAATTCTATGTTTTATACTCTATCAAAACTCTCAGTCCAGGCCCCTTGGTGTTGTGGTGTGTACAATTAATACAAGCTCACCTAGTGGCCCTGGGAAATGCCAACATCTTTTTCTTATATGTTTGATAGTACCCAAGAAAGGATAGCTCCAGGAAAAACTAGTTAAATTGCATGGATTCTTTTTCTTTATTTGTTGTGACTCTTTTGAAGCCTTGACATGCAGTTTAAAATGAGCATTAGCTCTCCTAGCTGTGTTTGCAGAAGTAATATCAAAATGATACCCTATTCAAGTTTCTTTCAACCATCCACTCTGGCATAACTGATGGTGTGCCAGTGAAATTGCTATAAGTGAACATTTTCATCCTTGCCACTCATTACTGAGGAAGAAAATTCAAGGAGTTCCCAATATATTTTATTTTTTAGCATGAAACACACACACACACGCGTGCACACACACTACTTTCCTTGTTCTTGAATATATGCAATTTATCTATCAATATCAGAGCAGGTTACATTTCTTACTCACTTGCTTTTGTTTCTTTTCCATCCATATGCCAGAGAGAAGGAATTTTAATCACCGAAGGAGAATTTGTATAATAAAAGTGATGTCTTCAATTCCTTCAGCGAAGAACATGAATAAATGATCTGTAGATTCTTAATGCATTGCTCCAAATATGAGTTTCAATTTGCACAGAAGTTTCAATAAATTGTTTTGTGTCCCTAAAGACATACATACCTCATGGGATACATAGAAAAGGATTCCATTTAGAAAGAATTTTGTTTACGAGTAATATATTCTCTGCACTTTTCTCCGCTCTGTTAATGGCTAATGACATTGAATAATATAAGCATGCTGTTTTTCTTTTTTTTAAAAAAATTTTTTTTATTATTTATTTATTTATTTTTGGCTGCGTTGGGTCTTCATTGCTGCACGCGGGCTTTCTCTAGTTGCGGCAAGCGGGGGCTACTCTTTGTTGCGGTGCACGGGCTTCTCATTGTGGTGGCTTCTCTTGTTGCAGAGCACGGGCTCTAGGTGCACGGGCTTCAGTGGTTATGGCACGCGGGCCCAGTAGTTGCGGCACATGGGCTTAGTTGCTCTGCGACATGTGGGATCTTCCCGGAACAGGAGTTGAACCTGTGTCCCCTGCATTGGCAGTCAGGTTCTTAACCACTGCACCACCAGGGAAGCCCTCTTTTCTTTTTAATAAGAGGTCCAACATGAACTTCGATCTGAAGTTTTCTAAGTTTTTCAGAATTCAGCACCACCTTTTCATTCAAGGATTTAAAAGCACAACACAAGAGTTGAGATCAAATGATAGCTTAAGTGTTACAATAATTAACTTTGCACTGAAGCGGCACACACTACCCTAAGTTTTTATTTATTTTATCTTTACAACATGCCTATGATACAGGTGCTATTATTATACACATTTTTTAGGTAAGCAAACTGAGGCTTAGAAAGGATAAATACTTGGCTGAGGGTCACACAATTATTACAGTGTTTAAATTTTACCCACAAGTTCTGTCATTTTATACCTTTATAATTAGTCCTATTTAGTCTTGCCATACAGACCCTGCCCTGCAAGTTAGCCTAAATGTCAAATATTTTGTCTCTAAAACTTGGCACTTGTTCCAAAGGCATTAAGCAGTTCATACGTTATATGGTTGAAAGAGTTCCATATTACTTTGCTTGATGAAAAGAGTGGTAGTTAATTTTTTTGTGACATCTCCATCAACTTTAACCTATTCAACTTTAACAATAACACCAAATTTTTCATGTTTTTGTTATTTTGGTAGTTAAAAAGAATGCAGAAACTACCTACAAGTGCTAATAATTCATTTTTTGGATTTATTATAATCTGATGGTATTGATGAAAGACTGTTTAAAACATAAATTAACTATCATGGGCAGAACAAAGAAATATTCTTCCTCTTAAATTTTAATTTTAGATTTTTTAGCTTAAGGATGTTACAAAGCTTCAAGTTTGAGATCTGAAATCATATACACTCTAACATCAATAGGGTATCATTTTCGTAATTGTTAATAAAATTTCATATGAAAAAGGAGAGGGAGGGGTCAACAGGATTTTTTTATCTTGTTGGATCTCTAACTTGTGCTAGGCATGTCCCATGGTGTTATTTACTTTCGTTCCATTGTTGTAACAGCCTTGAGAAGCCCATACTGCTCTTCCGCAGCCATTTTACCAAGTCCCTGCGAGGTCAGGGAACGTGCCGAAGCTGGAGTCACTGGGAAGTGATAGGATGGGAATATGAATCCTGAACTAACTTGGTGGTCCAGGTTTTTTTCTGTTCCAGTGTATCACAAAACACAGATGAAACAGAACACTAATTTCAAGGACGATGATGGATGTTATATGAAAATAAGGTTTTCACTGAGGCCAAATGAATTTGGAGAACGATAGGTGGAAAAAAGTCAACCAGATTTCTTTCCTCTAGGATTTTTCAGAGGCCATAACATGCTAATTCACAAACTGAATCTGGGTTGTGGCAGGAAGAATTCTAAGATAGTCCCAAAGATTCCAACCCCTGGGTGTATGAGTCCAACATAATCTTGTCCCCTTGAGTGAGGATGAGATTGGTGAAATTGATGGGATATCATGCCTGTGATTAGGCTACATTACATGGCAAATGTGAAGGGTCCCAAAACAGTTGACTTTGAGTCAATAAAAAGTGGGATGATCCTGGAAGAACCTGACTTAATCAGGCGAGAGCCCTTAAAAGATGGGCTGAGGTCATCCTGCTGACCTTGAAAAACAAGCAGCCATGTGTGATTGCCTGTGGAGAGGGGCTGTCTCTAGTTGCTGAGGGCTTCGATCCAATCTCCACAAGGAACTGAATTCTGCCAAAAACCATCTGAGCTTGGAAGAGAACCTGAGCTCCAGAAAAGAACAGAGCCCAGCCAATACCGTGATGAAACCCCCTGAGAATCTGAGCAGAGGACCCAGCTAGGACAAGCTTGTACTCCTGACCCAAGGAAACTGTGAGATAATAAATGGCTATTGTTTTAAGCTGCTAAGTTTATGGTAATATGTTATGTAGCATAAAACTAACACAGGGATATAGCACTTAACTGTCAAGAAATCCTTTCTTTTTTCCCAGCATATCTTATGGGACTGGCGTTCCATAAAATTAACTTTTAGAAATGTTGCATTTTTAATCACTTTCTTCTCTCCTTTGGAGAAAGGTTAATGGTTAATGGTCAAAACACAACATTTTGCTTCCAGGAATAGGCAGACCTTGTTCTGATTGGGAAAAGAAGGGATGTGTGCTCTTTTAGGGGACCTAGACTTGGTGTGGCATGAAGCCAGTGAATTAGAAAGGCCAGGCCAGGTAAGAGGAAAAATGGCTAAGTTTAGCTCTTGGGATGGTTAATTTTATGTGTCAACTTGACTGGGCCAAGTCAAGTTGGTCTTCCGACTAAGGTCTTCAGAATTTGGTTAAACATTATTTCTTGGTGTGTCTGTGATGGTATTTTTAGATGAGATTAACCTTTGAATCCGTAGACTGAGTAAAGCAAGTTGCCCTCCCCAGTGTGAGTGGGCCTCATGCAATTCACTGAAGGCCTGAGTAGAATAAAAGGCTAAGTGAGAAAGAATTGTCTCTCTCTTGACCGACTGTCTTCAAGCTCCCGGGACGTCAGTCTTTACCTGCCTTTGGACTTGGACTTGGACTCTAACTGGAAGTTGTATCATTGGCTCGCGTGGTTCCCTTCTCAGCCTGACCAATTCTGAGATTCACATTATCTATGCCCCAGAGTTGATGAGTGATGCTTTCCAAAATACTGAAGAAGGAAATCCAAATGCCAACAATTTACACTGCAGTAGTTGGAAAGACCATTTTGAGTTGGCTTGGTCAGGTCATCCCCTTCTTGTGAAAAAACTGGATTTCTGATGGTTTACATATGGAGAGGAAGAGAGAAGGGATGATCCTGGATGACTCCTAGGTTTCTGGTTGCTAACAACACGGCTGGTTGGTGGCGACCATCATTCATTGAAAAAATAACTGAGGTTTAGTAGAGAAAAATCATTAGTTAAGTTGTTCTTGAGATGCCTTTAAAATATTCAAAAAAGAGATGTCAAAAAGGCAAGTAAATATGTGGTCACTACTGGGCTAGAAATATACATATGTGGGCCATCTGCAAAATGGTCATAATTGAAGCTGTGATCATGGGTGAGATTATGGGGCGTTGGAGGGGGGAGGTTGGGGATCAAAGGAGAGGGTCTAGGATTCTTGAAGAATTCCTATAGCTAATGGGCTGATAGAGGAGGCTACACCTGAAAAGGTGACAAGAACCTTTTGTAAAAGCATAGGAAGATAGAGTTTGAGCTCCTAATTGAAGGATAATTAAGTTTCTGACCAGAAATCAGTAGAAAAGACATTCAGGGATGGAGGAAACATAATGAGCTAAATCATTCAGGGCAAAGTGAGCAGATACAGAAAAGAGCAAGTTACACGGTTTGATTGTTGAGGCTGAGAGGGAGAGAGAATGACAAAAAGAGCAGGTTGTCATATGATGAACAGGCGAGAATGTCGTAAAGATTTGCATTCGTTCAATGGACTTGGGGATTTTCAACTTGGGAGGCTGAGTGTCAGGGCTCTGGACATCCTGTCTACACCTCAACTGCATTGTCTTTTCATATGTGGCTAAGACAGCATTTGGAGATACAAATCTGTTATCTTTCCTCTCTGTATTTCTCTCCATTCACACAGAAGTTTGCTCTGTGCTTATTGCCTATTCTGTTTCTCCAGTGGGGGACAAGAATTGGAAACTTAAATTGCCTGGAAGGATCAGTCAGGTGGTGGAAACAGGTCAAGTGGATTGGGTGCAGGAGAACCAAGGAATGATGAGGTCTGTGGAAAACTGGGGAGCACTTTTCTCTCTTAAAGGATTCAAATTTGAACTTAAACAAACAAACAAAGACACTGGGCAAGCCACATAAAGCTTGTCTGCAGGCTGTCATCAGCCCAAGCACCCAAGTTTATGTCCTTTGGACTAAACTTTGGAAGAATTGGGTGAAGAAGGTGGCAAAAATTTTAAAAAATACAAAATCTACAGGTATACTAAAATGTGCTAAAGAAGCAGAGGGGAGATTGCAATTTCCCCTTTCTATCCCCAGAATTGGGGGGATTCCCCCTGATTGGGGCAGGAAGGGACCAAAGGGAGGGCTTATAAAGCCCCTGAATTCTTCCCATCCAGGCTGCTTCGCAGGAATCAAGGCCTCAGAGCAACGGCTGCATTTGCAGACATGACGTGGATGCAGCAGAGGCCTTTGCACTGGAAGGGGCCAAGGGCACAGGGACAGTGAGGAGCTCAGCAGCCACTTCCCAGGCACCACGCGTGACTGAGGGCCACATTAGTCCCTCTTCCCCTCATTTGTTGGCTCTGCTTAGGATGCCAGCACTGTGGCTCACCCTGCAGGCGAGGTCACTGGTTAGACTGAGATTTTCTTTCCTTCTAAAAAAACGAGGAACAGTCAGAAAAATGAAGTCAGAACTTAGGCTGAATTATTTTTAAAGTAATAAAGAGTTATGACAGATTTCACCCACCTGTCTTTGAATCCAAGATTCATATCTGTTATATATGTTCTGGAGTTCCACAGAATTATCTGGAAATAAACGGGGCTCACTGCTATGGGTCACCCATCATGCTAGTTTGCCTGGGACAGGGGTTCCCTCAGTCTTTCAATGTTAAAATGCTAAAACTGGGAAAATCTTGGACAAAACAGGATGAACTGGTTACTCAATCACTGCCAATGAAACAGTTACAAATTACTGCCCAGAATAAGGGTAGGTTTTTGAAGAGGAGAGTGTCTAATCAGAGCTGTGTTTGGGGGAGATCAATCTACTTACCATATGTAGGATGACTGGGGAGAGAGAAGAGGCTCTGAGACCAGCTCGAGTGGCACAGTGGCTCTGCTGAGAGAAGAGGGTGCTTGAATTAGGAAAGCAGCTCTCAGAATACAGAGGAGGGGCAGGATTCAGATGACCCTCTAGTGGTAAGTGACCACACCATCAAGTTGGTAGATGTGGAGTCGGGTTTGGTGACAAAATAGAACCTCAACTGTGCTGCCTGGTTTAGGCAACGGCTCCTTAACAAATAAGAATTTAAAACCCTAACTTAGATGATAAAATATTTTCTATTTTTAGTTCTGTCAGTTTACGCCTACTTATTTATGAAGACTTGGGAACACATTCACCATCAGGCTAGGCTAGTGGTTTTCAACCAAGGAAGATTTTGCACCCTCCCCCCGCCCCCAGGGAACATTTGGTAATATCTGGAGACATTGTTGGTTATCACAACTAGGGATCCTACTGGCATCTTGTAGGTAGGTGCCAATGACGTGTCTAAACATTCTATAATGTGCAGGGTAGTCCCCACAGCAAAGTATTAACCAGCACTAAATGTCACTTGTGCCAAGGTTGAGAAACCCTGGGCTATGTGAAACGGCTTGAGAAAACATGACCATTACTGTAGATAGCATATATTCTAAGTCTAGGTAATGATGGATGCTTTTATAGAAAATATTTGTCAGGTTCAATAGCGAACTTTTTCAAGTCAGGTGTTTTTTACCTCTGAATTTCCAGGACCTTGCACATAGTAGCTGTTCAATAATTGTTCAGTGGACAGAAGATAAAACAATAGTATCTTTTAATGAGCATTTTACCATGTGTCAGGCATTTCTTTAAAATATCACTTATTGTTCTTAAGAACGCTCAGTTAGGTACTATTTTTGTTGTTTCATTTTGCAGATGAAAAATATGAGGATCAGATAATTAAGTCACTTTCTAGGAAGAAAAGGAGCCAATGCTGGAGTCCTTATTTATCTGACTTTGTTTATTTTATTAACCATCACGCTGCACCATCTCTGTTTTAACAAGGACCCAAATTGTGTTGGCCATAATCAAATTTCCAATTATCCAAATGCTGGAATAAATGCCTTTATAAGCTTCATAAACTATCCTCCCCTCTTTGTTTTGTTTTGTTTTGTTTATTGCCACTCTCTAAACTTGCTATTGCTATATGCACATTGAATTTATAAAGTACCATATTAGTCAGGAGCATTCTATTTTTCTATAGCACAACCATTTCCAGATGTATTCCTGGGATTTGTGCATTAAGATCACCAGTTGGATGGTGTACTTGATATTACTTCAGCAGATAAGAAATCCTTGAAAGGCGGCTTGATGATAACAGTGAGCAAAGATTGCAACTCCTCTTCCCATTTAAACAAATCTCATTCTATTATTTTGCGGTGAAATGTAAGCCAGCACATTTTCATCTTATTCCCTGCTTTTATTGTTCTCTCAGTAACTTTATTTAAGAGGGGGAAAAAAAGTTAACTGAGATGGGGAAAATTCAATAGCAAAGTACAGTAGTCTCAAAGAATGTATACTGTCGCCTACCACCGTCTGGCTGACTCATGGTTGATTGCTTTCTGAAGGCTCTAAAAACAGGAGATCAATATGCTGCAAAATAAGTATGCTTTCGCATTGTGGGAATCTTTACCCCACTGTAGTGCTATCAGCAGGTGGCTAGAATAGACGAATCCTGCAAATAATTCATAAAAAGCCTTCCACACTTTTCACCATCTGGCCCCGGCTTATCTTTCCCATCTCATCTTCCATCCCCACCTACACTCCTGCCTCATATGTCAAATATCATTGATTGAATGTGCCTTAAATGTTCACCTTCCAAGACGTTCAGATGTTTGGTCTCAAGTATCCCACTCTCCAAGGTGAAGAACAATTTGTTCTTCTAAACCAATTTCGAACATCATGTCCAATGTGAGGCTACTCCTGACCTAGTTCTCTCTGAGCAACAATCATTCAATCACTCACTCACCAAAGTTTTATGGAGCCCTCTGTTGGCTACTGTTGAGAAAGTGACAAATAAGACAGATAACGGTTCCAGCCCTCATGGAGCTTACAAGCCTAGACAAATCCAGCAAAATTAAGGACTGCCTTCCTTTGTTCCCACGCTGTTAGCTTTTTTTGTCTCTATTTATATGATGTCTTTATTTTTTATTATGGGCCCACCTCTGAGCATCATGAGCAATTCAGTGTCTTATTCATCACTGCATTCCCTTAATCCAGTCCAGTCCCTTACACACAGTAGACATTGAATAGACTTGTGTGTTGAGGGGTTGGATTTTCTATGTAATACCTAAGAAGAATCCAATAAACACATTAAATAATCCCATGGCTTTAAAATTTTTCCTAGTACTGATCTTTCCTTTTTCTTTAACCATTGTTCCAGATTTGTAGCAGAAAATAAGCAAAGAGAGTTGTCCAGTCATAGTCATTTGGTTTCTTCTGTTTTTAACTACCCCAGGATTTACGTGCAGCTTATTCTAGTTCTGTGCTATCCAGTACATGTAGCTGTTGAGCACCTGAAATATGTCTAGTCTGAGAAGAGATTGCTATAAATGAAATCCTGTGAAATATATACTGGCTTTCAGAGATGTAAAATATCTGATTAATACTTTTGTATTGATTAGTTATCAAAGTGGTAATATTTTGATTGTATCAGGTTAAATAAGCTACATTATTAAATTTAATTTTACCTGTTTAGTTTTACTTTTTACAATGTGGTTATTAGAAAAATTTTAATTGTGTATGTGGTTTGCATTATATTTCTGCTGGCAGTGCTGTTCTGGATTCTTGCCTTCCACTTCTCTGGCTTTTCTTCCTGCAGCAAGCCCTTCTGGGGACCTCCCAGAGCATTCTGGTGTCTGTGGTGGAAATCCTTAATTCTGGTTTTGCCTGTATCTAGCGTGTTTCATCTGGTATCTTGGCAGCCTAAGGTGATAGATATCTACTAGGCGTGGCTGGGAAAACACAAGGGTATGAATTCTTGCCTTTTTTCTTGTCTCCCCCAAGACTCCTCCTGTCCACTCTGCAAAAGCTTCCCAGTTTCCCTCTTGGAAAAATATGGTCTTACATCATACCTTTCTCCTTCCCTGAGCTAATCTGTCTCAGGTTCTTGACCTAAGCATCATGGCAGAAGGGCTGTGGTTGGGGGAAACCAGCTTCCTCCAAAGAAGCAAAATACAGTTTGATATTTGAAACTTTCATTCCCACCATATATGTTTATTGATTAAATGAAAATTTCAAAACATTGAGCCATAGCTGGAATTCTTCTTCTGGGAAATGAAACATAACTTTATTCTCCTTTTCACGTCCCCAAAGCTTGGAAGGAAACCACGTTTTGTCATTGTTTATTTCTCTTGCAACACTAGAGGATTTTTCAGAGAGGGAATGTTGCAGTAAGCCTCACAAGGACATAGTCTTTCTGGAAAAGCACTCAAAGGGTAAATATTGGTTTTGCAGACCCAGAGTGACTCACCGAGTAAGCTGAACCATTTATAATTTCCCCAGGATTTAAAATCTCAAGCCATGAGCCTTTGAGTTTTCTCCTATGAGAGGATGGAATGCAAGGATTTCCTCTAGGATTACTGGTTCCACATCTTTCATATCACTCAGCACTCCAGCCCACACTCTTAATTTAACAATTCAGTGTGAAATATTTCCTTCTTTTAATACTGTACCCATCATTAGGTTGTAGCTACACCCAGGGTATCAGTATCAAAGCTTCCTGGATGAATCCCTTTGAAAAGATTGCTAGGCCGTCTCCATTTTATTTCATAAAATGTGAAATGATTGTCCCTGGATGTTTGTCCTGCCCTTTTAATTCCTAATCTGTAGTACTATCAACAGGCTAGTACTCCCCTCTCCCCATTGTGCATCCCATTTTTGCCCATGGCAAATGTGACTGTTGTTATTTTCCTCAAATAAGTCTAAATTGTGAATTACATCAGTTCATTACAGCCAAACCTCTTTTTAATTGCAGATTAATCTCAAATGTCCTCCCTCCAAATTAAAGTGAAATGCACAAAATGCTGCTGTTTCTCCAGCTTTTCCAAAGTAGAGTATATCCAAAATGCTACAAAGCATTCTGGAGATTGAGCCACATTAAGACACATAAACATTTAAAAATCACTTACATCTTCTTTGCTGTTTGGGGAAAATGTTAACATTTGAGTCATGGAGGTTGCTGGTAAGGATGAGTGTCAATCTGTTGATTGCCCTCTACTTCCCTTTGAAGTTAAGAATGAGTTTTGTCAATTTCACCACTGAGATTTCTGCTATTTATGATCAAATGTCTGAGGCTGCTTTGCTTATGAGGAAGGACAGAACCATTAAAAAAAATTAATACTTAATTTTTTTTTAAAGTTAAGCATTTTCTCTCTTTTTTTAAAAATTTATTTATTTTATTTTGGCTGCATTGGGTTTTCGTTGCTGCGCGTGGGCTTGTCTGGTTGCGGCGAGCGGGGGCTACTCTTCATTGCGGTGCGCAGGCTTCTCATTGCGGTGGTTTCTCTTGTTGCGGAGCATAGGCTGTACGCGTGCGGGCTTCAGTAGTTGTGGCATGCGGGCTCAGTAGTTGTGGTTTGCGGGCTCCAAAGCGCGGGCTCAGTAGTTGTGGCGCACGGGCTTAGTTGCTCCACGGCATGTGGGATCTTCCCGGACCAGGGCTCGAACCCCTGTCCCCTGCACTGGCAGGCATATTCTTAACCACTGCGCCACCAGGGAAGCCCAATACTTAATTTTTTAGAGCAGTTTTATTTTTTTTACTAGAACTTTCATTTTCCACTCTTCTTTTTCTTTAATTGAAGTATAGTTGATTTACACTATTGTGTTAGTTTCAGGTGTACAGCAAAGTGATTCAGTTATATATATATATATTTTTTTCAGATTATTTTCTGTTATAAGTTATTACAAGATACTGAATATAGGGCTTCCCTGGTGGTGCAGTGGTTAAGAACCCACCTGCCAATGCAGGGGACACGGGTTCAAACCCTGGTCTGGGAAGATCCCACATGCTGCAGAGCAATTAAGCTTGTGCGCCACAACTACTGAGCTTGCGCTCTAGAGCCCACGAGCCACAACTACTGAAGCCCGCGTGCCTAGAGCCTCTGGTCCACAACAAGAGACGCCACCGCAATGAGAAGCCCATGCACTGCAGCAAAGTGTAGCCCCCGCTCTCCCCAACTAGAGAAAGCCTGCATGCAACAATGAAGACCAAATGCCACCAAAAATTAATTAATTAATTAATTAATTTTAAAAAATAGACATTGAATATAATTCCCTGTGCTGTACAGAAAATCCTTGTTGCTTATCTCTTTTATGTATAGTAGTTTGTATCTGTTAATCCTATAATCCTAATTTATTCTTCCCTTCCTCCCTTTCCCCTTTGATAACCATAAATTTGTTTTCTTTGTCTGTGAGTCTGTTTCTGTTTTTTATATAGATTCATTTGTATTATTTTTTAGATTCCACATATAAGTGACATATATATATATATATATATATACATAAATATATATATATATAGTAGTTGTCTTTCTTTGTCTGACTTACTTCACTAAATATAATATTCTCTAGGTCCATCCATGTTACTGCAAATGGCAACATTTCATTCTTTTTTTTATGGCTGAGTAATATTCCATTGTATACATGTACCACATCTTCTTAAGCCAATAGTCTGTTGATGGGCACTTGGGTTGTTTCCATGTCTTGCCTATTGTAAACAGTACTACTATGAACATTGGGGTGCCTGTATCTTTCTGATTTAGAGTTTTCATCTTTTCTGGGTATATACCCAGGAGTGGGATTGCTGGATCATATGGTAGTTCTATTTTTAGTTTTTTAAGGAACCTCCATACTATTCTCCATAGTGGCTACAGTGATTTACATTCCCATCAACAGTGTAGGAGGGTTCCCTTTTCTCCACACCCTCTCTAGCATTTATTATTTGTAGACTTTTGGATGAGCCATTCTGACCAGTGTGAGGTGATACATCACTGTGGTTTTGATTTGCATTTCTCTAATAATTAGCAATGTTGAGTGTCTTTTCATAGGCCTGTTGTCTATCTGCATGTCTTCTTTGGAGAAATGTCTATTTAGGTCTTCTGTCCATTTTTTGATTGGATTGTTTGTGTTTTTGATATTGAGTTGTATGAGCTAGAGCAGTTTTATTCACAGTGAAATTGAAGGGAAGGTACAGAGATTTCCCACATACCCCCAGCCCTAGCACAGGCAGAGCCTCCCCACGATCAATATCCCCACCAAAATGGGACATTTGTTACATAACAATGATGAAACTACCCTGACACATCATAATCTCCCAAAGTTCATAATTTACATGAGAGTTCACGCTTGGTTTGCATTCTATGTATAAGGATATGTATCTCTCATTATGGTATCATACAGAGTAGTTTCACTGACCTAAAAATCCTCTGTGCTCTACCTATTCATCGCCAACTCTCCCAAGCCTCGCACGCACTGATCTTTTACTGTCTCCATAGTTTTGCCTTTTTCATAATGCCATATAGTTGGAATCATACAGTATGTAATCTTTTCAGATTGGCTGCTTTCACTTAGTCATATGCATTTAAGATTCCTTCATGTCTTTTCACATGTCTTGATAGCGCATTTCTTTTTAGCACTGAAAAATAGTCCATTGTCTGGATGTACTACAGTTTATCCATTCATCTACTAAAGGATATCTTGTTTGCTTTCTGGTTTTGGCAATTATAAATAAAGCTGCTGCAAACATTTATATGTAGGTTTTTGTGTGTACCTAAGTTTTCAGATCCTTTGGTTAAATACCAAGGAATGCAATTGCTGGATTGTATGGTAACAGTATGTTTAGTTTTGTCAGAAACAGCCAAACTGTCTTCCAAAATGACTGTACCATTTTGCATTCCCACCAGTAGGGAATGAGAGTTCATTTTGCTCTACATCCTCGTGAGCATTTGGTATTGTCAGTGTTCTGGATTTTGCCCATTCTAGTAGGAGTGTAGTGGTTTCTCACTGTTGTTTTAATTTGCATTCCTCTGATGTTATATGAGGTGGGATGGCCATTTTAATAGCTGTTTTACCTTAGTCTTATTTCTTGACTTCTACAAACTTCAGCATCCTCATCTGTAAACTATGAATGGCAGTACATGTCTTCCACGATTCAGGGGACAATTATAAATGACATGTAAACTGTATGATTCAAAACAGGCCTTCAACAATGAAGCTATCATGAGGATCCACAAAGTGATAACATCCAAGTGTCACACAAGTCAGGCCCCTAGTGTTTTGGATTTCATGAACTAAGGTAATTAATTTTTTTTTGATGGAGCTTATAGAAAGTTGACAAACTTTACTTTTATCTTGTTAAGTGAAGACAATACAGAAGAAAGTCAATCCACCTATCATTTACTCTCATCATTTTATCTAAAAGAAAGGAATTTTTGCAACAGCAACAACAAAAGAAGGAAGCACATAATCCAAGAAAATAAAACTATCAATATCCTTTACATTCAATTAATACATCTTTGTAAGAAGTTCTTACTTTTTTTCCTTTCGCTATGAATGATAAAAACAATTCATCCAAATCAGGCATTGGTTGGACTGATGAATTCTCAGGAAAGCCTGGAACCCAGTTGATTTGTTTGTCTAAAGCCATGTTTCTCTCCTTGGCTGGGCTCCTCTTGTTTTCTGAATGGTCAACATGTCACAGTCATATCTTATTAGGGAAATAGGATGATGTCGAGTCTTTTTTTACCCACTGAGATTGAGTTTAAATTCTGCTCTTTCAGATGTGTCCCTGTCAGGCTTTGCTGCTTTCTGATCTATTTTCAGTGGCTCTCCATCTGACCTGAAAACATGCATATGGGTGCTTGTTCACTAATGTTCCCATCTGTACAGATCTGCTCACATTCTCAGATTTAGCATGCCTTATTTTCCCTTCCCGTTTTTAGAGTACCACAGGTGAACTCCCTGAAAATCTTGTCATTCATGGCTTTGCTTACAATTTCTTTAGATGTGAAGATGGCCACAAGTATTCATTTATCCTCTACATTTGGCAATGATGCTTACCTTAATTTTTAAGATTGTAAATCCTACAAAGTTGGGCATTTGGTTTTACATATGTAGCAACAGAAGAAGTGTGCGTTCTGTAACCATGGAAAAACACATGGGGTTGTCTCTGTAAGAGTGGAAAACTTGGAGGAAGAATGTCATGTTGATATAGAATTAGAATTTTGAGTTCAGAGGCAGACTTCTTGGTAATATATAGACTAAGACCCTTAGTTTCAGATGGACAAGTTAACGTACTAGGAGGAGGAAGATCTGCTGATGGTCACATGGGGAGTTAGGCCCTGGATAAATAACTGTAAAACCATGTTGCAAAGGAAACTGTACTGGTGATAGGGCTGTTAAAGAACATCTACTATTCCAGATTTACTTCACTGGTATTGCACTTAAGGTTTTAGATTATGACCCACCTACAACATGTGTGATTGTCCTGAGACTTAAGGATATTAATTGCCCTGAAACTGAGATCACAGTCATAGAAGTCAAGAACAGAAATAGCCAATCAAACATAAATGTTGCATTTGCGCCCTAAACCCAGTTTCTGGTTACACATTAAGCATATACTGGTATTCAGTGCACCGGGAGGCAGTTCTCAGTAAAGATCTGAGCTTTGGTGCCAGAAAAAAACAGTTTGAGCCTTGGCTCCAAAACTTATTAATTGTATGAACTTCAACAATTTGTTTACCTTCTTTCAGACTTAGTTTCCAACCTCTAAAATAATAATATTAACTTTAGGGATTTTTTTGTCAGTAGTTTATAGTACTGTGATAATAAACAAGTAGGGTATATTCACTCATTGGAGTAAGGTTATACCTTGAAGCTTACTGCTCTGAACAATTTTTGCACAAATAGGATATTAATAGAGTTTTGGAAGCCAAAGTTAGGAGGGTCAAAGTTAGATGATCAAATATGACAAAATTATCAGGAGAATTGTGGAAAACACATGAACAGGATGAAATATATAATGAAACCATACAGGATGGTTTATGGCATCATATGTAATAGTATATGGTATGTGATGGTATATAATATGGGTTGGCAAACCATGGTCCTGCTGCCTGTTTTTGTAAATAAAGTTTTATTGGAACGTAACAATGCTCATTCATTTATATATCATCTATAGATATGCTGCTTTTGTGCTACAGTAGCAAAGTTGAATAGTTGGGACAGAGACCATATGCCCACAAAGCCTAAAATATTGACTATCTGGATCTTTATAGAATATGTTTGCTGATCCCTGGCATATAATGATGCTGATACTATGGGTTCATTTTCTTTTTCACTGGAAGACCTCAAGGCACCAAGCAGCCTTTATTTCCCGAACATTCATTGCAGTGCTGAGCTCAGTGTTCTGTATATATTCAGCCACCTATACGTTCGGCAGCATACTTTTACTGTCTATTTCCTATAATTTTAGTAAAAATAAATAAGTAACATAGGATAGTAAGGTGGCCAAAGTACCTTCTAACATGAGCATTACAGCTAATTACTTTCCTAAAACCTGGTTCATAAAACCACTATCCCAGGACAAACCTTGTTGGTTTAGCTCAGTAGTTCTAAAACTTAAGCATGAGTCAGAATCACCTGGAGGGCTGGCAAAAGCACACATGGCTGGGTCCCACTGTCCAGATTTCTGATTCAAGAGGTCTAGTGTGGAGCCCCAGAATTTTTTCTTTTTTTGACTGTGCCACACTGCTTGCGGAATCTTCGTTTCCCAATCAGGATCGAACCTGGGCCCTGGCAGTGAAAGCACTGAGTCCTAACCATTGGACCGCCAGGGAATTCCCCAGAATTTGTATTTCTAACAAGTTCGCAGGTAATGCTGATGCTGCTGGATCACAGACCACCTTTGAGCATCACAAACATCTGGACTCTGCACAGGATGTTTGGATTGCAATCTCCACAAGGCCCTGAACTTATGTATTTCATTCATTTAAGTATATCCAGCCTCTGTCACAGGGCCTGACCTGTCTTTACTCAGCACTCAACACATATTTGTCAAACGGATGAATAAAAAGCCACTACCTGCTCTAGAACTAATACGGTCTCATGAATCCTGAGAAAAGACACTCATTTGCAATCTTTCTGGTCCATGAATGCTGCTTTGTGAGCTAGACCAGGGGTCAACAAACTTTTTCTTGAAGGCCCAGTTTATAAATACTTCAGGCTGTGCAGGCAAAGAGGCAAAATCGAGACCATTACGCGGATACTTATATAATCATTTAAAGTGTCATCATTTAAAGCTATTTTTCATTTGAGGACTATGAAAACATAGGCAGCTGGCCGGCAAAGCTGTACTTTGCTGACCCCTGAGTTAGGTACAAAAGAAAATAGGAGGGAAGTCAGGGAGAGAAAAGAGAAGGTCTGAGGGGGAGGATAAAGAAGTTAGGAAGGTGAAACCTAAGTAGAAACCCATTTTGCTCTTCTACTTGGGCCTGCCCTGAGACATTGGCATCTAGTTGTTCAAAGCTGTGATGGACGTAACTTTATGAGCCGCTTTCTAGTTTAACTCAGGGCTCATTATCCCAGTTACCAGTCTCTGTAACCTGATACAGCAAACAGCTTTGCTTTAGAGTGTGTGTGAAGAAACTGTACCCTCTACTTCATTATAACAAATATTACTCTAGGCATTTGCAGTTGTGTGCACCCTGACATCATTCAGAAAGTTGCCTGGTACTCCCCAGAAGCCACTACCCCAGTCGATCACCCCACCTCGGAGCCTGTCTGTGTGCGGAGTCAGGTCTCATTCCAGGTCCCACATCCATACGAGCCCCTCCCCCTCTTCACTCTCCTTATGTGGCCTGGAAGCACCCTGTACAGTTATGAGCTTGGCAACCAACCTTGTATGTGAGAAGTTTGGCTTGAAGGCTCTACGTTTGGTTGTGCCAGTTTCTGTGAAGAATATTAAGAAACTAGAAATCCTACATGGAACTCCTGTCATATGCCCTGAAACACAGACTCTATGATTTTGACTTTGTTGTTATTATTGACATCATTGCTTGTTGGTTTCCTGGGTAAGCAGACCCTGAGACAGAGATTAGTATGCAGGAAGTTTATTGTGTACTGCTCTTGGGATCAGTACCTGTTGGGAAGTGAAAGAAGAATTGTCAGAGGAGAGTTTCTAGAGGGGGCACAAGCTGTGAGCTGTCAGTAGCGAACCTTCTCAGCAGCTGAGGAAATGAGTACTGCAGTCCTGGAAGCAGAGGGGGTGTATCTGAGAGATACACTACAGCATTCACATTTTAACAATTTATTTTTTTCATAAATACTTCTATATGTATCTCTAAGAGATAAGGACACATTTTTAAAAATCCATAATATCATTATCATACCCAAATTTAATTATCAATAATTCAGTTTCCACTTGTCTGATCAATATTATATAACTATATATAATTAATTTGTTTGATTTGGGGTTCAAGTAAGATCCGTAAATTGCAATCAATTGATATTTCTTAAATCTCTTTTGGTCTGTAGGTTTTCTTTCATTTCCTTTTTTTTTCTTGAAATTTATTCATTGATATAAACCTGGTAGACTTCTGTCCTGTAGAGTTTCCCACAATAAAAAAAAAACCTTTTATGATTATGAAAGTAATAAAGGTACATTACAGATAATTTAGAAAATAGAGAAAGGTGTAAAGAAGAAAAACTTTTAAACTTCTTGAAACCTCTTCAACAGATTAGCAATGCAAATATGTAGGTTTATGTCTTTACAGCAGCATTTCCTAAAGTCTGTCCCGCTGGACACTGATCCCATGATATGTCCCTCCAAAAGAGGATCCATTATTGTATTTTTCTATTGCTGCTGTAACAAATTGCCACAAACTTAACAGTTTAAGATAATACCTGTTTATTATCTCACAGCTCTGTTCAGAAGTCCTTCTGGTCAGAAGTCCAGTCGGCTTAGCTGAGTACTCTGCTTAGGATCTCACAAGGTTGAAAGTTAAGGTGTTGGCTCACCTGGGCTCTTAGCTGGAGTCTTGAAGAAGGGTGAATGGGTGGTTGGAAAATATACTTCCAGACTCATTCAGATGGTCAAGAGAATTCAGTTTCACTTGGTTAAAGGACAGAGGACCCGTGTCCTTGCTGATTGTCAGCCAGGGATCATTCTTAGCTTTACGAGGTGACCTCCATTCCCTGGCTTGTGACTCCCTTCATCTTCAAAGGCAGCATCAAGGGTCAAGTACCCTCATGTTTTGAATCTCTCTGGCTTCTCCTTCTGTCTCACCTCTCCAAACTCCAGCTGGAGAAAATCCTCTGCTTTTAAGTGTTTATGTGTTTATATTGGACCTGCCCAGATAATCCGAAATCATCTCCCTATTTTAAGGGCTGAAACATTAATCTCATCTAGAAAATCCCTTTTGCCAGATAAGGTAATATATTAACAGGTTCCAGGGATTAGGAGGGGACAAGTTTGGGGGAGCATTCTGCCTAATGAAGTGACAAATTAAGTTTGGAGGATGTGTGTTTTCTACCTTTATTTTGTAGATTTAAAGGTCATTGATATTTTTGAAGCTTTGAGTCAGGAAACATTTTCAACTTCTTTTAACCCAAAAGTCCTTAAGATTGTTTGACCATAGAAGCAAGCTTGTTTATACATACATAGCACTTATTATAAATATTCTGCAGAGCTAGTTTCTGAAGAACACATTTGAGGTATGGACTTTTCCCTATATATGTGTGTTTTAAACATTTAGGATCATTTAATATATTTACTATTGTAAACTACTTTTTTGAGTTATAGCAACGCCATTGAACATGGGGTCAGCAAACTTTTTTTCTGAAAAGGGTCATATAATAAATATCATAGGCTTTGAGGCTCACACAGTCTGTATCACAAATACTATCAACTCTGCCTTCGTAGTATGAAAGCTGCCAGAGAATTATATAATGAATGGGAATGGCTGTGCTTAGGTCAGGTGGTGGGCTAGATTATTTGCTGACCTCTGTTCTAAACTGTATTTTCTAAATGACTGCATAATACTCCATTATATGGATATTTGTATTATCATTTCTTTTTATAAATTTTATTGTACAGTAATATACATATAGAAAGGTGTATGTATTATATATAATACCTTGATGAGTTTTCACAAACTGGCTATAACCATGTGACCAGCAACCAGGCCATAGTCACTTCTGGGTGGACATTTGAATTGTTTCCAATTTGGGGTTTTTACTAACAGCGCTATTATGAGCATGATGCCTGATCTACTTTACAACTACATTTGTACACTGGTCGTATTAGTTTTCTATTGCTTCTGTAACAGATTATCATACATTTAGTAGCTTAAACAGTATAAATTTATTATCTTACAGTTCTGCAAGTCAGAAGTCTGACACAGGTCTCACTGGACTAAAATCAAGGTGTCGGCAGGGCTGTGTTCCTTTCGGGAAGCTCCAGGGAAGAATCTGTTTCCATGCCTTTTCCAGCCTCTAGAGGCTGCCTTGGCTCTTGGTCCCTTGCTCTGTTTTCAACACCAACAGCCTTGCCTCTCTGATGATTCTTCCATAATCACATCTCTCTGTCTCTCTGCACCATAGGAAAGATTATTTGATTTTAAGGACTCATGTGATTAGATTAGATACATCCAGATAATTCATGATATTCTACCTGTCTCATGGTTCTTAATTTAATCACCTCTGCCTTTTGCCATGTAACATATTTGTGCCATGTTCTGAGGATGACGGTGTGAATGTCTTAGGAGGTGGTGGAGCTATTCTTCTGCCTATTCACACTGGTTCTGTGAGCCAATCAGCAAGCACACACCCTAGTTTGTAGGAAAGCTGAGCTCCAGAATTTTGCCAACTTTGCTTTTCAGTTTTTAAAAACAATACAAGAAAACTCAGTAGCACGGTCAGTTAGCTGACAGAGATCACCTACACAATAGATAGACTTGTAGTGAAAATGTGTATTAAAACACCATTTTCCCTTTCATTTTGATGAAACAAAACCCAATGTTTTCCACTCTGAGATCACAGGTCTGAACAGCACAACATTTCAATCTTTTCCAACTTCTTCCCAAAGAATGGGAGGGTGGAGGAAAAAGGGCAGGATTTCATGTATAAGAACTAATTTTCAAAAAGCTCTGCAAGGTCTTAAAGAGAGCAGTTGGTTAGAAAGTCACTCTTCAGCCAAGATCACTCTAAAAGGAAAGAAAATGAATAGAGGTGCATTCAAAGAACACAGCCTGACCTGCTGGGGGAAGTGAGGGATCTCCTAGGAGGGATAAGTGTAGAAGATTTAACCATTCAGTCTAAGACAAAATCCAGGGGTGAGTGAGAGGAAGAGGTTAGAAGAGCTGTCTTCAAGCATCCAGTGGAGCGTAACATGAAAGAGGGCTTGCTCTGGTTCTGGAGAATGCAATTCTTAGACCTTAGTGTTCATTAGCATCATTGTGAAGATTCTAAATGCAGGTCCCCAGGCTCCATCCACCGGTGGTTCCAATTCAGTAGGTGGAGGGTAGGGACATAAAGCTGAATTTTAAATAAACTGCCACGGCTGATTCTTATACAGGTGTTTCAAGGACCTTATTCATGTATTTATTTATTCATTTACTCATCAGAGTTATATTGAGCATTTACAATATACCAGGCACCATTATAAATGTGGGGCTACAGCAGTGAATAAAACTTACCAGCTTCCTGTCCTCAAGGGGCTCATATTCTAGAGATGAAAGACAGACAATGAAGAAATACATTAGGAAAATTTACATTATTTCAGGTAGTGGTGTAGAGAAAACAAAAAGCAGGAAGGGAGTTAGGGAGTGCCGGGGCAGGGGGATGAGGTTGATTTTTAAACAGGTGACATTAAAGCAAAAAACTGAATGAAGAAAGAGAGCAAGCTGTATGGTTTCTGGGAGAAAAGTGTTTCACTCAGGGAGTTGGCAACAGCAGAAGAACTTAGGTAGGCATGTACTGGTATATGTAAAGAATAATAAGATGCCAATGTGAGCTTGGAGACTGGGCTGGGAGAAGAACAGCTGATGCTGTGAAATGAGATACCCTATTTTTGCAACAGGGTCATGAGGGAGGGAAGCCTCCTTTGGAAAAGGAACGGATATATTTACTCCAAGAAGAAAGATCTTTGGGTCATCTTGCGAAGGGTACTTTCAAGCACATTGATATGTCTGTTGCAGGCACAGTTCAAATATCTGGCTGGGGGTTGAACCAAGCCATTGGTCTTTAAACCTGGCTGTGTCTCAGCATCAACTTGGGGAGGTAGAAGTGGACATCAGCTCTTTTTACCTGCCAGTATCCTTGCCCCCTTCTCTGCTAATAGCATCCTGTTTTTTGTCTTTGATCAATTGCCACTCTATTATTTGTAGTTTTGATGGGATTGACAATCAAAATGTCTGTTCTTCCCTAGCCAAGAAGTAGGAATGCGGCCCAAGATAGGTTAGTCACACTTTCCCATTGTAATTTAATCTTGAGTAGAGTAGCACATGTGCAGATAATGGCAGGGGCCTATTCTTTCTAACTAAGGCCTGTGGGGAATGCAACCTTTAATTGTTGCTACGCAGGCCCCTGGAGCTCTTCCAGTTCTTGTCCTTTTAAAAGACTATGTTTTTAGCCTTCCTTTGGTTCTGTGAGCCACACCCAAAATATTTATTTTTGCCTTAAGTAAACTAGAGTTTGTTTTTGTTCGTTACTTGAACCAACCAGCCAACCAACCAACCAAACAAACAAACAAAAAACCCCCCTGATACAGAGATTCATAAAAATACATATTCCCAGGCCTCACTCTCATCCCACCAAATGAGAGTACACGGTAACAAAATTCTAGGACTGAGTAGTTTGAAAAGGGTCTTTAGGTAATACTGATTCAGTTTGGCAACCCTGGGCTAAATGGCGCTCCAGACAGACCCCTGCTCCTGAACCTCTGGAGTGGGGCTTTGCAGCTTGGAGGCTGGTGTATTCCTCTTCTCCTGTCCGGTAGTGATCCTCCTCTCCTCAGCCTTGTTAACTTGTGAAAA
Source organism: Balaenoptera physalus (assembly GCF_965194825.1). NCBI lineage: Eukaryota > Metazoa > Chordata > Mammalia > Artiodactyla > Balaenopteridae > Balaenoptera > Balaenoptera physalus. The sequence goes on from NC_138896.1 coordinate 88,368,421, forward strand.
CTCAAGTCAAACCATCCATGTTCCTATGTTAAGAAGAACCTTGTACAGACAAGGCCCAAGGGAATGTTTGCATTAGCCCCACTCTGCCAGGGTCTAGCTCTGTGAGTTTGGATAACTCACTTCTTTCTGCACTTCCACATGCTTGTAGAGAGGGTACATTTTCAAATTCTGCCCCAGGAAGCCCTAAAGTTTCTAAAAAAGGTACGAGGGGCTGTTACTGTATGTGTGGATATGTTTATTATTTACTTATTTTTAGCTCATTTTATGCACTTCCTCTCTCCTAATATAAGCTCCATGAGGGCAGGGACCTTCTTGGTTTTGTTCATTTCCGTATTCCCAGTTTCTAGAATAGTCCCTGGCCCTTAGTAGGCACTTAGTATTTTTAGAATGAATTAATTTTTTAAAACTACTGGACATCTATTGAAGTTTTGTCGAAAGTTTTATTATTAACTATCAACTTGAAAACCCTGCCACTATAGGTAGCAGTAATTTCCAAGTCCAAGGCTAAGGTGGGCTATGTTAGAATTACCTGAAAAGCTTAAAATGCAGACTCCTAGGTTTGTTCCTGAAGCTGTTGATTCAGTTATCCTAGGACTTTGAATGGTGTATTGTTACTATTGTTATTGTTATTATTATAGTGGTGGCTGTTTTGAATTGCATTGTTTTAAAGCACTCAACTAGATGATTGTTAAGTCCCTCCCCACCCCAACATCCTAGAAGATGGTTCTGGTGAGAAAAATAATGCCAAAAACTCCACCTAAGCATCCCTAAGATCCATTCCCTTCAAAGTTTGGCTCCCTTCACAAGGAGTTGCTGATACTGCCTGACAGGATTTTGCTTCCTTGCTTTAGGGCTTGGAAAAAAAATCCCCTAAAGTAATTTCACTGCTTTGTGATCAAAAGAAGAGGCAGAAGGGGGTGGGGGAGGGCTCCACATTCCTCTTGGGGCTCTGGGATTTCTCAGGGATAGTAGAAATTTCTGTTTATTAAAATATCTTAGGTGTGTTCCTTCCCTGTGGCAGGCAGGACAGATTAGGCAGTGAAGCAGGTTGACAGATTTTTTTGTTCACACAGAGTTTTAAACTCTAGTAGGGGAGACAGATATTAAACAATGACACAAATAAGAATTTAAATTACTGTCATGAAGAGGCAGAGAACGGAGGGTTTTTAGAGCAGTGAAACTATTCTATATGATACTATAATGGTGGATACCTGTCATGTGTCTGTCCAAATCCATAGAATGTACACCAAGAGTGAACCCTAATAATAAAACCACGGACTTCGGGAGATAATGATGTGTCATTGTAGCTTCATTGATTGCAACAAATGTCCCGCTCTGGCGGGGGTTGTTGGTAGTGAGGGAGTCTGTGTGTCTGCGGGGGCAGGAGGTATATGCAAAATCTCTGCACTTCCTGCTCAATTCTGCTGTGGACCTAAAACTGCTCTTAAAAAAAAGTTTTAAAATTAAAAAAAAAATTACTATCATGACCAGTTCCTTACTTGGGGAATAGCAATTAAAAGAGAAGAATTAAGTATTTATCTTTAGTGTTTCTTATATGAACAGCATTTTAGGATAAGCAAAGAGCCCAACCTGATAAGGGAAAGTTCTTTATAAAAGAGCTCCTACTAATAAAGGGGAAAGGAATGAGGAATCACCATTTTATTACCCTTAAATAATAATTAATGCAGGTCACACTCATCAATGGATGGAACCATTAGAAGGAAAGTTCCTGGGGAACTTGGCAATGGAGGGATCAGGCTTTTACATGCCTACTGTTTCCTGAAATGTATTGTCTCAGAGTTCTTGGGGCTAGAAGCCTGAAATCCAGCACTGCTGCATTCCCTTCGGGAACTCTAGAGAATTCATTCCATGCCTCTTCCAGCTTCTGGTTCCTGCCCTGGAAGTTCCTGGGCTTGTGGCCGCATCACTTCGATCTCTGCCTCCATCTTCACGTAGCCTCTGTGGGGCTGTCCCAAACTTCCTCTTATAAGGGTACATCTGACTGTATTTACAGTCCACTCAGATGATCTAGGATAAGTTCTTCTTTTTACAGTTATTAAATTAATCACATCTTTTGCCATAAAAGGTAATATTCACAGGTTCTGGGGATTAGAATATAGACATATCTTTTTGGGGACCACATTCTTTCCACCAGATCTGTCTTCTAATGGGGTGCGCTATGAAGCACATGGCATCACTTGTCATGATTTCTTGCCATAAAAGTTACATCTGAGTTCAGTAAAGCCTGTAGAGCTATGATCCTTTACAGGAAGTATTTGAGATAGAGAAATAAGTGAAATGACTCTACAACATGGCAAAACCAAATGTAGAACAGTGTACAGGACGACTAACATATTTTTTTGTATAAAACCAATGGCATTTTAAAAATTTAAATATTTATTTATTTAAGTTATTTTTTTGACTGCATTGGGTCTTCATTGCGGCGCACAGGCTTCTCTCTAGTTGTGGCGCGCAGGGTCAAGGGCGCGTGGGCTCTGTAGTTTGTGACACGCGGGCTCTCTCACTGAGGCGTGCGAGCGCAGTAGTTGTGGCCCACGGGCTTAGTTGCCCCGCGGCATGTGGGATCTCAGTTCCCCGACCAGGGATTGAACTCACGACCCCTGCATTGGAAGAGGGATTCTTTACCACTGGACCGCCAGGGAAGTCCCAAGCCAATGACATTTAAAAAGACGAGGCAGTCTATTTTAGACTAAAAGAGATTTGAGGACATAATAACCTTAACTAATTAAGGACATAATTTGTGGTCCTTGTTTGGATCCTAATTAGACCAAAGCAGTTCTAAAAAGACACCTTTGAGGTAACTGGGGGAATTTGATTTTGGACTGAGTATTAGATGATACTAAGGAATTGGGATGAATTTAGTTAGCTGTGGCAATGGCATTGTAGCTGTGTCAGGCACCTCTTGTGTCCTGGATCTGGTGCTCTCAGCTCCGTGTTCATCCAGCTGTTGTACCCAGAATTGTGCGGGTGGAAACTGATATCACCTCCCCTAAACTGCCCCACAGACCTCTCACCGTCTGCTCCAGGCTTCTCTGTCGCATCCTGCAGATCACCTGTAGGGACGCTTCCAGCCCTTCTGTCTCATTCTGAAGCATTCCATTGCAAACCTGGGAGTGTAAGAGAGTTAACACCCACCCAATGGGGCATCCCTGACTGTAGGTGGTATGGGAACCAGTGCACAGCCCCATTCCCCGTTTTGGTCACTCTATGGACAAGTTGAAAAAAATTCAACAGCTCCTCAGAGAGTCCTCCACAGGATCAAGTCCCAGGTGCCCCCAGGGATGATCCTCTGATAGTGCATCCTTGAATCTGCTTTCCCGCCTTCCCTGTTCCACTTTTCCCAGCCCTGCATTCTCCCTTGGGATCACTTCCCAAAGTAACGACTTGCATGCAAGCCTTTGTTTCAGGCTCTGCTTTAGGGGGGAACCTAGGTGGAGACAGTGGTTATGAAACAAATGTATCATTTTTGAGACACACATTTTGAGGTATTCAGAGATGCAATGACATGATCCCTGGGTTTTGCTTTAAATATTTCACCAACATACAGCCACTGTGGAAGACAGTATGGAGGTTTCTCAGAAAACTAAAAATAGAACTACTGTATGACCCAGCAATTCCACTCCTGGGTATATATCCAAAAAAAAACAAAAAACACTAATTCGAAAAGATACATGCACCCCAGTATTCATAGCAGCATTATTTATAATTGCCAAAATATGCAAGCAACCTAAGTGTCCATCAAGAGATGAATGGGTAAAGTAGATGTGGTATACGTACACACACACACACACACACACACACACACACACACACACAATGGAATAGTACTCAGCCATAAAAAGAATGAAAATTTGTAATTTGCAGCACCATGGATTATGCTAAGTGAAATAAGTCAGACAGAGAAAAACTAATAATATATAATATCACTTGTATGTAAAATCTAGAAAGTAAGACAAACTAGTGAATATAACAAAAAAGAAACAGACTCGCAGATACCCTAGAACAAACTAGTGGTTAGAGGGAAGTGGGGAGGGGCAACATAGGGGTAGGGGATTAAGAGTTACAAACTATTATGTATAAAATAAGCTACAAGGATATATTGTACAACATGAGGAATATAACCAATATTTTATAATAACTATAAATGGAGTATGGCCTTTACAATTGTGAATCACTATATTGTATACCTGTAACTTATTTAATATTGTATATTTCCTATACTTTAATAAAGAAAATAAAAATAAATATTTCACCAACACAAAAGAAGATAGAGAAGGAAAGGAGTAGATGAAGCAATGTGGTAAAATTACAATTGTTGAATCTGAGTGCTGAGTATGTGGGAAAATATTCTTGGGTATTTTTAAATTTGTTATACTAAAAAATTCAAAAAGTAAAATTACTACAAAGGCTTTGAGATAGAGGAACAGTGCTCTTGATAGTGTATACAGAGGACCTAGTCTAGGCTGAAGATCAAAAGACTTCTGATGAAGTGGCTTTTAAACAGTGGCTTAAAGAACAAAATGGATTTTTCAGACCCCTTTTCTCAAGGCACTTAAGGTACCTTGGTGACTCTTCCCACAGTTTTAGGATCATTCCTGGAATCTTGCTTAGAACACTAGATACAAAGCCTGCCACCCATGTCCTTCTAGGGCTGTTTTTTTTGTTTTTGTTTTTGTTTTTGTTTTTTAGCACTTACTGCTTCCAACTATCCCATTTTCCCCTTGTTGAATGAATCTCTGCTGTAGGTGGTAAATCATTTTGTGTGAAATATATTCATTCACCTGTAGTCACCGACTGTATCTCCAAGTGACTCTTTGAAACCTGATTGTTTCTTTTCTTTGTTATGAATGGTAGAGAGGAAATAGGAGGGCTGTTTTAGGGTGGTGCAATGCTGTATGAACTGCCTGGTAAATCTGATGGAATAAATGCCTTCCTGGGCTATTTGCGACATTGGAATGCTTAAATATGTTTGATGCCAGTGGATTCAGGCCAGGTTCTCTGTGCTATCATTTTGTGCTGTGAATGAGGCTGCAGGAGGACTTTTCCCCAGTTAAAGCACATTCATCCTCTGCACTTAAAAGGAGAGACAAGATTTCGTAGCTGTGTCGCTGACTGGGTTACGAAAATGCATTTTGCCTGTAATTTCAAAAAATAACCAGTCAAGTCATTCTTTTTAATTTGCTTTGCTTTATAGTGCCTTATTTATAGTAGTTTTCTCCACTGGTATTGACATTTCATTCCCAAGGCTTACTGATATGTACCAGTACTATTATGTGGTTGTACCTTGCATATTTGCTTTCTGTATCTCAAAGTACTTTTATAACTGTATCTCATTTAGACCTCAACTCAACCCTGGGATTTTTTTCTCTCTCCCTTTCCTCCCCTTTCTTTTCTTTTCTTTTCCTCTTTTTTTCCTGTTTTCTATCCTTTAACCTGTGGGATCTACACTAACTCCGATTAGTATCAGAATTGAATTGAATTGTAGGGCATCCAGCTGGTGTTGCAGAGAATTGATTGGTGTAGGGGACCCCCCCATACCCCACATTCAGCATCAGGGTATCGTGAGTATGATAGAAGAGAAGTTTATTTCTTAGATGGATTCCTATGGCCGTGTTGATGCTGTGGTCACACTATACAAATGAAGATTCACACAGGTCAGTTACTATTTGCTTAAACTCTCTAAGCACTCATCTAGTATAACATAGCAGTTAAGAATGGGGAGTTTAGAGCTACCAAGACCCATTCTTTATCATTTACTAGCTGTGTGACCTTTCTAAGCCTCTGTTTATCATCTGTTAAATTAACAATGGTAATGACTTCATGGTGTTATTGTGAAGAATTAATGAGCAAATTCACAGAAAACATCCTGCATAGAGTTTGGTATATAGGAAGAGGTTATCACTATTGTTCATTTGCTTGTTAAACGTGTTTTGAATACCTAGTATGTACTGGACATAGACCAAGTGCTGGAGATGCGAAGGTGAGCCCTGTTTAATTTACCCTCAAGGAGTTCACAAAATGTTGTGCAAATATTTTTATACAGCAAAGCAGAATTATGGTAAAAAATGATTAATGCTTAAAGTCTCCCAATCCATAGAGTTGCCGTGATATATGTCAATTGTATAGTATGACAAGGCAATTAATTTGGCCCTATGTATGTCCATAACTGATTTAAAATCTGACAGTTTACTTTTGCTTTTGTGTTCAATGCTTCATGCTTCCATTCATTCCAAAGAAATATCTTTCAAGCAACACTCTTCGAAAATTGTTGTGTTAGAACATTATCAAATAACCTAATGCAATTAGAGCCACATATTGCTGATATGATCAATTTCAAAACCTCTAGCCTTTGAATATAACACAGAATAATTTATAGTTAAACTCCACTGGATTTTTCAAATTAAATTCCATGTTATTTTAGCTGAGTAGGAACTTACAGAGCCTGAAGGCACTAGGAAAATAAATATAAGCAACTGAAAAAGGAAAAAGAATGTAGACTGACAACCTTACCGAAAAGTGATCAAATTTGAAATTTCATAGAAACTGGGCAGTCACAAATTGTTATGATACCACGTAATGTCAAACTGATACTAACCATAAACTGGGTTTGTTAAATTATTACAACCTTTCACTGCTGTGCAGAGGTCAAACAGGGAAGAAGACAAAAGATGGTTTTAAGCCAAAGACTCAGAGGGGTGTATGCCAGCTTTATCGAAAAGTATTTGCTGGCTTCAGGGCAAAGCAGTGCATACACCAGGATTAACAGCATCTTTACCCCATCAGCAATGCTGACAGAAGAAGTCACAGTTTTAGTTTCTTTATTTGCAAAAGAAAGAATATTGGAAAATTATCCTGTACCTTGAATTTAAAAATTAAAACCAAAATGGCTTCACAACTCTGGGTTGATGCCTCAGTTTCTTTTTAGTGAAAACATAGTTTAAATGAAATACAACATGAGACAGTTGAAAATCATTCATCTAATAAACCAAGTAATTCAAAAATGTGGCGTAAAGAGCAGAAGCCATGTGATAGTGGAAATTTCCCGTTTTCAGAGATGAACAAGTGCATTTTCTCCCAGTGCTGGTTTGCTTAAGCCTCCTTGCTTCCTAACATTACTCTGGCTACCCAAATCTTTTCCCCTCTCTTAAATGAATAGATCCATCTTTATCTATTATCCAGCTAATCTGAGTTGTCTATTGCCAATGTACATTTCCCAACTAATTTTACAAATATTCCCATCACACGCAATTTTTTTTCCTGGCTCTCTAGGACTGTTTGGTTTCCCCTGATTATATCTTACTGTGATCACACGTTGGCATTTACTATTCACTCTCTGCTTTTGTTTTTTGTTTGTTTGTTAGTTTTTCCTGTGATAAACTCCTACTCATCTTTGAGGACCCATTTCCAATATTCCCTCCTCTATGAGGCCTTGGTTGTATTCCTCAGGTGACTCTTGCCCTCACTGTGTACATTATCTTAAGTTATTCATTTGGTTTGAGTCTGCCCGAGTGGACTGTGGACTTCCAGAGGGACAGGGCCATATCTCAGTCATTTTTGTGTCTCCAGAGCCCAGCCCAGTCCTGGCACATGGTAGGTCCTTCATAGATGTTTGTTAGATTCAGGGCTTCTTTATATGATGATTAGCTTCATACACAAAAACATCTAGCTAAGAGGCAGTGCACTAAAATCCAGCTTGCCATGGTGTGTACCCTGATGTAGGTCTGTAGCAGCCCTAAAGAGGGGCAGCTATTTTATAACCTGCTTACCAAGGAGGACCCCTTTTTGCAACTTCCACAGGGGCTATCGTATGGGTTAATAGCAGACCTGGTTGGATGGGTGGATAAACAAACAAGTGAATTAAGTTCACCGTAATTCTTAGAGCTATTAAAAAACCAAAAAAGCTAAAGAAGCTTTTTCACTGGGCTAAAACTACTATCCAGTCTAGTTATCAAAACTGATCAGATTCAACAGGTAATTAATTGCTCATCTCTTTATTCTAGTCGATCTCTGACTAATGCTGTGAAGGATAAACCCTGAAATCTATGTCTTAGATTGTATTACTCCATTGGCAATGGCATCTGAATGGTATTATTTTGAATGCAATAATTTCTTATGATCATTTTGTGTATGCATACCATCTTTCTCTCCTACAGAGTAGTGCCAACTCTTAAACATTATGCAGGGATACTGAAATGTGCCAATAAAGAGTCCATCACCTGTTACATAAGCATTTATATGCTCAGTAAAAGAGGATGACCCCAAGGTCTAGTTGTGTAAGAGCCATTACGAAAAGAAAAAAGAAAGAAAACAAAACCCCACAAAATTTTCCAGGCAAAAGGCAGGCTGTTTAGTTGATTTAAAATAAATATTTTTGTTAGAGTGGATTTGTTCCAGCATACTCAAAATACTGATTCCTATACTGTAACACCCCATTTCGTATTATAAGTAGACCGGAAGAGAACGTTGGGTATAATCTCATTCCTTCATTCACTCATTAAATTACTCAAAAAATATTTACATTTCTTCAATGCTCACCGTAATGCTTAACATATAATAGTTACTCAGTGAATATATTGAATTTATTCAAGTATGCATTCTTGTGTTAATATTAATGGGACAGCCACCACAGGCTAGACATTGATAAGTCCTAGGGATGTGTTGGTGATCAGAGCAGATAGTCTCTGCCCTCATGGTGCTTAAAATAATTGATCTATTTTTGAGTTTCCATACTGAATGAATAGATCCTATTCTTAAATATTCTACTAAATGAGATATTTAGTGAATAGTTTTCAATCCTGACTACACTTTAGAACCACCTAAGATGCTTCTTCACTGTACTTATGCCTGGGCCCCTAACCCAGACCAATTAAATCAAAGCCATTGAAAGTGGGAACCAGGCATAGCTATTTTTCAAAGCTTGCCAGGAGATGATGAGGCACAGCCAAGACTAAGAATACTAAGCCATTCCCTACCCTTTTGGACTATCACTGTTAGGACTTGAATTGTGTCTCCCCTCCTCCAAAATTCTATTGCTGGCATCCTAACCCCTAGTACCTTATTTGGAAATAGAGTCCTTACAGAGGTAATCAAGTTAAAATGAGACCAACAGGGGGGCTCTAATTCAGTATGACTGGTGTCCTTATGCAGAGTGGATATTTGGAGGCAGACACCCAGGTCTGGGGAACACCATGCAAAGAGGAAGGCAGAGAGATTGGAGTGTTGCTTTTACAAGCCAAGGAACGAAGCCCCTGAGCCCAGGGGAGATGCTATCTCTCAGTTCCTTCCAAGGCACATTATTTCTGTTGAGTCAAAGTGTTGAAATGTAAATGACCAGCCCACCTGGAGCTGGAGTCTGATAGCCTGACTCCATGATGAATAATCAATGCACAATAATTCCACTTGCCAAGCAAAGCTCAGGGTCGACAGCAGCTGCTTCTGGTAGATCGATAAAGTACTTGAAGACACTTGTTTCAGTGGCTCTTTAAATTCGGCATCATCATTTGATTTGCTCCGACAACATTCAAGTCTTGCCTCTTTAAGTTATTGTTTTAGCAAATTCAATTTACAATTACTTTCAATATGGAAAGCTTAAGAGATTCAGTTTAATGCCTTATTAGCTATAAAATCAACCACTGTTTCAACTGCATGGTGTGAGGAGCCCTGAAAAGGCTTTTGTTGCTTGGCTAAGCTTTCCCTCTGAGTTTCTGACCAAGTGACAGCTTCTTCAATTTCAGAGCTGTCCTCACAATACTTGCTTTCTAAGCTCCTAATCTTTGGACCCAAATTTTCCCTCCAGTGTCAGAGATTCCTGGGGTAAAAATAAGCTACTTTGAAGACATGACTCACAGCAGTGAATTTTTGCTTATCAAATGTGAATCCATGAAATAGACAATTTCTAAAGCTCAAATAATGCAGATTTTATTTTTATTTTTTGTTTTTCGGCCCTGCTGTGCTGCACATGGGATCTTAGTTTTCTGACCAGGGATCGAAACCGTGCCCCCTGCGGTGGAAGCGCAGAGTCAACAACTGGACCTCCAGAATAGTCCCAGATTTTATTTTCATTATTTATTTATTTATTTAATATTTACTTTATTTATTTAGTTATTTGATTGCACCGGGTCTTAGTTGCAGCAGGCAGCCTCCTTAGTTGCGGCATGAGAACTCTTGCGGCATGCATGTGGGATCTAGTTCCCTGATCAGGGATCAAACCTGGGTCCCTGCATTGGAAGCGTGGAGTTTTTTTTTTTTTTTTAACATCTTTATTGGAGTATAATTGCTTTACAATGTTGTGTTAGTTTCTGCTGTATAATAAAGTGAATCAGCTATATGTATACACATATCCCCACATCCCCTCCCTCTTGAGCCTCCCTCCCACCCTCCCTATCCCACCCCTCTAGGTGGTCATAAGCACAGAGCTGATCTCCCTGTGCTATGTGGCTGCTTCCCACTAGCTATCTATTTTACATTGGTAGTGTATATATGTCCATGCCACTCTCTCACTTTGTCCCAGCTTACCCTTCCTCCTCCCTGTGTCCTCAAGTCCATTCTCTACGTCTGTGTCTTTATTCCTGTCCTGTCCCTAGGTTCTTCAGAACTGTTTTTTTCTTTTTTTTTAGATTCCATATATATGTATTTGTTTTTCTCTTTCTGACTTACTTCACTCTGTATGACAGACTCTAGGTCCATCCACCTCACTACAAATTTCTTTTTATGGCTGAGTAATATTCCATTGTATATATGTGCCACATCTTCTTTATCCATTCATCTGTCGATGTACACTTAGGTTGCTTCCATGTCCTGGCTATTGTAAATAGTGGTGCAATGAACATTGTGGCACATAACTCTTTTTGAATTATGGTTTTCTCAGGGTATATGCCCAGTAGTGGGATTGCTGGGTCTTATGGTAGTTATGTTTTTAGTTTTTTAAGGAACCTCCATACTGTTCTCCATAGTGGCTGTATCAATTTACATTCCCACCAACAGTGCAAGAGGGTTCCCTTTTCTGGGAGCATGGAATCTTAACCACTGTGCCACCAGGGAGGTCCCCCTAGATTTTATTTTTAAATCAAGGAGCAAAATGGCCATTACAGCGGGCTGACCTTATTAGGGGTAAAGAGGAGAGTCTGTTGCTATGTTGGTTGAATCATTTTGTAACAATGGATATTTGTGTCTCTGCATAACTAAATGTTAAAGTGAAGAAAATCCTCACTACTTCAAATATAACAGACCTTTCTATGGTGCACCAGGTCCCACAAGATCTTTTCAGCACCTGTTTCTCGGAACTCAACTTCAGCCACCCACCAGTCGTCCTTGCCCTCCTGCCCCTGACCTTGATGTTCCCCAAGCATGGAAGCCTGATCCCATGTGTGTTGATAGATAGCATTTACTGATAGAAAGCTGTTCCCTCACATTTTTTTTTTTTTTGGCCTGGCTTGCTTCTTCTCAACATTCAGGTTTCTGATTAAACATCATCAAACCTGAGAAGCCTTCTCTGACCATCTTCTTTGTTCCCCTGCCCACCTTGGTCACTCTCCATCTCTTTAGCCTGCTTTGTTTTTCTCACAGCCATCATCTCTTTGTATGTAAAATTATTATTAATTTTACATTGGTCTTTCCCTTCCCTATCCTCAAGTACTAGAACATAAACTCCTTGGAAAAAGGGACCATTGTTGATGTTCACCTGTTTGTCCAGTGCTGGTGATTGACATATAGTTTGCACTCCGTACATATTGGTTGGATGAATAAATAGCTGAAGCAGTACTTTACTTATTGCAGCCTAACAAACTACCCTCAAAACAAAGTAGCTGAAATCAAAACCCATGTATTCTTCGTCTGGATTGGTGGGTGATCAGGCAGTTCTGTTTTCTGTGCATGGTCTGGGTGGCTCCCTGGTGGCGGCTGGGGTGCCTGAGCCTCTTTCTCTACACATTCTTTCATCTCATATTCTTTAATTTATTCAGGTATGGTGATCTCAGAGCTTAAAAGGGTGAGAGCAGGAGCTGCAAGGCCTTTTAAGACACAGACTGGAACATGCACAAAGTCACATTTGCCAGATTCTACTGGTTAAAGAAAGGCACAAGACTTTCCGAAATTCAACTGAGTAGCTGAATAGACTTGGCCTCTTGATAGAAGGAATGACAGTGGAGCATGGGCACAGGGAATGTGACTCATTATGGGATCATTATTGTAATGATCTGCCCTAAGCCCCAAATGATATATTTTTGTGCAAAGACTCCTTCTGACCTATACATGAGCATAAGCTTTTGAGACATAGGATTCATGTCTTACACATTCATATCTCAGGCATTTGCATTTCTATTGCCTCTCATAATACCCCACATACCACAGACAATAAATGTCTCATTATTTTTGCTACTACTGTTGTAGTTACTTCGCTCTATTTAGGATATGCTTTATTTTTACACTCATATCAATGGGCATGCAGGGATTCTCCAAAGACCTTAGGTACATCATTTCAAGAAAATGGGAGTGGATTCTGGAATAAATTATATTGATTTTAATTGGGACATTTAAAACTTTTTCATTGATTTTGTAATTGAAGAATTGATCTCAACAAGGCAGACGAAGCAAAAATAGATTGGTTTTATTGAATTCACAGCGACCTGACTAAAAAACATAGTCGTTATGAGAAAAATAATTTTCCTTCCTATTTCATTACAGATGATTTTTTTCCTTCAAAAATTTATTGGCTTTAATATAGTAAGTAAAGCAGATGATGAATTTTATTTAGAGTTGTGCAGAATTGTTTGGGGCAGTTAGAAAACACATTTCTTAGAATGTATCTTTCTCATTCAGATGATTGCAAAGCTTATTTTGATCAAGAAGATGCCTCTCACTGTGTGATACTTTTTATGTTGAATGAGCAACACTCCGATGGTCAGTCAGACAATTCACATCGAACTGACTTAGATCTTTTCCCCTTAAAGAAATATTGAAATGTGAGTCACTACTCAAAATCTTTTATTAGAAAATAAAACACTCAAGTTTGATTTAGAAAATTTCTAGAATATAGAGGGAATAGAGAAGAAAGTAAAAATCACCTCATCTCCTGAAATTGCATCTTGAACGTTTACGATTAAGATATAACATCCAATATTTAATTAAATTTTGAATGTTCCCTATTTGAACTCTGGAGACCAATAGATTTGGATACATTTCCTGATAATTCCACTAACCAAACCGCTGCTGCTAAATGGATTTTGGATAACTTAGAATGCCTTGTTATTAGAAATTGCTGTGTAAACTCCCCCTAACAGAGATCGGATTTGAATAGCAAGGTGTCCTTTTATAGAGATTATCTATGCTTTTTAAAGAAATTGGTATCCTACTGATCCTATGATCTATACTGTTTGTAAGTTACAGTTTTTCCCTGAAAAATGTATTGTAAAGGGAAGATTCCAGCTGGGGACATGATTTGTCAATCTGTCTAAGGCCCCCACATAAAAACAGTATAACTAGACAGCAAAAACAAAGCCTTCAGAGAATATTTAGCACAAAGCCATGTCACAGGGCCTCTTCACAGACTCCACATGCAGTCCATGGGGAGAAATGTGTTTACACAAGTAATAAACATGGTACGATAAATGCTCTGTTCTGAGCACTATTAGGGTGAGGTTGGGGTGCAGGGGGTTCCTATAAAAGACTTCACAGAGCATCAAAGAATATTTACAAAGAAAAATGTCATACTGGTTACTTAGGGGTAAGCCTCACACATAGAGTTCTTCCTTCAGTATTGCCCACGTTCTTCTTACTCATTCAGACGTTTTTTTTCCATGATACTAGCTGTGCGTATCTGATATTCTGAAGTTCTAAGAGTTGCTTTCTACTTTTGCCAGATCAATTACAGATTATTTCAAGAAAATAGGTCTTGTCATTTATATACATCAGGGAGAAGAGTAATGACTACTGAGTCTAATTCTTAGTTAGAGGTGGATTCATTGTTTGTCCACTCCCCAACTGCAGCTTTATTTTACTTTATTTTTTCCAGCTTTATAGAGATATAACTGACATATAACATTGTATACATTTAAGGTGAAAAATGTGTTGATTTGATACATTTATATATTGCAAAAATGATTACTACCATATCTAACACCTCCATCATGTCACATAATTACCATTTTCTTTTTGTGGTGTGAACATTTAAGATCTACTCTCTTAGCAACTTTAAGTCTGTAATACAGTATAATTAACTATAATCACTGTACTGTACATTAGATCCCGAGAACTTAGTCTTGTAACTGAAAGTTTGTACCTTTTAGTGCCTATATATATATATATTTTTTTTTAACATCTTTATTGGAGGGGGCTATAATTTTAAACAATGTTTTTCAACCAAGGGCACCATACACAAAAAGTTGCAAATTTTAGGTGTTAAAATGCAACTGTAGAGGTTATCAAATCCATTATTTCTATGCTTTGGTCTTTGATATGTTCCAACTTATGGTAGATAGAGTTTGATGACTAAACAATTACTGAACCTTGTTTTACTTCTTTATAATACATGTTAGTGGTATATTACAAGTGATGCATGCTGATTTCAGAAAAATTATAAAATATTTATTAGGAAAGTAATAAAAGATTACCTGTGCTTCCAATTTTGGGCAAAAATTGCTGTTTAATGTTTGGGGTATATATTCCTTCAGGATTTTTTTCTATTCAAATATATTGTTTTCTCAGAATAAGATAATGATTTATATACTGTTTGCAATCGGATTTTCTTTTACCAATTTCAATAAATAATTCTCCACAGCTTTGTTTTAAATGGCTTAATGTATTTTATTGTATGGACATATCATAATAAATTAACTGATCACCTGTTATGATTAGATATTCTCATTGTCTTCATTTTTTTTTTTTACTTTCATGAAAATGATGTAATAAAAACTGCACATTTATTTTGGCTAATTTGTCCAATTGCTTAATTAAAAATAATTCATGGACATAGAATTAATGGAAGAAAAATATATGCATGTTAATGCTTTCAATCAAATTACCAAATTGCTTTTCAAACTGTACCATTTTATATCTTATAGAAATGTAAGATGATGCCGTTATTCACAAGCAATGAATTCCTCCCATTGCTATTTTAATTTTCATTTGTTTGATTATTAGTAAGGTTGAACATATTTGTTTTTTATATTTATTGTCTAGTAATAGACCAAAGGAAGTGTTAATAGTAAATTAAGAGAGCTTAATTAAATTGGGCCATGAAGCATTTATTGACTGGCCCTCAACCCAGTGATTTAGTATATTAATAGAAGAATTTAAAAATAAACTTTGGTTTATGTGTGTTAGAATAATATGTAGCTTTGAAAAAGAATTCAGTAGTCTCCTAAGTATTGAAAAGAAAAAATCTATGAGAAATGTTAAGTGACAAAAAGCATAATGCAGAATAATCCATATAGTGAAATTCCATTAATGTAAAAAACAAGCCATAAGACAGAACTTAAATTTTTTACAATTAAAATGTGTTTATTTATTAATTAAAATTTGAATTTTATTATAAATTTTATTTACTTATTTCAATTAAAAATGTACAAAAGCTTATCTGTGTTGAGACTCTTTCCCACCTCTGTCTCAGACACTTGATTCCTTTTCCTGAAGGTTATCAAGTTTGTTTTATCTTTTTAATCTTTTCAGAAATATTTTCATACATTTTTAAAAGATGGATGCATACTTTACACAGTGTTCTGTACCTTGCTTTTTTCATTTGACAGTATATTTGAGACCTTGCCATATTTATACATAAAAGTTTCCTGAGTTGTCTCTTGTGACCTCAGAGACTTTTATTATATGGATGAGTCATGTATTAGTTTTCTAGTAATGGATATTAAGCTTTTCCCCAATCTTTTGCTAGTACTAAAAATGCTGCATATATATATATGTATATAAAATTTCAAAATGAATTTCAAAATGTCTGAAAGCTTTAAAAACAAATAAGGTTGACTACCACCATGGAAAGGGAAAGGAGAAGGGAGTGTGCTAGGGAGGATTTTACTGCTTATAGCACGCACTTTTTTGATTGTCCAAACCTTTTTTCTCAAAGTTTTACTACTTTGAATTTTAAAATGAATTTAAAAATCATTAGATTAAAAATAGTGATTTAGATCCAGAATTATGGTTTGGACAGGTAAATACATTTGGGAAGTTGGCACTGGAAGAAATTGTAATGGAAAGTTGGTCATTTCTAAACCAATTCCTTCTCCTCCTGGTGGTGGTGGTTAGGCAGATAAATATCAGCTTGCAGAGAAAAAAAAGAAGAGTTTTTGTCTTTTAGAACCTCAGTTCTCGAAAGAAATAGGCTTAGAACTTGATTTTGTTCTTTTGATTATCAAATTCCTCAGTTGGAAACCAGGATGACTGAAGGCTGGCGGGGCAGGTTTTCTGTAGTTGAAGGAATTATACACATGCAGACGTTAAATATCTATGTAACACACTGTCTAGAGGCATATTTGTAAATCAACAGTGATTCACATAAAAATAAAGATTTAGACTTTTAAAATGATTTATTCTGTTACATGTTGACATCAGACTTTTCACTGGATCTTAATATTTCACATTGTAATGCTTGATCAGATTGAATATTGAACATAAAAAAGTACGAACATTTATGAAAAATGACATAATTTATTTTGTGAAACCAATCCCAAGTACATGAAGACATGGGGCTTGAATTAATTCATCAAGAATATCAATAAGCTGATAAGTCAGGGGCATTTTCATTTCAATCATAGTCTTTAAGCTATATTCACAGAAAAATTACTTATTAAAGCAGCCATATGTGTGATTAATGGGTTGGTAGTGGTACCAATTACTCATTAGAATGCAAGGACTAAAATACCCTAGGACTTGAAAAATATAGTGATTTTCATTAAAAGTGTTGGCTAGGTCCCAAATTCTCAATGGGTTTGTATTCTGAGCTTTAAGGGCATGGTTTTGATCTCAAATGAAAGGGAAATTATCTTAGGAAGGTCTAAAGTTACTCTAACAAAATGAAACCTTTCTTTGGTATATGGTTATTTAATCAAAAGTCCCCACTTTGAGATAAAAAACCAGGTTTCCATCTATCTACATATATTTTAAAAGTTAAAAATTTGGAATGTATAATTTTTTTTTGTGGGTGAAGGTTGGTAATGGGATGTGCCTGGACAGCCAGAGTTTTAATCTAAAGTCTAGTTAATAGTAAAGTGGTTCCCAAATGGCCAGCACATTAGAATGCACGTGTGATCTTTTAAAACATACTGAAGCTGGCTTCTACTCCAGACATTCTAATTTCACTATGGGGAGTGTTACCTGGCATGAAGATTTTTTAAAAGTTCACCATCAATTCTAATGTACAGCAAAGGTTGAGAACCACTGGAGTAATGGTTAAAGGCTTGAGCTTTAAATTCAGACAGATCTGAGTTCAAATTCCAGCTTTACCACTAGGCTATATGACTTTGGTCTAGTTTTTCGACATCTCTGAACTTGGGTGTTCTTTCCTTTTCTTCCCTTTTCTTTTCTCCCTTCTTCCCTTCCTTCCTTCCTTCCTTTTTCTTTAAATTGGAGATAATATAATATCTGATGCATGTGATTACTATTAACATTAAATATATGCTTAACACAGTGCCCAGCACATAGTAAGTGCTTAGAAGACACTAGCTAGTATACTACTGCTAGAGTTTCAGTGTTAGGAGGAGGCTTGATGGTGGTTAAAGAGAGGTGTACTTAAGACAGTACGGTGTGGAGAGAAATGTGGCTTCCCTTCTACTCTGGCTTCTCCCTGTGGCTGCTTCCAGGAATCAGGCAGGGGGAGTACTTGAGAAAACTGCTGTCTGTTATTCCCCAGGGGTTCCGCCTTACAGGGTCTCATCAATCAACCCATTTGACTTATTATCATTATGTGTAATTATGAGGTTTGTGTCAAAGGAACAGGTTTGTCATGGTTGTTCTAATTATGGGGAAATCAGATAATATATATTACACTTGTATTTTTATGTCAGGTCATTTAGAAAATAGGCTTTGTTTCTAATAATTTAACAAAAGAAGAGAGAGGTGGTCTAAGACTTAATTAAACCATTTTAAGTGAATGTTGGACTGACAACTTATGGATCCAGATATTTCAAATCTGTGCTGAAAACAGCTGAGAATATACTCAGGACTGTCAGGATTTAATTTGTAGAAAGATGTGTATATTTTAGATCCACATTGTCCTTTATTTCATTTTTAACTAGAGCTAAGCATACATTTTGTAGACACTCCTATTGTTGTTAGCAGATGGTTGCATTCATACTAATGAACAGTGTCTTTTTTAAATTAATCTTTTCATTTTGAGATAATTATGATTATCTCAAAAAGTAGATTCACATGCAGTTGTAAGAAATTTAATGTACTCTTTCCCCAGTTTCCCCCAATGGTAAAATATTGCAAAGCTATAGTACCATATCACACCAGGATTATTTTTTAATTTAATTTTTATTTTATATTGGGGTATAGTTGATTTACAATGTTGTGTTAGTTTCAGGTGTACAGCAAAGTGATTCAGTTATACATATATATATATTCATTCTTTTTCAGATTCTTTTCCCATATAGGTTATTACAGAATACTCAGTAGCGTTCCCTGTGCTATACAGTAGGTCCTTGGTGATTATCTATTTTATATATAGTAGTGTGTATATGTTAATCCCAAACTCTTAATTTATCCTTCCCCCCACCTTTCCCCTTTGGTAACCATAAGTTTGTTTTCAAAGTCTGTGAGTCTGTTTCTGTTTTGTAAATAAGTTCATTTGGATCATCTTTTTAGATTCCACATATAAGTGATATCATATGATATTTGTCTTTCTCTGTCTGACTTAACTTCACTTAGTATAATTTCTAGGTCCATCCAGGTTGCTGCAAATGGCATTATTTCATTCTTTTTTATGGCTGAGTAATATTCCATTGTCTATATGTACCCCATCTTCTTTATCGATTACTCTGTTGATGGGCATTTAGGTTGCTTCCATGTCTTGGCTTTGTAAATAGAGCTGCAATGAACATTGGGGTGCATGTATCTTTTCAAATTATAGTTTTCTCTGGATAGTTGCCCAGGAGTGGGATTGATGGATCATATGGTAGCTCTATTTTTAGTTTTTTAAGGAACCCCCATACTGCTCTTCATAGTGACAACCAGGATATTTTTATTGATACAGTCAAAACCAAAACATTTCCATGACCACAGTTTCTTCATGTTGCCCTTTTCTAGCCACACCAACCCTACTCCTCCTTAATGCCTGGCAAACACTAATTGTTCCTTTTGGGATTGACTTCTTTCCCTTATCATAGTTTGGTATCCAGGTAATACAGTAAGTCCTCTACATACAAATGAGTTCCGTTCCAAGAGTGCGTTCGTAGGTCCAATTTGATTGTAAGTCAAACAAAGTTAGCCTAGGTACCCAACTAATATAATCAGCTATA
This sequence comes from Balaenoptera physalus, assembly GCF_965194825.1. Taxonomy (NCBI): domain Eukaryota; kingdom Metazoa; phylum Chordata; class Mammalia; order Artiodactyla; family Balaenopteridae; genus Balaenoptera; species Balaenoptera physalus. The sequence continues at coordinate 88,387,902 of NC_138896.1, forward strand.
TAGTACTGTACTGTCTTAGGTTTATAATACTTTTCACACAAATAATACATAAAAAACAAACACAAAAAATAAAAAAAATAATTTTAGTCTTACAGTACAGTAATCTTACAGACACGTGAACTAACTTATGTGATTGGACATGCGAAGGCACGTTCGCATCTTCGAAAGTTCGCAACTTGAAGGTTCGTATGTAGGGGGACTTATTGTACTAGCTTCATAAAATGAGTTGGGGAATGTTCCTTCTCTTCTGTTTTCTGGAAGAGACTGTATAGAATCAGTGTGAATTCTTCTTTAAACATTTGATAGACTTCTCCAGTGAAATGATCTGAACCTAGAGATTTCTTTTTTGGAAGTTTTAAAATCACAATTCAATTTCCTTGATAGCTATAAGGCTATTCAGATGATCTATTTCATATTGGGTGAGTCGTGGTAGCTTGTGCTTTTTTGAGGAAATGGTCCATTTCATATATATAGTCAAATTTGTGTGTGGAGAGTTGTTCATAGCATTCCTCTATGTTTTGATGTCTGCAAGTTCTGTAGTGATATCCCATTTCATTCCTGATATTGGTAATTTGTACCATCTCTCTTTTTTCTTTGTCAGTTTTATCAAATATGTGATTTGCAGATATCTTCTTCCATTTACACTTTCATGATAGTGCCCTTTGAAGCCAACAATTTTTAGTTTTGGTGAATTTCAACTTATTTTTTTTTCTCTGATTGCTTGTGCTTTAGGTGGTATATCTAGGAAACCATTGCATAATCTACAGTCGTGAAGATTACATCTATAGTTTCTTCTAAGACTTTTATAGTTTTAGCTCTTATATATACATCTTGATCCATTTGAGTAATTCTTTGAGCGACAGGGTCCAATTTCATTTTTTGCATGTAAATATCTTTGTTTTGATTAATGTTTCCATGATGCATCTTTTTCCATACTTTTACTTTCAATCTGCCTCTATTGTTATACTTAAGGTAAGTTTCTTATAGATAACATAATTTCTATCCCTTAATTTGTGCATTTAGACCATTTACATTTAATGAAATTATTGATACATTGGGACCTAAGCCTGTCATGTTATTTTTTCTTTTCTGTTTGTTCTCTTTGTTTTTTTGGTTTTGTTTTGTTTCTTGGTTTTCTTTTTGTCTGCCTTCCTGTAGGTTATTGGAACATTTTCTAGAATTCACTTTTGACTTATCTCTATTGTTTTTGAGTGTATTTCTTTGTATAGTTTTTTAGTGGTTGCTCTAAAAACAAAAAATGGTTTCGTAGACACAACTTATCACAGTCTACTGATGTTATCATTTTGCCAGTTTGAGTGAAGTATGAAAAATTTGCCTTCATTTATGTCCCTTTACCTTTCCTCATGTATAATATAATAGTCTTAAATACTTTCTGTTCATACATTTAAAACCACATCAGTGTTACAATTTTTGCTTTAACCGTCAAATATAAATTAAAAAACTGAAGAGAAGGAAAATCTATTGTATTTATCCATACTTTTGCTTACCATGTTCTTTCTTCCTTTCTGATATTCCTAAGTTCCTGTTTTTATCACTTCCTTTCTGTTTAGAGAACTTCCTTTAACTATTCTTTTAGAGTAAGACTGCTGGAGACAAATTCTCTTAGTTTTCTTCCATGTGAGAAATGTCTTAATTTCTCCTTTACTTATGGAGGATTTTTTTCTCTGTGTATGAGGTTCTGACCTGGCATTTCTTTTTTATTCAGCACTTGAAAAATATAGTGGGAATTCCTTCTGGCTTCCATTGCTGTTGATGAGAAATTCATTATCATCCAAATAATTTTCCCTTTAGGTGTCATTTCTGTCTTGTTGCTTTCAAGATTCTGTTTTGTCTTTTCAGAAGTTTGACTATGATGTTTCTTGGTGCTATGGACTGAAGTGTCTCCCCCAAATTCCTATGTTGAAGCCCTAACCCACAACGTGACTGTAATTGGTGACAGGGCCTTTAAGGAGGTAATTAAGGTCAAATGAGTTTATAGGGTGGGGCCCTAATCTGATAGAACTGGTATCCTTATAAGAAGAGAAAGAGACATGAGATCTCTCTCTCTCTGTCTCTCTGTCTCTGTGTCTCTCTCTCTCTCTTTCTCTTTCTCTCCCCATGCATGCACAGAGGAAAGACCGCGTGAGGACACAGTAAGAAGATAGCTGTCTGCAAGCCAGGAACTGAGGCTTCACCGGGAAACCACCCTGCCAGCACTTTGATCTTAGATTTCTAGCATCCAAAACTGTGAGAAAATTAATTTTTGTTATTCAAGCCACTCAGTGTGTGGTATTCTGTTTTAGTAGCCTCAGTAGACTAATACACTTGCTGTGAATTAAAAAAAATTTTTTTTATCCTGCTTGGGATTTGCTCGAGTTCTTGAATCTGTAGGTTTATGTCTTTTGCCACATTAGGAAGTTTTCAGCCATTATTTCTTCAAATACTTTTTCGATACTCTGTCTTTCTCCTATCCTTCTGGGATTCCAATGATATGATTTAATAGTAAATATTTCTGTAGTCCCACAGGTTCCTGAGGCTCTGTTTGTTTATTTTTTAAAATTAGTTTCTTTCCATTAAGACTGAGTAATTTAGATTGCTTTATCTTTCAGTTCAGTTACCTTTCATGTATCCTGTCCATTCTGATTTTCATCCCATCGATTGAGGTTTTCTATTTTGGTTATTGTATTTTTCAGGTTTAAATTTTCCATTTTGCTCTTCTTTATATCTTCTCTTTCTTTAGAGAGACTTTCTATTTCTGTGCTGAGACTTTATATTTTTTCATTTCATTGTGCTCTTACTTGCTCATTGAAGCATTTTTTATGGTGGCTACTTTAAAACTTCTGTCCTATGATTCTAACATCTATGTTGGCATAGTGTTGGCATCCACTGATTTTTTGAATTCAGTTTGGGATCTTCCTGGTTCTTGGTTTGATGAGTAATTTTTGCTTGAAACCTGGACATTTTGGGTTTTATGTTATGATATTTTGAATCTTACTTAAGTTTTCTGTCTTAGCTGGCTTCCCCAACACCACTGGGCAAAATAGGGGAGTTCCAGCTCCCCACTAATCTTTGACTGTAGGATTAAAAGTTGTTGGCTGTCTTCTCTGTCTTCTGATGCCACCCCAGCAGAGTATTTGGGGTGTTTTGTTCAACCTGACAGGCGTGACATCTAGGCTCTCCCATCAGCCTTTGCTGATGGTGATTTATTTATTTATTTATTTATTTACTTGTTTATTTAGTGACTGGAGTAAAGCAGTTATTTTCTAAAAGTTTTCTGTCTTGTTAGGCTGCCCTTTTGCTGGCCTTTGGCTGGAACAAGCAGAATTTTGTTGGGACTTCTTTCTCTCTGTGCTTGTTAGAATTTCTGGATTGCTAGTTTCTTCTGCCTGGAATACAGGAAGCCAAAAAACAAACTCAAAAACCCCCAAACCATACAAACCCAGGGCACTTACCACTGTGTTGTTCCTGGGGTCCCAAGGCCCCCAGCTCATTTGTCTTCTTCCCTCTGCCTTTCCGAGTCTCCGTATGTTTCTGTCACATGTAATGTCCAGGGTTTTTAGTTGTAGTTAGCAGGAGGAATAGGAAATAGTATGTCTACTCCATCTTCCCTGACATGGAAGTCCCTTGAACTCTGTCATTTAATTGCTAATGCTCTTTAAATTATTACAGTGTGCATCTTGGCTTCTCTAGATTAGACAGAAACAAACACAGATTTTCTCTTCATGTGTTTGTTACCTGAGTCAAGAGAACACTCTAGAACAGGTGTCAAGCAGGCTTTGGTAATAAAGTTAGCATCACATTATCTCAAAAGGAAATGTTGACAAATACATTGTATATACAATTCAGGGCTGACCTTTCACTACTGCATTTAAATTTGTGCATGTTATGTTTTTTGGTTTTTTTGTTTTTTAAATCTTGTTAACATACTACCAACAACCCATTCCATTTGGAATTAAAACCTTTCTGTGGACATTAATGTTGTAGAAAGAGCATAAATCAGCGCTCTAAAATTGGTTTATTTTATAACCAAATGTCAACTAATTATTCCAGTAAGTTAAAAAACCTTGTTCATTTTAATCAGGGTTATATTCATTTTCAGAGGAAAAAAAGTCTTCTGTCATAAAGTATCTCTCCTCCCCTTCCACCTCCCTGTTATGAAAAGTTAAGTGTTCTTTCATCTGGGTTTTACTATAGGAGTATCATAAATGACCAGATATATTAAACATAGACTTCTTGGGTGCATTCATGAAAGTGAACCTTACAGCCTTCAGTCTATGGACCACTCCTTATGAATCTGCAGTGCCTTGTGCCTGGGGCTGATGGTCTGTTCTGTGGGCTCCCACAAGGAATCATTTGACTCACTGCCTCCTCCCAAACACTGTCTTCCCCTTCACTGGGATTGTGTCCAGGACATGCCCAGTTTTCCCATCTTTCACTGCTCTCCCCTCAATTCACTACACCTCAGGATATCTCTTTCTTACTGGTACCCACACTTTTGTTTTGTTTTGTTTTTTTTAACAGCTTTATTGAGATAGAATTTACATACCATAAAATTCACCTCTTTTAAAGCAAACTTTTTTAAAAAATTAAAGTATAGTTGATTTACAGTGTTGTGTTAGTTTCAGGTGTACAGCAAAGTGATTCAGATATATATATAGATAGATATATATAGATATATCTTTTTGTTTATATAGAATAGTGTGTATCTGTTAATCCCAAACTCCTAATTTATCCCTCCCTTTGCTCTTTGGTAACGATAGTTTTGTTTTCTATGTCTGTGAGTCTATTTATGTTTGGTAAATAAATTCATTTGCATTATTTTTTTTTGACTCCACATATAAGTGATATCATATGATGTTTGTCTTTCTCTGTATGACTTACTTTACTTAGTATGATAATCTCTAGGTCTATCCATGTTGCTGCAAATGACATTATTTCATTCTTTTTTATGGCTGTGTAATATTCCATTGTGTGTGTGTGTGTGTTTATATATATATCTCCATTCATCCGTTGATGGACATTTACGTTGCTTCCATGTCATGACTATTGTAAATAGTGCTGCTATGAACATTAGGGTGTATGTATTCTTTTGAATTAGAGTTTTCGTCTTTTCTGGATATATGCTCAATAGTGGGATTACCCATGCCTTTGTTTTAACTCTGGTTCACGATTCTTTTCCCTTACAACTTCATTTACTTTCAGAAATCTCAGAATCATGGTCTCTTCTTATACAAATACGAGAACAAAGACCTGGGGAGATTAAAGTAGTTTTGTTAAGATATGTATATTGACAGTGGAAAGAGAGGAAAAGAACTTCAGTTCTCTAATCAAAGAAAATTCTTTGTTATATTTCTATGATTCTCCTTTTCTCTTTTTGTTGCATTTCTATATCTCCCTGGGGGCAGAGGAGGAAGGAATAAAACATCACTAACAATGGGTGGTCAATGGTAGGAAGAGACCCAAATCAAGAAATATGAACAACCAGTGACCTCTAATTCAAATCCCCTTGGAAATCTCTGGAATCCAACCCACCTGCTATCAGAATCTGGACACAGGTTGTGTGGGTGTTCCTTGGTATTCTCACAGAAGCAGTCTAAAACATATACTATAAGTTGACATTTGTTGTAAAATAAATCAACTCTTTTGGTTGAAAGTGACAGAAAGCCAACTAAAAATGCCTGAAACATAAAGGAAAAATCATTGGCTCATGTATTTAAGGAACAGGCTGGAGGCACAGGTGTTTAAAATTTGTAGTCAAGAATTTAGCTTTCTACGTTCCTTGGCTCTACCTTCCTGTATTGGCTTAATTTCCAAGTAGGCTCAATGGTTGCTTTTTGTTGTTGTTGCTGTTTTATAAGCAGCACCAGGCTTGCATCTTACAAGCTTAGAAACTCTAGGGCAATGAAGGTCTTTTTCCCAAGAGTCCTGGTAAAAGTCATGCACCTTGGTTCTGACTGTAACTGATAAGGTCATGTGCTCATCTCTGGACCAATCGATAAGTTGAAGGCTGAAATGCTCTGATTAGCCAACCCAGAACTAAATTCCCTGCACACTTCTTAACCTCAGAGATGGAGTCAGTAAACTTCATGAAGGATTAAAGTGGAAGTAGGATTAGGATTTTTTCCCCTGAGGGAATATTGAGAGGCTGTCACCGATGAAGGGGGAAGGGATGCCAGGAAGATAGATCAACATGTATCTGTTACCCATGGAGGAGGTGGTAATGCAGTACAGAATGAGGTCAGGGGAGAATTACTCCTATGAATACCAAGGCTATCCTTGCTGCTATTGCTGGGTTAAGTATCTCTTCTGAGTTGGGGAATGGGATTATACAGGTTCAGATTTTTCACAAAATTTGTTTCAGAATTTTTCTAAAAGTCTTCACCTATCTCATCCCTTTTATTTAAAACTGTCTTTTTCAAAACATAGACCTTCAAGGTATATTTAAAAATGGAAACTTATTATTTAATTTTACTTTTTCTGCTTTATTTGACCACGAACAATAAGGCAGTGTGAACCCATTTGTGAATATACCTTATTCTAGCAAAATTATAGGCTAAATAAGCTTGGGGGCTAAGATGGAAAAGTAACCACCATTTATAAATACTTTTTAATGGAAAAATGAATTTCATGTTCCACATAACTGATTTACAAATGGACCATTGGAATACACGCCATTTGCAGGCACATACTGCTAAAAACTCTAGCAGATGCATCAATGAACTTTACATGGAATCATTTTGATAAACTTAGTCTTCCTCCTCTGCTCAATAACTAGGTATCTATTTGGAGCAAAGTCAGGGCAGATATGTTGAGACATACAAGAGTTGGGTCAAGCATGTTTATATGTATAGATGACTTAGAGAGGACCATGCCAAACAGAACTCACTGTCCTTCCTGGTGAGTATAGGGGCAGATTAAGAAAGTGTTCATATGTTCAGTGAATTTGTCAGGAAATCTTATTTGCATAAGATAAAAAGATCTTAATGACTCTTAAGATAGGCAGAATCTTCGAGCTGATGGTTTTGGAGAAGTCCTTTAAAAGGGTATAATTCTCAAGAGAGAACTTCCCAGGGGTATGGACATGCAGTGTTTGTCCTGGTCATCCTTGTCTGCTACCTTTGATTTCCTGACTTGTAAGACTAATGGCAGTTATGTTAAAACACAGTTCAGTCTTCTGAGGATTTCGTCCATTCATCCATCCATCCATCCATTCATTCACTGAGTATACACAGGTCCAGTACTCTGAAACGTGGGGCCAGCCAGGCCATTGGTCCCCAAGCCTCAAGCTTACAGAAACCATGAATTGTGACATCTGCTCAAGCACCAGTGTGCATGGGAGTAACATGAGGCCTCATCACAGATGTTGCATCCACCTGAAATCTGGGAGGTGCAAGAATAACTAAAGAATTATACTGAAAGGATGTTTTCAACCGAATCTAAAAGCTGCTTGATTCCAAGATAATCTCTCAGAAAGCGTTCAAGATGCTGTGCTGGGAAAATAGAGGAACAAATAAGGAAAGATCTCAGGAATTTACATTCTAAGGGAGGAGATTGATGTGTAAAAGTTCAATATAATACAAGGCAGAGAGAAACAGTTGCTGTGCTGGCAGTACAAGTTTTTGGCCAAGCAAGAACTCAGGAGAGCTGCAGCCCCACATTCTTGACCTTGTCTATAAGCTTTTGTCTGACAGCCTTTGGCTCCTACCACCTCTGCCTTCACCTCTGTGGTGAATATCTTATTCTTGGTAGTTCCAGATAAGAAGAATCCCCTGGCCCAGAGATTCACAAACTTTCTTGGTTCATAATACCTCTATGCCAAAAGAAATGCCTAACAGTTTTGTTAAGTAGCTAGGTCCAAAAACTTTAAAATGTATAATGTATTTATGTCCTAACAACTTAGTAGCCATTTGAAAAAATACATATACGTTGAATGAAAAAAAATGTTTCTTTCATTCTTACATAATCAACGTTATTTACTGATGGATGTGTGTGCCTGTAGGGCACTGCACAACTTCTCAAATCTTGCCCTCAGATTGGACACTGACACCCTTATTTCTGGTTCCACAACAATTTTTGCAGGGCACTAGCTTTTTATCACAGCAACTTCTGAAAACCCAGCTTTGTGAAGCTAGGGTGTCCTCAAAGGAGCTGGAGCTAATGTTTTTATTTATTTATTTATTTATTTATTTATTTATTTATTTATTTATTTATTTATTTTTGGCTGCATTGGGTCTTCGTTGATGTGCGCGGGCTTTCTCTAGTTGCGTCAAGCGGGGGCTACTCTTCATTGCAGTGCACGGGCTTCTCATTGCTGTGGCCTCTCTTTGTTGTGGAGCATGGGCTCTAGGCGCGTGGGCTTCAGTAGTTGTGGCGTGTAGGCTCAGTAGTTGTGACACACAGGCTTAGTTGCTCCATGGCCTGTGGGATCTTCCTGGACCAGATCTCGAACCCGTGTCCCCTGCATTGGCAGGCAGATTCCTAACCACTGCACCACGAGGGAAGTCCCTGGAGCTAATTTTGAAGCTGTGAATTACTGTAAGCTAGTAATTCATGCAGTGTGAACAGATCTGGAGTATTGCTATGTTACTCTTACAAATTTAAAATACCCTGTAGCACTCTTATGTTTGTGGTAGTGCCCCGTGCACAGTCTGGGAACCAGGACCTTAGCTGTCTTTTCTCTGTTCACTCTGGTACAAGAGCCTTCCTGCTAGTGTTATCCATGGCCTCAATCCCCATATCCTGTCAGGTTTAGACAGGGAATGCAGGGCTTTGCTGGGTCAAAATGTGGACTCAGAGAGTTGCCAGTAAACTGAATCAACATCAGTTATGTTGCATCGAACTACACCCATGGAGATGAACTATTAAATCTGGAGAGGATAACAGAATACCCCTATTACTTAAGTCTAGAGGCAATGTAGCTTGATACATTTTTATTTTTCATAATTCAGAAGCAATTGTGAGTCTTGAGGTCCTCACCATGATCATTTACTAACGTGGTTCTAGTGAGTTCAATGGGCCCAGTTTATAGATCTATGTCACCAGAATGCCAGTTTTATATTCACTGTACTGAATATTTTATTTCTCTAATTTGAGTATGAAATTGGTCTGGAGCTTCAGATGACTTTGGAATGCCTCTGTTTTCTGGAAGCAATGAGGAGAAAGAGACATAAGTTTGTAAGAATAAGAAATCCTGCTGAAAATGGGAACCTAACAGACTTGCCAAGTTCTCTTTCAGGACAGGACATGTGTAAAGGGATTAATGTTTCTGAAATATAAAATAAATCTATTTTTTATTTAAGTAAATTATGTTGCCCTGTGATTCCCCATCAATGAAATTCACAACATTCATTGGCTTAAGGGAAGGACAGGTATCACGCAGGACAAAGAAATCATTGCTGGGCGCTGAGCCTCAACGAGAATATTCTGGACTCCCTGCAGCAATGGTTCTCCAACTTTAGTGAGCATCAGAATCACCTGGAGGGTTGCTAACAGACAGATTATCGGGTCTTACTCCAGAAACCCATCCAGAGTTTCTGATTCAGGGGGTCTGGGGTGGGACTCAAGAATTTGTATTTCTGTTAAGTTCCCAGGTAATACTAATGCTGCTGGTTTTGAGAACCACTCCCCTAGAGGACAATAGTTCCTGAAAGTCAAGTGTACTGAGAGGGAAAGGGGATTTATAAATTTCAGAGTTTCCATTTCCATATCAAAAGTTCTGGAGTTCTAAAACTGGGACTTTACCATGAATAGATGTTAGTAGTCATCACCAGACAAGATTCGAAGTCCCTTCTGTTGCTGGAAAGAGGTGACAAAGGGGTGGGAAAGGAGACAAAGTGACAATAGAGAGACCCTCTCCCTAACACCACCTTAGAGTCTAATTTAAATGGCAAGAAGCAACAACTCTTAATTAATGTCAGGGAATCAAATATTATTCAAAGCCCATTTTCTTGCCTTGAAAGGTGTCAGTCCTCCCATGGAAACTTTTCTGCTAGGGTGTTTCAGTACTCCCCCCATTGCTATTAGATTTTTTCCTATGCATAAAAAATTATTCTTAAATCAGAATCCAGGGTACAACTTCATGAAAGTTTCATATACTTGAGCACTGAATTTACTGATGACTTGAAATAAGACATCACTCTACTGCCCAATGAATCAGTGTTCTACAAAGCATCAAATATATCCCTTTTTTTTGTGAACAGAAGGTTCATTCAGGACTTTTAATTGTTAAGAATCTTCCCTTTGTTTCACACTGAGGACAAAAGCTATATCCTTTTTGCAATGGGTACAACCCTGCAATGGCATTCTTTTCCTACTTGGATATGACAGATACCCTGTCAGGAACTAAACTCATTTCTGCACAATGTACTTGAGACTTGGAGAAGTAAACCACAAATTATCTCCTCTAAATAGCACTCCCCAGTTCAGAACGTGAGGCAGATAACCTCAATGTGAACTTTGCCTATAGATATTTATCTACAGCCTCCAAGTAATATGGATTTATTCTGGTAATATACAGACCATTTTGCAGATAATGTTGAGAGCAAACATTTTATTACTGATTTCTTGTAAATTACACAAGGCTGTGTTTTAATAGATTTTCCTTCCAAGCCTCAGTCTCACAACATGAGTAGTTATACAGATTTTTATTATGATCTTGAATATTGACTTTTAATTATACACTGGTTAACAAAACAAATAAGGCTGTCATTTCCATCAAGGGAGCGTTAAGGATGGAGGGTATCTTTTGACATCCCACCTACTTTCTCATCCCAGTACTACTTTTTAACATTACCCACGCCAGGCATAAAAATGTAAAAATCTCACATTACTTTAAGAAGACCCTGGAGCAGTTTTTAATTATGTTTATCGCAAAGGATACATGGCTTACAGTAATGATAGTTGAAGGGCATCTTAACAACCATATTCAAGAGTCAGAAGGGCTGTTCAAAGGGGCATAAGAGGCATTATTTCCAGCTCAATAGGAGACAGACTAGAAAACATACTTTAAACTGAAGCCAAAAAAAGGTAGACAATCCAATGAACTTCCTGACCACGAGGATATGAGGGGAAACAAGTCATTAAAAAATCCAAGAACTAAACTCCGCTCTTTCTGCTATATTTCAGTTCTTAAGATGGCCTTGTAGAAACTCAGCAGCTGACAGCAATGGCCCAAGAGTCCTGCAAATCCAAAGTCAGCATCCAGAAATGGTGACCCTTCTAACACCACTCTCATTCGAAGGCTCAATGATCTCATCTTTGAAAATAAGAAGAGGTGGTAAGGAACGTCTGTTGGGCGTGTATATTTTTATATTCTGTTTCTGAGTTTGAGGAGGGTTAAAGGCTTTTGAAATTTCTTCCCGGCCATTCAGGCAGGAAAATAGGTCAAGAGCTCAGTAAGATCAAGGACATCAGTGGTTTATTTCTGTATGGCAGTTAGCATTCTCTTTAACTCTTTGTCCCCAAAATATCCTGAAGTATATCCTGTTCGGAAGCGTTAGAGGTGAAGACAAATTCAGGTTATTTGAGGTCTTAATGAATGTTGGCTGTTTAATAAATGTTGGTAGGAGATATGAATGAGCGAATGAACAGATGAAATTTTGACAGTGACACAATGGGATCAAATAAGTTTAATGTATTTTATTTAGAACTATGGAAAATTGGAGTAGGAAAGGACCTCAGAAATGAATCTAATCCATTTTTTTAAATTCAGTTTTTAACTCATGGGCAATGAAATAATTTGCATTCCCCCTCCCCCCTCCGAATAGTATCATCAGAACTGGGAATTGAAGCCAGTTCAATGATATTTTCATTACATTATACTCTTCTGGGATGGCAATTCTCTCTGCAACTTGTGTTATGGAAAAACCTAGAGGTTTTTTGTTTGTTTGCTTTTTACTCGTATACACAACAACAACAAGTACTGAAAAATCCCCCAAACCAGTTATTTAGCTCCATCAGGGAGCAATAGAAACTACTCTAATGTCCTGCACCATATTACAATTCTCTATTCACTTCTTGGGCCACCAAGCCAACTTTGCAAACCAAAGAACAAAAATAAGATAGTGTTAATTACTCCAAGAAATCATCACTACACAAAACAATAGCTTTGTCATTATCATGAAATTTTAAAGACCCTAGCCAGTGAGAAAAGTTGTTGCTGGAAAATATCAACTACTTTAGGAGTCAATGGGCTCCTTCATATCTCATCAATTGATTGATCCCTGACTTATTGATTGAAATAGAATGTAATCTGGGGAGTCCATGGAAAAGGATCACTTTGAATGGAGAATACCTGTATTTTGGGAGCAAAGAAAAAAATGGGGCATTTTTCTAACACAAAGGAGCTTTAAGGTTGTCTTAACACTTTTAGAGAAAGAAGCACCTGCCTGATAGAATTGCAGCCTCTCTGGCCAATTATCAGGAATTCTTTCCATCCTGACGATGGAATCAACCCTCAACAAGAAATGAAAGAGCACAAGCCCACCGCGACTTGAGGAAGCTATGTTTATTTCAGAGTCTCAAGGAGCCATGTGTTGTTAAACAAAATATAAAAAGTGCAATAAACTTTAGGTATAAAGGACTTTGTTGGCTATAAAATTTTATTTTACTGCTGTCCTCCTATGGCTAAACACGTACGAGATCAGTAAAGTATTAAAATATTCAAGATGACAGAACATGAATCCTAATTCCAGAAATACAGCAGTGAGAATGAATGACAGGGGCAGACACAGAATGCCTATACTGTCATCTGTATAAGGTCCATCATGTCAGTATGTACTTAATTAAAAAAGATGCAGAAGGTAGAGTGAGCACCCTTACTTGATCATTTCCCTTACTCTTCACACAGACACCAGCTGAAACTGAAAGTGACAACTTTGAGCCAGAATCTCCTTGTTATAGTGAGTCAAAGGCAGGCATATCAGTCGTGCTGACACACACAGTAAGGATGTTGGAGAGTTTTCCAGAGGCCCAAATTGTTTTCGTTAAGTGTGTGAGAGCTCAGAAAAATACACACTGTTCTAAATTTCCCTGAATGTGCAGGGAGGCAAGGGTTTGTACCTTGAAATAGAAAACCCTTTATATACTGTCTAAAGAAAGGCTTTGTTACTGCAATAAGTCTCCCTGTGGAGAATTGTAGTTTCCAGGGGAGCTATCTCTACTAATTAGACTCAACGTTGATTTGGACATTGCAAAATTGTATTATATTCCCTCAGGATAGGAATTACTAAATAAGAGGAAGCAAAATCTTAAAAAGGAGGGAACAGTGGAGTTTCCTACTGAACCCTTGCAAAATCGGAGAATTAGAAAATTCTTTTGGATCTTCTGTCAGACTTAAAAACATGATTAGTATGGTGTCGACAGAGCTCATCATTTTGGTTGCTTCTGGAGTATCATAGTTACATTTGAACTTGATTTTTCAAGTTCCAGCTTTCTGGTATGTGCACATGTGGTTTAAGGTGGTTTTTGTTGCTTTTGTTGTTCCCGTGTGTGTGTATGTGTGTGGGGGGGGGGGTGGGCTGAGGGCAGGGGTTCTCATTATTGTATCCTCAGTTTCTAGTGTAGTATCTGACACATAGTAGGATTTCAATCCATATATTTTAAGGGAAGGTATTTTAGAATATTTACTTTTGTCCCTTATTTATAAAAGTCATACTTATTCATTATAGAAAAATTATAAAGGATAATAGAAATAATAGAGGTAAAAGTTAAATTCACCCATAATCTAACATCTATTGATAATTAGTATTAATGTTTTAGTATGATTCCAATGATCTAATTAGTATATGTTTATGTGTACATGCACAAGTATACCTAGAAATCCAGAGGTATACACATACATACGTATATATACCAGATACCCACAATTAATATAAAACCAAATATTCAGTTATATATTCTTTTTTTCAACTTAACTTTAAGGAGCCGGGAGAGATATTCCACTGAGTGGAAAATTGTTTTTAGAGTTCACAGTGTCCACTCCCTAAAAACCTCTCAAACCATGGATTCCACAACCTGAGGTTGAAGAAGCTTCCCTGTGTTTGCCTTACTGGCTAGTAGTACTGTTTATTGAGCAATTACTAAGTGCCAGAAACTCTGCTAAACACTTGACTCATGGTATTCTGTTTCAATCTTCACAACAAATTTCGGAGGTAAGTGCTATTAGGCTCTTCTTTTTAAGACCTGGGGAGCATAAGTAATTTTCTCCAGTTTACCCAATGGTAAATGGCCGAGCTGGGTTTTGAACCCAAGCCTGCTAAATTCAGACCCTGAGCTGAACCCTGGGTCTATTACTGCCTTGACTGTTGCCAGCACTGTGTCATACATCCGGACATATCTTTGAGTGCTCCACCTTTTGATCCCTTGGTTCTGTTGATCCTATTTCTGAAATATCCCCTGTTTTCCAATCCCCCATCATTGCCTTGACTCATTGGTTCTCAACTAGGGACAGTCTGCCTTCCAGTGAGACATCTTCCTTTGTTGCACCTTGAAGGGGGATACTACAGGGCATCCGTTGGGTAGAGGCCAGGGATGTTGCAAAACATTCTGCAGTATTCAGGACAGGCTCCCACAGCAAAGAATTATCTAACCCAAAATGTTAGTAGTGCCAAGGTTGAGAAACCCTGCTTTAGCTCATTTCCCCAGGCTCTCTTAAACACAAACAACCTCCCAGTTAGTTTCCCTGTCTTAAGGTTCATCCTCATCCAGACTGCTGCTATAGTTCTCTCTTTAAACACACATAAAATCATGCCGCTCTCTTGCTCTGTTTAGCTCTGTAGCTCTGGAGGACTGCCGGGGTCCAAATACAGATACAAATAGTTCTAGACTATATGACTTTAGGCAAGTGATTTAACATCTCTGAACTTCAACTTCATTACCTGTAAAATAGAGGAATAATAGCTAGCGTCTACCTCGACAGGGTTCTTGTGAGGATTTTAACACTTCATGGCTCACACAGTTAAGTCCTCGATAAATGTTATCCACCATTAAAAAAAATCTTTGAAGGTTTTCTACTACCTGCAGAAGAAAACCCAAACTCAACATGACATTCCAGACTCCTTTAGCATGGAGTCTCACTCAGCAGCCTCTTCTCTGGGCTGCTGGCCTGGATGACCTGTGCCCTAGTTATGTAGGACTACCTGTCATCCTCTAGATTCATGGAGACTTGGATGTCTGTGTCTTTGCTCATGCTTCTCTGCCAGCCTGGGAAGTCCATCTCCCTCTCCTCCACCTGGAAACATCTGTCTTCTTCAAGACTCAGGTCAAATGTCACCTCTTCTGTTTAGCCTTCTCTATGAACTAGTCATATGTACTTACTCCTTCCCCTACATGATCACAGTATTTTGGTTATTCCATCTATCAGTTTGTCCACTCATCCATCCATCCATCCATCCATCCATCCATCCATCCATCCATCCATCCATCTATCCATCCATTCATTGGCTGTAATACATAGTAGTTAAGATCACAAGCTCTGGAACCAGATTTCGTTAGTTCAAGATCAGGTTCCAGAAACAAATTTATGTAACCTTGAACAAGTTACTTGACTTTATGAAGCCCTATTTTCCTTGCCTTTAAAATAAGTGTAATAATAATATATAGTTGATAAAGTTATTATGAGGATTGAATGTGTGTAAACATTATGCTTGCCATGCATACGCCTTAAATAAATGTTAGTTCTCATCCAACTTGTACTTGTTGAGCACCAACTCTCTGGCAGGCCCTCTTCACATTGTGCCTTGAATTATAACAGGTGGTGCATGTGCCCAAATCTCTCATTAGATATAATGCTTGTTGAGGAAAGGTAATTTTTAAAAAATCTCCTCTTTATACCAACACGTGAAAGAGAGGTGACAAAATCAGTATTTCTGCCAACATCTGGCCTGTGTTTCATAAAGTTGTGCCGGCCAGTATTTCTCTCTTAAGATGATATGTGTGTATCTCCTGATGTGAGGAGTATGGCTGACCAAAAGGAGTCTACTATTCTCCTGCAGTGGTAGACCCCCCTCCTCCATTTCCAACCCACCTTTTAAACTGCCTCTCTGGGCATAATACAATCAAAAGAAATCTTTTCATGATTATAATAATGGCCTTGAGCCTTCTCGATTGCCCTGGAGCAGGAGAGATGATGTCAGTGACATATTCTTGTAGGAGGAACTCAGTGACTGCTTAATTTTACATGTGGAG
This sequence comes from Balaenoptera physalus, assembly GCF_965194825.1. Classification (NCBI taxonomy): domain Eukaryota; kingdom Metazoa; phylum Chordata; class Mammalia; order Artiodactyla; family Balaenopteridae; genus Balaenoptera; species Balaenoptera physalus. Next base: position 88,404,087 of record NC_138896.1, read on the forward strand.
TTTGAATGCTTTGTATTGTGTTAAAATCCAGATTACATTCTTCTCATTAAGCAAGTGGTCCAATCTGATTAATATAATACATTTTCCTCTGTTGCCCAACATCGCCAAAGGCAAGGTATCACTTAGGGAACTGCCCCCTCCCCCCCAACATACACACACATAAATGCAAAATAAACAGATCTGTACCATCATTATTGAGCTAAAATAGCACTTAGAAATATATTCTTTTTGTGAAAAATGGCCACATAAGAGTTGCTGATTGTTTGTAGCCCTGTAATGTAAGTCAGATAAATTGGTGCCCAGAAGTCTGACATTTCAAAAACCCAAGAATATGTTGCGTTTTTTCTGATATGCCATTTTTGTAATTCTCCCAGCTATTTTCCTTTTGCAAAAAGCAATTCTTCTGTGCCCAGGCAGTTCAATTAGAGCATCGTAAAAGTTGTCGGAATGATTTCAACATAACTACCCCTGAGCAATAAGTATAATTTTGGAGAGGAACAAGTTCTGTTCTTACCACCTTGGTGTGGGCAATGGTGTTAACTAACTTGGAAAAAGAATGTACCATCTGCACCTTCTCCACTCAGTTAACCTGCCCAGAGAATTAGAAGCATTCCATCTCACCTCAGAGAGTGTTCCTGTTTGGGTCAGCTCAGCATCCTTGAGCCCTTCTTTAGCCAAGAGCATCCTGATTGCCCTCTCACTGTGTACATACTAGGTGGATCCACCTTTGGGTGGTTTAGCGCATGTCAGCAAATTCTCCCCTTGAGCATAGACTGGCCTTAGAGGTTTACTTGTAGTGAACAGAATGCAGCAGAAATGACACTGAGTGATATCTGAGACTAGGTCAGAGTGAGCAAACGTTTTGTGTAAAGGGCCAGATAGTAAATACTTTTGGCTTTTCAGGCCATACCCATTTGGTCTCTGCCACAACTATGCAGGTCTGCCATTGTAAGGGGTAGCACAAACAGGCTTGGCTGTGTTCTGATGGAACTTCATAAGATTAAGTAAAGGGTCAGATTTGATTCACAGGCCATAGTTTGCCAACCCATGTATTAGGTCATAAAAGATAATGTGACTTGTGCTGTCTCTTTCTCTCTCTCCCTCTAAATAGATGTTATTTTTCTAGAGCAGTTTTAGGTTCACAGCAAAATTGAAGGGAAGGTGCAGGGATTTCCCACTTACCCCCAGCCCCCGCACATGCAGAGACTCCCCACGATCAACATCCTCGCCAAAGTGGGACATTTATTACATAACAATGTTGAAACTACCTTGACACATCATAACCTCCCAGAGTTCATAGTTTACATGAGGGTTCACTCTTGGTGTTGTGCATTCTATGGGTTTGGACAAATGTATAGTCATATGTATCTCTCTTTATGGTATCGTACAGAGTAGTTTCACTGCCCTAAAAATCCTCTGTGCTCCACCTATTCATCCCCCACTCCCCCAACCCTGACATCCACTGACCTTTTTACTGTCTCCATAATTTTGTCTTTTCCAGAATGTCATATAGTTGGAATCATACAGTGTATAGTCTTTTCATATTGACTGCTTTCACTTAATCATATTCATTTAATATTCCTTCATGTCTTTTCACATGGCTTGACAACTCCTTTCTTTTTAGCACTGAAAAATAGTCCATTGTCCGGATGTACTACAGTTTATTTATCCATTCACCTACTGAAGGGCAAGTTTTGGCAATTATGAATAAAGTTGTTATAAACATTTGTGTGCAAGTTTTTATGTGGATGTAAGTTTTCAAATCATTTGGGTAAATACCAAGGAGCACGGTTGCTGGATCATATGTTATGAGTATATTTAGTTTTGTAAAAACTGGTAAAGTGTTTTCCAAAGTGGTTGTATTATTTTGCATTCCCATGAGCAATAAATGAGGGTTCCTGTTGCTCCACATCCTGGCCAGGATTTGATGGTGTTAGTGTTCTGGATTTTGGCCACTCTAATAGGTGTTTAGTGTATCTTATTCTTGCTTTAATTTGCATTTCTCTGATGATATATGATGTGGAGCACCTTTCCATATATTTATTTGCTGTCTGTATATCTTTTTTGGTATCTCACTGTCCATTCAAGCCACCATGTCTGGCCACCATGAAGCCCCCATGCTGAAGAGACCATGAAGAATGACTACATAGAGATAGAAGGAGATGCCCAAGTAGCCCCAGCTGTCCAAGTGTGTTCTCACAGATTTATAAGCAGAAAGTCTTCAAGATGACTCCAGCCCAGCCAAAATCTATCTGATGGCAACCGTATTGTGAGACCCCCAGCAAGAACAACCCAGCTGAGTGCAGTTAATCTGCAGAAATGGGAGATGATGGGATGGGCATATGACGTAGTCCTGGCCTTTCACTGTGTTCCATCACCCTGCCCATATTGCTTCATATAGAGATGGACATAAATCTCCGTTTGGTCCAATGAGACTCAGTTCTTTGATCTTCACACTAAGAAAGAGTGGAGGAACTCTCTTTTTGTTGTGTTTCTAACTGGACAGTATGTAAGCCCGGGGATGCTAGTGGACATTTTAACATCATTCAGGGAGACCTTGTCCACGACAATAACCAATGAAGAAAACAGGGCAGACCAGGAGAGAGAGAGAGAAAGAGAGAGAGAGAGAGAGAGAGAGAGAGAGAGAGACGGTATCAATGATGGCATCTATGGGGCTATTTCTGAGGATTACCCCTGGGTATTTCAGTTATAAGAGCCAACTGCTGATTATGTATATTCATAAATCATAAGTTCAGGTTGATGGATTTTTAAAAAACTGGACACAGCTATGTAACCAGCACCCAGGTCAGGAAACCAAAGTTTACAGCTTTCCCAAACCCCTGCCTCTTGCCTCCTTTCAACTCCCCAGAGATAAACATTATTTTGAATTTTAGCAGCATATGTTAGTTCTTCCTCTTTTAGTGCTTTGTAGAAATGTAGTCATCTACTATGTACTCTTTTTCATCTGACTTCTTTCATCCAGCATTCTGCTTATGAGATTTTTCCATGCTGTTGTGTGTAAATTTAGATTATTCATGTGCACATCTGCATGATTTTCAACTAGTGAATATTAACACAATTTATTTAGTCTGTGGTTGATGGATATTTCCAGTGTTTGTCTATCATGAATAGCAATACAATGAATATTCTTGGACATGTTTTTTGATGAATATATGCCCATGTTTCTACTGGGTGTGTACCTCACAGTGAAACTCCTGGGTCATAGGGGATGCATATGTTAGGCTTCATTAGATAGTACCAAATCATTTTCCTAAGTGGATCTTCCTCCAGCAATGTAGAAGAGTTCTGATCACCCCGATTTCTCGTCAGCACTGAGTAATTTCCATCTTACTCATTTTAATTATTCTGCTAGGGATGGTGCAGGATTGCACTGTGGTTTTAATTTACATTTCCCAGATGACTCAGGAAGTTGAGTGCTTTTTATTTATGTTTATTGACCATTTTGACATCTTTTCTGATGAAGTATCCAAGTCTTTTGCCCACTTTTCTATTGGCTTATCTCTCTTTTCTCATTGATTTTTAGGAGTTGTTTATATATTTCAAATGTGTATTTGTTTTGAGGAAATGTAGGTATGTCAATAAGTTTTTAATTGTGTGTTTGAATTGGGATTTTGTCACTTAAAACTCTGGCTTTTTAAAGAACATGGCTTGGCTGAGATGCTCAGTTTGTTTTGTTTTTTTCCTTCATTTATTTATTTTTAAAAATATCTTTATTGGAGTATAATTGCTTTACAATGTTGTATCAGTTTCTGCTGTATAACAAAGTGAATCAGCTATATGTATACATATATCCCTATATCCCCTCCCTCTTGTGTCTCCCTCCCACCCTCCCTACCCCACACCTCTAGGTGGTCACAGAGCACGGAGCTGACCTCCCTGTGCTGTGGAGAGGCTCAGTTTGGACTCCAGGGCAGTAGTACACTCGCTATTCCATAAGAGGAAGGCCCAGACGTTATGGCTTGGTTGAACAGCGAAGAATTCCTCTGATTCTCCCACGTAGAACCTTGTTATGAACTACAAGTTCATCTGGCAAGCGCATAGAGTGACAAGTCATGTCCGCTTCTCTGCTGAAATAGGCAAGTTAGAGAGGAAGGGATGTTTAATTCGAAATGGACTGCATGGGTGAATTCCCTGCATTTTCTATCCTCTCAATTTGTCTTTCTCTATTTGCCTTTCAAAGGAGGTTGCACTAGGATGCACTGCATTGTCACATATTGCTCCCCTGTGCACCAGACTCTCTGATGACCCTCAGGTTGCTTCTTAATGATCTTTTAGAAGCCCAGACAAAGAAACCAATGCATCACTGATTCCGATTGTGAAAAAGCAGGTAGTGGGACTTCTAGGCTTTCAGATTCTTCAGGGAATTGCCTAACCTCAGAAACTCTCAAATTCTTCCTTTCTTCCATGCCATTAGCAACAATATACAAATCAAACACAACGCTTATCATCAGTGGGAGAAAATGTCTTTTCCATTCTCCTCTGAAACCTACCTTCACCTCCAGGTAAAACATAGAAATGTGGATTTTTGAGCCTTTTTCTCCCTGTATGGCCTTGACATTAATTCACCCTTGAAGTTCATGCTGGTAGAGGAGTCAAGTCGCAATTTAAAAAATAGTTAGCTAGGAGACTAGGAAAAAATAGAAATTGACAAATCATTTAAAGTGACAAATCTAAAATAAACATGCATCAATAAATAAGACCACATCTACCTCAGGATTTTTAATATACTTGAATCTAGAAATGAGATATACCGAAGGATCAAGAGATCACATATGCACAGGAAGTATTTTATTAACCACTTTGCTGACTTGCAAATAGATTTTATGTAAATAATAAAAACATTGGTCGCTGCCAAAAATAGTTAAACTTGAATTTGCTGTCCACGAAAGTGAATCAGTGAGGGAGCAGTGACTTTTAACATATAAGCATGGAAACCTAGTTCAGTTCTCCTGCTCAACATGTTTCCATCAGGTCTTAAGATCAATTAGAGTGTTTTCACATGGGATATGACTAGTATCTTGGAGGAAGTGAGGCTCAAAGGATTGAGAGATAAATATTCATTCTGCCTTACCCATCCTCGTCAACAAACAGACTGGTAAATAATTGCATCAATCTCTTAAAGTTGACACAGCCTCAGGAGGTCAACATTGCTCCTGTGGTTATATTGATACTTCCTGTCGTCTATCAGGTGTGCTGAAGCACCTTGCCTTTACCTTGGTAAAAGGAAAACAAGATGATCAGACTGCAAAACCCGTCAACTTTGATATCTGATCATGTCTAGACAGTTGACAGCCCTGCCTCTTAGGACAGTAGTCAATTGTTTTGCATCAATAATTTGATATGAGGGCATTTTCGAGATGCTACACTTTCCTGACATCCCTTGCTGTGCCAAACATCTATCTTTCCTCATTCATTATGGCTGGGTAACTCAGTGGACTTAGTAACACTTCGTTTAATTAAAGTTTCTCAAGGAAGAACCAAGAGGGCTCATTACCTTAAAATACTACCTGTGGACTAAGTAGGAAAAATGTTAACTAAATTTTAAGCATCTAATATAGTTACCCAATGTGTATTTGTTGTAATAGAATTTGAAAGCAGTCATATCATCTGAATTTGGATGCCAGTTTTTAAAAACCTAGCATCATTCAAATTTATAATTAAGGGAAAAATGCAAGCTGGTATGGTAAATAATTTTGGGGGGAAATGAGAAAAAAGTGAAGTGGCAAAACAGCAATAAAAGAGTCAGAGGTTAATGACACTGACAAAAATCATAGTAACACTGCCATGCATATATTTGTATAAACATTGATTTGTGTCTGTTTTACATACAGACTAACCCTATGGCGTTATATTGAGTGAATCCTATTATACCCATTATAGAAAAGGAGACATTGGATGATTTGACTAAATTCTTTTTAACAGCAGAGCTAGGCCTAGAATTGGAATCTCTAACTTCTTATCTGTTTAAATAGGCAATAAAAACATCTCAAAACAAAAATAAAACCTCTAGAGAATTGAAATTGGCTTTGGGAGACAAAGTTATCATTTGCTTCATTTCTAGTAAATTGATATTATCGCTTATAGCTACTGTTTGTTTTGCTTTTACTCTAGACACTGCTAGTTACTCCATTTGAAATACATAACAACTCTATGATGTAGGAATTATCATACCCATTTTCCAGGTAATTTGTCAAAAGTTATGTAAGATGACCATCAGAGAAAACATTACCTATATCCTATGAAAAAACACATAAACTAACAACACCACCCTGTAGAACCTAGTGCCAAGATCTTGGTTTCTAATGCCATTCTCCAAAAAAACAGGAACAAGAGTTTCTTGGAAGAATGGCTGATTCTAGGACTGGGACAGGAAATAAATAAGATGAGCCTGAAGCATGAGTCAGGAAGTAAAGAAATGCTCTGAAAAACAAACAGACAAACAAGCAAACAACCCCACAGTGACGGGGGTGTGTCAAAGGGACACAGAAGTGAAATGAAAGAGCTCCCAATGGCCAAAACTGGAACAATTTGAGCAACAAAATAAAGTGATACTGGATTATAATTCAAAGTATAAAATAATTATCCATGAGTCCATACCAATATAAATAAAGGATCAAATAAATAAATTGGAGAGGATAGAAAAATCTCCTGTGTAGAAAATTACAAATATTTTATGTAGACACTCTGCCTCAAGGAAGTGGAATATAACTTCCCACTCTTTAAGTGTGGGCTGTGCACAGTGACTTGCTTCCAAAGAGGACAGTGTAAAGGAGGAGAGTAACACAGTGGAGAAACCTGACCAGCACTACCTCAGCCAGGTGACAAAGGTCAACACCATCAGTAATAAGTCATGTTGATGGCATGTACCCTTGATATGATGTGATGAGAATCGCTCCTTATCTCTGTGGTCTTTCTTCCAAAAACCCTGTAGCTACAGTCTAATAATGAGAAATTCACCAGACAAAGCCCAATAGAGGAACATTCTACAAAATACTTGAATAATACTCCTCAAAACACCCAAAGTCATTATAAACTCGGCTGAGAAATTGTCCCAGCCAAGATAAGCCTAACTCTTTAGAATCTTTAGACATGACAGCTACATGTAATATGGTATCTGAGATGGGATCCTAGCACAGAAAAACAATATTAGGTGAAAACTAAGGAAATCTGAATAAAGTAAGGGATTTAGTTAATAATAACACATCAAGTTGTGGTGTTCATAACACAACATAACACATGTTTATAACACAACAATCTGTTCATTAATTGTGACAAACACACCATGCTGATGTAAGATATTAACAATAGAGGAAGGATATGCAGTATATAAGAACTTTGTACTATCTTAGTAACTTTTCCATAAATCTAAATCTATTCTATAATGAAAATTTTATTTTAAAAAAACCTCTATAACCTTGAAATAAAAAGTGGGGAAAGCATACCAGTCAGAGGAAAATGTATTTATTTACCAACTAATCAGTTCATCTTTTCATTTGTTTGTTTATTCATTGATATCCTTAATTGTTCAACAAATACTCTTTCGTGTCTATTTTGTGGTAGCATAGTCCTGGGTTGTAATGATTCTTCAGCTCTACAAGGGTCATCTAGTGACTGGCACAACCCTGGGAAGAAGTTGTATAGCATGTTGGGTAGTCCAGAATTCTAGGGCAGTGCAATACACTGATGACATTTGGTAATATCCATAAAAGAAAGGAGAGAAGTATTGGAAGGGGAGGTGGCTACTCGAAGATTACTGTGGATGGAGAATTTCCCATAATTGGAGTCTGATTATAGATTATATTGCATACACTGGTCCAATGAAAATTACTTTGCTTTTCCAGTTACTTTTTCTTCCAATGCACCGTTGTGTTGCTCAGAGCTTACAATGACTACCCGTTTCTGTTTGACTATGGCACTGTCGTTTTCTGAGAGTAGCAAATAAAGCCATTTTATGAAGCTCACCACTTTGGGCCTGCAACATAATTCAACAGAAGTTGGTATCATTTCTTAAGTCCCCTTCTGTAAAAGAAATGATTGAATTATACTCATGGTCATGTTGGCCTTTCACCAGGAGTATACTCTGATTGTCAAACCTATTTTCTAATTGAAAAATATATTGAACACAAAAAATGAAGTTCTTGAAGCATTTGGACACCCATTCGTTTTGTAGTGACCACTGCAATGTTGAGGAAAGCTAACTAGAAATAGAAATACATCCTCAACTTGATGATCTAATGACGACCCTCCAAGCCTCCAGACATAACACATAGCATAAATCTGTGTTTTCTGAACATATCACATTATGTTCCTGAGGATTTCAGCAAGGAAATGATCTCCAGTGTAAAATCTATATGAGATGTATGGAACTCTGTACAAGGAATATTGGATTATTGCACTCTGTAGCTTTGAAAACCATCTTTCTTGGATGGCAGCAGAAAGCTTCAATATACTTGCATGAATTATAGATGATACTTAGTACTCTTGTTAAAGTAGCTACAGGATGCTTTTCTAAGACCCTTCAGCCTATGGATATTATTATGCATCTGTCACACCAAAGATTTGCCTTTGGAGATACTTTAGTATTCTAGACGTTTTTCAGTAAATTGAACATAGTACTTGAAGACTGCTTTTTTTTCTCCTTTGCCTTTTTTTCTTTTAATTCTGAGAATAGTACAGACGTGTATTTAACCTAGAAATGAAGTCATGGCTTTTAAACAATTAGCCCCAAAGAGGAATTGATTTCAAAGAAAGTCTGTCTGTGAAGGGGTGGGAGACAAAACCAACATTGATTCTGGAGTACAGCTTCTTAATAGTTCAGACTTCTAGGTGCCTAAAAATGAATAGCTTGTCAGTAGAGAAATGGGATAGCATACAGATCAGAGGCCCCAAATCAAAATTCTCCTTTTCAAAGACATACTGCTGGCTTAGTTCAAATGCTCTTCCATACGTTTTTTGATGTTCTCTCCAAACACTGTACACATTACCGACATGAATGCTTATCATTTCAGCAATTTGCCTTAGTAACAGACTAAATAAATAGTCACTTAGGTTTTAAGAAGTACTTATTGTTTAAAAGCCAGTGGAATGAAATCAGACTCCTGAGTATTTAAAGTGGAGATATAGTCAACTGGAAAAAAAGAACACACAAACTTTATTTTATATTTTAATTCTTAGTCCTTTTTACTCTAGCAAAAATTAATTTTTAATACCTTAAAATGGTTTTCTCATTAATTATAAGTTAGTAGAGTCTTCAAAGAAGGGGACCAAATGAATGTGTATGATATTGGATCATGTAGATTTATTTTTTTTCAACAAGATAAATATTAATACAAAGTGTACTAGATTTGCAATCTTACCATCTTACATTGTTTTAAAATTATAGACTAAAATTACACCTTGGAGGTATGCAGAGCCAGGGCCAGTGGACAATGAGTCCATAGGATCCTAGAGATTCTGGTTTCTTCTCTGGGGTTAACTTTTTTGAAATTCAGCATTCTCATTTGTAATAAATTTTTAGTAGATTTATAGTGCGTGACTTAATATTAGAATAATGGAGTTAAAAGGGACCTGAGGGTAATTCCAGGGTCACCCTCACTAAGTCTTACAAAAGACCGACAGCTTTGTGAATTAGAGTTAGAAAAACACAAAAAAGATTCCAAAAAGAATTAAAAAAATGAGTGCTCTAAAAATGTAGCGCATAGAGTTTCAATTTCAGCTCCAACATGTAAAGTGCTTGGCGGTCACTACCAATCACTCTCATCCTTTCAACAATGACAAAAAAAGCTAAACAAACCAACTAAATCAATGAGTTTTCTTAGCTGCATCAGAGAACTGAGGCCATGGGGCAAACCACCATCTGAAAATCTGGAGATACAGAGGAATACAGAGAATGTCAGTCAAGATCAACTTACCTGGAGGAGAAGACACTAGAGCCACAAACTGGTAGGAAGACTGAGTGTGGACTAACTTGAGAGTAAGAAACTTTCAAGGGCACAGTCTTAAGGGGGGCCCTCATACTCTCATGAGTTTGACCTTCAGGAAGCCCACCAGATTTCCATGGTAATGATTCTAGGAAAACCCTCATGTTTTGGTCAGGTGGAGAAGAAAAGTTACCCTTTTGAAATTCTTTCAGGGCATTCTCCCTAAGAAAGGCTTATTCTTCAAGGGAAACATCTTTATCAGAGCTTTATTTGACTTGGGGAAAGGGCTATTAGCCAACCCTAGGCCCCTCTAGTCTTCCTGTGTCACCTAAAGGGAGAAAGAAAAAGGCTAAGAAATACTTCAGAAGGTCACAACCCAGGGACTCAGTCCCATTAAAAGACTGGGATTTAATGATAAGATTGTAGAATGCCTCCCCTCACCCACACACACCTTACCACCACATCAACAGGGCTCCAGAATAAGAACAGTGGATTACAACAGAAAAAGCTGCAGGACACAGACTCTATTTAAGAAGGAGTTCTTAGGAAAATCCAACATTGGAAGAAGCTAACAAGAACGCTAGAGGAAACTGAAGCATCTGGTATGCATGGCTATAGAAAACACTAAGCATAACCCAGTTTCTAGACAGGTTAACATAAAACCACACACTAAAGACCTCTTTGTCTCAATTCCCATTGCCTGATATATCACAATTGACTTTCAAGAAAAACTTATAAGGAATGTTAAAAGGTGAGAAGCAAGACAGTCTGAAGAGACAAAGCTCTCTTCAGAACTAAAGTCACATATGACAGAACTTGAAATAATTCAATAGGGAATTTAAAATAACTATGATTAATTACTTTAAGAGCTCTAATGTAAAAAGTAGACAGTATGCAAGAACATATGAGTAATGTAAACAGAGAGATGAAAACTCTAAGAAAGAATCAAAGGAAATGATAGAAATAAAAAATACTGTAACAGAAATGAAGAATAGTTTTGATGATCTCATCAGTAGCCTGGACACAGATAAGAAAAGAATCAGTAAAATTGAAGCTATGTCAATAGAAACTTTACAAACTTAAATACAAACTTAAAAATGAATGGAGGGGGTTTCCCTGGTGGTGCAGTGGTTAAGAATCCACCTGCCAATGCAGGGGACACGGATTTGAGCCCTGCTCCGGGAAGATCCCACATGCAGTGGAGCAACTAAGCCCGTGTGCTACAGCTACTGAGCCTGTGCTCTAGAGCCCGCGTGCCACAACTACTGAAGCCTGCAAACAACTGAAGCGTGCCACAACTTCACAACTGAAGCATGCCACAACTACTGAAGCCCATGTGCCTAGAGCCCATGCTCCACAGTGAGAGAGGCTAACACGATGAGAAGCTCACGCAGCGCAACGAAGAGTAGCCCCCACTCGCCACAACTAGAGAAAGCCTGTGCGCAGCAACGAAGACCCAATTTAGCCTAAATAAATAAATAAATAAATAAATAAATTTATTAAAAAAAAAAAATGAATGGAGGGACTTCCCTGGTGGTCCAGTGGTTAAGCCTTCATCTTCCAATGCAGGGGGTGCAGGTTCAGTCCCTAGTTGGGTAGCTAAGATCCCACATGCCTCGTGGCCAAGAAACCAAAACATAAAACAGAAACAATATTGTAACAAATTCCATAAAGCCTTTAAAAATGGTCTACATCAAAAAAAATCTTTGAAAACAATGAATAGAAAAAAACCACCCCAGAATATCCAAGAGTTGTAGGGCAATTGCAAAAGATATAACATATGCATAATTGGAATGCAAAATGGAGAAAAAAGAGAAAATGGAGCAGAATAAATTGTTAGTGATAATGGCCAAGAAATTGCCAAAATTAATGACAGATACCAAACCACAGATCCAGAATTCTGAGAACAAGAAGCAGGATAAATACCAAAAATGTAAATGTAAGCGTGTCGTATTCAAACTGGAGAAAAATCCAAGACAAAGAGATGGTCTTGAAAGAAGCTGCAAGGGGTTTAAAAATCTTACCTATAGAGGAATAATGCTAAGAATTACATCAGACTTCTTGTCAAAAACCTCAAAACCATGCAAGGAAGTAGAGAATGGAATAAAATATATAAATTGTTGAAAGAAAAAAATCCCACTAACCTAGTATTCTATATCCATCAAAATTGTTCTTTAAAAGTGAAGGATATATAAAGATTTTCTTAGGTAAAGAAACATTGAGTGAAACTGCTGCTGATACACATACCCTGCTAGAAATGTTAAGAGAAGTTTTCAGAAAAAAAGAAAATGATATTGGTCAGAAACTTGGATCTACATAAAGAAAGGAAGAGCACTGGAGAAAGAATGCATGAAAGTAAAATAATAGCATATAGATAAGTGAAGTAACTGACAGCAGTGTTACAAGGGAGTGGAGGGAGGAAGCGAGAGTACTCATTATAAGGCACCTGCTCTACCCAGGAAGCATTATAGTGTTCATTGGATGTGGTTAGTTGTATAGGTATATTGCAAACTATAGGGCAACCACTAACACATTAAAGAAGGAAATATAATTGATATGATAAGAGATGAGACTAAATGTAATCATATAAACTGTGCTCAATTAAAGACATTCTACTCAACACCCTACTGGAAGTCCTAGGTAGTGAAAAACAAACGAACAAAAAAGGAAATAAAAGTACACAGATCGGGAAGGAAAAAGAAAAATGCTGTCTTTGTTTGCATATGACATGTGAACACGTCCCTTTGTTTAGAAAATCCCAAAGAATCAACCAAAAAACTCCTGGAACTAATAAGTGATTATAGCAGGGTACAAGGTTAACATAAAGAAGTCGATTGTCTTTCTATATACCAGCAATGAACAACTGACAGTTGAAATTCAGAACACTATACAACTTATATTTGTACCAAAAAAAGAAAAGAAAAACACTTAATAGAAATGTAATAATATATATTTGGGATCTATACTATATATGGACAACTAAAACTCTGAGGAAAGAAGTCAAGGAAGATGGAAATTAAAGAAATATTCCATGTTCATGCATAGGGAGATTCAATATTACTGAGAAATCAATTCTTCACAAATTTATCAATAGATTCAGTATAATCTCAATCAAATGCCAGCAAGCTATTTTGTGGATATTGGCAAACTGTTTCTGAAGTTTGTATGGAAATGTGAAAGACCCAGAATAGCTAACACAATGCTAAAGCAAAAAAAGGACAAAATTGGAGAACTGACATTACCTGACTTTAGGTTGTACTATAAAGGTACCGAATAAAGACAGTGTGATGTTGATGAAAGAATACATAAGTAGATCAATGGCACAGAATAGAGAGCCCAGAGAGAGACCCAAAACAAATACAGTCATGATTGTCGACAAAGAGCAAAGGCAATTCAATTGAGAAAGACTAGTCTTTCCAAGAAATGGTCTTTGAAAACTAGGACATCCATATGCAATAAACAAATAAATAAATAAGAACGTAGGTACAGACCTTACATTTTTCACAAAAAATAACTCAAATGGATTATAATTCTAAATGTAAAACAAAAAGTGTAAAATTTCTAGAAGATAGCATAGGAGAAAATCTAGGTGACCTTGGCTTTAGCAATGAGATTTTAGATATAGTATCAAAATCATGATCCATTCAAAAATTGTTAACTTGAATTTTATTAAATTAAAAAAATACTTGTCTGTAAAAGACCTTTTTTGAGTTAATGAAAAGACAAGCTACAGACTGGGAGAAAACATTTGGAAAATATATATCTGATAAAGGAGTTGTATCCAACATATACTAATAACTCTGTATAATAAGCAAAAGATCTGAATAGGTAACTCACCAAATAAGATATGCAAATGTAAAATAGCATATGAAAAGATGCTCAATGTCATATATCATTAGGGAATAGTAAATAAAAACAACAATGAGATACCAGTATATGTCTATTTTAATGGCTTAATTCCAAAAACCTGGCAATACCAAATGCTGTAGAGAATGCAGAGTGATAGAAATTCTCATTCATTGCTGGTGGGAAGTTAAAATGGTACAGCCACTTTGGAAAAGAGTTTGTTAGTCTTTTACATGTAATCTGCAGTCTTGCCCCTTGGCATTTACCCAAGTAGGTTGAAAACATGTTCACACAAAACCTGCCCACAAATGCTTGTAGCAGATTTATTAATAGTAACCAAAAATTGAAAGCAACCAAGATGTTCTTCAATAGATGAATGAATAAAGCATGGTACATCCATACAATAGAATATTAATGAAACTAAATGAGCTATCAAGCCAAGGAAAGATATGAAGGAAACTTAAATGCATATTATTACATGAAAGAAGCCAATCTGAAAAGGCTGTATGTTGTTTGATTCCAATTATATGACTAGAATAAAGCAGAACAATAGAGACAATAAAAAGTTCAGTGGTTGCTAGGGTTATGGGGAAAGAGAAGAATAGGTCAAGCACAGGGGATTTTGGGTGCTGTGAAAGTATTCTCTAAGACACTGTAATGGTGGATATTATGCATTTGTCAAAAGCCATAGAACTTTACAACAGAAAGAGTGACCATAATGTAAATTTTAAAAAGTAATTTAGGAGGTTAGGGGATCCCAGGAACAGTGAAGACTTGACAAGACAATCTGACTGTATTGTAAAGTATGGAATACCACAGTGGTGGCAGTATGTCAAAGGAACACAGGAGCTTATTGAAAGAGCTCTCAATGACCAAAGCTGGAAAAATTTGAGCAAGAAAATAAATAAAATAGCACTGGATTATAACTCAAAATATAAAATAAATATTCACATATTATATATATGTACACATATATATAATATAAATGATGATTAAATGGGAAGGATAAACCTCCTGTGCAAAAGAATTACAAATAAATCATGTAGGTATTACACCCTAAAGAAATGGGACTTTAACTTCCTATTCCTTAAGTGTGGGCTGTGTGTAGTGACTTCATTCCAAAAAAAAAAAAACAATATGGAAAGGTGGGGGAAGAAAAATAACTTTACAGTGGAGAAACCTGACAAAGATTACTTCAGCCAGGTTATCAAGGTCAACGTCAACAGCTATAAATGACATGGGAAATATATACACTCAATATAATTTAACAAAAACAGCACTTTATCACTATGGTCTTCTGCCCAAAAATTTAAAGCCTAAGTATAATTATGAAAAAAGTATCAGGAAGGGCCCAATAGGGGGGCATTGTGCAAAATACCTGACAAGCACTCCTCAGACTGTCAAGGTCATCAAAACAAAGAAAATCTGAGAAACTGTCCCAGCCTAGAGGAGCTTAAGGAAACATAAAGACTAAATGTAATATGTATCTGAGATGGGATCCTGGAACAGAAAAAGGACATTAGGTAAAAATTAAGGAAATCTGAATAAAGTATGGGATTTAGCTAATAATAGTTTATCATTGGTTTATTAATTGTGACAAACATACCATTCTAATGTAAGATATGAATAATAGGGGTAACTGTCTGCAGAGGCTGGGTGGGCAGAGTATATTGGGAGCTCCCTGTGCTATCTGTTCAATTTTTCTGTAAATTTAAAGCTGTTTTAAAAATAAAACTTATTAATGAAAACATGTATTATCATTGAGAAAATTTTATACATAATAATATTAATTTATAGTATAACTTAGAAGAGTAATTTACATTTTAGTTGTTATTTCATAAAATTATTATTTAAGTTCTTTAAAGAACTGCTCCACCCAGCACATCCACAGTGTGTTTTTGTTTACAAATATTTTACTTGCAAATATATAATTTTACAGTATTATAACTGTTGGACAAATTGAGACATTCCTTAATGGAAATGATTGACATACACAGAATCTTTCAAACGAATCCAGCTAAGTTTTTTTTTTTTCTTGGATGTTTTAGAGGACACAGTTTATTCAAAGTTTAAGCATCTCTCCCAACCATCCATACTTGTAGGTTATCATTATCAATGACAAGTACACGTGCATTGAATTTTACACAATGTTGTAATGATAAGATATCTTGGATGAATTCTGTTACGAAATGTTATTTTTTAAAGTAGTGTTATTAAGTTTAAATCCTGACCTGCTAATGTACTAAAAATGAATTATGCAAATTGCCTAATTTCCATATATTTTCTTACCTAAAAGTGGGTTATTAAGAATAGTAACCTTGGGCTTCCCTGGTGGCGCAGTGGTTGAGAATCTGCCTGCCAATGCAGGGGACACGGGTTCGAGCCCTGGTCTGGGAAGATCCCACATACCGCGGAGCAACTGGGCCCGTGAGCCACAACTATTGAGCCTGAGCGTCTGGAGCCTCTGCTCCGAAACAAGAGAGGCCGCGATAGAGAGAGGCCCGCGCACCGCGATGAAGAGTGGCCCCCACTCTCCGCAACTGGAGAAAGCCCTCACACAGAAACGAAGACCCGACACAGCCAAAAATAAACATAATAAATATAATAAATTAAAAATTAAAAAGAAAAAAAGAATAGTAACCTCTTATTTTTCTTAGTATAAATTAAGACAATCAGTGTAAAGCTCTTAGCTCTGAGCTTAGCATATTTTAAGATTAGCTGTTGATACTATTATTACCTTGTAGTGCCTAGTTGTAGTTTGGGATTAAAAACAGCATAGGAGATTAACAATACTATACATTTGCACATA
Source organism: Balaenoptera physalus (assembly GCF_965194825.1). NCBI lineage: Eukaryota > Metazoa > Chordata > Mammalia > Artiodactyla > Balaenopteridae > Balaenoptera > Balaenoptera physalus. The sequence goes on from NC_138896.1 coordinate 88,420,683, forward strand.
ACCCTAGGGCTTTTTAAATGCTTGATGCATGTGAAAGCACTTTAAAAACCTCTAATGTTTTTTGCACATGTAAGAAATTTGTATTTTCTTGGGGTTTTTGCAGCTCACTTCAACTTCACAATAGTTCTGTGAGGTCAGCAGGGAAAATATTTGTCTTGATTTTATAAATTAGGAATTGAGATTCAGAGGGTTTACTAGTGGGGTCCGTCACCTCTGCTCTGCCATCTTGGACAAGTTTCTTAACCTCTGTGAGTATCAGCTTCTCCATTTATGAAATAAGGGTATTGTCATTTACCTTTAGGATGGTTTTTGAGTGCGCTAATAATGTACATTATGCACTTAGCTTCATACCTGATTTTCTAAAAATGCTATAACAATTATTATTGCATTGTATTATTTTTGTCTATTTTTCTATAGGATGTTCAGCCTCAGAGGAAAAGGCAGTGTGGGTGGATAGTAAAGATAAGGGTCATCATTTAATTTTCATCCTTCAAGACTGAGTTTGATCAGTGTGGCTTCTGTATTCAAGATTTTATTTATTTACTTAAGCATTTATTGAACACCTCCCATAGCCAAGCCCTGGATGAGATACAGTGACTTATGGAAAGATAAATACAACCTAAATTTTGTTCTCAAGGAGACAATACACCTGCATAAATAACTTAAAGAACATGTAGGGAGGGGATGTAAAAAGTTTGCAGGAGCAGATGAGATCACTCTATACTTGTAACGGTCAGGAAAGTATGCAGGAATAGGTGGCATTTGGACGGGGGTTTGAACAAGGAGTGGAATTGTGTGCCATGCATTTGTGTGCTGGAAATACACATTTTTCAATTGGGTGACAGACTGTATTTCATTCTTTCAATAATTATCAATGAAATAATTATGTTAATAATAAAGATAAATGAGCTATTCTGTTATTATATGTTTCCATAATGCTCATTAGTTCACATACAATTGTTAATAGGTAATGATGTCAATTTAACACAAAAGTGATGTTGGAGTCACACGTGCTTTTCTTAGGCAGGGGGAGCTGGCAAGAAGGAAGTAGAATTATAACCTTCAGCAGGAAAGTAAAGACCTTCAGTTCATCTGTTCTTTTTTCAGGAGACTTTTCAACTCCATTTTAAAGAAAGTTAAAAATAAATGCCTGCATCCAACATCCTCCCCAGAGAGGAGCAGCTCCACCGTGCCTGGCTCTTGTCTTGTAGCAGGTTGCACTTCCTGCTGTGCCCACCTTAGCAGCAGCCCCACTGACTCAGAACTTTCTTTCCATCAGCATTGGCTCTTCCCACAAGCCAGCATTTGCACTGTACTGTTTCTTGTTCATTTCTAATTCCTCTAAGGCAGTCTCATGGAGCTGCTTTCTTGAGCTGTTCAAGTTCTCTTCCAAGGTACCAATTGTTGTTTCATTGTTGATTGGTTGTGAAGTTAAATAGGATTTGGAGTGCCCTTAACTGTATCTTTTTCCCACAAGGGCATCATTTTTAATGTACTCTTTTATAGAAGACAGAAGTTTTATTTAGAACACATGTATCATTTTCCACCTAGTACTGCCCTTAGATCTTGGCAAGAGAGGCCCTGGACCCCATGCTTTAGAAGGCCCGCCTCTGGCGCTCCTCGGGGTAAGGAGTTCATGTGGTTAGGGGGGAGGTGTCTACATGGTGCTTGTGCAACCTTCTAGAAAATGCTCTCCATACCTAGACCTAGAATTCCCTTCCTGATTCCACTCACAGAGCCTGTGTGAGCTCCTTTCTGAATCTCTCCCACCCAGGACAGATCAAGCTGCCAGTGTGGAATACCCTAGAGCCAGAGGGTATCCGAGAGGCAGTTGTTTGCAGGGAGTGCTGATGGGGTTGAATGTGCAGGACCTCACAGCATGAGATGAACCTGCTTGTGTGAAAGAAAGGTGAGCAGGATGTGGCATGAGATCTGGAGGATGGGTCTCCCCAGGCTACCACTTCCTCCTTTAGAACAACAAGGACTTTGAAAATTCTATATTCAGATCTGACCTTCCCGGTCTTTATGAGGATATATTTGTCAATGTAGAAAGGGAGACTATATTTATTTAACACTATGTGAGATTTAAATATTTAGTTCCGTTTGTCATCTTACTCTGGACCTGGTCAATATTAGGGGCAGACCTTGTTAACAGCAAAAATACTCATGCTAAGAAATTGGACATTGGAGGCATGAACATTCCATCTGGTTTGAAAGAGCCTCCAGCCTAAGTAGTAATATATACAGATTTAAAGGAAATGGTAAAGTAAATTAGAATAGTTCTTTCCAATGATTTTCAAAGCACTGTCGAGGACATTTTTATTGTCTTTGCTCTTCTTATGCTGCAGATCCATACCTTTTACCCTTTCCCCCACCCCCACCCCCATCCTGGTGGAAACAGAACTGCCGTATCCTGACCATAGGATCAGACACACGACCCATTCTGGGCCCGTCACTGTCTTTCTAGGACTTTCTTGACTGAAGGTGGTAGGATTGTTCTTTCTTGACCGTAGGTGTGGAATATATAGTAAGGAAGTGACTCCAGATCTGTGGGGCTGTGTCCACTCCCAAACGAAGGGTCTGAGATAATAAGGTCAACAAGAGAGAACTGCAACAAGCAAAGGATCAGTGGAGAGATACTGGGTACACCTACTTCCAGCCAGCCTAGGACCTGCCTTTGGTGCTTTGTTCATGCAAGCCAGTGAATTACCACATTGTCTAAACTAGTTTCAGATGGATTTCTGCCGCTTCAACCAGAATTCTGACTGGCGCAAGTGCCTGTTGGGCATAGACTCTTGTACAGATCGTTGCACTGGAAATGGAAGCCTCTCAATTATTCCTGCTCATTGATCATGTTTGACACCACTGTTCATTAGTGGGGAGGCAATTTTGCTTCCAGGATACATTTGGAAGGTCTGGGGACATTTTTGGATTGTTATAACTGGGGAGGGGACATGAGTGGAGAGAAACCAAGGAGGCTAAGTATCCTGGAATGCACATGACAGCCCACTATGACAAAGAATTATCTGGCCCCCGATATTAGTGGTGCCAAGCTTGAGAAACCCTGAATACCACAGAAAAATAAATGGGAGGGAGATAGGAGAGCTAGATGCTAATCATATTTCTGTCCTTAACCACTGTGTGACCTTTGCACAATTTATTTCACCATTTTGGACAGAAGTACTTGCCTGCATTCCATGAAGAGGCTGAAATAAATGACTTTTAGGATTCCCCCCCCACCCCAGCACTTACAGTATTTTATTATCTTTCACAAAAATGGGGTTTGTTTTTTCTTGCCTGCCCCCTTTTTCTATCAATAGAGTCTCTTATGAATTTTCATTCCTTGTAGTTTTTCACACTGCCCTAGTCCTTGTCTTCAAACTCAATGCTATACAAACCAAATTTGCAATATACAAAGTTATCTCTAAGGACGCTACATAAAACAATATTCAAGCGCTTTAAACTTGGAGTGACATTTAAGGATGGAAACAGATTAAAGGTAAGTTTCTGGTTTGCTCTAAAATGAATTCTCTGAATCTGCATTTCTAAAGCCTCGTGGAAATGGTTGCTTCAGTTATTATGCATAGGAAGGTAAAATTTCCACAGCCAGGAGGATTTAATAGAAAACCTTTCCTTATTTCTGCAAGCTACAAAATATTTTCCCCTTCCCTGATGATGAACTTCCCATGAAATCTCTTTCATTTGTGACTTACATAGTCTTGGTGACAGCCTTTACCTTCCAAATCAACTAATGGTAAGAACATGGTGACAGATTCTACTGCTGGGGAACGTTACTGCGGTAGGTGGTGAAAGGCTATATTTAATCACATCAGTGGAAAACCTTGTGCAGCCAGGGTGCAGTCGGGACTCAGTTACATTTGAAAAAGCGACATAATCATCATAAGATTAAAATATAGCATAGATATCAAAGTGAGAATGATATAGGAGGGGTCATGAAATGCAGAGATGGAATTACGTCAAGAAGCATTTATCTCCTGAATACCTTTGATGTGCTTTGTTCTCTGCCAGTCATGGGGGAGGACTGAAAAACCAGAACATGGCTCTTACTCTTGAGCTTCTAATTTACTTGAGCAGATAAGCCATATATGGAGCAATTAGAACAGAAATGAAGCTGTGAGTGTTGTGGAGGAGTTTATGAATTCAGTGAAGGAGTTGTACATTGTGGAAAGGAACAGGCAGGATGGAGGGGGACTCTGGCTTAGATTTGAGGGAAGAGAATTTTATCAAAATTTCTAACGAATATTTCCTACTATGGAAATGCCTTATTCCTTCATTTCACTTATTTATTCAGTAGTTTTTTCAATAAATATAGAGTGCCTTCTATGTCCTATGTAATGTTCTTGTGCTGGTGAGCAAATATATTAATGGTAGAGACTAATAGATAAAATGAGATAAATAAGTAATATGCAGATGGTATTAAGTTCTTTGAAAATACAAAGCAGGGAAAGGAATAGGGAGCGGTGGTAAGATGACATTCAACCAAACACCTAGAGATGGTTTGGGAGTTAAGCATGTGGATATCTTAGGGAAGAACATCCAAGGTAGTGGGAACAGCCAGTGTAAAGCCCCGGAGGCAGGGGTTTGACTGGCATATTTGAATAAAAGCAAACAGACCAGTAAGGCTGCACTGAAGGATGGACAGAGGGGAGACGAGGAAATGCAAGGTCAGAGAGGTACAGTGGGAGTCAGATCATGCAGGACATGGAAAGCGCTGACTTTTTCCATGATGGTGTTTGTGTTTGGAAGCCACTGAAAGGTTTTGAGGAAAAGAATGTCATGCTCTGACATGCTTTAAAGGATCACTCTGGCTGCTGAAAATAGACTGTACAAGAACAGGGAGATGGGAGAAGCCACTTATGATGCTATTAGAATAATTCAGGTGAGAGATGATGGTAGCAGTGGAACTGATGAAAAAGTGTCCAGGTTCTGGATGTATTTTGAAGGCAGAAACAACAGAATTTACTGATAGATAAGGCATGAGGTGTAAAAGAATGAAAACAATCAAGGAAAACTCCCAAAATTTTAGGTGTGTTTAGGTACAATTTTGGAAAGCCAAAGTATGAGGACAATGCAGTACTTCTCCAAACACATACTACGAGTATGCATACTTCTCCAAATCCTCAGATGCTGGAGTTCATGTACTATTTTTCTTCTCGGTATGCAGTTTGGAGCCAAGCATAAACCATAAACCATAAACCACTTCAGCATATTTAGTCACAGATATTAACATCGGTTATGACCCACCCACCCAGTGTTGGTTGGAGTCTGGGTTGTTTTGGTTTGCTTTGTGTTGTTTTTACAAGTGCTCAGCCTTTTATGACAGAAGTTGAGGCAGTCTCTGCCCCCCACCATCTTTCTTGTCCTAATTAAGCTTTTTGTTTTTAAATAATCGTAGATGTACATGTAGTTTTAAGAAATAATACAGAATGATCCTGTGTACCCTTTACTCAGTTTCTCCAAATGGTGACATCTTACAGAGCTGCACAGCGTCACAACTAAGATATTAACCTTGATACAGTCAAGCTTCAGAACAATTCCGTCACCAGGAAGATCCCTAGTTTTAGGTGTCCTTTTATAACTACACCTATTTTCCTTCTTCCACTCCCTGTTCTTAACGGCAACCACAGCCCCTCTACTCTCTGTTGTTTATTGTCACACTTAGAACACTACAGTTGCTTTAAGAAAAAACTGGTGACATTGGAATGTGTTCAGAGAAGAACTGTTTAGGATGGGGAAGGACCATAAAAGCATGATAGATGAGGAAAAATAACTGAGGCTGTTATAAAGAAAATCAAACTCAGTGCAAAAAATTGAGCTCTTTTTATGATTTTGAAGGGCTACTATGTGCATGAGGGTTTAAAGTTATTCTGTAGAAACAATGGATGCAGCTTCTTTAACAGAGATTCCATTTTCAATTTCAGGAAGAACTTTTCAGATTGAGGAATACTGTCCCTGATTACCTCAGCAGGAGGTAAATTTTCTCTTGGTTCAAGTAAACAGCGGTTAAGCAATCACTAGCTAATAATTCAAAAATTTTCTAGGGGTTTGGACTGTATAATTTCCTTCCAACACTGACACTGTGTAAAGTTTTTTCCTTTTCCTTAGTGCCTTCATTTACTTTAATTTTTTATTGAGGTATAATTGATTGATAATATTGTATTAATTTCAGGTGTATAGCATAGTGATTCAGTATTTTTAGATTACATGCCATTAAAAGTTATTACAAGATAATGACTATAATTCCCCGTGCTATACATATTTAGTTTAATTTTTTTTAATTAATTTATTTATTTATGGCTGTGTTGGGTCTTCGTTTCTGTGTGAGGGCTTTCTCTAGTTGTGGCAAGCGGGGGCCACTCTTCGTCGTGGTGCGCAGGCCTCTCGCTATCGCGGCCTCTCTTGTTGCAGAGCACAGGCTCCAGATGCGCAGGCTCAGTAATTGTGGCTCATGGGCCCAGTTGCTCCGCGGCATGTGGGATCCTCCCAGACCAGGGCTCGAACCCGTGTCCCCTGCATTGACAGGCAGATTCTCAACCACTGCGCCACCAGGGAAGCCCAGTTTAATTTTTAATTGGAAAAAAATTTTGTGATATTATAGACTAAGATACAGTTGTAAGAAATAGTACAGAAAGATTCCATGTACATTATGTCCAGTTTTTCACCAATGGTAACACTTTACAAAGTTATGGTATAGTATGGTAACTAGCATAATGACAGTGATACCATTCAGCAGTCTTATTCACATTTTCCCATTTTCATGTTTTTACTCATTTGCATGTTCTATACAGTCTTATCATATGTATATGTTCTTGAATCCACCACCTCAGTCAGATGCTGAACAGTTCCAACAGCCCAAAAGGATCTCTTATGTTGCCCTTTTATAACCATACCCACCTCCCACTTGCTATCCTACTTCTCCAGTCCCTTCCCCGGCCCCTCCAGACCATGACCCCCACCCTACCTCTACCCCGGGAACCCACTAATCTGTCTTCCATTTAAAAGTTTTGTCATTTCAGAAACCTTACAGAAATGGAATCAACAGTATGTACCCTTTTGAGAGTAGTTTCTTTCACTCAATATAATTCCCTAAGATTCTTCTAAACTGTTGCTTGTCTCAATAGTTTATCTCTTTTATTGCTGAGTCATAATCCATTGCATGGATGTGCCACAGTCTATTTAACCATTCACGTATTGAAGAACATTTGGGCTGATTCCAATTCTTAACTCTTATAATTAAAGCTGCTATAGATATTTGTGTATAGATTTTTGAGGTGAAAAATTCATTTCTCTGGAAAATTTCTATAAGAGTGCAATTTCTGGGTTGTATGGTAGTTCCATGTTTAGTTTTTAAAGAAGCTGCCTAACTGTTTTCCAGAGCGGCTGTACCATTCTATATTCCCAATCGCTTATTTTCATATTGTGGTTTGTCTTCCATTTATGGCATTATAATTGGGCCAATGAACCACAATTTGAGAAGGATTTTAGAAACTTTGCCGGGACAAAAAAGTAAAGTATGTTCTCTACTAATTTGAGGAAGAGAAATTCCTGTTAAACTAAACGCCTCTATGTAATAAGTTCACAAAAGAGTCTACAGAATAGCGTAGACTTTTTTTGGATTTTCAGAGAAGCCTTTGCTAAAAATCTACATGACCCAGCCCTACTTAAAGCCAAAGCCATAGGGATTAAGGGGAAAATATAAAGAATCAAAAATCTTTACTGTGAGCTGAACAACACACTTTATGCCTGGATTCTTGTGCACTTACAGCTGCTTATAGAATATTCCATCTAGAGTTGTGAGAAGCTCTCCTTGAGGTTGTTAGCTTCCCCAGACCTGCTTTGATGTCCTAGAACTACTAGTGTGGACAGGATGAGTTGGGCTGCAAAAGGATGTGAGGATGTTGAGAAAGAAAGTGTCACACCTTCATCACATCCCGTCAGAGGGACTCTTTGGAATTAAAGATAAATTTTAATCATTGTTTTCATCCTGGGAACAATAAGCACATTATAAATTATAGTATTTATAGTTATGGCTGCCATTTTTGAGTGTCCACTATGTTGCAGGAGCTGTGCTAGATAAATTATATACACTATATGCTGTCTTCAAAATAAGCTTGCAAAGATGGCATTATTTTATCTCTAATTTATAAATGAGGGATCTTATGTTGTTAGAAGTTAACTACATGCCTTTATTAGCCTAGTGCATGAAAGTGATCCGAAAGATATTAATATCCATGCTGCCATTATTCTAAGGGACCCTCAATTCCTATTTTCACCTACTCTTAACGACTTCTCCATTCATTGTGACTTAATTACAGACTGTGGGGGGACAAGGGAAGAGTTGAGGGGTTAGATGGTACAGGTAGAGTGGCTTAAGTTACACAAATATAATAATCATAGTTATAATAATAATATTTTTATTATGCTATCATTTGTTGAGTTTCTGCAATATGTCAAGTTCTCTGCTAAGAGTTTGACATGTAAGATCTTGATACCAAACAGCAACCTAGCAGGATATATGTTACTCATGTGGCTGTTAAAGCATCCATATGAATAGATGAGGAAACAGGGTTGAGGAGGTGAAATAATTTCCCATAAGGTCACACAGCTGTAGAAGGACCATGCTGGAATTTAAACAATGACCTACCTGACTCCAAACCCCTTGCTCTGTCTGTTTGCTGTATCAGTGTGAAGACACACACAAACACACACACACACACACACACACACCCTCCAAATTTGTGTGTGTGTGCCAAGTATTAGAGACATTGGAGGCTCTTGGTTTTTAGCTGCTTTACTTTTTTGAAACATGGCTCAGATGATTATTCAAGGCTTATAAGCATAATATACTAAAAATTAATGTATCTGTAAATATAAAAGATTAGATTACTTTTATTTTTTTAAGTGTATTTAGCAGTATAGAAACTTAAATTTTCTTTATGGTGCTAAGGTGAACATTTCACTTTAACATCTTCCTGCCACAATAGACATAAAGTGATTTTGAGTGCTTTTATGACTCTAGCTTGAAGCCAAAGCTTGGGTAATTGTCTTCAACAATTAATGGAATATCCAGGAAAAGGATCAGTTTAGTGTTATGGTCATTGACATGGTTTGTTCATGCTGATCAAGCTCTCCAGTGTCAACTATTCACCTTCATACTTATTACTGAAGTTTCTTTGTGGCTGGTGACCAAAAACTTGTTTACTTGTGATGGGTCATAGATAATTTCCTACTAGGCAGGAGTTCCATGCTCTCTTATTTTTTCTATAATAGACACTTCATAAATATTTGTTGAGTCATGAATGTATGATTACATCTTTCTCTTCTACACTATTGACCTTCTTTTATCAATTGTTCTTTACCGTTTTCACCGTCTACGATATCTCCCAAGAATATCTGATTAGAAAGGTGACACCCTGTGTTGTGACTGAGCCTACTGTTTACTTCAGTGTAACAACATCTAGTGAGTGTAGCCTTTTGGCCAGGGGCTCTGCTGGGTGCTCAGGGCAAGGAAATGGCCAACATCACCTGGCAGTCAAGGGGTTCCCCATCTGGTAGAGGACACAGTGCAGAGTGATAAGGGTATCTGTGTAAGGAATGGAGAAAACCTCTTGAACAGATGATTAATTGTCAGAGGAGATGAGCAAAGATGGCTTTCCACAGGGGATGATATCTCAACTGGGTTTTGAGGATAACTAAGTTTTCTTTTTAGATAAGCAAGCAAGAGCTTTTATCTTAGATAGAAAGTATTTTTGTTCCTTGATTTTGTTCTGGAAATTATTGAAAATGTTATATTGATTTTGAGGCTGTGGGCTCAGAATCAGAACCTGGGATTTGATGTATTAGGAGTTTCACTTCCATGGTATGCTAGGTTGATACAAATACCTCCTTTTGTAAACAATGGCTGTCCCAACATTTTTCTAGTTCCTTGTTAAATGAAAGTAGAATGAAAATCTTTGTGGAATATACAAATAAAACTATCTTAAAAATTATTTGAAATCATGAGATTAAATACAAACCTTCTCAATTCAAAGCACAATTTTTTTTTTAAATCATAGGTGAAATGTGTATCCAGATGCACAAATTTAAGGAGTTGAAGAACTCAGTTTGTCAAAAAGTTTAAAAAGGATCTTCTCCCCCATCAGCTCTAAGGATTGTTTTATCTTTGATAGATATAATTCATGTGCTCACACTGGTAGTGGAATGCTGGGTTGAGAAGGATTCTGAGGCAGTATCAACATTCAGTGGGGAAAAGCACTGTGATCAATTATCAGGATATGTGTATATGTATGTGGAGTGAATCATGTGTTACATTTCTGCCATCTCTCAATCAGGAAAATGATGGACATCTAGAATGGTTTGGGAAACAAGATCACTTCATATTTAAATAATTATGAGGCCCCCAGACACCCATGAAGAATAAGCATTGTGTTTTTAGCAAATTAATGAGGGATGATTTTCTAGTATCCTTCCTTGTTAGAGTATTAACATTTTCACAAGTGCAGCCATGAAATCGGTTGACATTTACTCTTATTTTACATAAAATAATGGTGTTGGCTAGAGAGTGATTACACTTGGTGTTTAATAAACACTTATTTTTACCTGGCTCTCTGTTATCCATCCTTTATAATAGGAAAACAATTTAATTTTGTGAGATATCCATGGAAATAACCACTATAGCTTGCCCTTATAACTTGACAATGCCCTGTAGGGACTTCTGTACAATAGAGAAGGCTCTCAATAAATCCATCTCAAATGAAAGAAGTCACAAAATTCTTGAGTTGAATTTTTCTAGCATACATGAAATGTGGGATGGCAAAGGGTACTCCACTGTTTTATTGCCACTTCTTGGGGAAAGGCTGTGTAATTCATTTGATGCTTCCCTTCCTGTGACTTATGCTGTCATCCCAGATTCATAGTCATGTAAGTTTACAGCACTCCAAATCGACATGTATTCTCGCTCCACTGTGTTTGCAATTCCTTTCTACTTCAGCTGCTTTCCCAGGGGAAGGGGTTAATCCCTGACAGGCACCACATAGGGTAATGTTATAGGTGGCATTGTCTCAGGTAAACAGTGTGAGCAATGCAGTCATTCTAATGTGCATTGTACAATGAATTTGTGTATAGCATCTAGCTGGTGGCTAAAGGAAAGTATGGCATGCCTACAAAGGCCAAATCTTTGTGAAATGAACAGGATTTGTTTTCATCCAAGTACCCTCCTTCTACTCTATTCTAATCAGAAAAAAATATTTTATTGATTACACATAACATTTAGCGAGTGCTCGCTCTATTGCCAGATACCATGTAACCCCTTTGTATGCATGACACAGTTGATCCTTCCCAAACCATATCAGGGAGCAACTATTACTGTCTCCAGTTTTCAGTTGGAAAAACTGAGTCTTGAGCATAAGTAATTAGTCTAAGATTGCATAGCACATAAGTGTCAAGGCCTAGTTTAAATCAAAGACTGACAGATACCAATGTTTGTACTCTAGTCATCGTACAGCATGGCCTCCCGAATGGAAACCGTGGTTGACATCTTTCCACTTACCTGGCTGATTTAATAGTCATTCCTAGAAGCTAGCAGCCTAGGGAGTTGTATCAACCGTATACAGCAAATGTTGGGAATGTAGTTTATAACTTGAACAAAATGTCTACATGTCAGGGAGGGTGCCAGAGAAATAAGACACTGGTTTATTTCCCTCCATTTTCCAATCTTTTATTCTGGTCTTAAAACTGCTTGGTTGTAACTAATAAATGTTATTGGGTGAATAAATGTTCATCCAATATACCATTTTTGACATAAATAATGTAATATCCAAACAATGCAGGAACTGCCTTAAATAAAACATGCGAATGCTGGGTCTTTCTTGTAATAATTTGAAAAATATCAATAATGCTGTCAGTTTAACAACAGAACATGCTATCTGCCCTTTTCATCTTCCTGGTTATATTCGAAAAGGAAAATGCACCCCTGCACCACATTAAAAAGTGTTCTTCCCACCACCATTGTCTGAAGAGTTGTTCTAGGAGCCCAACATTTAATTTTAGAAATGAGCAAACAAATATCTGTGTCATGTTTCTGAAACCTTGGGGAAAGTGATCTGGTTTACCGGATGAGAACAATGACTTTAGGGTCACATTACTTGAATTCAAATCTCAGCTGAGAAACTTTGGGCAACACACCTACCTTCTCTGAACCTCTTGTTTCCCTATGTGTAAAGTAGAGATAATTACATCTACCTCAGAGAATTGCTGTGAGGATTAAATGAGGTAATGCATCGGTATCAATTCATTGACCAACTTAAATTTCAAGGAGATACAAACAGGAAAGAACATTGTTTATTTCTTCTCCAAACACAATCTTCAGTTCCTTGTTCCTTAAGTTTATCTAGTTGGAGCCATGGCTATAGGTAACATTGAGTGATAAGAATAATTTCCTCCTGGTAATTGTCTTAGTTTGGGTTTTCCCCACAAAATGACCAAGAGAGAAGAATTTGGGTGCAATTAGCCTATCTGGGAGGTGGTTGAAGGTAGTACAAGTGAAGAAACAGGGAGACAGGAAAGAAATAATTATCAATAAAGCTATGGGGACTTCCCTGGTGGCGCAGTGATTAAGAATCCACCTGCCAACGCAGGGGACACCGGTTCGATCCCTGGTCTGGGAAGATAACCACATGCTGTGGAGCAACTAAGCCCGTGCGCCACAACTACTCAGCCCACACACCACAATTACTGAAGCCCACACGCCTAGAGCCCATGCGCCACAACAAGAGAAGCCACCGCAATGAGAAGCCTGCGCACCACAAGGAAGAGTAGCCTCCGCTTGCCGCAACTAGGGAAAGCCCGCACACAGCAACGAAGACCCAACACAGCCAAAAAATAAATAAATTAAAAATAAAATAATAAAATAAAATAAAAGCTAGGTATGAGCAGGACACTACTATGAGTAAGTAGGGCTCAGTGTCTCTGAAATACCACGTGGAACAGACCTTGGAATATTGTCTTTAGAGGAAGGTGAGCATAGCAGATGCTTCTAGTTACTGAACTGGATCCCTTTACTGGTACAGTGTACACGTCCTCTAGTTACTCTGGACATTGGATACCTCACAGCCACTCCTCCCCACCCCTTCTCTGGAGGATTGTCCTTGGTTAAGCTCACCCTTCTATTGCAGTTGCCAATAACACAGACTGACTGATTTGGGGATACAAAGGCCAGCCTTTTACCTCTGAGAGAAAAATTCTGCTGTGTGGTTGATGCCATAGAGCCCTCTTCACCATGGATCAGGCCAAGGCTAGACTTAACTGTGACTACATCTAATTTGATTCTTTCCCCTTTCTTATTCTGTTTCATTCCCTCCCTTACCGGTGCCTCCTGAAATTTCTGCAATGCTCAGTCTTACACATCTAAATCCCTTTCTCAATCTCTGCCTCTAGGGAACTCAATCTAAGACGGGACACTGGGGGCAATTATTCAACATTGTTCATCTCCCGTTGGTTGAGGGTTTGGTAACACTGACCAGCTGCTGCCTTCCGTGGCCCCACACCACAGCCTATTTCTGATGGGGTTCCCCTGTTCCCCTCCTGAAGTGATTTTGGGTGTGGCCCCGTCAGGATGGTTTGAGCCGGGTAACCAAGGTACTTGATGTGTGGGAACCTTGCCATACGGGGTGGGCAGACTGATCCCACTGCTGACCTCTCCTCTCCCCATTTGTTGGGGCAGCTTCCAGCCAGCATCCCCTCCCAGCTTCAGAAAACTTTAACATCAGCTAAATGATGATCAGGAAATGAACATCAGCTTCTTGTTTCACAAATGCTCCCAAACTTAGGGGACACATGTGAAACTCCTTCATGAGTCTTGTCACTCTGTGTAGAGAGGGATGGGGGAGCGGTGGGGAATGCTAAGGTTTTCTGTAGAACTGAAAGCAGTCTGCTAGGGAAGGAGACATTAGTCTCCTTATCTTATGTTCATTGTCCAATCTCTTACTGGAAACCCCCTCACTTGGCTTGTGGAATGGCTACTGGGCCAACAACCATCCTGATTCAACCAATCTCTCCTAACTCTAGTCTTCCGCTCATACAGGCTGGATTGGTGATGGGGGTGAGGGTCAAAGGACCAGTTTGGCCATCTTTTTTGATAAGCGGTTACCTATTGCCTCTTTGGGACTTAATTTCTAGAAGCCACAGAAAACATTCTGTTTAATATTCTTTTATATACATATTTAAATTAATACTAAACGCTCATTAAATTGTAGCTGTTAATTCAATTATAAAATTAGTTTCTAGCATCTTTGAAAAGCCATCACAATTTACTGTTTGTGTTAATGTTGTGACTCAGGATGTTAGATGAAAAGATCACGGTGTCTAAGAATCAGGAGACCAGGGTCATCATGGACTCAGCCCCATGACCTTTTCCAAATCATTTCACCTTCCAAGCCTTTGACTTCACAGCCGTCAAATGGGATAATCAAAGCTGCTTTACATATCTCACAGGGTTGTTTTAAGTCTGAAATGAAGGGAAACATGCAGAAACACATTTCAGAGTGTAAAATAATGAAATGTCAGGTAATAATAAAGTCACCCACTTTTAAGGGAATCTACCAAAAGGCAATTTCCCCTTCTCTTCAGATACTCACACCAATCTGACAAGCTGCTGTGGCTGAGACCTGACTCATTTGCAGCAAACAGATGCCATGTTAAATGATGACAAAATGATAAACATATGTAAATATTTCATATGGAAGTGAAATCAATATGGACACATGCAAAAGACACAGTTCCAGGACTGGGAAAGCTGGGCTATGCATAGTCACAGCTGAAAAAGACATGGGTGTCGGAGTGGATCATCAGCTAAAAACAAGCCCAGTGCTGTTATTTAAACTCCTAACAGAAACTATTAACTAGGCATGGGCCATGCATTATTTTGCCACTTGTCTCAGACTTCATGATGTAGCATGCTGTTAATCGGCAAGTGTATCATATAGAGGAAAATGGGCTGCTCCTGGTGACACTGGATTCATCAACTACCTCTCCAGGTTCTTTGTTGGTTCAAGTTGGCATGGTTATGTATATCTGTTCATATCTGGTTACAGATAGTATGACGTTCTGTATGTGAAAATGTCTTGAAAAAGCATAGTTATGCTGTGAGGGTATGTGATATTAAACAAGTGACAAAAAAAAGATGAAAAAAACTAGAAAGTAAGACAACAGCTGGAGAAGAAGAAGAAGCCAGAAGGTATCCTATTTTATCGCACCACCATGGGCTGCTGAAAGGAACAAGTGTCTCTAAATTTCGTAGAGAGAGAGGGAGAGAGGGAGAGAGAGACTGAATGGGCTCAGTGAGATAAAAAGAAAGACCAGAGTCCCAGCCTTGGACTAGAGACCCTCGAGGGCTGTGCAAGCTGCAGGTTTGAAGGTATGCTTTGTGTGGTATAGACACTCATTTGTCAAGTGCCAGAGAGGTTTTATAATATCTCAGAAGTGTAGCCCTTCTATGGCCCAAGGTCAACGCATGAAATCAGGTGTTTAAATAAAAACCAATGACAAGTCAAATCATTTCTGAAAAACAAAAGAGCTCTTTATTATGAAAAAATTTAATTTAAATGTATACAAAGTAAACAGGATAGAATATCGATCCTCTTATACACCTATCACCCAGCTTCAATATTATCACCATTCTGGAAAGACCATTCCTTTAAGAAACATAGTCTTTTTAATTTAAACATTTTCATTTGGAAGTAAATAAAAATTGAATAAATAGGGTAATATAGAGTAATGTAATATAAATAGAATAATTTCAAGTAAGAATAAGAATAGTGTGAAGAATATGCAGGAATCCTTTATCCAGATTCACTTACTGTAAATATTTTATTCCTTTTTGTCATTGGCACACGTGCGCTATCTCTCTTTCCTTCTCTGTAACATTTTCTTTTTCTGAACAATTTGAGGATAATTTATACCAACCATGGACATTTACCCCCAAATATTTCACTGTGTGTTTCCTAAGAATAAGGATATGGTCATATATAACCATAATATAGTTACCAATCTCATAAATTTATATTGATACAATTTTATTGTGTTTCAAGTATATCAGTTGACCCAGAGATGTCTTTTATAGCATTTTTCCTGCTCCATTACGGCACCTAGTATAGAGTCAGGTATAGCATTTTGTTGTCACCTCTCTCTGCCTCCTGTAATATGGAACATTTTATTTGTTACTTACAATGTTGACACTTTAAAAAATGACAGTCCTCCTGTGAACCCATTTGTTTTAATAGAGTGTTCCTCATTTGGACTTTGTCTAATAGTTCCTCATTATTGTATTCAGATTATGCGTTCTTGGCCAGGACACTGTATAGGTGATGACGGTGTGTCCCTCTCGGGTGTCATGTTTGGAGGTAGAACACTCATCTGCCTCTAATTGAGGGTGTTAATTCTGAACACTTAGTCAAGGTGTTGTCTGATATCTCCACTATATAGTCAATATTTTTTTCCTTGCAACATAGAAACAACCTGCAAGGAGACACTTTAAGAGCATTCACAGATTCTGCTCCTCACCAAGTTTCCCTCCTAGGTTTTAGCATCCATTCATAAATCTTGCCTGATCCAATTTTTACTACAATTATTGCAGAATGCTGATTTTCTATCCCAGTACTCTTTCCACATTTATTAGGTAGTATATGGCATTCTGTTGTAAGCAAGAGCCTTCTCTTTCCCTCTACTTATTATCAGTATGGAATAATGAATTCCTTTTTTTCTCCAAAATGGCTTTTGGTATATTACTACATATAGTTAATTATTTTGGCGCTGAAATCATCCCATATTTGGCTAGTGGGAGCATTTTTAATCTGGCTTCTGTGTCTGGGACATGCCCCCAAAGTAAGTTTGAGCATTTACTTTATAGCATAACAAGGTGTTCCAGGCTCGTCTTGTACCTGTTCGCCCAAGGCCTGGCATAGTTATTGCTCTGAGGATCCCTGGTTGGTTTTAGTGGGGAATGGTATTAAATCCTAGCTCTTGGCACTAGGTGTGCTCATTGCATCAGGGGTGTGGCGTTTTGGCCCTTTCAGTGCATAGAGGTTGGAAGCATATGCATGCATGCACACATTTATATACATACACTTGCATACATATATGCTTAAACCCATGCACTTATACGTGCATGCGCACATCTCAAAATTATGAATTCACGTCAATATCCCCAGTTTCCAGACCATCCCTACAGGGTTCTTTCTCGTCTTTCCCCATTTTATGTTTTTACCTACCATCTTCCCAATTGAGAAAACTGGCTATCAAATTTACTCAGTTGCTCAATCTTATAATACATCTAAAACAGTTTCACAATTGCTTTGCCCATTCCATTACAAAAAAACAAGCCATATTAAAGACAGTTCAAGAATTGTTTGCAATTCTTGCCCTCACACCATTCTGCTGCAGACTGAGGGTGTATAGCTGATTACTTGGATTAGTTCCCTCTTTCCTTCCTCATTTCCTCCCTCCCGCCTTCTTTTCCTCCCTCCCTATCCCTTCTTCTGTTCCACTTAAGGGTAGTTATGGCATTTGTTTGAGATATCAATACAACGGAATTTATGTGGTTCAGTTGCCTTCCAGTTTTCGTCCCCTTTTCCTTCTGTATGTATGTTTGTGTATATATACATATATGTATGTGTATATATACATGTGTGTATGCATATATATATGTGTGTGTATGTATTAATATGTAGAAGATTAAAGGCTTCAGAAAGTCAAACTATATACAAAAAAGAATATTCAGAGGTGTCAGTTTTTTCTCCTCCACTCCTTCCCCAGCCCAACATGACAATATATTAGAACAAAAGTATACACATTAAGCCTAATTATATGGTTGCCTTTAGGGGAACGAAAAGGAAATGGAGTTAGAGGTGAATTGATCAGTCAGTTGATTAAGATGGGGACCTTGCACCACAGGGCAGTGAAGATGATGTACATAAACTGAGGGACACGACTGACTACACTGTCAAGTACTTAAGGTTAAACATTTTTTTCCCCAAAACCCCACAAACATACAGCAGCATTTCCCGATGTATGTTCTGCAAAATGCTAGTCTCGTGAGATAGCTCTGAGAGGAAAAAAATTGTTCCTGGTCAAATAAGAATGGGTAATAGTACACATTTGATCCCCTTCCTGGAAGTCTTTCTGTTAAGAAACTAAGTCATGTTTCTATAGTTTGAATTTTTTTTTTTTTTTTTAAAGGGGTCAGAATGGGGTTTTTTGAATGGAATGGTTCTTAAGTAACCACTTCTTTTTTTTTTTTTTTTTTGAAATTCACGTTCTTTTATTTATTTATTTATTTATTTATTTATGACTGTGTTGAGTCTTCGTTTCTGTGCGAGGGCTTTCTCTAGTTGCGGCAAGTGGGGACCACTCTTCATCGCGGTGCGCGGGCCTCTCACCATCGCGGCCTCTCTTGTTGCGGAGCACAGGCTCCAGACGCGCAGGCTCAGTAATTGTGGCTCACAGGCCCAGTTGCTCCGTGGCATGTGGGATCTTCCCAGACCAGGGCTCGAACCCGTGTCCCCTGCATTGGCAGGCAGATTCTCAACCACTGCGCCACCAGGGAAGCCCTTGAATTTTTTTTAACTCAGGGAAACAGAGAGTAGATAAGTAGTTGCCAGGGCCTGCGGGTGGGGAAAATAGGGAGAGGTTGGTCAAAGCGTACAAATTTTCAGCTATAAGATGGAATAAGGTCTGAGGGTCAAATGTATAATGTGGTGACTATAGTTGATAACACTGTATTTGTATAACTGAAATTTACTAAGAGAGAACTTAAATATTCCCACCCCACCCCCCAAAAAAGAAGAAGTAAATATGTAAGGTGATGGATGTGTTAATTAACTAGATGGAAGGAGTCCTTTCAGTATGTATTTGTATATCAAGTCAACATATGTACACTTTAAATATCTTACACTTTTATGTGTTCATTATACCTCAATAAAACTGAAATACAAAAAGAATGAAGCTAAATAAATATGCTCCCCTACTTGACATGAATATCTTTGAATGAATATTTATAATACTTATCTTTTAGAAATAATCTTTAGAGGGACAATTTTGGAAAATTTGGGTCCATGCACTCACTCAATAAACATTTATTGTGCACTTACTGTATGCTGGGTGCTGTTTTGGGTGCTGTGGATGGACAGCCAACAAAACAAATGAAACACCTGTCCTGGAGGAATATATAGTTTAGGAGGGTTTGTAGGGGCAGTGAAGGCAGACAGAGATATCATGTCTGGTGGTGACCTATGGTATTGACTATTGTAGCCACTCAGGAAAGATGAATACAGACTGCCAATTCCCTTTCATCCTTTGTGAAGACTTCAAAATGCTGACCCAAAAGGAAAAAAATGGAGGAGTAAATGCTGCAACGAGCTTGGACGCTAAGCATCAGGGGGCTTCATCCTTCTACTTCATCTGCATACATCTGAGCATAAGCCAACAATTAAGGGTATAAAATTTAAAAAAAAAAAAAACAAGGGAAAAATTCTTGAGTTTTTAATCACATTTCCATGTTGATAAAATATTTATGAGCTCTCCTTCAATTAATTAGAATAAACTATGTAACATTGCAGGAAACAAATTGGAAATTTAATAAAGTAAATTCACTTCCAATTTCTTTGGAAGAAAGAAGCTAATTATGTTTAGTTCTGTAATTATAACTTTAATTAAAATATAATGCAGAATATTCCATAAAGTGAAAAAAGTGCTGAGTAATAAAATGGGTCCTTTAATATAATTTGCTCTTTAGATGAAAATTTATAATTTAAAATGAAGTCTTTATTGTACCATTCTCCAAAACTTTCATCCTTTCAGTCTAAAGTTAATTTAGCAGCCTTCCTATAAAGACTAATTGATGTTTATTTACTGGTTTAAACCTGTTTCCTTCTGTTTGTTGTGTGCTGAAAATCTCCTTTTCATTGCTTTTAGCCATCTTCCTTTTAGACTTGATTTAAAGAGACACTCCTATTTCCCCCTTGCACATTATAATTTATAACACATTCCTTTTGAGTTGGAACATGGCTTGAAACGTTCAGTGATTTAAAACTTGAAAGCTCAGATGCTCTTAGAAGTATGTTCACATATCAGTCCCCTTCACCTGGCTGGCACAGAGATGATTTGATTGCTCCAGGCAGACATCCAGGTAGAAGGAAATTTAGATCCTCTAAAATGAAATTAGTAAGGTGATGAAATGAACTTCTGGTGATGTTTTTAATAATCATTAGCTCTCAAACACTTCTCAGAGGAATAGAGTTGACTAATAGTTTGCCCAGATGTTAGACTTAAATTCCAAAGTCTACTGAAATTTGAGGCCATTTGCCATGATGTTAAAGTCATATCCATTTCTAAAGGCCTTTTAGACTGTTCTTTAATTTGAAAGGTACTCTGCTTTTACCCAAATCACAGGGGTTTATGGAAGGGAAATGCTAAACTTGAAAAAACTCCATTTTTCAACTCAACATCTCTTTATACTTCAGCATTCAATGAAGGATTCACTTGCTTTCATGTGAGTCAATTTAAAATGATTAACAGATATTTATCTGAATGCATACTGTATAAAAAAAATGTTATACTTTCTGTGCAAAACTGTCTCCCTGAGGAGTTGTTGGAAATCGGATTTCTGCACCACTGTTACTGCCTTCACGTTCAGACCCAGTATGTTTGGTGTGGATCCCAGTGATTTTATTCAGATAGAGAAACGACTGAATGTTTATGGGATTCTAGAGTTGAGTAATATAGTCCTTAACTCAAAGAACTTACATCCCTAGAGGATGATGTTAATTGAATCAGTAGTTCTTTCTGCTTTCCATTGGGGCAGAACTGATCTTGCCTAGGCAGGAGTGGAGAAGATGGTTCAAGTTAAGGAAGAAGTAAATAGGGAGAGGGGATTGTTAGTTCTTTGATCATGGGGAATGAAGGTCCTGTTGCCTATGATTTGAGGAACTTGCAGGGTGATTACCTCGATTACAAGGTAATCAAGAAAAGATGTGTCTGGGGACTGCTAGGATGCAGGGCAAGGATGCATTCAGAATTAGTTCCCAATTTGGTGCTTTACTTTAGGACCCACAACCTTGAGTGCCCATTCCTGGAACACTTGAGAGAGAACATTCCTAGAACATTCTGAGAATATTCTCTTAGCTTTTCAAACCTCCCCATCTTTCCAGAAAGGATTGGTGGCTTCAGAAAGGGAGTTTATGTGCTTTGTCTTGATCTCTTTCATGTGTTTAACTGGGGGACTCCACCTACAAGGTACTCTAATTATTACTGCCTAATTGTAATCGATAAAACTATTTGAAAAAATACTTGGAAAGGTTTTGCTCTTTCTAATAAGTCAAAGCACAGCAGGAACATATTTAGAAAAATCTCATCATCTCTCCTACTCTTGCTTCAGGCACATCCCTAACGTAATGAACGTGAGCATCTTTCATATCTTCTGCTGTAGGTAGGTTTCAATGGTTTTTAACCAAGTAGTGTACTAAACAATACTCTACGTCTTCTTTTCAGGTTTTGTAAAAGCACTTCCCTGCGGAGCCTGTCTGCTCTTACAGAGCATAGAAACCTAGTGAGGGCGTCACCATGAAGGCTAAATCTATGGCCATTCTAGTCCCTGAGCGGGAAATCTCCAACTCAGTGGTTCTGGGAGAGTGAGGCAGGGAGGGTGCGTTTTGCCCTCCAGGAGGCATTTGGCAATGCATTTTTGTTGTCATACCTGTAAGGGGTGCTTCTGGCATCTAGTGAGTAGAGGCCAGGGATGCTGTGAAATATCCTACAATACACAGGACAACAGCCTCCCCACAAGCAAAGAATTATCCTGCCCAGACTATCAATAGTGTCAGGATTGAGAAGCTCTAGAAGCCAGGAACTTTGAGGACCCTGCCCCTGAAGAAGGAGCCGTCTGTTCTCATGCTTGTGAGGAACTCTGCCCGGAAAGACTGTAGGGTCACACATCTTTTCTGTGCAGTGTTTTTCCTTTCTTCTTCTTATGGACTACATGTTTGTGTCCTCCCCAGCATTCATAGGTTGAAATCTCAACATTCAGTGTGATGGTATTAGGAGTTGGGGCTTTTGGGAAGTAATTAGGTCATAAGGTGGAGCCCCCATGAAATGGATTCTTGCTTTTGTAAACAGGACTCCAGAGAGCTCTCTCCCCCTCCCTCTTCCTGCCATGTGAGGGTGCAAGGAGAAGTCAGCAGTCTACAACCCGGAAGAGACCCCTCACCAGAATCTGACCATGTGGGCATCCTGATATTGGACTTCCAGCCTCTGAAACTGTGGGAAATAAAATTCTGTTGTTTAAGTCACGCCATCCACGATACTTTGCCGTAGCTACCTGAACTAAGACACTTATTTCATCCCCATGTTGGTGCTTGTCAGTTGTGTGCAAGTGACCCCTTTAAGCCTCAGTTTCCTCATAGGTTAAGTGGACCCAATGTCAGCATCTACCTCACGGGGCTATTGTAGGAATTTAAGGAGACGGGGTACCTGAAAGTGCGTCGCGCCATGCTGGCCTGGACAGTGCTCCATTTGCATATGTGGTTACTATTGCCTGGGATTCAGGGTTTCACTGGATAAACAGCAATCACTCTATATATTCCAGTATAAAGTGACTGAATTTAGGGAATTAGAGGCTTGTGCTATTTTCGCAAAGTGTGAGGGAGGAAAGGTCAGGGAAGCTGTTTCTAATCATCTCAGCCTGTAGCCCTGAACAGGCTGTTGTGAACACTCCCTGAAAGCTGCTGTGGCTCTCAAGAGCTCCAGGAAGCCCCCCCGACCTGCTCATCCTGCCCTACCGAGGGGAAGGAGGCCAGAAAATGCTGCCCACTACCTCACCCTACAGCACTGAAGCAGGGGATGTGCAGGGTGCACCAAGAAGCTGCCGCAAATCTCACAACTGTTGCAACGCCTCTTCACAGTAGTAATCACCTGCTTTCCCCTTCTGATTCCCCCACCTCCTACCATTGATTCTCCCTGGCAGAATCCGACCTGGAGATGCTTTGAGAAGGGGATTATGGGAATTATTCTAGCTCCTTCTGTGCAATGCAGAGGATGCCCCAGAAGGGGGTGACAGTGATGTCAAGGTGACAATAGACAATTGGCATGCTTTGTCATTACTCTTATCTCTGTAGTTCTTCAAAATAGCTATTATCCTCACTTTTTTTTTTTTATCAGTCATCAATTTTATACACATCACTTTATACATGTCAATCCCAATCGCCCAATTCAGCACACCACCATCCCCACCCCACCGCAATTTTCCCCCCTTGGTGTCCATACGTTTGTTCTCTACATCTGTGTCTCAACTTCTGCCCTGCAACCCGGTTCATCTGTACCATTTTTCTAGGTTCCACATACATGTGTTAATATACGATATTTGTTGTTCTCTTTCTGACTTACTTCACTCTGTATGACAGTCTCTAGATCCATCCACGTCTCAACAAGTGACTCAATTTCGTTCCTTTTTATGGCTGAGTAATATTCCATTGTATATATGTACCACAACTTCTTTATCCATTCGTCTGTTGATGGGCATTTAGGTTGCTTCCATGACCTGGCTATTGTAAATAGTGCTGCAATGAACATTCGGGTGCATGTGTCTTTTTGAATTACGGTTTTCTCTGGGTATATGCCCAGTAGTGGGATTGCTGGGTCATATGGTAATTCTAGTTTTAGTTTTTTAAGGAACCTCCATATTGTTCTCCATAGTGGCTGTATCAATTTACATTCCCACCAACAGTGCAAGAGGGTTCCCTTTTCTCCATACCCTCTCCAGCATTTGTTGGTTGTAGATTTTCTGATGATGCCCATTCTAACAGGAGTGAGGTGATGCCTCATTGTAGTTTTGATTTGCATTTCTCTAATAATTAGTGATGTTGAGCATCTTTTCATGTGCTTCGTGGCCGTCTGTATGTCTTCTTTGGAGAAATGTCTATTTAGGTCTTCTGCCCATTTTTGGATTGGGGTGTTTGTTTCTTTAATATTGAGCTGCATGAGCTGTTTATATATTTTGGAGATTAATCCTTTGTCCATTGATTCGTTTGCAAATATTTTCTCCCATTCTGAGGGTTGTCTTTTGGTCTTGTTTATGGTTTCCTTTGCTGTGCAAAAGCTTTGAAGTTTCATTAGGTCCCATTTGTTTATTTTTGTTTTTATTTCCATTACTCTAGGAGGTGGATCAAAAAAGATCTTGCTGTGATTTATGTCAAAGAGTGTTCTTCCTATGTTTTCCTCTAAGAGTTTTATAGTGTCCAGTCTTACATTTAGGTCTCTAATCCATTTTGAGTTTATTATTGTGTATGGTGTTAGGGAGTATTCTAATTTCATTCTTTTACATGTAGCTGTCCAGTTTTCCCAGCACCACTTATTGAAGAGACTGTCTTTTCTCCATTGTATATCTTTGCCTCCTTTGTCATAGATTAGTTGACCATAGGTGCGTGGGTTTATCTCTGGGCTTTCTACCTTGTTCCATTGATCTATGTTTCGTTTTTGTGCCAGAACCATATTGTCTTGATTACTGTAGCTTTGTAGTATAGTCTGAAGTCAGGGAGTCTGATTCCTCCAGCTCCGTTTTTTTCCCTCAAGACTGCTTTGGCTATTCGGGGTCTTTTGTGTCTCCACACAGATTTTAAGATGATTTGTTCTAGTTCCGTAAAAAATGCCATTGGTAATTTGATAGGGATTACATTGAATCTGTAGATTGCTTTGGGTAGTATAGTCATTTTCACAATGTTGATTCTTCCAATCCAAGAACATGGTATATCTCTCCATCTGTTGGTATCATCTTTAATTTCTTTCATCAGTGTCTTATAGTTTTCTGCATACAGGTCTTTTGTCTCCCTAGGTAGGTTTATTCCTAGGTATTTTATTCTTTTTGTTGCAATGGTAAATGGGAGTGTTTCCATAATTTCTCTTTCAGATTTTTCATCATTAGTGTATAGGAATGCAAGAGATTTCTGTGCATTAATTTATCCTCACTTTTTAAATGAGAAAATTGCCACTCAGAGAGGTGACGTGATTCTTCTCAAAGTCTAATTTGTGCCAGACCTGGTTTCCAAATTCTATACTCCCCCAACTACACAACCCCCTAGATGTAGTCCAAAAAAAATTATTTACCATTTTGGAGTCATTAATGAGAATGAAAGCTTTACTTTCCAAAATATCTTTCTCCCATAGGTCTAAATATCTTTATTATTCATTTGGGTTAAAATACTGAATTACTCTTTTAAAGTAACAGTAAAGTGGTAGGGGTAGATATAAAGACATTATTCATTATTAACACCTTGGACCAAATATCTTTTTCATCGTATTAGGGTATCATGTCAAAGAGAACCTGTTGACCCTTTGCCTGGTTTCCCTGTAGAGCAATGTCATGGAGAGAGAGTGGACTTTGGAGTTTGCCCTGTGTTTTGTGATTTGCTTTTAAGTAACTTTGGGCAACTTATTAGCTTCCCCTGAGCTCTGGTATTCTCATAAGTAGAAAGGAGATGACATCATACACCTCAGAGGGTTGATATGAAAATTAAATATCAAGAGAACATAGAGGAAACACCTTATTTCCTTCCACACTTGTATGAAAAATATTTGAGGTGCACCACTGTATTAGGTACTATGCTAAGCATCATGAGGATAGATGAGGTCCTGGAGTTTACAACCTAGTTTGTTTGGGAGGAAAACATTACATACAAGTAAAGAACATAGGATAGCACAAATACATAAGATAGTACAGATCTTCACAGTCACAATAAAGAAATAAACAGATGATAGGTGAGAGAATGGAGGTGTAGAAAGGTATTTTGGATGGGTTAATTCACCTTGAGAAAGTGAGTATTTGATCTAAGACTTGAAACATAAAATTAATTCTTTCTGCAAATATTTATTGAAAAACCTGCTAAGTGCCAGGCACTGTTCTAGGCACTGGAGATGAAACAGTGAACAGAACTGACAGTCTCTGCCCTCAGTCCTAGTGAGGGGATATAGATAGTAAAAAATTACATAAGTAATTATACAGTATCTCAGAGGGCAATACATTCTATGAAGACAAATAAAGTAGAAAAGTAAAGTAGGGCACACAACACTGCTGAGAAGACATTGGAGCAGGCCCAAAGGGAGTCATAGATGAGCCATGAGAATATCTGGGGGGAAGAGTACTGCAGGTTGTTGGAAAGTAAATGCAAAGGTCCTGAGGCAGGAGCATGCCTGCTAGTTTGAGGAAAGCTTGGAAGCCAATTTGAATAGAGCGGAGGGAACAAGGGAGAGGGTGGTAGAGGAGAAGCTCTGAGAGCTGGCAGGGGTCCAGATCACATGGGGCTTTGTAGTTTATGGTGAAAATGTTGCCTTTTTCTTTGATTGAGATGGATGAGTCTGCTTGTGGAAAGTAGGCTGTAGGGATAAATGCGAGAGCAGGGATACCCATTAGGATGCTAGAGCAATAATCCAAGTGAGACAGGTTGGTGGCTTGGGCCAGAATGGTCGTAGTGGTAGTGATGATAAATAGCTGGATTCTAGATATATTCTGAGGGCAAAGCCAACAGGAGGCATATACTGAAAGACTGAATGTTGGGTGAACAAGAAGGAAGTTGAGCATGTCTCTAAGACTTAGGGCTAGAGCAGTTCAGGAGGTGGAGTTGTCATTTATCAAGATGGGTAAGCAAGTTTCAGGGAGAAAATCACTTCTATTAAGGTCTTATTAAGTTTAAGATGCCTCTAGATAGCTACATGAAAGTGGAAGTCTGAAGTTTAAGGAAAAGTCGAAGATAAGAAACCTGAGTTTGGGAGTTGAAAACATATAGCTGTCACTCAAACCCATGAAACTAAGTGAGATCACTGAGGAAGTGACTGTAGATAGGGTAGAAAAAAGGTCCTAGGTCCAAGCTCTGGGGCCCTGCAACTTACAAATGGAGCAGATAAAGGGGGCCAACAGTCAGGATCTGTTAGTAAGGTAGGAGAAAACCAAGGGAAGAAAGTACTTCAAGAAGAAAGGTTGGTCAGCAGTGTCAAAAGCTGTGAATAACTCAAGTAAGACATAAACTGAAAATTCTTTGGATTTAGCAAAGCGAGGTCACTGGAGATTTTGGCGTGAGCAGTTTCGACACAGTAGTATAGACGTAAACTTGATTGGAGTGGGATTAAGAAAGACTGTGAGAAAAGGAATTAGATTCTCTTTGAGAATCAAAGAAATGGAAACTCAGGGAGGGGGCAGATGTGGGGTCAGGAGAAGGTGGACTGTTGCTTAGAAGTCACTGGAACTTCAAGGTGCAGAGGTGCTTCAGAACCACTTGGGAGGTGGGAGATGGTGCTTCTTAAAACAAGACAGCTGGGCTTTTTCCAGAGTTTCTGATTCAGTAGGTCAAAGGAGGGGCGGGGGTGGGGCGCACCCAAGAATGCGCGTGTTCATCACGGTCTCAGGTGATGCAGATGTTGCTGGTCCAGGGAGCTCATTTTCAGTATCACTGCTCCTGCTCGTGGATTTCTCTGTCGACCCTTCTGTCTAAAGTAGCATCCATCCTCCTATTCCTTTCTGCCACTCTCTCGCTGTATACATCTGCCTTATTTATTGTTCATTATTTAAATTCCCATTGCTATACTCTTTGTAGGAAAGGAGGTCTGTCTGCCTTGTTCACCATTGTTCCCCTTGTGTGTAACACAGTGCTTGACATACAGCTGAAACTAAAAAAAAAAAAAAAAAAAAAAAAATGGAATGAATTAATAAATGAAGAAATGAATGAATAAACAAAGAATTCCAACAGGGATAAGAATTGATTTGTACAAGTTTTGAGATGACTAATGCTTGTTTGGAACTGTTTGTAAAGAAAAAAAGTTATATTTTGCCAAATGGCAAGTCAAAATATTGAGTTAAATTTCAACCTCCAAGACAGCGTGAGGGATCTGAGCGTGTTATTTATATTTCAAAATTCATGGTAACCAGCCAAGAGATACCTAATGTGGCTATTGTATGGTGTTTCAAATACAGTCACATAACTTTCAAAGAAAATGCCACTTGAAAGCAATAGATTGTTTTGTCATTAACTATTTACATGTAGGTCCCCAACTGTCACCATTTTAGAGACCTCTGTAGTGTAAGAGAAAATAGTAAAACCATGTGTTGGTCTTCAGTGCAGTAATTAGCCTATAAGCCAAGCCATTTGTAGCGAGCTTCATGTGACACATCTAGGTTTTACATGAGGGATATTTGAGGCCTCTTCAGTTGGAAGAATTTATCTGTCAATCCAAGTCTCTTAAAAAAAAAGCAACTAATACAGTGCAGCCAGGTTCCTGTTAAAGTTTTTTCAGGAGTGTTAAATGAAAACATATCCGCTTGATATTCGTCATTTGGTGATGACCATTTCATCACAGACAACATGAATAAAAGATATTACTCTTAGTCATTAGCAACTCAGTCAGGGAATAGAGAAAAATTGGACATTTAAGAACATTTTACTTTTCTGTCATTTCAAACTAAATGACGCTCATTCATAAATGATGACTAGTCAAACCTACAGAATCTATTAGTAACTTGAAAATAAGCGTGAAGGGATGCCAAAACCCAAAGGAATCTTAAACTTGCATTTATCAGGCTTGTCACATCATTGTTAGTGGTAATAAAAGCATGTTTGTTTTATGTTGTAATGTCTATAGAGAATAATAATTTTTTGCACCAGAGTAAAATTATATTGCAACATTCATCACATTCTTTGATATAAAATAGCCTAAAAAAAGTTTAAAATTGATGTTCATTATTTTCTCTTTTTTTTTTTTTATTAATTTTTATTGGGGTAGGGTTGCTTTACAGTGTTGTATTAGCCTCCACTGCACAAGAAAATGAATCAGCCATACACATACAGATCTCCCCTCCCTTTTGGACTTCCCTCCCATTTAGGTTACCACAGTGCATTAGGTAGAGTTCCCTGTGCTATAAAGTATCTTCCCATCAGTTGTTGACGTTCATTATTTTAAGGCTAATTTAAAAGCCTGATGCATTTATGGAAGTTTTCCTGGTTGCTTTTTATAAAGTTCCAGTACTCAATACTCACTCAATTTCAGAAGCATTTTCTTGCATGGATTTCATGGACTTTGTTGGGTTCCTATCAGTAAATGCTCAGGTTTTAATGGTGGTGGTGACCAATTTATGGGTGCATTTACTTTCTTATAATCAGTAAGATGCTGGTCCTATTGCACTGCAGTGACCAAAGAAACAAAGAATTGCCATTTGTCTGTAAGATTTAATCAGAGTCTAAGCTTTCACTCCCGTCTATTTTTTTTTCCCCCCTCAAGGTCTCTAAAGCACTGATTCAATGAAAGAAAACTTAGTCTAGGAGGAAAAAAGAACCAAAAACTCCAGGCACAGTTGATATGGATTGATGCGTTTATATGTACATTGATTTTTACATGACCACATTCAGAAACGAAATACCATCCTCTGTGATCAGTTCATTCCGAGTTCTCTTTTAAGATAAATTAAAAACAAACTGAATACAAAGTAGCAGTTCTCTTTTTTCTGAAGTCCTGAAGCATCTCTCAAGAAGCAAACATGTATTTATTTTATTTTATTTATTTATTTTTTAACATCATTATTGGAGTATAATTGCTTTACAATGTTGTGTTAGTTTCTGCTGTATAACGAATTGAATCAGCTATATGTATACATATATCCCCATATCTCCTCCCTCTTGCATCTCCCTCCCACCCTCCCTATCCAACCCCTCTGGGTGGTCACAAAGCACCGAGCTGATCTCCCTGCGCTATGCGGCTGCTTCCCACTAGCTATCTATTTTACATCTGGTAGTGTATATATGTCAATGCTACTCTCTCACTTCGTCCCAGCTTACCCTTCCCCCTCCCCATGTCCTCAAGTCCATTCTCTACATCCGCGTCTTTATTCCTGTCCTGCCCCTAGGTTCTTCTGAAGCATTTTTCTTTTATTTTAGATTCCATATATATATGTGTTAACATACAGTACTTCTTTTTCTCTTTCTGACTTACTTCACTCTGTATGACAGATTCTAGGTCCATCACCTCACTACAAATAACTCAATTTCATTTTTTTATGGCTGAGTAATATTCCATTGTATATATGTGCCACGTCTTATTTATCCATTCATCTGTCAATGGACACTTAGGTTGCTTCCATGTCCTGGCTATTGTAAATAGTGCTGCAGTGAATATTGTGGTACATGAACCTTTTTGAATTATGGTTTTCTCAGGGTATATGCCCAGTAGTGGGATTGCTGGGTCATATGGTAGTTATATCTTTAGTTTTTTAAGGAACCTCCATACTGCTCTCCATAATGGCTGTATCAATTTACATTCCCACCAACAGTGCAAGAGGGTTCCCTTTTCTCCACACCCTCTCCAGCATTTACTGTTTGTAAATTTTTTGATGATGGCCATTCTGACCAGTGTGAGGTGATACCTCACTGTAGTTTTGATTTGCATTTCTCTAATGATTAGTGATGTTGAGCATCCTTTCATGTGTTTGTTGGCAATCTGTATATCTTCTTTGGAGAAATACCTGTTGAGGTCTTCTGCCCATTTTTGGATTGGGTTGTTTGGTTTTTTTGGTATTGAGCTGCATGAGCTGCTTGTAAATTTTGGAGATTAATCCTTTGTCAGTTGCTTCGTTTGCAAATATTTTCTCCCATTCTGAGGGTTGTCTCTTTGTCTTGTTTATGGTTTCCAGTTTCATTAGGTCCCATTTATTTATTTTTCTTTTTATTTCCATTTCTCTAGGAGGTGGATCAAAAAGGATCTTTCTGTGATTTATGTCATAGAGTGACCTGCCTATGTTTTTCTCTAAGAGTTTTGTAGTGTCTGGCCTTACATTTAGATCATTAATCCATTTTGACTTTATTTTTGTATATGGTGTTAGGGAGTGTTCTAATTTCATTCTTTTACATGTAGCTGTCCAGCTTTCCCAGCACCACTTATTGAAGAGCACCATTGTATATTCTAGCCTCCTTTATCAAAGATAAGGTGACCATATGTGCGTGGGTTTATCTCTGGGCTTTCTATCCTGTTCCATTGATCTATATTTCTGTTTTTGTGCCAGTACCATACTGTCTTGATTACTGTAGCTTTGTAGTATAGTCTGAAGCCCGGGAACCTGATTCCTCCAGCTCCGTTTTTCTTTCTCAAGATTGCTTTGGCTGTTCGGGGTCGTTTGTGTTTCCATTCAAACTGTGAAATTTTTTGTTCTAGTTCTGTGAAAAATGCCATTGGTAGTTTGATAGGGATTGCATTGAATCTGTAGATTGCTTTGGGTAATATAGTCATTTTCCCAATGCTGATTTTTCCAATCCAAGAACATGGTATATCTCTCCATCTGTTTATATCATCTTTAATTTCTTTCTTCAGTGTCTTATAGTTTTCTGCATAGAGGTCTTTTGTCTCCTTAGGTAGGTTTATTCCTAGGTATTTTATTCTTTTTGTTACAATGGTAAATAGGAGTGTTTCCTTAATTTCTCTTTCAGATTTTTCATCATTAGTGTATAGGAATGCAAGAGATTTCTGTGCATTAATTTTGTATCCTGCTACTTTACAAATTCATTGATTAGCTCTAGTAGCTTTCTGGTAACATCTTTAGGATTCTCTATGGACAGTATCATGTCATCTGCAAACAGTGACAGTTTTACTTCTTCTTTTCCAATTTGGATTCCTTTTATTTTTTTCTTCTCTGATTACTGTAGCTAAAACTTCCAAAACTATGTTGAATATTAGTGGTGTATGTGGGCAACCTTGTCTTGTTCCTGATCTTAGAGGAAATGGTTTCAGTTTTTTACCATTGAGGACGATGTTGGTTGTGGGTTTGTCATATATGGCCTTTATTATGTTGAGGTAGGTTCCCTCTATGCCTACTTTCTGGCGAGTTTTTATCTTAAATGGGTGTTGAATTTTGTCGAAGGCTTTTTCTGCATCTATTGAGATGATCATACGGTTTTTCTCCTTCCGTTTGTTAATATGGTGTATCACATTGATTGAATTGCATATATTGAAGAATCCTTGCATTCCTGGGATAAACCCCACTTGATCATGGTGTATGAACCTTTTAATGTGCTGTTGGATTCTGTTTGCTAGTATTTTGTTGAGGATTTTTGCATCTATGTTCATCAGTGATATTGGCCTGTAGTTTTCTTTCTTTGTGACATCTTTGTCTGGTTTTGGTATCAGGGTGATGGTGGCCTTGTAGAATGAGTTTGGGAGTGTCCTCCCTCTGCTGTATTTTGGAAGAGTTTGAGAAGGCTAGGTGTTAGCTCTTCTCTAAATGTTTGATAGAATTCGCCTGTGAAGCCATCTGGTCCTGGGCTTTTGTTTGTTGGAAGATTTTAAATCACTGTCTCAATTTCAGTGCTTGTGATTGGTTTGTCTATATTTTCTATTTCTTCCTGGTTCAGTCTTGGAAGGTTGTGCTTTTCTGAGAATTTGTCCATTTCTTCCAGGTTGTCCTGGAACTATATTGGCATATAGTTGCTTGTAGTAATCTCTCATGACCCTTTGTATTTCTGCAATGTCAGTCTCCTTTTTCATTTCTAATTCTATTGACCTGAGTCTTCTCCCTTTTCTTCTTGATGCATGTGGCTAATGGTTTATCAATTTTATTTATCTTCTCAAAGAACCAGCTTTTAGTTTTATTGATCTTTGCAATTGTTTCCTTCATTTCTTTTTCATTTATTTCTGATCTAATCTTTACTATTTCTTTCCTTTTGCTAACTTTGGGGTGTTTTTGTTCTTCTTTCTCTAATTGCTTTAGGTATAAGGTTAGGTTTTTTATTTGAAATGTTTCTTGTTTCTTAAGGTAGGATTGTATTGCTATAAACTTCCCTCTTAGAACTGCTTTTGCTGCATCCCATAGGTTTTGGGGTCATCGTGTTTTCACTGTCATTTGTCTCTAGGTATCTTCTGATTTCCTCTTTGATTTCTTCAGTGATCTCTTGGTTATTTAGTAGCGTATTGGTTAGCCTCCATGTGTTTTTTTTTTTTTTTTTTTTACAGTTTTTTTCCTGTAATTGATATCTAGTCTTATAGTGTTGCGGTCAGAAGAGAAACTTGATACAATTTCAATTTTCTTAAATTTACCAAGGCTTGATTTGTGACCCAAGCGAGCATGTATTTATACCTCTCTCAATTGATGGACAGCTAGGACAACAGTTGAATTCTCTGAAACTACTGAGAATCTGCATAGTAAAGTAGGTGCAATACCTGCTAGAGCTTCAGATTTAAGGCAAATTGCAATACTGGAGAAATAAGAGATTCTAATTCTACCACTTAATCATCTTCCCAATGTTAAAGCAGGAAAAGGGAGGTATAACATGACTTACGTTTTTTGAAGGCGCTGTGGGTGGGGGCGGGTGTTTATGTACCTCTCCATGATTGTGACCAACACTCAAGCTAGTGCGGTATTTCCCAGAGCATAGCACACATATCTTCTGGTAAAATGCAGATTGATTTAAAGAGGTACATTAACCAAAGCATTTTATTCTACTGGTTAGAGATTCATTTTTATACTTATTAAAATATTGCTAGAACCTCTTTTCTTTTGACTTCATGCATAACATTCTTAAAGCAAAGTTAAGAAAAAGAGTTAATGTAAAAAAAATAATGAAGATAATAGCATGGGGTATTCAAGATATAGGTGTAGTGTAAATGAAGGATGGGAAATACTGCTAAGGTGTAGTTATTTTTCTTTCTCTTAAGCTGTCATTGAGCTGTGTTCAATATTTACAAGTTATTTGGAGAAAAAGGTGGGAGGAGAGAGAGGGAGGGAGGGAGAGAGGGAGAGAAATGGACCTGATTGTTGGAGATAGTCAGCAATTCCAATAGCTATTGGAATTTCATCAGAGAGGAAAAAAATATTTTGAAAACTTGAAAATGAATACAAAGTATAGGAATGATCTACCAAACACCAACTCAACAATGATCAACTGATGGCTGATCTTGTTTCATCTATATCCCCTTTCTCTTAGATTATTTTGAGGCATCCTTGATATTATATTATTTTATCTATAAATATATCTGCATGTAACTTTAAAGGATAGCAACTCCTTTTAAAAACAAAGTAGACTTCCAGTCTCTGGTCTGGAACTTACAAGTTGCCACTCTGTCCTAACAAGTCAAAAGTTGAATAAACTGAAAAATCAACAACTATTTTTATATCTGTCACAGAAGTGAAGTCACAAAGCAAACCACTACCTCAAAATTGGAGAGACAAATAAGTGGTTACAGAGAAGCATAATTTACCAGAGCAGAAACCCACAAGCAGAAATCCCCTTGGGAACCAGTGCCAGGTAGGAAAACCTGAACTGTAATTGGTGAATTGCTGGAGGCTCAGTGTGGACAACTCTGAGAATCAAAAACTCCAGGGGGACCCAGTCTTATGGGGGTCCCCACATTTTTGTTAGTTTTACCTCCAGGAGCTCTATCAGGTCCTCACAGTGAATATTGGAGAAAAATCCCCATGTGCTTCTGAAAAAGGAAAGGGAAAAGGAATCATTTTGAAATACACCAGAGCATTCTGTTCTTCTCAACAAGGCTTGCCCTCAGGAGAAGCTATTTTATCAGAGCCTAACCTGCAGAGGTTTTATCAGAGCCTAAATGCTCTGGGCATAGGGAAATCCCCAACTTCAACCCCCTGTAGCCATCCTGTCCCAAGAAAGTGGGGAGAAAAAGCCCTGAGAAGTACTTGTGAAGTTCACAGGCCAGAGGCACAGGCTCATAGACTGAGACCTAAACGCAGAACTATAGAACATTTCCCTCCCCAGCTCCCTTACTACTATATCACTAAAAGCCAATTTACAGTAGTCTCCTATATCTAGTACATCATGTACACTCTTCAACAAAAAATTACAAGGCATACTAAAAGGCAAAAAACATAGTTTGAAGAGACAGAGCAAGCATCAGAATCAGAGTCAGCTATGACAAGAATGTTGGAATGATCAGACAAGTAATTTTAAAACTATGATTAATGTGCTAAGGGCTTTAATGGAAAAAGCAGACAACATGTAAGAATAGATGGATAATATAAGCAGTGACATGGGAATTCCAAGAAGGAAACCAAAAGAAATACTAGATATCAAAAATATGGAGAAAAATATACCAGGCTAATACTAGTCGAAAGAAAGTGGGAGTAGCCATACTAATTTCAGATACAGCAGACTTCAGAGCAAAGAAATTTATCAGGGATAAAGAGGGGCATTACATGATGATAAAGGGGTCAATACTCCAAGAGGACATAACAGTCCTTAATGTGTATGCATCTAACAACAGAACATCAAAATACAAGAAACAGAAACTGATAGAACTGCAAGGAGAAATAGATAAATCCACTCTCATAGTTTGAGACTATAACACCTCTCTATGATAAATGGACGAATTCAGCAGGCAGGAAATCAGTAAGGGCATACTTGAACTCAACAACACCAACGATCAACTGGATATAATGGACATCTATAGACTACTTCATCCCACAACAGTGGAATACACATTCCTCTCAAGCTTACATGAAACATTCACTAGGATAGACCACACTTTGGGGCATAAAACACACTTTAACAAATTAAAAAAATAGAAATCACATAATGTCTGCTCTCAGACCACAGTGGAATTAAACTAGTAATCAATAACAGAAAGGTAGCTACACATTATCATATCAATAAACACGGAAAAATCATTTAACAAAATCCAACACACATTTATGATAAAAACTCTCAACAGTCTAGGAATAGAGTGGAACTTCCTCAAATTGATAAAGAATATCCACAAAAACCCTACAGCTAACATCATAATTAATGATGAGAAACTTGAAACTTTTCTGCTAAGATCAGAAACAAGGCAAGGATATTCCCTTTCACCACTGCTTTTCAACATGGTACTGGAAGTCCTGGCTAATGCAATGAGACAAGAAAATAAAATAAAAGGTATACAGATTGGGAAGGAAGAAATAAAACTGTCTTTGTTTGCAGATGAAAATATCCTCTATGTAGAACATCTGAAGGAACTGACAAAAAATAACTCCTGGGACTAATAAGTAATTATAGCAAGGTTAATATACAGAAATAAATCACTTTCCTATATATGAGCAATGAACATGTAGAATTGAAATTAAAAACACATTATTACGTACATTAACCACCCCCCAAATAAAATACCTACGTATACATCTAACAAAATATGTATGCAATCTATATGAGGAAAACTGTAAAATTCTGGTGAAAGATATCACAGATGAACTAAATGAATGGAGAGATATTTCATACTCATGGATAAGGTTGTTTGTTCTTCTTAGTCTAATCTTTAGATTCAATTCAATCCCAATAAAAATCCCAGCAACTTATTTTGTGGATTTCCACAAACTGTCTCTAAAATTTAAATCATCAGGCAAAATATCCATAATAGCTAACTCAGTATTAAAAGAGAAGAACAAAATTGGGGGACTGACACCACCCGATTTTCAGGACTTTCTATAAAGGAATAGTAATCAAGAGAGTGGTATTGGTGAAAGGGTTGACAAATAGATCAATGTAACAAAATGTGAAGGGCAGAAATAGGCCTATATATTATACATATAGGCAACTGATCTTTGACAAAGGAACAAAGACAATACAATGGAGCAAAGATAGTCTTTACAACAAATGTTGCTGGAACAACTGGACAACCATATGCAAAAAAATGAATCTAGACAGAGACCTTACATCCTTCACAAAGTAAAGTCAAGTTGAATCAGAGACCTAAGTGCAAAATGTAAAACTACAAAACTCCTGGAAGATAACATAGGAGAAAATCTAGGTGATCCTAGATATGGTGTTGGCTTTTGAGTTACACCACCTCCAAAGGCACAATCCATGAAAGAAATAATAAGCTGGACTTCATTAAAATTAAAAAGTTCTGCCTTTTGAAATACAGTGTCAAGAGAATGAGAAGACAAGCCACAGCCTGGGAGAAGATATTGCAGAAGATACATCTGATAAAGGACTGTTATCCAAAACATATAAAGAACTCTTAAGGCTCAACAATAAGAAAATAATCCGATTAAAAAATGCACCACGGACCTTAGCCTCATCAAGGAAAATATACCAATGGTAAATAAACACTTGAAAAGATGCTTCACATCCTATGACATCAGGGAAACGAAAACGAAAAAGGTTAAAAAAAAATGAGATTTCACTAACTTCGCACCAATTAGAAAGGTCAAAATCCAAAGCAATGACAACACCAAACGCTGGTGAGGATGTGGGGCATGAGGAACTCTCATTCATTGCTTTTGGGAATGCAAAATGCTGCAGCCTCTTTGGAAGACAGTTTGACCGTTTCTTACAAGACTAAACATACTCTTAACATATGATCCAGCAAGAACGCTCCTTGGTATTTACCCAAATGAATTTAAAACTTATGTCCTCACAAAAACCTGCACCTGGAGCTTTATTCATAATTAGAAGCAACCAAGATTTCCTTCAGTAGGTGAATGGATAAACTGTGGTATTACATTCAGACAACAGAATATTATTCACTGCTAAAAATAAATGAGCCATCAAGTCACAAAAAGACATGGAAGAAACTTAAATTCACGTTGCTAAGTGGATAAAGCCAATCTGAAAAGGCCATATATTGTATGATTCCTGCTATATGACATTCTGGAAAAGGCAAAACTATTTAGAGACAGTAAAAATATTAGTGGTTGCCAGAGGGTAGGGAGAGGGAGAGATGAATAGGCAAAGCACAGGGGACTTTTAGGACAGTGAAACAATTCTTTATGATACTACAATGGTGGATACATGTCAATTTGCATTTATCAAAACTCATAAAATGTATAACAACAAGAGTAAACCCTAATGTAAATTATGGACTTTGGGTGATGATGTATCAGCATAGATTCATTGATTGTAACAAGTGTACGATTCTGGTGAGGAATGTGCATAGCAGAGGAAGTTGTATGTATATGGAACTCTCTGTACCTCCTGCTCAATTTTGTTGTGAATCTAAAACTGCTCTAAAAAATAAAGTTTATTAATAACAAAAAGTACCAGTGTGATTCTTATACCAAATAAATGATAGTAATTTCCAAATGCCATCAAACATCCACTCAATATTTAAATGTCCCTGATTGCCTTATGAATTTATTTTTAATTTTCAGTTTTCTTGAATGAAGTTCTAAATAAGGTCCATACATTGCCATTAGCTGATTTGTATCATCTCTTTTAATCCACAGATTACCCCCTCTCTTTCCCTTACTTTTTCCTTAGTATTTATGTGTTGAATTAATGTAGAGTTTCTGAGGCCTAGATTTTGCTGGTATCCTCATGGTTTCATTTAATCAGTTTCTCTGTCCCTTGCATTTTTGAGTGGGTGGTGAGATTGTTAGAATTATAGATCTGAGAAGATTCAGTTTTGATTTTTTTGGTAAGAATACTTTAGGTGGTATTGTGTGTGTCTATCGGGAGCCCATAATCATCTGGTCTTGCTTTATTTTGTGGAGTTAGCAATCACTGATGCTTATCAAAATCATTATTTCATCAGGTGTTACAAAATGATGATATCCTAATTCTAGCATTCCTTCTGCAATTTTTAGCTTACATACTTCTATATAAAGGGAAATTTCCCCTTATCAACTATTGGTTACATGGAAATAGAGTTCATTTAAGAAAGAGAGTATATCTTTGATTTTTTTCCCTGACAGTTACTAGTTTTAAAAATAATGTGACTGTTCCCCTGGCAAAAGTGACCAACAATTTAAGAGGTGATCCAATCAAATTCTTGCCGGCAAAATCGTGTCATCGAATTGTCCATTGAGTCAATTATCAGTCGTATTATACCAATGTACTCTTGGTTTTAATTTTTATTTTCTATTTTAGTGACAATAAAAGGCAATCTTTAAGCTATTGCAGAGCCGTTAATAACGAGACTAACATTTCTTCATTTTTTAGGTGTCAGGCACCCAATGTGTCCAGCTGTGTGGCATGTAACATACATGAATGAAGTGGTCCAGGTGAAGGTCATGGCCAACAGGAGGGTGCAGGTCCTCTCTGAGGGCAGCAGAGGTTACTCAGCTCTGGCCACCATTGCCCTGTAGAAAGTTGTGTGGTGAGGGGGTGGGATAGTATAGCCAGACCTTGCAAACAAGCTGGTAATCTGAATTTTCATATGATGCCTCCTGACTTTTAAAGGTTGTCAAATAACGTGACATTTTAAAACACCACCTCACAAGGTCAAAGAAAATACATCTCCACATGTATCTAGCTTATGGCCTGCTAATACATTATTTCTGCTATAGGTAATTTAACAGACTATTTTCATTTCTATTGCCTTCTATATTTTCCTTTTGTAAGTTAAGGGGGCATGTGGTCCCCTCCTTACTCCCCAGTCTCCCTCCTAATTCCAGATTGTGGCAATACCTTAGGAAGAGCTGATTTGGCCCAAAGGCTTCACTTTCCTGATGGGACACTGGGGCTCAGAGAGCGAAATGTTTTGCCTAAAGTCAACTGACCTTGTGGATGATCTAAACCTTGAATCCAGATCTGAGGCTGGTGTAGTGCACCTTCCACTGGGTACCACAACCTTTTACTAGCAAAGCAATACTCCAGCACCATCGTCACCTCTCCCCACTAGAAGCATCTACTTTCCCAGGCCTTGGCCCCTCCTCACTTGTCCTATGGCTGGGAAGCAGGGAAGGAAGAAAGGAACTAACATTGACCTAGAACCTGCAATGCTCTGAACCCCGTCCTAGATGCATTATACTTGTTACCTTAATAATTAACCATCACACAAAATCCTCAAGATGTGGGTACTATTATCTTTTAGATAGATGAAAAAACTGAGGCTCAGAGATTTAAGTAACTTTTTCTGGGCTACAAAAGAACTAACTAACAGACTCAGCTCTGTGTGACCCTCAAGCCTGTTTGTTTGTTTTTTTTCATAACCTTATACTGCCTTCCATCTCCAAGCTCCCAATGACACCCAATGTCATTTTCGTAATTTCTGCAACACCATAACCCAAGCCAGATGGCTTCAGTTGTAGCGCTGCTTTCCTAGAGGACAGCCAAGGACCACAAACAGCAGGTTGTCCTGGAGGTTTCTCTCCCATCATGTCTACTACTATTTTTCCTCCTCTTCAAATTGCCCTTCTGGAACTCATTTACTAGCCAGAACAAATCTACTGCCTAAGTTAGGGTCTTGAAGGAAACAGATAAAACATGCAAATGGGGTATTTGAGTTGAGTATTATGAGGGTATTGTTATAAAAGTATGGGCAGTGTTAAGAGAAACCAGAAGAGATGGTGAAGCACCCCATGGCTAGCAACAGCGGGAGCAGTTAACTGTTGCCCAACCCCAACTGTGGCCTTGGAAGAAGAACACAGCCCCTGTAGCCTCATAGCCTAGCAGGGAAGGAGCTGGGGAATAAACATGATGAAGTCTCCTCCTTCCATCAATAATAATAATAATAGATACAATAATAATAACAATAATAATAAAGAAAGGGAGAGAGTGGAACTGGAGGGACAAAAAAAGAATATGGAATATTCCCCCTGCTTTTCCACAAGCTGCTGCCACCAAAGTAGACAGG
Organism: Balaenoptera physalus; assembly: GCF_965194825.1. Taxonomy (NCBI): domain Eukaryota; kingdom Metazoa; phylum Chordata; class Mammalia; order Artiodactyla; family Balaenopteridae; genus Balaenoptera; species Balaenoptera physalus. The sequence goes on from NC_138896.1 coordinate 88,461,282, forward strand.
AACCCTGTGCTGAAGGGCACCTCTGTTAGAAAGGATCAGAATACCTCCCTCTCATTCCCAGCTTCACTTCTGTCTCCCTGGCTGGAGTCCCAGCCAGCTTGCATGCAGACACACCTTCAGCTCTGCATGGGCAGACGTGAGAGTCTCCACCATCTGGGTCAGGCAACTGGGGTTTTCAAGTTCATACTCTCGTATCTTGAGTAGAAAAGCTGTATTCTTTCCCTAGCGCATCTGCACTGTTAACATCTGTATGTTTCTGCTCTTTCCAAAGGCCTGACCTGTGTTTTCAACTCACTCTCTTGCTTTCTCTGACCCTACTCTTTTTCTTGAACCCCTAGGAATATTTCTCCCCCAAACCCCTCTGCTTCCAGGCCCAGAGTGCCAGAGAAATCAAGTTATTTTCATTTTATGAATATGCATATACAAAACCCAAGATATTTTCCAAGAGAAATTGCAAATTTGATCTGCAGGAAATGTATTGCTATTTCTGCCAGTGGGTAGAAGCATTGTGAAATTAGACTAAGGGCAAGCTAGTTTTGTGCTCTCAGAAAGCATTTTGCCTTTTTGGAGAGCAGAACTGCTTTTTCAGGAGACTGATGTTGCTTGGAAAACAGCTTTTCATTTTCCAAACAACCATACAAAGTTGGGTTTTTGCCCTCCTTCAAACTTAGAAAAGGTGATGTATGCTCTTCTTCACACAGATGCGTAAGTTAAGTATTTTGCTTCAGAAATCCTAATTTCTTTCCTAGACCACATTGGGATTTCCTTCCTCATGTTAAGTCCTCTCTCATGTAGTCAGCAAGAATTACAATTTGATACTTTTTGGGTTCCTCACCACCTCGCCACTTCCCCTTACATTTGCTTGATGTATAACAACATGCTTGCAAAAAGAGTATGTAATTTTTTTTCACCATCTACAACATGGTACAGAGAGTAGCAAATGAAAAAGACAGACCAAGAACGAAGGATAGGGATCTTAGTCATGGAAACACTTCAAACACTGAAAGCTTATGCCAGTTGAACTTTGTGGCAGTTGACAAAGATAGACCAATATTAAGTTATTTGTGTGCCTGCTATATAAGACTTCATTCCTCTCCTAAGCAGGGGGACATCCTTACTTGCAACTTTTCTTTCCTCCTCCCATTTCTTGATGCTGAAGCAGCATGCCCAGTGGTTTAGAGCACAGGCTCTGAAGTCTAACAGACAGATCTGGGTCTGTGTCTTGGTTCTGCCACCCTTTAGCGACATGGCTTTAGGTAAGCCCTTAACCTCACTGAGTCTCAGGTTCCTCACCTATAAAATCAGGAAAATAATAGTCCCACTGCAGAAGAATTCTCTGATTATCGAATGAACCAAATGCATGTAAATCATTTAGCACCAGGCCTGACATACAGTAAGCTCTCAGTAAGGGTCAGCTATTATTTGTTAATTTCCATTTAGCTCCAAAAGCAATGCCACCTGTAGATTTATCTTCCCTCCTCCATATGAACTTTGTTCAAAATTTGACAGACATTTCCATTAAATTTCTGTTTTTAGTATCCTCTGTCCTAATTATTTGGTTTTTGCATCATTGACAGAATTCTCTAGGCCTTTCACTGAGTGCTGTATTCTGAAATGCTCTTCCTTTTCCTTAAAGCCATTCATACACTGAAGTGCTAGCACATCTGATTGATGACTAGAGCCTCCTGGGTCCTCCCCATCCAAAACAGTAAAGCCCTCATCTGCTTTTGAGCTTCAACAAGTTTTCCCTTTTCCCATTGTTGTTCTAAGACCTAGCCCAACATCATTATGTGAGGCAAGTGATTGCCTCATTTTTAACCTTAAATTGTGAGTTCCCCTGGGATTTCCCTTGTGATCCAGTGGTTAGGACTCAGTGCTTTCACTGCTGGCACTGGGGGTTCACTGCCAGGGTTCAATCCCTGGTGGGGGAACTAAGATCCCACAAGCCGCGTGGCACGGCCAAATTCTAAAGAATAATAAATAAATAAATAATGCATTTCCCCTTTTATCTTTCATCTCACATCTCACTGCTACCTTGACTCTAACTACAATCTAATCATTTTCTGCTGTCCAACACAGTTTGTTCAGAAGCAGAATATAAATTTTAATCTTAATTGCTAAATGCACCACTTATTTTTTATTGAAATTATTCTGAGGGGTGTGGACTTTTTAATTTCTAGTTTATTGGTGCAGTTAAAATATAAAACAGATGAAAATGTAAGTTTTCTTCTTACTTTGAAAAGAACTTTGGGATTCAAAGTATTTTTAAATTTATAAAGTATATGTAAGTTATAAAGAACAATGATATAATGAATGCCTGTGTACCCACTACTCAGTTTATGGGGAAAAATATTACCTTTGCTTTGAAATACCCTTAAGTGTCCCCTCCTGAAATCATCTCTTTCTCTCCCCTTCAGAGATAATGACCTTTACTGAATTTAGTTTATTATCTTTGCTTTTGCTTGCATTCCAATGAGTAAATGAATATATCACAATTTATTTCTGCATTTTATGTTGATGGATATTTGAGTTCTTTCCAATATTTTAAAATTAAACTTTTTGGTTTGCAGTAATTATGGACTCACATGAAATTGTAACAAGTGATAGGGAGCCCTCCCACACAACATTTATTCAGTTTCCCCAAGTGTAACGTCTTGTAAAACTCTAGTACAGTATCATGGCCAGGATATTGACATTGATGTAGTATAGAAAGATATAGTACATTTCCATCAGCCCACAGATAGCCATACTCACTTTCTTCAAACCTTACCTCTGTCCTTAACCTGAGGCAACCCATAATCTGTTCCCCATTTCTATAATGTTCTCTTTTCAAGAATGTTTTGGGCTTCCCTGGTGGCGCAGTGGTTGAGAATCTGCCTGCCAATGCAGGGGACACAGGTTCGAGCCCTAGTCTGGGAAGATCCCACATGCCACAGAGCAACTGGGCCCGTGAGCCACAATTACTGAGCCTGCGCGTCTGGAGCCTGTGCTCCGCAACAAGAGAGGCCGCGACAGTGAGAGGCCAGCGCACCGCGATGAAGAGTGGCCCCCGCTTGCCGCAACTAGAGAGAGCCCTCGCACAGAAACGAAGACCCAACACAGCCATAAATAAATAAATTAAAAAAAAAAAAAAGAATGTTTTGTAAATGGAATCATACAGTATATAACCTTTGAGGACTGGCTTTTTCTAATCTGCATAATTTTCTGGAAATTCATCCAGCTTGTTACATGTAACAATGGTACATTCCTTTTTATTGCTGAGGCATATTGCATGGTATGGATGTACCATAGTTTGTTTAACCATTTACCTGTTTAACAGCTTCTGGCGTTTCTGGTTTTTGGCTATTACAAATAAAGCTGCAATGAACATTTGAGTCCAGGTTTTGGTGTAAACCCAGTTCCTCATCTCTCTATGCTAAATGCCCAGGAAAGCAATTGCTGGCTCGTATGATAACTACATCTTTAGTTGTCTAAGAAACTGCTGAATGGTTTTCCAGAGTGGCTGTACCATTTTACATATCCAACAGCATACTTGAGTAATTCAGTTTCTTCACATCCTTGCCAGGTTTTGGTATTGTCATTGTGCTTTATTTTATTCATTCTGATAGGAGTACAGTGAAATCATTTTATGGTTTCTGTTTTCATTTCCATAATGGCTAATGATGTTGAACATCTTTTCATCTGCTTATTTACCATGTATATATCTTCTTTGGTGAAATGTCTTTTGCCTTTGTTCTATTTAGATTCTTTGCTTTTTTTAATGTTGTGCTCTAACAGTTCTTTAAATATTCTGAATACCTGACCTTTGTTGGATATATGGTTTGTGAATATTTTCTGCCTATATATTTAGTTTGTCTTTTGATCTTCTTAATAAGATCCCTAGATCCCAGCCACTTTGCCTTGTCTTTACTGTGTAGAGTCATACATATCTCCTCCCCTAATCCCCCCAGAAATTTAGTTAAACTTAGTGGGAGGAATAAGAAAAACTGTCTCTACTCTTTCTTCCCAGAAATGTAAGTGGCCCAGTTCTTTTTTTTTTTTTTCTTTACCTAGACCTGTGCTCTTAAATACAATATTTTGATTAAGATTAAAATTAATTAAAATATCCAGGTCCTTTGTCACACTAGCCACATTTAAAGTGCTCAGTAGCCACATGGGGCAAGTGACTACCATATTGGACAAAAAGATTATAGAATATTTCCATCATCATCAAAGTTCTATTGGACAGCACCAGCTTAGAGTACATAAACAAGGGGAGAATTACTGGGTGGAAGAGTATGAGCTCCTTAACCTTTATTATGCATTGCTAAGATGTTTTCCAAAGTAGTTGTGTTGATTTTTACTTCCATTAGCAGTGAATAACAATTCCTATGTTCCATATTTCTGTTAACACTAGGTAGGGTCAGACTTCAAACATTTTTTAAAAATTTATTTATTTATTCATTTATTTAATTTTTTTGGCTGCATTGGGTCTTCGCTGCTGCATGCGGATTTTCTCTAGTTGCTGAGAGTGGGGGCTACACTTTTTTTTTTGTGGATTTTATTTTTTTAACATCTTTATTGGAGTATAATTGCTTTACAATGGTGTGTTAGTTTCTGCTTTATAACAAAGTGAATCAGCTATACATATACATATATCCCCATATCTCTTCCCTCTTGCATGTCCATCCCACCCTCCCTATCCAGCCCCTCTGGGTGGTCAGAAAGCACTGAGCTGATCACCCTGTGCTATGCGGCTGCTTCCCACTAGCTATCGATTTTACATTTGTTGTGTATATATGTCCATGCCACTCTCTCACTTTGTCCCAGCTTACCCTTCCCACCCCCATGTCCTCAAGTCCATTCTCTAGTAGGTCTGCGTCTTTATTCCCGTCCTGCCCCTAGATTCTTCATAACCATTTTCTTTTATTTTTTAGATTCCATATATATGTGTTAGCATACAATATTTGTTTTTCTCTCTCTGACTTACTTCACTCTGTATGGCAGACTCTAGGTCCATCCACCTCACTACAAATAACTCGATTTTGTTTCATTTTATGGCTGAGTAATATTCCATTGTATATATGTGCCACATCTTCTTTATCCATGCATCAGTTGATGGACACTTAGGTTGCTTCCATGTCCTGGCTATTGTAAATAGAGTTGCAATGAACATTGTGGTACATGACTCTTTTTGAATTATGGTTTTCTCATGGTATATGTAGTGGGATTGCTGGGTCGTATGGTAGTTCTATTTTTAGTTTTTTAAGGAACCTCCATACTGTTCTCCATAGTGGCTGTATCAATTTACATTCCCACCAACAGTGCAAGAGGGTTCCCTTTTCTCCACACCCTCTCCAGCATTTATTGTTTGTAGATTTTTTGATAATGGCCATTCTGACCAGTGTGAGGTGATACCTCATTGTAGTTTTAATTTGCATTTCTCTAGTGATTAGTGATGTTGAGCATCCTTTCATGTGTTTGTTGGCAATCTGTATATCTTCTATGGAGAAGTGTCTATTTAGGTCTTCTGCCCATTTTTGGATTGGGTTGTTTGTTTTTTTGATATTGAGCTGCATCAGCTGCTTGTAAATTTTGGAGATTAATCCTTTGTCAGTTGCTTTGTTTGCAAATATTTTCTCCCATTCTGAGGGTTGTCTTTTCGTCTTGTTTATGGTCTCCTTTGCTGTGCAAAAGCTTTTAATTTTCATTAGGTCCCATTTGTTTATTTTTGTTTTTATTTCCATTCCTCTAGGAGGTGGGTCAAAAAGGATCTTGCTGTGATTTATGTTGTAGACTGTTCTGCCCATGTTTTCCTCTAAGAGTTTTATAGTGTCTGGCCTTACATTTAGGCCTTTAATCCATTTAGAGTTTATTTTTGTATATGGTGTTCGGGAGTGTTCTAATGTCATTCTTTTACATGTAGTTGTCCAGCTTTCCCAGCACCACTTACTGAAGAGGCTGTCTTTTCTCCATTGTATATTCTTGCCTCCTTTATCAAAGATAAGGTGACCATATGTGCGTGGGTTTATCTCTGGGCTTTCTATCCTGTTCCATTGATCTACATTTCTGTTTTTGTGCCAGTACCATACTGTCTTGATTACTGTAGCTCTGTAGTATAGTCTGAAGTCAGGGAGCCTGATTCCTCCAGCTCCGTTTTTCTGTCTCAAGATTGCTTTGGCTCTTCAGGGTTGTTTGTATTTCCATACAAACTGTGAAATTTTTTGTTCTAGTTCTGTGAAAAATGCCATTGGTAGTTTGATAGGGATTGCATTGAATCTGTAGATTGCTTTGGGTAGTATAGTCATTTTCACAATGCTGATTCTTCCAATCCAAGAACATGGTATATGTCTCCATCTGTTTGTATCATCTTTAATTTCTTTCATCAGTGTCTTATAGTTTTCTGCATACAAGTTTTTTGTCTCCTTAGGTAGGTTTATTCCTAGGTATTTTATTCTTTTTGTTGCAGTGGTAAATGGGAGTATTTCTTTAATTTCTCTTTCAGATTTTTCATCATTAGTGTAAAGGAATGCAAGAGATTTCTGTGCATTAATTTTGTATCCTGCTACTTTACCAAATTCATTGATTAGCTCTAGTAGTTTTCTGGTAGCATCTTTAGGATTCTCTATGTATAGTATCATGTCATCTGCAAACAGTGACAGCTTTACTTCTTCTTTTACAATTTGGATTCCTTTTATTTCTTTATCTTCTCTGATTGCTGTGGCTAAAACTTCCAAAACAATGTTGAATAACAGTGGTGAGAGTGGGCAACCTTGTTTGTTCCTGATCTTAGTGGAAATGGTTTCAGTTTTTCACCATTGAGAACGATGTTGGCTGTGGGTTTGTCATATATGGCCTTTATTATGTTGAGATATGTTCCCTCTATGCCTACTTTCTGGAGGATTTTTATCATAAGTCGGTGTTGAATCTTGTCGAAAGCTTTTTCTGTATTTATTGAGATGATCATATGGTTTTTATTCTTCAATTTCTTAATATAGTGTATCACATTGATTGAATTGTGTATATTGAAGAATCCTTGCATTCCTGGGATAAATCCCACTTGATCATGGTGTATGAACCTTTTAATATGCTGTTGGATTCTGTTTGCTAGTATTTTGTTGAAGATTTTTGCATCCATGTTCCTCAGTGATATTGGCTGTAGTTTTCTTTCTTTGTGACATCTTTGTCTGGTTTTGATATCAGGGTGATGGTGGCCTCGTAGAATGAGTTTTGGAGTGTTCCTTCCTCTGCTATATTTTGGAAGAGTTTGAGAAGGATAGGTGTTAGCTCTTCTCTAAATAGTTGATAGAATTCACCTGTGAAGCCATCTGGTCCTGGGCTTTTGTTTGTTGGAAGATTTAATCACAGGTTCAATTTCAGTGCTTGTGATGGGTCTGTCTATACTTTCTATTTCTTCCTGGTTCAGTCTCAGAAGGTTGTGCTTTTCTAAGAATTTGTCCATTTCTTCCAGGTTGTCCATTTTATTGGCATATAGTTGCTTGTAGTAATCTCTCATGATCATTTGTATCTCTGCAGTGTCAGTTGTTACTTCTCCGTTTTCATTTCTAATTCTATTGATTTGAGCCTTCTCCCTTTTTTTCTTGATGAGTCTGGCTAATGGTTTATCAATTTTGTTTATCTTCTCAAAGAACCAGCTTTTAGTTTTATTGATCTTTGCTATCGTTTCCTTCATTTCTTTTTCATTTATTTCTGATCTGATCTTTATGATTTCTTTCCTTCTGCTAACTTTGGGGGTTTTTTTGTTCTTCTTTCTCTAATTGCTTTAGGTGCAAGGTTAGGTTGTTTATTTGAGTTGTTTCCTGTTTCTTAAGGTAGGATTGCATTGCTATAAACTTCCCTCTTAGAACTGCTTTTGCTGCATCCTATAGGTTTTGGGTCGTCGTATTTTCACTGTCATTTGTTTCTAGGTATTTTTTGATTTCATCTTTGATTTCTTCAGTGATCTCTTGGTTATTAAGTAGTGTATTGTTTAGCCTCCATGTGTTTGTATTTTTTACAGATTTTTTCCTGTAATTGGTATCTACCCTTATAGCATTGTGGTTGGAAAAGATACTTGATACGATTTCAATTTTCTTAAATTTACCAAGGCTTGATTTGTGACCCAAGATATGATCTCTCCTGGAGAATGTTCCATGAGCACTTGAGAAGCAAGTGTATTCTGTTGTTTTTGGATGGAATGTCCTGTAAATATCAATTAAGTCCATCTTGTTTAATGCATCATTTAAAGCTTGTGTTTCCTTATTTATTTTCATTTTGGATGATCTGTCCATTGGTGAAAGTGGGGTGTTAAAGTCCCCTACTATGATTGTGTTACTGTCGATTTCCCCTTTTATGGCTGTTAGCCATTTGCCTTATGTATTGAGGTACTCCTATGTTGGGGCATAAATATTTACCATTGTTATATCTTCTTCCTGGATTGATCCTTTGATCATTATGTAGTGTCCTTCTTTGTCTCTTGTAATAGTCTTTATTTTAAAGTCTATTTTGTCTGATATGAGAATTGCTACTCCAGCTTTCTTTTGATTTCCATTTGCATGGAATATCTTTTTCCATCCCCTCACTTTCAGTCTGTATGTGTCCCTAGTTCTGAAGTGGGTCTCTTGTAGACAGCATATGTATGGCTCTTGTTTTTGTATCCATTCAGCCAGTCTAGGTCTTTTGGTTGGAGCATTTAATCCATTTACATTTAAGTTAATTATCGGTATTTATGTTCCTATTACCATTTTCTTAATTATTTGGGGTTTGCTATTGTGGGTCTTTTCCTTCTCTTGTGTTTCCTGCCTAGAGAAGTTCCTTTAGCATTTGTTGTGAAGCTGGTTTGGTGGTGCTGAATTCTCTTAGGTTTTGCTTGTCTGTAACGGTTTTAATTTCTCTGTTGAATCTGAATGAGATCCTTGCTGGGTAGAGTAATCTTGGTTGTAGGTTTTTCCCTTTCATCGCTTTAAATATGTCCTCCCCCTCCCTTCTGGCTTGCACAGTTTCTGCTGAAAGATCAGCTGTTAACCTTATGGGGATTCCCTTGTATGTTATTTGTTGTTTTTCCCTTGCTGCTTTTAATATTTTTTCTTTGTATTTAAGTTTTTATAGTTTGATTAATATGTCTTGGCGTGTTTCTCCTTGAATTTATCCTGTATGGGGCTCTCTGCACTTCCTGGACTTGATTAACTATTTCCTTTCTCATATTAGGGAAGTTTTCAACTATACTCTCTTCAAATATTTTCTCAGTCCCTTTCTTTTTCTCTTCTTCTGGGACCCCTATAATTCAAATGTTGGTGCGTTTAATGTTGTCCCACAGGTCTCTGAGACTGTCCTCAATTCTTTTCATTCTTTCTTTATTCTGCTCTGCAGTAGTTATTTCCACTATTTTATCTTCCAGGTCACTTATCTGTTCTTCTGCCTCAGTATTCTGCTATTGATTCCTTCTAGAGAATTTTTAATTTCAGTTATTGTGTTGTTCATCATTCTTTGTTTGCTCTTTAGTTCTTCTAGGTCCTTGTTAAACATTTCTTGTATTTTCTACATTCTATTTCCAAGATTTTGGATCATCTTTACTAACATTACTCTGAATTCTTTTTCAGGTAGACTGCCTATTTCCTCTTCATTTGTTTGGTCTGGTGGGTTTTCACCTTGCTCCTTCATCTGCTGTGTGTTTCTCAGTCTCCTCATTTTGCTTAACTTACTGTGTTTGGGGTCTCCTTTTCACAGGCTGCATGTTCGTAGTTCCCATTGTTTTTGGTGTCTGCCCCCAGTGGCTAAGGTTGTTTCAGTGGGTTGTGTAAGCTTCCTGTTGGAGGGGACTAGTGCCTGTGTTCTGGTGGATGAGGCTGGATATTGTCTTTCTGGTGGGCAAGTCCTCTTCCGGTGGTGTGTTTTGGAGTGTCTATGGCCTTATTATGATTTTAGGCAGCCTCTCTGCTAATGGGTGGGGTTGTGTTCCTGTCTTGCTAGTTGTTTGTCATAGGGTGTCCAGCACTGTAGCTTGCTGGTTGGTTAGTGGAGGTGGGTCTTGGCGTTGACATGGAGATCTCTGGGAGATTTTTGCTGTTTGATATTACGTGGAGCTGGGAGGTCTCTGGTGGACCTACATCCTGAACTCGGCTCTCCCACCTCAGAGGCACAGCCCTGACACCCAGCTGGAGGACCAAGATCCTGTCATCCACATGGCTCAGAATAAAAGGGAGAAAAAAAGAAAGAAAGAAAGAAAGAAAGAGAGAGAGAGAGAGAGAGAGAGGAGGGAGGGAGGGAGGGAGGGAGGGAGGAAGGGAAATTAAATTAAAAAGTTATTAAAATAAAAAATAAAAAAACAATTATTAAAAATAAAAAAATTTAAAAGTAATTAAAAAAAGAAACAAAGAAAGAAAGAAGAGAGCAACCAAACCAAAAAACAAATCCACCAATGATAAGAAGTGCTAAAAACTATATTAAAAAAAAAAACAACGGGCAGACAGAACCCTAGGACAAATGGTAAAAGCAAAGCTATACAGACAAAATTACTCACAGAAGCATTCACATACACACTCACAAAAAGAGAAAAAGGGAAAAAAATATATATATCTTTGCTCCCAAAGTCCACCTCCTCAATTTGGGATGATTCGTTCATTGTCTATTCAGGTATTCTACAGATGCAGGGTACATCAAGTTGATTGTGGAGATTTAATCCGCTGCTTCTGATGCTGCTGGGAGAGATTTCCCTTCTCTTCTTTGTTTGCACAGCTCCCAGGGTTCAGCTTTGGATTTGGCTCTGTCTCTGCGTGTAGGTCGCCTGAGGGTGTCTGTTCCCGCTCAGACAGGATGGGGTTAAAGGAGCAGCTGCTTCGGGGGCTCTGGCTCACTCAGGCCGGGGGGAGGGAGGGGTACGGATGCAGGGCGAGCCTGCGGCGGCAGAGGCCGGCGTGACGTTGCACCAGCCTGAGGCGCGCCGTGCGTTCTTCCGGGGAAGTTGTCCCCGGATCACGGGACCCTGGCAGTGGCAGGCTGCACAGGCTCCCGGGACAGGAGGTGTGGAGAGTGACCTGTGCTCGCACACAGTCTTCTTGGTGGCGGCAGCAGCAGCCTTAGCATCTCATGCCCGTCTCTGGGGTCCGCGCTGATAGCCGAGGCGCGCGCCCGTCTCTGGAGCTCGTTTAGGCGGCGCTCTGAGTCCCCTCTTCTCGCGCACCATGAAACAGAGGCAAGAAAACATCTCTTGCCTCTTTGGCAGCTCCAGACCTTTTCCCTGGACTCCGTCCCGGCTAGCTGTGGCGCACTAGCCTCCTTCAGGCTGTGTTCACGCCGCCAACCCCAGTTCTCTCCCTGGGACCTGACCTCTGAAGCCGGAACCTCAGCTCCCAGCCCCCACCCATCTCGGCGGTTCAGCAGACAAGCCTCTCGGGCTGGTGAGTGCTGGTCGGCACCGAGCCTCTGTGCGGGAATCTCTCCGCTTTGCCCTCCGCACCCCTGTGGCTGCGCTCTCCTCCGTGGCTCCGAAGCTTCCCCCCTCCACCACCTGCAGTCTCCGCCCGTGAAGGGGCTTCCTAGTGCGTGGAAACCTTTCCTCCTTCACAGCTCCCTCCCACTGGTGCAGGTCCCGTCCCTATTCTTTTGTCTCTGCTTTTTCTTTTTTCTTTTGCCCTACCCAGGTGCGTGGGGAGTTTCTTGCCTTTTGGGAAGTCTGAGGTCTTCTGCCAGCATTCAGTAGGTGTCCTTTAGGAGTTGTTCCACATGTAGATGTATTTCTGTTGTATTTGTGGGGAGGAAGGTGATATCCATGTCTTACTCTTCCGCCATCTTGAAGGTCTCCCCATGAGGCTACTCTTTGTTGCAGTGCACAGGCTTCTCATGGCATTGGCTTCACTTGTTGCAGAGCACGGGCTCTAGGCACACGGGCTTCAGTAGTTGTGGCTCGTGGGCTCTAGAGCGCAGGCTCAGTAGTTGTGGCGCATGGGCTTAGTTGCTCCACAGCATGTGGGATCCTCCCAGACAAGGGCTCGAACCCATGTCCCCTGCATTGGCAGGTGGATTCTCAACCACTGCGCCACCAGGGAAGTCCCCAGACTTCAAAAATTTTTGTCCTACTGATGGGAGTGAAAACGGTGAGGTAACATTTTCTCATTTACTAGAGAATGGCTATCTTTTTATGTGGTTATTGACCATTATGAAGGAGGTTGTTCAAATCTTTTGCCCATTTTTCTATTGGGATGTTTATCCTTTTCTTATGAATTCATAGAACTTAAAAAATGTATTGGATGCTCATATTTTGTCAAGTAGATGTACTGAAAATGACTTCTCCACTTTGTAGTTATCATTTTATCTATGGCTTTTATTAATCAGTATAGCATAGGCTAAACCGGAGTAACAAATAAACCTTGAACCTCAGTGGATAACAAAGGCTGATGTTAGTCGATGGTCCTCTCTTGAAGCTGTGCCTTAGAAAACACATGGCAAAGGAAGGAAAGCTGAGGACTCTGTAGGTTATTTCTAAGTGCAAGGCCTGGAAGTGGCTTCTGTCACTCCTGTCCAAATTGCATCTCATCATTCGGCCCCAAAGGAGGCTGGGAAGTGTAGAATACTCCCACACTGATATTTGGGAGTACTCAAGTCTCTACCACATGGTGTTTTAAATGAACAGATGCTCTTAATTTTAATGTAATTGAACTTAACTCTCTTTGTGGTTTCTACTTCTATCGTGTTTAAGAAATCTATCTCCACTACAGATCAACTCCAGAAAAAATGGAGAATTCCTTGGACAGAATGGTGAAGATGTTTTTTATTTTGCCTTCTAAAATTGTTATACTCTTGCTGTTCACATTTAGGTCTTTAATTCCTATGGAATTGTCTTGCTTTAGTTTGGAGTCAGTTTTGTTTCAGAACTATTTATAGAAAAATCCCGTTTCCCACTAGTCTGTCAATCGAACTTCCATAGGTGTGTGGATATATTTCTGAGTTCTCCACTCATTTCCACCAGTCTATTCATCTATCCCTGGACCAATACCACTTTATCTTAAATATTAGATTTTTATAACTCTTAATACCTGGTAAAGCAAATATCTTCTCTATACATTTCCTGTTATGGGATGTTTTGACTATTTTTGTTCTTTGTCCTCTGTTTAAATCGTATAATTTTTTGCCAAATTTCAAAGTAAAAACTATTCAGATTGAATATATGGATCAATCTGGGGAGAAGCAATATTTTTATAATACTGAGTCTTCCCGTCTATGAACCATGGTACATCTTTACATTTATTTAGCTCTTATTTAATATGTTTCCATAGAGTTTCACAGGTTTTTGATGTTGTTAAGGTCTTGTGCAACTTTGGTTAGATTCATTTGTTGGTGCTATTGCAAATGCTATCTTTTAAAGATGTACATATTTCAACTGTCTATCCTTTATGGAAACTTAATTTTTTTTTGTATATGTGTGCACTTTTCTTTTTAATTTTTAGATATTTCCTCCTGGCTTTCATCCAGAAACAAGGTTTAGATGGCTAATTTTATTTTCTACTCCTGAGAGGTACAGTTTTATTTCTAGTTTGCTTGCTGACGGTGTAATTTTCTAGCTCAGGTTAATGTGTGGAATCTCCTAGTAGGCTTCCCACTCTGAGAGATTTTTCTTATGTCTTCACTCTCTGTGAGGCCATGAAAAGTGAAATTCAGAGTTACCTGGGTTCAGAAGTTGCCCTTGGGGTAAACGTGAGCTCTGGTCCTCTGCTTACCATGTTGGACTCCTGTTTTCCCTTAACTTTAGGTCTCTGGAGAATTCTTACATTCTTGCCAATTTGTCAAAGCAGTAAAATAGATATTCATATTTTTATTTACTTTTACTTACTTTTAGTCGAGAGTCAGTTAGATTATTTAGTCTACCATGTTGCCAGAAACTGAAATTGAGATACAGGCACTAACACATATATATTATTAAACACCTTCAAAAATACCTATAATAATTCTAAAAATATTTCTCTATAATTATTTTTAAAGGCTTGATTTAAATGACTTAGTTCAATTGCTATTTTGCTATCAAGAATTACAAATCTTGATAGCAAAATACTGTCACTCTACCTTCTTTAACTGGTTACTTTTTCTCTCCCTCATTTTTGTTTCTTACTTGGCTGTTAAGTCAATAAAGTGCTCTTAGGCTTGTGGTCAACAAACTTATCTTATCCTTCTTGTTAGATGGATTGACATTTTAAAAAATTCCACTCAGCCTCCTAACACTATGGCCAATATTTTAAACTCTAAGTCGGTGAGAGTTGATGGTAACCTTGCTAGATCTTGCAAAGTCAAGTTGTCTCTGATATAAACTTTCTTCCCTTTCTTGACAATTAATCAACAAATGGCTATTGAGTTTCCACCACAAATCTGTTAAGTGATAATGGCAAGCTTGTTCTGATAGCCATGGGGTGTTAAACCAGATTTTCCCCAGAGTGAGAATCTGATTAAACAGATCTGTGATTATGCTAACTCTACCCCTTCTTTCACAGATTCCCTACAGCAATTTCTCAGGGAGACTGGAGGATATAGTTAATTGCTTTTTCATATTTCTCCTCTGTGATGGTAAAGCCAACACATAAAACATAGAAACAATAATTTAAGCCCTAAAGAAACCTCTGGCAATTCAGTCAAGAAAAATTCAAAATTATTAATTCATTTTAGTGCATTATCATTATAACTAACATTAAAATACTTAAAGCAATATCCCAATGTATTAACTTCCTTTTTCTTGAGAAGTGAACATTGGCCCACAAGGTATCATATGTGGGTGTATAATCTCATCAGTAGAGATCTGTTGTAAATCTTGTTCTATAACTTCAAAAAATCTGATAAATATGTCTCATGAAGTAAGTATTTGCTCAGTTCATTAAAACACTGCCCTTTTGAGTGGTCGATAAAGTTAACTGATACGTTTTCTTAAATACTTTAAATGTCATTAAAAATACTTACGTTTTAAAATAATTGATCTCTGCTGTTGAAAAAGAAAATAGAGATAAGGAGATAGAAAAAAATCCATTATTTCATTTCTCAGAAATAACCACTATAACATTTTCAAAAAGTTTTATTACAAAATAATTTCAAATTTACAGAAAGTTTGTAAGAATAATACAGAGGACTTCTATGTACCCCTCATCTAGATTTTATATATATATTTTTCTATATCCTGCATATATATAAATCTATTATATATATATATATATATATATATATATACACACTCACATAGATGTATATATATTTACTGTGTTTTTCTGAATCATTTTCTGATATATTTTCTAAGAGCAAGTACATTCCATTACATAACTACAATTCTATGATGAAATTTGGGAAGTTTAGCATTAATACAATATCTTGATTTAAAATGCAATCCGTATTCAAATTTTGTCATTTTTTTCAATAATGTTCAGTATAACAATTTTCCCCTGATCCAGGGTTCAATCAAGAATCATGTATAGAATTTAATGGATATGACTCTTTGGTTTCTTTTAATCTGGAACATTTCCTCAGCCTTTCTTTATCTTTTATGACATTGACATTTTTGTGGAGAAGAGGCCAGTTGATTTCTAGAATGAGTCTCAATTTGTCTGATATTCCTTAATTTTGAAAGGGCTTTGAAAGAGTTGTATAAACTCACTGTCAGCCTTGCCTCCCCTTCTCTCTTGAAATCCTAATTTACTCTGACTTTCGTCCCTACCATTCTTCCAATATTGCTTTTATTCAGGTCATCAGTGATCTTCATGTCACAAAATTCAATGGCCTTTTCTCAGTCCTCCTCTTATTCAACCTTTGAGCAGAATTTGATAGAATTTATCTCATCCTCCTCTTTGAGGATATACTTTTGCCACTAGGCTTCCTTCACATATCTCTTTCCTTTATCTCTTTGCTCAATGGTCCTTCCTTCTAAGTTTTGCTGGACTCTCTTAAGCTTTCATTCCCTAAATGACAAAATAATATATGGCTCAGTCCTCAGACCTCTTTGCCTTCTACACTTATTTTCAAGGTAGTTTCACCTAACTAGAAAATGGAATTAAATACCAGTCTAAATCTATAAAACCAGCCTAGAATTCACTCTTGAACTCTGGATCATGCATCCAACTTTCTACCTCCCATTTGGAACTCCTATAGGCATCTCAAACTTAATATGTCCATTACCAATTTCTTGATAATTTTTCGAAAGCCTACCAGTCTTTTCACTCTACTCAGAATAAAAGTCAAACTCCCTTAGAGGGCATTGCATAACATGGTTTCCCATTAATTTGCTTATCTCGTCTCCTACCTTCTCTCCTTTTACTTACTCTATCCTGCCACACCAAGTACACTGTACCTCGGGACCTTTACACTTGCTGTTCCCTCTGCCTGGAATCCTCTTCCTCCAGAAACCTACATGACTTATTGTCTTATTTCAGGTTTCTGGGGAAATAATTTCTCATCAGAGAGGTGTTTCTTAAACACCTTAAATAATATTGAAATGTTCCCTGCACCAGCCCTATCACTCTTTATTCAGTATTCCTGTTTTACTTCTCTTTGTTCCACTTATTATTATCTTAAATACAGCTTTTTCTCTCTATCCCCTCCCCTAGTAGAATGCTAACTCCACATGCATAGACATTTCACTTTGTTTACTCTTATACATACAGCTCTTAGAATAGTCATTAACTCATAGTAGGCATTCAGGAAACATCTGTGAGGTGAATGAATATCCTTTCAGATCTTTTCTATACCTAGAAATGTCTATTTAAAAATTATTTGGATAATGCTCTCTCTATGGTTCTGTCAATTGCTTTCTTACTATTATGTCCTGAACATCTTTCTACGTCACCAAAAATAGATCTAAATCATTTTCCATAGCCTTAGAATATTCCATTTTATAGAGGTGGCATAGCTGATTTATTCAAACTCAACTGATGGACAGTTGGATTGTTTTCAATTTTTTGCTATATCAAACAATGCTGCAACTAATAACCTTATGTTGAAGTCTTTGTAATTCAATTTGTCAAACAACTATTGAGTATCTGCTTTATGCAATTCACTGGTCTGAGCAATGAGATGGGAAAGCAGAGACAAATGTGACATGGTTTCTGCATTCAGCGAGCTCATGACCTACTCAGAGAGACAGATGATGATAAATAAGGATGATATATTTTAGAGAATGATGAGTACTGCAAGACCAGTAAAGAAGTACAATATACTAGTGGAATTCAGGGATAGGAACTACCAGAGATAAAGAAAGAGGCAGAAAGACTTTCTGGAAGGTCTATATAGTTAAATTGGGCTTTGGTAAAGGTTTCATTCAATTGACAGAGGGGCTGGGGAGGAGAGAGTGCCACAGTCAGAGGATGGTGGGAACTATCCTTGGATAAGTTAACTCTCTAATTTGGCTAGAACAGCAGATGGGTGAGTGATAAGGCCAGAAATGTAGGTTGAGGCAGGAGCATATGGCAGATAAAAAATCATTGTCAAGTCAAAGGACCCAGGGATAGAAAATATTATAGAAATGGATCCACTTGACTTGCCTATCAGATTTTTCATTTTGGGGAAAACAATTTACCTGGACTATCCCGGCCTGTGACAATTCAGATTCATTATTTCTAGATATTCTAGTATTTGAAGAGAAACTGAAAAATTTGTCTTTTTAAAAGATAAAATTTCCTGACTTAACTGCTGGCCATCAACTCATATTTTTTCACAACCTCTTTTTGTGAACCACAGAACAAAATAACAACAACAATAATAAAACTCCCAATTCACTCACTCCTAATGGGCCATATGTATCCTGCGAGTCCCCAGGTTGTAAGCTCTGCACTGAATAGACACTGTCTACTAATATGGTGAATATCAATCTTTTGGACCTTGAACCACAGCAAAAATTCCATTCTACATTACGACCTAATACGCACACACATAAACGTAGATAAATGAAGCTAAACTTTCAGAAAACAATACTCAATCCTAACAATTTACTTAACTGAAAGGAAAGCACTCTGATCTAGTCTATTCTATTCTAAAAGGAACTGTTTGTCTTGGGCTACTAAATTAACTTTAGGACTCACAATGGTTTCGAAACTTATTAAAAACACTGTCCTGACTATGATAATTCTTTTGCCCTCTAAATCTGTGTTATCTTGTAATATCCCTTAAGAATTGCCTTCTCAGGTGCTTAGAATTTAGGGAGCCAACTAGAACGTAAATAGCTCTGGGCAGGATCTGCTCTTTTCTCTTAGACCCACAGTCTCAGTAAATGAAACATATATTTGACTCTTGGATGCTGGGACTTGGGCCTTTGAGGGTCTCCACAAATAGGCTTTTATATTCTGAGTCCCAGGAGCTGTGGATCTGTAACCCTATTATTTAGCTGGAGGAGATGGTCAATGGATATCAGTTAAGAAACTGTTTGTGACTAACTCAGCCAGCTCCCCTCCAACAATGTATCTATGAACCTCAGCTTGAGAGTGAGATCCTATTGACCTCAAGGTCAAATTGACTCAGCTGACCACTCCTCCAGCTCCTCCCTCAACACCTGTCCAGGTCCCGATTGGTAGATTCACTATGAAGGACGAGTCATAGAGGACCCTACTATTTTAAGCCTCATGTGATCAGAACCCTTCCCGGTTACTAAGAAACACATATGATTTTAGTTACCTTGAAATTAAATGTAGCCTAGAACACATCAGTATTTGTCAGGTCATATTGCAAATGAGCTACTGTATTCATAATGGATGTGTCACCATCATAAATATGACAAAAGGGCATTTTCAAAAAGATGATTATCCACTCTGATGGGAGAGAAATACAAGCTTAAGAAATTAACATTCTCACCACCTCCTTGTCTCTCTTTGCTTTGCATTATTTAGGGATCTCTGGTGACTCGATTGAAGTCCTCCCTGCCCCCCGAAACCTGCAGAGTACAGAGCTTTTGGCATATACACCACCCTGGTATCAAAGGAAGGAGCCCTGTTGGAGGAATTGACATTTCCCCTCTCATCTCTGGGTTAATGGGAAGACCTGTATTCAAAGGTACCTTTGTCTCAGCGGGAACACCGCAAGACATCTTTTGTTTTGATTTATATTGGTTGCGGGTACATGCTGGATCAAAGCACATGGGAGTGGGAGAAAGAAGCCAGATGCAGAGTTGATCAGGGGAAAAACTGAACTATAGGACATTTTACTTCTTTGTTAGCAAGCTGTATAATAACTGGCCAACATTTATTATTTATTATTATATTATTTATATTTGTATTTTAAAATTTATTATAGCATTTATTATTTATTATTGAGCACTCGTCATACACAAGACCAGGGGTCCCCAACCCTCCTGTTCATTCAAATCTCTTGGGGGGCTTTTTAAAACTATAGTTGTCCTGGCCTCACCCCCAAAGGCTCTGGTTTAATTGGTCATGGCTGGGGCCCAGACAGTGGCACTTTTTAACAGCTCTGAGGTGATTCTAATATGCAGCCAGGGTGGAGAACCACTGTGTTAGATACTATTTTAAAACTTTTAAATTGTTAGCTCTTTCAATACTCATAGTAAGTCTATAAGGTTGCTATTATTATCGTTATCCTCAATTTTCAAATGAGAAAATAGAATTAAAGAGAGTGGAGCATCATTCCTATGAGTGTACAGGCCAGTAGGGGTGGAATCCAAATTTCTATCCAGGTATTTGGATTCCAAAATGCAAAGCAAGTTTAATGCAAAGATCAAGGGCAAGAGAAACACTTTCTGCCAGGTGTTTGGGGCAAGAGTCATAAAAAGATGACTCAAAAGGAAGATGAAAAGGTGAAGTAGAAAGTTTAAAGCATCTGCAAGCCTGGCTTCATGGGTGTGCAACCTGTACATGGGCTCAGAAGGGTCCCATACTTGGTTTAATGCTCTGTGTTGCTGTCTTGGAATTCTTAATACATTTTGAACAAGAAGCCCCACATTTTCATTTTGCACTGGGCTCCACAAATTGTGTAGCTGGTCCAGAGTATCAGACTCATGGAAACTGAATACTGCCCATTTTCCCTCATTTGAATCACGGGTTTCATGAGGTAGGTGATTGCTTCCCTGGCGTGATTTCAGCAATTTCAGTGAAGTAGGGACCACCCTCCTTCTTTGAGAGCACTTTTCCTAGAACTGGAAAAGCAAACATCAAAGGCATTGACAAGGGAGCCATAGAACTCTAAGTTGCATACCCTCTCTAGAGGCAAGGGGCCAGAGTGAGGGGGTGGGGCAAATAAAAAACAGCAGATGCTCTAAAATATAGGTCCTTCCATCTTTCTAAGTAATAATTGCTAACATTTATTGAGTGTTTTCTATGTTCTAAGCACTGTTTTATGTAGTCTACATGCATTGTTTCCTTTAATCATTTTATCCCCTTCTTATGGATGAGGGAAATGAGATACAGAAAGGTTAAATAACTTACCCAAAGCCACAGAACCATGTAAGAGGAGGAACTGAGGTTTTAACCAGACCTGTGCACCTCCCACTACACTGTGTGGTCCCTTAGAACATAGTGGATCAATTCCTATGTGTTCACCGGAGCTCCTGACCATTGCACTCTCCAGAGATGCTCCTTACCAATCTCCTCTCTTATAATTCCCTTACATGGAGGGAGTCAGGTGTCACAGGAAACAAAAAGTTCAGGAATTAGGAGGCTCCAGTTCTTGTCCGGTTTCATCTCTGCAGTTTACTGGTCAGATAACTCTAAGCAAGTCCTTTTATTAAGTCCTTTATTTTTACCCCATCATCACCCATTCATGGGACACTTTAAATGTGCTAGGCACTGTGCTCCTTTCTTGAATTTCAAAAGCAAATCAGAATAGGTCTCTTCCCTTTTGGAACATACCTCATTCTGAAAAGGGATTTGAGGTACTTAATTACCAGTTTCAGTTTCCCTGCTTGTTAAAAAGAAAGCAGATGTGAATTGAGTTGTGGGTGGGAGTGAGGGGAAATAATAGCTATTTAAATTTAAAAATGGAAGGATTGTGAGATGTTGTTGTGCAAATATGATCTGTTATTACATGGATTTCCACCCCTAGACAGTTTGGGCTACTTACCGAGTTCCCAAGTGTGACTTGTGATTACATGGCCAGCTATCTCGTCTCCTGTTTGAATCCTACACTTCCTTTAAGACTAAGAGCAAATCCCATCTATTTCAGTTGATTTCTTTTTCTGGAATTCTTTAAAACCAAATCATAACAAGGATGGTGATTCTAAGAGTAACTAACCGTTATGGAGCACTCACCATGAGCAGATGCAATGACAATACTTATTGGATTAGCTCATTTAATTTAACCCTTATAACAGCCCAGTGAGATAGGTACATTTTACAGGTGAGGGGACTAAAGCTAGGGAAGGAGTACTAATCCCAGATACTATTCCAAGAGTCAGGATTCAAACCCTGGGTTTGAATGCGTCTACTGTCCAGGCTCTTAAACACTGCTGTGGTCAACCACTCATTTAGTATTTCTATTATTACATAAATATATATTATATATGCATATTTACATTCATACAAATATTAGTATTTACCTCGTATTATTTTTGCATGTTGATATAACTCAACTTATTTAGCACTTAACTCAAAATATTATTGTACATTGACTTAGAACATACGTCATGTGTTAGGCTTCCAAACCCCTAGAGAAAGCTATATTTTAGACTTAATGTCTTATGCAGCATTTTAAATCATGTCTTGCATGGTGTAGATACTAAAACATATTGACTGACCAAAATCCAAATGGAAAATCTACAATAATACCTAATCTCAGGTCAAGCAAAAAAATCTACAAAATAGTTTATATGAGACCATAATTTCCCTTGGTTTGACATCAATTCTTTGTTCCCCAAACTTCTAGAATTTTATTTAGGTTTGTTTTCCTCCCAACGAAAGAGTGGTTATTGAGCATTTTTCCATATCCCAGGTATTATCTAAGTGCTCTACCTGTCTTAAGCCACTTAATCTTCATAAACATAGTGAATGTATTGTACCTTTCTGCCTGGTTTACCCTTAGGCATTTACATTTACTCCTTGCAACACCAGTACTTCAGGGGAAGCAAACCTGTCTCCAGCTCCAGAATGAGTCTGATTTGTCTCCTATGTCTTTGATAATAATTGGTGTAGGAACTCAGGCATAAGACAGCCAACCATTCCTGGACAAAAGAATTGGTTCAGGAAATGGCGTATGACTCCGTGTAAGCGAAGGAGACAGGATGGGATGTTTGCTGAGGGTATTTGGAAAACAGAAAGCCATGGAAAAAGATGGCTTCCCTTGGCTGTGGACATTGTCATGGCAGACTATGGTAGCCTTTTCACTACCAGCTCAAGGATGAAGTCAACGGAGAGAAAAAGGGAGGGACAAGAGAATCATAAAGAAACAGATTCTGTGTCCTGATTAGTCTGCCCTATCTGTAGGACTTTTCGTATGTTGAACCAATAAATTCCCTTTATCATTAAAGCAGACTTGAAATGGACATTCTGTTCCTTGTCTCTAAAACCATTCTATTACATGAGTACTCTGTTATGTTATATACCAGTATTAATATAAAAGGATACAACATGAATCAAAATCTGTAATAATAGAAATACATATAACATTTGCAGAGTGCTTAATGTTTTAAAAAGTGCCTATTATGCATTTAAATCTCATTGAGTTTCTATAAGCCTAATAACTTAGGTTACACAGCATAGATTGCAGTAGTATTATATCTTACTTAGGAGATGGGTTCTAAATATACAGGGGTAAAATTGTATATAGTCAACGTTACCTTTGAGAATACCAGCCTTCAATACGTACAGCCCAGTCAGTTTCCCCTTTCTCTCTCTTCCACCTTTCATTCTAGCAGTCAAAAATATTTACTGAGCACAGGCTATGTGTCACATGCTAGCATGGAGTCATGACAAGTTCTCTGATCTCATGAAAGTTACTTTCTAGTGTATGAGAAAATTATTAAATAGATACACAAGATAATTATAGACTGTGGTAGTTTCTAGAAAGTTTGGGATTATCGCGATCAACAAGGAGCAGGAGACTTTTCATGAAGGTTGTCAGGGAAAGCTTTTCTG
This sequence comes from Balaenoptera physalus, assembly GCF_965194825.1. Taxonomy (NCBI): domain Eukaryota; kingdom Metazoa; phylum Chordata; class Mammalia; order Artiodactyla; family Balaenopteridae; genus Balaenoptera; species Balaenoptera physalus. The sequence continues at coordinate 88,484,294 of NC_138896.1, forward strand.
AGGAGATGACTGAGCCCTGAAGGGTGAGACTGTTGACAAATGCCCTGGGGAGCATTGTAGACAGAAGGAAGAACGGTCATGACAAAGACTTCAGCTGGGAAAATGTTTGATGTTTGTGAGTAACAGAAGAATAGTCTACCTGGACAGTAGTGAGTGATGGAGAAAGGGGAGAAGATGAACTCACAGAGGAAGGTGATCATTAGAATATGCAAAATCTTTTGGTAGGGTGTGGTATGGAAATTGAATTTTATACTGATGGAGGTGGAAGGGAAAACCAATGAAATGCTTTGAGCAAGGTAGTGACATGCTCTGATTTGAGGTTGTATAAGAATCATTATGATAAGGGCTAAGAGAGGAAAATAAACCAAGTTAGGGAACTATTGAAGTTCAAAAATATTATAGTAGTGTGTGGTAGGGGAGATGGAGAGAAATGGTTAGAAAGGAAATGTATTTTGGAAGAAGAACTGACAGAACTTGGTGATGTTTGGATGTTAGAAGTGAGTAAAGGGAAGGAAGGCATAAATGATGACACTTCAGTTTTTGTCCTAATCACTTGGGGGTAGAAGGATGCCATACGCATGGACAGGACTACAGTACAAGCATTAGAATGAGAACTGAAGAGCTCTGTTGAGGACCTGTCAAGTTTGAGGTGCATATACTGGGCATGTTATTATGCAGTTGAGAAAGAGAACACAAAGTCGTATGATAAATAAGTGGAGAACCTGAGCTTGAACTTAGGTGTGTCTAAAGACACAGGTGGCTCCCTTCACCACGAGCCTGCATGATTTTAACAGTGACTGACCAATTGAGTTGTCTTTAGATTATCAAACACCTCACAAATAGTAATGAATACATGCTTACAAGCTTCCCAATGGTAGCAACAGCTTTTAATTGTTTGTGAGCATCTCTATTGACAAACCCCACAGAGTCAAGATGGGAATGTCAATAGCGCTACAAGGCTAAGTTGGTTGATGGAATGAGTAGTGGATATTTCCTTCCTTGGCTAATTTTCCTGTCCTTTGGGTAACATCATCACCATTATTTCAAGTGCAGAGATTCCTTTTGCCAGATAACTACAGAAGCTGTATACAGTAGTTGTGGTATACCACAGAGTTTGATACAAGAGCATGTAACTAGTAGGTAAAGTCAGATAATGATACAAATTATTTTTACCTGGCATTTGCCTACTACAACATTATTATGCAGAATACCATTCTGTATTTTAATCTTACTGTGTTCTTATATAAGCCTGGTAAGTTAGGTTATGCAAACATTGTCACAATTATTATTATAGTAGAGTTGCATCTTATTTGGCAGTTGGGTTCTAAAGTACAGTGGCAGAATCTTGTGTATAGTCAGAGTTACCCATGAGAATTCTATCTTTCAGAAAGTCCAACACAGCTAGTTTTCCCACAGATATTATAATTCATTGGTGTCTGTTCCACTTACACCTGGTAAAGTGGATGGCTTCTCTTTGGGGTCATGCAATACAGCAAGTTGCTCACTATTTCTTCCTTCCTTTTTCTTTTCCTCCCCTTCTCCCTTCCTCCATTCCTTCCACAGATTTTATGGCCTCCTACATGACAGATATTATTCTAGATACTGGAAATACAGTGATGAACCAGAGAGATAAATTCTTGACCTCCTGAGGCTTACAGTCTAGCATACATCCTGAGTGGCACACAGGATGCAGGAACAATGGTCCAGGCCCCCAGAATACACAGCCATTGCCATTAATGGTTAGCAAAACTCTTGCACTAATTAAATTGTTTTTCTCTCTCTTTGCTGGGCGCTTAAATTTGAATTTGCATAAGATAAACTCCAGTCAGACACAATTCTGTATTCCCATAATATATGTGAAGAAATAGGCTTCGAAAGGTGACTTCTTAAAAGTCTGATTGTAGTAGAATAGGTTTTGAACCTAGGTTTTCAAAGTTAAAGTCCTAAGTTTTGCCCCCATGAGCATCTTTCTCTCTCCTTTATGTCATCAGTCTCTTGGGCCTAAAGTCTGTGCGTCCCCTTGTCCATCCTTACCTCTTGTGTCCCTGCTCTTGCCTTTTGTTTAGTGACATTTCCCTGCGTAGATATGAATTTCTAAGTTTTTATTCTAGTCTTAGCCTCACCTAGAAAAGAAAGAAAGAAAAAGTTTCTTAATGTCTTCATTGCTCAATCTTTTGCTTTTGAGATCCTTGACTCTTGGTCAAAATTAGTCTAGGCATGGCTATTCAATAGGAAGGGCCTGACTTCACTTTACTGACATCTTGCCCTTCCAGCTTCCCCGGAGATTCCATTATATTCCTACAACCCAGGTAGGGGACTGTTATTGTTACTGAGGATAAAAATATTTAGGTGAATGTCCCTTTGCAGAATCATTTTTCTTCCATTCCAATTTATGCAGTACACAGGGCTCTGATCCAAAAAAACCTGATTTATTAGGGTTTCTATTTAGGACTGTGTTTAAAGACACTATGCCCTACATTGTGGGATTGTTAAAGTAAGAAACACCCATATAATTAAATTTGGAGTAGAAAAAAATGGTGTGAGGGAGAAAAGAGAATTGTCTAAAGTACATAAAATTCTTACTGTTAAGACTTTGGAAACTTTTGACTGTGTCATGCCAGGTTGTCCTCTCCTATTACTGGGTGAAAGTAGAAAATTTAAGCGATGTGTCTTCATTTATCTGAATGTGCTGTATTATAGAGCTGCTTTAAATGTTTTGGAGTAGTTGCCACTGCAATTTTATGAAATAATGACTTGGTTTAATGTCATGCTGGTACAGTGAAGTTTTTACATTTACCTGATGTAAGGTATGAAAGGAAACAGATGATTACTTACAAATCTTTTATGAGTTAGTTTTTAAAAATAAAAGAGAGAAAACGATGAAGTCTCCAGTGAATAGAACAGTATCATTGGGTAGAAAGAGTACTGAACTGCTATGGCCTTAATTCACTGTGGAACCTTAAACATATTGCCACATTTCTGGGCCTTGGTTTCTGTCAAAGTAAGTAATGTTAGCTGCAGTGGTGGACAACCTCAACAGTTCAGTGATTTAATACAATAAAAGTTTCTTTCTCACTCACCTCAGTCTAAGGAGTGTGTGTGGGGAGGTGGCTTTTGACTTTTCCATATTGTGGCTCCACCGTCTTTAGCACGTGGTCTCAAATTACTATTATTTTGAAGTTTTAATGGTTAACACCATTGCACTCGTAAAGTTATTCTTTGCTTGTAGGATTTTTTTCCTCTTTTCTTTTTCCTACCACACTGAATGAGTACAACATTAACTTGGATAATAATGGAAGAAACATATCTCTTTGATACTAAATTGTTAGCTTCCAAGAAAAGGCTTAGGCTGTAACATGTAACATTTTAAGCTTCTTAATTATTTAAAATAACAAATATAGTAACATTTTAGTTTGATGATTCCAGAAGTGTTCTTCACAAAACCTCAGCCATAAAAACAAAGATGTCTAGTTGATTCAGAAGAAAAAGTTATTTTTTTTCCAAAAAGCATTTCCCCAAATTTCTTTATGGAATTACAATGTTTTTTAAATATCTAAATTCTTCTCTCTTTTCTTTCTCCTCCAAGAAAAGCAAACTGAAATACCAAGTATTACCAAGTATTTTTTTTTCTTTTAAGTAGAATATCTACCAACATATGGAAGAACACATCTTGAATAATGCCAGTGGAGGAAGTAGGAAAAATTAGAGGACTTTAATAAAATATTGCCAAGAAATTTAAAAAATGGTATTTGGGGTGGATTAATCTGACAAGTGTGTGGGACAGACTGGTGAAGGATGGGAGCAGAGAGGCATGCAAATATATTTGAAGTCTTTAATTAAAAAAAAAACCCAAATACAAATAAGCAAGTTAAAAAAAGTAAATGAAAACCAGGGACTGTTGCATCTGCTATTTCAAAAGAAAAAAATAAAAAACAAAAGAAAAAAAATAAAAGGAGTGAACAATAATGCGGAGTGGTGAAAAGGGGGAAAACAGTATATAGACTATAGGAGGCAGGAAAGCAGGGTGATTAAAGGGAATAGTGCTGAGTCAAACATGTTGGGACTTATTTCTTGGCTTTCCCCTACTACCTGTGGGACTCAGGGAAAGTGGTTTCTTTGGACCTCTCTGACCCTAAACTTATTCACCCGAATACAGAGGCATAATTACAATACCTACTGCATATTGTTGTTGAGAGGATTAAAAAGCACATTGCAAGTGCTCATAGAAGACCTTGTGTTATCACTTTTCTTTCTTTTTTTTTCTTGAAGTATAGTTGGTTTACAATGTTTTGTTAGTTTCAGGTATACAGCACAGTGATTCAGTTTATATATATATATATTCTTAATATACATAAAATATATGTATATTCTTTTTCAGATTCATTTCCCTTATAGGTTATTATAAAATACTGAATATAATTCCCTATTATCACTTTTCTTATTGAATTTGGATTACTTTAGAGAAATTTGGAATGAAAAATGAATTTTTATTATAAATAGGAGATTTAATTATTAAAAAAAAATTTTTTTTGAAAAATTATGAAGCCCCATTCTTCAAGCTGTTGTAAGTAGTTAAAACATCATGATTAATAAAAGGTTGCTGTGGCTGAAGGGAGAAGTCCATCTACTCGCTTTCATTCCTTTCTACCCTGAGGTGTTATTCAAAGAAGCAGTGTAGAATACCAGGAAATCTACAGTTTATTCTTTGAAAACCATTGGATAAGACTAAACCACCAGTGACACTTTTTAAGATGAACTGTGAGAAGCTCATGGTACAAGTAGAAGATCTGTTTCCCCATAGGCTATGTCTAAGTAGAGACAAATAAATATATCCTAACCAATGTAAAGCATATGGAACCCCCCAAAATCTGAATTCCAGTGCTAGAGAGGAGAAAAAGTGAATGAACACTATGCCTGATTACTGGTTTTAGAATTTACTTGTTTTCATTATTCCTAACAAAAATTTAGTTTTCATGGTAGTTATTATAACTTTGCAGGGAAGGTGTTGGGTCTTATTCACTATGAGATCCCCAGTGCCTCACTCAATACATGCCACTTAATAATGCTCAGTAAATAGCAGAGGAATAAATGAATGATGAAGCAAGTGGATAAAGGAATGAATCTTTGCATGAAAGAGGCCAGTACTCATGGAAGTACATAAATGGATATGAAAAAGAAACACTTAAACAGAAGAATAAATCCAACTTGGCTACAACTAGATGAACTAAATGAAGGAACAAAACTTCCTGATTTGTAAAAAACAAAACAGCTGAACTATGTGATTTTCTTCTGTCTTATAATTCTACATTTTATGAGTTCTAGCATTCTCTAACTCTTTAAGCTTCATTCCAGACTGCATTAATAGTAGTGCATTTGATAGAAATTTGGAATTCAGGAGGGAAAGCCCATTTGGAAGAGACAATAAAAGAATATACTTTGAGGCCTATGTATTGGAGATTGGACATTGAAGCAGAACTACTTCGTAGACAACTGGAGATATGGGACAAACTAGGATGTATAAAGATTAAATGTTGTAGTTCTCAAGTTCCTTTCCTCCAGGAGAATGTAGTTTTTGGTAAGCAGCAATCTGCTAGCTGAGCATTTTTGGTATGCCCTGAGCATCAGTCATTACATAATACAGAAGACACAGAGAGCATTTGTTAATTGGGTGAATTGATTACATGGAGGTCAGTGAATAGAGAGTCTAAAGTAATGATAATGATAATAGCTTACATTTACTAAGCATTTACAGTGTTTCAGGTACATTAGTATTTTCATGTGTTTATATAGTCCTTCCAGCACTTCTGTGATATAGATCAGGAATCTGTAAACTTTTTCTGTTAAGGATCATACGGTAAATATTTTAGACTTTGTTGATAATACAATCCCTGTTACAGCTACTCAACTCTGCCCTTGTAGAGGAAAACAGTCATAGATGACGTGTAAATGAATGAGTGGATTTGTTCCAGTAAAACTTTATTTGCCAACCCTGGATGTAGGTCAACACCCCCATTACCGTCTTTTAATCTACAGAGTCAACTCTGTCTATACCAGAGCCCATTCTCTTAATCACACCATTACATTGCTCAAAGTAGGCTTCAGAAAGAACCTCAACAAAGGAGTGATGGCTGGATTGGAAAGAAAAAACTGGTATTTAGACACAGGGAGACCAGATGGCAAAAGTCCAAATATGGTCCACCAACACTAAAATGAGGGAGGTAAAGGTAGCAATGGCTGGGAGAGAATGGGTATTGTAGAGATAGAATCCCTATGAATTTCCAACTGACTGGATACATGATGGTGCACTAGGACCAGGAATGCAAATGCAAAGGTTGCAAAAGTATTATATGAAAACAGATCCTGACATTGTGCTTGTAAGCTGTGGCTATTAAAAAAGAGAAAACATCACTTCCCCAAGATGAACCAACCTTACCTTTATGAATCAAAACACTGCCTTACCCCAAGCATGAAGAAAATACGTGGGGTATGACCATCAGTGCAAATCTCCTGAATAAACTCCCTGTCCTACCAGAGCCTCAACACTGCCCAGGGCAGGGCCACTTCCCTTCTTGAACTGGCCCTGACCTAAATCACAGATGTACTTGGATAACCGCTTGGCACAATTGCCCAGAGGAACTCACTGTAAATCCACGACAAACTATGTCACTCACATAAACGCTCTTGCAGCTACAGATGGTTGACAGGGCCTAAAAAATACCTTTTGCATGTTTTCAGATTAGTACTTAATGCTTTTGCTGGCAACGTTGCCCACCTCTGAGAGGTGTCACAGAGTCTGTACATGGCTAAATGCCCAAGATTTTTCTGCTCCTTTCATTGGAAACAAATCCTTTTTTGCAGTTTCCTGCCTTTTGTAGCTACCTGAGAGCCTTAGCTAGGGTCTACATTGAATCAGAACTATTTATTCCCATGATTGTCACCTTAACTTGATTGTAGGCAAGTTGAGGGCTAATGGCAGGGCAGTATCTCCTTTGTTCTTCTTGTCTTTGTGTTAGCACATAGGGGATCTGCTGGTTGAATCCAACATCAGATAATGAAGGCCCCGGAAATCTCACGTGGATACAGCAGGGAGACCAGGGACTATGAGAGCTCGTGAACAAAGTTTTAGAACCACAGCAGTAGAGATAAAAATGATGTTTAAGTTTTCACAATATCTTTACATGCCAGAGGAATATGAAGCTAGGTGTACTTCCTTCTGTTGATAAAAGAAATACTTGGTAGCAGACATTTTAAAACTTTTTAGTATAAGTAGCTAAAAAGATTTCAGCTGCTCAGAAAATATAGAAAATAAGGATGCCACGGAGGTAGAACAGACATGATTACTCTCACTATAGAAGCTGAAAATGCCAGGCACTCAAGTTTCCAGTCTGCTTTACAGCTCAGGCATGGGCTAATGACAGACTCGGTAAATCAGGCTGCCCACTCCAGGCTTTGGGTAGTTTCTTAGTTTTGGATCTCCCTTGAAACCTTGAAACATGGTTTTTCGTTAGTTTGTTTATTTGGGGAGTAATCCCTAGAAGCTCAAGGGAAGGAATAGAAAAGAGAGAGAGGAGATGGAGGAAAGCCCATTAAAAGGAGTGTTAATGAGCAGATTACAGCTATAAACAGCTGAGTCTCAATCTTCCTGACCACTGTTGGAGGAATCTTCTAGAAAGCAGGTTAGAAGAGCCTCAGTGAGAAGCTGGGCTATTTATCCACCAACTTCTATGCGTCATTGGTTGAGGCTTTTCCCTGTGCATGGGCTAAGTGCGCTCCTGGGCACCAAAGAAAGTCCCAGGAGGCAAAGTAAAAAGACATTAGAGAGATGGGAGATGACCAACGAGCCATGAATTGTCTGCTGTAGTGTCAGATCAACTGAGAGCTGGGTGGAGGGGACATGGGGCAGGGTGGGGCATCAACAGCAGCTGCTCCTTGTTGGGACCTAGATGCCAAAAGAACAAAACAGTAGGGGAGTCTTCTATGGTGATGAAGCCCTGGCTGAAGCACTCAGAATCTTGGATCAGTGTTGGTACCCAGGGTAGAGTGATCTGCTCTGAGGTCATTTCATTCAATCCTCATGACAACTCCTTCACATCAGGTGAGGAGGAAACAAAGCCTTAGGGAGGAAACCATAACTTGTCCACGATCATACAATTGATATTGCAAGAAAAGATGTTCCCATTCAAAAAGTGCACAATCAATAGTCAACAAATGGTGGCTTCTCTTAAAATTTAGAGGAAATTAAGAATGTTAAAATAATACTAGTAATGATCATCTCATCTCTTTGTCTTTGTAGAGCACATGTTAGTGTGCTTTCTTAAACATCTTGTTGACTTTGCTTCATTCGTGGGGAGGTAGTCCTAGTCTCTTTTTACAGATGGGGAAACTGAGGATCCTATAGCAATAATTTGCCCAGGAAGCTATGGAATCAATTTCAGTCCAAGTGCAAGTTGTCTGAGTCTCTACCCAGCATGCTTCCACCCTGCCCACCTCCCTATAGGCAGCAGAAGACAAATGTGCTATGCAAACAGTGCAGTTCATTTCCCTTGTAGGTGTATGCCTCTCCGTATTCAATTCCCATGAAACCTTTCATGAGGTTAAAGTATCTGTTTGCAGAAGTTTTGAAAAACCCCACTGTTGCAAAGGTAAACACAAAACCTTAATACATATTTCAGTCTCCCTAGTTGCAGGATGGAGTTAGCAAACAGTTGATGTAACCACCTGCCATTCTCTGGAGAGAAGAAAGATTTAGAGGGGATGTGAAATCTGGAGAAATGGTTCCATAGAGAATTAAGACCCTTTTAAAGGAAGTCTCTGGTTGTTACAACTGGATATGTATGAGTATTTCCTCAGGATTTAAAAGACAACAAAATTAGATTTTACAAAATATTTTCCTAGCGACGGTTTGCTGATCTAGACATTTGGAGTTTGTGTGCTTTCTCTCATTTTGGAAAGACTGAAGGTGGAAGTGAATGGCATTCCATATGAAATGTTAGAAATTTTGGCTGTACACAGTTGTCCCCATAACCTACCGAAATGTGCAGCTCTGCCACGGAAGGTGATGTAAGGCTGAAGGATGGAATGGGCCACTTTAGAGTCAGTTCTTTTTGTCACCAGCCCCCAAATGCACTGAGGTGTGTGCAGTTTTCAACGCACTGAAACCCTTGGGTTAATTAAGTCATGACCTTTGTGTATTTGACCATTTGGGTTTTTTTCTGATGCTCCCATGATAAAAATGAATGTGAGAAATAATTAAATTCCAGGCCTAGATTATTGGACTGTCAGAATCAGATAACAAGACAACTCCTCTTGGGTTTCTTCCTGATACAAATATATCAAACCAAAAGGGGTGAGAACAGAATAGTATAAGAAAACGGTTATTAGAGACTGGTATCAAATAATGTATGCATAATTGCTCATTTGAAATCGATACATTATACAAAGCACCAGAGGGTGATGCTGTGGGCTGGAGAAGGCTGTATCAAGATGAATTTTTACACAGCACACATACGCTGAGCAGTACGGGGCCGTTCTTCAAGTTAGCTTTTTCAGTTATATGTTACTGCTTAATGAAATACACCAAACTCAGTGGCTTAAACAAAACCCATTTCATTTATTTGCTCCCAAATCACAGCTGGGCTGCTCCACTGGCACTGGAGACTCTACTTCCGAGATGGCATCAGTCACACCACTGGCAAGTTGGTACTGGGTGTTGGCCGGGAGCTTGAATGGGGATCCCGGCTGGGGCCTCAGTTTTCTTCGACATGCATCTATCCATGTGATTAGGTTGGACTTCTCCCAGCAAGGCAGTTTTAGGATAGTCAGATCTTACCTGATAGCAGGCTTCCCCCAGAGTGCAGAAGCCGAAGCCACAGGCTTTCTTAAGAGAAGCACAAAGCAAACAAATCATCATTTCCGCTACATTCTGTTGGTCACAAAGTGGGTCCAGGTGCAAGGGGAGGGGACTACAAATGCGTGTGAATACCTGGAGTGTTGTTCATTAAGGGCCATTAAAGTCTACTATTGATACATTAGCTCTGTGTATTATAATTTAGGACCAATTTATGTACTTTCCTTTGGGAATTCGATTTGTGTGCAAAGATGTGAAATCGATGCTCTGCCATAATGACCTGGGTTGGAGGTGCAGCCATCCTTGTAGGCTAGGGAAGGATGTGAGTTGGGGAGAGGTGTGGAATTGGACATTTATGAGATGTTGAACTAGCACTGTCTGACAAGCTTTTTAAAAATCCACAGTATTACCTGTTCACAGGCATAAAATGCCAGGAACAATATGAAACCTATCAACTATAATACTTGAAATAAATATTTAGCATAAATTATTTGAATAATTCCCCCATTATGCTTTCAAGCAATGGAGATTTTAAGTGATTTGATTTAAATACATAGTACTAAATCCTCCATTTGTCTGGAAGAATTGTGGAAACTTGGGTAAAAATTTCAGCATACCATCATCATATAGCAGGTACACAGCATCCTTTCTTCTAGGTGGGGAACAACTGTGACCTAGGAATGGAGGAAAATCTATTAAAGTTCAGACTTAAGTATTACTGAATATACCCCCATCAAACGTAGTTATCCCCACCAGCATCATTAAAATTTGATAATTTGTTACTTAACTTTCTGGAAATGTATCAAAGTTAGGGTCTCTACCCTTGCTAACGGGACTTTTAAAAACACGTCTTGGAAGTTTGTAACCTAAAGCAATGTACCCATTGATCAAAGTTTCTGCACCTACAAGTTTCATGATCATTTTCATAATGAAGATTTCTGCGTGATGTTAATTTCCCTAAGGACTGCCCAGCTTCTTAGAAGGGATATTTCCTAATTTATATACCTTGTTAGTGCGGGCTCTGTAGCATCAAGGAAGATAGCTAAGCACTTGTAGCCTGAGTCATGAGAAAATGAGGATAGCCAGCAATTATTGAGCATGCTCTCTCTCTGCCACACACTGTGTTAAATTATTATTATCACCATCTCCATATCGCTTTTTTTTTCAAAAGAAAAACTGAAATACAGAAGAACTAATTATGTAAATTAGCAGAGCCAGGATTCAAATCTTCACAGCTTTCCTTCTAGATCTAAATGGTGAGCTATTGTGGGACCCTCTGCAAAGGCACACCTTTCTAGACCGGTGGTTCTCAAGTGTGGTCCAAGTGTGGAAGGGCAGAATCTTGATCCTACTTCAGATGTACTGAATCAGAAGCTCTGGGGGCAGGGGCCCAGCGATATGCGTTTTCTGCCTCCTGGCAATTCCAGTACATGTTCAAGCTTGAGAATCACTTATTTTGACATTCACGTCAAGAAAAATGCTATAAATCACAGGTTTTACTGATTAATGCTATCACTCCAAGGGCTTCTCAAGGAATCTACTACTCAACAAAGATCAGCGTACTTCAGAGAAGTGATCCACATCCAGTGAACGTTCCAGATACGGCTTGACTAAAAGATCTTGTCTTTCACATTTGGCTTAGAATCTGAATTTGCTCTATTTCCCGACTCTCCACTTGAGTCTATGCTTCAGTTTCCTCATATTAAAATATAGATAATGATGTTTGCTTTCTTCCCTCACAGAAATAGTCTAAGAATTAATGAGCCTATATTAAACTCTTTCAGTTCTTGGAAGAAAGGCAGTATGTAAACACTGTATTAATATTTTAAACAGGTTAACTTTTTCTATGTGAATAACAGTCTTTTTTCTTTTGGTGATCAAACGTGTTGTTTTTTCCCCAAAGAATTTTTTGATTTTTAAAAAACTTCTTCTTTAAAGGCACCAGACAGATATCTTTCTCAGCACCAGGGGAAGAGTATCAAGATGAGAAAGCACTCTTTCTGAGAAAAGCTGAAGTTTTAAAATTCCTGATATCACTAGTGGTAAGAGGCAATGTGGTGATACACCAGGAACCCTAGGTTAGAGACCCAGTAATGCCAAGTTTAAGCTATTTTACTTTTTAGTTTTATACACTAAGGTGGCCTCTTCCTCCTCCTTGGCTTCAGTTTACCAAACTGTAAAAGGTGACAACATAGCACAGAATTATAGAGTACAGGCCCTGGCTTCGAAGAACTACGTGTGAATCCTGACTTGGCCATTCACCAGCTGTGTGACCTTAGGTTAGTTATTTACCCTCTCTGATCGTTCATCTCCTCATATGTATAATGAGAATAGTGATAGAATTAAGTGAGGCAATACATTTAAAATGCTCAGCTCAGTGCCTGGCACTCAACAAGAAGTGCTGGCTATTGTGATCATTAATAAAAATTCACGTGTAGACTACATAATCCCAAAGAGGCCTCGCTGCTTTGGAATTTTAGGATGCCTTTTGAAGTTTCTCTCAGACTCTCCAGTTTCTTTCTTTCCTAGGAGTCAACATTCATCATGTATTAACAGAGCACTTACTATGGGCCAGGACCGTTCAAAGCACTAGGGCTACACTGAGCACAGATAAAAATCCTTGTCCTTCAGGGGCTTACATGCAAGGGGGAGCTGGCCTTTCCTGAACTCTTCTGGGGGCGTAGGAGTACTCAGTACTCCAGTCTTAGTTCCATTGAATGGAATTCCTTTTTTGGACTGAAAAATCTTCAACACAAACAGGAAAATATTTTTCTTAGCCTTCAAGGAGATAAAGATTTCCCTTTGATGAGTGTTTTGCTTAGTTATTTATTTTTATGAAGGAACGGCTTACCTCTCAGTGATGTGTAAAGAATCGTGGGAAGGAGGTGGGTGTCCCTACCTCATCTTGCCTGGATTGAGAGAAAACTTGATAAATTAGTGTGGGTTGGGAGGGAGGGAATAGCAGCTTGATTAACGGGGAGCAAAAGACATTTTGAAATCTATCTGTGTAGCTGCCAATCCCTGTCTGCAGGTTTAGAAGAAAGGGATTTTGAAATTTAGCTACCTGTCTGTGTAGGGGAGTATTCATCTATCTAGAGGTTTTGGGAAATTTGAAATGATGCTCTTCCAATCTGTTGGGAGGAGGATGTGTTTAAACCTCTCTGGTTTCAGACAGAAAATCTTCCTCCTGATGCTCTGTCTCCATGGCACAGGAACAACAGTGCCAGATCTCAGCTGATGTAAACATTTTAAGCAGGAAGGAGTGCACTTCTTATGACATAAATTAAACATCACAGCAGACATCAGGCTGGAAAAAGTTACAGGAACCTAAGGTACTTCCAGCACTTGATTAATGCAGTCTGGCCGATGGGTTCTGAGGGGCAGTGAGATCACCAGCAGGTATGGAGCCCTGGGCGATTCCTAGCCAGCCCCAAAGACAGACTGGGGCTTGGGAGGGCAATTATTCTGGCTTCGGATGTTGTATGTACCCAGTCTGTTTAGGTATGGAGACAGGAATTGGAAATACAGGCAGGTGAGTTGGCTGATAGCCTTATCAACCAACTCACAGCAGCACAGAGTCATGGTCAGGACAAGCTAGGAAGGGTCAAGACCAGAGGCTAGGCTGGGCTGGTGAGGGAAGGAGCCAAAACAGTGCCCAGGTTAGAGCAGAGGCTGTGTCAGTGTACTTGTCCATATGGAAAGGGTGTGTAGTTATGAGGAGGCCTGCTGGCCAAATAAGGTCAAGTCCAGATTGCTGAGCCAGACTGCATACCAGTTTCAAGTCCAGAGAGACAGGTTATAGTGGATGTATTAGTTTCCTAGCTCAGCCGTAACAGATCACCACAAACTTGGTGGCTTACAATAGATATTTAATCTTTCACAGTTCTGGAGACTAGAAGTCTAAGATCAAGGTGTTAAAAGGGTTGGTTCCTACTGGAGGCTCTGAGAAACAATCCATTCCATACCTCTCTCCTAGCTTCTGGTGGCCGCGTGGCAATCCTTCAGGTTCCTTGGCTTGTGGATGCATTGCTCCAATCTCTGCCACCCTCTTCTCATTATCTTCTCCTTTTCTGATAAGGACATCTCTCATTGTTTAGGGTCTACCCTAAATTCAGGCTGATCTCATCCTGAGATTCTTAACTATTATACATCTACAAAGATCCTTTTACCAAATAAGGTCACCTTTTCATGTCTGGGGTTTAGGACTTAGTCATATTTGTTTTTGTTTGTTTGTTTATTTAATTTTTTTTTTTTTTTGCCCATGTGTTGCAGCACATGGGATCTTAACTCCCCAACCAGGGATCAAACCCGCGACCCCTGCAGCCTAAGTGCAGAGTCTTAACCACTGGACCGCCAGGGAAGTCCTCCATATTTGTTTTTGGAGCCACTATTCAACCTACTACAGTAGATACAGAGTCAGAAAACTTGGGTTTTTAACCCCAATTAATAGTATGATAATAGCCACACTTTAAGTTTTTACCATTTGTCAGGTGTTCATTCATGATCAATAAATATTTAGTGAGCATTCACTATATGCCAGGTACTATTCTCAATTCTGTGACTTTAGGAATAAACAAAGCTGGCAGAAATCTCTGTCCTCATGAAGGCTACACTCTAGCAGGGGCGGGTGGAGATAGACAAAGAATAGATTGAAGTATATAGTATGTCTGATGGGGACGAGCACCATAGAGAGAGTGAATTATGGGAGGTGGATAGGAAGTGCTGGGGTGCAAGAAGGGAGCAATTTTAAATAAGATGGTCCAGAAAAGCCTCAGTTAAGGCTACTATTTGAGCAAAGGTTTTAAGGAGGGGCAGGCATGAGCCTGGTAGATGACTGGAGAAAAAGTCTTGCAGGTAGAGGGCACAGCAAGTGTAAAGGCTCCAAGGCTGGAGGATGGAAGATGAGTAAATGGGCCAGCCAGGCAGAAGAGGAGTGAACAAGAGGCGAGAATTGAAGTAGATGAGGTGGCAGAGGTAACAGAGGCCAGATCATGCACATACACCTGGCTATCCACTCTAAGGACTTCGGCATTGGCTCCGAGTGGAATGAGGAGCCATTGGGCATTTTGAGAAAAGGCGTGACATGATGTGGTTGCATGATTGCAGGATCACTTCTGCAGTGTACAGACTCATGTGGAGGTGAGGGCAGAGCAGGGAGGCCATTGGGACTATTGCCCCAATGCCAGAGAGGGATGACTGGAACTTGGACCAGAGGAGACTGAGAGAAGCGATGGGGTGCTGCATGTGTTCTGAGGCTGGAACTACTAGAATATGCTGATGGTTGAATGTAAGGAGTCAAGGATACTTTCTCTGAAGGGTGCTTGGATCTCTCACATAGTTGCAGGGACGTAGTGCTGTGGCCGGAGTCACCTCAAAGACTTCCTCACTCACATGCCTGGTGGGTGATGCTGGCTCTTGGTTAAGACTTCAGCTGGAATTGTCAGCTAGAACATCAGCACATGACCTCCTCATGTGACCCGGGTTTCCTCATAGCATGGTGGCTGGGTTCCAAATGCAAGCATCCTTAAGAGAAAGAATCAGGTAGAATCTGTATTGTCTTTCATTGATTGAGTCTGGGAAGTCACACAGAATCACTTCTTTCATACTTTTGATCAAGGCAGTCACAGAATTCTACCGGGTTCAAGAGAAGGGATATAGACACCACCTCTTGCTGGGGGAGTAGCAAAGTCACATACAAGTCACATATTAAAAAAAACACGTGGGATGAGAAATCTTATTATAGCCATCTTTGGAAAATATGATCCACAGCTAAGGGGAAGATATTATTACAAGGGAAGTTCATCAAGGCAAGAAGGCTTGATAAAATTAGACAGATTGGGTTCTGGGTTTAAGCTAGGCACAAGTAAACAGAAGGAGAAATTTAGAGCAAGCAACTAGAAACAGCTTCCCAGGGTTGCAGCAGAGCAAGCAGACAGCATCATACATATAGCCAGATGATGATGGATGTCTAGGCCCAGATCAGGAAAATTCTGCTCATTGTTGCATTTTTTCCTATCATTTTTATGATTTGTTCCTGAACTTATAAAAGGAGCCCAGGTAATAATGTTATAGAAAAAAAGAGAAAAAAAGCTATAGGGAAATGTAACAGGAAAACAATTACCCATCATCCCACCATAGGTCCAGAGTCCATGTAAATAAATATGCTGGTGTTGAGTCCTGTTGTCTGTCTGGGTGAGCCCCAGTGTAGAGCATAAAAACTTTGGGCTTGGAGATGCCACACACCAGGGTTTGAATTTTCTTTTAGCTGGATGATCTTGGGCAAGTTACTTAACTTCTCTGTGCTTCAACATCCCAATCTGGAAAATGCTGACAATTATGAAATAATTCTATAATGTGTCCCAGGGGCTGGAAAATAGTAGGTTCTCAATGCACATTAGCTTATAAAATCATTATTAAATAAATACATCATTCTTTTTATAAAAATGGTCTCATTTACAAAAACAGCATTCATGCTGTTTTTATCTGCTTTTTTCACACAATTTTATCTTGAACATATGACTCTGGAAAGAGACACCTATATCACTGTCTTTATGAGATACACACCTCCCCATTATATACATGAACTAGAGCTTGTTTAACAGATTCTAATTGTTGGATACTTAGCTTTTTTAAAAATTAATTTGTACCTATTATATGTAACACTGCAATAATCAACCTGAATACTTGCCTAATTATTTTCTTACTGTCTGGCACATTTGTTCAATAAGCAGATGAATGGTTACAGATTTCTAGAAGTAGATTTGCTGGCCCCAAACTGTGCCATTCAAGTTTATTTTTTAATTTACTTTATACAATGAAAAATTTCAAACCAAAGAAAATTAGGAAGGATTGTATAATGAACACAAATATATGGCTAGCATCTGTATTTAGCCTGTTAACATTTGCCTTGTTTGGTTGATCTGTTTTTCTTGAGTATTTAAAAATAAAACACATCCATCATGACATTTTACTCTAATACTATAGTGTGTCTCATAAAAATGAGGACATTTTCCTGCAAGACCATTTTACCATTATCGTATATAATAAAAATAAGTGTAATACCCTAATATCATCTAACACATTTATTTTAAAATTTCTAAATTGTCCAAATTGCCTTTTACATCTTTTACAGTATTTTTTTCAAATTAAGACCCAATCAAGAACCCGAATTACCTTTGGTTGTTATTGTCTCTTAGGTGTTTTTAAATCCAAAACAGCCCCTACCACCTTTGTTTCCCACCTTTAACACTGATTTGTTGAAGAGCCAGAGCTGGTTGACCTTTTCGCCTTCTGACCATTAAAAAAGAAACCATTTTGAAGAAAGTTCTCAGAAGTGAAATTGTTGGCCCAAAAGGCTGTCCTGGTTGTAGGCAGCCCTCCTGGTGTGAATACAGGCTGCTCCAAAGTGAGGCTCTACTTGGTAGACAGGTGCCTGAATTGTAAAGGTTGACTTTGGCAGGCTGCTGGGGAGGTCTTGCCCTTCCAGCAGGGATTCAGGGGTTTGCTGTTCACTAAAGTTTCCTCAGAAGAAGAGGGACCGCTGTAAATTAGTGCCAGAAATAACACTCTGGTTTAATGGACAAGGTGGCCTGAAGTCCGACACAAGAAAACAAGATGTTTTGAGAGATTTCATTTGATTCCAACTTCAGAGGCAGGTGAGTCTCTCCTGGGTACATTTCTGCCCCTGCTGGTGCGGTGGCTGGAAGCAGACCTAAACAGTCACAAATGTGCATCAAAATCCTGGTTCTGCTTGTTACTGGGGTAACTTGTTACCTTGGAAAAACCACTTAAAATTCCATTCTATTTGGTACTCTGATATGTGCAAGGGACTGAGCCCTTTCTGTTGGACCTGTCTGCCTTACACACATCTGGGTGGCAAAGATATGGCCTCCTTATCCTCCAAGATAGAGCTTCTCAAACATTTACATACATAAGAATCACCTGGAGGGCAGAGCGGGCTCATGATAACCAGCTGAAATTTTGATTAAGTAGATAAGCCCAGGAATCTACTTTGCTTAACAGGAACCCTAAGAGGTTTTGACTCAGGTTGTCCAGGGCCATGCTTAAAAAGATCTTATCTGGGAACCTCAGTTTGCTTGTCTGAAATAGGTAACACTTTATAGGCATTACTATGTGCCAGACACCCTTCCTACTACTTTATACACATTGACCAACTCATTCCTGCCAGCCACCTATGAGCTAGGTATTCTTTGTACCTACGTTTTATAGATGAGGAAATTGAGCTCAGAGAAGTTAATTCCGAAGATTCACACTGCTAGTAGGTACTAGAGCCAAGGTATAATATGTGGTGATGTAAAACTTAAATAAAAAAGTGCCTATTACTGAATTGTAAATTCAGAAGTTCTTAGAGTAAGAGAGGTTGTTACTACTATTTGGTGATTTGCAAGGAATATTTCCCATTACGGTCAAAAAGATATGTGTGAAGTACCTTTTTATTGAAACTGAGGTCGACTGACAGAAGGTAGATGAATGCTTGGCATATAGAGAGCACTCAATGTGTGCTTATTGAATGAATGACTAAATATATTCTAATACATATATTCCAATACTCTGCAAAGGTTAGTCTTTGACCCCAGGCACTGATGACATACTTCTATGTGTCCTTTCTTGATTTTTCCTCTTTGTCCAGTTCTGCTTTTTCCACACAATACCACCAACTGGAGAGCCAGTTGATCAATCATGTCAACTGTGGCTTGCCAAGTGACCTTGCTGCCTTTGCTATCTCCTTTCCATCTGCTGTGTTGATATGGTAGGGAAATCTTTGAACTGAAGCTTTTCAGGGCAGACTGCTAGCACTGACTGAGTCACTGGTCATTGAAACATCCCACAGTCTACTCCCCTAGCCACTTAAGACTTCCAATTTGTTCACATAAAAATGATGTTTAAAAGCACAGGCTTTGTTTCAATTTTCAGTTCTGACATCAGGGAAATGGATTCAGTTCTTTGAATGTGAGACACTTGCTCTATCAGGTGATATGATATCACTATTTAGCAGTGAGAGCTTTGGAGATATTTTGCCTGTGTTTGAATCTCAGCTTAATTGTTTATCAGGTCTCCGAATGTTGAGAAAATAACTTGTCTTATCTGCACAATGAGGCAAATAATATCTACTTTAGAGGATTAGTTTGAGGAATGAGTAATACAGTAAAGCACTTTAGCACACTGCCCAGCGTATAGTAACTAATCACTAACGTTAGCCGTGTTATTTCTATGAAAATGTCATAATACCTACTCTTTGGGGAGTTTGAAAGAATGTTTGTAAATTACTCTAATGTTTTGTAACTGCTCTATAAATAGTAATTGTTAGGACTACTATCACTATACCGTGAGGTTAAGCTCAGAAATTTACAAGAATATTTCCAGTGCTAACATTCAAAATAAATGACCTGCCATTTTAACCTTGAGAGATATGGTACCCCCGCAAGAAATAACCATGTGATGTTTTGGAGGCTGCTTGGGTCATGAGGAGCTCTGAACTCAGGGCTGCCTTCCAGAAAACAAGCTGTCGGCTTTAAGAGTGAAGACTGATATAGAAGTTTCCAGTGAGAAATTTTAGTACCTGAAGATTAGACAAGATCATTGAGATTTGCTCTTTTTTCAACTAATGGAAATGTCAGTCCTTTTGAGTGTTGTTACATTATTCAATTTTGGGATAAGAAACACACAATCCTAAAGGATGCTTTTAGAAACCAAAGTTGAGTCTACGGCTGCCTTGTCCTGACATTCTGGTGAACCTATCCTTTTTCCTTCTGCACCCTGGGAGAGGCTGCTATGGTGGGATTACAAGATAAAATACAAGATGCCCAGGTAAATATGAATTTCAGGTAAACAATGAATTTTTTTAGTATAAATATATATATAAAATGTGTGTGTGTATGGATGAGTATGGCCCACATATTGCAAAGGTTTATTTGCTAAGTATGGTAACCCTAGGCTGTGGTACAGGGCAGTGCTTCTCAAACTTTACTAGGGATGTAAATCTCCTGGAAGTTTTGTTAAAATGCAGATTCTGATTCAGTGGTTGTGATGATGCTGAGGCTGCTGTTTTGAGGGTCACATCTAAGTGGCAGGGATGAAGGGTAGAGTTCCTCAGATTTGCTGGACTAGAAAAATTATCTGCAGTGCTGATTGAAAATATAGATACTTTGCTGTAACAAAACACCACAGACAGGGTGGTTTAAACAACAGAAATTTATTCTCTCTGTTCTAGAGGCCTGAAGTCCAAGATCAAGGTACTGGCAGGGTTTAGTTTCTTCTGAGGTCTCTTTGTCTTGCAGATGGCTGCCTTCATGTTGCCTTTATACATGGTCTTTTCTCTGTGCTCATATATCCCTGGTGTCTCTGTGCATCCTATTCACCAATCAAATTGAACTAGGACACACCCTAACAGCCTCATTTTTACTTAATTACTTCTTTCAAGTCCCTATCTTTAAATAAAGTCACATTCTGAAGGACTTGGAGGTTAGGGATTCAACGTATGAATATTGGGGGGGAGACAATTCAGTTGGCAACACGATCTGAGACCCACTGAGACAGAATTTGTTTTGGAGGGATTTTCAGGGCCTGATCAGTTTCTCCAGCTTATCAGGCAAATTTAAGACATCTGGTGTAGAGCAATGATGCTTAAACTTGAACCTGAATCAGAATCACACGAAGAGCATTTTTAAAACCCCAAGTTTCTAATTCAGGAGGTTGAAGTGAATCTCCAGATCCTGCTTTTCTAACAAGCAGCCGTCATTAGAATTACCACCTTAGACAAATCCCTAAACGTCCCTGAAGAGCGAGGTGGTAGTAACATGCCCCTTCTGTGGCTGTTATGTGGATTTTCTGACATTAGGAGGCAAAAGTTCTTGGGACCTCTAGAGCCCTATATTAGACGAAAGTGGGTTTTTGTGATACATTTTCTACAAGTTCTAAAACATAGGAAACAAAGTCAGTGTGTTTTCATAAACAGAAAAACATTGATTTTTAAAAACTTTCCTTTTGTTCTATTCTTGAGAGTCAATGAACTGTATTTTATTATTGTCACCATAGAGGTCTTTGCTAAGTAGTACATTATTAGATACCATGTAGCCATTTTCCCAGATGTGATGGGGGATTGAAGATCAAATCTACCTACTGTTGGGATGGAAAAGAGTTGGAAGGACCTAAAATCATGTGATTAAACCTTCAGTCTCCTGAGAAACTGCTTTCTTGTTACAACTAGAATTCCTGAGACATGAGTTACTTTGATGTCGATCCTATTAATAAACATGTAAACAAAATCTTGCAGCAAGAGTCAGGAATTTTGTTTTTTTTTAAATAGTTCTCTAAAGTACTTACAAGACTGACCCTTTCTGGCATATTAAAGATCTAGAATTTAGCCAATCCAGGTAAATACAGAGGTCTTCAGAAAATGTACCTTTCTCTACATTACAGTTTCAAAAGGGTCTCTCATAAAAAAACAATACTCAGTCATTTTCTCTTTTTTTCTGAAGTAAGATGTAAGTGATTAGGTGGCAAGCAATTTTAAATGTCTTGTTTATAATCATCGGACCGTACATTGATGGTTTGACTGTCATAAGTAGCAGTTCAGAGCATCTCTTGGGAGTCCAAGAAACCAGAGATGGGAAATGGTTTCTGCTGTTGGGTGCTGTTAAACGTGTTGTTTTCAGAGCTTAATCTCCCCTTTGGTGCAGTGGGTTTATGAGTACTACCTACCAGGACTTTGGTGAGAAGTATATGTGTGCAAAACCACCACTGTGTGCTTGGTGATACGTAATAGTTTCATACATGGCAGGTGTCTTATTATTTATATGATTATACATTGGAATGTGTTGTCACTATTTTTTTCTCCTCATTTTAACTTTTTTGTTGTCTTCTTTTTTTCTTCTTTTCTTTGTCCTTCCTCACTGAGCAATCAAAACGAGGTCTAGTTTGAATAAGGGTACTTTGACCAGAAACATTGTGAGTAGGCTTTTTGTTTGTTTTGCTTTTTTTGATCTTTAAGTGATAAGGAAACTGGATTATTGGATTTTGGTGTTGAAAAATGATACAGGGAAAAGATGTATAATTCACTGCTGTTAACTTGGGGGCAAACCATCCAGCTGATTGATTAGTAGAGCCCTTTGTCTCTTTGATTAGAGTCTTTGGCTATTGGGTTCATTAATAATTCTGCTAGACAGATGCAAATTATTATGTATAGAATAGATTAACAACAAGGTACTATTGTATATCACAGGGAACTATATTCAATATCCTGTAATAAACCATAATAGAAAAGAATATTAAAAAGAATATATATATGTAACTGAATCACTTTGCTCTACACCAGAAACTAACACAACATTGTAAATCAACTACACTTGAATTTAAAAAATGAACCACGCACTCTGATTTGAACTGTATTAAAATTTTTAAAATTCTCGAAAAACATTCTGCTAGAGATTTACCAAGTTTACAATTTAGAATTCCTAGTTAAAAGGTAAAGTATGGTTGAAGAGTAGAACAAATCTTCTGTTGAAAACTGAGATGTGGTATTCAGAATATCTAGTCAGGCTGGTTGCTGGGGTCTGAATCTGTCTAACTGTTAATGCTTTGGTTGCTGGGTTGAAGAAGTTCTGGGCAGCTGGGGTAGAGGTTGGATACTTGGGAGCTTAGGGTAGTGGCTGTTTACCAACCAAGAAGTGTTTAGTTTAACCACTGGCACAGCAACACCAGTGTGAACAGGGTGAATGGGTACCCAGGTTGAAAGCCTAGGTTCCTTAGTATCCCCGTCGCTCTGGATAATCGTTAACAATGGTTGTTAGTGATCCAAAGTCAAATTTGCAGCACCAAGATTTAAAACTTTTCTGGGATAGTAAGAACTGTACACTACCAAATGTGAAATGGATGGCAAGTGGGAAGCTGCTGCATAGCACGGGGAGATCAGCTCGGTGCTCTGTGACCACCTAGAGGGGTGGGATAGGGAGGGTGGGAGGGAGGTTCAAGAGGGAGGGGATATGGGGATGCATGTATACATATAGCTGATTCACTTTGTTGTACAGCAGAAACTAACACACCATTGTAAAGCAATTTTACTCCAATAAAGTATAAAAAAAAAAAAACAATGAGCAAAAAAAACCCCAAACTGTAAAATAAAGGTTACTATCAGGGTTTTAGACTAAAAATGCCATGTAATCTTAATCATAAGTGTACATCATCATTGCCTATGCAGTTTTTCCAAAATTCTTGGGCCTATGAATTTTGCTATGATTAGATTCAGTAAGAGGGGAGTGTGTCTCTGGAATCTGTGTTTTTGTGAGTCTTCCCTAGAGACCTCTGGTCCCTGCTGTATTGGATATCTTCTGTTTTACCCTCCAGATGTACACTCAACTTTTCCTTTTTTTAACCATGCTCTATTCTCAGGAGGCCAAGGTCTGTGGATAGCCTTGGTGAACTCCCTTATTTTCTGGTGTCCTGTTGGGAACAGCCAATGGAGAGTCCTGGCAGGATATGGGAAGAGGGAAGAAGAGGGAGGCTGGGACATTTTATTCCCTTGGCTCCCTCCTTAAGGAATCACTTGGGACTGGCTGTCCCTTTGACCAAAGATCACAGCTCTCTGGGAGGTGGTCCTCTCCATATGTCTCTTTCTTTCCAAGTTCTCATAACTGTTTCCCTTCCTGGCCTCTTCCAGCTAACGGAAGGGAACAGCTGTGTTGGCACTAACATCAGGGCACTATTATAGCCTTTAATGGTTTTCTTATACCCTTTGTAAACAGTCCCTTTATTAACTCTCCTCATTATTCTATTTGTGCCATTTATTTCCTGCTGGGACCCTACCTAATGGACGCTGCCTTATCCACTTGCTTAACCTTTCTTTGGACTTGGAGGATATTTAAGGAACTTCCCATTACCAACACTCTGACTTTATCCACAGCTCAGATAAGTCGGGGAATTCTCTGCCATGGTTGGTCTCCCCCAGGTTCAAGGAGAGATATGGAAAACCAGCCAGAGTTCTAACATTTACCTTCTAACATCCTACCTGCTTTGTGTGAACTCTCTGAAGAAAGGCTAATCCCAGATGGCCAAGAACAAATAAATTGAGGATCATCCTAGGGACAGAAAACTTAAGTGGACTTTGTAAGTTTCATTCAAATGATACAATATGGTTAAAATATAAAGGAGTTTGCTCCCAAGGAGAAACAAAAAGGCCTTAACTAGGTCTCTGTTTGGCAGCAGAATTTTATGCCTCTCAGTATTTGCATGGTCAATTGATCCCTTAAAGTGATGACTAGCAGGCAATTTATTTGTATGGTACAAGAGGCTAATTGGTAATTTTGTTACACAGAATCTTGTGGGCAAAAATTATGCCGGGCTTTTAAAAAATGTGCCTTTGGTATTTGAAGGGAGTGCTTTAGTGCCTTGGGCCTCAGAGGAATTCAGCCTGCTGATGTCAGAATTAATGAAGAATATGGAAACTTAAGTGTGGGATGGATGGAGTGAAACATGCATTAAAGATTAATGACATTAGACTAGTGGGAGAGCCACATTTTCTGGTGATCAGAGATTCTGAGGCTTTCATCTGCCAGTGCCTGGGAGAATGTTGAGCATCTTGGAATCTGTCACACCTCCGGTAGTTAAGTTTTATCAGCCTGCTTTTCAGCAAGGTGCTCCAAGGAAAACCCCTACCCTCCAGCTCTGATCTGTTCATTCATTCAGCAAAATGTGTTGTGAGTACCTACTCTGCGCCAGCACTGTTGAAAGAAACCTGAAAATGGTAATGAGTCAAAACACATATATTGCCTTCTCTCAAGCAGATTATAACATAGTGAAACGGATGAGTTTTCTTAAATAATAGATTAAGTGAAACAGAGCAGAGCCCTGTGGTCCTTCCCTCCCCTGCCCCCCATGCCCTCAGCCTGCCTTTTGTCTGTAGAAAAACTTTAGTCAAAGAATAAGCTTAATCAGAGAAGTGAGAAGAAAAAGCAAAGGAAAAGGGTCAAACAAGACCAAATACTAATTGTTTAGTTATTAAGCAAAGTCAAGGACTTTAGCTCCTCCTCAATGGCTACAGATAATATTCTAAGCCATATCCTTTGAGCTGGTTTATAGATACAGAAACCCACACCAGGTGGAAGAAGTTAACTACATGATGACTAGACTGCAGCCATGACAGAAGCTGCCACAATTCCGAGAACAGGCCTCAAAGAAATGGGAACAAACTCACCCTGGAACTGAAGACTAACTACTTAAAAAAATCAAGATGACGCTGATCAGACCATTTTCAGGATGACTGTCAGAGCTGACTGTGCCGTTTCTACATGCAGCCCCCTCCCTCCATCTATACACCCTTAAATCTCCTGTTTAAAAGCTCCTGCCCACTGATGGTCAGTGCGGGGAGACGGCCTTTGGACTGGAGTCCGCTGCCCTGCCCCCCACCCCAGGCTGCCCGCCTCGGAAGTAAAGCAAACCTTCTTTTCCACCAACCTTGCCTCTTTATTGGCTTTCAAGCGGCGAGCAGCCTGACCCCACGTTTGGTAACATAAGTGCACATTTACATTCTGAGGTGGAGAGATTACATTTCTTGTAATAGTGTTTACTAGGATAACAATTCTCCAGTTTCAAAATATCCCAAGCGTTGGATGAAATATGATGAGAAACATTTCACAGGTGGAGCTGAACCCCTCCAAAAGTCAATGGAATTCTCAGAGGCCAGAAAACAAGCAAACAAACAAACAGGAAACAAGAGAGGGGAGAGTGTGTTAAAGTTCTGGTTGCTTTGTGGAGCAAGAGGGGACAATTCTCACAGATAGCGCATAAAGGAAACAGTTCATCATGACTGTGAATCAGCAGACACACTGGGCAGTAGAATTTAAGCCCATCACTAAAGTGATGTTCTGAAAGAACCAAGATTGCACTCTTAGAGCACTGAGCTAAATCATCTGGTCTAAGGTGGGCCAGGCATCTGCTGTGGAATCTTCCCTGAAGACAACATGCGTGGAGGGGGCTCTGAGGGATGAATTGGACTGGGGGAGTCAAGGCCAGGGATGGGCAGTCCTAGCAGAGAGTTGACTGTGTGATACATGTCTGGGCCAGATGGGTCCTGGTGTGTCGAAAGGACTGAAAGGCTACTGGGGCCAGAGAGAGAGAATGAGAGGGAAAACTGTACAGTACAAGACTGGGCAGCTAAGGTAACAAAAGTCCAGTGTTCATAGGCAGGATTTTCACCTGCATCTGAAAGGCAATGGGTAACTCTTCAGGGTTGCAGTGTGATAACATCAGAGTTGCTCTTTTTAAATCTCCTTCTTGCCACTTTGTATAGTAGGACTGCAGTGGGGTAAGAATGGAAGATGGTCCAGGCAAGAGAATAAGTGCTTTAAACCCTGGTGGGAACCAGAACCCCTACTCTTCTGCTCTTCTGCCAATCTGGAACCACGAAGCAGAGGATGATGAAGAGGGAGAGATGTAAAATAGCAAGCACATGGGGTGTTCTTTTTAAATTTTTGAGGAATACAGAAAATATAAAAATATAAAAAATTGTGTAACAAATCCTGGGATTTTCACATTGATAAAGGGTTTTTTTTTTTTTGTCAGTCTTGTTTCATGTTTTTTGATGTAAAAGAAACAAAATATAACAGATAAGGTTCATTCCCTTTACCCCTCCCTGTTCCCATTTGCTCTCCCACCCGCTCCTGAGTTAGGGAGGTGAACTTCAGGTCATGTTTTTCTATTTCTGGAAAATACTCTTCTATTGTCTAGAAAATGTTTATATACATATGTATAGTATTGAGTATTTAAAATATTCAGAAATTATACTATGCTATGTGCAACAATCTACAATGTATGTTTTTCACTCAGCATTATGTTTTGGATCTCTGTCCATGTTGCATCACATACGTATGGCTTTTTCATTTAAAATTCTACTGCATTCCATCTTAATTATCTATTCCACTACTGATGGATGTTTGGGTCGTTTATAATACAATTTCATGAATGCTGGTGTAAGCATTCTCAAACAGTCTTCCGGGACACAAGTACAATAGTTTCTATAGGTTATATACTTAGCAATGGTGTTGTTGAGTACTAAATTATGTCCCTTTTAAAAATTACTGATCTGTTGCCAAGTTGTTCTTAAAAGTGGTTGCAGCAACTCAGTTGCTTCCAGAAGGGTACACTGTTATCATCACTGTGTGAGGTCAGACCTTTTTATCCACTGATTCGAGGAGCATGAAATTGTATTCTGTAGTTACTTTAGTAGATGATGCTTTGGGTTGCTACTTGAAGTTGAGCTCTTTTTTTTCCTATTGGGTTTCTACTTTTTTGTTTATATGTTTGGCTCATATTTTGTAACTCGTTTGTGAACAATTTTTTTTGGCTGCACTGCACGGCTTTCAGGATCTAAGTCCCAGACAGGGGATTGAACCTGGGTCATGGCAGTGAAAGCGCTGAGTCCTAATCACTGGACCACCGGGAAATTCCCATTTGTGGACATTTTTATCTGTTCTGAATACTGTTTCCTATCTATGTATGCATTACAAATAACTATTTGTATTCTGTCACTTGTTTATATTACCTTATGTTATCCCTGAATTGATGCTTTCCATTTGGGTGAATTTTTTTGTGTGTGTGTGTGAATTGTACTTTTTCTCTATTAATGGTTTCTTTGGTGCAGCATAGCAGAATGGTTAGAATCTTTGTCTCTGGAGCCAGCCTGCCTGAGATGGAAGGTGGGTTGCCACTTTGCCTTCCTATCCTGTCCTGTCCACCTTATCTTATCACATTGCATTTATGAAGACCTTCAGTACAGTGTTGAACAGCAGAAGTGGTTGAAGGAGGTGGGTCAGTGGAGATCCTTGTGAAGTGGCAGCATTGTCTTGATTGGGAATTAAGAAATTCTTTTTTAGTTTGCTCTGTGTAGCAGGCATTGAGGATGGCTTTTGTTGCTGATGCCTCATCCTTGTAGGGGCTTTGGTCAAGTGATCATTTGCTCGGAGTGGTGGTACGATACAACAGGATAGTCAGAAATGCTGAAAACTATTTTAGGTCCACCACTAATTTGCTGTTTTGACTTCATATATTTTTAAGTTTCCATTTTATTTTGTGATGTCCCTTACTAGACTCATGAGGATAATGCAGGTCAATAATACTGTTCCAAAAGGCTGAAATAGTATCTGACATATTATAGGTACTTATTGAATGATTAAATTAATGACCTTGCTTTATTTACATCTCTGTTCAATGATATCTGTAAAATGGGGTCATTGGAACTTGCTGTAGCTCCCACAGTGAGTTGGGAAGATTAAATCAGATGTGCTTTGAAAAGCTACCCAGAGTTTATGATGACCATAGGTCTTGGTGGATAACAGCAGACAAGGAAGCACAAGTAGGTGATACATTTTTCCCACAGTAGGAAGTGAATTCTATGAAAACAGGAATCTTGTCTGCCTTGTTTATGGCTGTGACCCAGGTGCCTAAAATAGTGTCTGGAACTCAGATATTTATTTAATAAATGGAATACAGTAAAATTTAATCAAGATCTTTATTTGACTCAGAGAAAATAAAGGAGAACATAAAGTTGAATTCAGGGGTTTGATACGAGAACATATATATGAATGAGGGTGTATATGAGAAGAGTGAAAAAGAAAAAAGCAGAAGAAAAAATGGGTAAGAAAACTATAAATGAGAGTAAAGAAGACATTGTCTAGGACTTAAAAAACTCCTAGACTGAAAATGTCAATTTGATGTTTGAGCTTGTCTTACTAACTGAGTGGGATCGATTGAATCTGACTGCATAAAACTGGTCATTAAGATAGTAAGGGAACCACAATTTAACTGTAAATTCTTGCTTTAGTATTTTTAAGTCTATGAAGAAAGATGAGAGACAAGAGTGCAGATCTCTGACCTTTTGCATTCTTCGGAAGTGGTTTAAGAGCTGGACAGTTGCCTGTGTTCTGAAAACATAATAATGTATCCTGAAGAACTTTGAATTTATACTTGGGTTTTGTCCATCATAACATTCTCTGTATTCTCATAAAAGTAGTTTTTAGTGGGCATCTGCTGGTTTTGCTTACCCTGCATCTATTTCCATTTTTTTCTCCCAATAGCATCCCAATTTGTTTTGGGGAGTAATTTCCCAGCCTCGTTCATTTGATTTGTGTTAGGATGGACTACTCTTCCATCTCCTGGAATGGCCATGTGACCCAGGGCAATCAACATAGACAATTTTTCTGGTCTTGCTTGACTCAGAGATGGAGCACAAAGATCAAGACAGGCAAAGACACTCACTCTTGGAACTTTGAGTCTAACTGTTGGGAGAGAGAAGTCATTCTTTAACTAGGGCTTCTGCATTGACCCAAAGAAGAGAACCTACCCAAGAGAAGCCAACCCAAAGGAAATGAAGCTAATAGAAACTGAGGTCTGAAGATAATGTTTGAGCGTCTGAATCCATTCTTCCTTGAAGCTTCTCTAGCCTAGCCATTTCACTTAGGTCAGCCAGTACATTCTCTACTTCATTTAATTTGAGTACGAGTTCCCTTGCAATTCAAAAGGGTCTTGATTAATACATTTTGATTAAAAAAAAACTTTTCAGTGGAATTGATTCTTGAGAGAAAAGCCCTCAGACCTAGATTGGTGAAAGTCAGGAGTATATTGGGACTTCCCTGACGGTCCAGTGGTTAAGACTCCACGCTTCCACTGCAGGGGGTGCGGGTTCCATGCCTGATGGAGGACTAAGATCCCACATGACTCACGGTGCAGCAAAAAAAAAAGAGTATATGTGTATATGTCATACACCATATTCTAGGTAATTAGTTATTGAAAACATATCTTTAGAAACTTAACCTCTCATCAGTGTTTGTACCTCTATAGCTAGAGGTGGTCGAATTAGATGATCTCAAGCTTATTTCTAGGTCAAAGTGTAAAAGTCTGAGACAGCTTTTCTTGCAATGACTTTATGATCTCTCTTATATTTGCTGACAGCTCCTGATGGCCAAGACTAACTCTTACCATTTTCCAGAGTATACCCTGCCATTCATCCCCCTTTCTTATTTCTGCTTATGTTTCCTAATGCCCCATAACACAAGAAGGCACTGCAGCTGCAACAATGGTGATGAAAATAGCTATCATTTTGAATCCTCACAATACCAAGAACTTCACATACGTCATTTCACTTAATCTTCCGAAGAACTTAATGACATAGGAATTAATATGAAATATATAATCACTGATCCACCATGAGACTCTTGGGGTTATTCAGTTTAACTTCACCTCACCTACCCACCAAGTGCAGATAGGAATAATTTCTCCATCATCACCCTAATTAATGTCCAGAGTCTCGTTACCATTTGAGGGGCTTACAGTTTGGCTAAGGAGTTGAGAGGTATATTCCTGGGGTGTCACTGGGCCAATCAGGTGAAATCTACCAAGTCTTTTTCTATAAATAAGCATCATTTCTTCTGGGTGTTTAGAGGTAATGTTCTGTTCTTTTGGCTTTCAGGGAAGATCAGTTGGTAAGTTCTTCCTTCAGCAATAGCTGGACCATTAGCAATGAGAGTGCTAACTCATCTCTCACGTGACCCTCTGGTCTATATGAGCTGTGCCACTCCAAGTGATCCTTCTATGAGTTTGCCTATCTGGATCTTCCTGAGTAGATGGTCTTCGATCTTTTACGGAAGTTGTCCCTAGGATCAGAATCTAACCTTCCAGAGTTTTTTGAAAATTTTATCTAATTCTTCTACTTTCCTTTGATCCCTCTGCTGCCTCTTCCCTTTCCTCCTTCTTCTTCTTACTTTTTTTTTTTGGTAAACATTTGTTTCTTGTTCTTTAACAGTTGACAGGAAGGTATCAAACCCACAATGCAAATTATTAGCAATCCCTCCAAAGTTGCTTTTTCTTCAAAATCATGAATGTAAGCTTGAAACTATATCAGGAAATGAAGGGAAATTCTTAGAATTGATCTTTCAATTTCATAAAGGAAAAAAAGAAAAAGAGCTAACTTTATTAAACATTGTGTAGAATATAAAACCATTTCAACCCTCATTTTACAGATTAGGAAACTGGGGCTCAGAGAATTTAAGTAATGAGTCAGATCACAGAGTTGTGAAAATGTAGAGTTGTGGGTCAAAGCTCGATAGGACTGAAAACAAAACCCTACTATTACCCAATGAGCTTAGAGGAAGTGGGTAGGATGTGGCCCATGATCTATTCTTAGGAAAATGATCCTAGAAAAA
Source organism: Balaenoptera physalus (assembly GCF_965194825.1). NCBI lineage: Eukaryota > Metazoa > Chordata > Mammalia > Artiodactyla > Balaenopteridae > Balaenoptera > Balaenoptera physalus. The sequence goes on from NC_138896.1 coordinate 88,515,350, forward strand.
TGTCACAAATAATGTTTTTTAGGAAAAAATCCGTAAGTCGTAAGTTTTGTCAGATACATAGGTTTCATCCTGCTGGCTGATGAAGATGTAGAGTATGTCAGTTGCTCTACACTGGATCATGTTAGAAGTCATGTGGACATGGTATGTCAGTTGCTGTGACATCCTAGGTAATGTTAGAAATGCTTCTCCATTTCTTTACGTAAAGAACTAAGAGGTTTTTCTGGGGGGGAGGAGGGAGAGCCATGGGGGGAACTTAAAGTCCATCGTGAAGGATTCCTTGCACTATAGTGGTTGTATCAAAGTTGGGAGGGAGAGCTAATGTGAAAAAAGCCAAAATGCAAATAAAAATCTAATGTGACAAGCTAAAGGTGAATAATTCCCTTGAGATGAATTCTGATTACAATGAAGTTTCAGAGACATCAAAAATCAAAGAATGACATCAGGATGATCTGGATTAAAATCTATTTATGAGGGGAAAAAGTAGAGGTCTTAGCTGACAACAAGCACTGCTTATATAACGCAGCTGCTTTATAGATGATGCAATCTTAGGTTAAGCCTTGAGCCACTGCATACAGTATTGTCAGGTTATATCTAGAATGTAGGCTTCTATCTTAAGGCAGTTAAGAAGGTGAGACAGTTCTAAAATTCTAGGCTGGCTTTATCTAAGGAAGACCAGGGAATGTTGCTCAGAGACACGAAGACCAAGGTAAACCATGTTTTCTCTCTCTAGCCTGTTAATAGTTCAAACTTTCCATATTGTAAATGGAACTGGTAATTTTCCTCATATTTGCTTTTTCTTCAGTATTCTCTATCAAGTAGTAAAGGGAATACCACTAAGATGAAAAGAGATAAGTGTCACTTAGGTGTGAGCCTGGCACATGGCAAGCTCTCAATGAATAGTGGCTTGGAGTTATAATGATTACTATAGATCACTTCATTTAATCCTTTTGAGAACCTTCTGAGGTAAGTACTACTGTTAACCTGCATTTTTAGATGAGAAAACTGAGTGTCACTGAAGTTAGATGGTTGAGCCAAGACAACACAGTTTGTAGGCTTCCGAGGAGGAGGCAAACTAAGGTCTCTCTGAACTTGGAGAGAGCTTATACTGTTAACCAGTAATCTCTCTTGCCTCTCAAGAGCGTCTAATATGATTGGATAATGATGATGAAGTGGGACTAGGTTATGATGTCCACATTCTCTTTTAACTCGTTCTGAAAGGCTTGTTACTTTCCTTTGGGTCTTTAAATGTTCCCGTACCACTCCTTTGTACTTTGAATGTTCTTCTCAACTAGACAGAGAGGGAACTGCATTAGCTATTAAATTGAATAATGGCCATACACTATTTTCTGAATGAACTTTTTAGCACTTCAAAGACTTGAAGTACAGTTTAATGGTGTTTTAGTTGTCACTGGAATTAACGGTTGAGTGCTGTTGTGTGCTGGGTTTTGTCCCCCCTTCGGCTGATATTTAGAGAAGTAATTATTCTCCTTGAGGCTTGCAAGGGTGTGTGTACTGTGAAACAAACAATAAAGACAGACCTCTTGAGGTGTGCCATGGATTATTTATTTCCCCTTAATATTCCTCTCTGAGAACAACTCACTGCCTACATTTTTGATCTGCTCTTTTTCCTTAATAGAAAGGTAAGGAGACCTTAGATCTAACTCTCCCAAATTTATATCATCACTAAATCACACAGTAAACAACCCCCAGAATCTTCTAGTCCTTAACGTTGCCAACACAGGGGAGCAAAGGCAGAGTTAGCCTTTGCTGGACACTGATTAAACACATCCAGAGTGGTAGCTTTCCTAAGAGGCTCATGGGGTGGACTGAGCAGACTCACAGTTCCCCTGTGAGGAATTTATTCTTGTATGTCCCCTTCTTTATCTATACCAAGGGGTAGACATCTTTCCCCTGCTTAAAATTTTCAAGTATTTATTGCCTGTATTTTGCCCTTTGAGATTTGCTGGTTGTTGGCCTGATCTCCCAGTTAAAGCAGCATATCTCCTGCTTTCTTCTCTGTTATCACATGTGTTGGGTAATCATTACGTGCTAGGTTAATGCAGGGGAGCTCCTCCTAGTCTTGAGGAATAGACAGACCGGTTTTCTCCCGTATTATTCAACACAACTCCTGGTTTGAGGCATTCAGGAGATGCTTAATAGATATTTGTTAACTTGATATGCTTAAGAATGAGGCAAGATGATGAAGCCCTGATTCCCTCCCAATAATAACCATGAGAAGCTTTCTGAATTAACCCCACTTGTGGCATATGGAGCACGAGTAGCAGCAGTTGTAACCCTTTTGACATTAAGAATGTTTGTTGTGTTCTGAGAGCCATGACCAGATAGGAAAGAAATGAGTGACAGGAAGTGCTCTATAAGACAGGAAGGGGTTGTGGGGTTTGTGGGAACTGTAGAGGGTATGCTACATCTAAAGGTATCCAAATTCCAATCTCTGAAAACAAAACAAAACAAGAAAGCAACACAGACCTATAGGCTGTTAGTTGTTGGGCTCTGATTAAAAAGAAACTGGGGCAAGTTCAGAGAAAAGCATCATGAGTATCAGGGGTTCAATTATGTCTTAGGAGGAGTAGTTGGAGCTGGATACTTTATCCTACATAAAGAGAGCTCAAATGGAAGATAAAATTTTCTTTAGATATCTGAAGGACTGACCAGAGTGGAATAGGACTCAGTGTCTGAGGCCAGTGTTTGGAATTCAGAAGAAGAGATTTTGCTTGAATAAGTTTTCTTGAGATTTTGAATGAATTCTGATGAGTAATGAGTTCCCATCACCGAAAGTGTTCAGGTTTATCTTGAAAAGCTTACAGCTGGCACGTTGAAGAGGGGTTTAATTTGAGGATATTTATGATCTTTTACCAATTTTGCTACTTTATGATTCCTTGAAGGTCAAGGTGCAGAGAGACATTCTGGGTGCATGGATAGGGTGAGCATATTTTCACACACAGTTCCTTGCAGATGGAGTAGGTGGGCTATTTGTCCACTGTGCCAAAGTGCCCTGGAATTGGATATGTACCAAATGCAAGTATAGATAGATCTCTTCAGTCTTAGGCATTTGTCAAATCCCAGCCTTAAGATGCATAGACCACTGAAAGAATATCATGTGCTTAATATTTAACAGTAGTCAGCAATGACAAATATTTAGAAAAATTTTCACTCTACTATTAAATAAACAATAGCTTTACAGTCTAGAGAATAAAGAAATTAGTAGGATATTTGCCTAGTAAATTAGTTATATGTCATAGCATAAGAAATTATCCCAGACCTTTGTGGCTGGAAACAACCATAATCATTTATGATCTCATGGCTTCTGTGGATCTGGAATCTGGGAGTGGCTTAGCTAGGCAGTTCTGGCTCACAGGGTCTCATGATATCATAGTCGAGATGTCTGCCAGGGCTGTAGCCATCAAGGCTTAACTGAGTCTGGAGGATCTGCTTCTGTGGTTTACTCACATGGCTGGCAAGTTGGTGCTAGCTATTGGTGAGAAGCCTGAGTTTCTTCCCACTTGAGATTCTCCAGAGGGCTGCTTGAGTGTCCTCATAGTATGGCAGTTGGGTTTCCCCAGAGTGAATGGTCCAAGACAAAGCAAGACAGAAGCCACAATGTCTTTATTGAAGTTGGAAGTCACACTTCATTTTTGCAATATTTTATTGGTTTCACAGGCCAGTCCTCTTCACTGTGGGAAGAGACTACACAGGGCATAAATATCAGGAGGCAAGAAACACTGAGGACTGTCTCAGAGTCTGGCTATAATATGTCGTCAGCCCTACGTTTGTGGATTCATGTCTCAAATATTCCTCCAAGTTTGAAATATCTTAGTCAAGGACAACTTAATAATAATTCTATATTTTAGGGTTTTTTACTTTTATTTTTTCATTTATTCTTTATAAGGTGTTTTGAAGGACAGCTTGACAACAGTCCATCCTAGATGTCTTGGATTGTAATTCCTCACAAAATCTTTTGTACTTGACTACTAGGGGCAAATGGATTGGGAAAAACTCGTAAGACCAGATATTGAACAACCTAATACTATTGGTTGAAACTTTGACTTGTTTGAAAATTTTAACTAAGGGTTAAACATTTTCAGTTCTTATACTTACTGGTATGTAATTAGAAATATATATAAAAGGCATGGAAATTCATGTTGTCCAACATTGGTTACTGATATTTAATATACTGCTCAAATCCTGGCCAACTCTACTAGTTTTTTAGTAAGAGAGTCATAAAAGGAAGATTATATTGAGTCCATTCCATCAGCTTTTTGATGAGCTTACTAAAGCTATCAAAGAATTGCTGTGTCAGAATGTATCACTTTTAAAAAATGGGCACTTGGATGAGATATTTTTGTTTTCCTGGTTACAATTTTACAGCACTGTCAGTTGCTGATTTTTCCCCCTCTACCACAGATTGTTATAGTATTTAACGTTTATGTGTTCTCTCTCAGTACCAACTGGGGCCATGGCCAAAATTCTGATTGGGAGTGGGTGGTGGGGTTGGAAACTATATATATGATGGTTGAACAGCTGTGATAATCTATGTTTTTGAGGCAATAATCATGAATAATGCAACTTTAGCTATTAAAATAGAATGAGGGGATAACATCTTACTGGGTGGGAATTTTAAGGCAAAGTAGTCGTTTTAGAATTATAATGATAATACCTATGGCTAGGTGTCAACATTATTACTCACTGTGCACTCAGTTTGAGGATGAAAATGTAACATCTTTAACCCCTGAAGGACAGGTGACAGGGAATCCATATGATGTTGTCTCCTCTGAGAAGTCTTTCCCTGTCCGATTCCCCTAAATTGGGTCAATGCTCTTGCGGAGTGCCCCCAGAGCTCCCCATATTTATCCACTGTTAGCAATTGTTATGACTCATTGACTCATTGATATCTCTCACAAGAATGGTGATTCAGTGAAGCAGGGTTACTATTTAATTCCCAGCACTGAGAATACTATAGGTGTGTTAGTCAGTAGACCTTTGGCAGAAATTGAGGGAAAAGTAACTCGGGTAGTCTTGCCCATAAAAAGTAATTTATTGCTCAGTATAACTGAAAAGTCTTTTGGTATATGGCTTCAGGCATGATTGGGCCCAAGTACTCAAAAGTATATGTGTCTCCATCTTGAACCTTTTTTCCTTAGTGCTTGAATTAATTTCAGACAACTTCTTACCTTGGGGTATCAAGATGGTGACCAGGAAGCCTCATGCTTCAAGAGAAGAGAGTTTCTCTTCCTCAGTTATTCCAGCCTAAGTACCAGGTGCTAAAACAATTTGCTTTGATGAATCCATCTATGGTCACATGTTCTGAGCAATTCACTGTCATTGGAAGGACAGAAATCTAGTAATTGATATGAACTGTCTACAAACAATGACCTGCTAAGCATGTGGAACTTGAAGGTTTTGACTAGCCACTTGGTTTAGGTAAAAAGAGAGAAAAAAGAAAACATTCTGACCAGGAAAGCTATAGGAGCAAAGACAAAGAAAGGATCATGAATGTTGAAAAACTAAAGAGGCAAGTAACTGATGGAAGTAGGATTTGAACCCCAGTTTTCTGAACATGAATAACACTTACCCTACCGTTGTGCCACACTGCTCTCTTATGAGTGCTATCCTGTAAATGCTTTTTTATGCTATTTTTTATACCTTTATATACTAATGCAATTTCAAGCATTGGGTAGGGTAAGAGATCTCCAAACCATCTGGAGAAGGCAGAAGGAGTTGATGTTTTTAGCACTCCATATATTGGGTGAGCAGATTTTACCCACCTGGGTGATAAAGTTAGGTATAACTCTAAAGCTGCTAAAGTAACAAAAGAAAGATAACAAGTGACTCAAGTGTGATTTCTGAAAATAGAAAGCAGATATATTAATCTATAAAGGCAGTGATTTTCCGGAAATGAATCTCAAAGCAGAAACTAACTTAGGGTTCTTACACAAAGGATACTGAGACAAAGTAGTATGCCATTGTTTAATCCATAGTTGTTCAAAGATCGAAATGTTATTGGTTGGTTCATTGGCTACACTGTATCCACAAAGGAGATAAGTAGTAGGCATTTCCCATTTCACTTTCATTAGGTGATCATATGCCTTCAATGCCTCACCTTCTTAGTTGCTGGTGTTCTTTTTATCCTCCCCAAACAGACACTCACATAATGTTCATACATGTGCAAAAGCAGAACATCCAACTCGCCAGACATGTGAAATATTACCTGATGCCTGATGTGTATACAAAGAGTACTTTGTGCTGGTGTCTTTGCACTGAGGTCATTTTCTCTGTTAGAATTTTAAATGCATGCAAAATATCATGAAGTAGTTCAGAATATGATTTATTATTAATTGCCACTAAGATTTACTGGAAATCTTATTATGTGTCAGGTCCTGGTGCCAAGCACTTTATAAGTGCAATCTAATTTAACTGACCAGTATTTGTACAGATTAATAGTGGTCTGGATAGAGTAGAGGCAAAATTTATTTAGCTCCTTCCTTGGAATTCACATTAGGAGAAAGGTTATTACTTCCTTCTCTCCCTTTTGAATTAAAATAAGTGGCCAGGACATTGGTGTCTATTTCTTCCCCAGACCCATATCATTCAGGACCTGTCTGCAACCATGAGCAAGGTGGCTGTGAGTTTCTGTCCCAACCAGATGTTTCAGGCTACACTTGGAGGCAGACAAATGTGTCCAGTGGAATAGTCACCACTTGTACTGGTGACCTTGTCTTTGGCACATCAAAATAACCTCACTGAGCAGTTAGGAAATGCCTAGGCTGTTCTCTGATTCATATGGGGGATCAGGACCCTCTTTTAACACAATGGTTTAAAAAGTGAACAAATAAATTTTGTTCATACTTTAGTCCCAAGATAAAAAGACAAATACTCAAAGTTTCTAAATCATAAATATTTAGGTAATAAGTGAGAATGAATTCCCTAATGCAACCAGAAATTATGGTCAAATTTGGAACATGAAGTTTCCACTTGGTGAATAATTCTTATACTAAAACACAAGTTCCCATTTCCCAACTGCTAGTGAGACCTCAGTACTATAACCATCCTTAATTTGTGTATATTTTTGTGGATTAATTTTAGTTAGGTATTATTGTATAGGTTTTGTCTTAATGTTGACACTCTAGCCTCAGTTGACATAGTTTTCATTATCCTATTTGGTCAGATGTATTTCTGGTTATGTTACATAAATGCTAGACCTTTGAGTATAGAGAGATGGAGTGCTAAATGTTCATCAAACAAAAGAAGTTAAAAAATGACCAAAGAACTACCAGTCTGGGATTTTCACCTAGAAGCATAATGATCCACTTCTATGGCTTGGCTTGCTCCACAGGAAGGGAGAATTGCTTCTGGCCAGCTGTTGCTTCTGCAGTATCTTGGCTCTATGTGGCAGGAGGAAATGCTTTTCCTTCCCTCAGGCAGAAAGAATTTGGAATTTGGGGAAGCATTGAGGAAAAGGTCAAGTTTGATGGGAAAGGGCATTTGTAACAGCTGGTGAATGCTACTTTTGCCCTTATGAATCATTGGCTATTTCATATTCTAGAAAGCATTTTTATTTTTATAAAAATCTCTGAAGTTTGCATAGAAGTACTGCTCTTTGTTATTTAAAAATTCAGATATTAAGATAAGCCCTACTGACTTCAGTGTTCGTTACAGGTAATAATTTTCAACTTTCTTAGGTAAGGTGAAAGAATGTGTCACTTAGCTAGTAAGTGAACCTAACTAACTGCCCAGCATCAAAATCTCAGTAAGACTTTGATATCTTTGATGTTTCTTATATTTAGTAACATTTATCAATTGATTAAAATTGATAATAATAGCAACTTAGTTTCTTTGGGAAAATGGCTACCAACTGAAGGTGAATTTGAGGAAAGTTGAAAAGTGGGTTATTGGTGGGGTGAAGCCATGCAGAGGAAGCATGTGTTTCTTGATGTGATTGAAAAAGAAGTAGTCAACCTGTATTTATCAGCTTGAGCATTTGCGGTGGTCTCATTATATATTTCTTTATCAGTGTCAGGACATAAATGTCATTTGATGTGTGTGCTTTAGTAGGCAGTTTTATTTTAGTGTAAATAACAACATAGTTAGAAATATAATCACTATTTGGGATAGGACAAAATGAGTAAAAAAATGACTTAGTCTTCAATGATCCTCATCTTCTAAACAATTACCAAATCTGCACTGGCATCTTTCCCAACCCTTACAGTTTGTATTTTCCTTTAAAAAGGAAAAAAAGAGGGGAAAACCAGCATAGTGCAGGTTAAAAGTCAACCCTGCATTTATTGATGAAGAAAGAAGTGCAGAGGTGACATCATTGAAAATGATGGAGTAAGGCCTTCCAAAAGTTCCCTCCTTCATAAAAGCAATGAGAAAACTTGATACATTGTTTGAATCAACTTTTTCAGAACTTTGGAAGTTAATAAAGGCTTGTAGCAATCTGAGGAGTGTTCATTCAAGAAAAACAGGTGAATCTTCAACAGAAGAGTGAGCTTTGTTGCATTTTAACTTGCTCTGTTCCCATCTCCCTCCTGGGAGCTCCACAGTAGCATTGAAAAGCAACAGATCACAATCATGGTGAAAGAATAGGAAGACAGAATGTGGCTGGAGCTTCTCCGAAGCCACATTCCCAGAGAACTGTTGTTATTTCACCGGTTTGATGGTTCTGGAGGAAACCCCACTTGCAAAGCTGTCTTTTTTGACCTGACTTACAGCTCACTAAGTGAAGAAAGCCTTAGTGAAGAAAGCCTTTTCCCTGGTGACTTTTGTCAAAAATATGTAGAGGCAAATGTTTAACTTTATGGCTGTCTGAGGCAATGTTCAACAATGGGGCAAACAATAGGCTAACCAAAAAGCTTAGAAGGAAAAGCTGGGGAATGAGAAGTCTATAAAGACTCTGAAAAATTCCTGCATATCTCTTGGAATTTAGAAAATCATGAACATGTGTAGGGCTGTGCACATGCCCAGGGCTGTGTGAATGCATAGGAAAGACCTGAGATATATGTCCTAAGCTCTCACCTCTGGTTCACCTTGAGTTTCTATATAAGCATGAAGTAAAGACTAAGGTAAAGTTGTCAGCTGGCTGGCTGAGTGTTAAGGTATGTCCCAACATGCACACTGAGCTTCTTAACAAAGACTGAGATGCCTATTGGTTTCAAGAGCTTAAAGAAATTTCTGTTTAATAATTAGCAACTACTAAGCTAACTGAGCAGGCATTTCGCTTACCAAATAGAAAACAGAATACAGATTTTACAGAATTAGTGCGGAAAAGTCACTAAACAAACAACGGTTAGCAACAATAACAAACCCTAGGGAGGAGGGAAAGTATAATTTTCAGAGTTTCCACGTATGTCCCATTTTCAACAAAAATTATGAGACATGGAAAGAAACAAGAATGGAGAGCCGAAATACAGAAAATAAGCAATTGATAGAAACTGTCCCTGAGGAAGCCCAGATGGTGGACTAAGTAGAAAAGATTTTAAATCAGCTATTTTAAATATATTCAAAACAACGAAAGGAAATCATGTTTACGAAATCAAAGCAAATATGAGAACAGTCTTTCACCAAATAGAGACTACCAATAAATATATAAAAGTTATATTAAAAGAGCCAAATAGAAATTCTGGAGTCAAAAAGTACAATAACTGAAATTTAAAAACTTACTAGAAGGGCTCAACAGCAGATTTGATAAGGTGGAAGAAAGAATCATTGAACTTAAAGATAGGTTAATTGAGAACAATTTGAGGAACAGAAAGAAAAAGGAAGGAAGAAAAATGAACAGAACCTTAGAGACTGGTGGTATATTCAAGTGTATGAACACACACACAATCCCAGGAGAGAAAGGAGCAAAAGGAATAGAAAGAATATCTGAAGAAATAATGGCTGAAAGGTCCCAAATTTGATGAAAAACCTTTATCCACACATCTGAGAAGCTCAGTGAGCTCCAGGTAGGATAACCTCAAAGAGAATCACACCTAGACAAAACATAATCGAACTGTTGAAAGACAAAAACAAAGAGAGAGTCTTGAAAGCAGCAAGAGAGAAGTGACTCTCATCACTTACAAGATTAACCACTGATTTCTCATCAGAAACCATGGACGCCAGAGGCAGTGGGGTGATATATTCACTGTGTTCAGAGAATAAGACTGTCAACCAATAAATCCATTAAAGCTATCCTACAAAAATAAAGGAGAAATTAAGTCACTCTGACTTAAACAAAAATTGAGAGAATACTGTGTACAAAAATTAAGTGTATCAAAGACCTAAATGTAAGGGCAAAGACTATAAAACAGTTAGAAGGAAACACAGGTCTAAAGCTTTGTGACCTTGTGTTAGGCAATGGTTTCTTAGCAATGATGCCTAAAGTGCAATGAACCAAAAAAAAAAAAAAATAGATTAAAGGAAACCATCAAGAAAGTAAAAAAAGGGACTTCCCTGGTGGTGCAGTGGTTAAGAATCTGCCTGCCAATGCAGGAGACATGGGTTCAAGCCCTGGTCCGGGAAGATCCCACATGCCGTGGAACAACTAAGCCCGTGCACCACAACTACTGAGCCTGCGCTCTAGAGCCCACAAACCACAACTACTGAGCCCGTGTGCCACAACTACTGAAGCCCGCACGCCTAGAGCCCATGCTCCGCAACAAGAGAAGCCACCACAATGAGAAGCCCATGCACCACAACAAAGAGTAGCGCCCACTCGCTGCAACTAGAGAAAGCCCGCGCACAGCAACGAAGACCCAACGCAGCCATAAATAAAATAATTAATTTAAAAAAAGAGATTGATTTCTAAAAAAAATGTGAAAAGATAACCCCCAGAATTGAAGAAAATATTTGCATGCACACACACACACACACACACACACAATGGATAATATACCCTTTTTCAATATATGATGTAATATAATTTTTGTATATGGTATGAGGTAGTCTCCAACTTCATTATTTTGCATGTGGATATCCAGTTTCCACAGTACCATTGGTCGAAAAGACTCTTCTTTCCCAATTGAATTATCCTGGCAACCTTGTTGCAAATCAATTGATCAGACATTTATGGGTTTATTTCTGGACTCCGAATTCTTTCCCCTTGATCTATATGTATGTCTTTATGCCATTACCACATAGTCTTGATTACTGTAGCTTAATATTAAGTTTTGAAATTGAACTTCAGAGGCATTTAAGATGTGGACTTGAGAGAAGTGATCATCAGTTTAACAGGCAGCTGAAACAAAGACACGTTATAATCTTTATGTTCAGTGCCCCAGCTGAGGTAGTTCCAAAACTGCATTTTGCCACTTGGGTCCATGTCAAGACATACAGCCAGAATGCTAGTTTGTATGACAGATTGAACAAAGAAACACCACATGGGAGTGTGGCATTTCTGAAACTTGAGTCACAAAGTACCACTGCAATATTTTTTGCTATAGCCACTTACCTACTGTTTTCTCATTTTTTTCTAAGAATTGATTCATGTTAAATGCCTAATTGTTTTAAATGACAACTCTGTATTAAGCACATCATAAGAAGTGTTATCTGTGAAATCATGGGCTTTAAGTGCTGGTAATATTTCTTCTAACACATTAAAATAAATACATAATTATTAAAAATAAAGTTTGTACACTTAACATGTAAAAAAAATTTTAGGAGCCATAAGGCATACAAAAAATCTATTTTGGGAGACACTGCTGTTTGGGGAGAGCCTTCCTTTTATGAGGAGTTACTTAACCAGATTTCTAGTTTCTGTTATATTAGTTTTGTCATCCTTGGTGAGCAAGGCAAATTCAGTGAACTTATCTGAAAGATGTGAGCAAAATATTTTACCCCAATATTAGCCATCATTTACTGAGGACCTCCTGGAAGCCATGGTCTTAGGATGGCCTACCAGAAATTATGTGGTCAGTTTGTCCATTACCTACTGCTGTGGGTTGAATTGTTTCACCTGAGAGATATGTTGTTGTCCTAACCCCTAATACTTGTTAATGTGACCTTATTTGGAAATAGATAATCAGATATAATCAAGTCAAGGTAAGGTCATACTGGATTGGGGTGAGCCCTAAATCCAATGACTGGTGTTCTTATAAGATGAGAGAAATTTGGACACACAAACACATTGTGAGAATGCCGTGTGACAATGGAGGTAGAGATTTGAGTGATGGGTCTATAAACTGAGTAACACTGAGGATTGTGGTTAACCACAAGAGCCCTAGGGAAATAATACACCTACCTTTTCTTTTCTAGGTGAACTAGATGAGGGCCGGTGTTTCTCATTTTTCTCACTGCTAATCCTCAGATTCTGGAACAGTTTCTCATAGTTAGCGAATACTCAATTCCTTTTTTTTTTTTTTTTTTGATTGAATTAATCAATAAGACTTGTTAACAATCCTGAGAGTTATACATCTATTGTATTATTGAATAAACCAAGCCTAGGAGAGTTCAAGAAACATGTCTAGGTTTACACAACTAGTAAATAGTGAGCCAGGATTCAAATTTAGATAATCTAATTCCACAGTCTCTGGCCTTTTCACCTTTCTCTGCCTACTACAAAATATAGACCTGCTGGAACCAAATGATCTCTTGAAGTCCCTTGAAGCTGAGAGCCGAGGGGGTCTATGATAACATACAAGCTTTTTAGAGATCATTGCTAAATATCAAGTCATTGCTTGTACTAAATAAGGCATACAAAAAATCTATGAGGCATTGCTTGTACCTCAATAAAGATATTTATTGAGGTTTTAGTAAAATTGGGATTCCTAGAGAGAAAAGTAATAATAACTAGTTTTCATTTTTTTTTATTCAATAAGCAGTGAGGGCTTACTATGTACCAGAATCCATATATATTTTACTTGACAGATCACTTCATTTACTTTTCACAGTAGTGGTGCAAGTTGAAATGATTATCATTTCCATTTTACACATGAAGAAACTGGAACAAAGTCATGGAACTTGCTGAACATCACAGCTTGGAAGTAGCCAAACCTAGATTCAATCCAGACTTTGAAACTACAAATTTCTATTGCCTAAAATGCTTGTGCCCTCCCCTTAGCTGTTCCACCCTTTCTACAAGTCCTAGTTCAGCATCTTGCTGCCCAGGAAACTTTCCTTTCATGTTTCACATCTTGTGGTATATTCGTCTTCTGTACCACTCTTCTGTCCCTTCCGTTTACTTTGGTGGGTACCTGGTGCACCTCTACAGCTACACTCTTAGCCTCCCACACTTACATACAGCAGATACATAATCCATGTGGCTTGAGTTGGTGATATAAATGGTGCCAAAGAAGGAACTGTGTGGAGACCTGAGACACATTGTCCAAATTTGCCTGGATGACCACATTCTGAACTGGTTCAGACTACCATGTTGCCTCTGACCCTTTCAAAGTTTTTAATCGCTTGCATTAAAATCTCTTGGGGTGCATGTTAAAAATTCATTTTCGTGGGCTTCACTTCAGACTTATTGAATCAGAGTATCTTAGGGTGGGATCTTCCCAAACTCAGCATATATTATTGCAATGCCTACAATGTCTTCTCCCCCAGTTCAATGAGTTCACTAGAAAAATTATTTTTGTGTTTTGGGTGTTAGCTTAGATGTCTAAGAATGTCTCTTTTCACCCCAGGCTAAAGGTGAGAAGCTCCTGCATTGTGTTCCCATTGAGCTCTTTGGTATTTAGCACTTTAAGTGCTCTAATATGCTTGTATATTTACTTGTAAGTCTCCTTTTGGCATTTCTGTGAGCTCCTTGGGGCTGAGGTCTTTCACTGTCATATCCCAAGTTTTTATCACAGTCCTTGGCATATACAGGTGGTCAATAATAAAATAGACAAATGCACCAATAAAAAGAGATCATGGAATTAATGAGCAATTAGGAACACTTAATTTCTACTCAAATTTCTGCCAAGAACACACAGGGACAGAATGTCTTCTTTATTAACTGTTAGCATGGAGATCACATTTTGCCCCCCACACTCAGCCATTTTCTCAGTTGCAAGATTCGAGTTAGAATTGTCGTAGAAAAGCAGAAGGAAACCACAAGAGTTGATTGGATTGTTTGTCCTACTCATCTAGTTTGAGAAGGACATAAATCCAGTAAATTTAGATATCAATGGGACAACAGCCCTAGCCTCCTAAATAGTTCTGGGCAGGCTTGGCATGGCTTCTGTTGAAATGCATGAAGAAACCAGTAATGACAAACACGTAATTTTGCAAATCATAGTATTTCAAACAAAACACACCCTTTTGGCAATCCAGACTAACTACAAATAAAAGGAGCCAACATCCCTTTCTCTTAAAATCTAGGATGTTTTCACTTTCTATCATGTGGCAGGTACTTTATTGTACAGGCATTTAATAAATGCTTATGGACTGGATTTAAGTAGCTAGTAGCCTTCACACTCATGTGTACGGGAAGAAAAAAATGCTTTTGGGAAAAAATTTCTTTGTGGTCCACACATTTGCACAAGCCTGCCTTTGGAGAGGAGAGAAAAATCTGCTCTGTTCACCCAATCAATGAGCTGGTGGTTTGTAGAAAAATTCTTAGGTCACAATAGAAAATATTCTTAGGCTTGGTCTTGAGTTTGTCTCTAACTAGCCAGGTGGCCTTAGATAAGACTTTTGACTTCTTTTATGTTTTTATGTCCTTACTTGTCTGAGGAGGAAAATTCCAGCCCTTTTGTTAGCTCATATGTTTATTCTGAGGATTTAACAAGACAATGTGCTAATGAGGGTTTATCTTGTATATAATAAGCAGTCAGTTAAAAAATATCAAGAATAAATAAATAAGTAAATGAACTGATGTTTATGAAAGGGCTCTAGAGATATAGAACTACTCAAAACTATGAAGTTAAAAGATTAGAAATTTCCAAAGAAAATTATTTCAGAAGGACTCAGGCTTTTTCCTGCTTAGCCAGGATCAGTTAATCTCATCATTTGAGCACCATGCTATGTCAGAGTAAGTCCTGAAGAGGAAGGGCCATAGATTGGATAAATTTGATAGAAGGAGAAAAGGTAAGGGCTTATGGAAGGAAGAAATGATTGGAGCCCAGGTGGAATGTTCCAGGGTGGGCCCATGGATTGCCACACCTTGGGATCTGAGGCAACGAAAACCTGGTGGCAATAGGGAAGAAGAGTAGAGAAAAACCTAAGCTGAAAAGCGAGCTTCTTTGTACTACTGTTGAGAAAGTTTCCAACGTATATGAAGAGTTCTGTGCTTTAGGCACTGGGGTCATAAGCAGTGATGCTCTGGTTAATACTGAACGATCAGTTCTTCAGAAACAAAAAAGCTTGATTGTAGCTTTAGCTGATTTCCATGGTGTAAATACATCCACTGTGGCTGATTTCAAGCCACCACTGGTTTAACAATAGGCTTGTAAAATTTCTGAAAATTTAATAATCAGCTCTTAGGAGACAATGTGAGCCAACCGTGGCAAAACACTATATAAATTAACTATGGAGTCATGAAAACTTATTATGGAAGGTTTCAAAGAGTAGCGAGAATTGGCTAACAGACTCCCATGTTCCCATTACCTAGTTTCAGTAATGATCAAACCAGGCAAATTCTTTTTTCATCTGTACCCCACCTGCTCCTTCCATCCCCAAATGGATTATTTTGAAGCCTGTACTACAGTATGTCTGTAACAGGTAAGGGCTCTTTAAAAATATAACCACAATACAAAAAACACTAACAGCAATTCCTTAACATCATCAACTATCCAGTCTGTGTTCCAATTTACCTGACTGCATATATACATTTTGGGGGGAGGAGGGGTGTACAGGTGGTTTATTCAAATCAGGAACCAAACAAGAGCTATGCATTGCATTTACTGGATATATCTCTTAAGGCTCTCTTAATCTATAGGTTCCCTCTTTCTTTCCCCACCCCCTTTATTTCTTTGCAATTTATTTGCTGGGGAAACCAGGTCACTTGTCTTGTAGTTTTCCACAGTTTGGATTTTGCTGATTGTGCTTCCATGGTGTTACTAATGTGTTCTCCTGTCCCTAGTTTTTTTCTGTAGAGAGATAAATAGATCCAAATCCTTCATCTGATTTAGGTTTTATGTGTGTGCGGGTGTGTGTGTGTGTGCATACACATGGGTCTTTTATGAGGGGACATAATATGTCTGGTTCTCTCTCTTTTACTGATATTAAGATTGATCAGTGAGTTCAGCCTGAAATGGATGACATTCAGCATTGCGAAAAAAACACCCCAAATCTGAGATAAATATTTTCTTTCTGAGTCTTGAAGATGCCTTTTTACCACAAACATATAAATCAATATACAAGTATAAACAGTTACTAAATCAACCCATCTATTTTATTCATGATCACTTCACATTTGAAAGGTCTTGCTGTGTTTATTTTCTTTGAACTGAATTTGGGGCTTTGACTTGGAAGCCATAAATCCATTTTTTGATGAAATACGACTTAGCTACTAATGCCAGATTGGAAAACATTCCATGCTAATTTTTCTTCTTAACACTGGTTTGGTAAGTAGTAAGCATTCAGTTTCATTCTGTTCAGAGTAACACACCAAATTCAGCTTCAACATTAGAGAAAGCTTTTTTCTTTAATGTTTAATTTTTAACGGACAAAGCATTGCCAGGGACATTCAAATCTGCCAGCTTGTACAGGCAGAATTTGAAGGATGCCTAAGGTGTGGGCAGATGAACAAGTTCTATCGCCTGGAGTTTAGCTGCTGCTTCTAACTTTCTCTAGCCACTAGTTAGGCCTTAATGTACTTAGAAGGTTGCTCTTCTAATTTGAACTGTGTGTGACTTTGGCTGGAGGGGAGTCCTGTGTCCCAGTGATAAAAGAACACATAAAACAACCCAGTGCCTGATCATCCTCCCTGGCTGTCAGTGAATCACGTCTAATAGCATCTCCATGCAGTTTGTGCCAATTTGCTTGCAATGGCATCCTTTTCCGTGGGCTTGCTGCTCGGCAGGCCCTGAAGCAATCTATGAATAACTTCCCAACAGATGCTGTTTATGAATTGAAGCAAATGGCTTCCCTGTTTCTCTTTTTTCTCACTTCAATAATTTTCAGTTACATTACGATGAATATTTATAGTCCTGTAGCAGTGCATAAAAATGGAGAACAAGAGGACCTGGGCATTGTTTCATACGTGAGTGCTGTTCTAATGGGTTTTGGCTGAGTGGTTTTAATAATGTTCTGTTGATGGACTGAAAAGAGGTTGAAAATTGTAGATCAGTCATTTTCATTCACTGTTTTGGCAGGATGGGGCACTGATGGAACGCTGGCTGCATCCATTGTGCACATATGACACCTTAACTCACCAGAACAACCCGTCCTGTAGTAGGTCTCCTCTTGATACATCTTTTGAGTGATTTCAAATACTTGACTTCACCAGACACTCTTGACACTCATATAAGGGTTCATTAGGTTGATTTTACCACTCTCTACAGGTATGACCATATGTGATTCAAGTGACTAACTGCATTAGAAGCCATAGCCCAACTAACATCGTATTCCTAGGAATTAAAATGTAAAATCACAAGGAATATGTTGGTTTTGATTTGCTGGCTTCTTTTAGAGAAAGGTTCTGGGCCACATTTTAGTCTAAAATGTCTTTTTCAAAATATTTTGTAATTCCTTGTTCTCTTAAATATTACAAAAATGAGAGGACTTATATATAAACGTAGCTCCTAAATTTGATTCTAAGGAAACTACTCTGTCTTCAGTGGCTTATGTTTCAAAGAGCTGATGTACCTTACTTGCATTTTCTACTTACAATAATGAGTCAGTTAACTAGCCTATATTTTCTAAACCATTGACTGTGTCATATTTGCCCACATACAAATAATTGCCTCTTTGGCTATTTGCTTATAAATAAGAGTGCTGGAAATTGTATGTAAATATGTATATGCATGCACAGTGAATATATACTGAAGCCTCCCCAAATATGCAAATTGTTCCATTTTCTACTCTTGTTTTATGAAACGTTCAGCAGCTACTGAAATGAAACCATATCTGTTATGCGTGCAAACCCACAATATCTTCACCACCTATCATTTGTGTGCTGTACGCAGAAGGCTGTGCTGTAACACAACAATCAAAAGTACAGAAGGCAGTTTGAAGAGTGTGTTTCTTGCTCTAACTGCAAAATGTGCAAAGAGTGATTTTCCTTTGAGAAGGGGTTAGTATAACCCACAGTCCTGAAATGTTTTAAAAATTAACCCAAAGCTGGAGAATTTAATATTTGATAGAGAAATGTTATTTTTTAAAAAACTAATACACAGCATAATGTCTCAAAGTGATTATCCTGCCACAAAAATACAGAAGTTAAAAAACTCTGGAAAGATTTCCGGGCCTGGAGCAAAAGAGCTAAGAATAGAATAGAGCGAGGTCCCTACTTGTGCAGAACAATTCACCATAGCACTTTTCCATTTGTTTTAAATAATGGTAATACATTGTCAAAGTAACAAATGTAACTGGCACCTGAAGCTAATGTGAAAATTTTTCCCCTCACTAGGATAACTGTAGTTAACAGTGATATGTATATACTTTTAGGTGGTTATATTGAGTTTGTAGCATTTATATAGGCGTGCTTTACTTCATGCGTAAGCTTTTCTCTTTCACTCTTGAAAATTTCTAGATATTTATTTCCTTTTTGCCTCTAGTTCTGTAGTCAACAACTTCTCTGATTTCTGAGTAGGCAAGCCTTTTATTCAATTTGTTTTCTTCCCTATTATCCCTTTACCCTAGAGTAACTTAGAGTTTCATTTTAAGTATGATTTTGGAAAAGCAGGAGGAGACTTTCGGGAAAATTGTCTCTTGTTGATGGTCCTTTTTATAGTGGCTATGTCAGGGAATGGGGCCACTTCCCAGAGCATGGGTGCTGCAAAAATATTTGGGTGTGGAGGGTTGTGTGTGAGAAACTGACAACTAGAATGTTCCCAAGCCATGCTAACCCTGCTGGGCTTTTGAACCTAGATCTGTACAGCACCAAAGACATCCTCTTGCACAGCGTGCTCCCCCTGCCTCTCACAGGAACTCCCTAGAGACAGAGGTGGGGCAAACTCATGGATAGAAAAGGCCATCCCACAGGTAGTGTGCTCCAGATAAAGAAAACATTCTGGATCAACCTCTGCCTATCAACTAATTCTCCCCTTTCTCTGACAAAAAGAGCTGCAAGTGTCCCCACATCAGGCAGAAACTGGGGCAGTAGGGATTGTGAAAGTCATTTGCAAAATACTTATGTCTATGGATGTCCAAAAATATCTAGAAACATTGGCAAATATATCACTATTATTATATAATATCATTAAAGAAATCTTCAAATTAAAGGAAATAAAATATTATCTGGGTTTCCAGACTTTACGGACACACCATTAGAGAAACGTGAAGATACAGATCATTTTATTCTCCTTAAGAGTGTGCTTTCATACATTGTGGTCTTAAATATCTTATTCTTTGATTCCAGTATCCAAGGTGACTAAATTGCATTGTTATGTTTGTCGCGTCTCACCTTTCTCATCTCTCCTGTCATATTCCTCCATATAATTCATTTATCCATCCATCTCTTCGTTTATTTGACAAATAATATTTGTTGAGCAATTACTGGCAGTCAGTGTAGTCAGCGCTAGGGATTCCCTAGTAAATAAGAAAGAGCTTGAACCCACCCTAAGGGAATACTACCTCTAATGGTGTTTTTGGAAAATCACAAAGCTTATTATGACACAGTGAGATAAATATTAGAATAAGTAAGGGGGATAATATGTAAATGTTCCTGGACGGGTAGGTTTGGGGTGGGGGAGGATGGTATATAAACAGAGATCTGAAGGCTAGATAAGAGTTGGCAGTGAAATGCGTAGGAATGATATAAAAATGTTCCATGCAGAGGGACGAGGATATGTAAAGACCAAGTGGGAGAAAAGATCATGGCTTTGAGAAGAAATGAAAGAAGGTCTGCATGTCTCGTGTCAGAGTGTGATGGGTGAGTGGGAGCCTGGGTGAAGACAGAGTCAGAGCAAAGGCATCATTAGAGATGAAGACTGGAGAGCCGAAGTGGTGTGGATGGGCCTGATTTTAAAAGGCTGGGGAACGCGTGGTAAACACCCTGGGTTCCATTATTCTGAGGGTCATGGGAGTTCAAGATGAGTTTTAAGCAGAGTAAGGACATGAATTTTTCATTTTCGAAAGATTACACTGTGAATACAGCATGACAGGTACATTGGGAAAGCAAGACTGAGGGCAGTGAGGCTGCTTAGAATGCTGCTGTGGTCCAGTTGAGAAGCGATGGTGGTCTGAAGTGAGGGTGTCCAGAGAACTAGATAGACTAGCATCCTAAGTCAGAAACCACTATATTGCTTATTGATCTTTTCCTTAACCTGACATTCAAGGTGTTTCCCAATATGGAGCTTACTCCCTGAGTTAATCCTTAAAACCCAACAGGAACCTGCAGTTGGGGTCCATAGGAATTCTTTATAGTGTTCTGAAAAACTTCCCGTTCTGTTTTCCGAGGCTTTTAATGTAGTTATTGTCTCCTTTGTTTGTCTTACCCGTGTTCTCTATGAATCTTTCAGATAAATTTGTATACATTTATGAATTTCATATAAATTTGGTATATCTTGAAGATCCGTGGTGAAAGGTACAGGCTTTGGTGTTGGACACACATAGGTTCAAGTCCCGGTTTTGCTACCAAGTACCTAAGTGAGTTAGGACATGTTTCTTAACCTCCCGAACCTCTGTTTCCTTACTTTTAAAATTGGTGGCATCATCTTCATCATCATCATCATCATCATCATCATATTTATCTTTAAAACCAAACGCTAATCCATCACAGTAACCTTTATAGTGTCTGGTTCATTAGACCTGAAAAGGGGTCCATGATTTATAACAAACACCTCCATGAAATTCCAAGTCATATATGGAAAAATGGTGTGTTAGTTCATGTTTCTTTTTCACTGGGTGTAGATATAAATTCAAACATTTTGAGATAATGTAAACTACATTTCCATTATTGGGAAAATCAGACTTTTTAAACATTAACACCAATTGACAAGTATAGGTTCTAAATTATTTTAGAAACTGCATGCAAAGTTTATATTACTTTACTCCCATAACCTAATAACTAGAGGTTAGATGTAATTAAAAATGATTGTTGCCCCAGTTATCATAAAAGCATGCATTTTTAAAAAACCTATTTTAAACAGCACAGAAAGTAACTAATGGCAATTTCTCATGGAAATTACTTTTTTGTCCCTGGACAGAGAGTTCAGAGTCAATCAAAAACCGATCAATATAAATGTTAATGTAAACTGTAATTAAGGATGAAAAATAGGTTCTTGTGTGATGTTAAATAATGTATTTATAAAAATGCAAAGTAATACTTAAAAACCAAACCATCAATGTCTAGAGGATGCATGCTGGCGACATTACTGCCAATTTCTGTACAAATTTTTATGGATACCAGCAACTGACTATAAATGCCTTATGGGGCTGCAGATGCTAGAAGTATGAGTCCTGTGATATTTTAAAGGTAGTTTAGGTTTTCATGTAGGGATGACTCATTTTTAGCCAACTCTTGATATTCAGTTGCTGTATTGATAGGGTTGCATAATTCTGATATTTTTTTGTGGGAAGAGAGGGAGATCTCTGATGTATATGGGGCTCTTAGAACTTGAAGGGCTGGACATCTTTCATGTGTTAGCTGAGATCAACACTTATAAGAACTCACACAAAGCAAGAACAAAGATGCTGTCCATTTCAAAGCAAGGGCTTATAGGAAAAAACACAGGCAATAAAAGCTTGGAATAATTTTGGATAACATGTCTAAAAGGAAGACACCACTTGGCAAACCAACAGGGCCGTCATATTGCACACCTCTAGGGAATGCCAGTTCCATTGTGCTCCAATGAACATCATTCACACTGGGAAGTACTTATTCCCATGGTATACAATACAGAAAATGAAGGAAGAACACCAGTGCATTCAGACTTTATAGAGATATGATGATAATCAACTTATTGGTAAAGGGGCTGAGCATTTGGAAGAAAGGAATAAATTTATTACATCTTTATGTCAAGTAGTTTATATTTAAATATGAGTGATGTACTAGAAGTATAGCAACGCTTCTAAGTCTTCAGTATTTCTAATGAGTTATTGAATGTTTTATACTTCTAATGTGCTGTCTGATCAATAAAGTATAGATAAAAGGTACTGAACAAAGTTACAGCTTATATTTTTAAAGAACACAAATTTAAGTTGATGACTTGAGCTTGTACTACCTAAAAGCAAATTTCTGTTTCAAGTCACCAGCTGTTTATTTTGTATTTCCCTGTTTGAAGGTAATTTTCAAAGGGATTCACGTATCTAATGGAGGAACACAGAGATCATTGTCTTTAAACTTTGGTCCACA
The DNA here is from genome assembly GCF_965194825.1 of Balaenoptera physalus. Taxonomy (NCBI): domain Eukaryota; kingdom Metazoa; phylum Chordata; class Mammalia; order Artiodactyla; family Balaenopteridae; genus Balaenoptera; species Balaenoptera physalus. The sequence continues at coordinate 88,537,731 of NC_138896.1, forward strand.
TTCTATCTGCATGTCTGAATTTGCCTGAATGAAGGACTCTTGGGCTCTGGGCTCTCTGCTTTCAATAGAGATTGAGGGAGGCTGAGGACTTCTGTGAATCAGACCTCGTGAATATAAAGCATGGCTATAGCAAAACCAGCTGGTAAGATTTACCTTGTCAGGAATAAGGATAAAAATATGTGTTCCTCTCTACCGCTTAGATAGTTAAGTGGCAGGATCACCTGATCAATCTATATAGTTAGTTCTTTGCACTCAGTGAGTCCTCAGGTTAAGTTTGCTTTGTTCTTTTTATTACTTGGGTTGGAAAAAGTCTCGCTAAATAACTTGTGATTTCAACTGTACACTGTCTTAGATGTATTGTAACCCTTAGAAGAACGTGCTTCTCATGGGCTTGGTAAATATATCTGGAAAAACTGACAAAGTGTTTCAAGATCTAGATTTCTGTGACTTTCTCTGTCTGTCTGTCTGTCTGTCTCTCTTTACTGTATGTGCAGAAATAACTTGTTGTAGTGAACTGGCTTTGTGGGTTCTACTTTTTTTCCAGCTCTACCCAAGGTGATAATAAGAACTATTTATTGAGTGTTGAGTCTAAGAAGAGTGCTGTGCCTTAGCAGTTTAAATATAGTATCTGATTTATTCTATGCAAGAATCCTACAAGAGAAGACTCTGTAATGTTTCCCCCCTTTTATAGGTGAATATACTGAAGATCGGAATGATTACATAATTTGTTCAAGGCCACAAATCCAGTGGGTAAATCTAGGCATGTTAGAACTCAGTTTTTCTGTAACTTTCAATAACTTCCTATCTGCCAATTGTGTAGACCTGGCAGGCGATTTCATTTCTGTAGATATAGTTCTACCACCTTTATAATGAAAGGTCCATAGTAAGTTACTTCTAAGGCTTCTTGCAACAGTACAAAATCTTGATTCCATTAATTTATTACTTTTCTATAGAATATAATTCAGTGTAATGAGTGTCTTTCTTGGTCTCATCCCTATTCAAGGGGGTTAGTGAATAAATTACTAAGCACCTTATTAGGACTTGTTATGGAGGGGGTTTCGCCCGTTAGTTAAGCTAAGAACCCGAGAAACAGCATCATCAAATATCTATAATGTATGATTCTCCTCTCCAGAGGTCAGACAAAGAAGTCCTTCCAAAAACGGAAAACTTAGAGGCAGGTTCATTAGTTATAAGATGTTAAGTGCTCACATTTTATTCTAGGAATCGTCAGGGCAGATTTTTTTTTTTAAGTAGGTCGCAATGCCTGTCTTGCAGGGAACTAAAGCAATCAGTTAAAAATTTATTTTTAAATGGTACTTGTTGCATCTCTAGGGCTTACCCTGGGAAGATTAAAAAAAGAGCCCTTTCTTAACTCAATTAAGAACACCACAGTGATATCTCCATTTCACTGTGTTTTCTCCCAGTGTGAGATGACTCAGCCAGAAATAGCACAATAATATCGCAGATGTTCCTTTGCTCGAGTAGCTGGTTATTGCTTATCTCAATGATATTTTAATCCAAACACACAACTGTTCACCCTGTTTTATGGCTGTCAGTATTTTGCTTCATATTTAACAAATGGAAGTTTGTGAGCAGATGTATCATTGACTCAGATTTACTTTTTCCCTCATTGTGTTGTGTGGACAAGCTAAGCGCTGCAGAGGGTATTAACCACATCTGCAGTGATAGACTGTTGGATTCAGGTTGCTCATCTGATCTGTCAGTTCCCACCAGCTCAACAGCCCTGAGCTTCATTCTTCATTGTTAGGACCAAAAGATCAAAATTTGATTCTAGGATCTTAAGCAAAAATTTTTACTGTTCTTGGCAGTGAACTATGTTTAATAGCACCATGTTCTCCCTTTGCTCCAGGTGCAACTTTACAGAAATACCAAGACAGTTTGCTCACCCATCATCATCTTCAAATGATTTTTTTTTTTTTCTTACGTGGCTCAGTACACTGAACCAGGCTTTGGAACCAGGCACATGTAGCTTTGAGTCTTGACTCCCTCTTGATTTAACCTTATGACATTGGTCGATTCATTTACACTTTGATCTGATCCCTTTCTATCCTACAGCCTCATCTCAAGCTGCCATTTAATTTCATTTCAGTCACACTGGCCTTTTTGCTTTACTGAAACAAGTTGCAGGATTTGTCTCTAGGGGACCCGAAGCCACAGACTCCTAGGGGACTGATATACCTGGGGAATTCATCCTGTGTGACGCTGAGCTAGGTGCAGGGCTCTTAGCAACGACTTCCACCTACTCCTGCTTGAAAGTCAGTCTCCAAACCCACTGAGATGAGGCAGACGCTTATTGAAACTAACAAAAAAATGAGACTGGCAAACAGAGACCCTTCCAGCTGACCTGCTGCAATTCTTAATCCAATTGCAGTATGATCAGCAGCTGGGAAAATTCATGGGGAAAATTTAAGCCAAAAAAATTTATAGGTCTGACTGAATATTCGGGAGTCCAATTCCAGGCCAAATTCCCTGTATGATCTCTCAGACCAAATTATAGGAAATTATAAGGCTTTTTCCAGCAGGTTGTTGCTCTCCACACATCAGACTTGGCACACAGGCGTGCACTGCAGTCTTCTGGAGAGAGCTGCAGTCAAGGGTCAGGCCCCCTGGGTCAGCCATGCTCCCATGCATGTCTGCACTCCTATCCCAGACCCCTCCGCTGACACCTCCTAATCAGGGGCCATGGTGGAGACACTTCTCCGCTGGGGCTTGGTTCCTTTCCACTCCTAACACTCTCTCCTTCTCTCTCCCCTCCCTTGGCCCATGGGTCCATAAAGATTCAGGAGGCTTTTGTTCGGGACTCCAGGATGAGATGATTTCCCACCCCCCCCAACCCCCATGTGCATTGCCTCCACCTGACCCTTGCCCAGTTCAGTTTCATAGGCGGACAATAGAACTATGGGGACCCAGCACCTCTCTATTGCATCCTAGTTGCATTGTCACAGTGAGTGAGTGAAGCCTTGATGGTTGCTGTCATTTTGGCTCATTGTCCTATCTGACCACCTTGACACCTGATTGCTCAACAGATATGACACTGTGTTTCCTGTTCTATGTGCTTTAATAGCAACAAGAAGGAAAGCTAAGATTTACTGAATACTAAGTGTGTGCTTGGCACTGTTTTAAGTGCTTTACAAAAATGAACTCATTTAACAAACTTCAGAAGTAGGTATCATTTTTGTTCCCATTTTGTAATTGAGATAACCTAGACAACAAATGGTTAAATTGCCTAAATCTTGTACAGATAATAAGTGGGGAAACCAGGATTCGAATCCAAGCAATGTAAGTTCAGAGCCTGTACTCCTGACCTCCAGAGTACATGATTTCTCCTTTCCTTCTCTTGAAAGAACTTGTACCTTCTGCCTGTGACTTCTGACATATTCCCATCAATCAATCAATCATGTGAGTGAGCTGCTAGGACATCACATCTGTGTCATTTCCCTCCTCAGGCCTTGTGCACATGAGTCCACCAATACATTCATCCTGGTGCCTTGTATTCATCAGCTTAAACATCATTTTCTCAGAGAAACTTTCCTTGACTCTTTTCTGCATTTATTCTTATATCCTCCTGTATCTCTTTTTTGAGCACTTGTCACAACTGCAATCAAATAATTATTTGTTAACTCATCTCTGCTGCTAATGTTAGGTTCCCTGCGGCTTAAGGTCGTGACTCTCCTGGTCATCATTGTACCTCCACAGTGAGGTGTAATGCAAAGCTCATTGCTGAGGTTAATGCAAGAATTGTGGTTGAATAAATCAAACTTTACTGTGTGTGTTTCCTCATCTATAGAGAAGGAAGAAAAACAATGATCTTATTGGGATTTTGTGGAGATGAGATATGATGTATCTGATAGCATATAGAGCAATGCTTGACATATATTGTAGTAGTTGCTCAATAAATACTACTTATTATTAGGTATGGTAGCAACAGTATTATTCTTCAAAATGTTTTCTCCCCTTTTCTGTGGGATGATTATACAACCTTGACCCTTTGAGGTTAGGTTAGGCCTGTGACTTACTTTGGCAAGTGAAATGCAAGTGGAAGTGATACGTATTGTTTTCAAGTTGAAACTTTAAAAGTCACTGATCCCTCAATGCTCCCTTTTTTCCTCCATGAAGTTGGAGTTCAAGTCCCAGACATGAGCTACTCCTTCAAAGATGAAGCATACATGAGATGCTGTGCAGTCCAGCCTTACTTCTATTGATATCAATGTGAAATGCGATCCAGAAATTAAACTTTGCTGTTGCAAGCCAATGAGATTTTGGCATTGTTTTGCACGATAGTAAAAATTAGCTTATGCTAACTGATATCTAAGTTGAATGTCAGTGCCAATAAGTTATTGTGTGTGTATAGTGAATCTTTTTGGAAGTCATTTTATGAGGGTACTTTTTCTAGTATCAAATGCTCTGTTAACAGTTTGAGACACATACATGAATTTATATACAAAATAAAAATAATAACTAATATTTATCAATTATGTATAGTAATTTGATAAGTTTTATAAATGCTTTGCAAGTATTAACCCTTTTAATCCTCAAAAGCCTTGTGAAACCAAGTAGAAACTATGATATCCTTTTCACAGATGAGGAAACTAAGGTGCAGAGCAATTAGATTACATGCTCTGAGGACATACAACTCATAAGTGACATTCAGCCCAAGAATTTCAGTCCAGGTGTTCTGAGTTCAGAGTCTGTGTTTAATCAGTATACTCCATTGTGTCACATTTATAAATGCACAAATACATAGGCATAAGTAGAAACAAAACACCTACAAAATGCTAAGAACAATGAATATCATTGGTTAAATATGATTTAGTTTCATCATATGGAAAACGAAAGGATGGACTGTGTTGAGAGTCTTCTCAGATCTCAAGTTCTATCATTTAACCTTCTTTTCTTTTCTTCTATAAGATGAGTATGATTCAGCCAGGAAAAGGATCAGTCTTATTCATTGGAATCTCCCACCTGTTGCCCTGCAGGAGAGTGCGGGTGGACCAATGTTTCAAATTCACAGATTCTTGGAAAGTGTACCTTTGTGAGAGTTGTTCTCAGAGGGATTATTCAACACTCTCCCTTCATTTACTGATTTAACAAGGACTCTAGGGTGTCCCCAGTAAATATCCAAACAACCACTCTGAAATTGGCTAGATGGCCTAGAGTACTAAGAGAGTCAACCCCCAGCTGAGATTTTTGGGTTCTCTGTGGTAAATCATAGAAAGACGTGTGCTTTCATTTTGTTGAAAGTGTAAAATATGCATATACACACATTTTTGAATCATTTAGGAGGTAAACGGAAAGTTGAGGAAGAGCCAAAATGCTAGAGTTGTTGGAAGCAGTGAGTTTTGAGTCATCCAGACCTGGTTTCAAATCCTAGCTCTGTCTCTGTGTGACGCTGAAGCATTGCTTGCAGTCCCTAAGTTTCACGTTCCTTATCTATAAATTGAGCATGATGAATTCCTAAATCATACGATTACTATGAAAAATAAATTTAATTTTTATCATTACCTAGCATATAATAAATGCTCCCAAATTAATAAACTAGTTATTATTTATAATTACTTATTAATGAAGAAACAAATCTCTTAAAAGGAAAATTCTACATTGTAATATGCTGGCTAGGTACTTATTAACCCAGATATCTCCCAAAGGACTTTTCCGTGGATTGATAATATCATGAATGTTACCGCAGAAAAACTGGCTTCCTTTTAAAGATGTTAGTCCTATTTGGCAAACAGGAAAAGCCCAGTATGCCCCAACTATGATTTAACACAGTGTCTAAGCAGCACCTGGATAAATAGATATCCCAAGGAAGAAACTGTTTTAGCATAACAACAACATCAGGTAAAGCAGAGACAATAAAATAGAGCAAAACAAATAGATTTTATAAATATAAAGTGAAAACCAAACCACCCTGGTAATTACAGCTTTCATATGATTTATGCCTTTAATTTGTCTAAATCAGTGACCCAAGGAGTATTGGCATAAAAATTTCGAATTCAGCAAAAACCTAAATCACTATAAGGAAACACTGAATTTTTATTAGTTACCTTCTTTCATTGACTTCTCCCAAACAAAATGAATTCTTCCGAGTGCTGCAAAATGAAGGATTGTACTTTACTAAAATATTATCGACCTGTGATTCTTAGCATCCAATACGTCACAGAAACACAGAAACACAACTTGACTGTGAAATCGACACAGCTGAATTACCATTCAGAGCTTTTTTTTCCCTTTGCTTCTGTTTAATATTAACACTTGATATCACATTTATTTGATAGAAATCAACGGAAATGGACTCTGGCTAACTTGGGTTAAAAGAAAAAAAACTTTTTTGGAAAAATAAGGTATAGCTCAAAGACTTAAGAGAATAGGTCATATCCAGGCCTCGGAAAAGGACAAAAATCAATGCCAGGGATTTAGGAGGCATGGACAAATGACCAATCATTTCAGGTCCCCTCAGATGTGATGAAATAGGTGCATTGGATTCCAATCTTGAATTACTTCACTTAAAATTCATATACTTTGGGAAAACTGTCTGATTGTCCTTCACGGGCCAGAGGAGGGCAAGGTACCTTGATTAACAGGGTTCGCAATGAGAAGATGTTCCTCACATTGGAGATCCCCACCAGCCTCCAGAAATGTTTGTAGTCCTGTTAACTAAAATCTTGATTTTAGCCCATAACCTGAAGCTAGATCACTAAAGCCAGACTTGCTGAGACTTGGTTGTTCTGTGTTTTCTTAGATTATGTGTTTGTCTATTTGGAATCCATTTGTTACAGGGTCTATTGAATTAACTATATTTTCTTATTTACTGTATTCTTGATGCGCTGGTACCTGGGAGCCTTATAGACCCAGGGAGAGATGCCCCTCCCGGGGCTGACCACTTCTTAGAGACAGTGAAGGGCTCAACCAGGAAGACATCTCTCATGTGCAAACCCACCAATCCCAAGTCTATAGCCCCAGCCACCTCCTTTATCTAGCTCTCACAACCATGCCAAGATTTCCCCTGCCCTAAATCATCCCAGGGCCAAGTACCAGACACCTCGGGGCCATCCCTATGCCCCACAGCCCACTGGAGTGATTCAAACTAGCCAATCCTAAGCTGTTGACTCTGTCCTGCCTTGTCTTTCCCATGGAAACCCCAATACAGGCTCTGGCCGAGACTTTCCCCTCGCTCCTGTCTGTCTTCTGCCTCCTGACCACCCTGATGCTCCCCTTTTGACCTTTTGTGGTGTGGTATGTCCCCCTCTCATGGGAAATGTGAGTGCTAAATTCTTCTTTCCCTGGCATTGGCCTTTCCATGTTGTCACTTAGTCAGACCACTCTAAATTAAATCCTGGGTACAACTTTAGAATAACGGCAAACCTAATTTTAAGAATTTTAAGAACTACCAACTCTGAATTATCTAGGCAGTTAATGTTGGAGGAAAGAATGAAGAAAACTGTGGGAGTGACGGACCCTTTCGTTTTCACAGCTATCTCCCCACCAGGGACGGGAAGGCTGTGTGTCCTTCCACGTAAACTCAAATGAGATGTGAGGCAAAGGGAACGCCAAGGGGGGTGGGTATCCATCCCTTTTTGATGAGCCCTGTGGTCGTAGAGGGAAGAGTAAAGCACAGTGTATGGTTTTACAGAGGCATCATGAAAGAGACTCCACCCAGGAGAACTTCCAGCAAGGGCCAGATGACCCAGGACAGGGATGAATGGTAGGAAGTCCTGGGCTAGGAGGAAAGTTGAAAGTGGCCAACTGGACAGTAGGCACAGCTAGTGTCATGGGAGCTGTAGTCAGAAGCTCCCAACAGGAGAATGCCCCAGGCTCAGCTCCTAAACCACAGCACCTTCCTGGGTTACATTCTCCAGGCCTCAGAGACCAATCTGGGGAGGAAGCTGCAGAGGATGGGCAGGGGGAAAAGAGAAGCCAACCATACCCTCTGTGTTCCCTATCGACTCTCTGCTCGAAGTGGATCTGAACTGGGGAAGGAGAGCAATTTAAAACATACTATGGTGGTTATAATGTACCTTAGACTGGACTTTTAGTTACTGAAATGAGACCGCTCCTGTAACTTGAAAGGGCTGGGAGAAGCTATGGGACTTGTCCAACTTTTCAGGTAAGAACCAGAAAGGATCAGCACGCAGTCCAGGTTGGGAGAGACAGTGGGAGGAACTAGACCAACTTTTTTCATGATTGTATTTGATTGAGTTCAGCATTTTTCATATGTTGTTGTTTAGACAAACAACAAAGTAATTTGTAGACCCAAGAAAACAAATCTAAAACAATGTCATTACAGAACAGACACAGTAATTAGAAATACTAAGGGAGAGAATCAACACTGAAAATTAAATTATTGACAGAGAGGGAAGACTACACATAATCATAATGAATTCTGATGAGAGTAAAACAGTAAGAACGCTAGCAGATAAATAAGACTAAAACAACCAGCATAAGAAGAGCTGATCTCTCTGAGGTGGTACTCCTCTAAAAGAAAGGAAAAGAAAAAAAAAAAAAAAAAAGCAGATGTGGGTATTCCTCTAAAAGAAAAAAAAAAAGCCTAAAATGAAGAAACACATCTTCAGATCAGATCAATGAGCACACATTGACACACTGATCCAGGGACACATTTAATCCTTTAGGTTTCTATGCATAAAAAGAAAATCATGTACTAGGGTAAGAAATCTGGCTGGCCTCAGACCTTTCCATGGTAACACAGTAACATCCAATGCCAGAAGATAGAAAGCAATGTCTACAGTGTTTTGACACAGACAGGGTACCACACAGGGAAATATTACCTGGCAAAGTTGCTTTAATTTCTAATGGTTACAGAGAGACATTATCAAACGTAAAGGAAATCAGGGAATGTAATTCTAGGAGCCCTTGCTGGAAGAAAAATATCTTGAAAACTAAAGCCAGCCAATTGGGAGACCAATCAGACTAAGAATTCAGAAATGACAAAGCCAGGAATGATAAAAGGTCCTATGGGGAACACTGATTGCATTTAAATATAAATACAAAATCTCTCGTAGATACAGGAGAGTAACTCAGTCAGTCTCCATTCTACCCTCCTTTCATGGTGCAAAGTTGTGAAAGTAGAGCCTTTCTTCTGCAGCATCCGTTGGTTTAGGTTGTGCTAACGTTCTTGGATACTGTTCTCTCTGCCTTCAGGCCCCCACAGGGAAGTCTTGAGTTTTCGGTCGAGATGCTGCAGTGAGTGATCAGGAACTTGTGGCTTCATGTGAGGGTGAAGGACATCCCATCTGTCTTCTTGACATTATGGATCTAGGAAGTAGGGTGTGGCTCTGAAACCGGTAGTTGTGATGGCAGTGGTTTTCTGATATCTGTCTGTCCCTGACTGGAGTTGACCATTCCAAGGTGGCTTTTCAGCACCCCATTTTCATGACACTGGTAGAGGCAGTAACTCTCATTCTGGACCTGTTCTTTCATATTCTAAAGTAGTGTTACATTTTGAGTCAAGTAATTCTGTCCTGGGAGCTGTACTGCACATTGTAGGATGTTGAGCCTCTATCATTGAGATGCTCATTGCACCTGTCCCTCTCTCCAGCTTTTACAACCAAAAATGTTTCCAGATACTGCCAAATGTCCCCTGACGGTTAAAATCAACTCCTGTGGAGAACTACTCATCTAAAGTCATACAGCCTATTCTACAGTCCTTGTGATCCTCTTGCTTGGTTTTGTGCTGTGTTAAGATTTGAAAAAAGGAAGAAGCTTTCAAATATTTACAGAGAAAGAATTTTGGAACAAGGATCACAGCATGGCTTTCTATGACTGGAACAGCAGGGCTCTGTTTAGGGAGGCTGAATTACTTTCTTCCTGGGTGTGTGACATGAGCAGTGGCTGAGCATACTATACTATTCTCCCCAGTCCTCATTCTAGGAGTCTTTGAGGAGTCTCTTCCATCCTCACCAATCTCATGGTGCAGGTCTTGGGATGTTAGAAAACCATATAGCAGAAGCATGTTCTAGGCAGAGAATTTACTCTGCCTCACCCTGATGTCGAGTGCATTATTTTGTTTCTTATGATTATTATTTGTAGTACCCTAAGGGGTACAGTTCTTATATTCTGATAAATTATAAAATAGCTATTTCTTATTCTAGTTCCCTCTCCTCCATTCTCTATTGAATTTTGGGCAGACTTTTTATAGCAGCACTTTTCAAATTATAAATTATAATAATACATGTTCATTTTAGAGAATCTAAAAATATAAAGAATACAATAAAAATTACCTATAATCCATCTGGCCACAGATATCTATTGTTTATGTTTGGGTGCATTTTTAAAAAAATGTCATCCCTTACATACCTCTATATGTGTGCATGCATATATTATATTTGTGATTATATGTTCTTAAACCAAGTTTCCATGTTAGTGTATAGTTTTCATGGTGCTTATTCACATAAGTGTATTTTAGGTAATATTCCACATAACATTACAATGAAAATGTAAATTTTCTTCCCATTATTCTAAGTCTGTGCTTTTTACGGCCAATCTTTGCCATCTTGTCTGTGCCATTCATTTATTCAACAGATATATATTGAGTAGTCCCAGTATGGCAGGTTCTGGCTTAGGCACTGAGTGCGGATACACAGCTAAGCAAGAAATCGTTCCCGCCACCGAGGAGCGGCTCAAGCCGAGACACAGGAAGGAACAATTTCAATGCCGTTTTCATTGCTGTCACTGCCACTGAAGCTGGTTTCTTTTGCCATTATTTAAAATTAGGTATCAAGTTCCTGATTGCACAAAGGACTGATTTAGGCGGGAAGCTAGAGATCTCGGGAAGACATGCCGATCAGACACAACAGTGAGCTGTTGACCTCAGTTGGAGGTTAAGGACAAGGGCATTTTTGCGGATGAAGGCAGGGGTCAGTACCTAATTGGGAGGAGAACTGGAAAAGTGATCAGGGGCACACAGCACAATGAGTCGTTTGCCCAGCGAGACCTTGGAGAGGCTTTGAAGCAAAAAAGTTGTAAGAGAAAAGGATGGACCCGTAGCATCAGTTGGTGGAACATATTTTATGCAGAATGTTACCTGTTGCTTTAGAGTTCAATGTCTGCAACATTTCTTAAAAATAGGATTGTATCAGAAGTAATTTGCATCCATCCCCCGCTTCCAAGCAGCCATGCCCCTCAGCCATTACAAACAGGCAGGCTTGACTTGGATTCACTAGACGTGTAAAAGGAGTTCTGAAGGTCAAAAATCCTGTAAGTCAAGAAGACCATTGGTATCTTACTGTGGTTCTCCATATCTAGGGTTTAAATTGTCTAAATAATAGGGCAGTTAGCTCTGGCTGCCATATAATCACAATGACATTTTGTTGCTCAGAGACACCTTGAAAAGTATTTTTGGCCAAAGTCTTCTATCTGTTCTTATGGTTCTGGAGTTTTTGTGGACTTCCATCCTCTTGGGACAAAAGCCAGACTACTTACTGTGAACTGCATTGCGATTGCTGTGGGCAAAGCCACAGCAGTTCCAGCCCTGGGTCTAGACCCACAGAGCTCTGGCTTTCCAGAGCTGCCTGGAAGGGCTTTGCACCATAACCCAAAGGTGCAGGAAGGTAATAGCCCATCCGGAGAACTTCGGCCAGTGAGTGACAGGAGAGGGGAATGAGCTAGCAGATAAAGTGTTGGTACTATTGCCCTTGATGGACTGTTCTTATTCATAGCCGTCCCGTATGGTATCTGAGGGACTGGCTGACTGCACTGTGTTCTTTTGAGAAGCTGAGGCCAGCTTGGTGATCCACCACCTGGTCTTGGTTTCCCTTCCTTTCTGCCTCACTTCACCCTTTCTCTCAGTCTTGCTTCCCTGGGATTAAACACCCCTCCGTAAAGTGGGAACACATTTTTAAAACGTATGTCCTACTAACCAAAATTGGATAGTTACAGATAACTCTTAATTTTGAATTTTAATTAATTTCAGAAATGTAAATGAGGAGTTTAGAGACCATCTCCGTGAACATTATTGCAAAAATGACAGATTTCACCTCAAACTAGTGGTGACACTGTAACTAACAGGGCAGTCAGTCAGTGGCAGCAATTTGCCTACAAGGTCACCGTGCCTGTGGGGTGAAAGTATAAGACTGGAATTAAACACCATCCATCTGTGTTTGTAGTGTCTTAGAGAAGTGTGCTTTAGGGTGCTAGCATTAGGTCAGTGGGCATCCCTGTTGGGGATAAACATAAATGTTTATAGTCAGAGAGCTCAGTACACTGGAACTGAGCTTGCACAAATTCCCAATCCTTCAACTCTGTCCCTGCAAAATGTGTCACTGAAAAACATGAAAAAACCATTCATCCTACTGATACCTACTACTTTTCAAGCAGCCAGCTGGTATTTCTACCAAGGTATGACGTGTACCTGTTCAACCATATTTTCCTAAATGGAAATGGCACCAAGAGGGAAAAGTTCTCAGGCATAAAATCATAATACACACTTAATACTGAAGGGGATGTTTTCAAATTAAAGTAAGGCCCCTAAACCAGAAACTAACATTTCACTAAGTGAAGTAAATTGAGGCTATTGGCTGCTGAGAAATCTTTGAAGGACTGTCTGAGGTATCTAATATCAGTATAACCATATTGCCAATTTTCACTCTTGTCAACGAATGACTTAAAATGTCTTTCAGAAGCAGCAAGTTAAATGCCTAACTCTCATCCCCTGGGGACCAAGGAAGCAAACCAGAGCTCCCACATTCTGGCCACTGCTCTATCTGTTGGGGTCAAACTTTTCAGTACTAAAAAATATTTTTCTTGTTCCTCATTTTAGTCCCAGCTCCAAGATTACTTTACTGTAACTTTTCTTTGACAGCTTATTTCCTTTGAATAGTTTTGTGTTATAAAAACCAATGGGAAATGAATAATATATACATTTAAAAAACTACCCCTTCTCAACTCTCTCATTATGGCCTACAGTGTTTTTAGTAGCTTGTGTGTTAGAGGAGTGTTTGCTGTATTCATAACTTGAACTTCTAATTTATGAGCCTTAAAGCTACACTAATCATCAGCACACTATTTATATTGTACTCTAGGGATTCTCCCTCCAACTCCTATTCCAGACAAAAAGAGCATTCTTAAAAGTAATATTCAATGACTTCAATAAACAGGCAGGTCAGGTTGGAACATGAGCCACTGGCATTGATGTGTGGACGGTAGTATTATAAGAAGTTATTTACTACATGAAATGCCAACCTTGCCAATTTTTAAATGTTAATAGCCTTATGGTGAAGATGAAAGGTTTATGCGTTCCACCTAGGGATTTCAGAATTTTGCAATCTTGGCATGGGAATGGCTTGATTATCTAATAAGTCACTTTTACTTCTCTTTTAATTATAGGTGTTTATGAACTTTTATAAATTTAAAAGCCAAACTTTCTGGTATGTTATGTATAATAATTGAGCCTACAAGACTGAATTTGAGATGCTGGATTTACTGATTTGGGGGGAGGGCAAATTTTTTCTGTTAGTCCTGGGGGGAAAAAATGAACCAAAATAAACTTTAAATGGATTATGCAGATTTGTTTAAGCAAATCCAGAGTGTTCGCTGCATTTATAGGAAATTCTAATTGACTCACTGTAACTTGAATGTATCATCTTTAGCAAATTAGAAAGACTTGTCCAGGGCCCAGCTTATTCTAAGAGACTTTGCCTAAATGTTCATAAAATTTTAGTTCATTACTTAATTTTTATTTATCATTTATGAAGCTACTTTAAAAAATGTTCAACTCAAAAAATATCTTATATTTGGATAATATTCCTTACATGTATTTCACCTTGATTGATTGCATACTAATTGCAATATTTTAGAAAGCTAGCCTTAAAGTCCTTATTTTAAAAGATGATTAAAACTTGCACAAATTACTCATGAGATGCTACTATAGTTAATAATGTGCTATGTGCATGTTATTTGTATGGATGATACCACTAAATCTATCAGGAAGCATTACCCAAACACATGCTTAATAATAGAAAATCTATATGTTCTCCTATCGGAAGTTACTTATAATTTCAAGAGATTTAGAGAAATGTATTACCTTTTCAAAGTTGAATTCAGGAATAGGTAGAAATTTCTGTGACCATACATAATATTCAAGTTGGAATTTTCATTAACTTTTTGAGAAACATATTTTGAGCAATAATTAAGTTGTAAGCTAATAAAAATGCTGAAATAATTTAGTCATTATAGAGGATACCTTTCTATCCACCCACTAGTACAAAGAAATGGAATGTAGACAAAAGGTACTCATGTTAGTATCATCAAAGATAATCGTTGTATCTTTTGGTATATTTATTTTTAGTCTTTTATCTATACAGAGCCTGTTTTTGTTTCAAATCGTGCTACCTTCAAATATATAGTGAAATTCTACATTATACCTATGCTATACATGTTTTTCTATGTAATTTCAATGCAGTAATGGTGACATGAAAGTGTCAGGTAATTCCTCTTGCAGAAAATAGTTTTAAAAGATTCATCTCTAGAATTTGCCATCTGTATATCCTCTTCTGTGAAATGTATTTTCATGTCTTTTGCTTGTTTTCTTATTGATTGTTTGTTAAGGTTATCTATATACTCTAGGTATGAGCGTACCTGGAAAATACACATTAAAACCACAATGAGATATCACTATATACTTATTACAATGGCTAAAATAAGAGTAACAACGCCAAGTGTTGATGAGGAGATGGAGAAACTTGATCACTCAGGCTGATGGGAATGAGAAATGGTACAGTCACTCTGGAAAACAGCTTACAGTTTTTATTAAAACTAACCATTCAGTTGCTATATGATACAGCAATTATTCTCTTGGGCATTTGTCCCAGAGAAATGAAAACCTGTGTTCATATACACAAAAATAACAAACTATACACAAATGTTTAAAGCAGCTTAATTCATAATAGCTAAAAACTGGAAATATGTCAGATGTCCTTCAACAGGTAAAGAGTAAACAAAATGTGTATGTATTTATTCCATGGCATACTACTCAACAATAAGAAGAAAATAGCTATTGATATAGCCCACAACTTGGATGAGTCTCTGGGGAATTATGCTAAGTAAAAAATGTCAATCCCAGAGGATTACATAACATATGATTCCATTCATATAATATTTTGAAATGACAATATTCTAGAAATGGAATACAGATTAGTTGTTTCCAGGGCTTAAGAAGGGTTGCGATGGGAGGGAGGTGGATATGGTCATAAAAGGCAACACTAGGGATCCTTGTGGTGATAAAACTGTTGAGTATCTTGACTGTGGTGGTGGATACACAAACCTACAACACAAGTGATAAAATTTAATAGAAGGAAACACACACACACACACACAAACACAAGTGAAATTGGCCAGTGTGAAGAAGGTAAGTGTATTGTACAGTGTCAATACCCTGTTTGGGATATTGTATTGTAGCTTTCCAAAATGTTCTTATTGAGGGAAATTGAATAAAGTATACATGGAATCTCTCTTTATTATTTCTTACAACTTCATGTAATTTACAATTATCTCAATAAAAACTACCCTAACCTCCCTTACCAGTATGAATGAGCAGGTGATAGAGTTCAGAGCACAGAAACATCTGAACTTCAAAGAGGAACTTTTGAAAGTGGAAGAGCTCCAAAGGTGCTAATGTCCAAAATCTGAGTATAAACTCTCCTCAAATTCCTAACTCACCACAAAACTACATATGCTTGGAATTAAGACAGCCTAGAAAAAGTGAAATAGAAACTAGAGAATCAGCTGCCACTAAAATTCAGAACCACTGCTGGTGAGGTTTGTGACTTTGCTGCATTTTTGGCTGAGTGTGTTCTCCAAAACACACAAAACTCAAGTGGCAGAAAGCAGGACACTTACTTATCTTAAGTGTCAGAGGTATGAAGTTGAGGCTGGAAAAACATCTGGAAATTTAGAGGAAAGCCCCCAGAAACCAAATAACCGCAGAGTGAGCCCTAAAATCTAAATGTAAAGTGTACCCAAATTTTTGGCTGACAGCTAAACTCTGCAGGCACAGGGAGACTCCTAGGGCATGAGCCAAACAAGCAGCAGCTGGAAGCCAAAGAAAATTGATCAAACACCAGCTGCTGCACATTGTAGGGAGGACTATTTCACAGGTTGATTCCGGGCAAGTAAATTGCCTGCTGGAACAAAAAAATAAAACAAGCAAACCAGTCATCCTCAGAATATCCCAGAGTCACTACAAAGTATAATCTACAACATACAGTCTCAAAGCAAAAATTATTAGATATGCAAAGAAGCAGGAAAGTGCTTCTTTGCCTAACTGTGAGTGACAGTCTATAGAAACTGAAACTAAGTGGACCCTGACAATGTATTGAGCAAAGATTTCAAAAAGGCAATTTAAAATACATTCAGATAATTAAAGGAAAATATAATTAATGAGTAAACAGATAGGAAATTTCAACAGAGAGATATAATCTGGAAGAAAAAAAGCAAATGAAAATTTTAGAACTATAAAGTATGATACTGGATATAAACACCTCACTATATGAAATCATCAGAAAATTTGAAATAGCAAAAGAAAAAAAAATCAGTGAAATTAAAGTATCAGTAGAAATTACCCAATCTGAACAGCATGGAGAAAAATATTTAGCAAAAATGAACAAAACCCCAGAGAACTGTGGAGCAATATTTAACAGTCTAATATATGTGCAAATGGAGTCACACAAGGCAAAGTGAGAGAAAAGGAAAAAAAAAAACTGAAAAAAGATTGGTCAAATCTTCTTAAATTTGCAAAAGAAAACCCATTAACTTAGAAATCCAGGAAGCTCAATGAAGCTCAAATACACACACACACACACACACACACACACACACACACACACATAACCAACAGTTTTATCTCAGTATCAGTACACCATAGTAGAACACCTGAAAACCAAAGATAGAAAATGTTGAAAGCAGTAGGAGAATAAAAACACATCACGTGCAGAGAACCAACAATATGATCAACAGCTGACGTATCACCAGAAATGATGCAGGCCAAAAGACATTGGACTTACATATTCAAAGTGTAGAATAATTAAAACAAACGAAACCAACCAACCAAAAAAAAAACCCCCCCATGGCTGTCAAGAAATCTATAGTTAGTGCAAGTGTTCTATAAACATGAAAATAAGATAGAAGTTTTTGACAAAAATTTAGAAAACGTATTGCTAGCAGACTAGCACTTCAAGAAATACTAAAGGAATATCTTTAGGTTCAAAGGAACTGACACCAGATGGTAACATGGATATTCAGAAAGAAATGAGATACACTGGAAAATATACATATGTGGTGAAATATAAGAGGTTATACAAGTAATTTTTTTCTTCTCTTAATTTCTTAAAAAATACAGTGTAGATGTATAAGATGTATTAAGATATATGACAACAATGGCACAGAGGAGGGTGGGTAAATGGAATTATACTGTTTCAAGATTCTGATTTTTTTAAAAAGTCATAATTCAATATTAAATATAAGTAGATTATCATGAGTTAACAATGCATGTTGTTATTCCTAAGCAACTAATAAAAAATAATGCAAAGAAATATAGTCAAAAGTTAATAGGGATTAAAATGACTTACAAAAATATTTTCAGAAAACCAAAGAAGATAGGAAAGAAAGAAGAGAGGAGCAAAAAGGAGATGAGACAAATGGGAAGTACATAGTACAATGGCAGATTAAAATACTGCTATACAACAATCACATTGATATAAATAGATTACCTATTCTAATTAAAAGGCATAGCTTGTTGCATTAGATTAAAGAAAAAAGATCCAACCATATTCTGTCTACAAGAGATGTATATGGTACATAAATAAATTGGAAGTAAAATGATGGTAAATGATACAGTATTCAAATAGTAAGCATAAGAAGAAGGGGATGGATATACTAATATCATATAAATTAGACTTTAAGACCAGGAGTAATAGAGACAAGGAGAGATATTTGATTCTAAAAAGATCAATACAACAGGAAGATAAAACAGTTATAGATTCTGTATACCTAATAAAGCAAGAAATGACAGAACTGAAGAAATAGACAATTTAACAGTTAGTAGCAAGTATAGTTAAAAGTTTCAATATTCCCCTCAGTAATTGATAGAATAAAGAGAACAATAGTAAGGATATACAACAGTAAGGAATCAACTTGACCAAACTGACATTTATAAAATAGTCATACCTAAACAGCAGAATATACATTCTTTTTATGAACACGTGGAACACTCACAAAGAAACACTAATACAGGGCTATAAAACAAGTCCCAATGATGAAATAATAAAAATAAAAGGAGAAATCAAGAAAGAGAATATTATGAACAATTTTATGCCATTAATTTTGACACTTTAGATGAAATGGACAAACACCTTGAAAAGCACAATTTGCTAAATCAGCCTCAAGAAGAAATAGCCCTATGTACATTAAAGACATTAAATTCATAATTTTAAAAAGCTCCAGGAAAGAAAAAAGTAGGACCATCTGGCTTCACTAGTGAAATTTATCAAACATTTGATAAAGTATACCAATCTTTCATAAATTCTTTCAGAAAATAGAAGAGTCCGCTTCCCAATACATTTTATGGAGACAGTATTGCATTGACACCAATACCAGATTAAGATATCTAAAGAAAACTACAGACCATCTATCATGAATATAGATGCAAAAATCCTTAATGTTATATTAGCAAATCAAGTTCAGCACTATATAAAAAGAATAGTTCATTCCAAACAAGAAAGTTTAATCCCAGGAATCCAAGATTTGTTTAACATTCGGTATCAATCAATGTAACTTATATTAATGGAATAAAGTAGAAAAACTGTTTGATCATCTCAATAGTCATAGAAAAAATATCTGAAAAAAATTTAACACCCATTCGTGATAGAAATTCTCATAAAACCAGCATTAGAAAACAAAAAACGTTCTTAACTTGGTAAAGAGCAGTTACAATAAATTCACAGTACATCATACTTAGAAAAATATTAAGCATGCTTTGCCTAAAGTCTGCTATGAGTGAAGAATGTCTGCTTTCACCACTTCTACTCAATATTATACTGGAGGTCCAAATCAGTGCAACAAGATAAGAAAAAGAAACAGGCATCCATGGAAAGGAAGAAAGAAAACTATCTTTATTTTCAGATGACATTATCATGTATGTAAAATTCTAAGAAATATATTTTAAAAGCTGTTAGAACAAGTAAGTTTAGTAACTTCATGGCGCATGAGGTCAATATACAAAGTGAACTGTATTTCTAACAGCAGTAATGAATTGTTAGAAAATGAAATTAAAAGTACAATTGAATTTACAATGACACCTGAAATAAGCAGAGTACTTAGGAATAAATTGAACAAAGATTGATATGTGGGACCTGTATACTAAATACTACAAAACAGTACTGAGATAAATTAAAGAAGACCTAAATAAATGGAGAGAGAGAATATGTTCACAGATTGAAGACAAAATATTATTAAGATGTCAATTCTCCAGTTGATATATAGATTCATTGCAGTTCCCACCAAAATTCTGTCAGGATTTTTGTAGAAAGTGACAAGCTGTTTCTAAATTTATATGGAAATACAAAGGGCCTGAAATTGCCAAAGTAACTTTGAAAAAGGGTAACGTTGAAGGAGTTGTACTACCTGATTTCAAAACTTAATATCAATCTTAGTAGAAATCTACCATGAACAAGACATATCATGGTCATGTTTAAAAGATAGACAAATCGATCAGCAGAACAGAGTAGAGAAAAGGAATAGATCCACACATCCATGGTCAACTGATTTTCAACAAAGTTGCCAAGTTCATTCAATGGGGGAAAGAAGAGTCTTTTCAGCAAATGCTCCTGGTATAGTTGATGTGGTGGGCAAATAATGCCCCCCAGAATGCCTGCATCCTAATCCCCAAAACCTGTGAATATGTTTGGATACATGGCAAAGAGAAATTAAGGTTGCAATGGAATTAACTTTGTTAACCATAACATAGGAAGATTATACTGAATTATCAAGCTGAGCCCAGTATAATCATAAGGATCCTTAAAAGAGGAAGAAGGAGGCAAAAGAGAACCAGAGAGATGGCAAGGTGAGAAACACTGGGTCCAATGCTGCTGATTTTAAAGAAACCATGAAGGAAGACGGCCATGAGCCAAAGAATGTGTGCAACCTTTATAAGCTAGAAAGGACAAGGATGTGAATTCTCCCCTAGAGCCCCCAGAAAGGAACACAGCCCTGCTGACAACTTGATTTTGACTCAGTGAGATCTACATTGTACTTCTAACATAAAGAACTGTAAGGTAATAAATTGGTGTTGTTTTAAACCAGTAATCTTGTGTCAATTCCCTATAACCGTAGAAAAGTAATATAGCTGGATATCTGTACGGGGGAAAATCTCAACTCTTATTTTATGCCATTCTCAAATTGAATGGAAATGAATCATAAATCTAAATGTAAGACCTAAAACCATAAAAATTCAGGACAAAAACAGGAAAAAAATCTTTGCATTCTTGGTTTAACCCAAGATTTCTTAAGTATGACACTATAAGCATGAACCACAGAAGAAAAAAATTGATAAATTGGACTTCATCAAAGTTTGAAACAATTTCTCTTTGAAAGCCTCTGTTAAAAAATAGAAAGGTAATTGATTAGTAGAAAATATTTGCAAAACCATATATCTGACTAAGGACTTGTGTTCAGAATATGTAAAGAACTTAGAAAACATGCAACCCAATAATAAATGGGCAAAAATTTGAACAGACACTTCACTGAGGAAGATACATGATGACCAATAAAGACATTGTACATGCTCCGTATCACTGGTCATCAGGGAAATGAAAATTAAATTCTCAAAGAACAATCACTTGATACCCACTAGAATGGCTAAAATTTGGAAGACTAATGATGACTAAATCTTGGCAAGACTGAAGCCAATGGAACTCTAATTCATTGCTTATGGAAATATAAACATGTCACAGCCATTCTGAAAACAGGTTGGCAGTTTCCTATAAAGTTAAATATTCACTTGTTTTAATGATCCATCAACTCTTTTCCTAGGTATTTACCCATGAAAAATGAAACATAGGTCTATCCTAGGATTTCATAGCAGCATTATGTATAATATCAAAAAACTAGAGTAAAGCAAAATTTCCATCACCTGGTGAATGGATAAACAAAATGTGATGTATCCAAACAATGGAATACTATTCCACAGTAAAAAGGAGCAACCTATTGATACATGCAATGATATAGATGATTCTCAAAATCATTATGCTGAATAATACAACTTAGGTACAGAAGATTATATACATTATGATTCCATTCATATGCTATTCTAGAAAAGGCAAAATTACAGTGACAACGCACATTGGCAGTTGCCAGGCGTGAGGGGAGAGAAGTGATTTGAAAGGGGTAAGAGGAAGCTTACTGAAATGGGAGAAATGTTCTGTCTTAGGTAGATGGTAGTTACAAGGCTGTGTATTCGGGCAAAACTTGTCAGACTGTGACAAGTTAAAATGGGTGCATTTTATGAAATGTAAAGCATATCTCAGTGAAGCTCTTAAACAATTAAAATATAATGACCTTGTGTTTGTCATGTTTATGCTCTGATGTAATTAACACTAATAATAATATTTACTGAGTACCTACTAGTGGGTTTGTACTTCTTGAATTATGAGACTCTGTGAGCCTCAGTTGCCTTATAGAAGTATTGGAAATAACCAAGATTGGTCATTCAAAATAGATCAACTGGTGTGCATGGGAACCAATTAATTGAAAGGGGCATAGGGCAATTAAAGAGTCCTGGTATGAATATCTGGTGTAGATAAAATGGTGCATCATTGTGTATCATTCCTGGAAATAATGACAGTAGTGTCTCCCTCAAGATTATTATAAGGAATAAATGAAGTGAGTCATGTGAAATGCTTAGCACAGTGCTTGACACCTGATTCATCCTCTGTACAAAGCAGTTGTTACCTTCATGCAGTGTGAGCTTTTTCCGTGGAGAGATGTGCATCCAGACAGTAGCAGTCAAATGTTGTTTCTGCTTGTCCAGAATATCTTCCCCTTTCTTCAGGTAACAAAACGTCCTATTTTTCCTTTGAGCAACTGCCCTTTTCCCAGTCAACGGGGGTCCTAGTAAGGCAGTGAATCCCCTGAAGGTACAGGCAGGCAGGCAGGCCCAGTTGGAATGTTTGATCCCTATGCTGCAGTGATTAGATCAAGAGAGGCTCTTGATCCAAGCCAGGCCAATTAGAAACTTACCTGAGATTTAGCAACTCAATGATGTAAATTAGTGTTGGAGTGACTTGCAGCTTTTTAACCCTTGTTGGAGAAGCCTGAGAATGCAGCCCTCACCATGGTAGAAGAATTAAAAGCTAAGTACAACAGAGCCCTAGGGACAGTGTTCGTGCTGCTGCAGTCAGCTGAACCTGTGACTTTGCAGTGTCATGGGTGAATGAAACATGTCCTGCACACCTCCTTTTGCCTAAAACCAGTTTGATATAGGTTTCTGCCATGTGCAACCAAAAGAATCCAGTGTTTCTAACATTAATTTGAGAAAGACCCTTTTCTCATGCATACAGTTGTTTTCATTTCTTTACTTTTTTATTGAACTATAGTTGATTTACAGTATTGTGTTAGTTTCAGGTGTACAGTACAGCGATTCAGTTGTATGTATAGGTGTGTGTATGTACATAGTCTTTTTCAGATTCTTTTCCCTTATGGGTTATTATAAAATATTGAATATAATTCCCAGTGCTATATAGTAGGTCCTTGTTTGTTACCTATTTTATATATAGTAGTGTGTGTATGTTAATCCCAACCTCCTAATTTATCCCTCCCCCAACACCTTTTCCCTTTGGCAACCATAAGTTTGTTTTCTACGTCTGTGAGTCTGTTTCTGTTTTGTAAATAAGTTCATTTGTATCATTCTTTTTTGATTACACATATAAGCAATATCGTATGATATTTGTTTTTGTCTGCCTTACCTCACTTAGTATGATAATCTCTAGATCCATCCATGTGGCTGCAAATGGCATTATTTCACTCTTTTTTTATGGCTGAGTAATACCCCATTGTATATATATACCATATCCTCTTTACGCATTCATCTGTCGATGGACACTTAGGTTGCTTCCATGTCTTGGCTATTGTAAATAGTGCCGCTATGAACATTGGTGTGCATGTATCTTTTCAAATTATGGTTTTATCTGGATATATGCCTAGAAGTGGGATCGCAGGATCATACGGTAGCTCTATTTTTTGTTTTTTTAAGGAACCTCCATACTGTTCTCCATAGTGGCTGTACCAGTTTACATTCCCAACAACATTTTAGGAGAGTTCCTTTTTCTCCACACCCTCTCCAGCATTTATTATTTGTTTTCATTTGTATGGTTTGTACTTTTCTATTTATTTGAAATTTTAATTCTCATGATCCATTATTGATGGTAAAAGTTGAATATTGCATAATAAACTAGATTTAACAGAAAATATTATTAGGCCATTGCATATAAGGCTATCTGATACTTCTGACATTCAGGCCCACTGAGGCAGTTTGCATTTGAACTGGTTCTAGGCAAAGCCAATACCTTGGAACAAACTATGACAAATTTTGGAGAGTTTTATACATTTATTTAAACTTAGGTATACCACACTGATAGTTCCAGATCTAGGATAATTGGCATTCATGATACTTAAAATATATCATTAATGTTCTTTAAAAATCCTTATTCATGGTTATGCTGATTATCTCCTCCCTGTGAGCGACTTTGGCATTTGAAAACTGGTTCCGCTACTTACTAGCTGTGAGATCCTGAGAAAATTTCCTAATCTCTCTGTTTGTTTCCTCATCTCTGAAATAAGAGTGATAATTTTTCCTATTTCTCAGGAAGGTGTAAGGACTAAATGCAGCAATATATAGAGGGCTTAAAACAGTGCCTGAAACTTACCTAGTGCTAGATAAGTGTGTGCTATCATCATTGTAATCCATTTCCCTTGTTAAAGCTGTGTTTTGATAGGATGAGGAAGAGGATGTAGGCATAGGTTTAAAACATTTCTAAGAGCCACTGTAATTAGTGACTGGATTAATGAATTAATTAAGTTGAATGGATGAGAAAGTTTAACTAGTATTTTTAATAAGGTCATTCTTTCCCAATGCATCTTCCTTAGCAGGTGTCTTGCCTGGGATAGGGGCTCAATATGGGTTGAATGAAATAGTTTCCTGGTAGTTCATGATCCAAGCACACACAATAACCTTGTTGACCCTATGATATTGGAAAGTCTGAGTCCTCATAGGTGACTTGGTTGCTAATTATAGTTATCTCTTCTATGAGTAAAACCTTAACAGTGACAGCAAAAACTTAGCCATAAAATGAAAGCCTTTCTATTAATACGATGAATTATAGCTCTCTCTGCTAATGTAAACAGTATTTTGAACAGAATTTTGTGTTTTGTGTAAGATACCTTAGGATTATCTTTTTGCTGTTACTGAACTCTGTGGACAACAGTGGTGTCATGAGATGCACTTCCTGATCCCACAGAGCTATACTTTTGAATACCTGTGTCAGATGCTATATTATTCTCTCCTTTCCCTCAGTGTTAGACACCACTTCTTGCTCAAAGTGTGTCTTAACCGGCTCCCCTTCCCTTTATCATTTGTCTTTTACAATAGCCTTTGTACTGGGAAATGAAATAACTAAAATTGTTCAAAGTATGTCTAAAATAAGAGTAAATAAGTAATTAGTGAGTACACTTTCCTAGGAGTAAAATACATTAGCTGATTTATTTTATACATGGTAGGGCCTCTGGGTTCTGTTTGGTGTCTTATTTAGCCCAATCGTCCACCCCCAGGTGAATTCCATATGTGAGTTTACTTAAAAAGCTTCTCTATCTGAATGAACTGTTCTTGTAAGGTGTCTGGTAAATCCATGAGCTCAATTGGTGGGGCTTGTATTTAACGTTAGTTTTTAAAACAGGTGATATGGATAATATGCCTTGTGTTTGTTTATGTAACACATGAACAGGAAAACCTGAGGATTTAAAGGTAAAAATTCCTAAATAATATCTACAATGTACCACTTGGACATGCAGTGGATTTTTCAATATTATAAAGACTTAGTTTTTAATCGGAATTGTCTAAGTGTTACGGTCTTCGTTAAGCATCTGATTGATGCCCAAATTTGCATTTTTATATTGCTAAATGTGTAAAATAGTTCATAGTTATAGTGATTTAAACTTAAATTAGGATTTGGGGTAAAAGCTTCACATGGCCCTTCTGTAAATAACAATAAGAGATTATGATTAAGAGAATGAATCTATCACTTGTGGTCAACTGTATAATAGCAAAGTGAGTCTCCCTTACTAGGAAATAGAATATGCCATTATTTAAAATAAAGGATGAGGGATGTTCAGTGACACTGACAACATACAGACTTGATATAGAGCTGCTTTTAATTTTTTTCTCACTGTTTGGGCTCTAGGCAACAGCTATGGAAGTAATGATGGCATTTTCATAGATGCTGGTATGCTTTCAGAGGAGACTCTCACAATATGGAGAAGTTGCAACTTTCACCATTAGTCTAAACTAAGGGGTCTGAGCTTGCCTCCTCTAAGTCACATAATTCTCATTTTATGTTAATACAAGTTATGCCTAATTATCAAGGGGAGAGTATATTTCTGAATTATAGTCTCTTCCAGAAGAGTTATGAGTGTAACCTCCATTAACACTGGGGAATATTAAGAAGGCAACTCTTCGAATGTTGAGATAAAAATATGTCCCTCTAGTGGAGGGTTATATTTTATCCATAACTGAGTAATTTTGACTCAAGTGACCTATATTGAGAAATAGATTTAATAGTGGAAATATTGTGGATTGATGGATCCCTGCCAGGCAGGAACAGAAAGTTCAGAGCATTAACAGTAAGTGGAGGAATATAGGACATGATGTTATTCCCAAAATTATCAGGAAGAGAAAATATAATAGAGGGAAAAAAAGTGTGAACTGTTTACCACCCCTACCTTCCCAGATGTTCATGTCAATGTTTCCTCAGACAGAATTTTTGATTCAGATTTCTCTTTTGAAACGGTCAGTGTTTTATAGGTTCTCATCTAATCAGAAATAAACCCAAAGCATTATTTTTGTAGCAGTCACTGTGTCTTCAGTGTACAATTCTCTGAAGCCCATTTGCTGGTGTTCTAAGAAAATTTGCTGCTTCATCTGTGATAAAACCAGCATACACAGTAATCTTCCAATTTAAAGTCCAGATAAGAATATTTTCTAGCCCTCAGAGCAATCTAAGAGTCTCTCTCTAACAGAATTGCTTCTTCATGGAAGGAAGTTTTGGGAGTAAGTTAAGTTGGTTCGTTCTCTTCCTTCCTTCCTCTCTCCCCTCCCCTCCCCTCCTGCCCTCATCCTGCCCCCTTCTTCCTCCCCACCCTTCTCCTTTCTTTCCTCTCCCCTCTTCCTCTTTCCCCTCCCTTTTTTGTACCTTCCCCTCCCTTTCTTCCTCCCACATTAGTTCCTGTAACATTGCTGAAAAAATTTGTCCCAGATTTTAAGTGCTTTGAAATTTTTATGATAGAAAATGCACCCGGAATTTAATCTGATTATGTAGAAAAGAGCTGCAGATTCAATTTCTTGTAATAACTTGCTACTATCTTATTGACTTGATGTCTTTAGGACTTAGCTAGCATCACCTGAAGTGGGTGGTAAAATGAAAACAAACCAACAAATAAAAAACCCAAACAACTTGTATTTCTTCAATATGTAATATAGACTGAAAACTGTTTCAAAAATTTAGGAACTGTATCTCTGATTTTTTTCCGTCCTGGGTGCATAAAGGAATTTAGATGTGTGGGCGTGGTACATTAAACTATTTTTAAGGCTGATTTCAAGAAGAGCAATCATCAAGCCACAAACAAAACTCTGAAAGATGTAGAGTCCTGAGTTGTATAACTCTGCTTCTGAGTAGTCATGGCCTTTGATCTTTGAACTGAGGGCTTGTATCTGCACCATCACTTCCTGAATGATCTAATTACTTCCGGGCTTTGGTCTATAGATCAGACATTTTGACATTCAATAGCACAGCTGCCTTCTTTAGAATCTAAGGGTGTAGATTGATTCCTCACATAGGCGTTCTTAGAAAACATAAGACTTGCTAATATCATTATGGCAATAAAATGTTTTGGTTTTTTTTTAAAGAATTATATACTTAAAGGAACTTGATTCAAGTTGAAGCTCAATCCTTTCTGCTCTTTCATATTCTGGGGCTAATTTTATTAAAATCAGTGACTCCTGCAGAGCTCAACACATAGTATAAGTTCATTAAGTGTTGGTTTATACGGAGGGGAAGAAGTGATCTCTAATGACCCCCAACTTTCTGGAAATCATACCCTGTCTCTTTCTTCAATGAAAGGAATAAAAAAATTTGAAAGTTGAATAGAAAATCTGAAGTTTTTAACAGCCTTCCAGACACTGGAAGACTTGTCATCACAGTCACCCAATAGCATTAACCTCTGTATCCCTTGACTTGGCTTGTCTTGTTGAAGGTTCCACCTTAAAATCTGTCTGTACTGATATGATGTGATTCCCAAGATAAACTGTAAAATGCAAAGGCGCAAGAAGGGGAGCAAGTATACATCTATACACATAAATATACATACATATACTTTTGTGTGTATATATATATATACATTATGTATACATACATATACTTTTGTGTATACATATACATTATGTATACATTATGTATACATATAGATTATATATACATTATGTATACATTATGTATCTCTGAAAGGATGCATAGGCGTTGGCAATGAGATTGCCTTTAGAATGAGGCAGAGGGAAGAAGACAAATTTAAGTTTCACTCTATGTGCCTATTTAAATTTGAAAATAAGATTAAAATTAACTTCTCCTACGTAATTATTCACAGTACTAAGCTGATATTAAAGCTGATCGCCTCAATTAGGTGTTTCCTAATTATACATCAATAATAAGGTGCCTACCCCAATACCTTGACAAAAATCTCTTGTACATATGTTGATTAAATAATTTTTTTTATAATGTGACAGATGGAAAATGACCAGCTCAAACCGTTAATTACTGTCTAAGCATTGGCTTTATCACTGTAGGTCTACAGGAGTTCCACTGAGAAAGAAATGTAGAAGGTTCTGATACAAGTTGAGGCATGTTTATAAAACCAACTCCAGGTTTGTGTGTACGAATGTCTCATTGGAATCTTGTGGGCTCTCTGAACATACTATTGTAATATAATATATAGTATTCCTATATATTATGTATTGTTACAATACATGATATATTATGTTATGTAACAATACATAATATATAGGAATACTAAGTTGTAGCTGAGCCTCAATGCAACTAATGATTTAGGGTTAAAAGAAAATTTTGAAGAACTGATGAAAAGAAGGGTATGGTCTGTGTCAGTTAAGTACAGTTGAGTAAAGAACCACCCAAAATGTGATGACTTAAAATAACAAGCATTTATTTGGTTCATGACTCTGCTGGGCTGTCCTAGTGTGGGCCGGTCTCCCTCACGTGTGTGCGGCCATTTGGGAGTGACCATGATAGAGCTGCAGGTTGGCTCTGCTTATTAGTTTG